>NW_021941022.1:0-1200000 GCF_000721785.1 Aureobasidium pullulans EXF-150
CCTAACCCTAACCCTAACCCTAACCCTAACCCTAACCCTAACCCTAACCCTAACCCTAACCCTAACCCTAACCCTAACCCTAACCCTAACCCTAAAAACCCCCTAAAAAAACCCGGATCGAGGGGTAGTGCATGCCGAGCTTTGGGGTCCAGCGGAGGTCGCAGCTGCGGGTACGAGACAAACCGGAGATATCTCGATGGATCATGAAGCCGAATAGTAACCATGACCAAAGGCACAAAGCATGTGAAGCAAAGTCTAGGAAGCAAAGCCCGAGGACAAGGAGTTGCTGGTTCGAGAGCTGCTGTTCTGTTCATGTTCCAGCAATTGTAGTGTTTCGTTCAAGCTACGGCTTTGTGTCGCAAGCTTCATAGTGTTGACCTTCTTGAATACACGTTCGTTGAGACATGACATTGGGTATAAATGGGTGAAGCTGATTCAAGCAGTCTCATGGGCTCATGGGTCACGCTCCTGAACAGTCGACAAACATGATCAAGACCTGGCTCAGAAGAGGGCGATCGATAGCGACTAATCACTTTCCTCGGGCACATAGGGTGAAGGAAGCGCAAAACATGGTAAGTTGTTGAAGGATGAGTCGAGGACGATCCAGAAATCTCGAGAGATGGCGGTAGACAGCAAACATAATCAAGTCTTAGCAACAGAATTTAAGAATTTCGAGGAGACCATTTTGAAGCACTTGATCGGTTTCCTCGGGCGCATTGTATCGTAGATTGAGATAGTTGTGTCTTTGTGCATTGGTGTTGGGGGCGACATGAAGAGACGCTGAATTCGCCGAAGCCTCAAAACGCTCGTCACGGAGAAAGTCGAGGAACATGATCAGACTCGACCATGAGCTTTGGCGATTTTGAATACACCAATCTCAAGCGCTTGGCCACTTTCGTCGGGCGCATGATGTCGAAACATGGAAATGGTCATGTGCTGATGTTGTAGAGTAGTCGAGTCGTCTGACTCCCTGAAGCCTCGAGGAAGGTGCTCATGTCTTGTTCAGAAAGGGCGCACGTCAGACTCGGACCTCGATGATCGGTTTTGGCGTCTCGGGAGTGAGCATCCTCAGAAGCTCAGCGAAGTCCTTCGGGAATCCAAAGAATAATAGAAGATCGTGCACTCATGAGATGGTGGTGGTGAACTGGGCGACTACTCGAGTATATCTTTGGAGCTTCGTTTAACGCCAGCTTAGTCAGCCAGCTTCCCCAGACTCAGGTGACTGTATAATCTTTGGAAGTGAGGCCCCAATTATTGAGTCCGGGATGATGGCGCGCCCACAAAGAGCATTACCTACTTTATTACTCGCAAAGACAACGAACAAACATCAGGGCAGAACCACCAAAACCATATTCAGTACAAGTCAATGGTATTCAAGCAAAAGTAACACTGAATTAATTCTACATCCTATCACACGTATGGTACGACCAGCCTTCCTCTCCATCATTTATCTTTCCCATTTCAATACCTCCAGATGACTTCTTCTGCCAAGTTTTGACTTTGAAAAGTGTAATCAGGATTGGTGTCGGCAGATTCAGGGACGACAGGAGGCGCTTGATCTCCATCATGCCTAGCCTCATCGTCCAATTCGCGATGAAGATCCGCAACGAGATCATACTGGCGTTGGCTTTCAGCAAAGTAATCCGCACCTGGGAGCGGGTCTCGAAACTAGGCAGGAGGAGGCGGAATTATCGAAGGATTGAAGACAGGTTGAGGTCGCTGGCGTAGAAAATTAGGGTCGTAGCGGCCTGAGAGGTTTTGAGGTCGAGTGGCTAATTAAGAAGGTTAAGATGCACCAGTGAAATCACTCCGAAGATCAGGGCCAAGATCCAGATTAGAAGCAGCGTCCTCTTTCTGTGTCAGATTCGTCGATTCCTTAATATCAACAGATGACCGAGGCTCTTCTGTCTCCGTCACAGGTTCCAAGGTTGATTGACCTATAGTAGTAGCAGTCTGAGAACTATCAGATAGAGTGGAAAGTCCTAACCAGCTACTTCTCTGTGGTTGGAAAGGAAGCACAGCGTTGAAAAAAGAGTTAAAGGGAGGTAATGAGGACAACTGAGGTCCAGATGTTCCGGCCGGAGGTTGGCTTCCACCAAGGTTGGCTGCGTTGCAATCGGACAGTGCATCGTCCCAGAACGAAGGCTCTTGTCCACCGAGACTTTGTGTCTAGCGACTTAGAAAGTTGCTAACACGGCCCTTAGAATCGCTGGCATCAGCGGAAGGTGCACCGCGACCTGCGAACTGCCACCAGAGCGTCCAGGGATCCTTCCGCGAGGGAGGAGTTCTTCTTGGCTGGCTTGACTGCCAGTACGGATGTGGTGGCGCATAAGACTGAAAGGTGGACGGAGATTGCCAGTTGTCTTGGAGCGCACGACTCTGTTGTCTGTGAGGCTGAAGTTACTAAAAGAGCGACTAAGCCGTCAGATCCCGCCAGAGGACTCCCCATGGGCAATAAGTGCTTCGTCCGAAGGGCGCTCTCCACATGAGAGACGTGCCTCAGATAGAGGGGGTGAGATCGGCTGGTTGTGGTCCTCTTGACGTTGGTTTCGAACAGGAGAACCGGAATCATCATGATCAAAGACAGTCGAGTCATCACGGGCAGCATCGGAGCCAAAGCGGTTAGGACTCTCGGATTGAGACTCTGCGTAGCCGGTAGATCTCGTGGTACGCCCGGACCGGGCTCGGACATTGAGACGGCCAGAGCGACGTGAGCTTGACCGCCTCGAAGGAGAACCAAGCCGCGAGATGCCAGCTCCTTGTGCAAAGAGGTTGACGGAAGCGCCATCGTTGAGAGACAGAGTGGGATTACTCTCCAGGGCGTGCTGCTGCGACTGCGACCACAGCGACTACTGGGGGATCTGGTACAACGGTATCATCTGCCATGTCGACTGGATCGTCCTCCAGCGTATCGAGTTCTGCTTCGGGCTCTTCGTCCGCGAGCTCATCTGCGGCTGGCATCACCACTACATCATCATCTGGCTCGGGAACAGCTGCTGGTGCGACATCTTCTCCGACAAGCACTGGTGGTGCTGCCATGATGCCTATGGGTGCCTGGAACGCCTTGGTTGCTGGTGAAGTTGTCCTTGCCGCAGCCGCCTTGTAGAGGTATATTTGCCTCCAAGCTGGTTGATCTGCGATATTTTGAACCTTGTCGAGATGTCCAGCACTAGAAGCATGCAACTCAATTCATTCAGCAGCTGATGCTTTGTTGTTTTTGGCAGCTGACAGCGTATCCTGCTCTTCGCAAAACGCCATGATGTCAAGCGATGTCTGAAATGGTCCCGCGGACTCTTGGTGGAGCTGTCCTGTGGTGTTGAGAGAACACACAGTCTACCATTGTCCGTGTCGGTTTGGCCAATTGTGAGTTTCCTCTGGTATCGCTCTTGTCATGTTGTCAGAGCTGGATGGCCAAGTGTCTTGGAGCGGTGTTGCTTTCGTATTCACTGCATCTGGTCACGAGCAGAATGCAAATAACCCAATGTTGTTTGTTCTTCTCGAGCTGGGAAGCATATTCTTGACGCGCAGAAGTGCCCTACAACTCAGCTAATATTGCGCTACGCAGAACAGAAGCTGTATGCGCAGCGCCCACAAACCGAGTGACCTGATCAGAAAGTCTATGCTGAGTTTTCCTATGATTAGCTGTCCCTGCAGCAATGTCGTCGCTTTGCAGTCGGTATGGTGGTGTTCACTGTACAAAGATACTGTAAATTACCGAATGCTGGACCTGCTGCTCCAGTCCGTCAGGCGACAGCATCTCGCACCAAGTACATATACATGTGTACCTCCCCAGCTGAGAATGGTAAGCGCTATGCTGCCCTTCTGAATCCAGCAGTGGACCTTTGACCAAAAGGAGAACGGTCTCGCCGGCGCCTGCGCACTTTGTTGACTATGCCGTGTCTCACAAAGGTACGAAAAGATGGCTGGCTGGAGGTTCGGAGAAAAAGACGAAGGAGGGTCGGCAAGTGATGATTTATTGGTTTTGGTAATCCTTCGCGTGTATACGTACCCCGGAAAGTCTCCTTGCCTTTTGCGGGCGACTAGGATTGGGTTTGGGGGTACTCTTGGCGGTACTCCGCACCAAGCTCCTTCTGCTCTCGAGTACCGCATCTTCTGACCTCCTGCCGTCCTTCATACGAGACGAGGATGATGCTGACTGGACTAGTACGCCTATTGAGCTGCCTTTGACGACTCGATCCAAAGGCCAGCCATGGCAGGAGCTTTCGACCAGCTTGGATTGCATGCAGTTGCGCTTCGACCTCAACACGTGCTTCAATACTGCCAAGTCAGAGGTGACTTTGAGTGTATGCACGTAATCGATAGAGCACTGCGGAGTCCTTGACCACCACATCGACATCATGTCATAGCTCAGCTCTGATGACAGCTCGAAGGAAGATCAAATATAGCATACAGGTGGAGCTTGGGAAGGTGGGGAAGTGGAGGATTGCTGCTGGCAACTGCATCTCGACCAACAAGAACAACTCTATCGCCAAGACGAGGAGCGAAATAGAAACCTACCACCAATGATTACTGGTTCAGCCCTAACTCTGGCGTCTTGAGAGCATTTCAGCTCGGTCTCGCCATACTGCCATCGCTTCCATACCGAGTACGTCTGTACGGTAGTCGCGAGCAGGTGTTTGGGCACAGGACATCGCATTGGAGACTATCGAATACCACCGCGGCAATATTCAGCTGAGCTCCGACCATGGTATGTGGTCTGAGTATGGAGTCTTCGCTGGAGTCTGGATGACCAAGGAAGAAATATAAAAGATGGCCTCTCTCCCTGTCATGATAGAGCATCCAGCAACAACACCTCCACACCACAATCAGCCAAACCACCTCGAGAATCTTTGATTCGCATCAACATGCACTACTCCGCTCTCATCGCCGGTCTCAGTGTGGATGTTAAATGGCATGGAATAGTTAGAATATTGGAATATTCCACTCAAAACTAGTAGAATATTCTACTCTATTGGCATGGAATAGAATCAGCAATTCGAGTAGAATATTCCAAATTCCAACCGGTCAGGGTAGCTACGACAGCATAAGTTAGTAATCCGATATGCAAAGCTTGTCATTAGCTGATCTCATCTTATCTGATCGATTAGATGAGATAAGATGTCTTGGCGCATGCTTACTAAGCTTGTAAGGACAGGGTCGCTTGCCTTGCAACAATGTTATGAAATCGGAATGATTCCATAAAAAAGTTGGCATAGAATAGAATAATTAGTCAGCTAGGTGGAATGGCATGGAATAGAGGCCAGATTCCAAAGATTCCATGTAACATCCACACTGGCCGGTCTTGTAGCACTCGCTGTAGCCAATCCTACTCCTCAAGTCTTCGATGCCTCTGAGCTGTCTGACATCGAGCCCGCTGCACCAGTTGACGTTCCACTTGGAGCTGGAAGTCAGACTCTTCCTTTGAACATCGATGCCATCGTTGACAGTGCCTATGCCGATGTCCTGGCCGATCCTTCTCCAGACGTTGATGCCAGTTTGCCCGCCGCTATCTCGAAGAGATCCCTTAAGCGTAGCCTCATGGCCCGTGGAACAGACCCTTGTTACGGTCAGGCCTACCAGCCTTAGGGCTACGGTCCTGCGGTCTCCCCCGACACTGCCGACGCCTTCACGAGCTCTGATGCTCTGTCATGGGCTGCTAAATCGGCTTCGACCCCTGGAGGTTATTACCAGGTTTTCCAGGACTACAAGGCATCTGTCAGTACCTCTGGTTACAGAGGCTACAAGACCTACCAATCCTACGACGTTGCCAAAGCGGCCAATGATTGCAGAGCTATCAAGGGATGCAAGAGCTTCAACATCTTCTTCGAACGTGACCCCCTGCAGGTATGTCTAATGTATTTGCTCAATCGATTAAGACATACTAATTACGGAACCCTAGGACCCCAGTGCTACGTGCACTCCTGGCTCTACTAACGTCATTAAGGCCTCCTTCTGGAGTGTGCCTCTGAGCAAGCCCGTCGCAACCAACAAGGGCCAATACCGCAACAAATTCCAAGTCGTCATCGCCGGCTCAAACGCCTATAATCTTATCGATTGTGCTCCGGAGATCCCAGATTGGACCAAGGAGATCTACAATGGTTGCACCATCAACGCTCCAGCCACTTCCTGTGACAAGTCTTACAGTGGAACTCCCAATGACGCCTACCTCACCATGTCGACTTTCTCGGGCGATTTCGTCCCCGAGCGGTGCCAAAGCGCCTGTGATGCCGTGACTGATGGTGACTCCTCGAAGTCGAAGCCTTGCAACTTTGTCACTTCTTGGGCTTATCTGCTGGACGGTGTGTACCAGTATCAAGTCTGCGCTTTCTACGAGCGCTACTTTGCTCCCAGCTACTGGTATGTTCTTGACCCCCTAAAGAGAATTACATCCTGATGGCTAACCTATCATTCAGCACCAACACGGGCGGACAGACTGTGAATGGCAAGAAGGACTCTGTCGGCTACTCGTATTCCTACACCCGCACCAAGGACAACGGTGTCGACTACTGCCCTATCAAAGGAGCCAAGACTCTGTGATATGCTCCGAACACAATGTCTGGCACTCGAAAGAGGTCTGATCTTGATGGTTCCGCGGGGGTTGTCTCTGTTTGTTCTGGTTCGCTTCGCACTTTCTGATAGTCATTGTTGCTTCCTATGATCTTTGCAGATTTGCTTTTCTGTCTCTCGGTGTGTTTCTCAAGTAGCTTGAAATTGGATTGCCTGGTGTTTAAAACATGATTACTCCCTCTTCTCGTGATCTTGACTTACGCAATACAACAAATACAAGCCGCGGTTTACTTCTGCGCCCTCGATTTCGCCGCGTCTTCCTGCAGAATCTCCGTCAACGTGTCCCTAGTAACACAGTTCTCAAATTTGAAACTCTGCGCCAATCCGTCCAACTCTTGCTCACTTTTCCCCTTGAAAAGTTCCGCAAATTCCATACCCAAATACTCACTCAACAAACACTCTCTGATGATTCGTTCGAATTGTCTGTCAAATGACCAATGATCCGGATACTTGATCCCCTGCAAATGCTCCGGAACCATGGCTTTTAAATCCCGCAAAAAGGGGTCATACGTCTCGGAAACACCGGATTTGTCCACCACGCCCCAGAAATCAAGACCGAGGCGTTGTTTCTTGGGTCCTGTTTACTTCGGCTCAAATTCGCTCATGTACAGGTGGATATGAGGCTTGTTTTTTGAACATAAGTTCATGTACCGTAGGCGTTTACTTTAGAGTACAAATCTAGTGTATTTAGGTGTATATCTGCCGTATTTGTACTTTTATTCGAATGTCCCTAGTCGCGTGTACTTCGGTGTTAAAATGCCCTCGGGTATCGTCGGATAGCTGTTAAACATGGCCTCGGCATGCTTTAGAAGCAGTATTTAACCGTATACGTTATGTTTATAGGGGGGGGTGTACTTAAGGGCTATTCTCGGTAGGTGTTCGCCGTCTATCTTAAGTTATCGGTATGCCTATAGATCTAAGGCATGTCGTCGTCGCTACGTACGCTAGTGTATTCTTCTACATCGTTAGTATCGTTATTCTCTCTAAGGCCATAAAGGACTAGCGACCTAGCACCTGCACCCTATACCTAGAAAAATTCGTAGGATTAGCAAGGACGACTAACCTATACGAGTTAAACCCTACGGAGTGCCGGAATTTACTACGTATAGAGCAGCATAACTTCTAAGGTCTTATAGAGCTTCTAAAGGACTACGGACTAAGTGAGAAACGACTAGTGTTAGTAAGGGAACAAGTCGTAATATTTCTATACATCTGCGCGTAGGACTTAACTTACTAAATAGCCGCTAATTACTTCTAATACTCGACTCGAACTACTTTAAAGAGCTTCTACGTAGTGCTCGAGGTATTAGTATTACTACACTCGGAGGTAGTTAAGTTTGTTAATAATAAACTAGAGAAGATTTCTTAGCTAAAGTTTAGAGCATTTCGAGGTGCTATCGGTGCTATAGATAGGTCGTTATTCTATGCCCGCGTGCCCTACTTAAATTAAGAGGTATAGCAAATAAGGAAGTAGACTATCTATTAAAATGTCCTAATCTTAGTAGACTTTAATGGTCGGTTTACCTACGTAATGGCCGGATTTAAAGGGTTAGCGCACGATAGTAAGGTCTTCGAGGAAGCGTATCGACGAGGGTTTAAACCGTCAAAACCTTAGCAGTTCTTACTTAGTAACTCTAGATACGCACTATTATTAGTTGTTCTAATACCTTATCGTAATACTAGGTATTACCTATATAAATAGGGTAGTAATAAACCGCGTACTAAGGAAGAACTGTATAACTTAAGACATTCGAGTCTTCGAGCTATCGTTAAGATAGTACTTAGTCGATTTAAGAGGAAGTAGAAGATTATGCGTAAGGCACCTAAGTACTCTATTAATACGCAGATCATGCTAATCTATGCCTTAACGGCGGTGTCGAACTTCCTAATAGATGCTAAGGACGGTGTCGTCGACTATAAGAGTAGTGATAAGGAATTAGAGGTTAATAGCGACTTAGACGAAGATAATAGAATTGCGCCTATTAAAGTTTAAGAGCAGCTATATAGTAATGCCGCAAAGAGAGAGGTAAAGGCACGTCGAGACTATATTACGTAGGCGTGCTAGGACTAATATATAGAAGAAATAAGAAGGAGAGGTACGATATAAAGTAATAGGTTAGCTAGCCCTTAGAAAGAATTATATTAGCGATTTAACTAGAGGAATTGGCTAAATAATTTCTATTAGGTCTAAAGCTCCCTACCTAATACATTAACTAATCTTCGACTAAATTTTTCGTTAATCTACGTCCTCTCCCTCTAGTTCTTTAAACCTTAGATCTTTAATGCTTAAGAACAGTTCCTCGACATCTATATTATCGTTTTCTATAGGTAGCGAGGGCACATAGCTGCGCGGCGCTTCCTACGCATAAATCTTAGGAACCGGACCATTACCTCGAGGCCCTACTTTACCGGTTTTCGACATAGTACTATTTAGTTCCTCCTTACTTAGATACTCGGCCTCGTATAGCTAATATTTAACCTAGAGATGGCGCATCTTATTACTCTTAAAGTTAATAAAAGTTCTCGCTATTAACTTAACCTCTAACTAACGATAGATGTATAGCTACTATAGCGCATTAGGCGCAGGTATACGGTAGTCATAACTAGACGACATCTACGCCTAGATGGCTTAAGCCTTATCTTAAGGATGCTTAGTTCTACTCGGTAAGGGCGATTTAACTAGTAATCTAATAGCCTCGTTTAGATCTTAGGAAAATCTACCGATTTTCTCGACGGCGGCATTAAGCGCGCTCTTTAGCCTCTTCTTCGAAGGCGCACTAGTAGCAGTTCTATTACAATAACGACGAGTTCCTTACTCTACTTAAGGAGTACGTGCCTCTAGCGGACTACTTTGCTAAGTCGACTAAGTTAGTCCGGCCTTACCGTCTTCGAGCTCCTTAAGTTAAGCATTACGAGCGGCCTTATTAGCCTCGCGAATAGCCCTTCGAGCCTCTCGCCGAGTAGCTCTTCCTATAAGATTATTATCGTCGGTATCGACATCTATATCGTTAACACGATAGGTAAGTCCTTTAACCCTAGAGCTCTAAGTATTGTCTAAATCGCTGTTTCTAACATCGCTAGTTATATCGGTCTCCCCCTCCTCTTACGTCGCTTTATTATCCTCCTCGTCTTCGTTATTAGTAAGCTTCTCGCCTCGGTGTTTCTACTTAAGTCGTTCTCGAAGTTCGATAGTAGTAGTAGTATAGGAGCCTATCGTAATGTTGTTACCCTAGAGCCTCTTACATAAGTCTTTATAAGGCATACTACTACGGCGGAAAAGAGGACTAGACTTAGGGTAAGCTTTCTTATACTCCTTAGTAGCCTCGCGGCCGAGGTTAAAGGCGCTATTAGCTAGTCGCGTAATGCTAGAGTAGCCGATTAGCTTCTTATGCTCCTTAAATAGAGCTCGTAGTACGCCCTTCTTCGAACGACATTGCTAACTATTAACGACGACGTCGTATACCTCCTTAATCCTCTAGATCGCGAAGTTCTATACTAGCGTCTTATGTCCTCTACTTCTGCTATTAGCGTCGACTTTACCCTAGATTAGAGCTTCGAGCAGAGTCTCCTCTTAAGTATAGGTCTAACTATAAGGAGGGGCACGAGGTTAGCGAGGCATAGTATTAATGAATGCGATATACTCAAGGGTGCGAATCTGCCTAGAGTTTTAGCTATACCTACTAACAAAAGTACGGGACTTAGGAGGACACGGAATACACGTCATTTCTAGCATATTAGACTAAATAAGCGACCCTACTGATGTACAAGTAGACTAATTTAAATAAGGACCCCCTCTAAACATGCATTTAAAAGTACGCTAACTTCGAAGTAAACAGGACCTTAGCCACGAACGCCGTAATGAGCTGCATATACGCAGAGTTTCTAGACACATGCACCATACCCTGATACCCGATCTTTATACAACCAAATCGTCCAATGAATTTGCGATTCGGCGTAAATTTTCAACTGCTCTTTGAGCACGCCGAAGCGAGAGATGTTTGTCTTGTCGGCTTCGGGGTCTGCGGAAGGATCGGCGTAGACGGGTCCGAATTCGCCATTCCACAAAGGTACGTTGTGCGTGCGTGAGAACTCCGCTTTGCGGTTGAATTGGCGGCGGAGTTTGGAGTTTTGTTCTAGGGTGTTGGTATAGGGGTCTTGGCCTGGGATGGGGAAGCCGAGGTTTGCGTAGTCGTGGCAGGCGTAGACGGTGTTTGGCATGATTGTTGTGAAGTGGCTGAAATCCATGGCGTAGGTGTTGCCGTCGACCCAGAGGATGTGGTCAGGATCGACTTTTCTGATTGCCTTTTCGATGCGGTCGTACCAGTTGATAAGGCGAGTGTGTTTGGGATCTGCGGGCTCGTTAAGAGGATTGTAGCCGGCGATGACTGGATTTCCGACGTAGTGTTTGGCCAGAGCGACCCAGAGGTCTATCATTTGATCTTGGAAGACTTTGAATTCCCAGAACAAGGCCTTGCCCATACCACTGTCGGAATGCCAGTCCTGGTTCTGCCCACCAGGGACAGCGTGAAGATCAAGAATAACGTAAAGATTGTGCCTGCCACAGATATCCACAATGTTATCCAGCAACTTGAAACCAGAGTCTTTAATAACAGTCGGGTTGTCGTCGTCAATAAAATGGCGATAGTTGAATGGCACTCGGATACAGTTCAGTCCAAGGCTCTGGAAGTATGCGGCATCTGCATCGGTAAAGAAATAATGAATCAGACGGTCGAAGAAGAATTGTGCCTTTTCTTTGCCCAAAACTTCAGCCATTGCAGCTCTGTGTTCGTGTTCATGGCCAGGATATCCAGTAATGAAATTCTCGAAGTTCATATGACCACCAAGACCTGCACCCTTCAAAATGATTCTTGAACCTGAAGCATCAACAATATCTGCACCGTCAACATGCAGCATATTACACGGTGGGTTGGTGAATTGACCAGAAGATGTCTGCTCCGTAGTCTGCGATTGAGGTTCAGCGTGAGGAGCCATCTTGAGATTGTAGATTTGAAAGATCAGTAGAGAATATCATCAAAGGCAGAGGTGCAGGCACATCATATATGCTTCTTGAATAGCATAATTGGCTTTATCAAGATAGCGTGTCTTGGAACCATTGCCCGCTATGACTTTAGCCGCGAGATGGATTAACCCAGCCATGTGCGGGAGTTTGGGCTGCCCCGCACCAGGACATCGGCTCGGCATGGGTATTCAAACATTAGCATCATGGTAACCCGGTTCGGCGTCTGTGGAATATCGTCGATAGACATTT
This sequence comes from Aureobasidium pullulans EXF-150, assembly GCF_000721785.1. Classification (NCBI taxonomy): domain Eukaryota; kingdom Fungi; phylum Ascomycota; class Dothideomycetes; order Dothideales; family Saccotheciaceae; genus Aureobasidium; species Aureobasidium pullulans. Next base: position 11,837 of record NW_021941022.1, read on the forward strand.
CCAAAAAAAGATCGCTTGTCCGTGTCAAGCCATCCCGGATGAAGAAGTGATCTCGACAACATCGCCTCTGGGAGAGTGGATGGTTTTGAGGTCAATCGTGTTGAAGGTAAAACTTGCCAACGTATCAGGATCGCGATCTCTTGTTGGCCTGGCTGATGGGATAGATTCGGATGGGTAATCAAGCTCAGATTTACCAGAGCATGTTTGCGACTTGATGCCGACGAATAGAGCGATGACAAGCGGCTTGATTGCGGGTGCGCAGCCGGCGAATATGCCAAGCGCAATCTCAATGCAACAGCAAAGAGTTGCCATACCTAGACCCCCTTGTCAAGTGTTAGAAGCTGTAGGTGATTCAGACATCAAACAAAACTCACAAACACGGTCATGATTCGCGTTCCAGTACGGCGTGAAAGGGAGTCGACAAAGTGTAGCAATCGATGCCAGTAGGCCCAAGCTCAGCAACATCCATGCCATAATCTTCTTCTTTCGTTGCATTCGGGTGTTCCAGAAGATCATGGCTGGGATGATGACACAGATCAAGTCGGAGATGAAGATGACCGCGGTCAAAACGTAGACCAAGCTCCGAAGGACTGTACCACTGAAGCAAGACCCTTCCTTCGGGTACTCTGGGAAGTTGTAAAAGTGTCGCCAATTAGTGCGATATGGCCGACAGACTGTCATCAGTCCCACAAGACAAGCTGCAGTCATGAACGTGTTGAACCCGATCATGATGTAGATGGCTTGTCGCATCTGTTTTGCAGTGGCGAATCTGAGCAGCGTCAAGCAAAGGCTGCCTTTTAAAACTCCAAGTGTGAAAATGTAGAGAAGATCGAAAAAGCTGAAGTGCTATAGACAAAAGTCAGCTTCCAGCGCGCAACGGAGCGGAGAGGTGTGTCTACCATTGTCGCTGTGATGATTTGATCCGGGTCCAACCTGTAATCTCTGACACCGAGCCCTTCAGAGACTGACAAGAGAGCAAACGCCGCGCATGGTATGAACAGCAGCTGGCAGGTCGTCAGTAGAGGGTGATGCTTCAGTGCTGTAGTTGACTTGCCTCAGTCAAGACCATCATCCAGTCATCTAGCTGAAAGCAACGCCTCTTCCATCTCCCGACACTTCTGAGGATGACCGCTACCAAAGACAAGATTAAGCAACTCAAGATCGTGCGAAACAGCCAGAGGTTGACTGCTTGACGCATGTTGAGCGTGATGCAGAGACGGGCAAGGACAGTATCAATGCTTTCAGTCGGCCTTCATGACAGACGAAGACCAGGAGGTACCTACCTGGCTGACGTAGCTATGTGTGATCGAGACCGTAGTTCGCTGATACCGTTGACAAAAGCGTTGGAAACGGAATGACCTACAAGAACAGGCCCCTCACAAGGAAACGCTTGTGGGACACGTACGAGGCTTGATACTTGACGAAGACTTCGCCTAACCATGATATATTGTTCTGCCAACCAAAATCGGTTGCGCTCGATATCGGAGACACGCAAAGAGCGACAAAAGCGATGTCAGTGATTTGTGGACACCAGAGAGCATATTGTGCTGAGAAATACCAGGTATTGACAAGATGCGGGGCTTGCCAAGACCTACCGGAGCAGAAACCTTCATCCGAAAGTTTCTCCTCTGGGCGTTTACCAACTTAACGCCATTGGCTACGATGCGCCTTCGATGCTATGTAGAATAGCCAACGACTTTAATAAACGATGACAGTCGTACGGCGACAACGTAACTGTGTAAAGCTCATCGTCCCGCAAAGTCAATCCAGCAGGAACGACTTCTGTCAGGGATACTATAGAGTGCAGAGTGGTACTTTTCTGAATCGACGACACAACGAACTTGCAGTACACACCTCTGTGTGGGCCTTTGGTCAAATTCTGACAGATCATATGCAGCCACAGGTACTTTAAGCAGCGACTGCTTTGACTTCAACGTCCAACATCAACTTGCAACGGATCTAGGTCCCGGACGGTGGGTTCTGTGACCATTTATTCGCCATCACCAGTATGGTATGCACTGCGTGAGCAAGCTCTATCGACCACGTCCGGCGGCCAAAACTTCCTCGCGTCTTCACGACCTCCTGATTGTTGGCTTCAAGACATGAGAAGAACAGATACTTTTGGTCACGCTTGCGATTGAGGCACTGGCCAGCAATCACAAGACAGGATCTAGGAAAGGGCATCTGTCTCATGCTTGCTTGCTTCCACTACTCCCCAAGCAATATGGCTTACAATTCTGTTTGCTTCTCTTAGGCATTACAGGCCACATCCTCGTGCCTCGTGTCACTATTGATTCTCGCAACAAGCAAGCCGAGACCGCGGAGAGCGATGATAGCATGGTAGGTTCCGGTTCTCCATTGCTTGATTGAAGACAGTGTCATACTTGTGCATCGCGATGGGTAGCTTTTCCTCTGTGGCCCAATTGAGTAGGCGGAGCAGCGTGCTCCGTGACCAGTTTGGAGTAGATGTGGAGACCCGACCATCTCCCCACAATTCTTCCGGCGGGGGTCGGCAGACATCACCTCAACCACTGCGATTTTGCCAGCAAGGAGCATGCCGCGGCTCGAGTCCATGCTATATGCTTTCAGGTGCCTGCCTTTGAGAACATGCATTCGTGAAAAATGCAACCTCATGCCATCATGAAGATCGTCCGCCCAGCACATGTTTGCCAGAAAGCCCTAAGATGATGGAGTATAAAGAAGGTGCTACTGTCATGACTGTCTTCCACCTTTCTCGTTTGAGAAATCAACATCAATTGTGATTATGATTACATCGACTTGGACTTCTGCTCTAGTAGCAGCAGCTTTCGTACCATCTATTGTTTCTGCAGTTCCTCATGGTGGACACTCTCCTGGAAAGGGCCATGGCATCGCCGCCGATGACTTCGTTTCCGTTGACGGCTTCAAGCTCAAGGATCGCCAGGGCACCGTCTATCTCACTGGACTCAACTACTGGTCCTGTATGAACCTAGCCGCCGATGACCATGTTGGAGGCAACTACTCGCGCTTCATCACTGAACTAGACCAGATGAAAGCTCATGGGGTCAACCATCTCCGCATCATGGCTGCTTCGGAAGGCGCACCCACCCATCAACCTTTCAGAATGTATCCTGCTTTGATGGAGAGCCCTGGAAACTACAACGAAGCAATCTTTGTCGGCCTGGACCGCTGCCTGAACGAGATGAGCAAGCGAGGCATGCGAGCCACCATGACTCTGGCTAATGAATGGCAATGGAGCGGTGGCTTTGGTCAATACGTCTCTTGGGCTACAAACAACAGTCAGATTCCCTACCCGTCATCTTGGAATTTAACAGCGAATCCTCAGCGCTCTGAGCCAGGCACTGGTTGGGGCAATTACACAGTCGAAGGCGTAGATGCCGAATCTTACGGCAACTTCACCGCTTACGCAAACCGCTTCTACACGATCCCAAAGTGTCAGGAATGGTACCATGCCCATATTTCCAAGATTCTCAATCGCGTGAACACAGTCAATGGCCGCAAATACAAGGAGGACGCTACTGTCATGACATGGCAGCTTGCCAATGAACCTCAACCCGCTGTTGTCCCTACCGAATACCTTGGCCCTTACTCCCTCGAATTACCAGCAGCGCCTGAAGACGTCATCATCCCCTGGGTCAAGAACAGCAGCGCCTACATTAAATCACTTGCACCCAAGCAATTGGTCAATGTCGGCTTCGAAGGCAAGCAAGGAAAATGGTACTTCCAAGCCGTTCATAACTTCAGCACTGTTGACTACGGCACCACTCATTGTTGGGTCCAAAATTGGGGTGTCTACGATATGCTCAACTCTTCTGCTACAAACTTGGAAGCTGCCAAGAGTTTTGCTACAGCGTTTGTTGCCAACTCTAGTGAATGGAGTAGAGAGATTGGAAAGCCTGTCTTTCTTGAGGAGTTTGGTATGGCAAGAAACAACTGGGAAAATAGTGGCAAGGAATATCCTTACCTCAGTTCGGCGGGCACTAGTAATAAGGATGAGTACTTCACTGTAAGTTTATTACTCAGTTCCCTGTGTATCCATCACTAATGCTCAAACAGACCATCATCGGCGCCACCATGAATGACTTCAAGTCCGAAATCGGAACATATGTCGGAAGCTGTCCTTGGGCATATGGCGGATTATATCGTCCGGAGATACAACATGCTAATGCCTTTGGCGAGGTCTGGGCTGGTGACCCGCCGCATGAGGCACCCGGTTGGTACGATCTGTACGATACCGATGAAGCTATGAACATTGTGCATCGTCAGCAGCAACAAATTGCTCAGTATTTGAGCAAGGGACATTGATTGTCTCGTGTTCTCCTGAAGACAGAACAGACTAAATATAAGCACTCTGCATTCAATCGGTAAATCGAATCTTCGTGATGGCCACTCGAGATTCAAGTGAGAAGGCAAGATTCAGAGCGTTGACCATGTCGTGCTCCTGTTAGGCGAGAGGACGAACGCGAATACATCGTGCATTCAATCAGTAAATTCGATCTTCACAGCGGAATGGTCAGGGTGAAGAAACGACAACTATATCGTACTCCCTCAACAGTTCAAGGGAACATAAAAACCTTCTGCATTCAGACAGTCAATAAAACATCTAGCAAGGATCATTGGGAGTTGGAGTGAGAGAGCACTAGCAAAGTCGTGTTTCTGCTGTGACAGAAGCGAAGAAAGATAACACCCTGCATTCAATCAGTCAAATCCGTGTTTATATTGGACCATTGAGAGCACAACAATAATGCTTACATCGCAGCATTCCTTTCTCACCCCAGGAAAGCTTGAAACAAGTCCTGCATCAATTCAGTTGAATGAACGTTCCTTACAAGCTGCCGGGAGCGCGCACAAAGGTCAACAACAACTAGTATACTGACCTTACATCTTAGATTAGCTTGTCGCTTTGTCTTAAATCATCAAAAGAACAACCCTGCATTCTCGGCAGTCTATCACATTTCATCTAGAAATCAACCTCCTAAAATGAGTACGGGTAAAGAGGGCGATAAAGTACTTAGGTCCATGAATCTGCACAAGATTTCACGCTCCAGATCCATCGAAAGACGACGAGCTCACAGTAGGAAAGCAAGATATGGCAGTAAGCTCACAGACCTGATCGCTTTCTCTCCTTGTCCTCTAGCACACTCTTAGACCTCATGACACCTTCGCAAAACTCTAGATTTCAACAAACTCCAGACCTGTCAGGTACTCCCCGGCAACGTTCGGTGCCCAGTGTAACATCGGCATCCGGCCGATGGAAATATAACCTCCCTTCCTCGTCCCAGCATTTATCTCTAAGAATCCAAACCGAACAACATAGCGTCGTACCCCTGACAAAGCAGCACCGACCAGATTGTTTCTGCTCTCGACTCGAGTGCGTGGGGTAGTCGTTTCGAAGAACATGTAGGGGAGAGCAAGATGGAGGACAGAATGGTTCATGTCGTTGGTGTTGGGAAACACTCATGACTCTTCTTCTAAGATTCTGATTTGGAGAGGGACGTACTACGGGTATAGAAGGATTTTATACCCAGATATTACGATGAAAGCTTTCGATAATTGAACAATGGTCAGAAGGAAAACCAAAAAAGGAAAGGAAAGATTGAGTGGGAAAGGTCTCGCCACAGGGAGGTATTGAGTAGCTTCTGACAGACACATGACTGGATGTCAGACTCGGCACGTAATGGGTTCCAGCTTCGCGCACACAACGCCGTATATATCCCTCCTCCTTCCAAGTGCAATCGCATCCTGCATCATTCCGAAGAAGATCCTCGATTCACTGTTGTCGCCGAAGCGATAACGTAAGAGAGGCCGGCTCGGAATGGTATCCAGTAGCATGAGTGCATCAGGTCAGTAATGCTTTCTGTACAATGTAGTTTCTTGTGATCTGATCGCAGATTTCGGTGATTAAGTTATTCGATTGACATATCGCGAGCTCGGAGGGAGGACATGTGGAATGTATATCATGACCCTGGCTGTTCTCGTTTTGCTCCTTCGGAGCCAAACCCTCACACAATGTGTCCGCAGAGAAGTCCTGAGAGTGAGGTGGGTGATTAGGCTATAAGAAACGATGCAGGCGAGTGTATGTCATGTTTATAGTTCGTTGCAGCAATTTTGAGAAGGGAATTGACTTGTTGTTCAAGAGCCTTCGTCTGGAAACAGCAACCCAGGCGCAAAGCGATCAAAAGACATGATTGTCGGGTCGTCAAAAAACTCCAGCCATGGCACATCTTCAGCACCAATGCTTGTACCGAGTCCACTGTCAGTACAGCTGTCACACTGAGTTGATGCTACTGTCATAGTGCAATGCTCCGACTTCAACACTTTTGCAGCGATTTTTTTGATTTTGACTAGAACTGATCCGGCGCAGGCCCAGTTTAAGCTCAGCGATTTCAACAGGCCGACGACTAAGGTGATGCGATCTTTATGTTGATACATGCAGCGGCAGTTGTGAAGTGTACAAGCGGCAAGCTGAACCACGGACGCGATGACAAGAGCGCAAATAAAGAAAGGCGTATGTTTTTGCACCGGACAGCGGAAAGCCGCAAGATTTGACAACTCCTTCGAGGCATCAGTCGCTTTACTCGCATGAGCATGCTTGGTATCAGTGGATGGCATCTGCTTATCACCCTTCGCACAGAATATGTCCGCTGTTGGATGCACCGAGAGAAGTTCGCTGCGAGGCATGTGCAGGAGAATGGTAGCCCAGTGAATGACCATGTGTGCTTGGAATAGCATTTCGTCGACTTCACCTGAGTTAGAGATGAGGTCGCGCTTCTCCGGAGGTACATAATGCGTCCATGCTGCAAGCGAGTTATCGATTGCTTGTACCTCATCAGGATGAGCTTCAGCATTTGCGATTGACAACACCCGCGACAGTATTTGTACAGCCTCAATACGATAGCAAGAGGAAGAGAAGCTCATTTCTTCTTCGGCAAAATGACGGTCAGCGAATTGAGCCAAGGTGGGGCTGTCTGAGAAACAAGCGCCATCTGTGTATGTCGAATCTTCACATGGTAGCAAAACTTCCGAGGCGACCGTGGTGGTCTTCATCGTTGAGCGACGATGAATCGCAGACATGATGCCTTCCACTACAAACAGCTCCCACCACGTGCGACGGAAGCTCTCTTCAAGACACGGTATGGAGCCACCATTCGAGGAGCTGAATGATTTTGTGTTCATACCAAGGCTGATAGCTAGCTCAATTGCATCTTGAAGCATTGCCAGGCCTTCGTTGGGCTCGCCTCGTGCATGTACCGCGATTGCGAAGAGAAGACGAGCTTGAACCATGAAAGCCGTTCTTTCTGGACTATCCTTGAGAGCTCTAGCAGTCTGTATTCTTAGGGGGTCGCCGGATTGAGATGCCGAATAATGACTTCCGATGAATTGAACGACTAGCCGAAGGTACGAGGGATAGTTCTGATCGTACATGTGCCGTGGAAGCAAGATGGGATGAGCTGGATGGAAATTCGAGTAGTATAAATTTACGACATGTTCCGAATCCAAGATCGCTTCCGGGCGACTCTGACATCGCGAATCAGTCAATGTTGACACTGGGAGTTTGTCGGCCAAGATGTATGTCGGCCCAGAGTTGGGAAACGGAGTATCAAGAGCAGCTGCAATCGAGTCTGATGTGATGCCATGTCCGTGTTGACCAAAAGTGGTCATTTCGTTCTGCCAAGGCAAAGATTCTGATGTTGTGTAAGATATTGTTGGCGGCGGTGCTGGTGATGTCTGAAGTGAAGTGTCCTGAGTAGAGGGCGAATTGAGTTTTCTTCGTTTCTTCGGCATGCCTTTACATCCTCGTCGTGAAGGCATATAATTACATGTAATCTCGGATGTGATGCATCGTGAGCAGATTGGTTGTTTCCCGTCGCATTTGAGATGCTTGGATCGACATTCAACACAGGCTAGAGCAGATGGCTTGACAGCAGAGGCTGTGGCATGAGTAGTAGTTCTCGTCGTCATATCTTCGGACCGGCGATCATGTTATGGCAGACAGAGCCTAGCAGAGACTATGTATATCGCGATCCGGTTGGAAGAACAAGAACACCAGATTGAATGAGAGTGTTTACGAAAAGAATGACTATGATGGTGAATGTCGCCGACTCGGGGATGTTCAAGAGACAGCGGGGACTTTTTTTCGGATTCAGCGTCACCTTGTCGATGTTTACTTGGCGAGATACTTGATGCTCGACAACAACGAATGCGCTATGTACCCGGAGTGGTGCCCAGAAGGTTGTATCTTCTGTTAGAAAGAAACGCGCGGTCAATTAGCGAAAGTGTACTGAGTATGAGGGATTGCCTGTCAGGATGGGAATGAGAAGCAAGGAGCCTTCGGATTTAGTGAAGCTGTTTTGTGGTCAAAGCGCACAATTGCGCAATATCGCGTTGGGAGGAAGGTGCGACTGTAATGTGTTTGTTGCTCTCTCGCAGCTTTGCTTTCTGCGATAACTTTGTCTTTCTTTGTTAGAATAAGACGTCGTCCTCGGTCGCTCATTCCTCCTCCAGCATACCTTCCAGATGTGTCGGTTCATGGTATTACAAAGCTCGGAAGAAGAAGGTGCGATAGTTGCTGACCAGATTATTAGGTGTACAAGGGCAAGGAGCCCATCCTTCTTTCCACTTTGATTCTAGACCCAGCGCATTCCATCCTTACACAATCCTACGACTCGCGACTCCGCCTAGACACACGACGACCTCACAATGGCGACGGCTTTGGCGTTGGCTACTACACCCCTCCTTCGTTGCTCGCCCTGCTCGGCCCGGACCCGTGCATCTTCACCTCGACCATCCCTGCTTGGAACTGCACCAACCTGACGCGCTTGGCCAGCAAGACTGTCTCGCCCCTCATCTTCGCCCACGTCCGCGCAAGTACCGAAGGCGCCCTCGCCGAGAGCAACTGCCACCCCTTCAGCCGCGGCTGCTTGATGTTCATGCACAACGGAGGAGTAGGAAGCTGGAACAGTGGTGTCAAGCGCAAGTTGGTCAGCGACGTTGGCGACCGCTGGTTCGGTGGTGTTACTGGCAGCACCGACTCTGAGTGGTGCTTTGCCCTGTTCCTCGACAGCCTTGAAAAATTGGGCTACGATCCGGACAACAACGAGGCTCAGACGAATGGCTTCGGCCACAGCGTTCTGCGCAAGGCCATCCTCAAGACCATCGAGCGCATCAACGGCTACATCAAAGAGCTGCCCGAACACGTCAGAGAAGGCGACACGCGCAGTCTGCTCAACTTTGCCGTCACCGATGGCAAGAGTGTTGTCTGCACGCGCTACGTCAGCAGCAAGACCGACGAGGCTGCCAGCCTGTTCTTCAGTTCAGGCACCAGCTGGAAGAAGCAGAACGGCCCTTCAGCCGAGAAGGCCGACTACACCATGGAACGCCGTGACAGAGGCGCCGACATTGTCCTTGTCGCCAGCGAACCCCTGACCTTCGAACGCGACAACTGGGTCACCGTCCCTACCAACAGTACCGTCACCATCCACAACCAGACCGTCCTCATCCATCCCATCATCGACGACTTCTACAACCCATCTCCTAGCTTCAAGCGCAGCTCCAAATTCGCCGAGACAAAGGGACAGACCACCACTGAGATGGCGAAAGCTTCGATCGATTCTGCCCCTGAGAATCTTGTCCAAGCCGCGGCCTGAACAATGCTGAAGATGCTTTCACACCGTAAATCAACCCTACCTAACCCCGTCATCACTCAGTCGCGAATGCTGCCGTTTAGCACGCTCCTTGCGATGCTCAAATCTGGATACCGGGCCGGATTACCGTTTATGGCAGTCTTTTGTCGTGCTATTCCTCCTTGCCTCTTTGGAACCTTCGAAAACGTGCTTATGGCCGTACGAGCACAGAAGCATAGGAGAAGTTTCCGAAATGGAGCGTCGTCCGAGTGGTCGTAAGACCGACCAAGTGCTGGTGGGACGAGGTTTCCACAGCGCTAGACAAGAGAGTGACCACTCATGGCTTCTCGGAGACTTTGCCAGAATCTTGCTTTGGATCGACAGGGCGCTGAACCTGTGAGAATCTGCTCATCATCGCTCCGATTCGCTCTAAGCATTTTGCAACGTACAAGGTCGGGGCCCGCATCTCACGCGCTTCCAACAAGCAATATGCGCTCAACCGGGGCCACGTTGGACTGGTGCATGACACACTTTTGGATGCGTCTCGCTCTTGAATCTTGTATTCTTAGTGACCATAAAGACGCGTTTCATAGAGCGTTTATCAATATACATCCAATCAGATTCAACCAAAATCCTCGAGGCATGTTCACCCTGAGATCATAACAACAGTCACCGCCTGAGACCATGCGTTTCCAAATTGGAAAACGGCCACTTCTCGAAGACGGACTTCCATCCGATCAGTAATCGCCGTTCTCGCACTCTGCCACAGACAGCTAACACGGCAATTGGCTTCGAGTGCCGCGGTACAGCGTCGATCATTGCCTAATCGGTACGACAGAGCCTCAACACCCTCGACCTCCCATACCAGCTACAGCACGCATACAGAGTCTAGACTTTGACGATGTCGCGTCAAATTGATCAGGAGACCTTAAGTAGAGCGTAGAAACAGTGATGTGACAGGCTGACAAGAAGAGTGAGTAATGTCACTGCAGCAGCGACGCCGCGCCCTTTTCTATTTATCGTGGCTAAACTGCTATGAGGTTATACGGTGTTTGTCAGTGCCACGACAAGTGAAAACGTCAACATCTCGACACTGCGCGCGCCGTCGTGAGCCGTGAAAATTTGCATCCTTCGATCAGCATATATCCTTGATATAACACCACTCCAATATCGAGGGATGTTTGCTGCTGACCCAATACATTGACTTCTAATTGTACGTCGACTAGATAAGCACCACACGCGGATTCGGTCTCAGCCTCCGCGTGGTTCGGAGTCAGATCTGAATCATTCCCTGGTGGCTTGAATATTATCCGTCGAAACCTTCCACCCGTGTAACCTAAGAGGCACAGGCAGGTTCGACTATTTCTGTTTTTAGTGACGTTGATTTCCTCTCCTTTCCACCGCTCCTTTCTCGCAACTTGTATTCTAAAATTCCGAAAACACTGTCGCTGCCAACAACAGACTCCACTCGTTCCGTCCGCAGAACCAAACTTCTTAGTAACCCACCTCTCACATCCTTGTTGATCCACCATGGTTCGTTTCGCACAATCAGATGAGATGACCAGACGGCCGAAGAGGGTAGCAATACCTCCTACACCGCCTAATGAGCTTGAAGATAACAATCACATCTATCAAACCATCGAAATGGTTCCTAAAGAAGAGAGTTTTGCCCAGGACATAAAACAAGAAATTGAACCATCAACATCATCGCCGACAGTTTCGAAAACATCGATAGTGGATGCCATCGATGCAGAGACAGATGAACTGATCAAATTTCTGGATGCCTTCTCCGCTGCCTCGATGGCTCCCATACAAACACCGCATGGCCGAGATGGCTGGGATGGTTTTGCGACCACTGAACCTGTCATCTCAGTCATATCGTCCTACTTGGCTTCGAAGAATGCGAAGAGCGTGACAATAGGCTCACCAACCTTTCCATCTCTCGTCAGCGTTTTCGATGAAGGCGAAGGTCCCTGCCTGGTGTTGAATGGAATCATATCTCCACGCATCTCATCCCCGTCACATCCTTACTCTTTCAACAAGCATATACGACCAGTCACACATCCGCCTCCGGTGCCTGCGGATGCAGCAGGAACAGCAGCGATCGTGGCGGCCTTCGCTTTCCTCCACTCTATCCGACATCGACTCATCGGCACAGTCGTCTTGGAAGCGATTTCTGATACCGAGGAAGGCACACTAGGCACATGCCGACATATGCTACACTCCGACGAGCGAAAGACATTATGGCGAGGCGATTGTATGATCACTGCCGCTTCAACCTCAGCTGCTTCTACATCTATTCCTCCATCACCGTTTTCCGCACCCTTCCAAGACACAACCGCCACAAAAACCACCGACCCGGCCACTTTTGATCTCGAAACCGCAAGGTGGCAACGGACGGTACCGGCGGAGAATTACACACCCTCACGACTATCAACGCCTTGTGCAATCCACCCCGTCGCCACTTCCTTCTCAAACAATGGCAAGAAAGTACTCGGCAGACGACCCAGTATCCCTCATTTCCACGGACGACGGAATGGCTCTCACGCACGCTTCTGGACCGAAGTCGGTGTACCTGCATTCTGTTTCGGCGTCGGTGGTTCTTCACAGCCAACTCAAGATCAACAATCGTCGGAACAGCACTCCGAACAGCAAGATCAAGACGCCGAATGCGATCGCATGGTAGATTCTGGCATCCAAGACGTCGCGGTCAAGGCAGAGGGAGAGATCAGTCAGGATGCGAGGGATATTGATCGCAAGCAGTGGATTCAACTTGTCAAGGTTTTGGTGCTGACGGCTTGGGATCAGGTGGGCTTGGAAGATTGAGAATTTATGCATTGGATGGCGTTTTTGGCAAAAGGATTGGGTGGCATTGGAAATAGGTTCGTTGGCTGGCGTTCTATGGGTATTGGATGAAGCAGCGGATATACATAGCTGCAGGATTTATAATGATTTGAAGAGTCATTCTACTTTTTCATCACGCTTCTTGTAGCGTCCTTTCACTGTTTGCTGATCTATGATGACCACCTCCTGTAACTAGCAAAAAAATAGTCTTCTGCTCAAACCATTCTTGTCGGGTTAGGTATAAATACTCCTCCCACCCGTCTCTTAGGACTCTTTTTGATCAGAGACAACATGACCAAAGAACCAGATGTCTGCATACTTGAGCACCGCAGCTTTTTCCACATATCGCTGTCGACACAACTGCGAGTAGCGTCGTTGAGCAGAGAAGGAAAGTGCACAGGTCAGTGATACTGTATCACTCCTACCTTCTCCACACCCATGACACGTATGCAATACTCTACTTGCTGGATCTCGATAGGGAAGTGGAGGTCTGCAGTGCATCATTGACCTGTGCTTGTCCTTCCTACTCCGTCTCTCCTGTATGCTGCACCTCTCTCCAATCTCATCTTGAAGGAGTGTCTTCTAAGCTTCATCTCCAGATCTCAGATCAGCGTCTGCATTGTGGTTGATGCTGCTTTTGAGTTTCTGTACGGTCCCTCGTGGGAAGATATTACTGATGTTGATGATCTACGCGCGCGCACGGTCTACTCGCGCGCATCACCAACTTCAAAACCAGCTAGATAGCTTAACTTCAACACGGTCGCATATTACGACGAGCGACTCGTTTCGTTTCAAATTTGATTATTTAAATAGATAATCACTTCTTCATCCTTCTACGAAGAGATTGTTTATCGCGCGCCTCTTGTTCTCGTTCCTTAATGATAGACGTCTAATACACCTCCTATTTGCGTAGTACATTAATAGAATCGACTAAACTACGACCCTTAGACTTCTTAACCCGTATACGAGGTTTCTCGTTAATTATGTCGACAATATGGCGGTTTTTTTGTTTAATTTCATCGCTTCGTTAGGCCAGTTTAACTATAGCTAGTTCGTAAGCTTTAGTGGCCTTCTTATAAACTAGTCTTAATAGCTAGTATTTTGCTTCAAAATCTGCCTCTTAGTCTTAATTAATGAACCTTAGATAATCCTTCGTCTCTCTTAGGTAGTTTAGAGTCTTAAATTCGTATGTTTTAGGTAGTAGAGTAACGTTTTAGTCTACTAGTTAGACCTCCTCTTTTACGACCACTATATCTAGATTCTAAGGGATAATACTAGCTTCTTTCTAGCAGTTTCGAATGACCTTATCTCTTATAGTCTCCTTATAGGCCTATTAGTACAGTAGAAGGAAGTCCTTTCTCTTAATTAGACTAGCATCTAAGAACTGTTATAGCTTATATAATTTAGCCTTATATTGAGTTTCAAGAGGTGAAAATGTGGCTAGATCTAAGGGTTATAGAACATCGCTTATATGTAGTAGAAGCGTATAAAGAATAACCTTATTGTCTTCAGCTAGTTGTTTAAATGTATCGTTAATATAGCTCTTATAGCTGTCTAAAATGAGTAGTCTATACTCATTTTTTTTGGCTAGCTTCGTTTAAGGAAGAAACATAGTCTTAAGCTACTAACAACCAATTGTATCGTTAGTCTAACCGTTCTCCTATACTACGAAGTAATAGGGAGGTATATTAGTAGGAAAATTGTTAAGCATAAGGTGTACACCCTTAAAAATAACGAGTAGTTTAATAGCTTTAAAGCTCGCTAAGATACACTTAATTATTATTACTATTCCTAGTCTTAAGAGGCCTTAGTACGCGTTCTCTTTCTCTTTTTACCTATAGATTCATTATAGGCCCTTCCTATAACAACTTGTTTAGTATAGATGCCTAGGCCTTAGCTATGTTTATCTATATTGTACATATTCCCCCTCTTAATTTTATACGTCTTTATTACGTAATCTAGAGTTAAGAACTAGGCCCTAACGTTCTCTTCTATCGCCTAGTTAATCCTATCTACCTCTTAGGATTTTCTAAGAAGTTTTTTAACCCTTAGATGTCGTTAAACGAAGCGATTAACCTATCTCTTTCCTATAGATTAGTATACCCCTTATTTGCGGAGGATAAAACTAACTATTAAACGGATACGGCGCTTCGTAGGTGCGCGGTATAGGTTATCTAGGGCTATAATACGTTTAACGAGGTCTACCTCTTATATATCGGTTAATTTCTTCTCGTTATTATATAATTTGTGTCGTGTTAGCTAGCTATTATATCGATCGCGTATAGTAGAGGGGGGGAGGTCGAATTCGCGCGCGGCGGCCATTAAACTATTATATATACTGTCCTACTATCTAGCGATAGCTACGGCGATGTTATCTTCTTAAATTTAGTCTATTAGTTATATATATACGTTAATAGAAAGAAGAGAAACGAAGAAGCGAGACGCGAGTTAACGTATACGAGTAGACCGTACGCGCGCGTAGATCATTAATATTAGTAGTACCCTAAACCTCCTAGCGTAAGGAAGTATACTTTTTCTATCTCCTATATAGCAATAATGCTTATCTTAAACATAGTCGTATAATAAAAAAGATTAACTTTATACACTAATACTAAGCGTAGACGACTTATAAGGGTATAAAGGTATATAGCAACGTATAGATTACTCTTAGACAATAGGTCTGTCTATAGCTAAAGCTATTCGTTGCCCTACGTAAGGTAGCTATAGAATTCTTCTTATATGCTACGCTAGCGTATCGTATAGGAAACGCCGGCTTAGTAAAAGAGAGAGAGAAGACTAGGGTAACCTATCCCGTTACAATTATCCCCCCCTCTAGGACGCTGTCCTTAGCGGCCTATATCTGCCCTTAAAATCCGTAGTCGTAAGCGACTTCTATAGAGCCTAATAGACTACCTCGCTATCGTAGCGCGCGCGTGCTATATAAGAGCCGGCGACGCCGGCTAAGGTTTAGGCGTCGTAGGCGGCCCGCTTAGCGGCGACGCCTTAGCGTCGCGACGCATGCGGCTAGCGATAATAATAAAGCTAGCCTATTACTTCTTTATCCCTTCCTTTCTTTAGTACGCGTACCTCTTACGTATCGCCTCTTCTTCGTAAACATAACTCTACTATAACGTAACCATACTATACGCTAACATGCCCTTATTTAAGCCTATCGGTGTCCCCGTCGCTATCGACGACGCTATTATCTAGTGTAGCCGCTACGCTAAGGACTAGGGTAGTCCTAATAAGAGAGGTTTATTTTAGCCTACGCTTCCTATACGCGTCTACTACTAACCGCTATATAGACGACTACTCCTTCTATACGGGCCCCCTAATAAAGTGCCCCTACTACGCTACTACTAAGCACGCCTATATACCTCTAGACGACTACTCGGCTAAGGCCTTTAACTGCCTTATTCGCTACCGCCGCGTCCTAGACGCCTTTATCGCCGTTCGCGCTAGCTATAGGGTTAACGCTGCCGCTACGCTTAAGCTCCGCTAGCTTAAGGTACGTATAGCCTACGAGCGCGCCCGCTTCCTTTATTACCTCGATGCCGCTAAGTACGACCCTAACTCCCGCGTCGGTAACGTCTACCTTTATAAGGACGCCGATAAGGTTAAGCGCTCGCCGCTTACCGTCGCCGCCTTCCGTAAGGAGGTACGTAAGCGCGCCGCCCTTAAGCACCTCGCTTAGGTATATTACTTTATCCCTACGTTCCGCTTATATGTCGCGCGACCGTATCTAACCTTATTAATTTGTAGGAGGCTACTAAGTCCCGCCGTGCCGCTACTAAGGCTAATACTATCGCCGCGCGCTCTACTAGCGCCCTCGAGGCGATCGCTATATACTTCGCTAGCTTCTAGCCTATAGTCGCCGCCGCTCCCGACGATAGTAACGATAATAAGGATAGCGAGGATAGCAACTCGTCCNCCTTCGCTTAGGTTACGCCTACGCTTCGTATACGTCTCGTACGTCCGTAGCATTCGCTATGTCGCTCGCTAGTACCTATAAGTTGTACTCTACTAGCTAGCCTATCTATTTAACTAAGAAGGCTTTCTTATTACTAGTCCCTCGATAGTCTACGATTTCCTCTACCTCCTATTCTTCGCCTCCGTCGACTAGTTCTAGATTACTAAACGCCGGGGCTTCGACTCTATCCNNCTAGTAGTATAGTTTAAGGAGGGATACGTAAAACACATCGTATAGTCGACGATAGTTCTCTAGTAGCGCTAGGCGGTACGCCTACGCTCTAATTGCTTCTATAATCTAGAACGGTCCGATATACCTTAGGGATAACTTTCGGCTCGGTTATCGTACTTTTAGGTTTTTTGCTAATAGCATTACTTTGTCGTTAACCTTAAACGTCCTTTCCGTATGCTACTTATTATATCCTTAGGATTAGTATTCGCCTACGGTATATAGGCTTACCGCTAGCGATTCCCTTACAGTTTAAAGCCTCTAAACACGCTCTATTACTACTAGTACCTCCCCTTCGCGAGGGCCGTCTCGGGCCTCTATATAAAGCTTCGGGTTATATCTATATAGCGCATAGAAGGGACTTATGCCTAACGCATAGTTCTCGCTATTATTACTCGCGAACTCCGCTAGCGGTAGCTAGGAAGCCTAGTCGTTCTACTTGTCTAAGTAGAAGTAGCGAAGGTACTACTCTAACGTCTAGTTCTAGCGCTCCGTCTAGCCGTCCGTCTAAGGGTAGAAGGCTATAGAGAGCCTACGTTTCACCTGCGTAACGTAATACATGTCCGACTAAAACTAACTAGTAAAGACGGAACCCCTATCGGAGACGATTCCTTTTAGCACTCCGAAACTATAGATAATAACCTCTAGGAAGAGGTTCGTAAGCGTTACGGCGTCGTAACGCTTAGTAGTCGGAATGTACTTCGTTATCTTTATATACCTATCTACGATAACTAGTATTAAGTTAAAGACCTCGTTATAGTACTTACTTAGAGGAAGGTCTATAATGAAGTCTATAGAGAGTTCTTCCTATAGGCCGGCTAGCGCGGGTAGCGCTACTATAACGCTATAGGGTCGATAGCGTTTTGCCTTCGATCTCTAGTAGATTTCGTAAGTTTCGACATATCGCTTAACGTCGCTCGCTAGCTCTAGCTAGTCGAACGTTCGTCGAATTAAGGTAATAGTCTTTTCTCGTCCGAAGTAAGCTATAAGCGGGTCGTCGTAATATATNCGTATTACCTACGTCCGTAGCGCGTTATCCTAAGGAACGTANANGTAAGTACCCTAGTATAGGAGACCGTCTTTAGTTTCCTAGGGGGCGCCTTTCTACTTACGTATAGGGTACGTCTCGCCTTCGTAGACGACGGGGTCCGCGGCCTATAAGGTAGTAATCGTAGCGAGNGCCCCTTAAGTAGCTTATTCGTAGCGGAGCATTAGCGTTAGTTCTCGATTAGCTAGGTCGGTTACGGTGTTTATAATAAATTCCTTAAACATTAGCTATATGCCGGTTTCGATAGCGCCTACGTTCTATACGCGTATCGCCTTCGCTTCGGCGTCGCCTTTTAGCTAGAGGAGGGCGTAGACGATCTTATCCTTATCTCGGATAAACGAGGCTTTATTATTTAAGAAGGCTAACTTAAGACGATAAAGGAAGAGCTTTACGTCGTAGAGGTCCTTTCTATAGAAAGGCGGGATATCTAGTTATTTCCTTAACTTCGAGCCGCCTAAGTAGCGGGTATAGTACGCCTATTCCTCGCCCTTAGAGGGAGTAATAGTCGAGTACGTTAGGCTCGTTTCTCTTAATCCTAGCATTCTGCTAGGGGTGTTACCTACGTAGAGGTCGTTAACCGTCGGCTACTATACGACGCGATTACGTTCTCGGAGCGCTAAGTACTTAGCTCGTAGTCGTTCCCTCGTAATTATACGTCGGAGGTCGTCCTCGTCGACGCTTACGTCGTTATCTATAGCCTCTAGTATGTCCCTTACGCTTATAGGTTCTTCGAGGCTAGGTGTCGCGTAGTCCGGATCGGTACGTCCGTTAAATAGGTCGCGAGACGCTATCGGTACGCCTATAGGGAGCGATAGAGGATCTATAGGCTACTACCTAGGTAGGAACGAATAGAATTATAAGGGTATGAAGGTATGTAGTAACGTATAGATCACTCTTAGATAATAGGTCTATCTATAGCTAAAGCTATTCGTTGCCCTACGTAGGGTAGCTATAGAATTCTTCTTATGTACTACGCTAGCGTGTCGCATAGGAAACGCCGGCTTAGTAAAAGAGAGAGAGAAGACTAGGGTAACCTATCCTATTACACGACTATCTAAAATCGTTATTCTACTAACATAACTATTATAAGAATATACGAATGATTACTATAATATAAGACCCCTCTTATCTACGGGTAAGACCTTAAGTATCGCTAAAGCAATCTTAGTAATAAGTAGAGCATAAGTTTAATAATAACTTCTACATTAGAGACATATTTAGCGTATTTCGTACTTAGAATATATTAATAGGGTTACGGAGGGAAAACATCGGGTCTATAATACTATATTCTTAATCTCTTAATGTAGATAGAGGGTTACTCGATGCTCGTATACCTCCCTTAAGGTAGATTGCTTATAGCGCGATAAAGATTTAAGCGTAAAGGAAGGATTAGTAACCTAAACCTCTCCCTCCTTTACCTCCCTAATAGTTCTCTAGATCTTAAAGTTTTCTTATAGGTAATGCTAGAAGAAATGGCTCCTAGCTTAATTAGGCGTAGTTAAAGTCTCTATCGTTAATTTGTTTATTATAAGTTAATATAGCTCTATTACTAGCCTATAGACATAGTTAACTACATACTAACTATGTTAATTATCCTAGTCTCTAGTAATATAAATAGTAAATAGCGATAGGCAAATAGTCCCGAATAGACCGTAGTACACTTGCTTAGGACTATAGATATAGCTACATTATTATCGTAACATATGTTCTATAAACTAATTAAACTATTAGTTATAGAACTAATAAGCTCGACGATATAAGATTACGTTCCTCTAGGAGATAGTCTCGTCTATCTATATCTAGACTCCTTATAGTAATTTGCGCGTCTAAAACATTATAATGATAGAGATATATAACTATACTTGCTATTAGTACATTAGACCTAACTCTCCTACTAGCATTATTAGGACGCTATAATGTTAGCTAACGATTTAATCTACTACATGCATTAGTATTAATAATACCTTAAACAAGTTTCGGGATCTTAGGGCCTATAAAGAGGGTAATAGCGTTAGGGATATAGCGTTTTAACTAGTCGTCTCGCGATAGAAAACCCTATCCTAAACCCTTTAACATTAACTTTCTAGACTCTAGTTAGGATAACGGAGTTATTAACCTATGCTACTTCTTCCGCTTCCTATACTCTACCTTACGTCGGCTATAACTATAAACTTATAATTTTTTTAGCTAGTAGAAGCAAAAAGATAAAGAGCGTAATATCTAGATATTTCGTAGTTACTATATAAAAGACTACCGAGAGAAGTAGAGTAGGAGTATATATTACTAGATTATAGAGGTCTATATCCTAGAGTAGTGTTTATAAGCCTCTCTATTAGTTAAAAGCATTTTTGCGGTGTTTAGAAAGTTACTCTTAAAAATTCGTAATGTTAGTTTACTCGATGTTATAGAGACAAGGATTTCTATACGACCGCTAGAAAAATGTGTCTACTAATAAGACAAAAACATTATCGATTTAGAAGCTACTACCTTAAGCTACTTCCTTATATTAAACACATGTCTAAATGCATAAATATCTTTAAAATATCATGTTAGACCGTAGAGAGCCTCTCTTAGTATAGCACTAATTCCTTTTTTATACAAATCTCCATTCCTTAAATATTACTCTTCTCTGTTTCTTTTGCAAGAATATCGTAAAGCTCGTACGATCTTTTGGCCGCTTTAGTAAGAAGAAGGATTATATGTCCCTTACATGTTAGTTAGATCTTCGTTGCTAGATAAAGAGGGGAATCGATAACTAGGTATACGACGAGGATATAAACTAGCCCTTCTTCCTACCTACGGCGATGCTATGCTATCTAGAAAAAAAGTATCTTTATCTCTCTGTGCTAGAGACACATAAATGTGAAATGATTATCGACCCGGTCTACGTCGTTACGTCTCGACGCGAGGATTATATCTCTCTACCTAATTTCTTAGAGCGCGTCCCTTGCATCTCACTATATAAATAATTACAAAGACTAGGCACACGTCGAAATCAAACCATCCCTCCCTCCTATCCTCGACCAGTAAAATGTATGAAGTAAATCACATACGTATTCCTTTATATTATAGGTCTAGAGAGATGCACATTTTCCTCGATATTATCGACCTCGTTCGCGACGTTATGGTCCCGGCGCGACTGTCATGAGTTTCTACTCGGCATAGAAAGGCATACGGGTAGGAAGGATGCGTATATGTAAAACGGACAATATCCTTGTGCTTGCGTTGCTGTTAGAGAAAGAAGTGGTTACAAGAAGCGGAAGTGGGTAGCTATTTTTATACTTAACATTGCCTACGTAGAAGAAATTTATCATGTCTCTTTGTTTACTCCCTTGCTTCCCGCTTTTTGCTTACGCGTTAACCCTCTTGCTGTAATCGTGGTATGCGAAGTGTATACTGTTTTGTTGTAGGATTTATGTAGTCATGGACTTGGGAGCCTACTTGACCGGATCAAAGACAGAGATACAGACGGGTGATCGAGTGGACTCTGGCACGTCGAAATCCCTAGCCATGCCCTCCCCGACTTCTCCTATTTCTTAGCCCCTTCCTTCTTCAACAAAGTCTTGATTTCCTTCTGCGCATCACACAACCCTCCGACCTTACTTCCACCTCTACAGACCGGACACGTCCTTCCATGTGCAATCATCAAGAAGTGCAGATCAAATTTCAGTTCCGTCGGAATCTTCGCATCCAAATGCTGTTGTGTTTTCTCCACCGTCGCATCTTTGGGCGTCCAGTTCCATAGCTTGGCAATACGGTAACAATGCGTGTCCACGATGTACACCGTTCGCTTCAAACACCAAGATAACACCACACCGGCAGATTTAGACCCGATGTATTTGAACTGGAGTAGCTTTTCCATAGCTTGCTCATTGGGTAGATCGATAATGTAGTTGAGATCCCAAGATGCATCGTTGGTTTCCTGCACTTGTTTGAGAATAGTCATTATGATTTTGGCTTTGCGGATGTGTAGGCCGCCGGGGCGGAGGGCTTGCTGTAGTGTTTCGTCTCCTTTTGCTAAGATGGCGTCGTAGGCGAAGAGGTCGCCGTAGGTGCTGCGGAGACCTCCCATTGCGCGTTTTGCATTTGACCAGGAGGTTGCTTGGGAGAGGACGGCGATGATCATCGCATCCAGTACATTGGCTATCGTCTCTGGGGTGTCGGGGTCTGCGAATTCTTTGGCGACGGCTTCATGGTGCATTTTGTGTAGAATGGTATGAGCGGCTTTGCATTCTTGAGCTGTTGGATGAGCGAAAGTTGGGAATGGTGATGCGCTTGAGTGAGCAGACCAAGAAGTCCACTTCTTGTTGGCGAGATTGTCATCATTTGTGACTGGTGTTGATTTGGAGTCGATCGCTGTTGTTGCCACGATTGATTCTTTTGTTTTGTTGTCGAGCTTGGTCTTGTGAGATTTGGTCTCTCGCTTCACGACCTTGTGCTTTGAATTTGCGACAGGGCGGCTGATGGCTTTGCTTGGAGAGGCAGACTTTGAGATGCCATTCTGAACAGCCTTGGTAGCGGCTCTGGTAGACGGACCCATGGTTTGCAGTGTTGTACAATAATGACTCAGGGGGTGATCGGAGATCGCGAAGTGAGGCAGCCGTCAATGTCAAAAAAGTGCTGGATCTGGAAAAGTGGATATCTAGATGCAAGTGGTAGGGGTGACGATATAAGAAGGGTGGAGGATGACGATGGAGTTGACTTGGCAACAGGCCAGACTTCAAATTCCGGAATTCCGGAAGGTTGAACTTCCAGACGCCGGAATTCAAATACAATGTATATCGGTCGTGATGGGCTTGAAAAATGCTTTAGACCGAGATCGAGAGCACAGAAGGAAGGGCAGGAAAGGCTCATCGAGATTGAGAGTTCAACGTGCGTCTTCGAGGGAAATCTGTTTGCAGGGAGGGAGTTGCGAAGGATATCGCACTGGAAATATGGTAAAAGAAAAGAGTGATTTTGACAAGTAGATGGGAGCAAGTAATTATGAGAGAGCTCAAATAGTTCTGAGCATGTTGTAGCACCTACTGGTCTTCTAAAGTGTTACTGGTGGTGAACATTCGGGCTGGAGAAGAGCACAAGAGTGAAGCATAAGGGAAAGAAATGGAGAAAAAATGGACGATAAATCCCAGATGGTGCAAAATAGCAGAGGAGGTCCAAGAAAAAAGCGACGGGGATTCAGAGCAAAAAAGGAAATGCTCATATCTCAGGGCTGACCAGATCTCGGAACGCGGGTCGGCCCTTGGCTGCGCTAACACCCAGCATGAATTAAGTTGTATGAACCTCCCACGACACACCATCATCTTGCTGTTCTCGTCGTTGGATCATCAACCGTGCTGAACCGTGATATCTATCTGAGATACAGTTTGATCGAATCGCCCCGCTCTGTAGGCAGCATACCGCGTCAAGCTTCTTGGCCAGCCTTAAATTTACGTAGGTGGTTACTTCGCGTCGGATGGCTTCACGGTCCGCGATCGTGACTTTGTCAAACAACAAGTCTGGAATGCCCAGTATAAAGCAAAGGTCTGAAGACACGTTTTCTTCTCAGCATCACCATTCTTCTTTCCATTGTTTCAATCACCATCACCAGCAGAATCACAACCATGAGCTCTCAAGACTACCCCCTCCGCAGCTCTGGCATTTACCGCAACTTGCCAACCTTCGATCCTTCCATCAAGGGCTTGAACGCTGTTGTCGTGGGTGCCACTGGAATTTCTGGTTTCAACACTATCCGCTCTCTTCTCGACTCTCCTGGTCGATGGTCCACCATCTATGCCCTTTCTCGTAGCCCCATTCCGGAAGAGATGCTTTCGCTCCTCACCGAAGAGCAGCAATCACACATCAAGCACGTGTCCATTGACCTCACCGCTTCCGGAGACAAGCTCGCCTCTCAACTCAAGGAAGGTGGTGTCAAGGCTGATTACGTCTTCTTCTATGGTTACATTTCACCCAAGAATGTCTCTGCCATGGATCCAAAGGCAGAAGAGGAACTCGTCAAGGCCAACGTTCCCATCTTCAAGAACTTCCTGGAAGCCTTGGAAACCGCAAAGCTGGAACCCAAGCGTATTCTTTTGCAAACCGGAGGCAAAAACTACGGTGGTCAGATCGGCAGAGCAAGATTGCCGTACATTGAAAGCGACCCCCAACCCCGCCACCTGTCCCAAAACTTCTACTACCCCCAAGAAGACATGCTGAAAAAGTACTGTCAAGACCATCCTTCGACGAGTTGGAATGTGATTCGTCCTTTTGGAGTCATCGGCTCGGTGTCAAAGGCAGGCATGAACATGATGCTTCCCTTCGCCATCATAGCATCCGTCCAAGCCAAGTAAAACGCCCCCATCTTCTTCGGCGGCGATATCGAAGAATGGCAATACGAGTACTTGCACTCCTCCGCCCGCCTCACCGGTTTCCTCAGCGAATGGGCTGTCCTAGAAAACAAATGCGCAAACCAAGCTTTCAACGCTCACGACGGCAGTCCCATGTCTTGGGATCTCTTCTACAACGAAATGGCCCGCTGGTACGGTGCCCCCGGTGTCGCAGGCCCCGAACTCGACGATTCCAAATTCAACGATGTGGTGCTCGCAGGAGGCAAAGACAGCCCTCTCGGCTACGGTCCACCCACCCGCATCAGATTATCCCGCAGCGCCGCAGACTGGGCCAAAAACGACACCAACAAAACCACCTACGAACAAATCATACAAGAATCGAATGGAAGCATCAAAACCAACGCCTACGAAGACAACATGGAACAATTCGACATGGTGGATTTCGTCTACTACAAAATCGGTCAACCTTCCTCTGCCAAGTTCCGCAGGTTCGGGTTCAGTGGGTTTGTGGATACGATTGAGAGTGTGTTTGAAATGTACACTGATCTGGCAAAGATGGGTATAATCCCCGCTCCCAAAGTCGAGGCTGCTAAGCCCATGATTTAGACATTTCCTCAAAGATCACAAAAATTCAATATAGACGTTTTGAGTAGAAATAGAAAATTTCGTTTATTTCATGGATAGGAGAAGCAGTTTGCCAGATGAGTGCCATGTGGTGGTATTTGTAAAAGTTCATGCAGAGGGGACATGTGCTTTTTCCTATGCCAATTCTTTGTCTCCATGGCTTTACAACATTATTGTCACGTACACATTTGGATCAATTGCTGGCACTACTCTCTTGGCGAATAGAAGCCTTTCGAGATGCTTTGCATAACTGTAGATAGCAAGTCGCAGGTCATGGTCATGTAGGTCTTTTCGAAGCTGTGGGATTCGGTGCACGCTGTGAACGATACCCGAAGCATGGTCTTAGAGTGACGCGTATGGACTGCGGCAATGTGGTGATACTGGTTTGCAAGGTGGGTGTAATGCAATTTTGAGCAGGCGAAGGAGCGCTTTCGGTGGAAAGATACAAGGAGCACGTCACGTAGTCCCTAGCACACATTTCTCACCAACATACCTAGCGATTATAAGCCTTCTTCACAAAGTCCTCCCACTGATCCATCCACTCGGGCCAATCCATCTGTGTATCCCTTGTGAAAGTACTGACACCGAACTCCACATCAAGACCATCGAACACGCGGTTAAAAGTGCCCCTCTCGAGACCATGAATACCGAATTCCATCATCCCTTCACAACCACGACCGAAGCGCAGCTGATCTGTGCCTATGTCGCGAGCTCGCCAATCAAAGTCGCAAACTCTAGAGTTCTCGAGGGAGAAGTTCTCGACACGCAAGACTCCAGTCTTTGAACCGATGGTGAAGTGACCCCAGAGTTTGTTCGAGTTGACCTCGTGGTGGATAAAAATTCGAGGTGGACCATTGAAGTCAGGGACATTGGCGGGAGAATGAGATCGAAGATGTAGCCAGTAAGTGCCATTGATGTCTCTTCCAGACTCAGACTTGATGCGTGAGCCTCCGAGGTCTTCTTGCTTGACTATCCGAGCGGTCTGCTTCGGGGGTGCAGGATGCTTGATTGTGTCTGTATCTGCTAACTTCTTGGTCTTGGGCTCGGCTTCTGGTTTTGCCGCGGCCGGGGTATCTTTCGATTTGGGTGTTGCCTTTGGTTTGGCTGTCGTTGTGACGTCCTTGGGCTTTGATGCCACCTTCGGCTTGGTCGAGGCCGCTTTCTCCTGTGACTTTGCTGCGGCAGTCTTGCTTACGGGTTTGTCGGCAGCGTTCGAGGACTTTGACTTGGTCGTAGCGGCGCTCTCGACTGGCTTCCTGGCCTTGGGAGCAGGCACATCGTCCTTGGTCTTCCTCGGCTTTGCAGTTGTGGTGTCTGCTGCTGTCTTCGTGGCTTTGATCTTCTTTGCAGCAGAAGGCACGGCTGTAGCAGCAGAGGTGATGGATGCAGCAGTCTGCTGATCAACACTGATGGTGATGCCGCCGACGGTCAAAGTGACTTTTGTGTTGGTCGTGGCCTCCTCGTGTGTCCTCTTTTTGCCCTTGGTTGGAGCATCCGTGGTTTTCTCTGCAGCCTTTGCCTTCTTTGCTGCCGCAACGAACTCTTTTTTCATGTCCTTCTCCAGCTTGTTGACATGGTCGGGAACCGCGAGCGTGCCGGCGTTGATGGCTTGTAGAAGGCGCACTTTGGCAGTGTTCTTGTCTTTCGACGGCGGTAGTCCATAGTGTAGAAGCTGAGCTTGATACCAGTGACCGACTTGATCTTTTGGCGGCGCAGAGCTGCTCTCGGGTCGTAGTAGGTGCGTCAATTCGGGCACTGATGCACGTGTGTGCCGCTTGTTGTCATCAACTTGAGCGAGGAACGCGTCGTTGTAGACAAACTTATCTCGAGTCACGGCCGGCGATGTCATCCTGGACGATGTGCGTAATAATCTATTTGGTCGAGTCTTGAGGAAATATCAAGGTGTTTTCGGTGACAGCGGAATTCCATCCGTCGCATGGTCATAGCTCCCTGCTTATCGATAAGTTTCGGCCCCCTTCCCTGTTTGCATCACCGTACCATTTCCTTCTAATCTGTCGTTCGCAGGTAACATTCTCCTGCAGAGCATTGGAGAGCCCGCGAGGCTTTACAGAATCACGTTCTTGGATAGCGCAAGGTGTCGAGCATCTGATCCACTCTTTCTGTCGGGTCGATCAAGTAGCACCAGCCGATTGAAGTATTAGATTGAGATGTGATTTTGTCTGCAAAGGTTCGGTGGGTCTTGGGGTTGTGGTTTGGGAAACTTACTAGACTAGGAAACTACGGTAGGTCGAGCTCAAAGCATGCGGCAGGGGAGAGCAGTCGCTCCTTCCCTCCACCGAGACAGCGCACAAGGCAATCTTTCCAGCCTCTTTCTCTGTCTTACACCTGCACGAATCTATCTCCATGCCCTCCAGTCCTACTCAGGCGTCAACTGTCCTTCAATATGTCGATTCCGCAGTCATTAAACATTTCTACCGCCCTATGTTTGATTAAATCAAAGCCCAAGCATCTCACTGTTCAAGGTCACAATCGTTCTTGATCTGGAATTTGAATGCTCTCTGACACATGATAGAATATATAAGGGCTCTCCGTCCACATATCCGAACAATCCACAGTAATGGCCAAGTCTATCGCCAAATCGATCATTCAGCATTCTGGCAAGGTCAACACGACGGCTTGAAAGCAAACCTTGAGAAGGAACGAGATGCGACTTTCATCCTCAAGCAGCAGAATGACGCTCTGGTGTCCCAAGTCACTCAACTTCTAGCTCGCTCGAAACCGGGTCGAAAGCGCAAAGTCGAACAGGAAGAACCAGAAAAGGTCAAGAAGCTGAAAGCAGGCACTATTGCAATTACTGAGTTTGGTCTCGCTGCTGATATTGGTCCCGGTAAGTGTTTTTACGATGGGCGAGAGAACAGCGCTAATTTCACACAGTCATCAAAGCTATGCGACACATACATCGGGTGCAAACCCTGTGCAGAGGCCGCATGTGGAGCACAGATTCCAATGAGCTGGCCTACAACCTCATTCAGACTATGCAAGCCATGGAGAATATCA
This sequence comes from Aureobasidium pullulans EXF-150, assembly GCF_000721785.1. NCBI lineage: Eukaryota > Fungi > Ascomycota > Dothideomycetes > Dothideales > Saccotheciaceae > Aureobasidium > Aureobasidium pullulans. The sequence goes on from NW_021941022.1 coordinate 39,515, forward strand.
TCGATCCTCTCGCAAACAAGAAGCACAGTGCAGATTCTTGCAAGCAGACAATCACCGCGGTCGCAAGGACTTGTATCACTGTATTTCATGGTCTCAAGAGAATGGAATCTTTGAACAGCAATGATGGCTTTCCCAGTCATGTTGTTCATGCCTGTGTGTGCTTCTTCGGTATTCTCTTCACCAGTATTGAGAACGCTGCTCGTCTCCAGGTCGAACCAAAACAACCAGATCGAGGAACGGCTGTATTGCAAGCTCTGTCTACACTTGCGAACAGCCTGATCAATATTCTGCGAGGGTCTTCACCAAATTGCCCTTCTCATGCGGAGATTCTTGAAGGCGCAACCTACGACCTTCTCCATCGACTGGGAGAAACAACGCACGAACTTCTGATGGATGGGCCCCAACACGACGATATCGAACATGAGGTGCAGAAGCTTCCGCTTCCTGATGACAAGCGACTTGATCCTGTCAGACAGACGGCTATGCGAACCATGCTAACAGCTGCTCCGTTCCTCCTTGACTGCTTGAGAAAGGCTCTGATCGGAGCACAGAACCAACCACTCGCTGCGTTTGCACGTCTGAAGCTGCAGCGTACTTTGGTTGATCGCATCTTTGGTCCGGGAACAAGAGGGCCGAATGCAAGCGAAGATGTTCTTGGACTGCCAGAAGTCTTTGGAGAGCCGCCAATGGCCGCGAATCCCATTAAGAAGGAAGACATACAAACAAAGACAGATCAATTCGAGGAAGAGATTTGGGCACTGGTCGGCTGGGACATTCTTGCATGTGAAGACAAATTGTGAATTGATGAGGAGTGATAGTGTTGCAGAGAGAGGACAAAAGCGGGAGGATTTGCTTTACATGTAGACATTGCTTCGACACATATAACAAGCTGTTTGAAATGTCTTGCTCACATGACTTGGCTTTGGATGTATTCTTCATCAACCTAGAAAGTGCTGGAAGTGGTTGTAAGGTTGTAGAGCAGCAGTCACACGACGAAAAGGTGTTGCAAAGAGGGTAACCCTGGTCAGCGGCAGATCATCGGCGTGCAGGGAAGGGTCGGGCTTCGACTCCGGAGGTTGGAGGCGCGTCATGGAAGCTTATCGCCGAGTGGAGCGGAGGTCTAAACACTCTAAGACTTAGTGCCTTGCCGTGAGAACAGCCACTCTTGCACTCCTGCATCGATGCCACCGTCCATATCATCCCTGCCGGCAGGAGACCGTTCACCCTCATCATCACCCCCGCACCCTCCCGCTAGAAAGCGCAAGAGACCTTCAGCAGCAACAACAGCAGCGGCCACTCCATCCGCATCATCTCAGCCACCAGCTTCACTCGGCAGACAGCAATCAATCCAGAACCTCTTCGCCGATCAAGCCTCGGCCGCCGCATCCCCGTCCACTGCCATCGACTCTTCACCAAACCGCAAGAAAGTCAAGAACCAACCTTTCAACATGCAGTCAGACATGTATTCCTTCTCCAGCAAGGTCATCGGTGGCAACCTGCCCGCCGCAACTTCCATCACCCGTCGCACTCCCGGCAGACTCAACAAGGGCTTCACACCCAAGGCTGGCACCACCAAACTCGTCGTCAAGACCCTCAAGCCTCAACCAGCATGGGACGGGAACAAGTACTTTGAAGACATATGGGCGCAGCTGGACAGAGCTCTCAATGTCATCTTCACCCAAGCGCCCGTCGACTTTTCTATGGAAGAGCTATACCGCGGCGTTGAGAACTTGTGTCGACAGAAAAGAGCAGAGGAGATTTACGTCAAACTGAGCAGCAAATGCAAGGCTCATGTGAGGGGACCTATGAAGACATCATTGCTATCCAAGCAGAGGCAGTCGAACGTTCAGGTCTTGGATGATGTTCTTGGTGCGTGGACTGCCTGGAGCAAGCAGATGACTGTCATTCGTTGCATCTTCTACTACATGGACCGTTCATATCTTCTGCAAACATCAAGAGGTTCTCTACAGGATGTCACCATCAAGATCTTCCGCGACAACATCTTCGAGGACCCAAGCCTGAAGCTTGCAATCATTGACGGTGCCTGCGATTTAATCTCTGCCGACAGAGCCGGTCAGGAACTGGAACCTAGTCATCTCAGTCAAGCTATCACCATGTTCCACGACCTCGCTACTTACTCAACCTCGTTCGAACCTCGCATGCTTGCATCTGCTCAACGATATGTTGTGGAATGGGCTAACGAGAAGAGTGCTGAGAAGCCACTTCCTGAATATGTCAACGAGGCTGTCACCTTTATGACCAAGGAAATTGAACGTTGCGAGCTATTCGGTCTGGATCAAAGCACGAGACGGGACCTTCTAGCTCTACTCGAGGAACACATCATCAAGGAGAAGGTCGACTACCTCACAAATCAAGACAGTGTCGCTGATCTCCTGGATGACTATGCTGTCAAGGACCTTGAACAGCTTCATTCGCTGCTACAGAGAAGACGACTTGGCTCAAAAATCAAGCCTGCCTTTGCAAGATGGGTTGAAGATACTGGTTCACAGATTGTGTTTGACGACAAGAATGATACACAGATGGTCGTCCGATTACTATCACTCAAGACTCGACTGGACCACATCTGGCGCACATCCTTCCACCGTAGCGAGGAACTTGGCCATGCTCTTCGTGAATCCTTCGAGACTTTCATCAACAAGACCAAGAAGGCTGCTGCGACACATGGTACCGACAACTCAAGGACTGGTGAGATGATTGCCAAGTATGTTGATCAACTACTACGAGGAGGTGCAAAAGTCATTCCCACAGACCTGACTCTGCATGCCCGCGACAATGCTGGAAAGGAAGAGTTCGATGACAACGAAGCCATGGACGAGGACAGTGAAGTTAATGCTCAACTCGACCAAGTACTCGACCTCTTCCGCTTCGTCCACGGCAAAGCAGTCTTCGAAGCCTTCTACAAGAAGGATCTTGCACGTCGTCTTCTCATGGGCCGTTCAGCAAGTGCAGACGCTGAGCGCAGTATGCTCGCCCGCCTCAAGACTGAATGTGGTGCAGAATTTACACACAACCTAGAGCAGATGTTCAAAGACGTCGAGCTCGCCCGTGAGGAAATGTCTTCTTACAAATCCCGCATGGAAGAGCGTGAGGAGAGGCCAAAGGTCGATCTGAACGTCAACGTACTTTCCGCAGCTGCATGGCCTACCTACCCAGATGTCCCTGTTGTCATTCCCGCCGATATCAAGACGGCCATCGACGAGTACGAACGCCACTACAAATCCAAACACAGCGGCCGCAAGCTGGACTGGAAACATTCACTCGCGCATTGCCAGATGAAAGCAAAATTCGCCAAGGGAACAAAGGAGCTCGTGGTTTCTTCCTTCCAAGCCATTATCTTGCTCCTCTTCAACGGCATCGACGCATCCACACATCTAACGTACGATTTCATAAAATCAGAATCCGGCCTCCCCGAAGCAGAAGTAAACCGCACCCTCCAATCCCTCGCATGCGCCAAACTCCGCCCCCTCGCAAAACACCCCAAAGGTCGCGAAATCTCCCCCACGGACACGTTTACCATAGACCCATCATTCTGGCATGACAAATACCGCGTCAAGATTAACCAAGTGCAGTTGAAAGAAACCAAAGAGGAAAACAAAGAGACGCATGAGAGAGTTGCCGCGGACAGAAATTTCGAATGCCAGGCTGCTGTTGTCAGAGTGATGAAGAGTAGAAAGACTATTGGGCATTCTGAATTGATCGCGGAGGTTATTACTGCGACGAGGAGTAGAGGTGTTCTTGATGTCAAGGATATCAAGAAAAATATCGATAGGTGAGTTGACTTTCTGCATGAACTTGTTGCTTGGGCGACTGCTAACTGAAGTTTACAGGTTGATCGAGAAAGACTATATGGAGAGAGAGGAGGGAAACATGTACAGCTACATTGCGTAGTTGCGTATTGAGGACAGGACGATCCTTCATAGTCATGAAGGATGGAGAAGAGGAAGGCCCTCATACGCACGCAACTCGGATGCAACTCACGAAACACAAGCAGCTCATTCGTCACAGCCATGAAACATGATTCTTTTTTTGTACATATGCTTTAGCAAAGAGAAGGCCTTTGCTCTGATCCTTTGTCTTTTCTGGTGGGTATCATGCAGTCATTCTCAATGGAATACCAATCTTACTTCTTTCCCTTCTTCTTTTTCTTCCCACCCGTGCTTTGCTGTTGTTGTTGTTGTTGTTGTGCTGTTGCTGTTGCAGGTGTGGCCGCTGGTTCCACCACTGGCGTCTCATCCGCATCCGTCATTGTGATATCTGTTTTTGCACTCCTGATTAGCTTGTCTTCTCCAGCATTTTTTCTCCTCCACCGTCCTCGTAGTCTCTCTCTCTTGCCCTCTTCCTTCTCTTCCTCGCATAGATGGATCGATGGATATTATAACTTACCTTGCTTTATCTCCGGCAACGCAGCCATCTCCCGTCCTAGACTTCCCATGGCAGCTACCAATCTTCCAACCTCTGCGGCTTTATCGGTTTTGTATTTTAGAGTCGTGCCGGAGATTGGGTCGTAGGTTTTGAGTTCTAGGTAGGCGATTGGTTGCTGCGCGAGTTTTGATTCTGTTGTTGTGGTGGTGGAAGCGTCGGTGGTGGTGGTGGTGGTGGGTTTGGTGGAGATTGAGGAGGTGGAGGGGATGTGGTATTTGGTTGTTATACGGGTCTGTGAGAGAGGTTAGTGAGGAGGGGAGGGTAGTGAGTGAGATATGAGAGGTAAGGCAGGGTAGAAAGAGGTGAGTGGTAGTGGCAGTGGGAATGATGGTGATCGTGATGGGTGAGGTAGACGGGCAGCGCATACGGTATATGGTCGCGCCTGCAACAACAGCGCAGATTGCTTCTGCCACTCTTCGCTCGATGTAAAGTACGGCATGTTGATGTGTTGATGCTTGATGTATTGCGACGAGTTCAACTGTCGCGTGTACCGCTGTCGCAATTGAGCAGGCGCGGAACACGGACGAGTGAGGTGTTCAGCTTGACTCACGTCCTTCAACACCGCGGGGATGTCATGACTCGACCTCCCTTCCGCTTCTCGAACGTCATGGGCGGTGATTGCTTCTATGACTGTTTTTCCCGCCCAAATACACATTATTCCTCTTACAGCCCACACACGCGAGCGCCTTCCTTCTCCTCTCTAACCACACCAAGGGGAAAGCAGAGGATATCCTTGCCTCACATCATGGCCTCCACACCTCCCACCAATGGCCACGAACGCACCCTCCCCACCGCCGCCGACCTCCTCACCCGCTGCCAGCTTCTCCTCCAAGAACTAGAGACATTCAAAACCTACCTCAAATCCCGCAAACAAGACTCCCAAATCGAAATCGCTCATTTCCGCAACACCGTAAAATCAGAACATCGCACCCTCCAACGCCTCTGCGATCAAAAGGACGCACAAGCTACCCAACATACCGTAAACAGCAGCAACTTGCCATTTTTGGAAACGGTGTGGGGTGTGGTGAAGAGGGAGAGGGGGTTGCAGGCTATGCAGAAGAGGTTTTATTGGAGTGAAAAGGGGCAGAGGAGGGGCCAGAAGAAGCAAAATTCTGCCTTGGTGGATGTCGTTGCTGGGGATGGGTTGAGCTGGATCAAAGTCTCGCTGCTCACGAACAATCGCTTGTTGTTCGACAAAGCGAAGTTGGGATGGGAGGATGGATCTAGCTCTGAGGAAGAAGGAGAGGATGAGGTTGGTGAAGAGCAAGGGAAGAAAGAAGACCAATTGGAGAATGGAGGTGATGAAGATGATGTGCCGTTGGTCAAGATGACAAAGGATCTCGTCAGAGCGGCGAGGGAGGTCAAGATCCGTACACGGAGTCCGAAAATCACGTTGGTTCTGCCGAAGATCAAGGAGGGCGAGGTGGATGCCATTGACAAGATCCTCGACCAATTGCGCAAACTCGGCGTCCAACTCATCACCTCGAGCTCCGCCTTTTCTCCCATCGACTTCGAAAAGGTCATGCCACATCTCTTGACCGACCCTTTCGAAGCATTCACGTCCACACTGAATATCGACTGCACGATCCTCCTCGCCCTCGTCAGTGACTTCAGCCACTGCTCAGTCGAAGCCGAGCCATGGTTCCACCGCGCCCTCAAACGCCAAGTCGAAATCGAAGATGAGGAAAATTTGCTTCCCAATCTACTCTATCCAGCTCTAGCCGACAGGGAGCTAGTCTGTACAGATGAAGCCGCGAAGAGAATGAGAGAAATCGTGGATACTATCGGCACCGAGGGAGAAAAAGAACGCACCAAATGGTTCATGGGCGATATCGACGCTACCTCTGAGGATGTCAGGGGTAAACTGACACAGCTTTCGAGGTTCACTTTACCTGCGAGCTTGCGCCTACCCATCAAAACTCAAACCCCCGACTCAATCTCTGACCCCACAACTACAACCACCCTCCCCCCTTCAGCCTCAAAAGTCTCCTCCCAACTCACCTCAATAAACCAAAGCGTCTTCCTCCACGGCTGGTCCCGGAACATCACAACCATAACCAGCAACCGCACCGTCGTCAAGCAAATCGAAAACATCCTCGCAAAGGAAGCAAAGGATGAAACCGAATGGCCGTTGATCTGGCTATGTCCCACAGCCAGAAGTTTAGTCGGTAAAGAAAAAGGAAGAAGGGAGTGAGGATATAAAAGAGGGAAATAGTTGTGCTCTAAGGACAAGCATAGATGATCGGGTATTTTCATGTTTTCCTTCTGCAACCCGAGTGTCACTTTTGCGGGTCTGGTGAATAGCTATGGAAAGCATGATTGTCATTGTCATAATGTTATCCAACCTCCAGATCCCAAATCACACAGATCTTGAATACTAGGTAGAGATACCGTATACATCCAGAATCAGAATCTGCGAGGGTGGACCGCTTAAGTGTACATTCTTACCGACTTCCATACTACATGGAAGACAACAAACAACAAGCTGTAATAGGCAGACACCCGGCATAACAAACCTCGACACTTGGCACAATCCATTCTCCTCAATGATCTTAGAAGAAGAGTCATAGTCAAGTCCACAGTACAGCGTACCCAGAGAAGTGGAAGCCCCCAGACCAATGACCAAGTCAATGTTTCCCTTGGACCCCAACATCGAAACGGACGCAAACAATCCGGTCGGTGAATCTTTGTTATTCTCAAAAGAACCCCCTTTTAGAACGGGCTGGACAGAACTATGAATACGGGATGAAGGTACGAAACATCTTGAGGGGGAAACATGCTTCATCGACCGGATGCCGACGTTTGCTGTCCTCAGGGACGGAGGATGATGTGTGGAATTTGACTTTTACCGGGCACCTCGGCCATAGTCGGATTCCTTGTTGCATTCGTGCAGGTGATGGTTTTGAAGCTCTGGTGGTTGGAATCACCGAAGAAACCATAGTGTAGGTAGGTCTTTATAACAAGCGATGAATGTAGTCAGTCTTAATCGATATTATAGGGCAAATTCTGGAAATGCAGTCAGAGCTGTCAAAGCAATGTGCGATGGGTATGGGAATGAGTGTTCGAGTCATATCATGGCGCTGACCAGAGGACCAGGCTCAATGTCGTATCAATCAAGACACGCTCGTAGAAGATATGATACTAGATTTCCTACGACCTATCACCGCCGCAGTTCACACCATCCTCCTCGGCGCTGGGTACCTCGACTTGTCCATGACTTTGTGTTTTTGATGACGGTAGGAGATGGGAAGGGGTTGTATAGATGGGTACCCCTTGTACAAGAAACTTCCTTGTTTCCGTCTCGTTCTTTCTTGTCGTTGATGAGCCACTGGAAGGCTTCATGTATCGATTCCATGCCGTGACGCAATGCATGGAGTTTTTCATGACTTGACGCTTGTTCAAGAGATACCGAAATCATGTCCACTTGGACTTGTCAGCTCCTTCAGCATTTTTCGACGCCTGCATACCCTTCAACGCGACAATGAGTCGCACTCCCGCATCTGCTGTACTCATGGTCTCTTTGCGTTCGTTCCAGAATCTCTCCGCTTTCTCAGTCCTGTACTCTTGCCTCGTTTCCACAGACTCCTCAACCTCGTAGATCGGGAACAGCTCTCTCTTCTCCGCCTCAGTCGGTGTGGTGGGAGCAGAGCGCTTGTGTCCAGTATATGTGTGAGCGCGCTGGCGGCGAGAGGTGCCGGCAGCTTCTTCTGAGAATGTCTCGAGATAACGCTTGCGAACCAACCGGCGGGACGCCTCTTCCTTTCTGACGGCTTCAGAACCAATCTTGTCAAACATGAAGCGAACAGTAAGTTTTGTTGCCAAGTAGGCCTGTTCGGCGAGGAAGATGGTGAGCAGGAGTCGGGAGAGGCGGACTTGAGAGAAGTCACCACTATACATGTGGACCAAAGCAGCCGTCGACAAAGTGCCTAGCCAGGTCAGGAACTCGAGTGCGGAGACGGACGGACCGATCGAGTCAGAGCGAATCGGTGGAGGGCGCTGGCATTCGTGAATGAGTTTGAAGAAATCGCCACGGAGCTCGATCCAATTGTTGATCAAGAAGCCGAGCGGCATGAGCGGGTAGACAACTCCGAACATCGCCAGGTAACCAAATTGCACGCACATCTCCATAATATCCTCCTGCACGTCGTAAGGCTCGGCATCTGCCTCTGAACGGAGGCGTGATAATAGACTGTATTCCTGCGGTGCATCAACGAGCAGTATCTTGGTGAATTCGGAGTGCATGCGTTGATGAAGCGATGTGGCTTCTTTGCTCTCTTGATAAGCACGGTGGAGTGCCGAGAGACGGCGCTTCAAGTATGGAAGAATGAACTCTTCGCCGAAGTTCATGAACTGGCCGGCCATTGATAAAGAGATGACCTCTTCCTGCAAGCGATGTGTGTCGATGCGGAAGTCACTGACGGAGATATGAGACTGCCATGAATTGGGCATCAATTTCGGGAGCAGCTTTGACCCATAAGGGACATAGATGTAAGCTGTCAATATGAGAGGTAGGAACGAGGTGACAAAGTTCAGTATGAAAGCTTTTTGGACTTGCGCCAGCTCATACTCATCATTTGTGCGATGGTTCTCGTGCTCGGATAATCGTTTTGCAACTAACGTAAGAGCATCTGTAATGTATGGTAAAGAGATCGCTAGGATGATGGTGGGCAGATATTGCACCGCCTGTTGATGTGTCAGCAGCATTCTTGTTCCGGTATCCGAGCATCTTACCCAGTATTCTTCGAGCTGACTTCCATACACATCCGAGATGATGGCTTCGATGAAGAATGTCACCACCAACATACCGCCAAGAGCCAGTCCAGCCAGAGCAGCGAAAGGCAAGAACAATAGCTGTCTCATCAAGCGCTTGTGAGCTGGGAATATCTTTTTCACTTCAGCGGTGACTGGGTCGATTTCCTCTCTTTCCCAATCGTACTGAACACGATTGACTTTGAGTGCCCCAACCCCTTTGACATTCCAGCGGATGCTGAGATCAGTCTCTCGTCTTTTCCACCACTCGACGAATACGATGCCCCAGATGCACGTCAATACGCCGAATGAGACCGAATACGGTGTTGAAAAAAGCCAAAATAGGCTTCCACATGTCGCAGGCGCAATCAAGAATAGTGAGTAGGCTTGAATAAAGGCATAGTAGAATGCGACCTGGAGAACAGTTAGACAATGTCTTGACGCGAGACTTAAGACAGGTTTTGACCTTCTCGCCGAAGAGCGCTTTGATCTGATCCAAATCATCCATTCCAAGGACGGTTTTTGCAGCAAGCTGTTTGAGCAACCTTTTATTTGCAGACCATGCATGTGGTGCAAATGATGCTGTGATGTGCTCCCATTGTCCGAAACTGGCAGTCACGCCTGCGCCGCCTTGCTCTTTCGTCCATGTAACCAGGTGGAAGATCGATCTTATCTCTTCGGAAGGTGTCTCGGCATCGACAACCGTAGAGCTGTCACCGAGGGGCCGGACGTGGACGATGCCGAACAGCCAGTCTTTGACCCTCGAACGGTAGACTTCGTTCCCAAGCTTGTTTCGAGGTATGCGGACGAGTACGAGGACGGCAGTGCCATACCCGTGACGAACTTCAGTTTCTAAGCCGAATGCTTCGATGTCGCGAATCAAGGTGTGGTATTCGTCGATTGCATGATGAAGCTCTGCTAAGCGCTCAGCCAGGTGAGTCTCTTATTGACTTCGTATCAAGGCTTACCGATGTCCTTGAAATCATAGAGTAGAACCCAGTCCACCTCAAAATCTTCGTCCTTCTCAGTGTCTGCTTGACTGCTTGTCGGTCGACTTGATATGATCTGCATCCTCGTAAGATCTCGCCCGCACAACGGAGGGCCATGTTGACGGCGAAATGTTTTCTACTTATACTGTGGCACGTGTACCTGGAGTACGCGTAACACTTTGCTTGCTGCCAAGGAACAGCTCCGGTATTTCCGCAATAGCTCTTTCTTCCTAGTCCATACGGCTGTGGAGATACGAGCATCGCGTCTCGTCCATCTCTCCTGGTTTCGAAAACTCCGAGTGATTGCAACTCTTGCGTGTTGGTCTTGGCGCCGCTTGGCGTGGCCAAGTGTGCCGGCAGCCGTCTTCAACTAGACCGCCGACAGGATGTGCAAGCGGTACATGGCGACGGTATGGCCAAGTGAGACATCTTTGTGACGCATGTCCAGGTAAAGCAAGATCCAGGTAAAGCAAGATCCAGGTAAAGCAAAAGAGAGTAGATGTGAGACGTGTAGTTGCTACCTACCGCTGGGTTTGCTGACAACACGCCAGGGATGCAACATTCCGTCGAGCCTCACTTACCTTGCGAGATCATGCCAGCCTGTTGTATGTGCGGACTTGATTGTCGACAGTCGCTGTCGCAGGGAGCTTTCTTTGGCAAACGGCTCAATGGCACTTTGGGAACTCTTGAAGGATGCTCGAAGTGGCAACAAGCTTGACGACAGACAGACGTCAGAAGCACTGTGTTGGTCAGTTAACCCTTGACCAACAAAACAATGCCGATGGCTTCAAACATGTCGATACTGAGCATGTCGTAGGCAGAGCTGTAATGAGGAAGATGGAGCTTGACTCTTGAGCACGGATTCAATACTAGAGAGAGAGGTAAGGAACTCTGTCTGGTACATCGTGCCTGCTCTTCTTGGGCTGGCATCAATTCTGGTATCATGCCACAAACCACCACAGCTCGACTGAGGTGGCAGTCGCATTCTTTATGTACTGAATCTTAACGTCCGTGCGCCAAAAGTCGAAATACACAGCCACCCCCATCTTCCTGGGCAACCTTTTGAAGTCTCCCCTCGAGCCGAGGGCGATGTCCTTCAAGCGAGTTGTTTCACCTCAACACCTTTAGATTTCGTACAGGAATGCCGTATCGTAGGCTTGCAGCTCTTGAAAGCCACGAGCGTGCTTCTCTGGTTCTCCGCACCCCGATTTGCAAACGGACTAAAAGTAACACGCACGATGTCATCGACGTAAACCACCTGCCTTTATCGGACTCGTCGTTGAAACACAGACCCTTCCTTGACAACCAAGCATTATCAAGCTCTACACAAGCTTTAGCCTTCTCCGCTTTCCTTATCAGATATGGACACGAACGAAGACCACGCGGCCTGCTTTCTACTGGTGGATTGACTTCGTGGTGCCGTCCAGCAATTTCACGATGAAGATAAGTAGCTGAAGGTGAGAGTGTTTGAATGCAACCACCCGGCACGACGGCAGATGCATATCATGCATGTTGATGCTTCCGTGTGGCTTCTACCACGCGTGCGGAATAAATAAGTACCTCACATTACTACTATAACTAGCATCAGATCGTCCCACCCATCTCGTCCTCCACTGTTGATTCGCATTCGACAAACCCCACGCAATGTCGACACCACAGCAGAGACCTGGCTTTTCCAGAGTCGATACTGACATGGCGTCTGGCATTGAGCTCCAGAGTACCAGAGAACACAACTCTAAGGCACCACTGTCTTCAGGTCTGGAGGTTTCAACGCCCGACACTAAGAGTGGCGCCACGGGCGGAGACGTCAAAGAAGTCCATCCATACCAAGGCAGTGACGACTACAGTGTCCATGAAGGCATCACCACTGGTGAGTATATCGCAGAAGAGCACAAGATTGTTGAGACTGCAGAGGATATTGTCAATCAAGTCCTCAGTGTTGAAGATGATCCCTCGCTCAATCCATGGACATTCAGAATGATGTTCTTGTGAGTCAATCTTGCCTATTACCCTCGATTACCGCTGACAGATGTCAAGGGGATTTGGACTTTCCATCTTCGCATCTGTGCTCCAGGAAATCTTCTACTTCAAGCCGCAGACCATTTACGTCTCGAGTGTTTTCCTTTGTGTCATCGCTTATGTCCTCGGCGAATCTATGGCAAAGGTTCTACCTAGCAAGGGCGTGCTTGGAAAATACTTGAACCCTCATCCGTTCAACATGAAGGAGCATGCGTATGTCGACTTCTTTATCTTCTTGCCATTCTCGAACTAACCATTAATAGTGCCATCACGCTCATGGCATCTGCGGCCGGCCAATCTGCCCTGTCAACAGAAGTTCTCGCTGCGCAAGAGCTTTGGTATGGAGGATACCCCAGCAAAGTGCTTGGTGTGTTCATCACATTGTCGAGTCAGCTCATCGGTTACGGTATCGCTGGTCTTCTCCGAGAAGTGCTTGTCTACCCAACCAAAATGCTGTGGCCCATCAACCTACCCGTCACAACCCTGCTGGAAAGTTTGCACAAAGACAAGGTTGCGGCGAAACAAAGAATCAAGCTCTTCTACATCGTCTTCATCGTTGTCTTTGTCTGGGAAGTCTTTCCCCGAATACTTGTTCCCTGTTCTGGAGGGTGTCTCAATCTTCTGCTTGGCAGATCAGAAGAACCTGGTCTTCACCAACCTCTTCGGCGGAGCCAGTGGTAATGAAGGTCTTGGTATTCTCAGCTTCTGCTTTGACTGGCAGTATGTCGCCTCTCTTGGTAGTCCTCTCTGGTTACCTTTGGAGACTATGACCAACAATCTCATTGGTTATATCGGTTGCGTCATCTTGTTCATGGGTCTTTACTATGGCAATCTCTGGCGCGCACAGGAGTGAGTGGTGATTGACTGTAGTCTGTACTCCGATGCTAACGCGACTACAGCTTCCCTTTTCTGGCTCAAGTTCTGTTCACCGGCGAGAGTAACGGCACGTACTATGCAGAGTACAACCAGACTCTCATCCTCAACTCGAAGATGGAGATCGATCAAACTCTGCTGGACACTGTTGGACCGCCATACCTTACTGCGACATATATCGGATACTTGATCACTTCCAACATGGGCTTTACTGCTACCTTTGTCCATATGCTCCTGTGGAACTACGAAGAGATCAAGGCTGGCTGGGCTTGGGCTAAGCCAAGTAATCTTCGAAAGCTGTTCCGTCTTCAGACCTACAAGTTCTGGCAGAACCAAGAGACGCCCGAGGAAAGACTGGCCAGGAAAGAGTCAGATCCAAATCTCGACCCCCATTATAAGCTTATGCTTCGAAACTTGTATCCCGAGGTACCAACTTGGTGGTGGGGTATCGTGGTAGTGGCCTCTTGGGCTCTTGGTTTGGGCTGTCTTTACGGCATGGATTCGACTCTTCCTTGTAAGTCAACGTGAGATCGGTAGTTAGGTCATACTCATGCTGACACACCTCAGGGTGGGGCTTCCTGATGTCAACCGTTCTCACCTTCATGTGCGTACTGTTCTTTGGCGCTCAGATGGGTATCACTGGTTTCCAGTTCAATATCCAGCCGATATGTCAGATGCTCGCAGGCTATATGTTCCAGAGCCGTCCGCTGGCCAACATGTAAGTCCAACCTGTCTTCCAGCTCATGACCACTGCTGCCGCTGACATGTTCAATAGGTATTTTACATGCTACAGCTACAACGCATTGCAGATGGCGGAAGTGTTGGCCAAAGACTTGAAACTGGGCCAGTTCATGCATCTAGCACCTCGTAAGTGTCGATACATACAGCGTGAAGTAAGAGGAAGAAAAAAGAAGAATACAGAAAAGATCACGAAATTAAAAAGAAAAAGTGATGTTCAAAAGGTTGACAATGACTGACGCGTACCACAGGTGCTACGTTCTTCTGTCAAGTCACAGGGTGTCTGGTCGGAGCACTGTTCAACTACATCATGTAAGCTCTCATTTCAACTACCAAGGAAGTTGCTCATGGAGAAAACACAGGATGATCTCAATCGTCGATAATCAAGGCACTATCCTGAAGTCGATTCAGGGTAGCAACATCTGGAGCGGTCAGAATATCCAGCAGTGCGTACAATCCCATCTTTTGGTGCTCTTGCCCCTCTGACGCGTTCACAGGTTCAATACGCTCGCCATCGCATGGTCCATGCCCGCAGAGCTCTTCTCAGTCGGCGGCAGATACCAATGGGTCACCATCGCTTACCTCCTCGGCTTCATCGTGCCTGTCCCCTTCTGGCTGGCCTATCGCTACACCAAGATCCGATTCTTCAAATACATGAACCTGTCCATGATCCTCTGGTACATGGGTTGGCTATTTGTCGGCATCAACGCCAGCATAACCATGTACTTCATCATCGGCTTCTTTTCTCAGTGGTTCTTGCGTCGTCGCTACCCCGAGTTGTTCGTCAAGTACAACTACATCGTTAGTGCTGCGCTGGATGGTGGTACTCAGGTGTTGGTGTTCATCTTGACATTTGCCGTTTTCGGTGGCAGTGGCAAGAGCAGACCTTTCCCTACTTGGGCGGGCAACCCAGATACCGATCTGCACAATTTGGATTACTGTATGGTTAACCCTGGTACTTCGGGATGATTGTCTCGCAGAGTGGAGTACTTATGTGTAATTTTTTTGCTGTTGATGATTTGTGTCGAAAGCAATGGGCAAAATCTGCTGCCTTCTACCCCAGTAGATCTAAGATATAAATGTGGGGACGGTTTCACTTGTCTACTTTTAAAAAATCATGGTACCGAACCTGGTAGACACACCTGAGCATAGTGCAGTGTTTTTCAACAAACCTCAAGGGCGTGAAGCGCGGGAGAGTGAGAAGTCAGAAGATCAGGTCTATGAATCTCGAGATGTTTACTCCATCTCTCGCTCATGCCTAGATACAGAAGACATTTACTCTTGCCAATTGCTTCTTAAGGCGCTTCTTGCGACGTCTTTGCATCACTGACCTGGTTTGTAGCATCCATATACTTCGATCTCAATCTTTGCACTGCAAGCATCCATCTCATTCTCCAATCAGCTGTCCATATCTCACAAAACCAAGAACAATCTGCCCGAAACGTTCAATGTCATGCCACGAACCCAAACTATTAATAGCTTACGATCACGATAATTTACAAGCATGAGTTGAACTTGGTGGATCGGAATTGTTCAGCGCTGAGACAATCAGTGGTGAGCGATGCACCGATACACTAAAATCAAGGTGCAGAAGTTGTATCTGAGGAGATGGAACCAAGCAATAACTCTACTTCTTTGACAGTAAGGTTACGTGATTCTGGGTTCTGATTATTTGATCTCTGCTTTGTTGGAATGCTATCGCTAATTTGCTGTGCATGGAAAGAATATCTGTCTGCTTCGGCGGCCGTCCTTCGCTTGCTCTTCGCTTGCTTCTTCATCCCATGAAGAACCATGGCTCTTCCTCCTTGTACTCAGTGCCTGGGTATTCGAATGGCACACCAGCGTCGGAACCAGAATTGAAGACGTCCATGCTGGGGATACTCGTCTTTTCCACGGCTTTCTTATCGCCTTCATCCTCACCATCCGTCTCCGCATCTCCACTATCCTTCTCGGCATCCTCTTCATCATCGCTCAAAACCACAACTTCAGATCTACCCAGCTTCCGACCTAGCTTCTCCCCTTCCATGACAGGAACGATGACACCGCATTCCCAATTCCTGCAGCCGATCTTCCATTCTTTCTGCTTGCGATCCCAACTCAACTTTCCCCAAGCACTTTCGCTCAAGTTAGCACTGCCGACGTACTGCCAAGCCACCTTCTTTCCTTCCGCATTGACGCCTCGGGCATACAAGATTTTGTTGTGTGATAGCATGCCGTTACGTTTGGAACGATAGTCCCGAAAACAGGAGCGAGGGAACTTATCGCCTGTCCACCATTTCTTCTGCAGACAGATGGTGCCGCCGTTGTCTGTGCCGCCTGTGCTGTATTCGACGGTGTTGTGGGTGGGAAAGTAGATACGGATTGAGTCGCGGATGTTCGATGTAGGGCTTGTTCTTTGGAATGGTTTCGGAGCGGTGCGTGAGATTGATATAGGTGTGGCAGTAGCGTCTTCGCCTCTTGCGGCGTTGTGAAGGATTGTTAGGAACTCGTCATGGATTGAGCCTATCGAGGAGGCTGCGTAGTCGATCTGCAGATTCGATGTGGAGCGGAGGGATGACTTTGAATCTGGGTTGAGCTCGCGGATGGCTTTGCTAAGACCGACGTAGCCTGTCCTTTCCATGTCTGAACCGTATTGACCGCCGCCGATAGAGTGGACGAAGGCGAGATGGCCGGTGTTGGAAAAGTTGAATCTTGCAACACCTTGGCGGACATCTTCATCCACATCCATCTTCTCCAGGAAAAATAACAACTCTTGGCCGAATCGAGGCATGGTAGTCGTGTCGGATGATGGCGTCTCCAGTCGAGGCAAATCGATGATGAAGACAGAGTTCTCCATAATGCCAGTCTCGCCCCAGTCATAGCTGGTAAGATTCGCCGAAGGTATCACAACTCTCAGCTTGTGCGGATGGAACAGCAGCATCAATTTTGAATGCATGCAGTTGACGTTGCCTTCCATTGATGGAAAGCAGAGGCGTAGGATTTTCCCCAGATAGGCCGTCTCTTGGTGGTACTGCTGCTTGATGGCCTCAGTCTCCGCTTGCATGACCATGATGACTTTGGTGTGTTGCAAGTCGAGCTTTCCCATGATCCAATTGGTATCCCACATGAAAGCCGATAGTAACGCTGTCTTCAGTGTAGACTTCTCCAGAACCTCCTCAATCTTGATGTCGTTGTCCGTGCGAGCATGACCGCATGCCCATGTTTGTTTGATGGTGCCACGAGGATATCGAATCCGGGTTTCCAAGGGCCGTTGAGATTGTTGAATCCCGGTTGCTTTTGGAGAGGACCACTTGAGCCTCTTGATCTCTCTCGACACAGCAGATGGCGACACCGACCTTTGCCTCTTCGAGGATCCGGCTCCCTTCAGAATCCGAAACGCGGGCTCAGAGTCCTGCGGTGGCTGTCTTGCCATTTGTCTAGCCAACCGCTCGGCTTCCATTGCGCGGCGGTCCAGTCCTGGGATCCCTGCCATTATGCTTTGTGACAATAGTAGCTTGATTTTAGGAAAGTGAATGAGTCCAGTCGAAGTTGAATAGTGCGTAGTCGACTTGGTTAGAAGATCTGATGATCGTATGCGGTGTAATTTGCGATGTCGATGGAATGTTGTTGATGGTTTGATGTGAAGGTTGGTGGCTTTGTTTGTGCAACCGGAAGCGGAATTGTTGTTGCTTCGGCTGCGCTTGCCGTGTTTGTGATGAAGCTTGCGAGTGGGGCAACCCTGCATACTTGAATTCCTTTTCGTGACTTAGTCTATTCCACCAATGGCCACGAGTAAAGGGCAGATGAAGGCTTTCAAGTGGCCGATCGATATCTTGCCTTCGATGCTGAGGTTTGAGTAAAGTGCGCCAGAATGAAGGTTGGTGACTAATAATCGTCAAGACGTGCGTGCTAAGTGTGATCCTCAAAGCAAGTGAAAAGCAGTCGAAGAACTGAGTTGGATGTCTGACCAATTCGTGAAATGATGAGATGCGTTTGTGCTCATAGTGGTATCTATAACTAATAGTACAAAGAAAAAGACAACCCCAACCTTTGCCAACATCAATACATTCGACCTTCTTCCCCTTCATCACTCAGGGTCATATTCCTAAAACAGACCCCAGCCTCTCTTTCTCCTGTCGCTTGTTTCATCTCCAGCACGATCGAGCTCGCTAAGCCTGCGGTTGGGCTCTCTGCTTCCCCTGCCTGCTCTCTTTTCTCTGGCTTCAAGTGCTTTGAGGGCTTCCATCTCCTTGAGTACATGTTCGAGGAGTTCCTTTCTGTGCACGACGTCCAAATGACGGCGAATTTTGGGGTCTTCGCGGGCGAATTGATCAAGTTGTTGGGGTGTGAGGGAGCGGAACCGTGAGTCCAGTGCGCGAGGGAACTGTGTGTGATTAGTATGTGGCATGTGGAGTGAGATGATGGAATGTCTCACTTGGTAGTAAAATTTGCTGAGCAATTCAGCATCGATGAACAGATCAGCGGTAGTGGTCAGCTTATCGGCCACTGCGTCGAGAAAGACTTCTGGGCAAATGTATTTGTTGTTCTTGTTTGCGCAGACTTTGCTCTTGACGGCGAGCAGTCGCATGCGAAGGATATCCGCACGATCACGGAGGAAGACAGCTTCTCTGCCCTTTGCGAGGAGAGCGGCTGAGAAGCCACCGGCGCCTCCACTGCTGTTACCTTCGAGATTGATGTCACCCTTCCTGACTTTGTCGATAAAGGTCACAACATCCTTGAAGCGCTTCTTGCCACCCATTTCGTTCTCAACTGTTCTTACAGCATCTTCGCAATCTCTTAATTCATCCTTGAGCACTTTCTGAACATTCTCACGTCCGCGCGCCCACTCGGAGTCTTCAAGGTCGATGCGATGCTTGTAAGGCTTGACACAAATCTCTAGCTCATCGCTGGTATCGTAGGCTAGGTCGTGCAATATTCCTTGAGCAGCTTGTGTGATGTTTGTCTGAGCGAAAGGGTGTGCGTTGAAGGTGGAGGATGAGATGAGCCGCTCTACATGTGCTTGCAGACATTCAGCAGCGACAGTGGTAGCGAGACGTCCGATACCAAGCTTTGTGAGGGATGCAGAGCTGGCATCAAGTTTGAGGCGCCAGAGCTGGTCGTTGGGGTCTGCTTTGGGGAGAGCGGAAAGACTCTCGACAAAGCCTTCACCTTCTTGAGCTGAAAGATCTTCGAGGGGTCTGTTCCAGTAGCGCGAAGCAAGAAGGTTGAGAACTTGTTGATCGAGTTCGTGCTTGAGGATATCGCGGAGTTGATGGCGGCCGAAGGAGTCGGAGAAGCCTTTGAAAGAGTGCTTGAAGGCATCCAGACTTTCAGCCAAATATGACTCGGCTGAAAGAGGGCGCTCATTGTATTGCACTTTGAACTCGTAGGTGGCTTCAGTCAACTCATGGTGGATGGCCTCAGCTGTAGTTGCAAGGGACGCCGACATGGTGGCTTCCAGGACGTGCATGAGCTTCTTGCGAAGGTTCGTAGTACCAACAGTGACCTCGCTCGAAGGACCAAAGCTGTCAGGGTGGGAGGAGAAGTATGCTCTCTCATTGCGGGTGATAGCCGAAGTGATGTTGGCATTGCCACGGGAGAAGAGAGAGTTTGACTGCTGAGGTACGCGGCAAACGACACCGACGTAACCAAGTCTCAAGGGGTAGTTCTTATCGGTAAGCATGGAGTGGCCTCTTTGGGCGTCTACAAGATCCATCTTCGTGATGACACCAATGGTGCGCTCGCCACGGGGGTCAACGCGACGACTGGCGCGAAGAGCGGTAGAGTTGGCCAGATCGACATCTGCAGCAGAAATGGCGAGAATGACATTTGGTGCTTGAATGTACTTGTCGCACAAGGCAGCAATCTTCTCCTTAAGTTGGGTCGGTTGGTCGAAACCAGTGACCTGGATGTAGCCGGGCAAGTCGATCAGGGAAAGGTCGGGGACGTTTGGCGAATAGATGCGCAGCTGGATGGGGTCATCAGACACGCACTCAGTCTCGGGGACAGCCAGATTGAGGTCGGTGAGGGTCCTTTGAATCTGAGCAAAGTCCGTGACCTTACCCAAGCCGAGAGCAGGGAACTCGCCGTATTCTGCATGTGCACCAGGGGTGTTGACCAGTGTCAATTCGATAGGACGACGAGTGACCATGTTGGAGCCCTTGGGCAAGAACTCGTGACCGACAATAGCCTCAAGCACCGAACTCTTTCCCGAAGACTGAGAGCCAACGACAACGATGGATGGTAGTGTGAGTGTCTCGGACTGGCCGACTGTCTGGAGCAAACTTCTGATCTCGATCATCTTGCGGGTGAGAAGCATCATCTGGTCGTCGCGAGCTGCTGCTTCCTCAGATCTGTCGTCTTGTTCACCATCATCCAGAGCAAAGGCGGCGGCTGTGGTTCCAGCTGCAGCAGCTCCACCAACTCGCGCCTCTTTCTGGTTGGAGCCATTCCCTCCGGGACCACCATCTCCTCCTGGCCCAGATGATTCTTGTTGTGGAAACAGCTCTTGCAAGTCCTTTTTCGTCTTTTCCCAGCCGGCTTTTGTTTGGGCGAAGATGCCGCCTGCGCCTTCGAAGATGGATCGTGCTCCGGTCGTGGTAGCGTCGGAAGCTCTGCCAAATACGTCTATGGCCCAGTTACCAGCCTCTGTAAGAAGATCAGTATTTTCTTCCGGCACAAGAGATGGTCATGACTGACGAGCTGCTTGGTATTGAATATATGCTAGACTCCCTACTGCTGTCGCGCCGAGGAGAGCAGGCAAGCGAATAAGCTTGAAGGCGAGTTTCGGTATTGCGCGGGCGAACGAGGCATGTCGGACTACTGCTGTACTGCTTCCAGAGGATATTGGTCGACTCCGAGCGATGCTATTCCGTGTGAGGAGGCCTCCAGCACGTTGGTGGGCGGTGTGATATGGCGACCTCAAGGTCAAGGGGGAGGAATGTCGGGCAAAGGTCGCAAAGCGCGACGACAGCAACCTCCCGCTCATGCTCGTTGCATCTATCGTAGGGATTCTGAGGAAGCTACTTGCAGGTGTGGAATTGTTGTTACAAGGCTGCAGCACGCTTTGGTCAGGGTTGATTGATTGTCGCTCGCCCGCTTCAGCCTCGGTGACGTTGTTTCAGACGGACGCCTCACCGCCTTCGGCTTCGCTCTTTCCTCAGCCACATTTCGGCATCAGCCACACCTCCTGTCTCAGTCGGGGATTGTTGCTTTTCAACCTTTCCTCGCCATTTCTTCCGTCATACATACATGTTGATATTATGATTCTCGGCGACCGCGCATTCTGTTATGCGCTTCGATTTTGGGAATACCCGCTCTGATTACTGCGTGATACTTCCTCTATACCATGACTGGCGCCGGTGCCAGCCAGAATCGTCGACCTCCGCGATTGAACCATAAAAAGAGCCGCGCAGGTTGCCAAAGATGCAAAGCCCGCAGAGTCAAGGTCAGTCTTGTCGTATCGTTTGCAATGTGTTCAGAAATATCATTTCCACTCTCTCGGAACCTGATTATATGTCGCCTTCATGATGAACTCTCCTGACCAAAGGAACAGTGTGATGAAGCCAAACCAGCCTGTGGAGGATGCAATCGCCACAATGTGCCTTGTGTTTATGTGGTCAACGAATCACCCAGGACAGGAAGCAACGAAGCCTCTCTATCGCCGCACACGACCTTGCCGATAGATCAGCTCCAACCAAGTTTCAAAGTCGCCGTCAATCAAGTGCCCACTCCGCCTACGATCAACGACCCTGTTGCGACTGACGACTTGTTGGATCTCCCGGAAACACGCCAACGTCGCCTACTGGAACTACGCCTCTGGCATAACTATGTGACAGTGATATCCGTTCCTTTCCAGCCTTCATCGTCGACGGCAATTCTGCCTCAAATTTGGAATAACCACATGCCGCAGATAGCTATGCGACACGACAATCTGCTGTATATCATTTATGCCCTTTCTGCTACGAGTTTGTTACGTAACGCTCCGGAAGACGCAGAATTACTCACAGCGCAGAGAGTCTATCTCAGCCTGGCCCTCCGCGATCAGCAAAAAGCTCTTGCCCAGTTCCACACCCAGGCCGAAGAAGCAGACGCTCTGTGTTTTACATCTATACTGATGACTATGAACGCTTTCGGCTCGCTTCAGGAACGAGTTAGACACCCTTACCACCCACCGACAGATATGCTGCGCTTAGGCATAGGGGCATGTGCGGTCTACGAAGAAGCTCTCAAGAGTGCTCGCAAATTTCCATCGTCGAAGATTGTGACATTTATCGAGAATCAGCCTTTTTTCTGCAGCATACCAAGGATGTTTGATGAAGAACACCGTGGTCCTTTCGTTGGCATCCTAGGACCGAAGAACGCCCACGGCGTCTACGAGGATTCCGAACTCTGGAATACCGATGTCAGGCAAGCTTACGAATACACTCTGAGCTACATTGGCACCATGTACACAGCCGTCCTCAACGAGGAGAATTTGCATCAAATATGCACGCGTATTGCCGCTTTCGCATTATTCGTACCCAAGAAGTTCGTGGATATGGTTGAAGAGTTGCGTCCAAGAGCTTTGGTTGTCCTCGCACATTTCTTCGCTCTGGCTACAAAAGGGAGCGCGCATTGGTGGGTCGGCCAAACACCCATGAGAGAAGTCCAGGGGTTGAGAAGGATTGTGCCACTCGAGTGGCAGCGACATATGCGATGGCCACTTGTAATGTCTGGACTGGAGCCTGTCTGATGCCGAGTCATGTGGAAATCTACCATCGCTTCAACTTTTCGAGCACGACAGAACACGGCCAACGATATTGCTTCATCATAAGCATTCGGTCGAGCTTCCACCGCCAGACAATCCAAGGAGAAGAGACTTGCTATGTCGTCGAGAAGGCTCGAAACGTCATAAACTGCCGACGAGTCGCGACTCCCGGTCGCACCTATGCGCGCTCATCTAAGCGATCCGGTTTCCGTCTGTGACCTGTCAAGGAAGTCGGTGGAAGCGTGGAAGCGAGGAAAAGGCTATTTGGTTTACACTCGTCGTATCCAACTTGTTCAATTCGGGAACATCCAAACCACCATCTTAAGAGACAAAGAAGTGTATCAGGTGGAAGAAGCAGGCAACAATCTGCTGCTTTACCGACCCATGCGCGAATCTTCGGCATCAGCTCTTCGGAGGCTTCAATCCTGCTCAGCGGTTCTGCTCATGCTTAACTGCTTATTTTGTTTCCTTCGACAAGTTTTCAACGACAGATCAATGTCCGAGGAAAGCTTTCATGTGATGGACCAGCTCACAAGTACTCGAAACACGCGGACAGAAATCGCCAGCTTCACATGGACGAAAATGGTTAATCTGTCCAGCGAAAACAAACGAAGGTCACGCTTTACGCCTTTTGACAAATCCACTCTATGTTGAACAAGAGCAAGGAATGTACCGAGCGAGACCTGATAATTTTATGCAAGGGCCGCCCCCTTCGACATATAAAACGCTATCCTCCCCCGCACTCTTCTGCTTCCTTTCCAAATTATCGATTGCTTTCTCGCCTTAGAGAGCAAAGCCTTACTTACCTTACATGTGTGCTACTGCTTGCAGCTGCCAATCTTTTTGGCCTCGGCTGTGCAGATAGGAGAGGCGAGGAAGGTGATCACGTCGGTGATGCCCCGGTCTTGAAGTGTTATCCCATAAGCGGAGAGGGCAGGAGGGGAGATGTTGTGATGTTGCGCAACGGTACATGGATAGGGTGGCGGGTTGCAGAGATTACGAGAGCCTGTCTTTCTCATTCCCTGTCTAGCCCCTTATTCGAATCTATGCCTTATGTCGATCGATATAGTCGCTTGTAGTTGCGGATACGAGAGAGAGGAAGGGGAAGTGCTAGCTTATGTACCTAATCGCTATATGCTCTCGCCGTCCTACGCTCTGCTACGCGCACTAACTAGGGGTAGCTATCTACAAGCTCGTTTAGGATTTGCGGCATATTATCGTTAAATGCCTGCTCCGCACCGGGTAAGAAAATTAGCAAATGTAATATAAATGATCGATCCAAGGCGACTTGCAGCTCCTCCCAGTCTGATGCGATCAGGAGGGCATGAATACCCGGACCAAATGCATCGCCGAGGTAGGAGAGCGCGAGGGGCGGTGTTGAGCAGCTTCTCCATCTTGGTGAAATGGCTCTTGGCTAAATGCTTGTCCTCGGACAGCCTAGGACGATGGCCCTCTCCGTGCTCGCCAAACACGCCACGGACCCGCCTGAGTCAAAATGTACTGGCGGTGGTAGGCACCCATGTGGAGTTTGCCAAACTCTTTCTTATGGCCCTCCACAGCCGCCTTGTACTTCTGATACTCCGACGACTTCTTGTCCTGGAGCTCGTTCTCGAACTCGCTGTAGGCGTGTGCGATGTTGACGTAGCGCACGAGGAGCCAAACCTCGGAGAACACATTCTCGAATTTCTGCTTGGTAAGGCACACAAGCGAATTGGCGAGAGAGGAGTAGTGGTGGGCTCCGCCACGGCCCTCTGTGGCGACGATGTCCTTGTAGAGCCCAATAATGCCAGCGCTCTCGCGGACGAAGGCGGCCGAGGAGCCCTTGCGCCGATAACCGAGAAGGCGAAGGCGAGCAGCTTCTGTAGGCCCACCATCCATCTGCTTCCAACGTCTGTGTTGATGAGGCGAAGATGTGCGACAAAACCCTGGGTCCACTGGCCATCGGGATTGGTGGCAGTTAGGGGCAAGAGCTTTGCCTTCTCCAACACCGACTTGATGATTCGCGGGCTGCGGGCAACGATGCCGGCTTGGTCTGCGTTGTCCTCGCTGGAATCCTCCTCTTTGTCCGCCTTTGCGGCTCTTTCTGCGCTCAGCCTTCACTCTCTGTGCTGCAGTCCGTCTGGTGTCTTCGTCGTCTAGAGGCGGCTGTTCGATAGTGGCGACGCGAGTACCATTCAGGATTGCCTGGAGCTCCAGGATGGGCTGACTGTCGAAGTGGCCCTCGGCAGATAGCTGCACTCCCATGTCTAGTGCCGTGCGCAGGTATTCGACATATCTCTCGGCAACGCCTTTATCGATGCTTGCTCCGGCTTCGATCCATTGGTAAGAGTTTAGGAGTTCCTGTCATAATTAGATACTCGGTGTTCGACCGGATGCGTGTGTTGGAGGCTTACTTCTGCGGGCGACTCTGTGGCGCTGTCAGTGATGATGATTTGTTTGTTAGACTCTGCCATTGTTGTGCTGAATTGTGTCACGCGCATGCTGTAGGAATGCAGAATGTTTTTGAGATCAGCGCAGTCTTCCACTGAGAAGCGCTGACTTTCACCCTCTCAGTGGAGGGCTGCACTGATGTTAAAAACATTGTGAATTCCTTCAAGCCGGATGGCCGTAGTCACGATCGCGAGAGGTGGCTAAGGGTGACAAATTTAGCACACGGGGAGGTTCTTAGCTGGTAGTATCTGGTGAGATGCCGCTCGAGCGTTTGCAGGGTTTTAAACCCCTTGCCGGCTTGTGACCTGCCGCATTGGTCGTACGTGCAAAGGTATGCGTCGTTTCCAACCTTGAAGTGGAACACCATATGTTATTGTAGGGCCAACGGCGTTGCCAGACCGCGGCCTGAGATGGCTCTGTCGCACCCTGTCATCTTACAAAGGTAGCGGTCCTCGGCGATGGCAATGTCGCGGTTATGCCATGCATGGTGACCTTCAAGAGCTTGGATGGACCCGAAGCCACGCCCTCTCTGCTCCCTCTCGCATCCGGTGTATGTGCAGAAGTACATGATTCCCTCGACGGCGGCACGCTGTTGCTTTCGGACCCTCGTGGTCTCGACGACTCTTGCAGCCGCCCCCCACTCAGCAATCTCATCTTCGGTACGCATGGTAGGGCGTTTGGCCCAGAGATCTCTAATAGAGCAGTGGTGATCTGCTCCCTTCCAGGGCTCGGGGGTATCTGCCGGATCGAACGGCCACCATTGCGTGCCACGGAATTTGTAGTCGTCGCTCTTCTCGTTGAGGGATCCAAGTGCGCTTGCGAGCATCGCTTCTGATTGGTAGTACCTAGCAGCAAGGTACTCGTCTGCTTGTGTTTCCCGGATATATGGCATGCCAACTGCAAGTGTTAACCACTTGAGCTCGAGGTCTTCCTGGTCAGGGTCGGTGGTCTGGATACAGATGTGGAAGGGACTGTTCTGCGAGGCCCTGGATGGTAAATCAGCTTCAGACTTCGATCGAACCTTGTGCATCAACTCACTCCTTCTTCGACTTTTCGTCGTTTAGGTGCGTACACTGTCTGGCCTTCAACCCCCGGGCCCCTTCGAATGACCAGGCACAGCCGACTTTTATGCGGACCGCAATGATCCTTCCTGATTTGTCTTTCTTGATGGCAAGACATGCGTATACTCCGGGAGCTCTCGTATCCAGCCAACGGAAGGCTTCGAATGAGTCGATGGTAGGCCGTCCGCCAGAGTCGAGTAACTCTTTCGTCCACGGTAGTAGGCAGTCCATTGCGAACGCTGTATCTCGCTCAAAATCCCAATCGTCTCGTCGGTTGACATTGCTGCAGCGAATTTCGTGCTCATCGAGCCTGAGTGGGCGGAGCGTGTGGCCTCCTCTTCTACCACACTCACTATGCGAACGAGCACGCATTGAACCACTACAAGGTCGAAAACGCAGCAACAATTCATGTCCCCAAGGACATGAAGGCGACAAGTCCTGAGGCGCGTTGTGGCCAGGAGTGAGAGAACACCGAGAAGGGTAAGGTTAGACGTGATGCCCACGTAAGCAGCCAGCATTCAAAGGGTCTCGGCTCTTGTAGCTTCTGTGGCATGCAGTGGCGCGGCACGTACAAGCACAAGGCAATGTGCACCGGCGAGGACGAGTACTGTGTTGGCTCCACACGTAAGCCAAAGGTCAGCAAGAACAAGCTAGCTTGATGGGTTAGGGAGAGGACGACCTAAATTGTGCTTCGGACGAGATTGCTCCTCGGAGAGAACATTTGCTTTGCTTGAGAGGATTCGCTAGAGCGAAGAAGAACAACACGCACGGAGCACCAGGTCCGTGATTCCGAAGGACCTCCCTAAGTCTCCAAGAAGATGAATACAGGAGCAGTTGTAGTCACATCTGCATCACTGACCCGGTCACCGGGGCAAACTTCGTGCTCATCCAGCATGAGTGTAGTCGTTCCAATGTGGACTTCCACCTCTGGGTCAACTCGTCGCTTATAGCATTGCTCAAGTTTCTGCGCAATGCTAATCAGTCAAGCACACAGCATAAGGTACCATAGACTTACGCATCGACGAACGTGCCGAGATCTTCGGACTCCGAGGTGATTGATTTTCTCTTTCTCTTGCCGTTCTTGTTCTTCCTCCTTTTGGGAGGTGATTTGACTGATGCCTCAATCCGAAAGGACGATGATGTTTTGGGTTCTGTGCCAGTCGGGGGTTCGTTGCTATTGTAGGCTTTGTTGTAGCTGACAGCGATATAACGGTCGGCGCGCAGTGGTGGTTTGGAAAGGAGCGCTCAACTGACCGCCTCACGAGAGGAAGGAACATGCAGGTGGTCGCTCCTCCCTTAATTGTCCGCCGGGAACTTTGCACTTCACTGTGAAGACGCCTCAAGGCCAAGTGAAGTGATGATTCAGCAAGCCGCTCGTCTGTTGAGTTCTCACGTGGAAAGTGGAAGAGACAGAGGGTGAAAAAAATGCAGAAAAAAGAAGAACAAATAAAAAATTACATATTATGCTACCAACCAACACCTTGCCTTTCATGCTTGATATATTCAAAGGACCTAAGTCTCCTTACCCCAAGCAGGGAACTGAGCTCCAAGAGCAGAGTTGCAGGGGAACTCAACGATATCCACGCTAGAAACTCCCGAGTTCTGTCCGGCATTACTCGAGAGCACCGATGTACCATCAGGAGCATAGATATTGAATCTAAGATCACCTTGGCCACCACCGTTTGCGAAGAGGGTTCTGACTTTGCGCTTGTTAGCTGTGATACAGAGGTCATTGATTCAGGGGTAACTTACTGGGAAGATATGTGCCGACAGTCAGGTAGTAGGCCAATGTCTGAGGAGTCTGGGTGGCGATCTGAGAGCTCCAGAATTGAGTGATATCGGCATTGGCACGGGTCCAGCCAGTGACTGCCTTGCTGCCGACCCAGACGAATTGGATGTCATCCGTGTAAGGGACGTTGAGACTGTAGTAACCGGTTTGGGAGGCGAAAAGGTAGAAAGTGTGATCAAGGACAAGAGTGCTAGCGTCAAGAGGGCCGTAACCATAAACGTTGATCTTGGTGCCAGAACCGTCGTTGGACTCGGCAATGTAGGTGGTGTCGTCGGAGAACCAAGGGGAAACCTTCTTGTAAGCCTCGGGGCTGAATGAGGGGTACCCATAGGTTGCTTGACCGCCAGAGTACTTGTTTGTGTAAGCAGCAAAGTTGATACCTTGGTTGCCGCAAGTAGTAACAGGGGTGGGATACACGACCGTGACAGTAGTTGTTGCACCAGCGACCTTAGGTGTTGCGGTGATGTAGCCGACGGATCCAGCGGTACCAGAGTGAGTGGTTACTGTAGTGTATGAAGCCTTTGCAGTGGAAGAAGTGCTAATGACATCACCCTTCTTAGCAGGAGTTTGCACGTAGACGGTGGCAGCCAGGCCAGAAACTGCAGTAGTAGTTGTTGTAAATGTACCGGTCCAAGCGGTAGTGACGGTAGTGAACGAAACGGTGGCTTGAGCAGCGACCGATGAAGTAGTAGGTGCGACAGAAGATGATGTCGAGGAAGTGGTGGGTGCTACCGAAGAAGAGGATGAGGAAGATGACGAGGATGTGGTCGATGCAACCGAAGATGCCGAGACTGAAGCCGAGGTGGACGAGACGTAGTAGAGAGGTACCCATGCGCAGGTGGAGGGAATGGTAGGAGCGAAGTACAGCAGGCCATCGTTGCCGCATGTCATGGCTTGCTGAGCCACTCCGTTGGCCTTGCACTCCAACCAGGTCTGAGCAGTGTTCTGAGAGCATGTGATGTAGCTGTAGCCCAAGCCAATGGTGCTGAAGTAGGTGATCTCAGGCTTAGCGCTGGTACCGCGGTTGGCGGCGTAGGGAGCACCGGTCTCGTAGAGGTAGCCAGTCTTGCTATCGATGTAGAAGGAGGTAGCAGAGTTCTGGCTGGTAACGTAGTTGGCTACACCGTCTTGTCCAGAAGGAACGTTGACAAGTTTGTTGTTGGCGTCCTTGATGTAGAAGTTGGTGACAGCAGCGGCCGAAGAGGAGGTGGCAGGAGCAACAGAAGATGATGATGAGGACGATGAGCTCAAGGTAGCCGAGGAAGTGGTGGCAACACTGGACGAGGAGACAGTGCTCGACGAAGAGACAATGCTGGACGAAGAGGGAGCAACGCTCGAGGATGAAGAAACCACGCTGGATGACGAGGCTTTGACGCTCGAGGAAGATGACGAAACTACGCTGGAGGAGCTCGACGAGACGACGGTGGAAGAGGGAGCGACGCTCGAAGATGATGAGCTGACAGCAGGGCAACTACTGGGGTTGAGGTTGATGTTGTCTGCAACAGTAGTGCGGTTGAAGTAGCCGTCGATACTGCGGATCTTCAGCACACTGTCGGAAAGAGGCGGTCCTTGAGCCCAAGCATTTCCGTTCGACCAGTTGTTCCAAATCTTTTCCTGGTCAGCGAACAAATTCTGTGCAATGAGAACAGGAGTCACTTACCCAGCTTCCAGGAGTACTCGGTGCGTTATCGGTAATTGTCTGCACCAAAACACCATCAATATAGAACTTGCTGACTCCAGAGAGCCAATCAAGTCTGTACTCATGGTAAGCAGAGCTAGCATCTCCAGGAGCAGCAACGCTGTAAGTAGAGTAAGGAGAGGTATAAGTAACTTGCTCATTGGTGAGCCAAGCCTTGGAAGTATCGGAAGTCAAGAACGCAAAATCGACTTCTTGGGTGTCATTGGCGTAGAAGATGAAGCCGTGGGTGGTGCCGGGAACGTTGGAGATCTTGGCTACGGTGCGGACAGAGCCGTAGAGGATGTCGCTGTAGCTAGTTGCGAGTTGAGCGACAGAGATGGGGCCTTTTATTGGTTGTTAGAAAGTCTCTGAGAATCAGGTGATGTTGACATACCATTCGACTGGCCACCAGGAACAGTGAGTGTCAGGGCTTTCTCAACACCGTCAAAACCAATGTTGGCAATGTCGAAACGACGGGCAAGAGGATTGACACCCTGGTTGACAGTGTAGGTGCTGGGAATCAAGTTCTCCACAGTACCATACAGATCAATACTGAAGTCGTGGCCAAAACGAGTGTTGAATTGTCCAGCATCAGTGTTCCAGTAGCAACCACTCTTGGTACCAGCGGGGGAGCTGGCAGCAGCGTAAGCTGTAGAGGCAAGAGCCAAAAGATTGGTGGCTGCTTGCTTCATGATTATGGAATAAGATTAAAGAATGTAGATGTTGTAAAAGAAAGACGCAGATAGGAAGAAAAGAAACTCCACCAGGTATGCGAAGGCTCTTCTATATAGTCCTTGCAGAAAAGCCCTGCTTCTCCAGATGCCGTACGAAAACGATACCATCGTTGGAGAACAAGGCTGACAAGGCCATTCCCAATATTGGGGTAGAGCGGTTGTCCAGACTGAACAGTATAGAAAAGGGCCTCGACCTGACAAATGTCTCGTTTATCGATAGATCGTTTATGCTTAGCGGGTGAACAAGAGGAGAGAGCCACTGGGGGAATGACAGAAGTGCCGGTGGAAAGGGCTGTCAGCCGTTGGATACTTGACCGTTATTCCGTGAAGATGACAACCCGTCGTCCGCATGCATACATCTTTATTCCATGTTAGCATTGCAAAGGCGTATATACACTTCAAGCCTTGTGATAAAGGCGATGGATTGTCTTTCCCTATCGTCCTGTTCACGGTATACGGTTGGGTAGAGGCGCAAAAGGCGTTCTTGACGAGTATTGGACATCATAGTGAGATCTTGATATGGATCACACACAAGGCATCTCGACAGAATCATACGTGATGTTTCCACGTTCAGGCTCGTTATTTCTATGCCACATGGCGATATGGACCAAGTCAGAGGAGAGAAGGGGTGAAGATCAGGAGATGGTGAATTGACGGGCCCGAAGTTCGTCAAGGAGCTCGTCAAGACCGGACGTGGCCCAAGCGTTTTCGCCGGTGAGATTCCCGCGTGCCGGCAGCTGCTTCGAGCTTGTCTTGCGACAAGGCAGCCTTGAGAACAATCGGGTATGCATCATGGCGGAGATATCTTCTGCTATGGGTCTGAAAGTAGCCTTGTCAAGCCAGCGATTGTTATCGATAGGTGGCATCGCCCCTACTTGGCCTCTTCATCACACCTCTTGCAAGCACAGTCGAACTTCCAGTGCTCCTTGAGCTTCGTTCTCCTTTCCTGCCTCGTCATATCCCTCTCATCACCACCTAGATAACTGATGCACAGTGCCTCTCCCTCCTGGACGTCCCTCTCTGCCCAGAACATCCATGTCCGACCGTTCCTCCTCTTTCGTATATTCGGCCCACAGCTGTGGTTCCAATAGCTCGCTGCCGTCCACAAGCCATATCCTAGACACTCGCTACCACCACTTCCTCCATCGTCCAGATCTTGCGACCAGATGTTGAACACATTATGCGAAGACTTCGCTGCCAGCGTGCGGATGTTGTCTGCGGTGATGTGGTCGAGGAGAGGAAGCGGCGCGCACGCTAAGAGATGGTGATAACTGGTGATTTGGAACTTGAGGTCGGCTGGCGAAATGTACGGTATGGCTTCGGATTCGAGGATAAGTACGTCAGACCACAATGATGGCGAGTTTGCAATGGTCAGAAGGGCGGGTAGTTGGTAGGTTATCACGTCGCGTATGGGCGGTGTGGCGAGGATTTGTGACAATAGACGGCGCTCTGGCTTGGATGGTTTGGCGGACGATCGTGCATTGCGGATCTTTGTCGCCGTCTCTTCTGCTTCTGCCCATGCTGCGTCAATCTCTTGTGTTGTCGGTCGAGGTAGACTGTGTGCTGGGTCTTCATCTGTGTCCGAAGAGCCTTGTTTCGCTGTCTTCCCTAGTCCTTCAATTGCAATCGATGCTGCTTCATCGTTCACAGTATCATTCTTCCATATCGTCTGGCATTCCTCACTGCAGAAGGCATGTCCAGCTGTTTGGTCGCGAATCTTCCAATTTCGGCCCCTATCATACTTGAAGCATTGTGCGCAGACTTCCTTCCAGTATTCGCGATACACCACACTCGCCGCGATCTCCGCAGTCTCGAATAAAAGCGTGCCCTTCGGAATGAATTGTGTGGCGTAAACACCTCGTCCAGATTCCGCTGTTTCGCGGACGGCGAATATTGAAGAAGCGTGTAGTGATGCTGGTGCTGACATGACTTTCGAGGGCGTGAGATGGTCTTTGTTCGGCAAGGCAGTTTTTCTACAAAGACAGTTGAGGCTAAAATCTAGACCCTTTGATGATGACGAAAGAAAGCGCACAAAAAAAGAAAAATTACTCGTTGCCCTGTCGATCTGCCGAGGAAACAATCACTGCCCCAGATTTTGATGCTTCCAAAATCCTTCGCGAGATCTTCTTGAGATCTTGCTTGGCGAGTCTCGTAAGACAATGTATTTAGGGAGAAGAAGGAAACGTGAAGGAGGAATTGGTCAAGAGGACGAATGCATTAACTCATACTAGCAGATCGCTGGATCCGCCATCATTATTACTACTTAAGCTTAATCCTTGCCAGCTCCAGGGGTGTCGGCAACCTTGAAGACGTACTTGACAGCACTGGCCTTGCCAGACTTCAAGTTAGCGAGACCCTCCTCAACACCATTGAGACCGCCAGCAATCTCCTCCTGAGGCTGAGCCTTGAACCATCCCTCCTCGACACCCTTAGCGATGTAGCGGAAGAAGACAGAGCCAAAGTCCTTGTGGTCGTTGTGGACATCTCCGACCATAGTGATGGACTGCTTGACGTGCTTAGGGCAGTCAGAAAAGTCCTTGCCGGGAAGGACAAGAGTAATGTGGCCGTTATCGGGCATAACAGCAGCAACGTTCTGGTATGATCCCTTCTCTGAGACACCGTCGAAGCAGTGGTAGAGCTCAGCACCCTTGAGTGCGTCCTTGATGCCCTTTTGGACAGCCTCGTTACCATCGCGGTAGTCGACAATGGTATCACCCTTGCTGGGGTCAAGAAGCTTCTCAACGTGTGATCTGGCGCGACCAGCGACACCAATAATAGGGTGAATGTTCGAGCGAACTGCGAACTGAGTGGCGTAGTAGCCAATGGACGAGGAAGCTCCGTAGATAACAAGGGGAATGGGCTTCTCGTCATCCTTACGGGGCAACCAGGGCTGAGGTAGTCTCAGGCGAGAGTATAGGCCAAGGGCCGATGTAAGAGATGCAAGAGGCAGAGCAGCACCCTCCTGGAAAGAGGCATTCTCGGGGAGGAAAGCGGTGGTATGGGCCCAAGCAACAGCGTATTCGGCATATGAGCCACCAGGGGCAAGCATTTGGTGGAAAGCAAAGACGCGGTCTCCCTTCTTGAACTCAGAGACACCCTCACCAACCTCGTGGATGGTTCCGGAGATGTCGTCGCCCTGGTTCAACTCGCCCTTCTTGGTCATGTCGGGATACTTCCTGTACAGATGTCAGGAATGCCTCTCGAAGCCTTCTCAATCTCAATCGTACCAGTCCTTGGGGTTGCTACCAGAGTAGACAACCTTGATGACAACTTGACCCTTCTCGGCCTTGGGAACGGGCGAGTCGACAATCTCGACCTTGGGGCCGGCGCGAATGATTGCTTCCTTCATATTGGTTCGGGTTGTAGATGTAAACGGTCTAAGTTGAAAAGGAGTGTACTTGATTCTTGCAAGTGACCTATACTGAGCTCGGAAGATTGAGGAGAACATACAGAATGCTTTAAGGCGGCGAAGGTGAAATGAAAGCTCCACCTCTGACTTACAAATCCACAAGACCCCGTTACGTCACAATGTTCTCGAAGTTCCATGAGGGGCATTGAGAGAGAGCCGTCGGCAGTTGTTCTGCAAAGAGATACCCTGCTGTTCAATATTGGACGGAAGGTAAAGACCTACCATCGACTGTTGTACCCTTGGACAGTCCTTCTACAGATCATCTCAGGAAAC
Source organism: Aureobasidium pullulans EXF-150 (assembly GCF_000721785.1). Taxonomy (NCBI): domain Eukaryota; kingdom Fungi; phylum Ascomycota; class Dothideomycetes; order Dothideales; family Saccotheciaceae; genus Aureobasidium; species Aureobasidium pullulans. Next base: position 73,428 of record NW_021941022.1, read on the forward strand.
TTCTCGCAGCCCTGTTGTCGAGTAGCTTGACAACTTTCGGCTTTAACAGAGCCCCTCACGGTCGTATCGGCAGCAGCACTACCCGGGTGCACGGTCCAGTCATCTCGCGAGTGGCATGACCCTGCTCATGAATATCATACTCTTTTCCACGGCCAATCTGAGACTTCAATGATGGTTTAGTAGAAGTCTGCGGCCTTATAGGACAATAGAGGCTTCTACGCTCCCAGCATCGGCTATCAAGTTGCTGCCAGACGACGGAACCATTAGAGATGGACCACCGGATTTTATCAAGCTGAATCTCAATCTTCGCCGCACACTTCCAAGCGCACCTGAATGCAAACTTCTTCTTCACCCCAGCTTATTTGCATTCGCTTGTTCGCTTGAGCATTGTAGGTGTAAACATGGCGAATACACATCATCCGATGTTTGTGGCAGTAGCACACATGTCAAAGATCGTGATAAGACTGGAATGATAGGCGTGGTGCAAAACCAGGAAACTAGTCCACATGGCAACCCACCGGCCTGCAAGAAGAGCTGCACTTCGAATTTGCACTGAAGCAAAACACGCCATACCATTCATCAGTTTGAACCTTTCCTGAGTCCAAACCAAAGCTTATTGTGTGAGAGCTGTAGTCTTGTAAAGCATGCCTTCACGTTTCTAGGTCTGACACCTCACTCAATAGCTTTGTTATACTCGGGTACCATGCTCTGTAACAACTGAGCTACGAACGTCCGCTCACAGGCGTCTCATATACGAAGTAACGAAAGGGCAGGACAGTTGACCCTTTGCCTGCTGCGAGAGAATCGCGCGACCTCAATATCGTAGGGGTAGAGGTTCTCGACAAGAGAGAAGTCCCGAAGTCCAAGAGGAGCAAGCTCCGTCAAGAACTCTCAAGCCTGTCAAGCAACATTTCTAAGCAAGAACAAGAGGTCGGCCAGGTTCGGCATTTGCTGTGGATCCTCTCCAGATGGATGAATGAACTACACGATCGCGTCATTCGTATTGAGAAATCCTTCGAAGACGTGCTCTCATCAGTTTTTCCTTTGGATGTGCTGCAACAAAACCGATCCTGCCATGGCATTCGCGAGAAGACATCCCTTTGTATGCCGTTCGGCATCTCCGTAATCTCTCCTGATAAGAGAAAGCTGTGTATGAATCAACCCACTGGCCTATCTGCGGTCAAATCGATTCACCTATGGTGGAACAATTCTCGAAGGAGGAGAAAACAGACGAGACCCACTGTGTTCAGACGCGTTGGTGTAAGATCGGCATACCACGGTAGCATCCGACGTGAAAATTACAAGCTTTCCTTGGCCGGCTAAGCTCTTCCGGGTAATCTCAGCCAATCTTTATGCTTGTTCAAGCTTTTCGCCAACACATCTCAACGCGAACACGAGCAAAACTTGCCTATATGTCAATCTCGCCGCACAGGCTGCGATCAAGTAAGAAGATGCATACTTTGATCGACTAGCCCTCGCACGCCATATCTGCCCTATCAGACGTGCTGTTGGAGGGCAAAGTTGAACGGTTTGCTTGCGTGGAAGCAGTGAACAAGATGATGTTCATATATAACGTGTAGCCAAGGTAGGTGAGCTTTGTTTCCAAGCATTCATCCTTGCAATTCTCTATCATGGCAGGCTCTCTTTTCAAGCGCGTTGTGTCGCGTGTGAAAGGTGAGAACGGAAGTGCTACTATAACCCCGGATGGCTTTGCGGAGTCGACAACATTGGACGAAAAGACCGCAGCTGGACTCACTGGTACTGGAAAGATCGAACCAACATCCAAGACCTTCGGACTTGAAGTCGGAGATGAGGAGGTCAAGGCTGGCAGGTCGAGCGAAACAGACAGCGATGATTTCGCCGATGATGATGAAGCTATTCGCGACATTCCTCTTGCTGTACGACGCATTGTTTCTATGACGGATAACCCGGAGGAGCTCACTCTGACCTTCCGTTACTTTGTTCTGGCTATCCTTTTCATTGTTCCTGGCGCTTTCCTCTCCCAGATGTCATACTTCAGAACCACGTCGGCAGCCTATTCGGTTTTCTTTGTCCAGATTGCATCAAACTACGTTGGTATGTGGATGGCCAAGGTCCTACCAAACAAGAAGATCCTCGGCATCAACCTCAACCCCGGTCCTTGGAGTACCAAAGAGCATGTGCTGGTAACTCTGTCGGCAGCATCTGGAGCGACCTACAATCTTGCGTACGCACCAGTATCTATCGCAGAGCTGTACTTCAATGAGCCAATGAACCCGGCCGTTGCAATCTTCTTCATGTGGGCTGTTGTCGTGACTGGATATTCGTTCGCTGCCATCTCGCGTCAATTCCTGCTGTACGATCCTCAATACCCCTGGTTCCAGGCCCTCTGTCAAACAGCTCTCTTCGAGTCCCAGAAGAAGGAAAGAAGCCACCCAACGCCGACATCGAAGAGACAGATGAGAATATTCTTTGCTGTCTTCTTCGCCGTCGCGGCATGGCAATTCCTTCCCGAATTTGTTTTCCCCATGGCCGGCAGTCTCGCTTTCCTCTGCTGGGTTGCTCCCAGGAATGCTACAGCCAACTTCATCGGTTCTGGTTTCGGAGGCATGGGTTTCCTCAACCTCAGTCTTGACTGGTCCAACCTCAGTACAAACGGTAACCTCTTCTTGTTGCCTTGGTGGACTCAGGTCATCATGTTCCTGGCATTCGCATTCAACTGTTGGGTCCTGCTTCCTGCTGCGAAGTGGGGAAATCTCTCTGAATACAAGCATGGTCTCATGTCGACCAGCGTTCTTCAGGGTAATGGCACTAAGTATCCCCTGACGAGTCTTGTCACTGCTCAAGGTACTTTCAACCAAACCGCTTATGACGAGCATGGGCCTCTCTACCTTGGCTCTCAGATGCTGTGGGGTATCTTCTTCTCCTATGCGGCTTTCTTGTCTGCCTGGGTATGGGCTGCTCTGTTTGGTTGGTCTTCGTTCAAACAAGCATTCTCCAAATTCAAGAAGAGAAACAGCGAGAGTGACAAAGGCATCAACCACCAATACAACGATCAGATCAACATCCTCATGCGTTCTTACAAAGAAGTCCCACTCTGGTGGTACGGAGCTCTGTTTCTCTGCTCGTTTGTCGCCATCGTCTCTATGGCCGCAGCTGGCAAGATTTACATTCCTGTTTGGACCTACTTCGTCGCTTTGATCACAGGCGCCGTGATAGTCACACCACTTGGCTGGCTCTATGCCGTCTCCAACTACCAACTTCCCGTGGGCACATTTAATGAATTAATGTATGGCGTCATGGTCAACTCTATTAGCGGCCACAAGAACCCCACGGGTGCCACAATTTACTCTTCTATCGCTGGAGATGCTGTAAGTGAACAAAAATCACATCTACCGTTCTATAACAGTATACTAACGAACGTTTTTAGTGGTATAGAGCGCAATATATGCTTCAGGATCAAAAAATCGGCCAATACATGAAGATTCCGCCTAAGGCTACGTTCTTTAGCCAGATATTCGGCTGTACTATCGGTGTACCAATCAACTACGGTGTCGTCAAATGGGTACTCTCATCAAAACGCGACATTCTGCTCGGCCTAGAGAAAGATCCCACACACCAATGGACGGCCCAACACCTTTCCTCCTCCCTCTCCACCTCCGTCGAATACGTCCTCATCGGCCCAACCAAAATGTTCCAACAAAGCAGTTTCAAACCCCTACCCTATGGCTTCATCGTCGGCGCCTTCGCCCCAATCCTCATGTTCGCACTCCACAAATTCTTCCCCAAATCGCCATTGAAGTTTAGATTGTGGAACACGACCATCTTCTTCTCGTGTGTGGCCAACTTTTACGGAAACGTCAGTACTGGATATACCAGTGCGTTTATCGGTGGCTTTGTGGTAATGTTTTGGGCTTTCAGGTATAGGAATGATTTGTGGGCGAGGTATAATTATCTCATGGGTGCGGCGTTTGATGCTGGGTATAACCTTAACTTGCTGTTGGTTTTCCTGTTCTTTGGAAGTGGCAAGATTATCAGTATGCCGTATTGGTGGGGGAATAATGAGCAGAGTAGTGAGAGATGCTTTGCTTTGGATTAGAGGAGGGGCAGGAGGAAGCGATGTATATATGACGATGACGATGTTTGGATGATAATTGAATTCGCTGAAGCCTTTCACTTTTGGTTGATGCTTTTTATCCTTCGGACTTCTTTCTTTACTTCCCACTCGCATGGTGGCTTGAATTGTTTGTCTTGATTTGATGCTGACCAAGACAATGTTATTCGGTGTCTCTCATCGGACAAGCACTCTACCTTCCGCCCCAGATGACCTAATCCTCCATTACCACCTCTGCTGAATCATCTACGCACCATATTCTTCACATCAACTGTCCTGTTCGCGTTACTGTGCCACCAACGTAGTAAAAGCAATTAACCATTCCTTTCAATACAAAATAACCTTCCTCTCACACCCTCTCCTATCCTCCCCCTCCGATCATATTCCCACCTAATTATGCACCACCGCCTTCAACCCCGGCAAAATCTCCAAATCCTTCTCCTTGTAAAAATACTTGCCCTCTTTGATCTCCGGCGTCTCCGTCTTTCTCTGCTGCTGCGTCTGACGAACCTTGACCCACTCTTGCATGGTAAGATTTTGACCGATCTTGGTAAAAGCGTTTTCCGTGAGTCCTAGTTTGGAGAGGACAGGACTTTTGACTGGGGTTAGGGAGACGTGGTTGTTGGGTCTGTTTGGGAGGGGGGTTAGTGTGGGAGATAACGGGGGGCATGGGGGAGGACATACCTGGCGAAATACAACACTCCCAATCTATCCACATGTGCTTGGTCCTTTGGGGGTGCGCGGACACGATGCACACTACTCTTCACATACCCCGCCGTCAATGCGGTCAATGCATCACAGGTATTAATCGTGATGGTCGCATCCTGAGGCTTAACCCACTTCCACTGTCCCTCATTGTTCAAAATCTGCAATGCCGCAACAGGTTGTCTGAAAAGCAAAGTCACAGAGCCTAAATCAGTGTGGCCTGGTGTATACAATTCACCCACTTTAGCGTTCTCGGATGCAGAGCGAGCGGCATAATGCATATAGCGCAAATGATCCTCGCCAAAATCGTCATAAGCGTGATCCTTGACGAAGAAATCCTCGGGGACTTCGAGGAGGAGGGCGAAAAGGCGGAGAAGCTTTACCACGACTTCAGAGTGGCATTTGCGACTGAAGGTTTCGATTTCGTCAATGTGGTCTTGAAGGACGGCGGGGTGTTGACGGTGGTGGTGACCGTCGAATTTGGGAATGTTGTAGACTTGGATGTTGTCGACGATGCCGGGAGCCAGGGAGCGAAGGCCGGCGGGGCGGTAGCCGTTGTATTCGCCGGCTTCGAGGTCTTTGAGATTGTGGTGTTTGAGTTTCTCTTCGAGAGGGAGGTCGTAGAATTCGCGGCCGAGAGCAAATTGGCGGTCTACTTCCTCTTGGCTGATGTTGAAGTTCTTGACGTAGAAGAAGCCTGACTGGTTTTAATAGGTATCTATGGTTGGGCGGGAGACAAGATGACTTACCGACATGGCGGACTGCGTGCTCGAGTTGCTGGACAAGAGCTTCCTTGCCGCCTGGCTTCTCGAATTGGCTCAAGTCGAGAGTGACGAGTTCGGCCCAGTCCACTGTCGTGAAGTTAGTCTGGGCGAAAGAATTTATGGAGTGTAGCTACGCACAATCCTCCTTAGTCACAGGGACCTGTTCATATGGTGTAAGAGTCTTTCCAGGCATAGTGAATATCAATGTTGCTCAACAAATTAGAGAGATGATGATCCATCTTGCCGTCATGAGCTGGCAGCAAACAACTTTTATGGTCAGACTTGAGCGACTTCGGACAATCCCTTATCTCGACGAATACACATCGAGTCATGTATTGCTGAGTAGCAAGCCCCGCACATGTCGTTGTATCATCAGACTATTTAGATGGTAGTTGGAGGTTGAGTAGAGGGGCAGTGGATGTTGACCAATGAAATGAAGTGGTTAGTCGTGGAAGGAGTAGGGGTCTAGCACGCAAAGCGGGGATCAAGTTGCGCGACTCCAGCTTGCATATCAGATCCAAAAACAGACCAACCATGAAATTACCAGACAATACTCAGGAGCTACACTGCAAGCCTTTCGATGCTTTCCAATGACAAGAAAACTTGCGGGAAGTTTCAATTGGTTATCATAACTTACTTCCGTGCGGAAGTGTGGCTTGAAATTCTTGCCAGAGAGCACATGCTTTGATAGCTCTAGCTTTCCCTGCTATGTGAATCGATCGTCTGCGTTCCTTAGTGTATTCGTGATAACCAAGAAGATCCACTGTGCCGTTCTTCCTGCTTGATCTGTCGAAGGATTGAAGCACGCATGTGTTTGGGAGATTTGAAGCATTACCAAGCACTCCGATAGCGCAAGATATCATGATTGTTCAGCCACGATATATGTATCTTGAGATCGCAATTCTTGCAGGGTATGGTGTGCCGTGAAGCGGGTCCGGTGAGTGCTTTGCCGACACAAGCCTGAGAATCTCAACAATGTCAGCCCTCGAATCCAGCAAACATATATCATTGATGTAGTCCGCTCTGTTCTGACTGGACAATCCGGCACATTGCAATGGCAGACCTACACACTGCCGGATCGCGGCACAACACTCGCGCAGACGAGTCACAAAAGAAGAATGTCTCATCAATCGATGTTGCCAGCGACAGAAGCCATCAGACGAGCACCAACGACCCGGAAAACCAATACAAATCGACACAAAAATTCTTCCGCTCTGTACAGAGATACGTTTGGGACGACCCAGACAAGCCCAAACATGAGAAGAAGTTTCTGCTGAAGCTGGACTTCTTCCTTCTTACCTATGCATGTCTTGGATACTTCTGCAAGAACCTGGACCAGCAAAACATCATTAATGCCTACGTTTCAGGCATGAAAGAGGCACTGAACATGAACGGCAATGAGCTCACATACATGAGCAATGTTTTCACTGCTGGGTATGTCATTAGCCAACTTCCGGCTGTCATTCTGGTCACGAAGTTGAGGCCTTCGCACGTCATTCCGACACTTGAATGCCTCTGGGCAATCTTTACCTTCTGCTCTGCTGCTGTCACCTCTGTGCCTCAACTGTATGGCTTGAGATTTCTGATCGGATTCTGCGAGGGTGCATTCTTCCCTTGTATCATCTACCTCATTGGCTCTTGGTACACAAAGCATGAAAGAGCTAAGCGAACAACGCTCTTCTACTGCACTGCTTCCCTGGCACATATGTTTTCAGGGTACCTTCAAGCAGCGGCATACGACAACCTGGATGGCAAGCTCGGACACGCCGGTTGGCAATGGCTCTTCATCATCTGCGGCATCATCAGTCTGCCCGTCGGAGTCATCGGTTACTTCTTCAACCCTGACTTCCCAGAAAACACCAAAGCGTTTTATCTGAGTAAAGAGGAGGCCGCGTATGCTAGAGAGCGGCTGATACTGGACGGCTATACGCCGCTGGGATCTTCATCATCCAAGTGGGACAAGAAAAAACTCTTCCGCATCGTCACGACTTGGCAGTTTTGGGTGTTGTCGTTCGGCTACTTCTTCGTACAATCCAGTCACCCATCTCAACAGCCGTTTTACTCGCTGTGGCTCAAGGCTGAAGGGCACAGCGTGTATCAGATCAACGTATGGCCGACAGGTCAATCTGCTGTTGGAGCTGTGACACAAATCGTGGCTGGTATGCTGTCGGACTCGCCTCTGCTTGGAGGCAAGCGATGGCAGACAATAGCAGTATTGCAAGGAGCATCTTTTTTCGGTACCTTGATTCTGGCCATCTGGAATGTGCCCATCGGACTCAAGTTTTTCGCGATGTACATTTCTTTCTGCTCGGCAGGAGTGCCGGGACTGTTTTATTCCTGGTTTCCGGATCTCATGCCGCACGACCATGAGATGCGCGGCTTCTTGACGGCCTTCTCAAACATGTTCTCGTACATCAACCAGATCTGGTTCCAAGATGCGGTTTGGAGGACGGAGGAGGCGCCGCAATTCAAACCAGGATTCATTGCGGCGGCGTCGTTCAGTATCGCGCTCATATTGACAGCGATCCTGATGCGCGTGCTGGAAAAGCGGGATGCGAAGAAGGAGAACCGACCGAGCTATACGCAGGAAGCCGAGAATCGGGACAGGGTCGAGGATGGAGTTGTGCCAGAGGTGCAGGCTGATCCGGTGCATGTGGGTTGAGGAATCGAGCGTTCGTCGCACCAGCCCCTGTATCAATCCGATAGGTGTATTGCATCATCCAGTATCTCATGTCCCAAGCTCTTTCTGGTCCCATCGTGTTGTCGCTTATGCTTCAAGGGTAGCCTGGAGCTACCTGTTCGTACCATACATTGTTGCAGAATCTGGTTGCGGTCGCGGTCGCGGTCGTGCTTGGACGAGATAACATGACGAGCGGTCGAGCATCCGCGGGAGTTGTTGACTCCGAAGTCAAATGGGGTTGCATTCGAGCCATAAAATGATGTACAATCACTGTTGGACATGACCTGTTGATGCTTAGTGTCGTCGCCAAACAACAAGTCGTGCTTGAAAAAGGGCGGAAGCAGCTGCGGGCGGGGTGAGACAGATCTGCGCTCACACTTCAACGTCAACTCTCGATTTGACACCACCGGTTCATCTACCGGTGCTACCGTCATCAGAAGCATTAGAATATTCTGTTGCTCAATCAAATCCAAGTATCATTCATGGTCTGCTTTGATCTAGTGATATTACCATACCGATAGCGACACCTCTGAATCATCGTATCGCACTGCACGATGCTTTCAGCTCCCGGTTACAAAACGAAAGAGTTCGTACTCAGAGCTAAGCTTAGCTCAATCGCGGCATCTCAACGTTCTAGCTAGACTCTTGTGGGACGTCTACCCAGGTATCCTCGGAAGATAACAACCCGGTCTTTTGTAGGTTTCAGTACGTTCTGACCGCGACATTCGTGCGCTGCAACTAAAGTGCGCTGCCCTTCCTACTCATCTGACTTGTTTCTTTTCTCGTATTCAACAACACGCGCATATTCCGAATGCCTAGTGTTTCTTCAGACTGGAAAGTTGAACGTCCACCACGTCGATCCGGACAACGATCAGCCAATGGCTGTTTGCAATGTCGCAAAAGAAAAGTCAAATGCGATGAACAGAAACCGACTTGCAGTTATTGTGAGAGGCGAAAGTTGTCATGCTCCTGGTTCCAGCGACCTTGGAAATTTGTGGACGTCAGCGACAAAGTCAGCGAGGAATACGATGTACTGTCCGGTCCGTCGGAGCATCAATCGCAGCAACAGAGAAACCCAATCGAATTGAATCCCATTGAATATGTTCCCAAAAGGCAGCACCGCACCCGAGAACGCCCCCAGGAGACAGAAGGTCTGGAAACACCAAGTTCAAGGTATGCATCTGAGCGACGCAGCAAAACGACGACGCTCTAAACATGCTAGTACAAGCTCATCCGGCTCTAACTCGAGTCCGCAAGATTTGACATCAACTAAGCCGCGGCACTATGGAGTCAACTCATCACAAAAAACTCGAATACCTCCTTCTGTGGATGCTGGTCCCACGACTCGCTCTCAGATGTTAATCGTCGCTCTTTACCACTACCTCCCTACCAACGAACCCAAGGAGCACCGAGGAGAACATGAACATCCTAGACTAACATTTCTCAACCTATTCAATGGTGCTATATTCCGCCCTCGTGCGCCTTTTCTCGCAGCCGCTATAGATTCTTTTACCTTGGTTCAAGCATCTCTCGCTTTGGGCGACGTTCGACTCGGGTTCGCCGCCATCCGCCGTTACAGCGCTTGCTTGTCCAAGTTCAATGCAGCATTAGCTGAGTCAAATCTCTACAGTCACGACGATATATTGCTGTGTATGCTAGTGCTCTCTATCCTCGAGGTGAGTGGTAATCCTATCAGCTTCATCAATGCCCCGCTAACACTCAGTGCCAAAGTCAATCCGTCCGATCTCTCAATTCGGTGGTTGGGCATCTCACGTTCGTGGTGCAATCAAGTATCTTGAGGATCGTGGACCGCGACTTCTCAAGACTCGATACCAGACTGTGCTATTTCATCACGCAAAACAGGCTTCAGTTCTCTGGGGAATCTTCCATCAAGAACCAATACCCTTCAGTGGTAAAGACTGGTTACGAATATCTGAGTCGGCTCCTTTTATCAACCACGAGACACGACTTATCGACATCGGTATCCGGATACCAGGGTTATTGTCTCCTTCAAGCTATCTTTCTAGCCCTACTGATATGTCAGGATATCAGACATACTTCCAGGACCTCTTGGCGACTTCTTATGACATACAGAAATGGCTCGCGGGTTTCCATCGGCAAAGGGATGTTCTTTTGCATGCTTGTGACGAAACCAATTTCCCTACCTATTTCCGCTTGGTGAAGCGTAATGTGCTGAGCACCGCATCTTCATTCCGGGACTTCAACGACGCATGGTATCTTTCGACAGCATGGACATACCTCTACCTACTTCAAACTACATGTTTATCTATCATGCACTCTGGACTACCACTTCACTTCGACGTCGATGCGGCGTCCTTGGTCGCTTCAGTGGAGTCCACCGTCGATAACCTCACCAAGACAGTGCCCCAAGCGCTAAGTGCGCAATCTGGATTCTCGGGTCGCTTGAGTGTCAACTTGTTTTTGCGGATGATAACTTTACATTACGAAGCACAAGGTCGAGATGAGATGGTCGGATGGTGTGGAGATATCGAAAGTGCTCTGTATACGCCTGACCAAGGCCATGCAGGGGCGTGGATGGCGAATTGGGAGAGAGTGATCAAATTACCTCGGATCAGTCAGTTTGGAGAGCGGGAACAAACGGTCAGTATCCGATGAGGGTCATCATTCATCACCGACGCATATACCAATGAGCTCCTGGTACAAAATATCGAGACATTGTCGCATCTTCTGGAACCTCAACCAAGACACTTCGTCAATGTGATGATATCCTGCCATCGTGTTAGCTCTGCATTCATTGTCATCTCATTAACAGGACTCACCGGGGTACCATCAGGTTCAAACGCCTCCAAACATTCCGTATCATACTCTAACTCCGGTCTCCCAACCACACTCTCCTCCTCAGCTTCCACACCCCTCTCTCCTTCCCTCAAATACCAATTTCTAGCATTCGGATTTGCTTCCCTCTGCCCCCACTGAACTTTCCTTCTCTTTTCTTCCACAGAGCACAGAACATATGCCTTATACTCCGGCGCCCCAGGATGTCCCACATTATCCGCCACGACCCAAGTCCCCTCCCTCACCAACCCTATTTCCTCCGCCAACATCAAGTCATGCAAATAAGCAGGTTTATAATGATCAACAAACAAAAAATCCAAACCCCCGCCAGAAGCAAAAGAGGCAGACGCAGCCAATTCACGAAGAAGAAAATCACTCCTCCCCACCTGCACCTCCACAAACCCATCCAATCCAGCCATGCTCACCATTTCCCTCGCAATGGAAGCGAATACCTCATTGCTCTCGATGGAAATGTATTTTTCGCCGCCGGCAGCTTTGACGGCTGCACCAAGAACGACTGCGGAATAACCGATATATCCACCCAACTCGAGCATGATTTTCGGTTTTCGGGAAGTTATTAGGGAGATGAGGAGGGTGGCTTTTCGAGGGCCGATGGTCATGAGGTATTGGTTGGAGAAGGCGAAGGAGTCGATTGCAGTGGCTACGGAGGAGGGGGTGGTGGGGGAGAGGTTGCGGACGTGGGTTAGGAGGGATTGTTCGCGGCCGTCGCCGAGCTGGTGCGTGTTAGTGGAAGGAGTAATGGAGTGAGGGAGATGTAGTACGCGGCCTTGGGGTGTACTGCCCGTGTAGGCTTTATACCAGGGGATATTGGGGGATGGGTCCGTCATGATTGGATGTTGCTGTGTACAATAATTGCGAGGTGGGAGAGGTGGAAGAAGATGTGAGATGATGCTTAGAGGGATGGAAGACGATGTAAGAGAGAACAGAAATCACGAGAGTTGCCCGAACATGCGCGGATGATCATTGAGTCAGGTAAAGATTGATGGTGGAGAAGCCGGCTTGCGTGTTGTAGATCATTCATCTATATGCATATTGCTTCGGTAAATGCTATTTAGATGATTAGATCCTCTAGCTCTCACGCACGTTCGAGCCACATATACAAAACACAAGGATTATAACGGCACGTGTATAGGCAATCAAGCATGGACCGACTAATCGAGTCGGAAGTTAGGAAGACAGCGGTCACGGAGAAACTTGAATCTCGGGGGTCACAGGACCATGATCTGGGAGCCATGTGCAACGTATTTCAAATTGGACAAAAGCCGCACCATCGAGATGTATAGTCTTGCGGTCTGTCTAGAGCACATATACAAATGCTTTATTGACACCATCAGTCTGACCGGCGTAGGCTTTCTCGTCCGCAATCTCCACACTGTCGCTGGTCTCACCAACAGCATACTGAGCCTTCGCTCTGCGAATGTTTTTGAGAGAGTAGAACACCATCAAAAGCAAACAGACGACGACCACGGCTGATTGAGTAGCAACCATGGATACTTTAGCAGTGTGATATTCAGGAGCATCCTTAGCTCTGAAGGTTTTCGGCCCAATAATGTTGCCGGCCGCAAAGCCCATATTGATCAACACAGAAGCAAAGGTGCGTTTTGTATGACCCGCAACATTGGCTGTGAGCCATTGATAGATGATGGGCGTGCTGCCGACGAAAGTGTTGACAAGATAGACACCTGCCAATGCGCCTGATTGTTGAGAGTGCGGTAGCCATGCCATCAGTGCTGCGCCTATAAGAGACGGAATGGTCATCAGGATGATAAAGAACCAGCGATGGCCAAGGACACGAACTCCATAGCCACAGATCAAGGTAGAAGTCATGGTGACTGCTCCAGATCCCATGTTTAGGAGCGCAGTTCTGCGACTGGTGTATCCGTAGGACTTGATAATTGTTGCGCTGAACGTAGTGATGACACCTCCACCAGTACCTTGCAGGAAGATGATGGCAAAAAGTCCAAGGACCTGAGGGTCGAGAAGAGCCTCAAGAATCTGTGCCCATGAAAAGTGAGTGTTCTCAATACCGGTCTGGTTCTCCTTGACATGCTCTAGTAGAGCAACTTTCTCATTGGGAGTGAGGAAACGTGCAGCCATTGGGGTGTCCGGGACCATCGAAAAGATAGTGATTGCAACTACCAAGGTGATCAATCCGATGACTATGAACATAAGTCTCCAGCTTTCGATAGAGGCGTTCGGTGAAACGTGTTGGAAGGCCCAGGAGATCAGACCACCGAGCACTTGACCAAGACCAATGCCGAGGTACCAGAGTGCGAAACGCGATGACTGCTCCCGGCGAGTGTACCATTGACTGCTCATGAGCATGAGTGAAGGCGGAATACCGGACTCGAATGTACCACAAAAGACTCGTGCTGCAATTAATGAATTGTATCCTTTGGCAGCAGCGACACATGCTGTTGCGATACCCCAAGCAAACAGGGTGAAGCTGAGGAATTTTGCAGCCGGGATTCGCTGCAGCAGGAAGACTGAATTTTGTCAGTATTTGCTTTCAGTCCTTCTACTGGAAAGCAACCAACCATTGGGTATGGAGAAACAAAGAACGGCGAAGAAGAAAGTAGATCCAGCGTCTGCAAAGTTGTTGCCTTTGAGATGCAAAGACTTGGCAAGACCCATGACATTGCCATACTATTGAGGAGGTCAGTTGCTAACCCACAGAGTCAACGAGTCAGGCTCACGTTGAGCAGAATCTTGTCCAAAAAGTTCATGACATAGCAGAACATCAAGAACAGGATGACTCGCAAGTCAATCTTCCTCTTCAGCGTCCTCATGAAGGCTTCATCGCGATGTAAAAACTGGTTGTCCTCCGTCTTGTGCTCCTGTAGATACAAGAGGGCAGCATCTCTGGTCACAGCAGACGGTAATTTTGCTGACAAGTCTGAATGAGCGATGCCGGCGCTCTGCTTCGTGTCGTCCATAGTAGCTCTGCGGTGTAGTATGTCAAATATTTGGAAGAGGAGGTTGAGCGACAAGAGCCGCCTTTAACGCATCGTCAAGTAAAACCCAGCGTACTACTGAAGCCGAGCGTGAAAACCCATGCCCCCTACTCTTGCCCTGAACTGCCTCCATGCGCCGTGTGTCAATGGGCAGTAGATCCGATAACCAAGCGAGGTCGAGACTCTCTGTAGTAGCCGTCGGCAGTTACATCGAGTTTACACAGCAAGTCGACACGAAATTCATGCGTGAGATAGACAGCAAAGTCCCACCTTTCCAATTTCCATATAAGGTGACCTTGTATATTCCTACAGCGCAAGCGGACATGCAGGACAGCTTAATCACGCGAGGTCGATGTTGATAGGTTCATTGAGAACTAACACGGGACATCATCGAGAGGGAGTTGATCGCGGGACGGATGATTGATTGAACATAAAGCACGCAACAACGATATTTTTCGAGGTTGAGGGAAGAACGGAGTGGCTAGGAAAAGAAAGTGATGAGTGGCAGGAAGCAGCAACAAGCTTGCAGTGATCGACATGAGTCTTGGCACAGAGTCGCAAGCTTCGGCACCTCTCTTGTCCTCTCTCCCTTGACTTTGTCCCTCCATCTCACACAGAAACTTTCGTCGAGTCTTGTACAGCATTGTTTCACTCATTCATGGACTTTTTGTATAGTAGAATAATTTCTTTCGGGCGATCGACTCAACTCGATCAGCGCCCGACAAATTATCGTTCATTATTCCTTTGCCGACAGTGTGCCTCCTAAACATACCACGCCAGCAAGCGTACCCTCCCATCGGATTCGCAATATGAGCCGTGCCGTAATGTCGAGAATTTTGCATGCACTCACGGCCTTGATCAAGATCAAACCAAGACGACCATCACGACTCCTGGCAGGTACCAGCCTGAGGCGTTGTTTACCTGCTGCTCACAAGGAATCCTGGTACGGCTGAGAAACGTGGAGTGAGGTCTTCAGGACCTAGTTGTGATTGGACCTTATAAGGTGGTGCAATGCATGAGAACGTTCATGCGCAGCTGACACTGACAGTGGTCTCAAATGGGATATATCGTACACCACCTGAGCCACAAGAGTCATGGTAGAACTGATCATGTGGAAATCAAGAACAGTGTATGTCGCCAAGGACCAAAGCTGACATCTTGAGACTCGAAATCAAGGCTGACGATTGCGATAAGCTCATTCATGATGCTTGGTGAACTGTTTTAATAGTGCTTGATTACCTTGTTTTGACTTCGACTCTGACTCTGCTGCTCCTAGATTCGTCAAGTCATGAAGAGGTAGTCTTCGCAGGAGATCTCCGCATTGAGCAAGAGTTACTAAGGCGTTACCTTTGTGCGTGCTCTGCCTCTGCGTTCTGTATTCTGTGAATTGCCTCCACACAAGAACGTACCTTGCTTCACCTCCACATCCGAGCTCGCTGCTGTCTCTTCAGGACGGCTTGTCAAGATGCAAGCCACAGTAAGCCTGAACCCTTTACATTTTCGCTCTAGAATATCATTACAGCTGCGCTCGTGATCAACGCTAGTGTGCTGACAAGCGCTTCCATACATCGTGGCGCTGAGTATTCTCTAACTTTTGCGGGGTTCAATGACTCTGCCGTCTCAACTTACACCTCAATGTCAGCGCAGAAATCAAGGCAACTTCATAGCAAGTACATTGGACCAATGAACGTCCGTGACGAACCACTACATAAGGAATGGAGAGGTTCAGCTGCGAATCATCTACAATGACGTCTGTATTTCAGGAACTCCGGAGACGCCACATTCCCCCGCTCAACTCGTGCGTTCTCAACTTCATCTTCAGCAACATTGATTTGACCTTAAGAGCGTTCTTCAATGTACAACATCACATCTATCAAACCTTTTCCAACAAGACCAGACTCAATGGCGACATTCAGCTGACCAATACCGCAAGCGGCACGGTGCAAGTCACTATAAGCCTCACGCAAAAGCCTTTGTATTCTCATCAATAAGAGAGGTAAGAGACTCCATGTATGCCAAGATGAATTGCGGCAGAGGAAACCCAAGATCGCAAACCATAGTAACATCTGGAAATTCATCTAGAGATGGCGTACTTACTGCCTAACATACATGCAGGCATGGCACCGAGACTTTGCAGCATGGCAGCGCCGCTCCGACTACAAGCAGGCCACGAGACTGCGGCAGACTCGGAGAACCAAAAGGCTTATGGCTGCAAGCATTGCAAAGAGTCTGGAAAACTTGGCCAATCCCGGCACGATGTTTAGAGCTGAAACGAGGCCCATGCTTTGGATATTACCGGACTTCTATAATTGTACACGCTCTGGACCACAGCTCAGAGCTGGAGAACCCGAGACGGCCCGCCGAGGTAAAGGCAATAAGTGTTCGGCCAGATCCTCAAAAGATAACTATCTGGTTCTTCCCGAATACCATGATTGCGTCTGGACTAGGTTGAGAGTGACACTTGTTCTATCAAGGCTGGAACATCAATGACATGCTGCTCGCTTCGTGAAATAATGCAAAATCAATAAAGTCAAAAGCTCTGGACAACAGATATATACATCTACTTCGAGTGCAAGTCTCAAATGTCTACCTTTGACATGAACGGGCTTACATCAGCGCTTGCACAGCTGAACAAGTCTGGACTTTTTTGACGACTCAATCATGGGTCTGGGTTTATTTTTCCAATTCATCGATGGCATCAAGACTATCCAAGTCTTCAAATATATAGAACAGACCACGCACCTTTGATTGTTTAGACACTACCTACAATTCCTCAACCACAAAGCACAAATCCAATCATGCATCTCTTCGTATGTCCCGTCAAATCCTCTATTTGCCAAAACTGGAGCTGACTTTAATCCAGAAAACTTCAATCGTTTTCGTGTCTCTCTTCCTGTTCGGGGCAACTTCCGCAATCGCTGTAGCAGTACCAATACCGAACCTCGAAGAAAGAGCCGGTAAGCCTACTGGAGGGCCAGCGAGGGCCAATGTTATCGTATACGCCGGACCATACACTTGCTCTGATCCAAACACAGTATGCCGGATCTCATGATATCTTGAGAAATCCCTCTTACTAATAGTCATATAGCCTCCGCCTACTGACGGCAGTGCTGGAACTGGCAAGACCTATCTCGGCGTGACGGAGAACGTATGCACAATCCTCAACCCATTTCTCAGCATCACTGGCGCCGTCACTGCAAATCTGGTTCAACCTCCGAAGACTGGCACGGCTGGTTGTTGTACGTGTGACCTTTATCTCCATCGGCAATCCGATAGCTGACATGTCTAGATATCGAAATGTACAAGGAGGCTGGGTGCGGCTTGACACTTACCAATCAATTTCACGGATGGCCATTTAATGGTATAGATACTGCTAGCACGATGGGATGTGCAAATGCCGTTGGTGGATTTGGTTATGGAGCAATGACTCTGTTGTGTGTCTAGAACTACATGGCACTGGAGAGCATAAACCATTACTACGAGTCAAGTACAAGTTTACATTGGAAAGATGTCAGTTTCAATTGGTAAAATTTGATTGTATTGTATACGACAATTGTCAATTTGCATATTTGACGTTATGAACGAGAGCGATTTCCGAACTGTCTTAAAGTGCAAGAGAGATGAAAGCAGGACCAGCTGTTCACCTATTCAACCTTTTCCTCTCCACCCAGTTTATCCACTTACCCATATCTCTGACACTCTCTACAAACAAATTTCTTCACATCCGAGCACCACTCATACGTACACTTCTTACAGACAGTGTCGTTCGGTGCCATCTCAACGATATCGTGCATAAGAACATCAGTATAACTGTCATCATCTCTAGTCATGACAATATGCAAATTATTCGTGTCTATAAACGTATACGAGACAGCTATAGTCGTGTGGGTGGTAACCGTGACAGTAAAGATATTTGTCGTTGTAACTCTGATGGTAGTAAAGTCAATAGTCATAGGCTTGGAACTGTGCGTGCCAATGTTTGAGTCGTTTAGAAAGCTGTTGGTGTTGAAAGAATCGAGTTTGGGACCGAGGTTGCCGAAAGACATTTTGCTAATGAGTGTAAAATAGACTGCGTAGGGTAATAGGTGAGTCGGTTGTGTTGGAAAGGGGTGATCGGTCGCGTTCTATCGCTAGAATGCTGTATTCATCGATGCGAAGGGCGAGATGATTACGCACGAGGTTAACGCATCTTCCTTTGTTCGAGCACAAAGGCATTGTTCAAATGTCTTTCTCGAATGGACGAACTTGTTTGTGAATCTCTTTATCGCTTTCGTAGCTTAAGCGACACTCAAAGCCCACAAGAACATCTGCCAAATGCAATCCTTTGACCCCTTTTAACATTTCTTTCAAGGCTAAAGGGATGCCAACGACGCCATTGTCCTCCCCCCCATCAATGCGTTCTCTCGAATCACTCCTGGAGTGAATATAACCCCCTAACAGTTCCATCACCAATTCACCCGCCTTACCACACCACCAATCCTCCCACCGCACCACCGCACCACCAATGCCCAACCCCTCCATAACACTCACCCCCACAATCTCCCAAACCCTCGTCCCGCAACTCACAACCACAATCAGTTTAACCCTTGAAGTCAAGATCGTTCACGATGACGACGATCTGAAGCTTGCTATAGCTCAAGCAGTCATCTTGCGATGCATTGTGGCGCTTGTGGGTGAGATGTTGGCATTTTGGAGACTTGATGAGGAAGTTGATTGAGATGGGTAGAGGGGAAGGGGGTGGATAGAATTGAAATTAGGTGAAGTGTGGGAATTGGGAGACTGGAGATGGGCAGAGTGTTTGAGATAGTCTGAAAGGAAGATGTCGGCAGGGTCGTGGTATCTTTCTTCCCATCTGTTTGGGTTCAGTCTCGGGCTCTGCTTAGTCCTTTTGCTATCTGTTGTTTCTGCATCAAAATCCATTATTCATTCTTTTTGCAACGAAATCCTGTGCGTGTTGAACTGAAGCCTTTTTCTGCCACGTGGTGTGACGCTATGTTTTTTCTCGTGTGATTACCATCTGTGTTATTTCTATCCAGCATCGTGAATTGCCAGTTCTCGAGTTAAGAAGCTTCAATACTCTGTTTGTTCACGTAGCAAATATGGATTCAATATCTATGGAAGGAAAGTCGCTTGCCATCCCTGCTAGTGGCTGCAGCCACAAAACAGCCGGATTCAATATCTTATTTCGAAAGATGGCAATGCACGATCTTTCGACTTCCCCTTCCTACCTGTTTCGCCTGACTCTTTAGTATGTCTTCTAACCCAGGCCGTGTGGACAGGTTCGACGTGTACAGAGGCCGGAGAGCTAACGTCAGGTCCCAAACTTGACATGTAAATCCTCAACTCCAGCCCCGAAACGAGACTGTCTAGCGACGAACGGCATCTCAAAATGTCAACCACACTAGCGTCAAAAGAGTGTTCGTCAGAAGCGACCGGGAAACTATGATACGCAAGCGATCTCGCCAGTGGTTGGAGTTTGTCAGTCGATCTGGTTCTGAGGCCTGAGCTTTCCTCTTCACTCTCATTTTCGCTGTACCATGTGTCTTTGGTCTCCGCTCCGAGTCTGTGGCAGTAGTCAAGAGCGTTGTGTGCATGCTCCCAATTTGATGAATGATTAGCTACAGATCGTCAGCACGGTAACTACATCTTGAAATGCTCCTTACTGACGTCCGTATAGGTGGAATTCGGCTTGCTCCAGATGAGCACACAATTGAATCAGAGTGAGCGTCATCCCAATCTTGAATGGATCCGGCTTGTCTTGAGTAATACCAGGAAGCTTTGCGGTACCAGCCTTGCTCAGTAGCTCGTGCCACTGTTTGAACCCTTCCTGTAGTACGCCCATCGTGATCAATGTCTCCATGTTGACGGTGTTTCGCTTCTTTGCGCGTCGGCCTCGCAACTCTCCGAACATGTCCCGCAAGGAGTCAGAGATAAGGTAGGCAAGCATGCCCGGATACATGTCGAACATTTCTTCTGTACTTCTTTGTACGTTGTCCTCTGAGCCAAGCTCGGAGCTCCGGCTAGTAGATGAATCCGAAGACTTTCTGAACTGGTAACCAAAGGCTTCGCTAGTCACAGAGCCTTCAGGACGGTCGGGTGAGCGTCTTCCATATTCAGCATTATGAGGCGACGGGGACCTCGAATACTTTGCTGATTCGTTAGACGGTTCTTGAGTTTCTGATTCTCGACGGACTGTTGTCTCACATGATGGTCAACGGACGTGCTGCGTGATGGTGATGGACTTTTCCGACTGGGAGCCCGCCCCCGTGACTTAAGATTGCTTCTAAACATTGTTGCGTAGATTTCGATCAGAATGGAATCAAGGATGGGATATATAGAAAGCTCACTAGAAATACCTCGGAACACCAGCGGGGCGGTCGAGGTAGCTATCTGCGAGGAGAGTACCGCACGTCCCTGGCTCGTTCCACCTTTCGGTGGTTTCTGACATGCGACGCTTGGCCCCGCCTTTTCGAACAGTCCGATGCTGACAGGACGTCGCAGCTTACACCACTAGGATGTGTACTCGTCGTGGAATGTTTCCCCTTTCAATATGTAGTGATCGTCACCTCGTGGGCTTGATAGGCCGCTTCTTGCATCAAGATTGACGTGGCGGGAGCTACTGAAGGAGCCTGGAAGCTGACGATAACTGGTGTCAGCTCAGTACAAGCATCCTGAAGGATTTCGGGGGCGATCCATAGGTCAATTGTGAGGTACCGTGCTGCTATATCTCTCAGTGGAGCCACAAGTCTGAGGTCGAGCTTGTCCTCCTTCCTCGACTTTTTGCACGATGGATATCGTTTCTCCAATCGCCGCAGCAATCGCTATCGCTGCAAATGCAGCGACAGCAGGCTTTGCACTTAAGAAATTGTGCAGAGGCTGTGCAACGGCAGAGAGGTAATCCGTGTCGAACGAATTGAAAGCGTGCTAGTCCTACTAACTGTATCTTCAAGGGAGATCGGTGACGCATCGCAAAGGCTCTCTGGCCACAAACTTGAGTTTAAGCAGTGGGACGACTCATGGCGATGGCAACTGGAACAATGTCAGCAAAAAAGAGACGCCAAACTAGGCTACCTAGACATTTGGGGAAAGGATGCGTTAAATGCCGTGAAAGGCAACAGTCTGGCCATACTAGGTTACCTTGAGGATGTTCAACACCGCATGGAGTCTTGTATTAGTCCTGATAAGACAAGAAAGACGAAGCCACGATCGAAGCGTAGGATCAAGCGCAAGGTGTCCGTCTTCAAGAAACTGATCTTCTATGTCTATGGTATCCAAATCAGCAAGAGAAGCTCGACTCCTAAGTTGCCATCCGACCGGTCCGATGCAAGAATAGGATGGTTACGGAAGATCAAATGGTGCACATCCATAAGCCAGGAAGTCGACGACTTCTTGGCCAAAATCGACTCTGCACAAAGGCTTATCCAGAGGATTGCGAGTAGAGCATTCGACTCGTATCGTCGGAACCGCTCTCATCCTGGCCCGCGAGTTTCGATGGTAACATTAACGGTATCGAAAGCCTTCCGTCAGTTTAGACGGGAGATACGATCCGATCAGAGATTGTCTATCATAGGGCATGCTTTGGTCCGGGATCGCGAAGGTTTGGAGAAAATAAGGGATGACAGAAGATCCTCGTCCGAAGCACCAATCAAGCTTGTATTTCTCGCCCTGCCTGAAGACTTCGTTCGACAAGATAGGCCAACGGTGATGCTTGCAAACGTCTACTTGGACATCAACACAAGAAACACTGGCGACGAAGAGGTTTATATCAGGATCAGCTCTCTAGGTAGATACCAAACAGAGCCAGCAGAAAAGCAATCGCTTGTGGAGACGATTACAAAGGATCATAATATCGACGCTCACGAGTCATTGCTCAAAAAGGTTCAGATGGCCCGCACAATCTGCACCAATGTCTTCGATCTTTATGAGTCGGGATGCCTTCCAGTCAATCTGAGCATTGCAGACATCTACACTTACCAGCATGCGCTACTGTTATCGTCCGAGCGTTCAAAAGTTGGATATCGAGACCAGATGTACGTTCGGGCAAGTCACAGTGGACTTGGCAGTCCAAGTCCCACACCCTTCGATCACATGCACGAGCGATATCCTTTCGCCCGGGATATCCTTCTTCATCGACTCGGGATAGTGCTTTTCGAGATCGGCCACGAGTCGGAGTACCAAGATGTTCTTCCCCTGCCTGAGTCTCCAGTCGGTTCCCCCGAAGATCAACTCCGTAAACATGTCGACACAATCAATCGCAGTATCCAAGAGATTGGAGTTGATCCTAGGTACAGAGCCCTCGTTCGAAGCTGCCTGAGCGGTTCGTTGGGGCAAGATGTGGTAGATGCGGCGGAATCGAGCTTTGCTCGGGAGGTGATCGCTAAACTGGAGACGATTGAGGTTGGGATAGCAAAGGCCATTGAACGAAGGAATCAGTAATAAGGATGAAGTCCAACCAAGTTTGATTGACCATGCAGAGTACATCGGGCGACTCAAGAATTTCGAAACGTTCGCCGGCATAGAAGCGGTAAGTCTGGTTGCCGCTTCCGGAAAGGAGTGATAAGCTGACGTATATTAAACAGCCCATTTGGGAAATCAGAAGGTCGGGGACGACGATGGGCTTGCTGGATACATATTCGCAGGAGTTCATTGATGCGTGAGATCGAACACACAATGGAATTCAGACTACGTGTCAACTTCAGATGTTTGCTTGAATTACTTCTTCATGCTACAACTACTTTCTTACTCCTTATACAGCCAAATCAACATACTCTGATAATCCCTAACCATCCACGGCAAATTGACACCCCCATTCATCAACGTATTCCCACTCAACGTACCATTAAACGCATTACTCGAATACCTCGCCTTGCCATCCAACCCCTGCATCTTCAACGACGGCGCAGCTGGCTTGATCTTTGCAAATTGCTGAAACGCAAAAACCACCGCTGTGTTTTCATCTTTGGACACGAATTGTACAGCAGGCCAGTTGGTATCGCTGGGCCAGGCGATGCGGTAGAAGGAGCCAGAGATGACGATGGGATTGATTTGTTCCCAGGTGGATATGATAGAGGGGATTGCGTCGCGTTCGTCGGCGGAGAGTTCAGAGGGGTTGAGTTCGAAGCCGAAGGAGCCGCACATGAGGGCGACGTGGGCGCGGTATTCGATGGAGATGTTTCTTCCGGTGAGACCGTTGGGGACAGCGGAGACGTGGCAGGCCATGGACGAAAGTGGATAAGCCAGGGAAGTGCCGAGTTGAATGGTCAATCGATCCGCGGCGTCGGTGTTGTCGGACGTCCAGGACTGGGGGTAGTAGTGCAGGATACCTGGATCGAAGCGACCGCCACCAGAGGCACAGCCTTCCCAAAGGATCTCTGGGTAAGAGCCAGTGAGATTGTCCATGACGCGGTACATGCCCAGAGTATAAGCGTAATCGGCAGCAGGTGAGGACATTTCGTGAATGGCTCTGTTGTTGTCCCACTTGATATATGAGATGTTTGCAGACTTGATGACATTGGAGATGGCGTTGATGAGGTAGTCTTGAACCTCTGGGAGTGCCAGGTTCAGCACCAATTGATTGCGGGTCAAGGTTCTGACATGGTTGCCGGCATACATGACCCAATCAGGGTGCTCGTGGTACAAGGTAGAGTTGGGATTCACCATCTCAGGCTCGACCCAGATACCGAATGCAAGGTCACTGCTAGAGTTTGCGACTGCATAACTATCGACAGTCTCGGTGTAAGGAGCCAAGCCGTTGGGGAAGTGGTCAGGATTGGGTGTCCAGTCGCCAAGTCCAGCGGTATCGTTGATGCGAGCATAAGGTGTTTGGCCAAACCAGCCATCATCATTTACGAAAAGTTTGATGCCAAGTCCGGCCGTCTCATTTGCAAGGTTCTCAAGCGACGTTTCGTTGATTTCGAAGCCTAGACCTTCCCACGAGTTGAGAAGAATAGGTCTGGTCTCAAAAGTGTGGTTGGATCTGGAAAGGTGGTTACGGTACAAGTCGTGGAAAGATCTGGACATGCCTCCAAGGCCTGTGGAAGAGTAAATAGCGACAGCCTCAGGTGATTGGAAAGTCTGGCCAGGCCCAACAGGAATACTAGCATGGAGAGGGTTTAGACCAAGCAAAACGCGGACAAATCCATGAGAGAAGCGCTCGGCGGTCGCAGCAAAACTGCCAGTATAGACGAGATTAAATCCCCAGGCTTCACCAGTGGTCTCGGTTGTGGTTGGGTCATGTAGGACAAAGAATGGGTTGTGGACGTGAGATGAGTATCCTTCGGTACTTCTGAATCCAGTCTCGCCAAAGTCGACATTTCTGATAACTCTGTTGGCCTCATGAGACCAGTCACCCTGAAGCTCGAGCATCTTGAGATCGAGGTTGGGCAGATCAGTACTGAAACTGGCTGCTCTCTCAATCGAAATGTTGTTGGTGCCATTGTTGGTGATCTGGAAGCTTCTAGCAATGGCATTGTATTCGGGGAAGATTGAGTACGACAATGCAGCAGAGACGTTCGAGTAGTTGTCATAGAGTGTCACCACCAGCGTTGTCACATCTCCGTCATTTCCAAAAGTCGCAGGAAGACCAGGAAGCGCAGGCTTGCCTTGCACGATCTCGTGACTCTGGTATGTGAAAGCGGAGACGGTGTCACCATCGGCATGACTAATGTGAATAGCAGGAAGTCTGAAATCACTGCGACCGACATCCGGAAATTCGCGACGAATGTTGGTCAGACCCGGTGTCCCAACATTGTCAAGACCTGTTGACCATCCGCTATTGGAGATTGTAGCAGGATCGGTGAAATCGTCGACAGGTCCACCGAAATGGTCTGAGATGAGATCTCCAGAGCGAGGGTCAACGTGGAAACGGTATGAGACATCAGCACCGCTCAAGGAGAAGTTGGTGCCAGAGGCAGTAATGTCTTGATAATTGCATCAGCATGGGTGAAGAAATGGCAGTATTGCAATCGCCTACTAACCTCCATTGACAGAAGCCACCAAGCCAGCAATAAATGATAGACCGAAGAAGCGATTCGTAGAAAACATGACTTGTGTTCCTCGTCAAAACCAAGGATGAGAGAGGAAACACAGAATACACGAGGTGATGAGGTTCTTTATGTATGTCATGACAACCGGCAGAATGCCAGCCGAAGCGGCGCGCAGTGATGCGTAGCGATGCGAAGCGATGCGAAGGTTCATACTTCCTGTCTTGGCTAATGTTGATCAACTCTGCACGCTCTGCATTAAACCTGGAGATCGACATGCGATGTGGGGTAAGTTCAGTAGAGATCACGGAAGGACAAGGCACCAAGTGGTGGATAAACACGACCCTTGCCGTCAACTTCTGCTGCGCGCATGGCATGATTGAAGCGTAGAAGCATCTCGGATACGACCTTAGCAGAAATCGGTCCGAGTAATACCTCGAGCTTGCATTATTACTCTCTTGCCGGAGATCTGTTTATTCTGTTGCTAAATCTACTCCGTCCCGCAGTTTAATTTGCGCGATCTGTTGAAGACATAATTAGGTCTTAGAGATACATTATACCCGAGTTGCAAAGAAAACATTGCGTCTAAGACTTCTGTTATGGTACAGGCAACACGAACTCATGCATACCACTACATACAACAATCAAAAGAAGGCAGGTAAGACAAAAGTGTTGTGCAGAAAACACACTCTACCAACCACCTCCATGTGGAGAAGAAACCTCGAAAGCGGGGTTTGGCGGAGCGAAGAACAAGCGGAGTGGAATTGAGCGGAGTAGGTGGAAAAGTGTGGAAAACTTGCGGAACTGGGAGAACAAAAGTGGAGTTTTCCGCAGACGAGGGGGGGATCGTAAGAGATCTGGATGTTTTCGGCCGAGCTCATGTGATGCATAAAAGATGGTTGTTGCATAAAAGGCAAACTGTATGATGACATATCAGGGTGATGCCCTCGACGTCCTTTTTATTACAATTTGATTATTCGTGTTTAAGAGAAATGGTACATAACATGCAAAAGTGAAGAAAAAATCTACACATAGATACAGAACGTGAAGCATCTCCTAAGGCTACGACGAGATGGGAAGGGATGGGATATGATCAAAAAAAAAACTCGATGAGTATTTATTGAATGGTTGGGTTCATCTGTCCTATGTGACATCTACTCATTCAACCTCAACACCCTAACCGCATTCCCGCCCATGACATCCTCCGCCTCCTTCACCCCAAACACACTCTTCACAGCCTCCGCATTCGTCCTAACAGACAACCACTCCTTTTCCCCTTCCTCCAACGGTGGAAAAAACGGATGATCGGTTCCAAACATCAATCTATCACTCCCGGACGCCTCCACCGCAGCTTTCAACCCAGCATCCCCATAAACCACCGCGTCAAGATAAATATTCGACTTCAAAATATCCCAAACGCTTTTTCTACCCTCGATTTTGCCCGCCGATTTCAAATGTCCGTCGTGTTTGATGCAAGATTCGATTCTGCCGGCGAGAAAGGGCAAGGTACCGCCTGAATGTGCGAGGAGGATTTGCAAAGAGGAAAAGGTGTCGAAGACGCCGGAGAGGATGGCGCGGGTGATGGAGATTGTGGTTTCGAGGGGGAAGCCTAGGGCTAGGGGTAATACGTGTCCGTAATCTGCCGCTCTGTCGCCATAGACCGAAGTGGGGAGACCGTAATGAGGATGTAAAAAGACGAGTTGTTTTGTTTCTTGCAGGGCTTGCCAGATGGGGTGGAGAGCTGGGTCGTCGAGACCGGCGCCTAGACCGGATGTGCCGATGATTACACCACGCATGTGCTTCAAGCTCTGCAGACGTTTGATTTCTTCGACGACGGCAGGGGCGCCTGCGGAAAGGGGAAGTGTGCCAAAGGCGTACAGACGGCCTGGATGTCTGACACAGACTGCTTCGACATCATCGTTGATTTGTTTCGCAGCTTCGGGGGCATCTGCAGGCTCGCACCAATCCAACCATGGGTTTGCGAGCGAAATGACACTGATGTCGATGTTGTGTTGATCCATGAACTTGATCTTCTCTTCTTCCTCGTAGTATTCTGGACCGATGGGTCTGCCTCGTGCAGTAGAAGTTGCGGCATCTTCGCTGGGGAGGATCACGAGACGCTCGCCGGCTTCTGGGTTGTCTGGGAAGGTGCGCATATAAGGTACCGCTGACCTTGAGCGGAGCAGCGAGACATAGGCTGGAGGGTAGATGTGTGTATGGACATCGACAACTGGTGACATGATTGCCATTGAAGTTGCTGCTGGTTTAGAGAAAGGTGTAAAGGTTGGAAAGAAAGATCAAGACAAGAAGAGAGAAACTCGCGAATTGTTATCTTTGATCTGTCAACATTTCTGTACCTGTCACGCCATATCAACGTTCAATTGACCAGCTGTTGTTTTCAAGTGCCTGATCAACAATGCATACAATAACCGCGATAGGAAAATAAGATAAGAAGACATAAACAGAAGGTGTGGTGACCCCGCAATCGTCCAACCCCACCATGAGCGGAACTTGGAGATATGCTTTCGCCTATCATGCATGACACTGATAAGGATACAGCGGAGCTGAGCGTGAGTGTAGCGATAAGCAAAGCTCAAGAGGAGGGAGAAAGAAAGGTACAAATACCGTAGAAGCTCTTTTGGAGTTGCTGTTAGTCAGTTTCCCTATACGACTTACCTGAAGGATATACCAAAACATGAGCACCCCTACAGTCACCACGGCGGTCGGCGCCGACAACTTGACCATTCCTGTGAGTTGATCGTGTGATGTAGCTTAGCTTAGTTCGAGCGGAACTGACATGACTAGCTCATCGACTTCTCAGCCTTCCAGACAACTGATCCTACCATTCGTGAAGCTACTGCCAAAGCCATCTTGTCGGGCTTCCAGACTGCAGGATTCATCTACATTCGCAATCACGGCATTGACAAAGCTGCAGTGGAAGAGGCTTTCAAGTACAGTGCCGACTTCTTCAAGCGACCGGTCAGTCAAAAAGAGCAGCTGGCATGGACGACACCAGAAGCCAATCGTGGCTATGTCCGTCAAGGTCGTGAAAAGACGACAGATCTTGTAGATCCCAGCGAGATTGAGAAACAAAGAGCTTTGGAAGGAGCTGACCTGAAGGAGTCTCTCGAGATTGGCCGTGAAGGTGTGGCAGGACTTGAGAACCAATGGCCAGACAGATTTGATGAAGATGGCAAAGTGTTCCGAGAGAAGATGTTGAGCTTCTTTGAGGTTTGCAAGGATCTCCATGTGCAGGTCATGCAAGCCATTGCTGTCGGACTTGGGATTGACGAGCACTGGTTTGACAAGTTCTGCAATGCTGGCGACAATACATTGAGACTGCTACACTACCCGACGGTGAGCAGCAAAGTGTTTGCCGAGAACAAGAACAGTGTGCGAGCAGGAGCGCATACAGACTATGGTGAGTAATAACAACACAGATCTACTTTGAGTCGAGCATTGACAGGGACAGGCTCCATCACACTGCTCTTCCAAGACGCTCGCGGTGGGTTGCAAGTGCTGTCACCGATGGGTACCTATGTCAATGCAACACCCATCGCAGACACGATTGTGGTCAACGCAGGCGATCTTCTCGCAAGGTGGAGCAACGACACGATCAAGAGTACCAAGCATCGTGTGGTCGAACCACCTGTCAAAGAAGATGCGGATTTCCACCCAGCCAGATACAGCATGGCGTACTTCTGCAACCCCAACTTCGACAGGTTCATTGATGCGATCCCGGGAACATTTGACGAGGCCAAGCAGAAGAAGTACCAGGGAGTAAACAGTGGAGATTATCTCGTGCAGAGACTGACGGCGACGTATTGAGTTGACAAGTAGACAGGGTTGACCACAGACATGAAGATGTGAAGACTGATGAATTCAAATCGATTGTTTCCAGAATAGAGTGTTGCAATGATGGTGTTGTCCAAGTAGGTGAAGGCGGGCGAAAAGATGCGACGGTCGGGCCAAGTGCAGCCGAAATGGACGAAGCTCCAAGAAATGCCAGTCCATCGTCACCGTCTTGAAAGCGCAAC
This sequence comes from Aureobasidium pullulans EXF-150, assembly GCF_000721785.1. Classification (NCBI taxonomy): domain Eukaryota; kingdom Fungi; phylum Ascomycota; class Dothideomycetes; order Dothideales; family Saccotheciaceae; genus Aureobasidium; species Aureobasidium pullulans. Next base: position 102,481 of record NW_021941022.1, read on the forward strand.
TCAATCACCGCTTTCTCCCTACTACAATCAACCTGACCATCCACAATGCGCACCCACATGTCATCCCCAATGCAAGCGCTCTATCGTGTCTTTGTACAGCCGGCCATCACGACACGCACACGACCAACCACAATACTCTCCATCAGCAAACCTCTCACCTCCACCCGCACCTTCACCTCGTCCCCACCAAGACTAGCAGCAAAAGGTCCCCCAGCAAAGCGCAAACAACTCTGGGACGAAGAGATTCCCGCCCGCCGCATTCAACTCGTCGATCCCACCACAGAAAAACTCCAAGAACCCCAACGCCTCCGTGACGTGCTCTCCACAATCGACAGGAAAGCCTACCGTATAATCTGCGTAACGCCTCCCCCGGCAGGAGATTGGTCTCAAGAATGGATACCCACGTGTAAACTGCAAGATAAAAAGGCAGCTTACGAGGCGGAAAAGGCAAAGAAGAAGACTGCGCAGGTTAAACAGGCGGCAGAGGGGACAAAGACGTTGGAGTTGAATTGGGCCATTGATACGAATGATTTGGGGCATAGGATGAAGAGGATGCAGGACTTTTTGGCCCAGGGCAAGAAGGTCGAGATTATATTGGCGAGGAAGAAGGGTGGGAGAAAGGCGACAGCGGAAGAGTGTGAGGAATTGTTGCAGAAGATTGGTCTGGCGGCTGAGGAAGTCAAGGGCACCAAGGAGCTCAAGAAGTTTGAAGGCAAGTTGGCTGGAATGGGCAATCTGACGTATGAGGGTCCCAAGCCGTAGATGGTGTTGATGTTAGAAGATTGTATAGATACAGGTGTGGTATAGAAGTTGTACATGTAAGATAGACAGAGTCAAGCTCAAGATGAAGATGAGGCTCAAGCAACAATCTTGACTCTTGACGAAAGATCGCTCGAGTGCTGCTGGAACATCTTGTCGAGAGCCTTCTTCTCAATAACGACGCGACCACCTTCGAGCAAGTCCTTGACGTCGACCTTGTCCACGGTCAAAGCGCGAGCCTCCTTGTCCATGCCAGGTTGTTGGAGTGCAGTGAACAGCTTCTCCCTCTTCTCCGCCGTGACAATCAGGGTACCACCATTCGTGTTGCCCCACTTGTTCCACCTTAACAACTCTTTCAACCATCGTGCAGCTCCAGGCCCTTCAACCTCAATCTCGGCAGCAGTATCCAGCAGAATCAACTCTCCCTTCTTATAGCGGTAACTCAAGGCAGTCCTCCATGCCAGATCGTAAATCTTGCTGGGCAAATCGGTGCTAAAGTCTCTGGGCTTGGGACCGAAAGCCACACCACCACCTCTCAGCATAGGCGACTTCTTGTCACCCAGACGGGCGCGACCGGTACCCTTTTGTGGACGGACTTTGCGGTTGGAGCCGTGCACTTCGGAACGGTATTTTGTGTTTGCTGTTCCCTGGCGTGTTGCGTCACCCTCAAAGACAATTGCCCGGTGGAGAATGTCGCGGCGGAGTGGTAGAAGAAGATGTGTGCTGGGGTATGTGGTGAAGGTCTTGGGTTCGACCGAGGGAAAGTCGTGGAGGGTGCATGTCGCAGTCGAGAGGAATGGGTTGGCTGGTCGTTCCGAGAGGCGGCTAATGGCTGAAGCCGGTGTAGGTGGCGGCGGTGTGAATTGATCGTTCAAGACAGGAGCGGTCGCAGTCGAGGAAAGAGTGGCATCATTGTATGACTGCGCAATCGTGGCAGCAGGTGCTTCGGGTGTCGATGCAGGGAGGGATTCAGTGGCCAGTCCGCGCGCAAACACCTGGTATTGTTAGTGACTGCCTTGAGACGATTATTAAGCAGACATACGGAAGGAGCAGATCTCCAGCGGGCGCAGTTGATTACGGCTCTTCGTGTAGCCATGGTGATTTGTGGATAGAGGAATAAATGCGGAAGTCGCGATGCGATGGTGCTTGCGGAGGGTGGATTGGGTGCACGAAAAAGTCGGTCTTGGCACTGGCTTTGGACATTCGCGCCTTCCACAATTCAAGTCGGATCAAATCAAGAGGCAACCACGACACAATGGCTTCATCTTCACGCGCCCTACGAGGCCTCTCAGTCCGCGCCTTCTCAACATCGGCCCCAATCGCCGAAGAAGTCGCCGCCACAACAGCCGCCGCTGCATCGACACAAGCTCCGCCGCCATCGTCCCTCGATCGCGATAATGTCTTTACTCCCAGAGCAGAGCGCAAGCTTCTCCGTACCCGTGGTCTCACTCCTGTCGGATCCCGCAGACGTCGTGCTGCCATCCTCTCTGGCTCGCGCATTCCTTTCGAACAACTGCCCTTCCAATGTTTCCAAGAAGCCCGCAAGGTCTTGATTCAACACCGCCAGGAAAAGGTGGAAGATATCGACGCTGAACGTCAGAAGATTGCAAGACTAAAGGCTGCATCTGTGGAACCTCAAAATGAGCAACGGCACCAACACCGCATCAACAGCATGGAGCGCTACCTGGAACAACTCAAGATCCACGCAGACATCAACGACCCCATGGTCAAGAGGAGATTCGAGGACGGCAAGGGTGAGTCCATCTTCTTGCATGGCTGAAGGAGAGAGAATTAGTACTGACAAACCTCAGGCGACATGGACAAGCCCATCTACCGCTACCTCGCCGACAAGAAGTGGCGCCAATACGACCGTATGATCATCATGCAGCGCATCACCCAGATGAATGTTGTACCAGATGTCTTGCCCGCCATCGACCCTACCCTCAATGTCGACATCTCATTCGGTCCCCGCGACGTCCAACCTGGTGAATTTGTCGACAGCAGAGTCTCCGAAGTGCCTGCCCACCTCAACATTCAACCCTACAACAAGGGCGAACGCTATGTCAGCATCGCAATTGTCAACCCCGATGTTCCCAACGTAGAGGCTGACGGCTTCGACTACCGCTGCCACTTCCTCGCCTCCAACGTCAAGATCTCCCCCACTCAGACTTCCGTCTCCCTCGCCAAGCTGAACGACGACCAAGTCATTCTTCCCTGGTTGCCCGCCTACACTCAAAAGGGTCTGGCATACAGCCGCATGTCCGTTTTCGTCCTTGAGCAAAAGGATGGTCAAATCTTGGACGCAAAGGCCCTATCACAGAGATACGAGCATGACGACTTCATCCTGAGGAGTTTCGTCGACAGACACGTCTTGAAGCCTGTCGGTGTAAACTTGTTCAGAAGCAGACACGATGAGGGTACTGCTGGTGTCATGCAAAGAGCTGGTATTCCCGGTGGTGATGTCGAGTTCAAGAGAAAGAAGATTGAACCTCTGCCTTACAAGAAGTTGCCTGGCTCAAGATACAGGTAGTTTTGTCCAGGACTTGTACTTTTATATCCCTTGTTCTTACCATCTTATGTATCATACCAAAATCATGTACCTACTTTCAGTATCTGTCTTCCAAGGTGTGCATTGTTCTTGTTTTGGCGTTGAGGGATGGGATCTTTCAGAAATCGATTCCAATGTGACTGGATTGTTTTACTTCTCAATGCGATAACAACTCAACGGTGATCACCGCTCGAATACGTGGTTTTGTAGATTCAAAATGAACGGCTCACAGTTGCGGCATTCAATCACGAAAAGATGGTCATCGGCTCTTCATCGGCGAGTCGAATCCATGAACTTCGCAGCATCATGGAGAACATGCCCTCTGCCATCATCAACCATCACCACTTTTGTACGCGGGTGTTGTTTCGTGATGACTAGCGACAGGTAGGTGAATGAAGTGTACGAATCGATTGGGTTCATCTTTGTATGCATTTCTCCACGGAGGTGTCCGCAGAAAGATGGTCAATATGGTCAACATTAAGTATGGGTTCAGGCAATCTTCTTCCGAGAAAAGTGGACCCAGCAAGACTCAACAGAGCCCTGACAACGACACTGCTTTATCATTCAAGTATAAGACAAATAGCCCAACATCTGCTTGTCCAAGACTGATGTCCCTTCCTTTGCATCCGACACTCCATCATGACTGAACCCAACTCCACCACTATACCTCCGCAAACTCATGAAATGACCACCAATCCTATCAACAAGACTGGAGAGCAGCGCCAACACCAACAATCCAAACATCCCGATGCCGAAATCACCACTACTTCCTGGGACAACTCCGACACCGAATCCGAGTTATCCAAGAATCCAAAGAGTACTTCTTGGTGTGTGATTTTTGCCAGCGCGCTCGCAAACTTTTCGGATGGTTATCAGAATAATTTGGTGTGCCCCTCTTGATTAAATCATCTTCATCATGAGAGAGTACTGATGGGAGCGAATAACAGTCTTCAAATACCAATGTAGTATTCAAACACACGTTGGGTAAATCCTACACTTCTGCAATTCAAACGCGTATTTCAAATGCACTGCTCGTGGGAGCGGTGATAGGGATTGTAGGGTTGGGATATATCTGCGACATCTGGTCAAGGAGGGGAGGACTGTGGGTGACTAGTTCATTGGTGGTGATTGGGAGTTTGCTGGCGACTCTGGTGTTTCAGGTTCAAGGGCAAGGGGTGCATGATATGATGTGGTATATGACCATCGCAAGGGGAATCACTGGTGTGGGTGTGGGAGGTGAGTATCCACCTTCCGCTGCTGCCGCGTTGGAGGGGAGTAATGAGGTAAGTGTTTCTTCCCCCCTCCCTATCCAAGTTATGGATTTTGATATTGATGTGAGCAATTCTAGCATTACGATCACCTACGCGGCCCCATCCAAGTCCTCGTCTCCACCCTCATGGCAACCTCCGCAGCTCCCATCTGCACGGCAATCTACCTAATCACCCTCTGCGCCACGTCCGACAATCTCAAAACAGCTTTCCACGCCATTTACGCCATTTCAATCTTCCTCCCTCTGTTCGTGGCTCTCCTCCGCTTCAACATGCGCGACGGCATCCTCTTCCGCCGCAACAATTTCCGCAACCAATTCACCCCTCCTTATTTACTCGTGTTGAAACGCTATGGCTGGCGCTTGCTAGGAACCAGTTCTGCATTTTTCGTTTACGACTTCATCAATTTCCCGAATTCCATCATGAGTTCGGCGATTATCAATGAAGTCGTTCCGGGCAAGGATGTACGACAAACGGCGATATGGCAATTCATCCTCGCTTTACTAGCTGTTCCTGGCCCCATACTTGGCTCATACCTCTGCAACAAGATTGGCAGAAAGTGGACAGGAATTGCAGGATGGATTGGCTACATCATCCTCGGCTTTGTCATCGGAGCATGCTATAATACCTTGACCTCCCACATCGCCGCTTTTGTGGTGCTCTACGGGTTGATGCAATCACTCGGCCACATGGGCCCAGGCGCAACCATAGGTTTGATGTCTGTAGAACTCTACCCCACCGCCATCAGAGGAATGAGTTATGGCATCAGTGCGGCGTTCGGAAAAGCGGGAGCGGCGATAGGGACGCAGGTTTTCACGCCTATCCGCGATGCCGCCGGTCCTGCTAGTACCTTTTACTTGCTGGGTGGGTTGAGTGTGCTCGGAGCAGGGATTTACTGGTTGCTTCCGGAGGGAAGGGATATTGATTTGGGGGTTGAAGATGAGAGTTTTGGAATTTATTTGAAGGGGGAAGGGTGGGAGGGGAAGATGTAGATGTGTGAGCAGGGAAGTGGAAATCATGATATCGCGTTTTTCCAACTCTCTTGTTCTGGTGTTCAAGGTCTGAATCTGTTGTTGCATCAAATGGGATCTGTCTTTGGTCTTTTGATCAGCTAAATATTATTAGCGTATGAGCGTCCTAAGAGATCGAGCATCTGAGAAGACTTCAAGCGAATACAAGGCGGAAGGACGTTTTATCTCGTTGTCCTGGTTTGCCAAACAACACATCAACACAGTAGAGGTGTCTATACGGGTCTTACATCCCATCTCGGAAGTCTTAAATGTGAGCAAACTTGGATAACCTTCGATAATTGGTGCATTGCTTGACATCTTTGGACGTGATAAGGAGAAAGAAATAAAGCATTTCTTTTGGAGCGTTGACGCGGTTTTACTTGTTCCGTGCTGCAGCGGCGCTTGCTCTGAAAGACATGTTTGTCCAGTCTTCTTGTACCGTGCCGCATGGGCGCTTGCTCTGAAGGATCGAACTGGTACTTCATCGCCGTGCTATCTTTGAACGAGCGTCAATTCTGAAACGCTTATTCATGGGCATTGGGGCTTGATAGACCTATCAAAGACGGCGTCCCTCGTCCATTGTTTGCAAGCGCTTAATCGTGACCTTGTGATGGTTCAAAAAGGATCGCAATGCCATCTCACTCTTCATTGCGATACAAAATAACAGCATTCCGATACCAATGGCCTCGGCGAAAGAGAAATACTCTGCGGCAGAGTTTAAGAAAGGTTCATCATATCTATCCAAATGCAGTCGTGCAGGCTGACGGTGTAGCAAGCTCTAGAAGTCCTCGATGCAGAAATGGGCAAATCCAAAAACCTACGGAAAATGTCACCACTACGCATGATCAGTGCCGGAGGATTCGTAGCCGTCAGTGTCTTTGGCAATCGTTCTTCCACCGAAGACATCGACTACATTCTAGATCCAGAACTCAAAGATCTTCCAAAGGCGGAGAAAAAGCTGAGCATCGCCATTGAAGAGGCCGCAGACCAGTTGCGTATAGGAAAGAATTGGATCAATGACAGCATGGCGGTGTTCACGGTTGGAGAGAACAGAAAGACACTCTTCCGTCAGTCGATCCAGCAGAATGAGATTCTATTCCAGGGCAAGCATATAATCATTTATGCTGTCAAGTGGCAATGGGCTCTGACGAGAAAGCTCATTCGGCTTGGGTCCAATGTGAAGGGAGACAGAGATCCGGATATCGATCTCAGTGATTCTGTCGCGTTGGCGAGGAGAATCGTCCAACAGAATGGCGCTCCACTCAAGCGAGACGTCATCAAAGGGTGGACAGAAAACATCTACACTCCAATTGAGGATGAGGTACTGGACCAAGTCGCAGCTGAATATGTCAGAAAGTACGGAACGCAGGGTATCATATGAAGATGGTGAAGAAGAACGGTGGTAATCTTGGGGAGGTTCTTGATTTTCAATCCGTAGCAAGTTGGTCGGGTCTGTCATGCACTACAACTTCACTGCTCACAACTCGTGCAAAATTATATTCCATGGTACCAAGTCACACCGTTGTAATGACAGCAATTCGAAGTGAGAATTGATCAAACGAACCCAAGTTCTTCCAACAGCGGGGCGGAGTCGGGTTGCACAAATTCCCACGATTTATGCAAACGTTTTGCTACTCGAGTAGTCAAAGGCGGATAAATACAAAGGAGCACCTTACTTCCCCTCCTATCATACAAACTCATCGCAACGAGTTACTTGCCACCTTCTCATGCCGCATCAGCCATGGTATTTCGTTTTGCGAAACGATGTATAGATGGCAGTCGTCACACACCTTTGAAAGTCAGGAATACCGTCAGCCGCCTTCGCGAATGCTCTCAAGGGGCTAGACATATCCGCCGCCTACTGTGGCCTTTTCCATGGCATTTTCGACCCCAGCAACCTCCCGCCGATATTGTAAATGTTGGATCAAACGACAAGATCGTACACGTACTTCACCCAGATATCCGGCAATTGCAATGTATGCCTCTCTTTCGCGCCAGGGACACGCCTTTGTGCTCACTCTACCGCATGTTCGAAGACCTCTGCACACGACAAGACGTCTGGATGGGCTACGAATGCCAATATTTCTTCTACCACAATGAGCCCCGTTGGCGTCTGTCTCAGATCCCTGATCCGCGAGAAAAGGATCCAGCCATCGCTGCAGGGCTAGCTAGTCTCGTCGACGCCATGGTCACCGCATTCAACTGGAAGCTCGAACTCGGTATACGACGAACAGGCAAGAACGACTCCACTGACGACAGAGTGAGGAACTTTGAGCCTGAAATCGCTCCTGCATGGGTGGCCGAGGTGCCGGCGCTGGAGAAGTTGTTGGACTTGCATACTAATCCGCATCGCAAAGAAGGCGAGCCACATCCAGCCTTTTTGGAAAGGAATGTCAAGGCATGTGTGGGTCGAATATATGATGTTTGAATATATGGACGATGGGTCTTGAGCATCATTCCTCAAGCTCAAGGATCACTCGGGAAAGTCACGACAAGGACGGCTTCTTTTGGCGGGGACTATTCCACACTCAGACGCTATTTTGCTTCAGCATCATTACAGCTTGCGCTGATGGTGCAGCACCAATGGCGTTTTCAGTCACACTATCTACAGCGGCCGAATTATTGCCCAATGTTCGCACGCTAAACAACATACTTTATTACTTACCGCAGCCGGGATGATGCATCTCCGCACGATATGAGCACGACAATACACGACTTAGACAATGATGACTTCTGGAACTTTGGAGCTCCGAGAACATTTTCTCGGCCTCTTAACTCGTCTCCTTGCAGCGATACGCATGCTCTTGACCATGCAAGATAATCACATCCCGCCACGCCACGAAAACAGCAGCAATCTGCTCCAAATGCTCCTCCACACACGCCTTGTTCCCATCTTCCACCGATCTCCTCGAATCTCGAGGCAGCTCGTGCAATTCACCCACACTACCCCTCGTCTTCGCACAGGCAAACTTCAAAGATTATCTCTCTTCCGTCTCCTTGTTCAGACCTGGCTGTGCATACGCTATATCGGATCTAGCCGTCACTCCATGGCTTGCGGAAGAGAGATACACCTTTTGAAATCATCGGATGGTCTGGCAAGTTTACTGTTGAGGTTGGCTGGAATTAGTTCATCGGCGGTGTTGGTGTTAGAGAGCTGGTCCTACTTGCGTTTTGTCGTTGCGGAGGATGTAATGCTGCGGTAGTGGAGTTTGGAGGAGGGTGAGTGGTACTTACATCTCTGCTCATACGGGCTCCTAAGTCGTACGTCATAGTATGGTGGCAAGTCGGTGTCGTTGTGTGGTGTTAGTGCTGTAATCAACATCCTGTACCGAGAAGACATTTAAGGAGTGGTATGGATATCGAAAGACTAAAGTTCGTTCACAAAGACACTGGAAGCGAGTGACTTATTAATCCTACAAGACAACAGTCTTAACGCACGTAACGAACAGGCGCCAGGTTTAGATGCCCGGGAGTTTCCGCGCTACTTCGTGAACAACAATCCCTATTGTTTGAAGCTCGTGATTTGCCCTCCTGGATCATAAGGGACTAGAGCGTCTAGGCCCCTTCCAGACGCCGAAGCCATAGCCATAACAAGTTGTGGTGGACATTGTGTCTAGCGCACTTCGTGTAAATCATAATAGGCTAGGAAGCAGTTAGGATGACTAGCATTGCGTCAAATGTAGCCGACAGCAATATGGAGATTGTCTAGATTCGGCACCAGCGTCTTAATTTGCATCCAAGACGACACCTCCCTCCGCTAATGGTCCGCCTAATCGTTATTGGCAGTGAATCCTGGCGCACCAGTGTGTGTTAGCCTTTAGCCGAAGTGTTTGGTCCTGAGGATTTGGGAGCTCGTTATACGAATACGGAATTCGTCCGTCAGCTAAGGGACTACCTCGGCAGCACTTGCTGTAACGTTCCGAAGAGATGCCACGGGCTCTAAAACGACCTCGTCTCCAACCAATTTTCGCAGAGCTGTTTTCTCTTTCCTCTCTCTCTCTCTTTCTCATCTCCATCACCGAGGCAGAGTCCCATGTCAGATTACGGAAAGACTCTCGGTATAGTCGGGAATACGATCATATTTGCCCTTGGTGGTGTACTTGCATTCTCGCTCGCTTATCACTATGACCCAGAGAATGACACGACCAGAGATCAACGGCCCACTGCTTCCCTGAACACATGCTGCCACAGGACAAACAGTCTGCTTTTCGAGCTACGTTCTGGTCATTTTACCACCCGACATGAAGATGAATGGACTTGTGGTTGCCGCGAGGCAGTGACTTGCGCCTGTCGTTGTGGAAGACGCTAGTGGTTCGCAATCTTGTATCAGGCTACTTGTTGTACGTCAATCCAGTTTCAATAGATTCATATCCCATCTCACGCCTGTATTAGGTTCAATAGATCTTCACATAGGAAGATTTTAGCCTTCGCAAGCACACAGTACAACTTTTTGGAGCAGCTTCATATCTGTTCTATAACTTGCGGGCTGTGTAACAGCGCCAACAACCGCCCGGAACTTGAAAACAAACCACATTGACCTCTTTTCACACCCTTCCACCCACGCTTTCATCAACATCCGGTCGCCAGATCATAGGGAAACCCTTCGTAGCCATCACCAAACCCACCCGCCTCCGCGATGATCGTTCCATACAAGTAGTTGGCGTTGTGGTTTGCCGGATTGTACATCTCAAATGCATACTTGTCTGAATATGAGGTTGTGTACATCCAGTTTGCCAAATCCCACATGACTCTGTAGAAGTCCTGACCCTCGACAGAGTCAAAGTACAAGTTGTTGTTTGCGCAAGGTTTGTTGTAGGATAGTTTGATACCAGCGACATTCGTCGGGAAGGAGAAATGGTCCCGCTTCGATGGGGAAGTCTGGTTTGAGGATCGTGCTACGATCATGTGGCCGTGGGTCTCGTTGAATGTATGAGTAGAGATCGCACTCGTATAGTCCGCATAGAGAGTAATGGCGTTTTCGATATGCTCTGAAGACAAAGAATAGCCGGTAACATTGTAACCGTTGATTTCCGAGAGAGATGCCAGCACTTCGTTGTGAGACAAGCTGGTACCATTTTCGCCCCGCTTGGCTTGCCCAAAGTACTCGTTCATGACCCTTGCAGACTCCTGATAGGTGTTCAGAGAGTTGAGTCCTGCTCTGAACAAGATATGGAGGACCGAATAGATGCAATCGAGATTGGTAGAGACTACCTGCCAGTTCCATGTGTACTCGAGACAGTTGGTGATCGCGGAATGCCACACGGTTTGACCGACTACGACTGCACCTGCAAGAAGACCAACAGTAGCTTGATACCATCCTCCTTGATTCCAAGTTGGCCATTCCCATCTTCGTGCCAGATCTTGATCATGAATAAACGAGGGGTGCATTGAGAGCGGGACCGGAGGTTGAGGATCGTGATAGGTCGCTGCGATCGCAAGCTCCCTTGCCAGAGTGTCATTTGTGAGGAAGCCAGGCGCTGCTGTGGCCAAAGTCGAGGTGCTCAAAAGGAGCGTCAACGCCGAGAAGCACTTCATGGTCAAGTGACACCGTATCTGATAGACAACGAGGAGCCGAGGCAAGAATGTGGATATTGAGGAGCAGGATCAATAGCGAGGCAATACACTGGCTTTATACCTTACCTGAGTCCTAGCTAGACCATCACTCCGTCCCTTGATACCACGCAAACCTTGATTCAGGCATAGGACCGGTATGGGATCACGATAAGTGGAGCAACTCGTATAAGCGGCCCTCTAAAATGTCAACATTCCCGAAGGATTGAGGCGAAGAGCAATGGATGGCTCCAAGAAGATTGGCGTCTGTTCAACGTAGACACTTTAGGTAGACCCATATCGAAAAGCTGAGTGCTTGTACGGATGGGGGTAATAGTGTACCAAGTCAAACGTGAGCAGAATAGCAGCTAAGATGAATCTTTTGGAAGATCTAGCAGACGGAGTGTTGTGGTCGGGTCCTAAACGGCCAAAACGTTGCGCGACACTAGTCAGTAGCATGGAAGCAGGTTTCAGTATCCTCAGGTATCGCGTGATAGTACAGGAGGTTTGTGTAGAATACGACTCTACGGCCGTAACGGCGCTTTCCACCATGCCAAGGCATTCACCCCTCCACAGTAACATAGAAAGGGTAAGGCTAGCGAGCGCGATTACGGGCGAAGCGGGCCCAAATGGGAAATTTGTGAAAGACAACATATGTTGACTTCTGCATTGCTTTGTCTAGTAACATAACTATTGCTCGTCAAGTAAACAAGTACAAGAACATTGATTGTTCACTTCCGCACCAAGGTCCTGATCATATGCAATGCTACTCTCATATGCGCGGTTAGAAGATTTTGACGCTCTTTCCACTGGGAGTCAGCCATCTGATCTTCTCCTCTACACCCTCCTGCTTGAATATTTTGATCAAATCTTCCTCGCCTTCAGTGAAGTGACCCCAGGATTGATAGTGCATAGGGATCAACACATCAGCATCCAGTTCCTTGACCAATCTTGCACCATCTTCGCCTCCCATGGTGATTTGCAACTTGTCCTCTGGCTTCGAAGGATCAGTTGGAACGTGTGCGTTGCCGAGATTGAGGACGGCAGCAACAATGTGCCATTTTTCGTTCATCTTCAGGAGATCAGAATGGTAGATCGTGTCACCGGAGAAGTAGATGGCGTTTGGTAGACCATTGGCAGCGTGACCGAAAGACTCAGTGGAGATGATGAACCCAGTGCATTCGCCACCGGGTAGATGGATAGCAGGAACACCGATGATTTTGAACTTCTTACCGCCAGCAATGAGATCAAGTGTTTCCCAAGGTTGGACAGCGCGGACGTCAGGACGAGGCGATAAGTTCTTCGCGCCGTCGGGGGTGGTAATGACTTTGCGTCCATCAAGCAGACGGCGACCGAACTCGTCAAGATTGTCTTCATGGTCTTCGTGACTCAAAAGAACAGCATCGATAGCGGGAAGAGTATTAAGAGGGATTGCTGGGTCATCGGAGAGGCGGAGGGTGGTGGTAGGGTAAGGATATTCGGTGCCGGCGGGTGCGAAGACGGGGTCGGTGATGAACTTTACACCGTCGATGTCAATTATGGCAGTTGCAGTGGTGATATGAGTGATCTCGAGAGAGCTCTTGAAGCCGTGAGGGGTAGACATGTCGGACTTTTGTCGTGAAAGAATTGAATTGATGGATCAAATGATTGCTTTGGATGAGATGTGAGTGGTCCTCTGGAGTTGGCGACATCGTTATTTATGAAGGGACGCCAGATCCCGCTGGCTTCGATGCGTTCAACCTCGTCAACAATGCTTCGGAACACTTCCAGAAGGATTGGTGGTCATTCTTTGAAATCTTACGATGTTGTCATCGGTCTAGAGATATTCTGGGGTGAGTCCGAAAGTGCAATGGCCTGGCCGCACAAGAATCTCGGGAATCCCCCATGCGGAATCTTTCCGCAACGCTCAAAGTTGTGCTCTTCAATTTTCGATCAAAATTGCTTTCTCGGCTGTGAACATCAGATCTTAGAAGCTACGATTGATGATTGTTCAGCATTCTTGCTTGTGTGGGATCAATTACTGATCCATAGAGTTCCTAGGTCGGTTGGTCTTGAGGTCGTCCAGGAGCTTACTGCATGAATCAATACACACTTTTGTAAGCACGGAATCTGGCCTGCCCAACTTCAGCTGGATCGCAAGCCAGTAGTCATGAGAAACCTCCAAGTTGCCAGTCTCAATCCGGTCGGAAACGTCTCGATTTTCCCACTTGTCTTTCCATACTTGGTACCACATTTTGACACCGTTGGATAAAGACTCGGGAAGGACAACTGGCTGCGTAGTATTAACCCGCTCAAGGTATATGACAATCTGGGAATTGAGTACTGTAAATTTCAGTATGGTATACCACGAATTTGAGGGATATGGAAAACCACTCACCACTGCTGAGTAACATCATGTCGAGGCTTCTCAATCTCGGGTCGGTCATCGTTCCAGGATTTTTCATAAGAGTTTGAGAGGCGCAAAGCACTGTACCGTTGCTTTCAAACCGGAAATTTTTGGTGCGATATGGATGCTCCGCATCAAACATCGCCTCAGGGCAGGGGGTATCGAAACCAAGTTCTGAAGTGCTCAAGCGGCAGGGCAAGTTGTGGAAGAAGTGAAAATCGCGGTCCATCAACGTGATATATCCCATAGTTCTGTCGACACAGCATGTCAGTCTTCGAAGATCATGCTTCTTGAAAGAACATCAATCACCTTATACGAGCTTCTTTTCGCAGCCATCGTTGTTCGGTCTCTCTATCTTCGAGTCTCTGGCGACTTTCGGGAAGACCGAGTTTTCGACAAATCTGCACGTGTCAGTATGAACTGATAACCATATACAAGAACACTCACTCTTATGAGCTCTCCAAATCTAGTTTCCATGGCTCGAGCTTTCGCTGTATGATTTCCGAAGCAATGTTGAGCTATCACAACTAGACAACCTGCCTGAAGGTCTTCAAAAGCGATTTGATCATCCTGGCAGTCGGAACTACTGTTCGCTTCGAGGCCCGGGAGTGTCTTGAATGTCCTGGAAGAAAAGACCATGCACTCAAGTAGATCCAGTCCATCCACGATGACACCCCTCTCACTAATGTCTTCCGAATACATACCACCGACGTATGCAACTGCTGTAAGAAGAGCTACTGATACCTCATTCGGGTCAAATGATGCGGGGTGTATGATACCGACACTGCGGTGGAAACGCCCAAAGTAAGTCCTGGCAAGCCTTTGAATACGAGCAGTGACCATCAAGAAGATCTTGCTGAACATCTGCTTTTGGACGTCGACTTCTTGACTCATCTGTGGTAAGCACAACGTCAGTGCCTTGATGAGAGCACTGGCATAAGGTTGTTCGGGTTCGCCAGGTGCTGATTGTATTGATGGTGAAAGTGCCAGATCATCTCCCGGAAGCTCATCAGAAGCGATCGTAGACGTGAAACCGAAGCATGTGAGGTTCGGCGTCATGAAGGAGCTGTCTGCATTATGATCTTGGGCTGGTGCGAACCACACATCGGAAGCGAGATCCTGTACTGGTGGTACCGGAGAGGAAATTCTTACATGTCCGGCACCCGCGGAACCTGTCCCTGCCTGGAATTCCGATGGCCCAACGTCGAGTGCGTATGAGCATATCTCGCCCTTCTTCGTACATGTACCGCAAGGAGTTATCCGATCGCATTTGAGCTTCTTAGCAGAACACTATGGCAAGAGTAAGTGACTGTTCAATCGAGAATGATAAAATTAGCCCACTCTTTCGCATGCCTGTGGGTAACCTCACAGTCAGCCAAGAACAGAATCAGAGATGGTCCGGATGTTACCTGTCGCCGCTGATCACAAGCAGCTACTGCAGGAATATCTCGGCCGGCTCGCTCGACACAACCAACATAATGATTGCGCAACACATCAGAGCGTGCAAATCCGGAGCTGCAGAACAAGCATTTATACGGATGCCGTCCGGTGTCTGAGGATTATCAACATGAGCAAGCGTTGAGCGGGAGTGCTTTCACGTACGTCGCACGTAGTGCCGCTTCAGATGGTCATTGCGACTGAACCGCTGCTGGCAGATATCACAAGCGAAGGCCTTGGTAGCATTGTTCATCACCGTGGACAATGATTATTGACATTCCTCGCGACTTGGTCTGGGCAGTGGGAAAGGAAGTGACGCACGTCATGGAGGTCGCGGTTTTCCCCCGCTGTTGCCAACAACTTCTGAACTTTCCCGACGTCGACGTGTTCTGTTTCTAGCGTTCGATCCAGTCAACTTGGCCATCTACATTGAGGATCCTTGTGCTTTTATCTAACGAAGTATGTCTTTTTTACTCAGTGGAAGCTGGACTTTTGAATATGAGCGCTGGTTTGCAGAGTCAACCTGCAGAGCTGAAGCCAACGACACTGAACAGCGAGCGGATTGGGTAGACTCTACGTTTGACAGACAGAGACCGGTCAATTGAAGCTACCAGGAAGGTTGCATCTGTACTGAGGGTCGACAGAAGAAATTTCCATCTCGCTTCCTGGCGATTCCGTCACTCTTATCGGGGAGCACAGAGCAGTCGGGCCTGCCCCAGGGGGAGCCCGACATCCTAATTGTGGTAGAATTATTCGAACAGGCGTGACAGACTGCCTGAGACAACGAACCATTATTTATTCAAGACGACCTAATCTCAGGACGGGAGAACAAAATGTCTGATCTTGGAGGGTTGCCAACATCCACGCCAGATTTCTCATGAGAAGCTTACAAAACCTGAGGGGGGCACTCCGAGCGCTTTCAACGCCTCGTAAAGCGGTTGATTCGTAAGGAAATCTGTAGTAAGCTTTCATCTGGTGGTCAACCAAGAGAATCTAATCACTTTAGCTTGTATATACAGGCTTTTGCACTCAGCTGCTTCTCTGATTGCTATAAGCACTTGGTCCCCAACTACCTACAGGCCGAACTTACTCCTTCAGACCACTCGCACCGAATCACCTTCTGTTTGAACGTCTCGTTGTACCCCCTCTGATTCGAGATGGCGTCGACTATCCCTATCACCTTGGTCGACACACATAAAACGATGCAGTCAAACTACGACGATGGTGGCATCCGTACAGACCCCACGAAAGACGAAAGAGACACACAATACCTGGTTACTTGGGAGGAGAATGATCCTGGCAACCCAAAGAACTCACCTCTCTGGTACAAGGCCTGGACTGTATTCGTCATGAGCTTTGGCGCTACAGTCGTGAGCCTTTACAGCACATCATACACACCATCTCTACCGGATATCGAAGCAGAATTTGGAGTGTCGAAAATGGTCGGCTTGCTCGGCGTCACCACATATCTCCTTGGTATGGCTGTAGGCAGTCTGGTTGTGGCTCCCTTGAGTGAGATCTACGGTCGTCGGCCCGTCTACATTGTCACCATGGGCCTGTTCACTCTTCTCATCATTCCCTGTGGTCTTGCACGAAACATGGAAGCCATTCTGATCAGTAGATTCTTTGGCGCCTTTTTCGGAAGTGCCATGATGACGAATGCTGCAGGCACGGTCAGCGACATCATCTCACCAGAATACATACCTCTGGCCTACAGTTTCTGGGGTATCGGCCCCATAAATGGTCCAGTCATTGGTCCAATCATCGGTGGCTTTGTCTTCGAATATTTGGGATGGCGGTGAAACAGTTGGCTTGTCATGATCATGAGTTTCGCAGCATTCATTGCGTTGATCGTCGCCAAAGAGACATATGGACCCAGGATTCTACGTCAACGTGCCGCTGCCAAACGCAAGGAGACTGGTAATGACAAGTGGTGGAGCCAACATGATGATTCGTCTAGCTTTGCTCAAGTACTAAAGACCAACATCACCAGACCAATTGTCATGCTCGTCACAGAGCCTATATGGTATGTCATTTCTGACATGACTGGGCCTCTCAATACCAACTGACAATCTTCCAGCATTTTCTGGGACGTCTATGTCGCACTAGTCTACGGCGTACTATACCTCTGCTTCGTCGCCTACCCACTAGCCTTCCAACAAGAAAGAGGTTGGAGCAGCGGCATGACCGGCCTCGCATACTGCGGCATCGGCGTCGGAGCCATGATAATCATCCTCGCGGAACCCCTACTCCGTCGATTCATCAACAGCCACCCCAAAGACCCAAAGACTGGCCAAGTAACCCCTGAAGCCGCTGTCAGTATCGTCTGTATCGGCGGCGTCCTTCTCGCAGTCGGTCAACTCTGGTTCGCATGGACGTGTACAAAAGATATCCACTGGATTGTTCCTATCTTAGCTGGTGTGCCTTTTGGTGCTGGCAATGCATGTGTGTTTATCTATGCCATCAGTTATTTGGTGAGGTCTTATGATGTCTATGCTGCTTCTGCTGCTTCGGGGAATGCGGTGTTGAGGAGTATCATGGGTGGATGTTTGCCCTTGGCTGGTCCATCTTTGTACGCTTCTTTAGGGTTGCGCTGGGGAGGCACGCTTTTGGGACTTTTGGAAGCGGCGTGTATCCCTATACCCGTCGTGTTCTACTTCTATGGTCACAAAATCAGGGCGAGGAGTAGGATGGTACAGATGATAGCGAAGAGTAGAGAAGAGAACATACGGGATGTCTAGCTATATTGATTTATGTATTTAGGGTTGCTACACAGCAACACAAGATAGCAAGCTATATACCACCAAGCGTCAATTCCATGAGAGCTCAAAGACACAGTCAAAATGAGCCATCAAGACACCATTGCGCTTCGCAGAAGATATATCAGTAGAACAGGCCCTTCTGCCAAAAGTCACACCTCTCATTCGCAACAGAAGCTCTAGCGCCAACAATACCCGTCGTATTAACAACAATCACAGAATTATCACCTCCATAGATTCCAAACTCCGCAATGCCATCTTTGTTCGGGTTTCCAGTAGCCACGAATCTGGTAACATAACTTTGCATGGCATAAGCAATCTGTGCATCATCAAGTGGAGATTTCCAGTCGATATTGCTGGTCGAGTTTCCACGGAGAACATTCGTCGGGGTAAAGATCGAGGCAGAAGATGCCACATGCAAAGATGGCGGCACTGCAAATTCATAACCATAAGACGAATTTGCAAAAGCCTTGTTCAGGTAGTAATTGCTGCATGTAAGCGAGACCTCGGAATTGAACGCGGAAGCACGCAGAAGCTGGGTGGTATAATTCTGAGCTTGCGAGCCATCGAAGATTGGAGGATAGAGAGTGTTGACGATATAGTCGACTTCATCGGGGTAGGCAGCCAGAGAAGGGAAGTTACCGATCACTGACTTTCTGAATGCGGTGTCGTTTTGGGTCGTGGGGTCGGTGAATCCGAGTGCTTCGTTCAAAGCATGTCCAGTCATAATGTTCTTGATGGACTTGTCGTAGAAGCCGTTCGCCAACAGCTGACCTGGTAGCGCAGGGACGAAATCTCCATCCACGGCAATGCTGTATCCGAAGCTACCAAATGGTGCGAGAGCGATGGAAAGAGAGTTAGCCGCAAGTAAGGCTTGCGAAGGGAGCTGACGCGCATCGGTCAGACTAGTGACGTTGAGGTACGACATGTATTGATCAAAGGTCTTCTGCTGCTGAATTGCAGATGGCAATGGGGCGAAACCAGGCGACTCCAAAATGGCTTGTGCGAAAGGTGAAGGGCTTTTCTTTCCTCCGTATGCCTGTCTCGCTTGTCAGTTGGGGATTGTGACGGTGGGAGATGGAGGTACCGACCGTGATCTGATGCAAGACGCTACTGGCTCCCGCAGAAGAACCCATGATTGTCACTCTGTTCGGATCACCACCAAAGAGGTGGATGTTCTTCTGAACCCATTCTAGTGCAAGCCTTTGGTCATGAAGACCTGCATTCGCTATACCGCCACTGGCTTGAAATTCGGGTCCACTGAGCCAACCAAAAGCACCTAACCTATAGTTTATGGTTACAAACACAATATTTTCACCATCGATCTTGGCTTGATCGAGTAAGCTTGTTGACTTCGTGTCGGCTTTCGAACCGGACGCGAAACTAGGGGTAAATTAGCGGATTGCTTGATCGGGAGTTTCAGCATACGTACCCTCCTCCGTGAATATAGACCATGACGGGACTTCCGTATCCCTTGCCGACTAGATCGAAGGCGTCCTTTGGGGCAAATACATCGAGAAACAGGCAATCTTCTGACACACGAGGGTCTTGGTTGGCGAGAAGGGCGGAAGAGTTTGCTGCTACTTGAGCTGAAGTTTGAGCTCTCAGATCTTGCAGGGCCTTGGTGGCTTCCGATACATTGATCGATGCAGAATTACCGCTAAGTAAGTCTGGAACAACCGACAGTTCGGCTGTAAACCAGTCTGGGCTACCTTGTGCACATATGCGACCAACATCACCTCTTTGCAAGACGGATCGGTTGACAGCAGGGACCTTGATGATTCGAATGTTGTTAGAACGATGGTTGAAAGTTCGGGGCGTGAAAGAGTCGCTCACCTGGGGCGCGGCAAATCGTAAGTCACCAACGGGAGGTGCGGCATAACGAACGTTCGAGAACTGACGACTCTGTCAGATTCCTATCAAGAATATCTTTTTCATTGAAACCTTACGTTATACAGATTGGTAACACTCTGCACAGAACTCATGGTAAGCAGATACTCGTCGAAGCTGAGAGGGGATACAAACGTCAAAGTGCGCCGCCTGATGTAATTCATATCCGAGGTCAACGATTGGCAAGGTAGCATTCTGGGCGGACGCTGCTGCAGAAAGGCATGACGCAAGGAATAGTGCGCGACACTGGTTGACGACGACCATGTTCGAGGATCGACGAATTGGATGGAAGCTGGAAGTCATCAGCCTGGGCCCTCAGCGGACTCTTATACCTTTTGCTGTTGGTAATTGCAGGTCTGAACGCAAGGACACGATTGATTGACGTAGAAGGGATCAGGGCAACGTTGTGCTCGGTCCATGTTGGCTGTGTCTTGACCATTCGTCATGGAACAGCATGTGTTCTCTTCGTGAACGAACTTCCCTTCTCGATAGTCCAAGGCTTGCGTGTACCCCAGAATATCTGTGCATATGACTTCAAGGCATGTACAGGCTCGTTGATTTGGTCATCTCTTGCCTGTTTAGGGCTCTTCGTATGCCCCACAAAGTCTAATTCGAGAGGATTGAGAAACCCACGCACTGACCAGACGTATACCCCAGAATGTCACGGCGTGAGGACGACGTAGAGTTCGTGTTGAATATCAAAACGTCGGAACCAATTTTGGCCGAGAGGATCGATTTGGCGAAGGGAGTTCGCAGAACCGAAGAGTGACGGGTACAAAGCCTTGAGTGTGCCCTGTTTCTGAATGCTTTCAACCACTCTTCAAGCTCTTTCCTGCATCATATCCGAACATCTTCATTCACTCCTTCCGTTATTACCAAATCGCCATGGCTGAATAGGAATGGTCCCACAATCTTTGCTCGATGGATAGTTGTAGCTCTTGCTGCGGAACCATATGGTGCTCTCCATGCATCTACGGTCGCACTGCCTGGCGACTCGAGCAATACCCCCAAGATCCATCTTCGTCGTCCGGCTTTGAGTGGTGCAACGCACCTTGCCTGGGAATGTTCGCCGGGTGGCTTCTGCTCATACCTTGTGTCTCGGTGTGGATGCAACGCAACGTTGTACGCAAACGCTTCAATCTCCCAGGCAATGGCTGTACCGACTGCCTCGTCAGTGTCTTTTGTGGTTGCTGCGCTCAAGTCCAGCACGAGAACGAACTCAAAGAACGTGCCGAGAAAGAGATGTTGATGATTGATCACCCACCAACGAGTCGCGATCGCATGGTCTATGCTGAGCCCGCCGATGTCCGGCAACCGGCTACGAATCAGCACATCCCGCCCCCAAGATACGAGAGCGCAGATCGAATCGCTACCATGCAAACAAGAGAAGGAGTCGAGGGTCAGTCGGAGAAAATCAAGAAGGAAGCGTTCTGAAGGATGGTCTCCAAGAAAGCTTTCGTGTCGCGACATACCAAGATGGAAAAGGACATGTGCTGTCTGAGTCGAAGGTCGCCTAAGCTCTTCATCCCGTGGTGCAGACTCTCACCTTCGGCCATTGAATGAACACTTTGAACTGGGGAGCGATAACTCTTTCGACTTGTTCCATGATGAGCATCGGCCACTGGTGCATTGGCCAGACGTCTGATCTCAGCTTCATCAATGCGGCGTAGTAGCTCAACAGTACGAGACCGACAGATTGGCGTGCCGATATGATCTCTACAACGCGCTCGTGAACATCTATAGGCCACTGATGTACAAGCTGAAAGTTTGGATGCAACAAGGGGTACTGTTCCAACATTGCCATGTACAGAAACAACCTTTGAGTAGCTTCCAGACAGTGGCTGAGATCTTCTGGCTTGCAGTGATGGTGTAGAAAGGTCCGTAGGGAGAGGAAGATTGGGTAATCGCTGTCTAAAGAAAGCTTCATGCGTTCCTCTTCTTCCGAGGGGAGCCCTTGAGATGGAGTAGATGCGCTCAAATCCAGCAGTTGTAGATTCTCGAAAATCAAAGTTCTGATACCCCTTCCTAAACGAAAGGCATTGCACAGATCATCCAGTATATCCAGTGAGGCAGACTTATCTCGTGGTTGATAGAGTGGTTGGGCATGCGCCGCGAGCGCCGTCACAGAGGCGAATGTGAGAACGGGCATGATGTTACTCTTGGAAGGGTTCATGGCTTGAGGGCGACCAATAACAATGGCAGAATGCTAGTGAATTGCAGCTCGGTGTAGGAGTTCCTTCCTGTAAGGTTGCTTGGAGAAAAGATGCAGTGCTGACAGGGCGAGAGCACTATGCAGGACAAAAGGATGTGCGAAACCCATCTTGATGGTGTCCATTTCTTGGGGCAAAACCACGGGTCCAGACTCATACATCCCGACAGCACAATGATGGAGGAGCTCTAAGGTAGGCATTGGCAATGACGAATGGGCACCTGGGGTGAGAGCATTGGTCGGGCCTGCCAATGCCTTTGTCGCTGCGAAATCATTGGACGTAGCAAGACTGCAGTCCTTGTTGAACTTCGTACAATTGCCGCATCTTGGAAAAGCTTCATCGCACTGCAAACGATGAGTCCAACACCATCAAGCCTTTCGAAGCACTAATGCACCGACCTTGATATGTCGCTTTTTGCAAAAGACGCACCCGAAACGGGACTTTTTATGCGCCTTGCGTTGACGATCACCAGTGGTTTGACATTGCATCCTGTGACAATATCATGCCTTTCTTCAGGGGACTCGTCTTGCGACAAAAGGAGTGTGGAAGATTGGCTCAGAAATTGTCAGAATATTGTCATGGAATTCGCTAAAGGGCAACGCTCAAGAGGGAAAGTCGCCAAGCTTGATCAGTTCGCTTGTTCCTTACGTAAGCAAGCGACCATGTCCAACCTCGAGCACGTGAGGAACACTAATCTTATTCGTCTTCAAAATTTCAGGAGAGATGTTAGCAGATATGTTTCTCAGAGGACGACGAAAGAGTTTCAAATGCATCCAGAATTTTCATATGGTGATCAGAAACATTCTTGTGCCAGTGCAGCCATTCTTTCCGCCTAAGCCCCACCCACTTTTGCCTGTATCCACCTAAATGCTGTGTATTCGTCGGTTCGAAGATCTCTTGCTTTTTCTTTTCCAGAAGGTATACCGCAGTCCGGCGGTTATACTTGACTCTCCGCAGGAAGATAGGTAGTCCGATAGCGATGTGTCCCCTTATTGGACTTTTTTGGTATGTATAGCAGAGTTGGATGAACATTTTGTCTTCTGGAATGGGCTCGATGATCTCGGTACTTGGTTGAATGATCTATTCCAAAAGATAGTGAACAGTCTGGGCTCGAGAGGTTGGACATCCAGGCGAGTACATGGTTGGCAGATGTGGACCGTGAATCTCAAGCTCAAGACCGAAAGGCGCGAGTTTAGTTGTGACACCATAGTCAAAGACTTGGGGTCTTGACAACAGTCAACACCTCGTCATGACAAGCGGCAACTCGGTTATGCCAATCTTGCCATCTATTCCTCCTGTGCCTCTTTCTCATTGCACACGTTGAGGCATTCGTGTAGTAGGCAGCGATGATAAATGAACGCTTGAATGGACTTTCGTAGATGGTTTACTGTCGCAATGCGGTGTCAATAAGAATGCATCTGATATGACAGTCCGAAGCAGCGTTCCTGAGACAAACTCACCTTTCTGGACGCGCTACTCTAACATCAACACAGTGGCGTTTTGCAAGGAAGCAACCAACGAGGGGAAGAAACGACACTTCCGAATCGCAAGTCTTGAAATAGTGGAAAGATGGACATATGTACATAGACAGCGTACTAAAAACTAAGTATGAACAAAAACCAGATCCAACAGCAAAAAAAAAAAAAAACCGGATGCTTTTCCCTCCGTACATCAAAAGGAGAAATCGCTGGATGATAAAGAAAAGAAAAGAGAGAAAGAAAAAGAGGGGGTATCTGAGAGAAGTAATCTAGCAAGTCCCAAACAAAATCAAAAACGTGAATCAAAAAAAGATAAAAATAAAGATGCCATCCTTTTCCTGGAATGCTTGGACCTCGGAAGGTCTTCTCTAATCCGTAACGCCGTGTAAACTCCTCATAATTGCCGTGAAGACCAAGATATTCTATGTTGGTCGTGGCGTTCTACGCTCATCATCGTTGCCTGCTGCTGGTCCCGGTGTTGAAGAACTCGTTGACCGACTCGCATCTTGCAATGTAGCATGTCCTGGTCGAGGCGTCTCGTTGTCATCTGTCCGGCTACTGACAGCCTCGTTGATGATATTTTCACCCTGACTGCCAGCTGTAGTCGAGCTGGCCCATGTAACATGTTGCGAGCTATTCGAGTCTCGCACAGTATTGTGCTGCGAATCGGAAGGTGTAACGTCGCTACTAAGATCGCTCTTAGTATGCTTCATTGCGTGCGGACTCCAGGCCGCCGCTCCACGGGTTGGTGCTGGGATGACAGTATAGGGTAGGTCAATATTGTTTGACTTTTCTTGCTTCCTTTCTCGGAACTTCTCGCCCTGCTCAGCTGCGATTGCACCAATACGGCCTTTGATGTCCCACTTCGAATATGAATGGGACGGCAAACCGGGTGTATCGCTATCATGCCTTGCTGCTCTGACTTCTGCCGGCGGACTCATTCGTTTCCGCTTGAAGGGGTTCTGAACTACGTTTCGAAGCGCATTGCTCGTTTGTCGCAGTCGTGATGAGCCGCCTGGCATGGTTGCATCGGCATACCGGATCTCGTCCCGTAGTGCAGTTGACGTTTGAGCTTCCAGGTCATCTGGTGGCGGATGTTCAGGTATGTCTTCGGTACGGCGCCGCACGGGTTCAGGTTCTTGCGACTCGCCATAGTTGATGACATATACAGTCGAGGCGGCACTTGTTGTATTTGTTCTATCGGGAGGTGACAGTCGGGGAGGTGGTGGTGTCTGGTTGGTAATGGGGGTTAGAGCAGTCTCGGGTCGAGGTAGAGATCCAAAAGTGATTGTTCGATTCTCAGAATGTGCTCTACCAAGCGGCAGATGAGTGCTCCGACGAGGTGTCGCTTTTCGCCTTCGTGAAGGGAAACGGTTTACCCCGTCTTGTTGTGAGCCAGTCTTTTGGGTGGTGCCACCAGAACGATCGTGATCGTGGTCGGCTGGCCGGTAGTTGTCACGAGGTTTCCTTGTATAAGTCATGTTGTCTCCAGGGGTCAAGTCGATCATCTCGTCGCCATCAAAGACCTCACGTCCAAGAATGCCATCTTTCTTTTCATCTCGTTCCAGGGCTTCTATCCGTTCGACCCATTCCCAGACGACGACACTAGATGCAGCAGCACCAACCCATCGGAAGTAGTCACCCCATGCAGCGACATCCGGTTGGGCGACATCGGTGATAAAGAAGGCGACAGGCGTTAGTATGGCTATGTGTGATAAGAGAGCAACTATGAAAATGCTTTTCATTTTCCGATGAAAGTAGGCGTAGCGGCGTTTGGTAAGACCGTAGAATATGACCCAGGCG
This sequence comes from Aureobasidium pullulans EXF-150, assembly GCF_000721785.1. Classification (NCBI taxonomy): domain Eukaryota; kingdom Fungi; phylum Ascomycota; class Dothideomycetes; order Dothideales; family Saccotheciaceae; genus Aureobasidium; species Aureobasidium pullulans. The sequence goes on from NW_021941022.1 coordinate 127,579, forward strand.
GCGTAGAGCAGTCCAACGGCAAGCTCGAATAGATAACTCAAAGCTGGAATGGCGTCGACGAAGTGCCGGGGGCGGTTGAAACTGTCGACCAGGAAACTGTTGAGGCAGGAGAAGATTGTGTCCAGAATGATGAGGGCGAAACCGACCCATTTGATAACAACCTTCTCCTTATGACGCGGAAACAGACGGATAAGAGTTTGTACTTGGGCGAGCCAGAGGAAAACATCAGATATAACACGGGTGACACGGACTTCCATGCTGCCTTCGACTCTACTGTGCATGGCATCTCCGTCCATGTAACCAATTTCGTATTGTTCTTGAGCAACTTTGAATGTGTCGGCAGTAGCGATGGTCAAGGCGATTGCAGTGAGAAGAGCGGCGACTTTCTGGAGCCATGGTCGGGAGCCGACACCAGGAGCAGCAGTACCACCAGTAGCGCCACCAATCAATCCTCGTCCAGAAGCAAAGTTTGTGAGACCGAAACCAGGAGTAAAGGATCGCGAGTTGATCATGAGCATCACAACCAGGACCCATGCGAGGGATGTAGCACATGCGACTACAAATGTCTGAGGGATGGTCGATGCATAGAAGGGGTTCTCGAGGTCGGCCACGCTGGAAGGGTCTTTGCTGGATCCGGGTGTTTGATAGCCTTCAGTACAGGCTGGTGAGAAGACTACATTGGCGGTAAGGGTGACGATATTGTCTTCGGCGAAACTAAGGATGCCGTTCGAAGGGAGTGTGTATGGAGTGCACGACTGTGGCCATCAAAGTCAGCCGGCGCGTGTCTGGCAGCGACGATATACATACGGCAGTGACCTCCGACGATGTGGTGGTCGGCAACCCCCATAACTGTCGAGCAACATGCTGCGACATGCCCGAGGGCTAAGTGTCGCGTCCAGGGCAACAAACTACAACGTGGGGCGGGCGTGGATGCGATTCGACGAGGCCGGGGCCGGGAGTGTTTCTGCGACGCGCGACGAGAGCGGCCGGATGGATGGGTGACGGGTGTGAGTTCTCTACGATGGCCGGGAATGCGTCCTCTCTCCTCTGTAAAACATGTCGCGCGGAAGGGGCGTTCGTCAAGATGGCAGGAGCGTGTTTTGCGAACAGGGAAACAGCTGACAAGAGACGGGGAAAGCGACGGTCTCGACTGACTGGGCAGTGGGATAGCGAGTCGCTCCTTCTGTCTGCTGAGCCTCGCTGTCTTTCGGGCCACCTCTTGGCGAAATCTTAAGTAGTTTCCATCCTCTGCACGTGCCATCACGCCAAACTCTTTACTCCTCTGTCGAACCGCGGCGATCCCGGGGGGCTTCGATGTGAGCAAGTTGCCCTCGTTTCGAACAACTTTATCCGAGGTTGACCTCATTCTTATTTTTGACCTTTGAACCGCTGCTTGAACCAAACATCTTGTCCTCTTGTTTCCCCAAGCGTCGTAATCATTTGCATTCATCATAAACATGTCGGCCGAAATCAGAAATCTGGAGAGCCTCTCCGCTCTCGCTGTTGAACGCCATGTCTCCACAACGCCCTCAGGCTCCACCGTGATAAGCTACGCTAAGGACCTGGGGGAGGGTCCTGTCTTGTGGCTCGTCCATGGATATCCTCAGTCTGCCTACATGTATGCTTGACATGCTTGATCATCATGTCGCAAGTCGCTGACCCCTTCTCAGCTGGCGACATGTACGCTATAACGCGTCGCACCATTTGGCGTGATACTAACATGCTCATCAGCTTATCCCACAACTTCAGGACAAAATCTCCCTGTTTGTCCCAGAGGTACGGTCGCTTTTCTCCTCCATCCTCCGCATTTACCCGACCACTACTGATCCTGCGTCCGAAAAAGCTGCCGGGTTACGGTGTCAGTAGTCGTCCGAAGAAGGACGGTTTCGCCGCCGTCGGCCAGGCTTTGCTTGAAGCCAGCCATGAATTGTTTCCTAACCGACCCATCATCCTAGGAGGACATGATCGTGGTGCCCGTATCTGCCATCGTCTTGCCGTGACTCACGCCCATCCTCCTCAAGATGAAACTGCCAACTTGCATTCTTACAAACTTCTGGGTACCATCATGCTGGACATCGTGCCTACTCTGGTGCAGTGGCAAGCCTTTGCTCGTCCTACAGCTGCTGCTTCTTATTTCCATTGGCCCTTTCTTGCCTCGCCAATCGCACCCGACATGATCGAAGCCTACGGGGGCGACAGATGGACACATGATGCCTTGAACCGCATCTCCACTGACGACTCGGAAGGTCTCAAAGCTATGCAATCAGATGACGCATGGAAAGTTTACGAAACTTTACACGCCAAACGTGAGACCATCGAAGGTTCCTGCGCCGATTATGCAGCTGGTTGTTATGTCGAACCACCACTGCAGGAAGAGGATCAGCGCGAAGGTCGCAAGCTGGAATGTCCTGCCCTCATCATGTGGAGCATGCGTAACCTGGGCAAGACACATGGAGACGTTGAAGCCATCTGGAAGCAGTGGTTCAAAGATGAGTCGTTGCTGACAGCTCAGGGTGTTGGCGATGATGCCGGACATTACCTTCCAGAGGAAGCTAACAAGTCTGTGGGCAAAGCGATGAATGATTTTCTGAACGAGGTGATGAAGTGAGTGTATGTATGTCATTATGAATGGTCACGGTATGGACTTCTATCCTGCTCTATCTTGGCCAATTTCTTTCATCCCTCCCTTTGATGACAGAAATTTCACGGAAATTTGCTAGTGTACAGTGTATCCCTCGTGTTTAGGGGAACCAGTTGCTTGGTGCCTCTCCACACTTTCACTCTGCCTGGTCTGCCTGGTCCGTCTGATCTGCCTGGTCTGCCTGATCTGCCTGGTCTGCTGCTTTCTTTCCAGCAAGACGCTTTGAGCGACGCAGAGGACGATTCTTTGCCTCTTGCTTCTCGCGCGCACGTTTCTGTTTCAGCGCCTCTCGTTTAGCTTCCCATTGCTCCCTTCTCTCTCTTGCGGCCTCGAGCTCCCTTTGCAGTCTTGCGGCTTGTAACTGTGCCAAGGCATCTTCGTCTTCAGAATCCTCTCGCTCGTCTATCAGACGTTGAGCCTCTTGTTCTTCAGCTTCCTGCCGCTCAGCTTCTTGGCGTTCGAACTCTTGCTCTTCGATGAAGCTCTCCAGACCCACTCGGATCTCCTCCATGCCTGAAAGTTCGCAAGGGGAGAAGTACCACTTCTTGTACACCTCTCTACCCAAAGTAGGCTCCCCAGTCATTCGATATGCCCCCTTGAGAGTCAAGTGCTGGACAGACAACCTTCTAGCGATGTGGCGCAGGACCTGGTCCCAGCTGCCTGAAATGACGATATCCTGGAGATCCAACCTGCTCAGAGTGGTTTCGGAGGCGTCTAAAAGTCGGCAAAAGCCTCGCTGTTTCAGCATGACGCCGGCAAAGCAAATTCTCTCAAGCGCGTTGACCTGCACATTTGCGAAGCATTCATGAGCGAGACATTCTCCCAGGTACCACAATCGTGTGGTGACATCGGCGTCTGAGCGCACCACAAGGACTTTGAGATTCTCCGGCACACATCGAAGGAGCAACCCAAGGTGACTCGCCGCAGCATGGTTGAACCCGTACCCGTAACCCGATTCACCCCATACGAAGGTGAAACAAAGCTCATCCAAATCCGCTAGAAATGGTCTGCTGAGGCTCGGCCCGGTCGGAACCAAGGCGTTCTGCTGAAACCCAGGGACAAAATTCGAATTGGCCAAGTTATCGACGCCAACTTCGAGCTTTGTGGACGTGCAGTCGCCTGCTTTTGCAGCATCAAGCATGAATTGAACTGTCGACAGAACTTCAGGTACCGCCATCGGGGGCGTGTGCTCAGAGTCAAACTCGTCGGGCATCTTATTCCAGCCGATGGGTCGGAATGGCAGATCGAGCTGTTGTGAGGCGAGTGTAATGGGATTTCCCATTGCTCCTAGAACCTTGAAAGCCTCTGTGAGAGTGTCGAGGGCCTGGTTAGATCCTAAAAAGCCATACTGGTCGTCGATGAGTGCCGTGAACTTCTCCAGTTGGCTTTTGGCCTGCGTCATCTCTTCTAGTCTCCTCCAACAGCTTGCATATGCCATCTTGTCCGCAAACACTTGTAAGCGATGTGGATTGTGAAGACGATTGAGTAGCTGGACCTTGCGAACATGAGGTCCGAAGACAGGATGTTTGCAGATGTCGACAAGCGCCTGCAGACTCTCTCTGGTCATCATGACGAATGGGTCCTGGAAATATCTCTTTGCGAAGTCCTTCTCAACGATGGCACGAAGCTCTTTACAAGTAAGACGAATGGCGCACATATCCTTGGCGGAGATTTCATCGTCGGTGCAGATCATAGTGATGACTTCATTGGGCAGCGAAAGCAGACGGAGGTTGGTGATTGCGATATCCCTGTTGGAGAACATAACGTCAACACTGGATGGACAGAGAGGCATGGAGAGAAGAAGCTTACATGATTGCGGAGAGCTGTTGCAAAAGGCAGCAACGAGTTGAAGTTGAGGGTATCGCCGGCACTGGTGTCCAAGAAGAGAGATGGGCCAGGTGTGATGGAGTTTTGATGAAGCTCGACGTAGTGGTAGGCGATTGTAGACAAAGCAGCAGTACCACGAGCCTGACAGACTGGAAGAAGGTTCCAGCTGCAGGTCGTCGAGAAGTTGGCGGCTGGAGCGAAGATGGGCAAACAAGAGACCGAGATGACGATGATGATGATGGATGGCGATGGAAGCAAGCCCAAGTACAACGAGCAACGATATTGATGAAAGAAAGAGAAAGCAAGCAGAGATACCCACGGTACAAATAGACCAAACACGTCGTCTTTGGGAAAGAACGTGTTACTTCCTTGTTTCACAGCCCTAAAGGGTAAGTGCTGTCGAGAGATAATGTTGCCGCAACACTGATGACGCTTCCAGGATATGCGGCCTTGCCTTTCAGCTAAGACGTCTCAAAGAACATTGTGGAGAACGTAATGGTTTCATGCGCTCTTATGGCATGTTTGCTCGAAACCCTCCAGAGATCTCGTGTCTCGCGAGTCGTCTATTTGATGCTGTCAGAATGCGCAATGATTTCCAGAGTGGATGTTACATCTCACTCTTATCAAGAGTCCTGAAATAAGTCAGCAAAGTCTCGAGACCTGGACATGTTTGTCTCAAGTAGGTGGATTTGTCTTATGATGAAAAATGAAAAACTTGGTTCATTGAATGAAGTAACATTGATTGATGCATAAATGGCCTACTGCTCAGATATTTTGATAAGCTAATTCACAAGTGCAGATATTTATCCTCCGAAGGCTCTCTTATGAGTCGAGAGTCCTTTGATTGCAACCATGCTAAGGCATGAGCATTTTGCATCGCATTTTGATGTCCTCTGAATGCCTGCTGGTTTCAGGATGTTGACTCAGCCTTTCATTGATATCCTGGCTTGAATTGTTGTTTTGCCTGCTGATACTTCCTTTGGAGGACGTAGCTCCTGCCCTGAGCCCCCTTTCACTCTCCTGTGTTGCTTTCAACATCTCGTGTCATCTTCCGGGCCATCTCCCACTGAAATGACCGTTTTGGCATCTTCCTCCCTATTTCTCAAACTTGTGCTTGAGCAGTTGTTCAAGCCCAACGCGAGTGTCCTCTTCGCCAACAAGATTAGTGGGCTCGACCAGACAATCAGCTGGAATGAAACGGCTGTTGTTGGTCTTCCTAGCATGGCTGATGTCGGAAGCATTTTCGATGCAGAAGTTCTCCAGGTGAAGGTTCTCCATCATCCATGAGATACATTTTGTCCACGAGCCAAGCAGGGTCACACCCGAGAGCTTGACCTCCTTCAACGTCTTCTTGTGTCTTTCCATGACACCCAGAAGACTTTCTGATGTGCACACCACCTCTTCGAGGGCCATCACTCGTAAGCTAAATGCGCTTGGAGTGTCGAGCCATCTTGTCATGTTCGTCACAAAAAGCTTTGCGATTGTGGTACCTCTCACCCAGTCTGTGACAAAGGTGAGCTTCTGTAGGTCTGGCACAACCTCGAACAAGTCTTTCAAGCCCGCGATAGATCTTTTGTCTCGCAGAGCATAGCAGCTCATCTCCAGGTGGAGTGATTTCAAGCACCTGTAAATTCCTTGGGACATGTGAAGGCCGCCCAGGCAATCATCTTGATGTGATATAAGAGTGTCTTTTCTGATCTGTATCTTCAGGCCCTCAAAGTGCTTTCGATCTCCAAGTTCCATTTGGTATATGGCGTTCGGGACCAGTCTAAGGAGGTGTTTCATTCTAGATCTGACTTCAGAGTAGCCATCTTCTCTGGAGTAATCGTCAGGCGGGGATTCCTGAATGTATGAGGAGTTGTAGTATTGATCAGAAGGGACTTTAGAAACTCCGATTGGGTTGATCGAGGTGATGTCGTTTGTCACAGTGACAGTAATAGGGCGAGCAAGCGCTGAAATTGCGCTGGCAAGCAGTTTCTCAGCCTCTCCAGAGCATTCCAGATGCACTTGCTCTTTACAAAATTCGGTAAAAGCATTGAGGGTTTGGAGCTCTTGAGTAGTGGATTCCTGATTTCCATCCAGAATAGCTTTCTGAAGTCGGGAGGCACGTTTTAATATACCAAGTGGGCAAAGAGTGCTGGTCAAGAAGCCAATCGACTGGACGTGAGGACTGAATGTGTCATCTTTGCAGATTTGAACCAGAGCCTCGAGACTATATCTCGATAAGATGACAAAGGGATCTGTGAAGTAGCGCTGGGCGAACACTCTGGTTGCAAGGGGTCGTAGTTGTGTGCACACGAGTCTGAGAGCCTTGATATCATTCTTGCTCAAGCCTGGGTTGCTGAATATATTTGCGAGCACTTCGTTCGGACATTTCAGTAGCCCAGGAGTTGGCTGATTGGTTGTGGCCATTGGGACGAACACGGTGATTGGGCCGACTGCAGTGATTGGGCCGACTGCAGTGATTGAAGGGGTGATGGTGGGCTGCGTCACTAGCCCAGCGGTCTCAGCCCTGTGAACAAGGAGTGTCAGCTACTGTGTAAAGCCTCAGTGGTAGTATTGGTTTACGTGATTCTGTTGTCTGTGAACAATCTCCCAAAGAAGGAAGACTTGAGGCTGTCCATATTGAACAGTTGAATCTTGGGTAATTGATCTGGTGTGGATGCTGTGGACGGCGTGGACGGTGTGGAGGTTGAAGAAACTTGACCACTCTATCGTAGCGAAGTTGTTATAGTGGTTGAGTGATGTGAAAAGGAGCAAATTCCTTATGAGCCTGCCTTCCTTGAGGCTTGGGTTGTGATCGAGCTTCGGTAGGAGGAGAAAGAGGTAGCTTCAGTATTGAAGTGAGAGTAATATAAGAGGTGTAGGGAGAGGTGGAAGAAGAGGTGTAGGGGTGGAAGAAGAGGTGTAGAGGTGGAGGAAGAGGTGTAGAGGTTGAAGAAGGAAGTCGACAAGGCTATTGCATCGCAAGGTATACGTTGTGTGTGAAGTGATTTTAACGATTGATTGATGTGAAAGGAAGTAAAGTCCTTGTGAGTCTTTCTTAGGCCGTGATCCAGCTTCGTTGGAGGAATAACAGTAGCTTCGATGTTGAAGTGATGGCAATATAACCAGTGTAGGGGTGAGGGAAGAAAACGAATCACGAGATATACGTTGTGTAAGAGGTTGAGAGCGAGGTAGCTAGATGCAAGAAGTCAAGGCTTTCCGGTCCTCTTGAGGTTGTGAAAACGTTCTTGAGAATGAGTGATATATATTACTATGGTTGAAGGCTCAGTAAGAGAAGTCATAGATCATACAGTGATATAATAGTTGGAAGTAAAGGCAAACGGCTCCTGAGTCGCCAAACTTCAAAGCGAAGTGACGCTTCGGAGCAGTGAATTCCATTCCCAAATGAGAGAAAGAAACGGTTTGTCCCATGATGAGTCCAGTCGAGCTTGAGTTACAAGTCCAGCGGTCGCCGAAAAGAGGTATATAGACTTGAAGGGAAGAATGAGGAATTGCAGACCTGAGCTGGAGGGTGTTGACAAAAAAGCCATGATCTGTCGGATTCGATCTGGCAGTCCAGCTCGAATTTGGCTGAGAATAGCACCAGGGAGCTGTTACTGCCGTTCAACAATGGCAGCTCCTGTGAACATCAATTACAATTGTACTTGATCGTATAGACGCAAACTCTTTTCCCAGATCAAAGCATTCGTGCAATACTGCAAGCTGTCATAGACCAAGATATATGACGGACATGGAGAGACGAAAAAGAGGTGGTGAGAATATGGTCAATCAGGAAGGCAATGCCTCCTTCCCGGCTGATCAACGAGACAAAATTTTCCAGAGAAAGTTTGGAAAAGTGCTGCTCTCTCTGGCTGCAACCCTGCTATTCAATGGCATCTTGCCTTTCGTCGGCTAATTGAGAGGTAAATCCAGATGCTGGTATAACGTCTTGTCTTCTCTGAATCATCTCTATTTATAGGCAATCTCCATCTCTTATATACTTATACCGCTACCCTACCTGTCGAAAAGGCGAGAACTTGGTAGTGAATGACTAGAAAGAATGTACGGTCTTTTAGAAATTCTGCTTTTAGAACTATCTTTTTGTCGACAAGGAAATCGATGCCGCTACGCAAACTTCCTCATTCCTTTCCGATCTTATGTCACTCCGAGCGGAAAGCTTTGTTGATATGGCTTGAAAGCTAGACATTGGTCGCTCTTTCTGGTTGCAGACATCCTTCTCCTGACGGCGGAGCTACCTGGCCTAATATCGTCCGGGTGCCAGTCAAACTTCTTTGCGAGAGACAAACAGCGCAAATCTGAATCACGTCTTTGTCAAAAGTAGATCTCCATCGCGATCGCTGACTTGGAAACTCCGAGATTACTCTGTTTTGAAGGAGCACCACTAGCTCCATCGCACCTTCCACCAAATAAATGCTGATCAATTTGCAGAGAGACAATCACCAAATCCAAATTGTTATACAGACTTCCCCTTAGAGCGAGAGAACAAAAGAGAAGAGATGTTTCGATTGTGTAATGTTACAAAAAAAAAGAGTAGCGAGAAGCAATTATCCATCGTTCATCGTCCCTGAAGAATGCCCCATTGCCCGGCTTAGTCCTTCTACTGTCATTCCCGTTGCGCGTGTAAGGTCATCACTAATTTGCTCTCGCGTTCTCCCAGTCTATTCGATGACTCTTGGTTGTCCGTAATCCAGTTCGTACTCTGCCAGCCCATGGTCTTCGTCTCCAGTCAACTGCTTCCTCTTCTGTGCCAGGAACTTGTCTAAAGCAGGTCGCATAGCTGTAGGACCCCTGATATCGAATCCGCCACGGAACCATAGGGTCGGCTTCCCGTATCCACGCTCATCCAGGTCATGCTCATCAAATTCCGAGACGCAAAGGAAGACTAGCTTGTCAAGAGACAAATTATCTCGGATCCATGATAACAGCTGGACCCATGAGCCCGCTAACGGAAGATCTTGGAAAGTCACCTGCTTCAGAGTCTTCTTGTGCAGGCCCAGAAATTTGAGGAGATCTGCCTCGCGAAAAGTCGTGATGTTCAGCTCTAACTGGACAAGTTCGTCGGAACCGATCGATTCAAGAATACGTGCGACCGATGCAAGCATTGACAAGGATGATCTACTTAACCCACTTTCTGCATCCTGGCCAAATTCCAGGTAAACTTTCTGCAGTCTGTTGGCGAAAGGAAGTGTTGCCTCGAGAATCCTGTCCAGACCATCTTGCAATGGGCCCGGGTCGAGATGCAGGTGGATTTCGGTCAACGCAGTCAGGACTTTGGAAGCAATGCGCACGTTGGATAGATCTGCGCATGTGTCGTAGTGATGAAAGTCCCATGCCCCGATGTCCAAACTTGAGATCTCGCATTCACTTGCATCGGAGGCTTCTAGCATCAGCAGAAGGGTGGAAGAGACGTCTTTTGCAGCCATGAAATTACTCAAGCCATTCCCATTAGAACAGATAAACTGGGTGAGAGCTTTATGATAGCCCATTGGATAAGGGCCGTTATGATCGATGCCTACTGTTGTAAGGGCCATCTTGACAGCGTTTCTATATTGCCGAAGTAGGCTACACGCTTCTCTGACGAGTTTCGAAGCTTCGCCGGTCTGTTGTAGACTTTGCTCCTGCTCATACAATTCCAGGAAGAAAGTCATCTGTTTCCTTGCCTGAGTCATAGCCACCAGGTCTTTGTCGGTGAGCGAGGTCCTTAGCCTGTAGTGGATGTCGTCGAAAAGCCTAAGGCTGAGTCTAGAAGACTCGAAAGCGATACCGCGCACATGAGGACCAAACAGTGGATGTTTGCAGATCTCGACAAGTGCTTCGAGGCTGTATCGATTCATCATGACATGAGGCTCGCTGAGGAACTTTTGGGCGAGTTCTTTGGTGGCTGGAGCATAGAAATGTTTGCAGGTCAGGCGAAGGTTGGAGATAGGCTTTGCGTGATCGTGGACAGCGACGTAATTGCATATCCTTGCGATGATCTCGTTAGGCATAGAGAGTAAATCCGGTGACACTCTCGTCGTGTTTGACATGCTTTATCAACAGACCGTGTCAGTACACTTTTCCGTGGGGCGCGTGGTAGAAGCTCTTACATGTTCGACTTCGCAGATGCGGAGGCGCCGTTCCAAGAGTAGATTGACGATGTTGTCAAGGACATTGCCCAAAGAGAATTTCAGCGACGAGGGTATGCGTCGGATGAGCGAAGAGAAGTAAGATGCGGCGCTGAGTGATGATGATGAGTGATGATGAGTGATCAGTCGATGGTTCCAGTGTAGAAGGAAGGTTGTTGATGTTGTCAGCTTTGTGACTGTCACGATGTGGATGCGCGTTGAACGAGCAAAGCAAAGTGACGTGGGAATTGTTGTGCAAACTAAAGAAGGAAGTTGCGTTGTGCGCACGCCGCAGACCAAGTGGAGCGGCGCTGAAAATCGGTGACCGGCCAATTGGGAGGAGAGCGGAGTGCCGATAAATCTGGTAGGGGTGAGATTAAACAGGGTAGGAAGATGTGAGGAAGATTGTGTTTGATTGTGTAGAATGCAAAAGAGCAGAGAGGCGATTAGATATTTGACCTTTCCATCCTTGGGGTCTTTCTAACCTTTTGTTCATGCTTCGCCAATTTCTTGTGGCCATCTAGGCTGGGATCTCGTCCTCTACCTCCTGAATCTCCTCAATCTCCTCGGATTCTTCTCTCTCTCCTTCCTCCTCGTCGTGAAGACGCTTGTCGTCGGCTGATCTCTTCTTCTCAAGAATCTCCATCAAGCCCAAGCGGACTTGTTCTTCTCCTTGCAGTACCTCAGGGCAAGCCCATTTGACCGGGAAGTCCCCGCCGTTCTCATCGTTGGAAGCATTCTCATCTATGGTGCCTAGGGCCTTTAGCTCGAGCTTTTCGAGATGGAGATTGGCACCAATCCATTCGAGAAGTTCATCCCAAGAACCAGCCATTACAAGGTTTGAGAAACTCAGCACCTTGATTGTGGAGTTGTGACGGTCTAGGAATATGCGGAGGTCATCTTGTTCACAGATAAACCCTTCGAGTTTAACTCGACGCAAAGTATCCGAATTGACCGAATCGAGTATGTTGGCAATCTCTTGTAGAGAATCACCGGCATGGAGTATCCTCTTGTCGTTCACCAAGGATGTGGCACTAAGCTCAAGTGCAGAGATAGACTTTGCCAGGGGAAGAATCTTGGCCAGATCTTCCGAGTATCGCTGAGCACCAGCGCTTCTAAGGTGAATTCCAAACGACTCCAATCCAGCAAAGACGTCGCTGGCTGTAGAAATCGCACGCTCGATGTGCGACTTAAGCTCAATGAAATTCTCATAGCTAGGGACATCAAATTCAAACTGGTTGATTCGACAGCCACTGCGCTTTGCAGCATCAACGAGCATGCGTAGTGCTGACATTGGTTTCAGATGAGAGGCCTCGTTCTGCCATACTGTTTTTCGGTCGTTTGGGAGTTTGCCAAGGCCTTTGCCGTCGCCAATTGTCGAGTACTGCGAAGTCACAGCAAGGTATGCCACCTCTCCGCGTCGTGTTTTGATGCATTCGAGTGCCTTGGCGAGAAGATTGACAGCGAGGCCCCCGTCATCTAGGATCTCGTCTTCCTCGAGTGCCTCCAGCAGCCCCTGCAGCTCGTTTCCGTGCTTCTTCATGCTCTTGATGTCTCCATCGGTGATGCTGGCCTCGAGTTTGCCCTGGATCCTTCTGTAGGTATCTGGGCCCAACCGGAAAGCATCGAGAGTAACTCCGTCAACGTAGGGGCCGATGATAGGATGAGCGCATATGTCGACGAGTGCTTGGAGACTGTAGGTGTTGACCATGACATTTGGTATGGTGAAGAATTTCTTTGCGAACTCCTTTGTAGCTGGCACATAGAGATGTTTGCATGTAAGGCGGAGGAATTTCAGCGGATGTCTGAATATTTCAGGCCATTCCCTGCCTTCAGTTTGAGCGCAGATCGTAGCAAGAACCTCATTGGGCAGCGAGAGCAAGTTGGGCGGGTGATCCATGTTCGGAGGCATGCTGTCAAGATGAAATGTCAGTACAGTTCTGCACAAGACTCTCTTGGATGACTTACATTGTCAGGCGCGCGGGAGCGAAGTATAGTATGGGGGTCAAAACGAGGTCGCGAGCAGGTTGATGTGTCGTCCAGGTCGAGTTGCGCGAAGTAGAGCGTAGCAACAGAGATGCGCGTTGGATGAGCGAAGGAAAGTTGGGATGGCGATTGCGTGTGAACAGGATATTGAGTTGCGCGTAGACAAGTGACGCGGTATCGGAAGTGAAGGTCGTTGGAGTGGAAGGCAATAGTGACCCAAGGAGATAAGGGAAGAAGTGAGACTGGACCGCGGAAGAAGTCTCTCTTCGCACACGACTGCATTAATTCGAAAAGCATCTTGAATCGCTCCAACTTCAATGCCTCCAGATTTGTTCACGGGAGGAGGCCAATCTCTGACTTTGCTCTTCAATCTACATTGCCATCGCCGAAACGCCCAAGACCATCAGCGCACCAGTTGTCTATAAAATCTTGCTCCGGAAGCCCTGACATGGCTGCAAATGTGGGAATCTCTGTGTCTGTCGAATACGGATTTCCCTCGAGCATAAACAGCTTCTTCAACCTCTTGCCCTCGTCGCATAGATCGGTCAATCCTGATTGAATTTCACTCTCGCCCTCCAATTCAAGATTGCCTACATGCCACGGTACCCTCGAATTCCAAGACCTCAATCGTTGTTCCTTCAAAACTGCGTAGATCCCTCCGATGAGAACGCGCTTCAAAGTGAGCTCGTCTCTGACCCAAGCGAACAATTCTCTCAAAGGACCATCTTTGGCCCAGTCATCGAAGATCATGATGTTCGTGATATCGATTTCTCTGAGTGTGCCTTTATGCCTTGCCAGAAAATCCTTGAGGTCGTTTGAGGACGTCACAAAACCATCCAGCTTTAAGGACTGGAGTTTGGGTAGATAAGTGGGGCGAAGAAGGTGGCCAAGATGCTCGCATTGGTAGTCGCGATGTTGAACGTGGCAGAAGGTATGGAAGCTCATCTGGGTGGTGTTCCTCACATGAGCGAGAAAGTGTTTCAAACAGCCTACAGTCTCAGGATTGTGATATGCGCCATCGATCGTGATAGAGGTGTTGCGTATACCACAAAGCAATTTCGTCTCATCAGAGCTCAAAGGCAAGCCAGAAAACGATTCTAAGCCGTTTGCATCACAATGATGTATGTCCATGCCTGTGACGTTACAGCCAGTCTTGCTTGCTGCCCGTATCAGATATAGAAGAGCAGGTGTACAGTCAGCGTTATCATAGTCTAAGCCACGTCGTACTTCAAACAAGGGATCCATGATACTTGCATTATGGCCAATAGGCGGTGCATGTGCCTGTGCCTCTGTCTCTGCTTCTGCTTTCTCGGACACGCCGTAAATTTCAGAGACCAGGACGATAGGTGTCTGGTAAGTGGCCAAGGACTTGAAAGCGGTACTCAGAAGCTCGATGGCTTCTCCAGAAGACCGAAGTAGGGCATCTTCCTCGACGATGCTCTTGATGTCGGCGTGAACTCGTGGATTCAACCGCAAAAGATTCGGATAATAGCGCAGATGGGACGCCACTGTTTTCAGGAAGCGATTTGTGTTTCTGGCCTCTCGAACGAACTGCGGAAAAGCTTGCAGCCGAACCTTGCGGACATAGGGACCGAAAATAGGATGTTCACAGATGGAGATCAAGGTCTGCAAGCTGTAGCGGGACATCATGATGAAAGGCTCGGATAGATAGCGTTTGGCGAATTCGGGAGAGACTTGATTGCATAGTTGTTTGCAAGTGGAGCGAAGCCTTGAGAGAGGACGCTCTTTAGGGAAAGCATCGTCTGCGTGACGAGCAATCCTCTCGACCAGTTCTGTGGGCAATGGAAGCAGAAAAGACGGCTGTTCGTTCATGTCCTCGGAAGGATATCTGGTCGGCATACTCATGGTAAGAAGGGAGGGAACTTGCATGTCGTCGTTGAGTTGGAGAGGAATTGAAATCAACAGATTGCAGTTAGACGGCCTCTTTTTATAGGCGCTCATGGCCATGTTTGTCAACTTCCACCTGCAAGAGACATTTGATGGACCCAATGAAAATTCACGATCACTATCCCGGCAATTTGGTCCATTTGAGACAGCATGCTTCCATATGCTTGCGATGGTGATGAGAACAGAAATGACATGTCGAAGACAGGAAAGTTGACCGCAAGATGCACATTTGGCTTGGCGCTGTCACATGTCAAATCGAGAGTCGCTCGTCATGCGCAGCATCTCCATCTTCTCTCTTCGATCAAGTCAAGCATAAACACAACCATGTGAAATGGCCGACTGGAGCACGCGCTATCTCGCGGCTCTCGACGCCCGCGACAGACGCGAATCTACTCATAAATCTTACATCGATGCCTGTATGTCTTCACCCTCGGACCCGCCTCGATCCTCGTTCTGACGCCTCTAGTCACCCGTCTGGCCGATCGCAAAAGCGTCGCTGTCACCTCGAACATCTCCGGTACAGCTTCTGGACTATCGGATCAACGTGGCAGCGATGAGGTCAATCGCCTTCGACAAGACCTGACCACGACACAAGCCGCCCGGTCGTCCCTGCAAACCCAACTCCAGACTCTCCAAGCTTCGACAACGTCTCTGACTACGGCAAACACAACCTTGACTCAACAGCTCACCGCTACACATCGACAACTCGCCGCCCTTGAGCGGAAACTGAAAGACCGCGATGAAGAGCTGCGTGAGAAGAAGAAGCTGGTCGAAGATGTGCAGGACGAAACTGTTGCCTTGAACATGGAGTTGAATGCTATGGAAAGAGAGAAGCAGAGATTGAAGGGGGAGAACGCTGAGCTGGTCAGACGGTGGATGGAGAGGATGCATGTGGAAGTCGACAAAGCCAATAGGGAAGGTGGCTGGGAGTGATTTTCAACCTGGAACAAAAGAGCAAGGTTGTGAGGCTACTATTGGTCAGCAGGTTGTGACTATGAAAAGGCGAAAGCGAACGGCGAGCGGAGGGATTGAACACGGCCATGAAGCAAAAGAAGAGAGAAGGGGTTAGATACTGCACCCTGATGCACCGCGGAGCCGTGAAATAATGTCCTGGCACAGTATCTTACCCTGGAGAATGGCCAGCTTGTGATGTATATGTAGCCAAGATTTCATACGAGGCTTTGAGATGCTATTCACGATCAATTCAATGTCCTCGGATCTTCTCGTCACAATCCAAAGGAGATATCTACTGGTGTCATTATGGTCGAATTATGTATGCACAAAATCAACAGGGAAAAGACGATGAGATTATGGCGGCTTGCAGCGGCTCCGCAAAAAAACATCGGCGACGCTGTGGACCGTGACGTGCATGAACTTTCCGAAACTGCCAAACTGCCTTTCGCTTTCTGAGTGAGACGCTTACAAGTTGCAACACAAACACCAGTTGCATATCGACTTGATTCTGTCTAGCGACCACATCTTTTTCTCCTACCGCTCTATCACATTCTCTGTCCTCTACAGGACACCAACAACACCGCAATCATGTCGACCGAAATCGACCTCTACGAGATATTAGAAATCAGCCGCGATGCTACAAAAACCGAAGTGAAAAAGGCCTACCACAAGGCCGCTCGCGTCCACCACCCAGACAAGGTCCCCGAAGCCGACCGCGCTGCCGCAGACGACCGTTTCAAGGATATCCAACAAGCCTACGAGATCCTCAGTGATGACCAGACCAGAGAAATGTACGACATGCACGGCATGGCCGCCTTTGAAAAGGGTGGTGCAGGAGGAGGTGCTGGACCAGACTTGGACGATATCTTGGCGCAAATGTTTGGACAGGGTATGGGTGGCATGGGAGGAATGGGAGGTGGTTTCGAGGGTATGGGTGGCATGCCGGGAATGGGTGGAATGGGAGGCAGAGGGCCCAGAAAGAGCAAGAACGAGATGCAGGAATATGAGGTTTCGCTCGAGGAACTGTACAAGGGCAAAACCACACGCTTCGCTTCGACGAAAAACGTCATCTGCCAGAACTGCAGTGGCAGTGGTGGTAAAGCAAATGCTAAGCCGAAGAAGTGTGGAACTTGCGATGGAAGAGGTATGCGACGTCTCTCCAAATTCACCCTCCATCATGATACTAATCTAGGCTGCAGGTTCAAAGATCGCCCTTCGCCCCGTCGGCCCCGGCCTCGTCACCCAAGAAACCGTCGCCTGCTCCACCTGCTCAGGCCGCGGCTCCTACTTCCCCGACGACAAGAAATGCAAAAAATGCAAAGGTGTTCGCACAATCTCCCAACGCAAAATCCTCGAACTCTACATCCCTCCCGGCAGTCGTCAAGGCGATAAGATCGTTTTGGCAGGTGAAGCAGACCAAGTTCCCGATCAAGAGCCTGGAGACATTATATTCGAACTGGTCGAGACACCGCATGACGTTTTCCACCGTGCGGGTAGTGATTTGCAGGCCGAGTTGAAGGTTACACTTGCAGAGGCCTTGACGGGATTCAACAGAGTCGTTCTGAAGCACCTCGACGGCCGAGGAATTTCACTACATGTCAAGCAGCCTGCAGGTCGCATCTTGCGTCCTGGTGAGATCCTCAAGATCTCGGGCGAGGGTATGCCCATCAATCGTTCGGATGCCAAGGGCGACCTTTACCTGATCGTCGATGTGGTGTTCCCTGAGGACGGCTGGTTGAGAGACGAGGCTACCATCAACAAGATCAGAGATGTGTTGCCGAAGAGCAAGGAGGAGGAAATCACAGCCGAGGAAGTCGATGAGGTGGATTGGGAGGTCGTCAGTGATATGGAGGACTTTGGTGCCGGCTCAGGAGACCCGAGAGCGGCTGAGTGGGAAGACGACAGTGAGGAGGAAGGTGAGGGAGCTCAGTGCCAGCAGCAATAAGCTCGTGGAAGAGAGGAGGCAATGCCGCGAAGACGAAGACGCAAAAGTTACGAAGGAGGATAGACACATTGACGATCATATCAAGGAACGGCCTTCGCTGACGGAGAATTGGACAATTGGCGTACATGAGAGAGGGAAGCTCAAAATCTGCTCCTTGCTATTAGACACTTGTATATTGGAACGCTCTACTCCATCATTGCTCATCTTCTGACAAGTTTCACGGTCAATATATCGTCGGAAGGATTGAGTACTTCTCACCATGATGACACTCATCCTAACAGGAGCCTAGCTGCAATCATGTAATCAAGGTGTTTTCTTCGACGCACCTTCCTCTCGAGCATTGCCGGCTAGCTGTTGCCAATTCATGGTCACGATACCATCTTCAACCCCCTCAATCCTTCTCTTCGTTTTCTTGACACACCGTCATCATATCTCATCGCACACTTATCTTCCATATCGTATCTTTTGCTTGGTATCTATCAATTCCATCAACTGATGTCGCAACGAAGGCGGATACGGACCGCTTCCGTGTCGTCAATTGTCGTCGATTCTCGTTTTCCCGCCCAACTCCGGCTTCCGACAACGGACTTTTTACCCTTGTGCCTTGCATCAGTGTGCATGAGTGTGCATATTCCCCGCAAAGACCTTCCCAAATTGTCGATATCAGAAGTTTGTGCTTGCGAAACCGGTGCAAATGACAGCGGCGAAGCATGAAAAGTTTTGGACTCAACGGCTCCTCGTCGCCGTCTTGGTCATTTGAGGATTGATAGGAGTCATATTCGGTTCTTCTCTCATATATACAACTATCTGATCCGTCCTCTGGAGAGTCACAATTGATATATCACTGATCTGCTGCATCTGAACTTCCCGGTTTTCTTCACTCACATATCTTTTTTTTCATCTTCACTGAGGAAATTTGTTGCACTCTATCCTAGAACTTTCAGCATCTACCTACTCAACATAATCAACACTACACAACAACACAACACCGCAATCATGGGCTACACTCGCGAAGAACTGCCCGTTCATACGAAGAGCAACTCGCTCTTCAATCATCTGGAGACCATGCCTGGCGATCCCATTTTTGGATTGATGTCGCAATACGCAAAGGATCCTGCAGAGTTCAAGGCTTCTCTTACCATTGGTGTCTACAGAGATGAGGATGGCAAGCCTTGGGTTTTGCCTACGGTTAAGAAGGTGTGTTATTGAATCTCCTCTTCACCTTTCTCCTTGTTCTTCTTCACTCTGTGTTTTTCAATTCTTTGCTGCTGGTATGTTGGTGTTCGGGGGCAATTTTCGATGGTCTTGAGTAAGAGGTGGAAATGGTGGAAGGGGTATGATTCCATGACATCTTGTGGTGAATTGAGCAACACAAAAGAAAACCCTGTGATCACGCAAAGAACAGGGAAGAGGAAGCATTCACGTCATTGAAAGAAGGACAGATAATGAGACCTATGGTCCCTCATCTGTGCCTGTTGTTCTCATCGCGCAACTTCACTTATATCCGTACTTTTGAAAGATGTCTCCCTCGATGCTAACCTTCCTACCCAGGTTGAGAAGATGATCGCAGAAGATGTGGCCACAAACCACGAATATCTTCCCATGGAAGGTCTCGGTGCTTTCGTAGAGTCAGCACGCGACCTCCTCTTCGGAAACCCCTCTCCTGATCTCACTTCCCGTATCGGTTCCCTCCAAACCATCTCCGGAACCGGTGCCGTACACTTGGGCGCCCGCTTCTTGAACGACAGCCTTCAACCCAAACGCATCTGGGTATCCGACCCGACATGGGGAAACCACCACGCCATCTTCGACATCGCCGCCCCCGATGTCGAACAGAAGATGTACCCCTACTACGACGCCGCAACCTGCAGCTTGAACTTCTCGGGCATGATGTCCACACTCGAAGAACAAGCCCAACCCGGAGACCTTATCCTGCTCCACGCATGCGCCCACAACCCCACCGGAATCGACCCCACCAAAGACCAGTGGAAGCAAATCGCCGACCTGTGCGAGCGCAAACACCTCTTCCCCTTCTTCGACTCGGCATACCAAGGCTTCGCCTCCGGCGACGTCGACGAAGATGCCTGGGCCGTCCGCCACTTCGTCTCCCGCAACACCCTCGAACTCGTCGTCGCTCAATCCTTTTCCAAAAACTTCGGTCTGTACGGTCAACGTGTCGGTGCTTTCCATATCGTTACTTCTTCCCAGGAAGCAAGGGATAAAGCACTCTCCCACCTCATCTACCTCCAACGCGCCGAAATCTCCAACCCACCCGTCTACGGCGCCAGAATCGTAGCTTTCATCCTCCAAAACGCCTCCCTCAGACGAGAATGGGAGCAAGATTTACTCATCATGTCCGGCCGCATAAAAACCATGAGGGCTGCTCTTTTCGGTGAATTGCAAAACCTAAACACACCGGGTAATTGGCAACATATCGTCGATCAGAATGGAATGTTTTCGTACACGGGACTTTCGGAAAAACAGGTGCTGGCGTTGAGGAAGGAACATATCTACCTCCTTACTTCTGGTCGTGCTTCCATCTCTGGCCTCAACGGTGAGAATGTTGCTCTGGTGGCAAAGGCTATTGATAAAGTTGTCAGGGAGACTGGTGATGCGCCTGCTTCTGCTGTTTAGAGAAAGGTGGTTTCTGGAGCGGCGGTACGTGGTTGGGACAGCAATGATGATGATTGGAAATTTTGTGCATGTATATATAAAACTTTTGCGCTTTTCTTGGTCGTTTTTCGTTTTTAGACGGGATGGAAATTATAGACAAGGACTTCTTTTCTCTTTTCACTTGCGATAATGAATTGGACGAGAAGATTGTTGCACACGCGATCTGGGCATGTGTTGAATATTTTTAATACTCCTGGTTCAGGACAGTGGGTGGGTTGTGCGGGAATTGGGTGAGTTGTGCATCAGGGAAGTGGTTGAGTTGTGTAATAAGGAGGAGTCTGAGTAGAATTTCGGACACAACATGCATTCATACGTTTTATACCGATTCATCACAATTCAGATATCAGAAAAGAAGAAGAAGAAGAAGAAGAAGAAGAAAAAGAAGGAGGAGATCTCGTCATCAAACTTATCATACAGAAGATATTGTTACACAAGAAAAAAGCTTCACACCTCAAGTCTCCTCCAACACTCTTCATGCCCAAGCACAGCCATGACCTGCGAACTTCCAGGCCCCGGACGTCCAAAACAGAGTTTTTCTCTCAGGTAATGGTGCAAATGCTTACTCCATTCTTTCATCTTGGTTTTATCCACTTCGCCGTCTACAGTCGCGCGTTGTTGGATGACCTCTCCTATCACCTTGGCGTATTCGGCTATGGTGGCATCGAGTCGCGTCTTGATTTCCGTGTAGGTGGGTGCTGAGATGATAACGTCTTTCGTGACAGTTTGGTCGAAGTTTTTCAAAACGTCCATGGCTGCGGTGTGGAGGTCTGATTTGGAAATTGATGTGTCGGGTGACGGTGAGGCTGGTGGTAAGGTGGTGAAGAAATAGGCGTTGCGCTCGACATACGAGCTTGGGTTTTCATATGTTTTGGCATCGATAAACAGGATTTTGGTCATGTAGATTCGCAGATCTTGAGTCGCTAATGCTCGGGAATTGGGATAGGCAGTGCGGGCGGCTGATTCGAGTAGATCGAGTAGATTCTCGAATGACGGGTCTGCGGTCGAGGACTGCATGGCGCGCTCGATGATGATCTTGGCGTGGTTCTTTTGGAGATACCATAGTTTGTCGAACGAGACGATGGAGTTTCCCTTGGTGAATTTCAAGTCGAAGAGATCGATCAACTTGTTCATCTCCATGACATCGTCACGAGTCGGGTTTCGCCAACCGAGCAAGGCGAGGAAATTGGCCAGACTCTCGGGCAGGATGCCATGTTTTGTTTTCAAGGCGCCAATATCGGTATCAAAATTACGCTTCGAGAGTTTTGCTTGATCTTTGTCTGTCAACAGGCCAACATGAGCAAAAGCTGGCGGTGTCCATCCAAAGGCATTGTAGAGAGCAGCATGCAGCGGTGTCGAAGACATCCACTCAGTACCACGAATCACATGAGTGATCTTCATGTAGTGGTCGTCGATGACATTTGCAAGGTGATATGTCGGGGTTCCGTCGCCCTTGAGAAGAATGACACCTTCCACGGCAGCTCTTTGCGGCAGGGTCTTCTTAGACTCGAGAGAGACTTTGCCGTATACAAGGTCAGACCAGCTGGGAGCCTTGTCGGGCTTGCCGAAGCGGACGGCGTGTTTCTCATTACGTGCTCTTTCGGCTGACTCCTCCAGAGGTATACTGGCGCAATCGCTGTGGCAGCCGCCAATGGCAGATCCCACTAGTGAAGCATCCACATCGACAGGTGCCTGGGCGGTAGAGCTGCAGAAGCATCGGAAGGCGGCTTTGGATTCGACGAGTTCCTGGGCGTGTTTCTGGTAGAGGGGAGTTCTTTCAGACTGCTTGTATGGACCGTATGGGCCGCCGACTTGTGGGCCTTCATCCCATTGTATGCCAGCCCATCTCAGGTCATCGCACAGCCTTTGCTCTGCATCAGGAACCAGTCTTTTCTTCTCCCATCAGCTCTTGTATTGTGTGATCTGATTCATCAATCCTCACCTGGTCCGTGTCTTCTATCCTGAGCAGAAATTGGCCTCCGGTCCTTTTGGCGAGCAGATAATTGAAGAGAGCCGTACGTAGCGATCCAAGATGTAGGTAGCCGGTCGGCGAAGGAGCGAAACGTGTTCGTGCTGGTCCAGAGGGAAGTAATTCACGGGTCGAGTGCCCTTTGGCAGGGTTTATCGCTGTTGTGGAAAAGCTCTTGGACGAGAAAAGAAAGGCGGTGGAAATGGGAGAAGCTCTCGGGAGTGCCTTCCTGTATGCGCCGGAGGTGATTGAGAAGTGACGTGTGGCCGGAGTGCTTAGTCGACCAAGGCACGACCTGCAGACGTAGCCTCGCGACCGGCTCGGTAACTGATTCAGCAGTCGCGACATACTTGTCAAACGGTTAGAAAGGAGCGACCTTCCCAGTGTCATTGAATTGTGTCGGCGGAGGTGGATTGTCCGCAACTCCGACCCCACGCATGTGCTTGGCTTGGCGTTCGTCAATCGCATACAGCTCCGTCACCAGCTCACCCTCCCCAGTCACTTCCATACACAAGCCAACATGGACGACGCAAGAAAGACGTGGGGTGAGTCGAGAATGGTCTATTCTGCTTTGACACCTTCTGACGATCCGCAGAGCTGGAGAACGCAATCAACCTCACAGACGCCACTCGCGATCAACTATACACCTACTCGGTCGAACAGCAAAAGGACATCAACAACAAGAGACCATGGCGCGCAGACCCCAACCATTTCAAGCATGTTCGCATCTCATCTGTCGCCCTGCTTAAGATGGTCATGCACGCTCGCTCCGGTGGCAGCATCGAAGTCATGGGCCTCATGATCGGCTACGTTCTGGACGAGACCTTTATCGTCACTGACGCTCTCCGCCTGCCTGTCGAAGGAACAGAGACCAGAGTCAACGCTCAAGACGAGGCCAACGAATACATGGTCAAATACCTGGACCGCTCCCGTCAAGCCGGTCAACTCGAAAACGCCGTCGGCTGGTACCACAGTCATCCCGGCTATGGCTGCTGGCTTAGTGGCATCGATGTCTCGACTCAGTTCACTCAGCAAACCTTCTCGGATCCTTTCGTCGCCGTTGTCATTGACCCCGACCGCACTGTCAGCTCTGGCAAGGTTGAGATTGGCGCCTTCAGAACATACCCCGAGGGTCACGTCCCTGCAGGCCATGACTCTGCCGGAGAGGGCATGGCCGCTGTTCCTCTTGCCAAGGCTGCCGACTTTGGCGCCCACGCAAACAAGTACTACTCACTTGACGTCTCACACTACAAATCCTCTCTCGACAATACGCTGCTGGAAGCTCTCTGGAACAAGTACTGGGTCCAGACTCTGTCATCCTCGCCTCTGTCTACCAACCGCGAATATGGTACCAAGCAGATTGAAGACCTGGCAGGCAAGATCCACCAAGTCACTCAAAACGCAAAGCATAGGGGCTCCATGTCAATGCGTCCGGGTGGACCAAAGGGTGACGCTGCACTGGACAAGGTGGTAGCTGCTGCCGACAAGATTGCCAACGAGGAGAAGACGGGTCTTCTGGCTGCTCAGATCAAGGAGAAGGTCTTTTCGACACCCTCGCAAGCTGCAGCCAACTCGGGCGGCAACGGAATTGAGGTGAAGATGCAGGAGGCCATGGAAGAGTAGAGGAAGACCTCTTAAACGACGACGATGATACGAATTGCATGGGTTTGCTGGCGTACATATGGCTCGAGACACGCATTTACCACGGCGTTATCATGGGTTACAGACTATAATAAGGTCACGGGCAATAGAGCGTAGGAAGAACGCGAGCGTATACAATCCTAAGCTGATCTGTTCTTCGCGACAATCTTTGTTCAAGCTTGAACGCGTCGATCCAAAAGTGCCACGTATTTCGTCATCTTTCCTTGCTTTTTCCAGGAGCTCGACCAAAGCTCGAAAATTGATGTGAGTTTGGTGGTGCCTGATTCCATTTTCTTAGTGAGGCAGACGTGAAACATAGTATCCGACATGACGCAGCAACGGACTCCAGCAGTATAATGTTCACTTGACAAAGCAAAGGAGAAATATGTGGTTATCACTCTGGGCAGATGAGATTCCTCAAACATGGTTGTTGTCGACCACAATGTCGCCATCGAGGTTGGAAGCCATTGTAAATGGTATGACCCTGCCTGGATCAACCGACGTTGGCATCGTCAGCATCGGAGCTTCAGATACGTTCCCAACCATTATTTCCGGTGACCATTCTGCTAAACGAATCAACATCCTCTGCCTTCTCCTTCCATATGAGAGTACTTCTTCAGATGCACAAATACACAAGCTGCCGCCCCGTTCCGTTGTGGAAAGTAGAGCAAAATTGCCTTTCTGCTCCTCCGTCATACAAAGCTGTTTCGTTGAAAGCTTTAATGTGCACAAAACTGCAAGCTTCCGCAAGAGCCGGAGGAGTAAGAAGATGGCGTCCCTGCCAAAGCTGTCAGAATTTCTAACGACACATGCGAGTCGCTCTTTCTAGTGGACGGCTGAGTATTTTACGTTATAAGTTCTGGTATCTTGCACCTCATTGTCTTCCTATGCGTACGCGTATCACGTCTCTATTGTTGCGGACATAACGAGGGCTAGAACTCCCGAACCCCCGGCATCCCCGGATGCTCACAAATTGAGGCTCAACTGTAATATGACGTTAAGCAGCTAATCAGCGAAATTGATGGGAAGTGTTCCTTCACGCCAACCCCTCGCGCTCGCGTGAGCCGCTGCCAATCCTTTGACAATCAATCGACAATCAATCACCCATCCTGGCCATCTCTATACGACATTCATCTTCCACGCTATACAACACCGATGGGCGCGCGGTGAAGATGCCACAGTCTGCTGCAAGACTTCCGTTTCCCCTTGCGACTTTGGGCCTCGATCGCGTGCCGCGGTAGCAACATTTCTCTGGGAAAAATATATAATACTTAATCTCTAGTTCTACCAGCATGCCGCTGCCTACAGCATCCTTCGTCGGCGGTGTCCTGGTGCTGGCCTACCTCTCGACATTCGTCCTGTTCGCTCTCCTGCGTATCCTGACCGGTGTCAGTATCCAGCGCATCGGCTATTCTGGTTTCCGTCGCATCGCTTTCTCGCCCAAGGATGGAATCAAGATATACATCAGAGGCATCGGCCTGTCATTACACCGACCCACCTTTGCGCAACCCACGTGGATCAGTCTTCATCTTACCGAACCTCAAATCGTCGTCGACTTCCGCGCCCTAGGAAAATCCACCAAGAATACACAACCAGAAGAAAAAGCCCAGTCGCATGAGAATGGCGCATCACAATGGAAGAAGTTGACCGAAGTCAAGGACAAGATCAAGAAATTGCATACAAAGATAAGATACCTATGTCTGGTCGATTTGGTTGCTGTGTCCAGTACTGTGGTCATCAAAGAGGTGGGAACAATCACAGTCGAGCGCATCACTGTCGCTGTGGATACAAGAGCAAAGACGGTGGATCGTAGTCGCTTGTTCCAACACGACCAGACCAAAGCTTCATCACACACCCCTGCCGAATGGAAGAGCATCATCCGGTCAATTTTGTTCACCCCTGAAGGAAAGGACTCAACTGAGGTTCTAGACGGTCTTTCGTTGAGTGTACACGGTTTCCTACACCCACATCTTGAAGGGTTGCGCGATGCTTCGATTGCGCTGAAACTGGGTCGATTGGATATACCTTACGACGAACTTCTGGACGCCAGCGAGAAGTTACACGATATTCGTGCTTCAACAAAACAGACTGCCCAAAACTCGACTTCTATACAAGCACCCAAAATCGCCATTAACGATGTGCTGAAGGAGCCTCGGGACGCGGAAGATCGTGAGGAGAAGATTATGGAAGCCGTGGCTGAGTCGAGAGAGTTTCTTGGATCTGTACTCAAAGGCATACAGGAGTTTCAGCTGGCCATCGGCTTCTTGGGCCTTTCAAGGCGTATCAGATCTCTGCACACTTCTGGGCAGCATGTGTACTTCAATATGGCCATGAAGGAACTGGGTCTGGATCTACTGCGACTTGATTCGAGAAGTCCAGCGCATCGCATGTACTTTTCGCCGACAGATGTCGCTCATCAGGCTCTACTCACAGCCATCTCAATTTCAGCCGGTGTTGATGATGGCCATGATCATCCAGAGCGCATGCTCTATGTGCCTATGGTCACCGCTACAGTCAAAACCACACTTCCTTCGAAGACGATACAGAAGCCCGACGATTCGACCAACGTGCGGGAACGCAACAGCAACATTCTGTTTGCCAACCTTGTGTGTACTTCACCATCTATCGATCTGGATCCAAAGCACTTGCCACTCCTACTAGCCATCGCTAAGGTTCGACAAGAGTCGAAAAAGTCTTCAAGAGCGCCCTTGTTGACCAGTCGTGGTTTCCTATCGCGCCTCTTACCCAAAGCGATCATCAAAATCGCTGTTCAAGAACCAGTCGTCAGAGTTTCACTCCCTCCTTTGAGTCCATGCTTCTCTGGAGATGTCGAGTATGATTTGCTCATTTCATCAACTTCGACCATGTCCCTGGACATTGACTCGCAGCACTCTTCAACCGACTCTGCAGTCAAATACGGGTTGCACCTACATTACAGACAGACATCAAGTCAGCTATATTACCAGACAAATGCTGGCCAGAAACACGACCTTCTGCAAACAGAGACAATTGAGGTCAAGGTTGATGTCAACGTACTGCCACAACCTGAGGTCTTCGTCTATGGTAGATTCCAGACATTCTCAGTCTTCTTGGTCCGTACGGAAATCTCTGAAGGTATTCGCCAAATTGTCAAGGCCGCTCGCAGAGAAACAGACTCAGCCGACGGAACCACTGTTGTAAAGAAGCCTAGTTTCCTTCGCCAAATTCCAGATTGGCTGCAGCATGTGAGCGTACAAGGTGCTGACTTCAACATCGAGCTAGCAGGCGTAGATCAGGGTGTCTCCAAGTATGCTCGTGGATTTGCCTTGCAGCTAGAGTCATGGTCGACCGAGTACAAGGCACATCGCGAAGATGTCTATGTTCCTGTACCACGAAGAAGGTCACTTAGTAGGTCTTTCTCGCGCGAAAGGAATGATCGATCGTCAACACCAGAGGCACCGCGAAAGAAGCAGTCACTCCCGACGGACGGTCGCAGGTTAGCCTTGCACATCCAAGGTTTGGAAGGCCACATAACAGACGCTGTCGAAGATTCACCTGCCGATCCCTTCATCACCTTGCCCAAGTTTGAAGTTGCTTTCTCGACCTCCAGTGATTTGCAAGGGCCACTCTTCCACATCAATTCGCATGCTAAGAGCCTGCAATTGAAATACTCCCTTTACAAGCACTTCTCCATTGGTGTGGCAGTCTTGACATTCCGAAGAATGTTCTTGGTACCTGGAGCCCATCCCGCTGACGAGGAGCGCAAAAAGCATCAGCCCAGCTCCACTGTCAAGACTCGGGATCATTCTCAATATGATCAGATTTTGATGAGCGAAGTTACCACGATCGACTTCAAGGCAAACCTCATTCAAGTCAAAGCTGATCTGCCATCAGATCCTCCAATGATGATTCAGATCTTTGGAGCTGACTGTGGTCGCCATAGATGGGCTACGCCATTCGCTCGTCTCAAAGTGGTGCGACTGCTGGCTGGTACCCCTAACATGAAGCAAGTGTGGAGCCGTATTGTCAGTGTCAAGAATCTTCGTTTCGACCTGCGCGAGATCAAGACCAAAGTAGGCACAAAGACAGACATCGCAAAGTCTTTCGACCTTACAACAGACGTCATTCGTATTGGTGTGCCACATGGTATGGTTCTGCACTCCATCTTTGACAACATTGTCAACACTGTGAAGACTTGCGAGCAGTTACACCATCATTTCAGCACAGGAACGCTTGAGTATATCCTTGAGAAGCATCCTGAAGGCCCAAAGAAAGTCCCGAGAATCTCTCTGCGCAGTCAGTTGTTGCTCTTTGAGATTGAAGACAGTGGCTTTGAATGGAAATTAGGAACAATTTATCGAGCCGGCCTGGTCGAGCAACAGCAGCGTCTCGCGCGCGAAGAAGCTTTCAGACTCAAAGTCAAGCATACAGAATCAAATCAACGCCAAAGAAGAGGTAGTTCTCGTGTGCGAACAGCTTCTGCACAACCCCCGCCATCTCGCCGCCGCAGTATATCACGACCTGCAACATCACATCACAGAAGAAGCAAAAGTGCTCACTCGATACACACGTTGCGTGAAGAGGATGAAGAGTCTCCTGAAAAGCGCCGTGGCCGAGGTCGTGACCGCAAAATCCGCTACGACACCGAGGGCAAGGCTGATATGAGTGGCGCAAGCACCCGAACTGTCGAGAAAGCCCATGCAAAGCTGCAAGAATTCAACGCTCAGAGCTGGAAGAAGCGTATCGACCGTGCTCTGGGTTCCCAGAGTCATGCACTTAAAGAGTTGCGTGGTCTCCTATGGGGCATGAACGACTTGCCAGATGAATCTGACCAAGCTGAGAACGTAATGGCCATACCACAAAGGCCTGCTCTCATGGCTGCTATTATCAGCGATGTGGGCGTCATCATCGACAAGCCTTCCTTTGCACTCGATCAATACCCCCAATTCCTCCATGATATTGGAAAGGGCATGCCTATGGATATGAAGTATGGTCTACTACTACCCATGAATCTGAAGGTTACCCTGGGTGAAGCTAGAGTAATGCTGAGAGACTACCCATTGCCTCTCTTACACATACCAGCCATTCGCCTTGGCCAATCGCCTCGACTTGCTAGTATGTCCCTTAGCACAGACTTTGTTGTCGCAGAAGAGTTCCAAGGACCAGAGTCTGAACGTCATATCAACGTTGTCGTGGTGCCGAAGGATAAGTTCGGAAAGGACGATACTGACAAGAATTTCTCTGTCGACGTGCGTAGAACCATATCGGCAGTCAAGACTTACTCCGACATGAAGATTGATATCAACACAAGCTCGCCCACAAGAATCACCTGGGGAACTTCCTACCAGCCAGCCATTCAAGATATGATGCAAGTCATTGAGAATTTCACGAAGCCACCTATGGATCCCTCCGAAAGAGTTGGCTTCTGGGACAAGATCAGACTTAGCTTCCACTCGAGACTTGACGTCAACTGGAAAGGCGATGGCGATGTTCATCTTTGTCTCAAGGGCTCTAGAGATCCTTACGTTGTCACAGGCCTTGGAGCCGGATTTGTCATGGTCTGGAGAAACAAGGTCCGCTGGAGGATTGCACAAGATGACGATCCTCGCAAGTTTATGACTGTGGACAGTGGTGACTATGTCATGGCTATCCCTGACTACAACTACTACGCTCGGCAATCACTCGAAGTGGAGAACGAGTCGTCCAGCGGCTCCAGTAGTGTCAACAGCAGCAAGGCTACAGCCGCATTCAAGAAGGTTGTCATGAAGCTATCCGGCAATGTGCAGTGGATGGCTGGTCTGACCTTCGAACGCGAAGTTGAAGGTGACAAGAGAAGCTTCAATTTCTGTCCTCATTACAAGGTGAAGCTCAGGCATCCTGATCATGCCAAAGCACCACCAGGAGAAACCTACGACGCGTTCAAGACATTCAGAAGTCACTGGATTCATGGTTCTATCGCTATTTCCGCACCGCAAGACCGGGACTGGAACGTCGCCAACCTCCAGCCGTCAAAGAATTACAACTCAGTCCATCTCACGCCTCGCTTTTTCACGCACTTCTACGATTGGTGGTCACTTTTCTCAGGTGTCATGTCATTGCCCGTTCGCCAAGGTCCCCTATGGGGAAGCATGGAGAAGTCGAGCAAAAAGTTTGGTCGTCATCTCGGTACAATCAAGTACAACCTTCTCTTCTCACCTCTTTTCATCAGTCACATCTACAAGCACAAAGACGCTGAGGACTATCAAAACGATGTCGTCTCTGCCACTGGTCTGAAGATGAAACTTGATAGCTTCATGTTGGATCTTCATCAACGCAGAGAGACATTTGAGATCCCAGCCACATCAGAGAAGAAGGCCAAGAGAACGACCGCCATGAAGATCAACCAATGTCAGCTTGATTTCATCTCAGCTGATATTCGAGCGATATCTGCATCGATCAAGGGTACTAGTACTGCCGAACTCGACCGGGCTGACGAAGCCACTCTGGCTAGCTACCAGACAAGCAACATCACCAACGTAGACATGTCCAAGTTCACCATCCCAGACAACGACCTGACATGGATCGACATGGACGACTTTGTTGAGCTCGACTGGATCTTGCCTGCAGAGACGAACCCCGCAACGAAGATTCTCCCACTTGGATTCGCACCTCGCTTCACGTACTTCAGACAGACAGACCATGGTGACTCAGTGTCTGGAGACACAACAAGATCAAGTATCTTCGGCGACGAACCCACTCACTATTGCGTCATGTCCAAGCGAAACGACCCGCGCCGAGTACAAGCCGATCTGATTGAGTCTCGTATTCACCGTATTGAAGAACAGATGGCAAACAATGAGCGTGCGGTTGGCGAGCAAGAAGTCAAGGTTGTCAGAAACCATGATAATGACGAACATCTAAGTGAGCGATTAAGAGCTCTGAAAAACCACACAGAAGCATTGCAGAAGAAACATGAGTTCTTGTGCAAATTGTTGAACGTGCTGGTCCAGAAGCTGCAACAAGAGGATCCGTCCATGGGCGAACATATCGAAACAGACGATCTGCCCGACAGAGATCCGGAGAAAGACGGTGAATCGAAGGAAGACTCCACTCCGCTCGCAGACTATACAAGCGACTTCAATAACCGCTTCGTCGTCCACAACGCTCAGATAAAGTGGAACAACTCACTACGAAACATCATTCTCCGATACATCCATCAAGTCAGTCAAAGACGTGGATTTGTTTACTACATGTCGAGAAGAGCTGTCAAGTTCATCCTTGACATCCTTGACGAGCAAAAGAAATCAGGCCCACAAGCCCCAGAAGACCGGACGAACAGCACGGTCAGTAATGACACTTCGTTCTTGCCGATGACTCCCAACCAGGAAGATGAGATGGAAGTTCAAGATCGTATTGACCAGCTTTTGAACGACGGAAGACAATTTGTCAATGCGGACGACCCCGAGAAACAGGAATGCACAGAAACAGCTGCTAATGAGGGGGCTGGAGAGGGCATCTCGACTGAATACACGCCACAGAATACCTACCACTTCCGTCTTATCGCTCCGCAAATCCAATTGCAGAGCGAGAAGAATCCGAAATCTGTCATGCTAGTCGCCGCCAAGGGTATGCAACTCAAGGTCGTACAGATTATGGATAAGGAAAGAGTACTCGATGAGATCAGTGGTCTGGTACAAACTCGCTTCTCAGCCGCTATGGATAGCATGCAAGTCTTTGTGGCTAGTACGAAGACTTTCTCGACCGAATATCTGCACATGTACTCTGGCAACCGCTATGGTGGCAAGGTCGGAGAGTACTGGCCGCCCTGGGTGCCTCTGGAAGTCATGTTTGAATTCCAAGTCAATCCATATGGTTTCTCGAGGGTTGTCCACCGCACCTCGGCAAGTCTGCGCTACGACAAATACAACAACCTCCGATTGAAGTACAACGACGATGTCAGTGGAGGAGATGGCAACAAGACACAAAATCCAGATGCCTCCGACACTCGCATGGACCACGTCTATATCGAGTTCCCGCACTTCCGAGCAATCTGCGACTCCAACCAGTACTTCGCTATGTACATCATCGTACTGGACCTGCTCCTGTACAGCGAGCCGCTCGAAAAGACTCGTAGCGAGAGACTGGAGAAGATCATGCTGGCTTCTGACTTCAGCGATCTGACAGGCGCCCCTGAGATGGTTGAGATGCTACAATCTCGCATCCGCCAGCTAGAAGATATCAAGATGCACTTCCAAGTCAATGAAAAGTTCCTGGATCGTCAGGGATGGAAGGATAGAATCGCCCTTGATGCAGATCTTGCTTCTTGCGAGGACGAACTTTTCTTCATGATGAAAGCGATTACGACCTCTCAAAGGAGAAACGAAGATCGCGGCCAAGACGAATCGCCTGGTCTTCTAAGATGGTTGATATCATCCAAAGAAATTGCTTGGCACCTGATCCGTGGCGAGAACGAGTCTCTCCTCGAATTCCAGATCAAGGATGGTCTCTTTGATCGAACTGACAACAATGACGGCTCTAACTACAACTGCATTGAGATTGGTAGAATCAATGGTTTCAATCTGTTGCCGAACGCAGTATACCCAGAGATCATCGCGCCATACATTGATCCAGCTCGTGGATTCCACAAGCAAAAGGACATGAAGATGCTGCGTGTGCAATGGCTGATGCTTGAAGCTATTGCTGGTATCCCTGTTGTCGACTACTTTGAAGTCAACGTTATGCCTCTGCGTGTTCAACTCGAACGCGAGATTGCCAAGCGTCTTTTCGAATATCTCTTCCCTGGAGTCGGTGGGAATGCGTTTGAAGGAGGCGGCTTCTCGCCCTTCATGGTCCGTAACATGGCTGTACCCAAAGACGACGAGGAAGACTCCGATGAGAAGAAAGAAACTAAGAAGGCTTTGCCGCTTGATGAGAGCACAAGTTCGGCTATACATCAAGGTGTAGGCACAGGAGCAGGCGAACTTGAGCACAGACTCCAGCCTACGCTGAAGCTACCGGAAGGAAAGGTGCCACTCAAGGGAAAAAACAAGGGCTTGGGTATCAGCCAACAAACATCCTCCTCCCACAGTCTTCACTGGAATCCCTTTGGACATTCCGACAAGTCATCAAGCAACGTTGCCAAGAAGCAAAATGGCAATACGGCATCCAACGTCAGTCTTGTCAGTCGCACGCCTTCCCAGCGCTCCTCGGAAACAAATTCCCTCGCCGAGAGTGAACTGTCAAAGAAGAAGCCTGCCAAGAAAGGCAAGTCTGACAAGGACGACAAGCAAGCTTCAGATGATTTATCACTCATGCTTTCACGTGCGTCCAATTACATGACGCTGTCATTTTTCAAGGTCCCTTCTATGGTTCTCTGCCTGTCTTACAAGGGGCAAGGCCGTCGCAACTTGGAGGATGTACACGATCTTGTCTTCCGCATGCCCACTCTGGAGTATCGCAACAAGACATGGTCGAACCTAGATTTGGCTCTTCAGATGAAGAAAGATTTGATCAAGGCTCTCATCTCACACGCCGGCGCCATCGTCGGTAACAAATTCCACAACCACCGTCCAGCCCGCCAAGCAGCTACCAGCAAGCTTCGCGAGATCGCAAACCTCAGCACCATGCACATCCATTCCCACAACGATGAACGCGGCTCCGAAGCTTCAACTCCTTCGCACATGACAACCTCCTCTATCGTGGAAGAAGAAGATGAAGCGGAAACAGAACATGATACTCCAGCTCGACCCTCGTTCACTTCCGGTCGCCCCAGCGTATTCGAAGACCACTCCCCAGCATCACTATTCCCAACCCGCACCAAATCCATCACACCTTCTCTCGCTTTATCTCAGGAATCAGAAGGACCCATCTTCAACCGCCGCCCTCAAACCGGATACTCCAACATCTCCCGCGTCTACACGAATGGATCTTCTTCCCTCGCCCCCTCTCGCAAATCCGAAGAGAGCAGGGTCAGAAGTACTTCCATCGGCAGTTCCGACCACAAAAAGGGTGGTCTTTTCGGCAGACTCAGACCCGGAACCAGTGCATCCAATCAATCAGGGGATGCAGGCAGAAATGGCAGTTTGGGATCGGATGGGCAGGATGATGAGGGTTTCAAGAGTAGATTGTTGCTCGGAGGACAGAAATTGCTCAATAAATTGCCGCATGGTAAAGGATAGAAATCTTGAAATTTTCATCGGATGGGGGCGGGAATGGGGTGGAGAGTAGATGGGGGTTTCGCTTTGACCAATGGGTGTTTTCTTGGAGAATGACAAAAGAAAGTCTTGAGGGGGAGACTTCTCTTTTACTCTCGTAGTGGTGGCTTCTTTTGCTTTTCGAGGGGATGGATGAAAGGGTGGTTTTTGTAGATATTCTTTTCATTCTTTCTTCTTTCTTCTTCTTGGTTGATGAAAGGTTTACATTGTACAATCACATTTTTTTCAAGAAGTTGTGGGAGAGAAGCTCCCATTGAGCAAGGCTTTAATTCTCTGGTCGGCCTCGCGAGCCATTTTGACTCGAAATAACATTTGTGAATCATTCTTCTGATTTCCAAGGGGCAGTATGCGAAAGAATGGAGATCTTGTGCGGTGGAACAGTTGGTACCGTGTGGCGACGCCTACAGAGCGTCTCTCTTCGGCCCCAGGGATCCTGGTGATGACGGTATCTTGTTTGCTGAAAGTGATTTGGTACACCGGGAGTCTTGATCCGAGAATAGTGTGTTGATGCAAATGACAAGATACCTACTTTTGCAAAAAGAAAAGACGAGATTTGTCTTGCTTATGTGCTTGTCGATTTGTCTGGGCTTCTCAGCCAAAGACTTTCGTGTCTCGGGGGCGTGATGCCTTTGTGTTGTAAATCTACAGTCTCACGGGTTGTCTTGGACCCCGTCAATTTCACTTGCCTGCTTTGATTGTCGAATACTCTTTCTCTTTGCGTACTGTAGAAAGACTGATCGTTGCTACCTGTCCACTGTTCACTCATCGCCACCAGCGTACACACTTCTATCAACTCTGTAAGTCTCTTCTCACTGCGGGAGAAACTCCTATCTCTGACACACTATTTCGCAGAATGATGGCGACCAGCAAAGCTCGCCTCACCTCGCTGCCGACCGAGATCTTGAGCATCATCTTCTCTGATGAAAGCGTAGGATCTTCCCGGGGTCCAACTCTGTCCTTGACCGACTTGGGCGCTGTCCGACTCAGCTGCAAGGCTCTTCAGAGTCCGGCAACCGCGATCTTCGCTCAACGCTACTTCCAAAACCCCTACGTCATGATCTGGAAGGAAAGTCTCGAGGCACTTCTGGATATCTGCAGACACCCTGTGTTTGGTCCTTGTGTGAGGAAGATTGAATTTCTGGAAGGAGACTACAGGTCCGATCCTGCACTTGGCTCAGCAGATTCAGTTTACGACCAAGACACCGCGACTGAGCTGGGTGTCGCGGCAACGCGATTTCGAGAAAGCTGGCGCACACGTAAAACTCCTGGCCGAAACGTTCAAAGCACTCGAGGTTCATGGAATCCCCCTGGAAGTCTGTGTGCACGATCACTTCCGACCAAGCAAAGAACCAATCAACATGGAACGAATTGTAACACGCCATCACCTTGAATGTTACGATATGGAAGATCGCCACGAAGGAGCCAGTGTCATCAAACTCGTACTCAAAGCTTCAGCACGCAGTGGATGTAAAATCAACCGACTGACTGCAGACATCATAAGCTTCCCGCATTTGACTCCGACCAGAGTTGCAATGCCAGGCAGTGCTGAATCAGGGGAGTTTGAAGTTTTTGAAGAGCTCGAGGAAATCACAATCAATGCGATTGCCTCCCGGGTTCTGATAACCGAGAAGAATTTGTTCGATTATCTGGTGCTCATTCTGGCAATTCCCAAGCATTTGAGAAGACTGGAACTGTCGCAAAGCTCCAGATTTTCTAGAAGGTCCCATGATCACCTCGATCCGGGAAGGCGGGCTAGATGGTTGAGTGTGGCCCGCTGTATTGCGACTCATCTCTCACTCGAAAAACTTGTCTGGTATGATGCGTTTGTCTGTGTCGATTTTATCGGCAAAGAGAAGGTTCGCATTGGTCTGGAAAGACTCATCGCTGAGCAAAGCGGAAAGAGAGAGCAGTAGGAAGAGCAAGTGAAGACAGTCCTGAAGGTCGAACATAAGAGATGGTGATTATGGCATAGACGATGGCTCTTTTTGGAACGTCAGGCTCAGGCATGGGTTTGTTACAGATCTCAGAACAGCAGTTGAGGTTCCGCCTTGGTGATCGTAGTGACAGGAGATCATAGGCAGCGTGTACGAGCGTGCATGCCCAGGAAGCCAAGCAAACAGATCCAATCGTTCGATATCGGCTCAAGAAACGATTTTCCTAGAGCAGATACACAGTGTCATTAGAACCAAAGATCCAACTCACCCATTAATGTACCTAAAGTGAGGTCAGCCGCCAAGTAAAAGGAGGCTTGACAAGACATGACTTTCCAGACACCAAGGCGCACGTTTCTCTTCCCGCTGCCCGCACTCGCCCGCGAACGCCGCAATAAATCTTGCTTTGATGCAAGAGGTGGCCACCAAAGCTTGCCGTGACTACATCCTTAATACTCTGGTATCGTGCTGACAGTGTGTTATAGCAACAACGGAAGTGATGATTGGGCGTTTTTCGGAAGTGGGAATCGAACTGCCGATGAGGAGAAGAGGTGGAAACAAAGTTGAGGCTTGCAATGCAGTAACCATGTGATGTGTGTCGTGGCCGGTGTTCTCGCCGGATGAGGTTCGTACCCCACACCGGGGTATCGCGGCGGGTTCGGCGTGGTAGACCGAGAGTCTCGCGTGCTTGTGGACGCGAACGTTTTAGAAAATCAACTTGGCTTTTCGGTCGACCTTCCTTCCTTTGTCCTGACTCTGCAATCGAGGAGTTTGCAACCACGGTGGCCCTCAGAGCGTTGACATGTGTGGTATTGGTAGATAGCGTCCATTGGCGTCCTGAAACCTCACCCGGCCAGTCCAAATCTCGGGTGTCAGATAGCCAGTGAGAACGAAAAGATAGCAAGACGGGCGACAGTCACCCCTTCCGAAAAGAACAAGTTCAAAGAAGGCGCATGTCACGCTAGATCCTCGTGCCCCGGTCGTGTAACCCCGCGATACTTTATCCCCAGATCTGCCTAGTGAAAAAGTGCGGGGATCCAGCATGCAACGTCTGGAGCTAGTGGCTTGGGTCCAGGTCTGGGCGGAAAGCCATGGCCACGTTGAGCCTGTATATATAACCGCTGGGGATATTCCTGTTATCGCTTTGCTGACCAGTGTGGTTATCCCTCTCCAATTTTATACCATCTTTGCAAATATGGCGGTACATTCCGATATTCTGGACGAGAAAGCTTACAGCAAGCATGAGGAGTTTGCAGATGGCATGCCTCATGAGGCGAATGTGCTGACTCCTGAGGAGTTGGTGACCGAGAAGAAGTTGCGTCGAAAGATCGATCTTTTGATCATGCCTCTGGTTGTTCTGGTGTATCTCATGAACTACATTGATCGGTAAGCAGAGAGTTCTCTTATCGCTTTAGTTGCTGGCAACTTACGTTGAACAGTAACAACTATGCTGCTGCTCGTCTACAAGGGCTAGAAGAGGACCTAGGCCTTATCGGCGACCAATACCAGATCGGACTCTCACTGTTCTTTGTTTCTTACATCGTCGCCCAGCTTCCGAGCAACCTCGCCCTCAATTATTTTGGTCGTCCGTCGTGGTATCTAGGCTTCTTCATCATGGCTTGGGGGCTTGTATCGGCCGTTACCAGTCAAGTCCACAACTTCGCTGGTATCCTTGTCTGTAGAGTCATTCTTGGCTTTACAGAGGCTCCGTTCTTTCCCGGTATTCTGTTCTATCTTTCAAAGTGGTATACAAAGAAGGAATTGAACCTGAGGATGTCGTTGTTCTATGCTGGATCCTTACTCAGTGGTGCTTTCGGCAGCTTGATCGCTGCTGGTATCTTGAGAGGACTTGACGGCCACCATGGGTTGGGTGCTTGGCAGTGGTGAGTGGGTTCAGATCGCAAGAAAAAGACTGAAGCTGACTAGATCCTTAGGCTCTACATCATCGAAGGTGTTATCACCATCGGTGTTGGCATGATCGTCGTTGTTGTGCTTCCCGACTTTCCTGAAACCTGGAAAGCTTTGTCTCCCGAGATGAGGCACGTCGCTACTAAACGTCTCGCGCTTGATGCTGCGGAAGCCGACAAGGATGAGGAGGGCGCTATGTCGCAGTTGAAGGGATTGAAGCTGGCCGTCACTGATCCCAAGACATACCTGCTTGCTTTGATGTACTTCTGCATCACTGGTGCGGCCGGTTTCCAGAACTTCTTCCCTTCGCTCACAGCCACATTGGGATACAACCATTTCATCTCGTTGCTTTTGGTCGCACCACCATACATATTCATGGTGTTCTGGTCGCTTTTCCATTCCTGGATGTCGGACAAAATATCGAACCGTTTCTGGTTCTTCATATACCCGATCCCGCTGGCGATCACTGGCATGATTATTTTCATGACCACTAACAGCTTCGGTCCTCGCTACTTCTCTTTCTTCCTGATGATGTTCGTTTTCACCATCAACGGAACCCAATTTGCTTGGATCTCGAGCTCAATTCCTAGGCCTCCTGCTAAGCGCGCCGCTGCTCTAGCAATCATGAACGCGCTCGGAAACTCAACTTCCATCTGGACATCATTCACCTACCGTCCTGGTGACAAGCCTCATTACCGTCCCGGTCTTGGCATTGCGGCTGGCTTGTTGGTCGGCGCCTTTGTGCTCGCCAACATCCTGCGTTGGTACCTGCAGAGACAGAACAAGGCTCTAGAAGAGTTGGAAAATGAGTATTCAACTATGTCCCCGGAGCGTCTCGCAACGTTGATGAAGAGAGCTGAGGTTGAGGACGTGTCCAGAATGCAGAAAGGTTTCCGCTACCTGGTGTGAAGAGGCGGATTGTTTGATGACCATAATGAACTTTCACAACTGGCAAAGTGCCATGTATCAAACGTTACTCCCTCCAAATCTCATGTCCGGATGGTTGATGAACTGGGTTTTGTGATGTAGTTGCCAGAAAACAATGCGGTGTTGACAGGCTTCAGCCATCGAGCTTACGTCTTCGGCACGAGATGCGCCGAAAGTGCCGAGGAAGTCCCGTCCCGCTCCCCACCCTCTTCATCAAAACCAATGTTCGTTCGCATACATCGTCCTGTTGTGCTATCCTTTGTCACCTCGACATCTCTGCTGCAGCAACAGGCAGTAATGCACCCCTGGATAACCTCGATACGTCTAGTTCCAAGCACGTCGTCCGGAAAAAGCGACTACATGACCACCTCTCTGCGGACCTAGTTCTTCCCGAAGAACATCGTGTAGCTCGACAGCTGCATGCACGACGAGTCCCAGCACATGAAAGTGATACATGCAGAATCAACTTTCCAAGCAGCATGCAAAACGTCGTACCAAGATTGAGGGTCTCGAGGCCCTTAGTTGAACATCACCACAACGGCGCTGGTCAATCACATATCTTTACTGGAAATGACGAACCCCGACTATCATGGGCTTTTGAGACGTACGGTCCGATTCAAGGCTGGCATCAAACCAGTTACGAAATCAAGATTTCCGGGTGGGGTCAACCACACGACAACCACAGGGTTGAGAGCTCTGATTCGGTACTGGTTCCCTGGCCTGGCAAGCCATTGTCATCAGTTGCCAGCTGCAAAGTCAAAGTACGCGTTACGGGAACAGACGCATCAGGAAATGCAGTAAATTCGATATGGTCTCCTGAAACCAGTGTTGAGTTTCTGCCAAAGCGGAACGAGCTTGTAGCAAATTTCATTGGCTCTTCGCTTGCTCAGACTGACGGACCACTTCGACCTCTTCGATTTCGCAAAACATTCTGGCTAGATGAATTTGAGGGGTTGGCAGACAGTGCGAGGTTACACATCACTGCTTACGGTGTGTACGAAGTATTCATCAATGGTAAGCGTGTAGGAGACGAAGTGATGGCACCTGGATGGACTAGCTATAGCCATCGTCACACATACCAGAGCCATGATGTCAGGAACCTTCTTAAACCTGGTGGCAATGTGATTGGGGTAGAAGTGGCTGAAGGATGGTATGCAGGCCGGCTAGGCTGGGCGCAGCAGCGACATATCTACGGAAACCAGCTTGGAGTATTCGCTCAACTCGATGTCATCACCACTGAGAGCAATGGCGCTGTCAAAATCATATCCGACGAGACTTGGAAGTATGGCTATGGCCCTCTTATCAGCAGTGAGCTATACGACGGTGAGCACTATGATCAAAGGGAAGACCAACACGGCTGGAATCAAGACTTTGAATCTGCCGAATCTTGCTGGAGTCCAACGACAATTCTGCCATTCACAAAAGCGGAGTTAGTTCCGTCTGAAGCTCCTCCCGTCAGAGTCGTCGAGCAGGTCAGACCTATAAAGCTACTCGTCAGTAAATCCGGCCAAACGATCATCGATTTCGGGCAGAACATGGTCGGCAAACTCTTTGTCAGGTGCCTGCAGAGACCCGCAGGCCACAAGATTGTCTTTCGACATGCCGAGGTTATGGAAGACGGCGAGCTCGGAGTGCGTCCTCTGCGAAGCGCTGCGGCTACGGATAGCATAATATTCAACGGGAATATGCTTAAGGACTGGTCGCCACGGCATACTTTCCACGGATTTCGTTATGTCGAAGTAAAGGGCTGGTCTCCCTCGGATGCCGAAGGTCCTTTGACTCTGGACAGCATTGAAGCGTGTGTCATGCACACGGACATGAAACGTACTGGATGGTTCTCTTGCTCAGACGAAATGATCAACAAGCTACACGAGAACACTGTGTGGAGTATGCGTGGAAATTTCTTGTCAATCCCAACAGATTGCCCACAGCGCGACGAACGTCTGGGATGGACTGGCGACATACAAGTTTTTGGCCCGTCAGCGAATTTCCTATACGATACTTGTGGTATGCTTAGCTCCTGGCTGCAAGACGCGGCCTCTGAGCAAGCAACACACGACGGTATACCGCCGTTCGTCGTGCCCAACATCCTTGCTTCAGATGAGGGAGATGGCTCATGGGGCAATTTCCCTCAAGCAGTCTGGGATGATGTGGTTGTCCTACTACCATGGTCTCTATATTGTGCATTTGGCGACGTGCAGATATTGAAGCGCCAGTACCCAAGTATGCAGATGTGGCTTGACAAAGGCATAAGACGAGGCGAGGATGGTCTCTGGGATCCTTCGTTCCATCAGCTCGGTGACTGGTTAGATCCGAGTGCGCCGCCTGACAGACCCGGGGAATCAAGAACTGATGGCACTTTCGTTGCGGATGCGTACCTCTTGCATGTCACTGATATCATGAGTCAGATCAGCAAAGTCCTCGGCAATATGGGCGAAGCTGCTAAATACGCGCTTGACTACAAGATTGCCAAGAAAGCTTTCAGTAGGAAGTACATCACCATCGATGGTCTCCTTGTCGCAGACACACAGACAGGATTGGCATTGGCGATCGTATTCAACCTCTTCAAGACCCCTGATCAAGCGAAGGTGGCAGCGGCTCGCTTAGAGAGAGCCGTGAAACTGGCAGACTTCAAAGTCGCGACTGGCTTTGCAGGAACACCGATTATTACACACGCATTGACCTCCGTCGGCCTGCAAAACCTGGCTTACCGCATGCTATTTGAGCAGGAGTGCCCCTCATGGCTATATCCTATCACACAAGGAGCCACTACTATATGGGAGCGCTGGAACAGTATGTTACCGGATGGAAGCATAAACCCAGGCGAGATGACCAGCTTCAATCACTACGCTCTCGGCTCAATCGTCAACTGGCTGCACGAGGTCGTTGGTGGTATTAGCCCACTAGAACCAGGCTGGAAGAAGTCGCTAATACGCCCTGTACCTGGTGGCTCACTTACTAGTGCGAAAGTTGAGCATGATACTCCTTATGGTACCCTAAGCTGCTCATGGTCTGTTGAAGCCGGCAAATTCAAATTGACCCTTACGATACCTCCAAATACTAGCGCAAGCGTAGTCATGCCTAACAAACAAGCCAGCAAGATCTTAGGGCACGCAGAAGAGGGTCTCGAGGTTGGGTCTGGTACGTACAGTTTCGAGTGCGATCATATACCCGAGAGGCTCAGGCCAAAGGCCATTCCTATCCCGTTCTATACAAAGATCAAGGAGGAGACTTGGTTTGACTAGAGCGAGGATGTCGAGCTCTCGGCAAACTTCCTATGGTTCTCAATTAGTTGTCGTCGACCTCGAACATCACATGCAAGTCTAAGACTCACCATCATATGCCAAGTTATATGATCTCGTATTGATTGTGACATAATCTTGGAGTTCATACTGTAGTTCGAGTCGTCAATCGCAGAATTTGAATATTCAACCCTCTAAATCAGTCCAGTTTTTGGCTCTTGACGGCCATGGTACCGGCAAGAAAAGCTGGGAAGATATGCTGTAAGACTGTTAGGGTTGTCTCGCAATCGCGCAAAGATCTATCACATAAAAGCGCTTGTCTATCCCGTCAAGAAGATGACCAGGCCCGTAAATCCCCGTGGGCCGTCTCTATCTTATCACACTGATCACTTCGATCCTGCAGTCATCGAACCTCGCGCAGTGAGAGACCGATGTTGAGGATGTATCACAGACCTGGTCGCATGTGTCCATAGCTCTCTCTTAACTCTATCTTAGTCCCTAGTGACAAGATCTAAGCGCGACATTTAAAGCTCCGACATCAAGAAGCTACAAGAACATATGGCAGCAGGTACGTTGGTGTGTTATGGAAAGGATGTCGGGCAGTTTTTCCTTGTATACAGTACTCGACTCTCACTTCATTTACCAGAAGATGTACATTGTCAATAATGCACGGTTGTCTATAGGTGAAATGGAGTAGAGTAGCGGTCAGATCGGACAGACTCCACTCCGCTCCACTCCATCCATAGATGGTTCTGCGACAGTGCAACAGAAGCAAGACTCGATACATATCTTGACATGTTATCCTAACCTTGCACCACTCTGTCAATATTAGTCTTCTCAAAGATCTCAACACATGCTGGCAGTATATCAACATCACCATTGCGTACAGCTCCAGAAGACAAATCTCATGAAGATCAACATGGTGCGTCCGGCCTCCGAGTCACTTATGCTTTCACTAAAAAGTGTTTGGCGTATCTCATGCGAACCTCGTAGATTCTTAGACTCGGTGTATCGCTTTTCCAAATTGCTCGTGAGAAGGAAACGGCGAGGATGTTTCATAGACCTGATGCCTTGCCATATTCCATCGTCCCAGAGCAAGCCATGAAGCCATGAGAAAAGCTCGATCCAGTTATGCGACGTTCCACTGTGAGACTTTGTGAGAGGATATCCGACTTGGAGTATCTAGAGGGGAAGGTCAGCTCCTGTATCCAAGGTTTCGCTGTCTATG
Organism: Aureobasidium pullulans EXF-150; assembly: GCF_000721785.1. Lineage (NCBI taxonomy): Eukaryota > Fungi > Ascomycota > Dothideomycetes > Dothideales > Saccotheciaceae > Aureobasidium > Aureobasidium pullulans. The sequence goes on from NW_021941022.1 coordinate 170,638, forward strand.
TATCTCCAGTTCAAGCAGATTTGGTATCGCATACTTGTCTCGGCTGCAACCTGCAAACTTGTGTTCTTCGTACTTTCCATTCCACATTGTGCGCGTTATTTGCGTTGTTCGGGGTTTGTTGACTCGATAGCGATTAGCGAATTCAGGTCAACTTTCTTCAACTCTTGCTTACCCTAGCAACCAAAACTTGGTAGGGCCAAACCTTCATGAGTTATATATATCGCCTTCGAGTGACCAGATTTGTGAATCGGTCACATAATGGTTTATAAGCAAGTCTTCCGATCAACATTGGTTCTATGGTACACAAGCTGTTGCATCGCTAAAGTGGAGGATGAGATAATTATGTTGAAGATGGTTCACGAACCTGAGCATTTGATCTCCCTATCCTTTTCCCAACCCACCCAAGTCATCAATAAACAGATCCACGCGCAACACAATGAAGCGGCGGGGGGGTTCTTCAACCGTCTACGGCGGAAGGCAAGTAAGAACAAAAAAGAGAATCCATACGAAGAGTTGAGACCCGCCTTTTGTGCATACTCCCCTTGCCCTCCTCCATCTAAACTACAACCCCAAAGGATTTCCCCCATTCTGTTCCTTCCCGCCAAACTTCTCATAACCACCATCTCCCCTATTTTCCTTCCCTTCTTGATCCCGTGTCGTACACGCCGCCATCCCATTCCCGATTCCTCCTATCAGATTACCCAGTGGCGAGAGGACGTTCTGAAGGCCTTGGCCTATCGGGTCCAGTAGTGGAGAAAGCAATCCTATTTTATGAGGCGTCAGTAAAATAGAACCGGAAAAAGGGGTATATGTGTGAAGAAGGAGGACAAAACCTTTTTGATCTTCACTTCCCAATTCCACATTGTTGATTTTATCCGGCAAGGTGTCTGTTGGAGTTGTGTTGTTGGGGGCTTGATCGTGTTCTTCGTTGTCGTTGTGGGCTTTGATGTTTTCGGTCATGATTTGATGACAAAAAAAGCGTTTCTCGTAAAAATGTCTTTCTATACAAGTACTGTATGTTGGGCTTAAGATGCTTGTAGAGGAGGTTGTATAGTAATAAATAGTATGTATAAGGTGTTCAGATGTGTTTCAGGAGTAAATAGTCGGCAAAGACGAAGAAAAATACAGCCTCATATCTGCATGTTAGGAAGGGACTGACGAGAGAAACGTCATGCACGAGACCCCGCCCTCACCCCGTCACTGCCTCCACCTTTGATGTGATGATCACTTGGCTGCAGACTTGCATTGACTCGAGATACATACATATGCAGTATCGGAGTCAGAACCGCGCTGATGCACGTTATTCCCAGGACATGCGACGACGACGACGACGACGACGATGATGATGATGATGTGTTTGGCACTCAAGCCGGGACGCAGCAGTGACCGCGAGGAAGCTTTGCGGGACGATCGCTCCTGCCAAGTACGACTGCACTCACGCACTACTCGGTAATGAGCATACAAAGGGTGGACAATAGGATAGATAATACGCGCATTGGAAATGTAGCAGATGCTTTCCTACTGTTGTTTGGTCGCAAAAGTCTCGACTGGAGAAGCACACGGTTTGTACCGACAAGGATCGACAAACAACATAACATCTCTACTCGTACAATGTCTGTCATGCCAATATGGAACCTCAGAAAGAAAAGTAAACAGTGAGAAATTCCCAACATCATATTTCGCTTTGCCTATGCCATTCCAAACACCTTTTACCCCCCCGAAACTACAAACACTGTTTTACTGTCCAGGCTTTAATGCACCATTTTCCCTCGCGACCTCCACAATCATCGCCAGAACCTCCTTCTCTCCCTCCGTAAACTCAAACGCATGCGTACTTTTCAACACAGCCATATTATGACTTCCAATCTTCCACTCTGGCGCTTCGTTTGTCTCTTTGACTTCCGAGAGGAAGACATCCCACGTGGAGACGTTGACGTGTTTGGCTTCTTCGTACTTGTCGTCGAGGATCCAGCCGTTGAACCAGAGGGGTCGGTTGTTGAGGTCGAGATGAAGGAGTTGGGGGGAGGAGACTGTGTAGAGGGAGTGGACGTCTGAGGAAGAACGTTTTTCGTGGTCGTCTGCCATTTCTTGCTTGTGTTCTTTTTCTTGCTTGTGTTCTTCACTGTCCTCCTTTTTGCTTTCTTCTTTGTGCTCGGATTTGGGCTTGGTGTCGTGTTCGTGGGAAGATTGGGAGATCGGAGGGTGGTAATCAGGAAGGAATTCCGCATGACCCTCAATCAGTTTGTAGTATTGGTGCTCGGACACAACACCCATGTTGCCAACAGCGCCTTCGTTGAACCAGTAGTCGGTATCGCCAGCAAGCTCCCAACCAAGCCAGAAAGTCTCCTTGTCACCGTAGAAAAGAGAATAGACACCCTTGGCACCAGTCTTGGAGTTGTCATCACGATCGGGACCGTTCATGCGAGTAACAGTCAACATTGCGACAAAGTGACGCCACTTGTCGACAACAAGACAGCCAGACTCTTGCTGCTCACGAGACTCTCCAGTCCAGTAGCGAGATGTCTGTGCTTTCTTGGAAATGGGCTTGGGAAGCATATCCTTGAGCCACTGCTTGCGGGATGAAGGGGCATATACTCTGTCACGGAAAAAGAGAGCACCCGTCTCGACATAGCCAGGATCTTGGAAGAGATCCTCAGGGTTGACAAAGAACAAGGCATCGGCATCCAAGTAGATGACTTCGCGGAAACTGGACATGAGCAGAGCGAAAGCCTTAGAAGCCCAACCCTTGAGCTCCCAACCATCATCAGAGACCATCTGACTCAAGTCGCGAGTGACAACACCTGGAATAGACTCGAGCTTCATCCTCCAGTCATCATTGAGATCGTTCTCGCCAAGGTACATGATTTCGACGGGGAGGTTACATCCAAGCTTGCGGAAAGACATGATTGAGGTGAGGAAGAAGGGTGCCTGCTTGTCGTTGCCAGAAAGCACGATACCACGACCACCATTGCGGAAATGGGCGTGAAGAGTGAGATGGTCGGCAAAGTAAGGAGAAGTGTAGGGGAAGAGGATGTGCGACAGCTGAGCCAGGAAAGCTCTGTATCTCTCATAAGCTCTGACGATATCTCCACGCTCCAGGTTCGAAACTTCGGCGAGTTCCTTCTCAGGTGCATTCTCCAGGTAGTTGATGACATCGTCACGAACATAGGTGAGTTTTGCATCCGCCACGACGTGAAGAGCCTCCCAGACGGTGAAGAACTTGTGGAATGCTCTGACCCTGATACCCAGTTCTTTCAAACGGTCTTGACCACCTCCCTCAAGCGGGCGAAGCAAGTCGCGAGTGTAGATCTCATCAGGAATCATATGCAGAACATCTCTGAGAGCCTCGCGGAACGAGTACTTCTCACCACTGCCAATGTTGTGTGCAACAAAAGGAGTGGATTGGGTGTGGTGTGATGGCTCAACAGCAGACTCCTCATCGCTGCCGCCCTCGGGCACATAGTCAGCGCCTTCCTCCAAATGAGGCTCTTTGTTGTCTGTCTGCGAGTTCTTGACCTTCTCATACTCTGCCTCCTCGTCTCCTTCCAGACGGTCGACAGTGTGTTCCATCTCTTCATCCTTGTGCGTGTTATCGTCGTTGTGCTCTTCAACAGAGTCGGACCACCTGCCACTATCTGTGTCGCCGTATCCTCGTGGTGGTGCATTTTCACCAACATGAGTTGCTGCATGGTCTCCGAAATTGAGCTTGTCTTGAACTGTCGTCGGTACCCATGTTGATGTCTCGGGACCACGGGTAGCGACGATGTAGCATAGTACGACGGCGAGGGAGATGGAGAGTATGCGAATGACATGAATTCGTCGTCTCGGTTGGCTGAAGTAATCTGTGTATTTTGAAGGCGAGCCAGGTGTCGCTGGTGTCCGGTGGCCTTTTGTGGGTGTACCACTCCGTGAGGGTATGTTGATGTACATGGCGGAATTTGTGTGCACCAATCACTGGTGGCTATGTCGGTGAGAAAGAAGCGAGTGTGGTTAGATGGCTTCAGTCAAGCCTGGTCAAGCAAACATCCAAGAACTGGGGATACGAAAGAGGACGGACAGAGAGAGGCAAGGAATTGGATATGGAAAAAGATGCAGGAGAATGCTCCTTTTTCCAAAGGCACGCAGTTGATGCGGTAGCCACGGAACGTTTTACGACGCTGGAGCTAGAGCCCAGCTGGATGATACAGACATACTGACCGTTGTGATTGCAGAATTGGTCCAGACTTTACGGCAGAGAAGAGACTGAACCCCTGTACCAACGGTGATAGTGCAAGCACCCCGGATCATTCAATGGATCATGGCTGTCGGCTCAGCTCTGCCGTTATAGGGGAAGTATCATGGCGCATGTTGCTTGTAGAAACGAGGGGTCAGCGCCGGCCCACGTTGGACAAGCTCCTTATGAGGGCGATATTCGCAGTATCGTGAGCTCTCTATATAGTTGTCCGAGTCGAAGTACGGAATCCGTGTCTATCTTTTGAGACACGGCGGGTGAACACGAGTAAGGGAGAATACCAAAGAGGTGATGACCGTTTGGAAGTCGTCGGCGCTAGAAGCCGAGAAGAAAGCAAAAGGCTCAACCCCGCCAAGAAATCCACGACTTTTCTGGAAGACAATTCGAACACCTTGATTGCATTGGGACAAGCACAACAATTGACCAGACTTGTCAGTCGACCACATAAACAGGTCAAGCGATCTTCAGATACGAATGCACAAAGATACATGAATGCCAATACTACCAACGACCATCCCTCAGCTCGGCTTCTTTCTCCTTCAAACGACAACCTCAGCGTCCACCTGGAATGAGGAGATTATCATCTGGGCATAAATACATCCCCGGTACAGGTATTAGGATGTAAGGTTTGGATAGCAACGTTGGGTTCAGCCAGTCTTGCCATCAAAGTCTTGTGTTCAACGAGCACATGCGACGCCGTTGTGTAGATGAGATGTACCGTTGGCGATTTTGGGAAGCTGGGTGGTACAGCCGAACATGTCCTGTCCTGAGTGCCGCTGAGTCTCCAGAATAGATGTTCAGAACGAGTGATCTGCTCCAGGTGGTAGGGCGTTCATGTACTTGATTTGCTCAAACAGTCGTTCGGGGTAGTCGATGGCCTGTAAGGCTTTGGGCTGATTCTCTTGGGATCAAATTAGGTCGACAGGAAGTGTTGGGTGATATCGTTCACCACCCCCAGATGTATTCGTTCCCTTCCGCATCATATCCCAGGTTGTATTTCCGATAGGTCCCCTTCAAACTGATCTCTCCCTCAGGATTTCTCGCAGCAATATTGCCATAACTGTCCTCATAGTACCCTCTTACCCCGTAACTCAACCTCGGAAGCGTCCAGCACCGATCCTCCTAATAACGATACCCGGTCTCCTGCTGTGGCGGAGGCGGATAGTACACGCCCTGAGCAGCAGCCGGTTGTCCGTATCCTTGTTGCACAACCGGAGCACGACCTTGCCTTACTGCCTCTCTGCGCCGGGTGGCGTCTTTGCCATCAGGGAAGCGCAGAATGATGTACCAGGCATGTAAGATTCCAGGGATCCAGCCGCAGATTGTGAGAATGATGTTGATGATGAAGTGGTGGTCGCAGCCAGTTCTTACCGCGCAGGCGAGAGGTGGGAGAACGATTGCCAGAAGTCCGAGACAGAAGCCGCCCTGTAAAGAGTTAGTTCGCGGTAATGATGCTAGGTACAAACAATGCGACATACGACGAGACCCATATCGAGTGTTTGAGGGAGTGAAGCAAGTGATGGGATGTTGGGAATATAGTTTGGTGTGTGAACGCAATGCCACGATTTGATCAGAGAAAGGGAGACGAGTTTGAGATGTCGATGACCACAAAGTCGCAGGGTCTTGGGATATATTTATCAGTCAGGCGCATACAAAGTTTCAGCGTGCTTTCCCTGGTCATCCGGCATGGCATGCGAACATTCGCAAGCTTATGACGATGCCAAGCGATGGTTCCTCCCCTTCGCGCCGAAAATGGTGTGAAGGAAGGAGCATGTTCAGGCAAACCGTTCGGAAGGAAGGAAGGAAGAATCTGCATCTGCAAATACTAATATTGGATCAATACGTTAGCTATACGCTATGAATACGGGCGTATAGGTACTGAAGGAAAGAGCTCCGGAGGTGGGCTTCGTCAGCCTTGTGGAAGCGCCACGGCCGAGTGATGCAACTCTTGCCGAGCGACATCTCACATCTTCTGGTCTCGGAGGAACGTCAGGTCTTGTGCGACCATATCATCATTCCATAGACTGCACTCTGGAGCGGATGGTGTCGTCAGTAGAAACACCGTCTTCCGATTCTTCCATGATGTGATCGCCAGATGCCAGAGCCAACGACAATCCAGTCAAAGAAGTCGACAACGACTGCACGGCCTGACCCAAATGCACACCACCGTGAACCCGTCCCGAAAAGTTGAAGTTGGAGGTATTGCTCGTGTCTCTTCCATCCTGCAAGGTTTCACCAACAACATCATCCTGCTTCTCCCCTGCCTTCTCGCTCTTCTTAGCCTTGCTCCGCTTAGATGTAAAGAACCTCTCCACTTTTCTACCAGAGAGTTCGGCATCTCCCTCCCAGTTCTTGATGGTGACGAATTGTTCGCCCATGATCTCGAAGTGATGGACCTTCGCATCCTTGAGTTCGATGCAGGTGCCGTCCCTTCGTGTGAGAAAGACACATGCGATCAATTTGCCTTTTTTGATAGAGGAGGATGCATCGGCATCGGGGCGATGACGAGGGATCGAAAAGTGAGATTTGGGATTGAGGTTGTGATGACGGCGACGACAGGGCCTTTCGCCGTGGTAATTGTGGTTGGTTTGTTTGGTCATCGCTGCTGAAGGGGATGGAGTCGGAATGGATTTGTTGATGTGCTTATGAGCGAGATGTAGAGAGTGGATGCTCAGATGGATGGAAGGGTAGAGTACAAACAGCACCACTGTTGAAAGCATGAGTGTGAGAGTCCGTGTTGTTCGTGTCTTGCAACACTGACCAACCCCCAACCCAAGTGTCTGAGATGTCTGATCATGACGGGAGGCAGAGGAATATGACAATTCACCACGATCGAAATGAGAACAAGGAGCAAAGGTTTTGAAAGAGTGGTTGATGTGATTTAATGCTTGTATGGTAAGTTCTAGAATTACAGCAATGCGCGATGCTGATGTTACAAATGTTTGTGGGAGCGAACATTTAAAGCAGAGATTTCTAGACCAATAGAGCCTGTTTCTATTTGACACTCAGTCTTGCCATGGCCAGGATAAGACTGCTTACACCATCATCATCATCCACGTCCATCAGACGAAGTCTGACATTGGCCGAATTCTCCGTGGATGCAGCATTCTCCATGTAGAGCCGCTGGCCTTCACTGCCTTCAGCGAGGCGGTTCCAGCAGACATTGAGTCTATAGCCTCCATTGTAGTCGGAGAGTACTCCCTCCGCGCTGTTCAGGTATTTCTCAAAGTAAACAGCTTCCATTGCTCCGTTGATCAACCGGTGGCGCTTGTTCTTGGGTCCTGTAGGGATCTCCTTGGCTCTGTTGATCATCTCGATAATAAAATCGGCATGATACGCGCGATCGTTTTGACAACACTCTAGCTTTGCGAAGAAGATATGAAGGCGTATACGGTCTTCGAGAGGGCACCTCATGTTTGCCAACCGTGTGTGGTAGGCTTTGTACAGTGTCGTAGTGTCCGTTGGCAAACGCCAATCAGTGAGGATTTCACTGAGCGGTTTGGCACCAGCACAGTAAGAAGCGAGCGTGGCGGTATAATAATTTTCGGCCTGTACTTCCGAGACTTCTTCCTCGACTGACTGCGAGGCGAGTATGTCTTTGGAGCACTGCACATCCTGCACGATGATGTGATATAGCGCGGTGCGTCTCTTCATGTAGGTAGCATGTTCTCGATGGTCTTTCTGAAGCGGCGGCGTCGTCCGACACCCGATCCTTTCGATGATTCGGACTTGATCCTTGCCCCAGGTCACATTGCGATCATGGCCGGCGTGAGGAGGAAGTAATCCCAGGCCGACATTGCTGCTGCAAACTGGCTTCAGGATGCCACGGGAGGGACTTTCTTTCCGGCGCGGCGGTTGAAGGGATGGCGGACTCGCGAGTTGTAGTGCTTGCGCAACCCCACCTTTATCTAGTATGTCGGGACGTCGAGGCGGAGGCTTTACACTCAATAGCTTGTAGTGTTGTCTCGAGGGTTTTATGCCGGGATAGATTCTTGGGCGCGTAGCTGAAAGAGCGAACAGCCGACGGGCGGGGAGTTTGGTGATAATTGTGCGACCGGGTCCGTAGAGCATGATTGTCGAACGGGGATCCTGAGCAGATCGGCGCAGCGGCTGAGGGTCAGAGTCGCTGCTTCGGCGCCGGATTGCGCAGGGATGGATCCGAGGGATGTCGCGATGAAATGCCGAGCGTGGTGTTGGAAGAAAAGGTTTTGTAGTTGCGCCGGTAACATCATAAATCATTCCTGCAGTTATTTCGCAGCTAGGTGGAACAAAGCAGCGTGGTTCTGCGTTGATGAGTCGTAGGCGGCGGGATATCGGTATTTGAGTCCCTTTGAGGTCATAGCTGACCAGCAACCCAGACTTGCAACAAAGAGTTTGCTCCATGATCAAGGTTGTTGAGGCGTGCCGATTGTGTTTTGTGACTTTCTTGTGAGCAAGTGGTGTTAGTGCCTGAGATTGCCAAGTGAATAGCCATGCTAGACTTTGCTTCACAAATTGTCGCTCGTTATCACCCGTGATATAAAGATCATGTCTGTTCAGCCGCCGCATCACAATTCGAGGGCATCCAATCTCCAAATCTCGAATTTCTGAACATCTTCACGGGATGCCACAGTGACAACGTTGCGCCATTCATAGTTCCCCTCTTCATCCATCATTTGAACAGCCGGGTCAAGCTTGAGCACAACATCAGCTATTCCGCAGTACCTAACAGTGGCGTTTAGGCATTTCCAATACAAAGGTTCGGTCCTGGTTCCATCCAGCAGGCTGGCGAGGCCCGGTTCTTCGAGTATTGCAGCAGTGTTGTGATTCGCCAAGATTCTTACTGCTTTGAGGTTGGCGAAGAATGGGGCAAGCAAAGTCATGGCCCCTCCTGCGTCTCTGTCCAGTGCAAACCCGAGCTGTTCCAGCTTGGGACATTTGCTGACTAGTTCGCCGATTTGCGTTCCTGAAAGGGGCCATTGATCGCACAATAACAACTTCGTCAAAGTTTGTCCGTGGTTGATTGTCAAGGCGCGAAGGTACGCTTTGCAAGTATTGGCTGCTTCTTTCTCCTGGAAGCTACCAGGGGTGGAACAGGAAGTGGCAGGGGTAGCACAGGCCGGGGACTGCGTATCTCCGTTCGTATCACGGGTGTAGGTGGTTGTCGCATTGCCTCCAATCATGTACAGCTCTTCTAGACCGTCACATAGTGTGAGGATTTTCGCATGTTCGAGAGCCGGCTCGCTTATTCGATTCTTCTTGAAGTTCTTGAAGTATTTCGGACCAGGGATATGCTTCCATGTCTCGTCCACCCAGATGGTAGTAGGTCGGCTGTATGTCCCTCCAAAGGTATCGATAAAATCAGTACTTTGGGTGTAGTCGGAGTCGAATATCTCCTGCAGATCGCCTGTGTTCGGACCGTAGAAGTTTTGAAGGCCAACGTGTGTGACTCGAAGTCTGTATCCTGCTTCCAAGCACTTGCCGAAGATTGTTCTCAGGTTGATACTGGGTTCGGCCTCCTGCCTCATACGAGGACTCCAATGAATGCGCAAATCGTCCAACTTTTTGGCGTTCAGAATGAGTACTGATATGTCGTCCGGATAGCATAGGGGGTCGATGTCACTGACACGTAGACTGCGAAGATTCGGCATGGGCGGGACGAGTACGATAGGACGGGGTGATCGGGTTCGAGGAAAGCGTAGGCTCAGCGACGTCAGAGTTGGGCGAAGGGCCAAGCCCTGGTATATCGACTTGGTTGGCTTCGAGTCGAGATCCCAGGTGAGGGACTTGAGATGGGTCATTCTGTCCATTGCGGCGCGAAGAGCAATTCCAAGCATGATTGTGCTGTCCGGTATCTTGCCCCTGCTGTATTCATCGATGCCCGGCTCTGACCATGCTCCTGTCACCGTAAACTCTTTCACCAATGGCGCTGAATTGCCTGAAGCCAGACCACTGAGGCCCATGGCGAATGGACTGCCGCTTCCATATCCTTCTGGCCTTCCATCAACGTAGCGAGTTTCTGGATATGAGCGTAGCGTGACTCGTTCGTAGAGGACGGGGAGGGTCATGTAGTACATCAATCGACACGTTCGCGTCATGCGCGCTATGTCGCCTACATCTTCAACCTACCATCCAGAGTCAGTCCGGTTGGGAGGGTTCTTGTCGGGCGTACGGCTTACAAAGGATATAACATGAGCGATCAAGCTGAGTGGAAGTGTTTGCTCCTTCGGGCCGCCATTGGGCGCATTCAGTGGAACTGGAGAGGCGTAGAGCACATGAGGTGGGATCTCAGTGCTCATGTCAGGCCTCCTACCAGTTGCCCTCATCTCAGCGGTCAGCAGAGTATGCGCAGGGACTGTCATGACAGAGAGGAGGCAGCTCTCGGTTTTTAGATACAATCATAAACGCCGCCAAGCACGCATCATGTTCTGGCTAATTGAAGCTTAATGATAGGGCACGATTCAAACGTTCGATTCTTTTCTTTGCGGACGAACATCGTTCCGTCCATTTGGGATCTGCTTGCGAAATGCGCTGACGGTGACTCCTTTCGTGAGTGAGAAAGGCTGTCCGGGTCCTGTTTCTCCCGGCTGCAGGGCGCTCCGGTCATATTCATGACATATCTTCTAGCGCCTCGGTGATAGATTCAAGGGTCCTGGTCCGACCGACAGCGATGTTATGAATCGCGGCTGGAACAGACGCCGACACCGAGGGACCCGCGGACAGTACAATCAACGAAATAGAGGCCTATCCGCCATGTAAAGTAGAGACAAAGACGATCTGATCTCTTGGTTGGAGCTCATATTGATCTTCGCCCTCGAGCTCCCAATCTGCATCATTGATGAGGACGAGAATACCTGGGCGACTTGGCAGAGGTGTTAGTCAATCTGCGCTGCAAGGAAAAACATGATCAAGGAAGGTTGGACATACACAGATTCATCCAGGAGAAAAAGCTCTTTCTTTTGATCAGTCATGAGATGTTCGCACAAATGCTTGATCAAAAAGGCAATGTTGGCTGGTTTTCCATCTTGGTCTTGTGCTGGAAGCGAGACTTTGTGATTTCTTTGATTTGAAAAAAGCAGTTCTAAGCCGCCACTGCCATTGATTCAGTCTTCTGCTCGAAATGAATCGATGTAGATATATCGTACGTGAATTCAACATCGATTTTGATTGTATCTGCCATGTTGATTGTCTGGTTCGGGGAGGGTTGTGATGTCGAGATGCAGACAGGGTGCTGCGAGATCAAACTGGCAGTTGGGCTTCGAAGCAAGCGAAACTTTTTTGCGACTTCCGCTGGAACAAAAAATAATGATTGCAACCATCAACAACCTCACCCACGCGGTCTTTGTTTCTACAGATTGTCCACACTTAAATTTCAGATTCACATAGTCGCTATCGCAATAACAATTTCACTGGTAAGTCGCTCCTACACTCAAGTGACCGTGTGCCCGCCGCCAAAAGATTTTGCCAGAATTCCAGCTACTATGAAAAGTTGGACTTGTTCGAATCTATGAGCTTGAGGTATTCGAATATGCGCTTTCGATTTCATTGCGCTTCGAACATGCGCTATACACTTCATTCTGCTTTTTTGCGGCAAACGCGACGTGGTCCTAGAAAGATGGAAGCTAATCTGGATGCAGGTCGGTCTTAACACAGAATATTGTCAACATGGCTTCCGCCCATCTAGAATACATCGCTGCGGGAGGCAACAGACATCCATGTGCAGCAGATTGGAGCGAAGAGTTACTAGCATACGGAAGTGGTCACAATATCGCCATCTGGAGACCGGAGAATAACAATCACAAAGGCGTTGAAACACTGCTTGCAGGCCATACCGAGATTGTGAATGCAGTCAAGCTATTCAGAGATCCGACATCAAAGAAACGAGTCTTGATTAGTGGATCTGCTGACAAGACCGTCTGTGTGTGGATCGAGCAGAACAACGCCTCGTTCGAACTTGTAAAGCGTTTGACAGAGCATACTGCCTCTATCAACGTGATTGGTCTTCTCCCGGAAGCTGGAGTCTTTGCGACTGGCGCTGCCGACGCCACATTGAAAATCTGGAAATTGCGCGTGTCTGAGAATGCAGACGTTGAGGCGGATCTCATCCAAAACATAAACCTCACTCCCAGGTACTTCCCTCTGGCAATTGCACTAACAAAACTGCAAAGTGGTCAGCTCGTCATTGCTGTCGGCGGTACCACAGCAAATATTCAAATCTATCTCCAGGACAAGGACAAGGATACATCTTCCCTCGCAGCCAAGCTTACTGGCCATGAAGCCTGGGTGCGAGCATTGGACTTTACACGCGAGAGTTCGAAGCCTGATAGCGATTTCCTCCTAGCATCTGCAAGTCAAGACAAGTACATTCGTCTATGGCGCTTCCACGCAGGTACTGAACTTCCTGAAGTTGCAGCCGCAGCAAGCGACCCTGCAATGACTGTGTTTGGCCGCTCTTTGTCAAACAAAGCCCATTGGATTGGTGAAGGAGATTCGAAGCACTCGATTACCTTTGAGGCACTGTTGATAGGACATGAAGACTGGATCTACACAGCTCGTTGGTTCACAAAGAATGTCGAGGATGCCACTCCACAGCTCCTGTCGTCATCAGCAGACAATTCACTAGCAATGTGGGAGCGCGATGCTGATGGTTTCTGGACATGTGCCACAAGACTTGGTGAAATCAGCGCACAGAAAGGTTCGACTACAGCAACAGGAAGCACGGGTGGTTTCTGGATCGGCCTGTGGTCTCCCTCCGGCCAAACAGTCGTCAGTCTTGGCCGTACAGGAAGCTGGCGCATGTGGTCCTACGATAATAAGGAGGATCGCTGGCTACGCGAACTGGGCATCTCAGGACACGTCCGCTCAGTCAAGGACGTCGCATGGTCAAACGACGGTACCCAACTCATGTCCACCAGCTCCGACCAAACAACCCGCCTCTTCTCACAATGGAAGCAAGAAACCGCGCATACCTGGCACGAAATGGCACGCCCGCAAATTCACGGCTACGACCTGAACTGCCTCTCTGCGATTGGCACAACCCAGTTCATCTCTGGCGCGGATGAAAAACTCCTCCGTGTGTTCAACAAGCCCAAAGCCATAGCTCAACTTCTCGCCAAACTCGGTGACACAGCTGAAGATGCCGAAGACGCAGACTTGCCCGATGCCGCGAACATGCCTGTATTGGGGTTGAGCAACAAAGCCATCAACGCTTTGACTGCAGAAGAGGAAGCGGCCGCCGAACCATCAGAAGAAGTCACAATCACGAAATCAACCTTGGATCTCGCACACCCACCTTTCGAAGATCATCTCGCTCGCCACACGCTCTTCCCCGAACTTGAGAAACTGTACGGTCATGGTTATGAGATTAGCTGTGTAGCTGCCTCGCATGATGGAAGCTTGGTCGCTACGGCTTGTCGTGCTAGTTCGCTCGATCATGCCGTCATCCGTCTTTATGAGACGAAAGAGTGGAGAGAGATCAGACCTGCATTGACTGCTCATTCACTAACCGTCACTTGCCTGTCCTTCTCACCGGACGACAAGTATCTGCTCAGCGTGGGACGTGATCGTCAGTGGGCCTTGTTCGCTCGCACCGAGGGCACGAACTACGAACTCGCAGCATCTAATCCCAAGGGCCACAGCAGAATGATCCTCTCCTGCTCCTGGGCACCTTCCTCTTCCTCTCACATCTTCGCAACAGCTGGCAGAGACAAGAACGTCAAGATCTGGCAAGTCGCCTCCGGAGATGGCGTCAATGCTGAATGCAACCTCACCATCCCCACCACCGCTCCCGCAACCTCGGTAGCTTTCTACACTGGCTCTCTCGCCGCCTCCAACACAATCATCCTCGCCGCAGGCACAGAAGAAGGCAATATCGCCATCTCTGCCATCTCAACCGACGATTGGACGCTTAAAGAACAATACCAAATTACCAAGCAAATGCTGCCATCCTCCGCCATAAATGCATTGAGATGGAGACCCAGCGTCAACGAAGAGGAGGAAAAGCAAGCGCAATTGGCTGTCGCCAGTGAAGATCTATCTGTCCGCATTTTCGCTTTTGAGATCTTGCCCGGCGCCTAAAAAGGGGGAAAAAAGTGTCACTTAAAATCTTTTTCCAAAACTTTCGAGATGGTAGAAGCAACAAGAAAGATATGGATCGCGGTTTTCGACCCTAGATAAAATCATATTCATGTTTGGGATGGCTACATCTATATTGTAATGCCCGTGCTGAGTTGTAATATGCCGTGAACCATTAGACATGCAGCTATAAACACCCTTTTCTCATTACGAAAAAGGGCAAACATTTAAAAAGAAAAAAAGAAAAAAAGAAAAAAAAACGCCATCGCTAAATCCCAGACCCTGCCTTTCCATCCCAGAACCCCCATGCATCCCTCTTTCTAATCCATCAAAGCTTACTTCTCACACCCTCGAGTCTAAACCTAACATCCTTCAATACCTTACTGGTAGGCCTCCACTCTTCAAACGCACCAACCAACTCCTGTACCTCCCCACCCATATCCCTCCTGACAACCTCCTCCTCAAGAATTCCTCTCAGCGCCCAAGGCAAGAAATACGGATTCGCATTCGCCCCAGACGCCGGAATTTCAAACGGCGCAAAAACAGGAGGGATACCGGGAATCGCAGAAGCGGACACACTGCCCCTGCGCAACGAGTTCGCCGCAGAAACCGATTCGGGGGGTCCGCCGCGGGAAGAGCGGCGGGATGCGGCGTCAGAGGAAACGGAAGCGGGAGTGGCGAGATCGGTGGTTTCGAGACAGAAGCGGAGGGCGAGGGTGTAGACGGCGGGGTCGTCGTAGATGCGTGAGTGGCCTTCGCCGCCGTAGAGGGAGCCGGCGAGAGGGAGGGATAATTCGCGGATGAGGCCGTGGTCCGAGACGCCTAGATTGCGCAACTTCAAGGCGAAAGCGACGAGATGGGTTAGGAAACTTGGGGCGTGGAGGCGACCATCGACGAAGACGGCACGATAGACGTATGGGTGTGTGAGTGTTGTGAAGGTCGATGACTGTTTTATGATTAGCACTGGCATTTACTAACAGGTCGGGGGAAAGGGGAGCATACTTCAAGAGAAACGAGTTGATCGTCAATACTACCGCAATAGGTTATGCGTACGCCGTGACGAAGTACACCGTCAAGAGCGGCTTTATATTCCGTGCTGACACGGCTGTCTTGCCTGCTAAACTCGAACAGCTCGGCGGCGGCACCTGCTCCTAGCCATCTGCTTTTATAGTCTGCGAAAGGCCCTAGGTTGACACCTGCCATAGCACAAATACCGATCTTGGCATGTGGAGAGAGGCAGCCGAGTTGAAGGAGTTTGTGAACTAGCATAATAGCCACAGGCACACCCTGACTGTGACAGGCGACGAGAATGAGATCTGCTTGACGGAGGTGGGAGAGCCAATTGAGCATCAATTTCCAGAGAGTCGCTACGCGGTCGGCAATGAAGCCTTCACCTTCCAGAGCGACTGTCTCGATGTCGCAAGGGGTCTCGGGCTGGTTAGCCTCTACCCAATCGCGGATTGCAGTCGAAGCGTAGTTGGCGAAGCGAATCGAAGTTCCTGTGGGTTGACCGAGGACCTTCTGTATCAATGGAGCAGGAAAGTAACCATGTACACCGATAGCGATGGCATTCTTGATCTTGGGTGGGGTAGGAGTGATCGAGACATGCTTAGGGGCAGTCGGAGCATCAATCAGGCGAAGAGTAGAGGCGACATAGGTGGTGAGGCGCTCGCGGTAGGAAGGGACATATGCAGGAGAGTAGCTTTCACCAAAGCTGGGAATGACGAGATTGGGATGAGCTTGAGGTTTAGCAGCTTTGGCGTCGGCGATACTCTTAGTAGTGTCAGGGGCTTTGGCGGCATCTTTTAGAGCAAGCTGTGGCTGACTCGGCGATGACAAGGATGTGGTGCTATTGTTGTTTGCAGACAAGGCGAGCTTGGTCGACTTTGTCTTTTGCTGGCGCTGTTCATTGAATTGTGCAGCTTCAGGGTGTGACTGCGAGGGAGTGTCTGCCACTGCGAGCTCTCCAACCTGACGTTGTGTACCATTTGGAGTTCCGCTCTCATCTTTCCCTTGGGCGCGCGACCAGAAGGCCCATCCAGACGACTTGTTCTGTGGTGTTTCTTCCCCTTGTTTGATCTCTGGCGCTGCTGGCTCTTTTGTGGGTGTCTCGGTGACCTTTGCGGGCTCTTCGGTGGTGGATAGGCGGTCGGGTGACGCATCTTTCGAAGGTGTGGTTGGTGCCTGCTGTTCTTCCTGTTGCTGGTTCTGAGCATTACTCCACAGACCAAACCAACTGCGCGAGGATGCAGTAGTGCCCACACTACGGGCTGAGTGAATCGTGTCATTGATGTTGATTGGCTCGACAGTCAAATTCGGGCCTTGAGCTGGGGTCTGTTCTGGCGTCGACGGTAGTGGCGTACTCGAGGCTTCTTTGCGGTCGTCCTGTGCTTTCACCATCTTAGAGTGGTCTGTGTAACCATCTGGACGCGACCACCATCCCCACCAGCCTGAGTTGGCATCTTGTGTAGGCTCTGGTGGTAGTGGAGCCTCTGGCGCGGCTTGCTGTGGCTCTTGCTCCGTGGCGTCGGCTGGAAGAGGCTTCAGATCTGTCGATGTTGAGCTGGTCGCGACAGCCTTGACTTGGGCATCGTCCGTCTTGACGTCCACCTCTTTAACGCTCTCCGGCTTGACCTTCTTCTTGTCGTTGATTTCCTCCTCTCCTTCCTTGATAGGGGTTTTTTTAAAGTCGACGCTTGACTTCCTGATGTTATCGGAGAAGAAAGCTGGCTTGTCGGCTTTGGCATTGCTGCCTGTCGCATTGATTGATTCGGACGAGATGGTTGGGATTGATTTCGAGCTGCGCCGCAATGAAGGGTGCACATAGCGGCCTCCAGACTTTGGACTGTCGGCTAGAGACTCGTTGGTAGATCCTCCAGTGACTGAAATGCTTTCGTGCGTGGCTTGGGCGACAGGATTGGCTTTTGATCGCCATGATCCGCCCTTGTACCAGCTGCCTCGCTTGTCTGCCGTGGATGTTGGTGTTGACGGTGCATTTGACACGCTGCCTTGTGATTTTCCATCTGTCACTGTTCTGTCGTCCTCAGATTGTCGAGGTCCGTCCTGGGAAGTGGCTACAGGTGGTATCTTATGCGGCAGGGTGTTATCAGACTGGGTGCTCTCGGGGTCATCTTGAGGGGTTGATTGCTTTGTCTTTTTTCGCCGTGGACCCATGGCTATAGGTGTGTGAAGTGTGTCAAATACGCGTAGCTACGCAAGAGAAAGCTACAGGCGAGTTCTGTCGAGACACAGCGCGCCAACTTCGCAGCCATGTCAAATGACAATGCCAACCAAGCCAGCATCTGACGATCGTCATTGGCAGAATCTCTGAGTCGCGGAGCTGGAAGAAAGGCGGTGACTTGACTCGAGGGCTGTCGGCCGCCGGGGAAGAGACACTCGGCCTTGGCAGACTTCTCCGCGCGGCGAAAGATTCCAGCCGGCGTTTGAGACTTTTTCTTATCCTGTCACTGTCTTTTTTTGTATCGCGCCTTTTGCTGATCAAATCAAGCAGCAATGGCCATTGAGAAGAAGGTGTGCATTCTTGTTTCCTCCAGTGTCATGCTGTCAGCTAACTCATTCCACAGCACGGCAAAGGCCGTTTGGACAAGTACTACTACCTCGCCAAAGAGAAGGGTTACCGTTCGCGTGCCGCCTTCAAGCTCGTCCAACTCAACAAGAAGTACGGTTTTCTGCAAAAGTCAAGATGTTTGATCGATTTGTGTGCTGCTCCCGGTGGTTGGCTTCAAGTCGCCGCAGAGACTATGCCCATCAAGTCTCTGATTGTTGGTGTTGATTTGGCCCCCATCAAGCCTGTCCCGAAAACAATCACTTTCCAGGGCGATATCACCACCGACAAGACTCGCGCTATCATTCGTGGACATCTCAAGACTTGGAAGGCTGACACTGTCATTCACGATGGTGCGCCCAACGTTGGTACCGCCTGGGTCCAGGATGCTTTCAGTCAAAACGAGCTGGTTCTGCACTCTTTGCGCCTTGCTTGCGATTTCCTCGGTCCCGGTGGAAACTTCGTCACTAAGGTTTTCCGTTCCAAGGATAGCGCAAAGCTCGAGTGGACCTTCAAGCAACTCTTCGACAAGGTCGAGCAGACCAAGCCCCCATCATCGCGTAACGTCTCCGCCGAAACCTTCTACGTCTGCCGTGGTTACAAGGCCCCCAAGAATCTCGATCCTCGTTTCCTCGACCCCCAGTACGCTTTTGCCGAAGTCAAGGATGCTGTCCCCAACAACGAGGCCAAGGTCTTCAATCCTGAAGTCAAGAAGAGAAAGAGAGAAGGTTATGACGAGGGCGATTGGACTCAATACCACGAAGTACCCGTCAGCGAGTTCATCCAAACGACCGATCCTATCGCTATCCTCGGTGGTATGAACAAGCTCACTTTCAACCAAGCCGGAAATGGCGACATCGCTCTCGCAACCATCGACAAACTCCCCGAAACCACCGAAGAAGTCCGCATCTGCTGTAACGATCTGAAGGTCCTCGGAAAGAAGGAATTCAGACTCTTGCTCAAGTGGCGTCTTCAAGTCAGAGAGCGCTTCGGCTTCGCAACAAAGTCTACCGATCACAAGAAGGCCACCGAAGCCGAGAAGAAGGAGGCCGAAGAGAAGGATGACGAGGAAGCAGCCGAAGTCGAGAGCATGGACGAGGAAATGAAGCTACAGGAAGAGTTGCAAAAGATGAAGGACATGCAGAGCAAAGACAAGAGAAAGATTCGTCGCAAGGACAACGAGAAGAAGCAAAAGGAGATTGTCCGTCTGCAGATGAACATGACTACACCCATGGAAATCGGTATGGAGCAGGCTGGTCCCAACGGAGAAGATGCCATGTTCCAGCTCAAGGCTGTTGACAAGGCTGGTCTCACTGGCAAGCTTCAGAAGGGTAAGATGCAAGTCGTACCCGTCACCGAAAAGAAGGACGACGAATTCGACCTCGAATACACCGACGACGAACTCGGCGATGGTCTCGAAGGCGAGCTGGACATGATGTACAACCAATACACAGAGAAGCGCGAAGCAAGAGACGCCAAAATCCGCGCCAAGAAGGCTAGAAAGGAGCGCAACGAGGACGGCGAGTTCGAAGGCTTCTCAAACGACGAAGAGGCAGACAGTGATGACGATGCTCCTGCGGTTGAGTACGACAGCGACTCTGACGACGACGAAGAGCCTGGTCAACTCATCACCGACCTCGACAACGCCCCTGCTCCCGCAAACGGACTTACCAAGCGCGCGGCCAACTTCTTCGACCAAGATCTGTTCAAAGACATTGACGGACTAGACGGCATGGAGGACGAGATTGAAGCACCCAAGGACCTCGACAGCGGCATCGAAATGGATTCCAGCTCCGCCTCACCACCCCTCAAGGCCGAGAAGCCCACAAAGGTCAAGGAAACAGTCAAGATTGAAAAGCCCACCAAGGAGAAGAAGGAAAAGACCAAGAAGTCCAAGATGCCCACACCAGCCGAACTCGCCGCAGAAGAAGCAGCCTACGAAACCGACTCCAGCGACGGCGGCTTCGAAACAGTAAAAAACACCCAATCCCAATGGGACAAGGACGAAGACGCCATCCCCCTCAAAAACGGCCGCCCAAACATCGACATCATCACCGCCGAAGCAATGACCCTAGCCCACCAACTCGCCACGGGCCAAAAAACAAAACACGACCTCCTCGACGACAACTTCAACAAATACTCACTCCGCGACGTAGACGGCCTGCCCGAATGGTTCCTCGACGACGAAACCAAAAACTCCAAACCCCACCGTCCCATCACAAAAGAAGCGGCCAACGCCATCAAAGAAAAAATGCGCGCCTTCAACGCCCGCCCCATCAAAAAGGTCCGCGAAGCGAAAGCGAGAAAACAATTGCACGCCGCTCAGAAATTGGAAAAACTCAAGCGTAAAAGTGCACTGCTTGCCGAATCCGAAGATGTTTCGGAAAAGGACAAGGCGAATAATATTTCGAAGATTATGGCTAGAGCTGGGAAATCGAAGAAGAGGAAGCCGGTGCAGGTTATTGTTGCCGGTAAGGGTAAGCATAGAGGACAGGGTAGACCTGGTGGTGTCAAGGGTAAGTATAAGATGGTTGATGCTAGGTTGAAGAAGGATGTACGTGCCGAGAAGAGGTTGAAGAAGAAGATGGGCAAGAAGTAGAATACTTGTTTTCGAGAAGATGGAAGGATGAAGGAGGGAGGGTTTGAGGATAGGATCTCTTTTGCATACAGTACTGGTGTTGTTCTAAGAATGGGCAATCGGAGTTTTTTGTTTCCCGTGTGCCTTTTGTCTTTCCCCTTGTGTATCCTGTGACGTGTTCAAATGGTTGTGATGATTATCTTGCCTAGTACCCATCATACTTGCTCGTATGGAAGCTGGCCGCAGATATCGAGAGATGAGTGCCTGCTGTGAACACATGTGGGCAAGAGAAGGGACGGTAGACGTCGAGTTTGGAAAAGGGCAGTTCGATCATGTCTCCATTCCTCATCGATGCTATGCTTTTATTTTCCTTCGAGTAATGACTCGTGTCCCACCTCCAGATCTTGTCTCTCTCCTCTTAGTCATAGCCATTTTCACACCTCCCATCTTTCCATCTGAAGGTTCTTGATGAATGTAAATATCATCCGAAAGTTTAATCATGTGTCCGTCCATTCTTACGCTCCCTATAGACTTCAATCAAGCCTTTTCATTCGTGTCCTCTCTGCTGCCGATGTAGTGATGTCGTGTCATGTTGAATTAGGAGCATCACTCTTTTGTGTAGAAGATTTCGTTGTAGCGGTGTGTGGCGTCTACCACGGCGTCGGCGAGTGAGAAGTCTGTCATGATGTTTGGTCAGTGTTTATTTCTTTGAATTGTGACGCTGATGCTGTAAGGCAGAAAATATAGAATTGTGAAATTTGGAACAGAACATCTCGAGATCGCAGACAGTGGATTGTGTGTCAGAAAGTAAAGAGGGTATGGCAAGGTGTGGCATCTCTGGTGGCCGTGTTTGGAAGGAACCTGAAAACGGGAGTGTGTACATACCAATGTTGTCGCCAAAGTCTGTGCTGGTGAGAACGCGGACGCTCAAGTCTTGTTGCACTTTTCCGATGATCTCGACTGCGTGATTGACTGTAAGATGTGCCTCCTGAGATTATCATTAGCACTTGTATCACCCTGACTGCTCGCTATAGAAATCGAGAAGACGGTCGAGGGCATTTTCGATGGAACAAATGATGTGAGATGCTTCCGTTGGTGAACGCAGAGAAAGATGGTGATGATACTGCGAAACCCATCTGGGGTAGTATAACAGTTGAGTCTAGGGAACGCTCAGAACTTACTCTGTTCAGGTGTACATTGATTTGACCGCCGGCATCAATAGTGGCTTCCTCGCCTCTCAGCTGTGTGACCTTGCCCAAGATGCGGACTGTGCGGTGGGTGAATTGCTCAAGGATGGAAGCGTTGACGCGAGGAGTTTGTTCGGCCATTGTGTGTGATGTTGTGTGATTGGGAAAGTCTTGAGACTGTGATTGGAGTTCTAGATGTTGAAGAGTTCTGATCTGAAAAGCGGCGATCGATATGGTGAATGGAGTGGTATAGTCCTGCTGTGAAGTGCTCTGCGGCGAAAGTGTGGCGCGAGATTTGGCAGAAGACGCGTCGTTCAGGTTGACGCGTTGAGTGGTGAATATTCCAGTCTGGATGAACATTCCAGGACGACTCAGGATAGAACTCCGAAAGACTTCACGTCATGGGCACTCTCTTTCCTATCTTAGCAAGCTGTACTTTGTTCTCCTCCGTAATCGTGCATCATAATCGTCCTGCTCATCAACCCAAAGAAACGCTAACCCTTTCTTCGAGCGCTTTTTCTGCTCTCTTTTCCGAGGCTGTCAATTTCTGTCAGCAGATGTTTCGCTACTTCCGTTCTCGACTTGCCGTTGCCAAAACGTCCTCCAGGCTTGATGGATTTGGCTAGACGTTTAACAATCCTTCGCTTCAATGGTTTGGCCATCTTGTGCTCTTCGCGTGCGACATCCCCTATGTATCGATATCGGACCGTTGGTGAGGCTCTTCTTTGACAGCTGTCGATGATTTCCTACATCCGTCAATGTAAGACAGGTGCTACAAGGCAGCTGACTTGACAATAAGATGATTTGAGTTTGGGGGTCTGGAAAGCCAATTGGTTATAGCTGATATATGACCAGCTCTTTTACATTGTTCTTTCGTCTATTTCACTTTATTGTGCACCTCATTCTTGACTTCACACGACACCAAGCATGAACAACTCACCTCTGCTCTGTCTCCCCAGGGAGATACGAGATCAAATCTATCGCCATGTCATGCTCGGCATTGGTCCAACATGTCACAAAAGCAGCAGCTGTAATCCATCTATCTACATTCGAGATTTTCGCATGAACCCCTCATCAGCGAGTCCGAAGACGAACACACCAGATGTTTGGGCTGTGACAGCCCGCGACCACCCGATACTATACACATGTCGCCAATTATGTGACGAAGCCTTTGAGAGTTTCCTGTTCACCAACGAATTTGTGCAAAACATCAGCGCACCTCCTCTCACCACCTCGGCCTGCAAATTCGTGGCGCTGTTCGTTAGAAGCCTGGGAGACAAATCACATCTAGTCAGAAAACTAGGCCTTGGCATTGAAGACCCGACCGAAGACGTACTGGAAAAGCTTCTGGATTGGATGATAATGTTCAAAAACTGCCAGAAACGCTTGAGACCCGGCGCTCTCGTCCTTCGTGTGAAGTTTACAAGGCCGACCACAACACCACCTCTCTTCTCACCTGTCGGACAAACCTGGACTATTGCTCCCAAGGACGAGAATGTTATGGCTTTGGAAATTCACCTGTGTGACGAAGGAAAGTCGTGGAGTATATTCGATCAGGCCAAAGAACTTGACCGAAAAGCTCGCCAGCGCGGCACAGAAAGAGTGCTCAAGTCGTGTCGAGACTCGGGTATGAAGGGTATAGAAGAGAGAGAGAAGGCATGGCGGGAAGAAAGAAGACTCTGGCACGAAGAGACCTGGACCGCACTGCATTACAAGTTCGAATGCTGGATGAAGATCATGGACGGTTTGCAGCCGAGGAAAAGACTCACTGAGGAAGGCTGAGAGCCAAATCGATTCCACCTGAACTCAGGTGCGAATGTACTATCCTCTGAAAGGCAACATTTTTTCCAGAACGCATCACTTGTCCTGGGGAAAGTGGCAGTTTTGAATGAGTCAGCTGTCTGAGTTAATTTGAGTTTGGGACAAATTGAGCCTTTGTTGACGACTCATTCATTGCCTCTAGACCTTTCTCTTCATTACCCATCGCAAGATACTTTTGTCTACCCATGCTTCAACAGCCATATGCAAAGTCCACCATGACCAGCATCAAGAAGAACACCAAGTCCTTACCGGCGCTCTCGAGAGCTTCTCTGGCTCTCTCAAAAGGGGTATCCTCCTTACCTCCAGAATTACGACTTATCATCTGGACCGATCTTGCCTTGCAGATGACATCCGAAGAAGCAGACGCCTTGAGGGGTCATATCACATTCTCTTATGTCACAGACATCCACAAATTCCTTGCTGAAGCCCACCCTATACTCACGACAAGGTATCGCGACGAGTACCTAGAAAACCTTTTCAGAGTCACGAGGTTCACCCCAGAGCTCTCGGAATGGTGCCTCTCCTTGAGGGAGGTACTCATGCGTGCGAACCGCCACGCAAGCCCCAGATCAAAAGAGGAAGCTCGGTGTATGGTAGCGGAGAAATGCATGATTTACAACGAAGGCCTGACAAGATGGATTAATCTCGCAAGTGTCCATAGCGTCACAAGTGCTATCGCACCCATCAGTATCAGACTGTGCATGCCCTCAGGGACAGGGACTGCTCCATGGATGGCGTCACCGAGGGATTACAAGCTTCTCATCGAAGGTTGTCTCCGCACGCTCTTCAGATTGGCCAAATATCTACCAGAAGGCAAGGTCTCTTTAGAGCTGGTCTTCAACGATTACGAGATGCGGTGGCGCACGGAGCACCATATAATCGAACTGCCTATTACGATTGGAAGACATCGCAGAAATCGCGAGACCAGCTCGGCTTCGTTGAAAGAACACCTCGAAATCTTCAACAAAGAACACCACTCCGTGAAGATAAATGTCACACAGTGGCTCAGCTGGCATGCGGCCGTCGTCCTCTTTGTCGAAGAGATCTTGGAGTACTCTGAGAGCCTATCCAGTCCTCCTCTGACCAATGCCAGTACATCCGACATCTCTGCTCTGTTTTCAGTATCAGGCTCAGCGACTGTTCCCATACCGATGATCTCCATGTCAGCAAATTGGGCTTTCCTCGAAATGACACATCGATGCTTGACCGGCTTTGTCGCCATCGCCTGTTGCTTATTGTTCTTTTTCGGCGACAGGTTTTCAATATGACGGAATTGCTGCCTTGCTTGATGCTACACGTATAATCCCATAGCCATAATATATATCACGTTGTGAATCTTGGATGATGCGAATGTTGCTCGGGGCTGTCGAAGATGGTCTCGACTTTCGCACGGTCCTGCTGTCTTGTGACGCGTCTTCTCCCCAACCACGATCTAGAGCAACCTTTGATTCTTACAAAATCAAGACATCTTTCATACAAGCTCCCTAGTTGCCGCCATGTATGTTCAATCAGACTCTGCATCTCTTCATGATAGGTTCTGACCTCCACAAAGGCGGTTGAGATCGAGGGAGATATCTGACGCGCCCGCAGAAGCCAAAAGACCGACTCCATTCAGATTTCTCGAGCTACCATTGGAAATACGTGACAGCATTTATACCTACTATTGCGCAACAACCAGAAAGCGCTCCGGTCGTGATCGATTATACAATAACACGCATCATACCGACTTATTGCGAGCCAACCGCCAGATCTATAGCGAGGCCGTGAACTACCTTTACGACCGAACATTCAGCATCTACATAGTATGCGAAAAGGGGAATGCCAGAGGCAAGCGCTCAAGTTCTCGCAATCTTTGATCGCGCTGCTCTAAGGCGTGTTAAGTCTACTACGACTCGAAAACCGGGAGGTGAAGATCGCAGCACACGCTGCCGCTGCATATCTGGCGTCTCAGCGGTTGCAATTGACTCATTCACACTCCCGAATTACGATTTGCCTCGCTGCTGCCTACAAAGCCAAAGGATTTAAACCCCAGATCTTCCACTGATACTTCAGCAATATCACTCTTCTTTCCATCTGCATATCAACAATAATTTCAGCATGGACACCCCAATCAAGACTCGCTTTTTTATCATATCGGATACCCACGGCGAGGATCTGGCAAGTCGTCTTACCGAACCAGTCGACGTCGTAATTCACTGTGGCGACCTCACGGAACACTCCAAGCTTGATGAGTTCGGACAAGCTATACGGCTACTGAAATCTATAGATGCGCCACTGAAGCTCGTTATCGCCGGCAATCACGACTGGACTCTTGACGATACATTGTATGAAGAAAAGCTGGTCGAGTCAAAATTCAAGCCACCAAAGGAGGACGACGCTGTTCGAAAAGCCTTCGGCGACTTTGGAGAGGCAAGAGCACTCTTCGAAGCCGAGAGATCTGCAGGAATTTTGTTTCTTGACGAGGGCACTCATGATTTCCAGCTTGCAAATGGCTCTTCTCTAAGAGTCTACGCGAGTGCCTTCACACCTTCAAATGAGAACCACGGGGGCTATCCATACGATCCTCTTCCAGGCCATGATTGGAATATCGGAGATGATGTCGACATTGCGATTACCCACAGTCCTCTCAAAGGAGTGCTGGATAATAGAGCTGGATGCAGGATGCTGTTCACTGCCATTGCAAGAGCACGGCCATTGATGCATTGTTTTGGCCACATCCACGAGGCTTGGGGAGCGAAGAAGGTCACCTGGCGCGGCAATGAGGCAAGCAAATACCCCGACCCTCTTACCGAGATGGATGGTCTGGCATCAGAGGTCATTCAAAGTCTTGCGAAACTACGAGGCGCAAGGGAGGATGCAAAACAAGATGGGCAGCTCAAAGCTGAGCTGAGTGACATGGATGGTAGAGGCTATTGTCAAGCGGCCCCGAAACTGCAACGAGGGAAGCAAACATTGTTTGTTAATGCTGCTATTCAAGATGCATTGAAAGAAAAACAGCAGATGCCATGGTTGGTAGAGCTTGAGCTTCCGAGAAGCAACAAGCAGTGAGTAGAGGAAGTCTCGAGTATGAGAAGACACGAAGAAGTATTGCATTCCGTACAACAAGCTTCACCTCGGTAACGTGCTACCTGATGTATTTCCATGTCTTGAACGCAACGTGCATCTTGAGAGCGATTGCGACTGCTTTAGAGATAATGATTGGACCCCGTCAGAGAAGCAGCAGCCTGGTCGCGAGTTCCATAGATCTTTCGCTTCCATCAAATGTCACCTCTGACTCGCTCGGCGATGACTCAATCGCCTCTCCTTCAACCTTCGCACCCTCTGCGTCTTCGGCTTTCTCTTTCCATCCGACCTCATCACCTTGAACTCTCATCATCATGCCGATGTTCTCCCCTTTACTCGACTTAGGCGCTTCGATCCCGATGCCTTCTGCCCCGCTACCATCACCCAAGCCATCAAACCTACACACCATGCCTTCGTCGCCTTCGACTGAGCTGGCTGCTAATGCCAACAATCCTGCTGCCATCGACTCACCCTCATCCACTTCTCCACACTCCTTGACGGTTGACCAACTCGCCCAGACTGTGAGCATCACCGGCCTTCGTTTGTCTAGTCCTGTCACTGACAAGACTTCCCAGATACCCACCACCATGGCTCCGAACAATCCTCTAGGCCTTCTCGGCAAACTACCTCGCGAACTTCGCGACATGATCTACGCTTATGCTGTCGACCCACCAACTAAGGATGACTTTGCTGGAGAAGCGGATGACTACTACCGGGATATTACACGCAGACGGCCGATCATGCAAACATGCAAGCAAGTTCGACTTGAATGTATGGAGTCATATCTGTCAGAAAACGAGATAGAATGTGACATCGGGCCGCCGTGTTGGTACGGATTCGTCACATCTCTCTCGAACATACTTGCTCGCCCTTACTTCCGGGCTCAGGGATACTCCATGTACGTCGAGTGCTTTCGTCAGGGTCCCTTCGATATGGAAATTACGCAACAACGTTGCCAGACCATGCAGACGTACTTGCGCCTTTACCGGAGCATACCTCAGATCGGTTTCTCAATCCCAACCAAGAATCTCTTCCTTCAGTTGGATTACAATCTGCCATCCTATGTATTTGATGACGTGTCCGCTCAATGGCGTGTCATCAGCCCGGATAGCAATAAGATCTCGATCAAACTCTGGGTGAATGACCGGCGAAAGTCGGTGGCTGAAATCGGGAAGGTGTGTTCTCGATTGAAAGACACAGTTCTTCGTCATTGTCAACAAAATACTTGCGGAGATCCATCTGCCGCCTCTACCTCAGAATCTGGCTCGTAGACTCATACTCGGGTTTCATCTTGGGAAGGAGAGTTACGAGAGTATGTGTTGCGCATCTCTGACATTCTTGCCTTGATCACGGGACTGGAGAAGTACAACGTGGCGGTGGTCGAAACAATGATGCATTGGTGGCAAGATGAAGACGCGAAGGACAAAAAGGCGAAGCAAGAGTTGGAGATTGAACAGAAAAAGAGGAAACAGGAGCTTGAGGACGTGATGCAGGATATCCGAACTGAGTTCAGTAAGTTAGTCGAGGCGATTAAGTCGACACCCAAAAGAAACATACAAGAGACTGAGGGCATGGATGAAACGCAAGAGCGGTCTCCAAAGAGAAGAAATTTTGATTGAGGGGGATATCAAGCTTGATTCTCGCGGCGTACCTCTATTCGTAGCGCGGCTAAGAAGGCCACTAGCTAAGAGTTGCTGCAAGACCTGTGAAAAGTCAACATAGCTCTAGGTATACTGATGCAACAAACCATAACACGAATTAATTTGCAGAAAACCTTCAAAGATGTGCACATGTGGGGATATTGTAATACTGGCTAAAGCTTCGGGCAAATTTGCTCTCGTCTTATCTTCTCCAAGGCAATAGATCAAGCCTCAAGGTCTCATCTCAATTCTTCTCCCCAAGCGCAACCTTAGCACCAGCACTCTGCGCTCTCTTCAACTGTTCTTTCACCTCCTTCCCCTCTTTCACCTCCCCTTCCCCACTCCCCAAGACCTCCTGTCCAACCTCTTTTCCCTCCTCCTCCCCTAACGTCCTATTCGCCCTCGAACTCCCCTCAAGCCCATCCAACAAAGCCTTATTCGTCCCCGGAATCCTCATCTCAAAAGTATCCTTGATGACAGCGTAATCATAATATCCCAATCTTGCTATCGGCTGGGTTTTTGAAATATCGATTTTTCCATCAGTGATGACGTTGTCGGAAATATGAATTGCCAGGACGCGTGCGATGATGATATCGACGGTACCCATGGGCGGATTTCCAGGTAATTCGATCAATTGGTGGAAAGCACATTCAAATCTCACGGGAGAATCAGCTACCAAAGAGCAAGGGATCAATCTCGCATCTTCTTTTTGGAGGTCTGCGGTGAGGAATTCATCTTGGCCGTAATCCAATTGTTGGGCTGTGATGTTTACTTTTTCGCGAAGAGGGTATGTTGCCAGATTCCAGGCGAAAACACCTATTTTTGCGCATATTAACATAAAATCAGCATTTCTTTGTGTCTTGTCTCTACTCATCTTCTTCTTCTTCTTCTTCTTCTTCTTCTTCTTCTTCTTCTTCTTCTTCTTCTTCTTCTTCTTCTTCTTCTTCTTCTTCTTCTTCTTCTTTTGTCGATATGGTATCATTACTTACCGGTACTTTCGGCATTGATGACGGTGTCTTTGCGTTTCCCTTCTGGTGTTCTGTTGCTTGAGAACATGACGTAGGGGGGGTCGAAGGTTAGGTTGTTGAATTGTGAGTAGGGGGCTAGATTATCTTTTCCTTGGGGTGAGCGGGTGGAGATCCAGCCGATTGGGCGAGGGACTACGCAGGCCTTTTTGTGTTTTTCCTTAGTATGAAGGGCTTTGTGAGATCAAAGTGGGGAGTAGGTGGCAGAGGGAGGATTCCAGGTGAGATGGGTCAGAGTTTGATAGGGAGGGCAGGTGGGGGGTGTCTTTTTTTATGCTGGTGGAAATCGTACCTTGAATGGATCATAAGGTAAACCATGATCTTTCCCCGTTTCGTAAAACATGATTGATAATTTCCGACCTCTAGGCTTCTTGAATGTGAAAGAAAAAGTATCTGCTATCTGTTCGTTTTGGGTGTTTGTGGTAGTTGTTGATTTGAATAGTTATATACACGCATCCACAAAAGTGGAGGAGCACATCAGCCGAGTTGCCGAAGCATATACCGAACGATACCGGAGTACCACAATTCATCTTGATCACCGAAATATCAGGGCAAAAAGACAACCGAAAACACCGACATTACGATCTCCGAAGACACCGAATCTGCTACATTCTCTACTCTTTTGAGCGATTTGTTCATGATACCTTGATGTTGTTCAGAGAAGGTTGATTTTGACATTGACAGTTGCGGAGAAGAAAGGGTCCACCGGAGTCGGACTCCGATGCTCCACCAGCCCTCTGATATTCATACACGTCAAAAATGCAGATTGCTTTTGAGCAATTCGAGCGAACTGCGGTTGTCTAGTGAGTGTAATAAGTATATTCCATCTCCTGGAGAAAGAACTTGGTTGTGAAAACACATCTTGCATTTCGACCGCCTACTTCATAAAAGGTGACGCATTCTCGAAATTGTATGCAGAGGTGTATGTATTACAGCATTCGTACCAGGTTCTTCTGCAATTTGCTTTGGAAGTGACTTGCCTCTTCAGAGCACACCGGAGATGAATGTCATCGACATGCACGATATTTTCAAACTCGGACAAGGTTGTCTAATAAGAGGGCTTTTAGGAAGTGTTCTTAATGGACATATCGGTGACTGTGATTACATTGTACATTTTCTATGGACTTTATGAGGAAAACAAGTGCTTGGGATAACAAGCACGGTGTGTGCAATAAGGTGGTAAGGCTACTTAAAACATCAATATACGTCTTGCTCTTTTACTCACGCGTTGCTAATGCACGGAACAGTAGACATGCGTAGAGATATTGGGATAGAGAATAGTAGTAGGAAGGGGGCGCGTGAGCAATGTGCTTAGTTCGATGCGTTGGTTTATGATTCGTTGTTGATGATTCGTGGTCGTCTATATACCCAGAGCAATCTTATGCTCATGCACTGCTAATGCTGGAGCTTGGTATAGCAGCCATGTCACCTTAGTGGCCTTGTTCTTGTTGTTGTTGTTATTGTTGTTGTCGGTCTTGTCAGATGTCCATCGCACCCGTTAGCTATACAATCAACAAGCTAGATATCAACATTCTTACGCTCTTGTGTAGCAGACACCGCAATCCACCAGCCATTTGTTGACTACCTAGGACAGATATTCGGCGTGCTAATCCCCGTCAAAGGATGACTTTATAGGCTTTCCACATATTCCAAGATCTCGTCCACGAACACAGACAAGACGGCATGCCAGGAAAGCCACATTCTCGAATCGGCACTTTTGCAAGGGTCTGCGATGAACCGCTGACGTGCCCGATGTAGGATATGCAAACAATTTGTGCGGTTTTGATCGTGACAGCCGAAGACAAGAGGTATCCTGATCCAATCTTTCATACCCTCCTTCAGCATACTAAGTCCAAAGTCCAGCTCGAGTGTAACTCTACCTCGTGGTAGATGTCGAGACAGCTCGGTCATGGAATATAGTCTCATCTGGAGAGGTATAAATCTCCGCTTAAGTAGAGTTGGGCCCCTCTTGTCCGATCGTACGCACAGCTCGATGCGGATAGGCGCAATGGCATCCTTGACACCACAACGACTGGCAAGACCGATCCAACTCTGGAGTGATTTCTCCACAGCCAAAGCTATGTCTTGCATAGGGTCCCATGCACCTTCATGGGCGATTAGGCCAGATGTCCTGAAAAGTGCTGCTCCGAAGACGATGTGTTCCAAACCATTAAATCTGGTAAGCTCAAGCACGAAAGGAACGACCCTGAAGAAGTTCTCGAGATATTCGTCGCAGAATTTGGTCGCGAGCATGGGATGGCCGAGATGGAGCCTCTTACAGGCGTCAATAGTCGTGACATTGGACAATAGCTGTGTCAAGTCAACGACTTGGCTAGAAGTCATTGCCAAAGCGAGATGGGTCCATACCATCAGTCGCAGTTCTGGAGGCAGGGCCAAGACGCCTCTCGAAAGTGCCTGTGTAGTAGAAGTGTGTTTGTTCATGTTGGGCGGCTATTGGCGTCCAGGCTCGGTTTTCGATGCAGATAGATAGAGGAATTTTGGGATGGAACTGGAGAAGCATAGTCAGAAAGGTGCGACTGTGGGAGACCGGCCTTAAGACTACAGACGAAAACTGACTCAACTTGCTGACGCATTCAGATTGATCAGATTTCGAAGAAGTCCATGAATCAGCGCTGAGTCACAGCATGAGCTTTTGATTGCGCCGGATTATCCAAGGCATTTCCGATCAATCTAAATTCTACCGCTTACTTCGGCGCAGAGTGAGGAGAAAACATGACAAGAGGAGCATGAGCAATATGAAGTCATTGTGGAAAGATCGGTTTATTCTTTCTTGGAAAAGTAAGGGAGACAAGGAGATTGCACGATACATGTAGCTCATGACGAGCCCCTGCTCTGCAATTCTTACGCAGTTCGACGGCTCGTAGATCGGTTGGATGATCTGGCAGCTGACAGCAGGTCTGTGGACTGAGCTTCCCATGCGATTTGCGCGTCTCGCGTCAGGCCATTCAATGAGGCTGTGAGGCTTATGATTGGGAGATATGCTGCGCCTGAGTGTCATCGCTCCGCTGCTCGAGGCGGTCTCCTGTGCTTTGGATTGAACTCGAGATAAGGACGGGGGCAGACAGAGTGGGTCTACATCATTTTGTCGCGACGGATGTCCAGGATCGCCCTCGGTTGTCGCTCAATGGATCGCAGCTCTTTCTTCATCTCATGACGGTTCAAACAGGCTTAGCAACCTTTCTCAACTCAGTCTTTCCACCGTGCACCTCCCTCATCTCCCTCCAAGAGACCGGCACCATCTGCTCGCCTCCCTCAGAAACGGCCAAGACAACACCAAACTCATTCTTGGCCGTGCTGGCGAAATAACTTCTCTCGTCTCCCAGCGAGATCACAACTCCCCTCACAATATCGCCGACCCTGAAACTCTCATTGACCTTTACTTTGTCAATCTCGGTGGCGCGAATGTCTTGTTGGCGGATGATTGCAGAAAAGGGTTCGCGGAGGACAAGTGTGCCGGTGGGACCCAAAGCGAGAATGTCCAAGGTGGCTTGGCGAGGGTTTGTGCGTGTGATGCGGCCGAGGATTATGTCGCCTACCGAAGGCAGGGCGGCTGTATATGAAGTTGATGTGCTGGAGGAAGATGCGACGCTAATGGCGGGTGTGGCCTTCTTTGAGGGTGCGGAGGAAGTGACTGGGCCTGCGAGACTGGCGTGGATGGTAGAGGCGAAGACGTGAGAGCCGGTGCTTGGTGTGTGTGTTGATGTTTGTGCGAGCGAGTCGCCAGGGAGTGCGAATTTGGGAACTGACATTGTGGTTGATGCGAAGATGTGATGTTGTCGTGAGAAAATGCTTGTGATTGAATGCGAGGGCTTTGGACAATTCTCAGAAAGATGCGCCGGCCTTTGTTCGGATGAGGTCATGATTGTCGAGAGACAGGGTGATGCCTTGAGCATTTCCGAAAGTTTTATTTTTGTCCTCCTACAGATCCGGCGAGACTACTCATTTATTCGGTATGCTTAATGGGACGTATAGTAGTATTTACGACTTGTTTGAGGATACTTGAAGACCACAGAGCCTCGGGTGGTTGTGATCTGCTGCATGACTGCTCGACATGTATTTATTCACCTTGAACTCAATAGAGCCAATGGCTCAAGCCCACATCTCGACATTGTTGTTACGGCATCCATTGGGGGTTGAACGTGTGTCAGGTCTCCATTTCTAGACAGTCACCCATGCTACATGATTGGTCAGCTGAACATTAGACTTACCATCTCACTACTGCTTGATCACTCTCAAAGATCAGGAGAAGTCCTGAGATGCTATTTTTGATGATTCATTGATTCCAATACCAAAAAGGAGACTACGCTATTCATTACTAGAGCTATGTGAAGAAGAAAACATGAAAAAGGAGAACCCATCCGAATGCAGTGCTCCAGGATATCATACTTTGCCGATTCCCGGCGGCGCGCGAGTGCGAGTTGGTATATCAAAAATGGACAAGGAAAGAGAATAGAAAGAGAAATCGATAGCCAATGCATCCACACGCAGAGGCTGTAATGCTGTCGTCTCGAGCGTCTGATGAATCATCTTCTGCGCTCGTTCATCGTGTCAATCAACCTTCGGACAAGGCCTTCTTGTTGCCTTCTCCGCTCGAGATTTCGAGACAGCGGCGAGCGAGACCGACAACTTCAGCTTCACCATCCTCGCTGCCGTCCTCATTGTCGCTCTCGACTTGTCTCTCGGAGATCTCTTGGACCATTTGCATGACATCCTCGGCCGAGTTAATAGTACTAACAAGACGGGTGTCGTTGCTCTCGAGCAATTGCAGCAGAGTCCAGATGGCGATGTGTTGGAAGGTTGCATCGCCTGATGCGAGGAAGCGAGACAGGTAGCCGTGAATACCACCAGAGGGAGATTGCCAGTTGGTCATGAAGATCGAGTAGTCACCCACTGAGTAACCGTCAGCAGGTGATTGAGGAGCCGAAGTTTCGGATGTCTTACCTTTGCTTGACAAGTTACCCAGAGCAGCAGCACTGTTTCCTTGCACCTCAATACTCTCACTTTCGGTCAGAGGGATCAAAACATCAAAGACACCAAGACTCAGGAGATGAGGCTTCAGCTCGTCACTCAAAGCAAGAACAGCAATAGCAGCAGTCATCTCGCTCTGGACGTTAACCGGGACTTCCAAGACAAGCTCCTTACACTTCTGTACAGCACCAGCTTCCAGGACGAGTTGCTTGTTGCGGTCTGATGAAGCAGCAAGGTTGCGAAGGGTAGAAATGGCGTGGCATTGGATTTCCTCGTTATCGGTGCTTCCAAGGAGATGGACCAGAGGCTTGAGGAAACCTGCATCGATGATGGGAGATTCGTTCATGGGGTGAATAGAGATGTTGCGGATACAGGCGACGGCGGAGAGGATAAGAGGGAGGAAGGCGGATTGGAGGAGGCGAAGAAGGGGACCGAGGCCACCGTTGCGCACAATCTCGAGCTGGTATTTCTCATCCGAGGCGAGGTTGCGCAGAGCAAGAGCAGCTTGACATTGGACCTTGGGGGCGTGGCCGTCCATAAGGTTGACCAATGACTGTACAAGACGGGGCTCGGTCTGGGCCAGGCGCTTGCGGTTTGAGGCATCAACGGCAATGTTGCTGAGGGCGGTGGTACAGTAGTACTGAACGTCTGTGTCGGGAGATGTAAGAAGGTGGACCAAGACGGGGATTGCGCCAGCGTTGACGAGTTGTTGTCGGTTGTCATCTAGCAAGGGTCAGAGGATGTTGATAAGTGGGGAGAACAGAGTAATGTACCTGAGTGGGTCATGTTCAAGAGAGCGCCGGTAGCATTCCGTTGGACGCGCATGTCTTTTGACTTTGCGAGCCTCGTCAAAGGAGCAAGAGCACCTGAACGAGCAATCTTTGCCTTGTTGTCTTCGTGAGTGGCCAGGTTGGTGATGCAGCCCACGGCGTTGCACTGAACTTCAACATTACTCGAGTTCATCTGTCTGATCAGCGGTTGGAGGCCTCCTAGCTGGACGATTAGGATCTTGTTGTGTGCTGTGTATAAGTCAGTCTCTCTGTGGTCCGTGGGTACATTGACGAGGGCGGATAGGTACCATCTACGGCGAGGTTGCCCAAGGCGGCACTAGCAGCTCTTTGAACCTCGATATCACTGCTCTCTAAAAGGAAGAGGATGGGCTCGAGGGTGTTCTTGTCAACAGCGCGCACATCTTGATCGAGTGTGGTCAGCATGCTTGTATCATCTCTTTCTCTTGCAGGTCAACACACCTCGCTCGGTGATCTCGGCAAAGGTCAGACTGGCGCTTCGTTGCAGGTCGATATTATGTGAGTAGACCAGAGTACTGAGGGCATTGAGAGGGCCGCCGGTGAAGAAGTCTGTTTCTTGTCTGTTTTCGAGGAAATTCAGCAAGTCGGTGACTGCCTCGCGCTCGCTGTCGGCCAGCACATTCTCGTAATCGACTGAGCTGCGGCCTAGTACATGTTAGTGGCATGCAGTACAGCAGGACGTGCATGGAGACTGACTAGAGCAACAGTAGAAGATGTTTGCGCAAAAGTTCTTGAGAGTTGCCATGGCCCACGGGCCTTTGTTGAGGTCGACGGCGACGAGACTGCTCGCTTGAAGGGGTCCTGATTAGGCGCGACGCTATAACATGCGGCTGGATGGAGAACAGAAGTTGGCGCGCGAGAGGTGCGATATTATAACAAGATGGACGGCGGTCGAGGATATCGAAATGGGCAGCGACCAAGACAGACAGACGGCAACAGCATCAAGAAGCAACAGCGCAACGACGTGATGCAGAGCAAGCCAGCCCTGAGCTCGGACGCCAATTATCCATTATCCATTATCCAACAGACCCTTGATTGCCCAATCTGGCCGCCTGCACATATAAACACCACTGATTAGATAAACCCGACGACGTGCTCCCTTTGTCTTCGCATGCTTTGTCCCATACCTCGACACCTTCTTTTGTCTGTTGTTTACACCACCGTTATCGAGCTACATGTCGACTCGTATTGAGGCTGATTACCCTCTTGGCTGCTCTCCACCCACTCTCACCGACTGCCGTCTCACTACCACATCTGGGACATCCCTTGTCGCCCCACCGTCCTGCTCTTCCTTCTGCCTCATCCTAACACAACCATTTTCCAACATGACCAGCCTTCTCAGACTGTTTCTCGAAGGCATCCTAGCTGCGACGCGTGCAAACCAATCAGAATGTCAGCTCTCCTCATACGTAAAAAGAACGCGGGGAAACCGTGACTCCCGCATTAGCCGTAACCTTATTGCTTGAAACCATTCCACCTTCTAGCCTTCTCTTTTCACGAAGGAGGCCGACTTCGCCGCGAAAGCCTCGTGTAAATATCTTCTGACTTCATAGCCTCCAGCGTCATTCCTCTGCCAACCATACATGCAATCGTGATTGTGTCAAAGTCGATTTAGAAGGTCAGATTTCCCGACAAGTACTGAAGCCTAGCTGCAACTTCCCCTCGTCGGCGCAAGAAAAGTGTTCAGGGTCGTTGGCTGCCTTCAACAAGGCAATGGCCACGCCTGCTCCTTCCTCACACGAATTTCGAAAACTGCGACTCGACACCAAACACAAGAATTCCTCCCAGGACTTTCCATTCGCCGCTTCCTTGAATGCCGACCATGTCGCTTCTTCACAATTTTCGTCGTCCGAGCTGCTCGACCCGGACGGCCCCGAGCGCGACGAACAACAAACGCGAACAAGAGGTTCATCTGTGAGCTTCAAAGAGTACGCCACTCTCGACGACGGTCGCAAACATTCTCTCGATCAGCCTCTCCCCAGACCACGACGTAGCAGCATCCGCGATTCCTGCATGGCGACAGATGCTTCGCAGGCCCAGTCTGCCTCTGCTCCGGCTGCGCCCGAGGACTCCCCTAGGATCAATCCATTCACTGGCGAGCCCATAAGACGACGAACGAGAAGAAGCGAAGTCGCCCCTCGCCTGGAGACGATCGATTCGAACGATACCACACACGCGCACCTGCCTTCTTTGACGTCGGCCTCCTCGGGCTCCCTGCTCAGTGAGCAATTGAGAAGCCCTGATACGCCTTCTGGTTCATACTTCAACGAAAACGCTGTCATGTCCCCCTCACCTGCTGTCAGTCCTAGCATGGGTAGCGAGCCTTGGCCAATGCTATCAAGGAACAAGACCTTGTCGCGTACCGCCAGTTTGCGCAATACCAGTCGCAGATCTAGCAGAATGTCTGGTTCTTCCATGTCGCCGGCTGCCCAGTTCCTGAATGGCTGGGGTCGCAGCTCACAAACCACTGCTGCACCAGAGCCTGATGATGAGGGACAATCAATCGGTATCAACAACGAGTATGTCATCGGTCGCAAGATTGGCTCAGGCGGCTTCAGCGTCGTCAAGGAGGTCATTGGCATGTCTGAAGACGGCACCCGCACCAAGTTGGCAGTCAAGATCGTCCGCAAGTCTGTTGCCAACACTTCTGAAGCAGAGAATGACAAGGCACAGC
Organism: Aureobasidium pullulans EXF-150; assembly: GCF_000721785.1. Taxonomy (NCBI): domain Eukaryota; kingdom Fungi; phylum Ascomycota; class Dothideomycetes; order Dothideales; family Saccotheciaceae; genus Aureobasidium; species Aureobasidium pullulans. Next base: position 208,273 of record NW_021941022.1, read on the forward strand.
AAGCCGTCGAGTATGAGATCGGTGTATGGCGTTACATGAACCACCCTCACGTCATCCGACTGCACACGAGTTTCATCACAGACTTTGCCACCTTCTGCATCATGGACCTGGTCGAGAGTGGGTCTCTGTACGACCTCATCAGCGAGCTTCGCAACAACGGCCAGATGGGCTTGAAGCATGACCTCGCAAGGAAGTATGCTTTCCAGCTCGCTTCGGCCATCAGATACATCCACGAAGACGTCAGACTCATCCACCGTGATGTCAAGCTCGAAAACTGTCTTGTTCAGGTCGGTGACAACGATAGTGGCGTGCTGAAGCTCTGCGATTTCGGCCTGGCTTGCTTCGTTGACGGTGATTCTGGCATGACTGATAGCATCCGTTCGCTCGACTCCAATGACTCTGATTCCAACCAACCAGCCGGCACGCTCGAGTACCTCGCCCCTGAGCTTTTCGGCGGCTCCAACCAGAGGCACTATTCATCCGACATATGGGCCTTTGGTGTTTGCGTCTACACCATGATTACTGGCAAGCGTCCCTTCGCACACACCATCCAGTTCAAACTAGTCGAGCTCATTGAATCCGGTCAATGGAACAAGGACGCTATCGAGGCCTCTCCAGCCGGCCAGGAGAGCTTCAAAAACATCTGTGCCTTGCTGCAGGGCTGTTTGAACACTGATCCGGACGAGAGATGGACCATCAAAGATGTCATGAATTGCTCATGGTTTGCTGGCTTGCACGACGTATCACATGACGAGGACTGGGAGCATGTGAACGCCACCCAGTCATGAGATCCTTGCTCATTTACGCGCTCTCTCTGGACCCCCCCTCTGCAACGAAAAACACTCTGCATTTCTACGGGATGATTATGAGACATGATCGTATGGCTGGGATGTCTTCTTTACCTTTTAACCTTCTGCACTTGATACCCCCATTCTATACTTTTCTGTTGTTATTGCTTATACTTTTCTAATCCTTCTTCATCAACAAAAACCTTTCGAAATATGTATTATTAGGTAGCCTTTTTAGCTATGAAATTTGCTTCTTGGGATGGAGAGGAATTGTTATTGTGCTTTGAACCGTAAGGGTATGGATGCTAAAGAAAAAACACCTTTGATGATCATGCGATGCAATGCTGTTTTGTTCTAATGAGAACCCATCCCCCTCTTGTGTACGCCGTGCCCAATGTTTTCCGTCCTTGTGTGTGCATATGTATGACCCAAACTCCCAAAACTCCCAAAACTCCATAAACTCCAAATCACAAACCCGAAAAGCGAGGAATTTCCGACCCAGAAGGGATGTGTAAGATTACAGTGGTGGTGAATTGCAGAAGGGGCTGGGTATTGGAATGCAGAAGTGGCCAGAAGTGTAGAAACCGTGGGAAGTGTGGGAAGCGTGGGAAGCGTGAGAAAAAGCGAACATCAAATCTGCATCGAGGCAGATGAGTGCAGAGCCATGCCACAGTCAAGGAAATGCGACACAGGGTTTACTGCAGCGATGTTGTGATGTCGTCGAGAGACAAGGAGGATGTATTGGAGCCCTGTTGCATGGTGTATCTCCATCAATCAATCATCCAAAGAAGTCATCCTTGTACTCCTTTCCCTGCATCTTGGCAAGCTTGCGGTAGAACTCTTCGGGCGAAAGAGAAGGCGCGTGGTGGATAGGGAATGGCTCGGCATCGGCATCAGCAAGGAAGTCGCCCATCTCAGTGTCCAGAGCGAATGGGTCGAGAGCGGTGGAGGTGCTGTTGGGCTTGGAGTCGATCTCGGTATCGGCGTCGATGTCCTGGGTAGTGATGTTGATGTTGAGACGAGCGTCAGTGGAGATGCTATGAGGGGTCCAAGGAGTGGTGGGGGAGGGAGGAGGGTAGATGTGGTCCTCATTGTCCATCTCGGTGTCCACATCCATGTCCATGTCAGTGTCGAGTGGATGGGCCATGGGGGAGTCATGAGCGTGAGGCAAGTCGTGATGAGGTGAAAAGTAGTGAGAGGGGCCGCAGAATCTGGTATCATCTCCAGAAGGAGTTGAGGGGACGGTATGAGCAGGAGTGTTGGGGATAGCTTGGTAGTTGTTGAAGTCCTCTTGCTCAATGATCATGTCGACGTCTTGCTGCTGCTGCTCAGCGTAAACATCATGAACTTCGAAGCCAGCTTGTTGTTGAGTCTGTTGGGGGTGCTGGAATTGCTGCTGCTGAAGTTGCTGCTGCTGAAGGTACTCAAGGTACTCAAGGTACTGGTGATGCTCAAGTTGCTGGAGCTGATAGTGATGACCGCGGCAGACTGAGCAGTTGCACTGGTCGCCAATAGGGTCGTCGTGGAAGCTGTGGCCGTGACAAGCCAACTCGTCGGAAGTCTCGCATCGGAGGGTGCAATCGGGGCAGGCGAAATATAGACCTGCAGGGATGTTGAAGATACCGGGAGCGGGGGCAGGAGTTGGCAGAGGAGTCAGGTGGCCGTCGCCGGCGGATGAGAGCTCCCCTCCAGAGCTGGTGGGGGATGGATGACGCTGGATGTTGTCGATGTAGCGAGGAGAAGAAGAGTGACCACCTGGAGCGAATGGGGCGATGTATGGAGGCAATGGCTTCTGGGAAGCGGGTGAGACAGTGCCAATGTTCTTCGGTTCGCCAGAATTGCGAGGATTGCGAACCCTATCGATCTTCTTGACCTTGACATTATGGATGTCGTGAACGTCTTTAAGATGACGACCCAAACCCCAAGGACGATGGAACGACCTTCCACAGCCATCAACGTAACAGTGGTAGTCTTTGGGTCCATTGTGGGTGAGTTGATGTTGCTTAAGGTTGGACTCACAAGTTGCCTTGTGTTCGCACGTGTCGCATTGGATTGTCTTGCGTTCTTGGTAGTCCTTCTTTGTCTTGGACGCCTTGTTGCTTGCCGTGGGGCTGCTCTTTCTTGACGTCTTGGTGGGAGTGTGGGAGGCGGAGTGTCGAGTAGTGCTCACGCCTGATCGGGCGTTTGTTTGAGGAGGCGAAGGATATTCGATGAATGTAAGAGGTTGTGGTTGAGGAGACTCCATGGTCGGATGGTGGGGAGGTTGCTGAGGGTATTCGTACGGGTCATATCCAGCGTGTACAGGTTGGCTGTTGTAGTAGGGGCTTTGAGGATAGACATAGCCAGACCCTTGAGGAGGAGGTGGGGAAGGATAGTCGAGTCTTTGGGGGGTAGAGTTGTTCGGAAGGCCGTGGAGTCCAGTCCACTGTCCAGAAACTTGAGTGACTTGGGTGGCATAGTTGCCAGTCGACGGGTCTGATCCGTACTGGCCGAAGGAGTCATCGTCGAATTGAGTAGTGTCAGCTTGAACAGTAGCGTTGTGATTCTCGACCATCTGCTGATAGTCCTGGAAAGTCATGTTGCGGTAGTCTAGGGGAGTGTTCTCGTCGACGAAGCCTTGAGTGGCTTGGAAGGCTGCGTGGATGTCGTCGTGGTTGTTGTAAGATCCAGCGCCATACTCGACATGATTGTCATAGTTGTTAGAAGCATTGGTGTTCATCAAGGGGCGAGAGAGAGCAGTGGACAAGGAGGAATATTCGGCCGGGTGCGAAGGCGGAGTGTAAGTCCAGTCGTCCATGTCGGCCTCACTGAGGTTGAGACTGTGGCTGGTTGTTTGCGAGTTGTAGTATGGTTGGTCGCCTTGCGGATGGCGGTCTCCAGCACCTGAATCCATGGTGTGTGAGTTTTTGTGTTGTGTAGAAGGGATGGTCTAGAGAGAGAAATCCACGCGCTATGTAGAAAGAGCGTGTTGCGACGGCGCGCGTATGCCAGATGTGGAAGCATTTGCTGAAGGTGTTGTGTGTGAGATTGCATCTCGATTGGGGATCTCATCGCAACTCCATGTGCGTCGAACAAAGGCATTGTTGAGCTCGAGTAGAGGTTTCATTGTACTCGAGCCTCTATGCGAGGCTGCTTTGTTCAGAACACTTGGGCACTGGAACCTTCTGCGGCGCTCATGATGCTTGGGTGGTTGTTCGGAAGTTCGATTTGCTGTGTCCGCGAATGATTGTGGTCTTGGGTTTGTGTTCATGTAGAGGGATGTTGAGAGAGCTGGGGGTAGTATCGTGGACATGCTTGTTGATGCAATGTCTTCAGGGGGTAAGACGATGTCTCAATTGGATGACAGGAGTCCAGCGGCGCTTCCAGCACCACCGCGAGGGCCTTTGCGGCCACCAGCACCACCGCGAGGGTCTTTACGGTCACCAGCACCACCGCGAGGGTCTTTACGGCCACCAGCACCGCCTCTCTTCGACTTTGAGCCCTTGGTAGTGGCTGCTCGCACGAGGGCAGCGCCTCTGCGCCTCTGCGTTTGGCGGTAGGTGCGACGTTCTGCAGTAGTCATGTACATGACCCCGTGCGCTGTACCCGATATGTCGAGGTCCCTGTATGTGTTGTATCCCAAACGGGCTCTTTGCGCCGGGGTCATCGCAGCACGAGACTGCTGTGTTGTTGCGTGTCTGGTCGATAATGCTGCGAGAGCACTCACAGGAGCGGCTCTTGACGGCTGAGCACTAGGACCGGATGCCTCTTCATCATCCTCGTTGCCCTCCTCTCCCCCTATCTTTACGTTCTCTTCTGGGTTAACACGATCGTTGTCGTTGCTGTCGTCAGTCGGCCTCGTCCATAAAGGATCTGCCATCCGCAGTAGAATGGCAGCAGCCTCTTCAATTTCCTGTTGTTCTTCCTGAGTCCAAGACATTTTCTAAGATAGTTAGACTGGGGACCCGTGGAAGGATCGATGATTGACTTACGTTTCTCGCGATGCAGGTGCGTTGAAGGAGAAGGTGTGAAAGGTCTGCGCGCACAAGATAATACCCGGTACGAGTTTCGACATCGACGCCAAGGCCGTCGATATCGTCGAACCCAGGGTGGGATGTGGGAGGAGCCCCGTTCACTTACTGTGGTGCACCTCGCTACCTCGCTACATGCTTCCACTTACCTTCCTAGCGGTCGACCGGTTCTACTACCTTTATGAATCATAGCATAGTGGTAGTCTCTCGACGATCCCGGAACAGCGTACCTCGACCCCTTATCAGAACACCTCAACCTACCTTCGCTCCACCGCTGCTCATCTCCTGTACACGACTAGCTAACACGTTTCCGCGATGCATTGCACGGGAGCTGAGTGAGGCCTCACCTAGCTTACGGAGACTCAATTTCGAGACCCCTCATTTCATTCCCCGACGAGTAGCCTGTCTGTTGCGAAAAGTATGTTGCAATGTTATGGGTATGTGGGAAGGAGAGGACTGACGTTGGAGATGGAGAATTGTTGTTGTTGTTGCGGGACATGTAATACGATGTACCGCGTATAATGCAGCACTCACCTAGAAGCCAATCGCGACACGAATTGCTTCTTATCTCTACGTATCACAGAGACGACATTCCATCTGTCCGCGAAGGTTAGGATAAAAGGGAGGGACCTGCTGATGGGAAAATTAGGTGAACCTCGTTCTTTCCCCTTCTTACACCTTGCACAATGACTTTTGAGGCAGCTACAACACAGCCCACGTCTGCTTTCCTAGCACTCCCGGCTGAACTGCGCAATAGCATCTACACGCTTGTACTCACACCCCCTGCCCATACGCGCGACTCGCGTCGCATAGCGAGTAGAGGGCTGTGTTCTGACTATATTTTACCTCCGCTCGATCTCAGTCCGGCACTCCTACGAACATGTCGGCAAATCCACGATGAAGCGGCGAGCATCCTCTACGGTGCCAATCAATTCGCATCGCATCCGTCACTGCTCACTGCACTACCATACCTCGTGAGTCCGCGACGACCAATCACCGAGGGACCCGGCCGTTTCATGATCAAGCGATGGTATATCCATTTGCGCCTCGATGTGGATCCCAGATTCAATGCAGAACAGCTCGAGCAAGCATTCTCCGGCGCTGAAGAGCTAGAAATCGAATTCTTCCAGCCAGCGTATGGTTATGGTGATGATAGTACTCTACGACTGTTCGAAGGGATCCGAGGAGTAGGCACCGCAAGAGTCACTGGTGGTAGCGGGTGCGATGCGAAATACGCCAGAATACTCGAAGGAATGCTCATGAGTCCAAAAGGCATTGTTGCCCAATCCTGCAGGCAGAGTTCAGGAGAGGATGAGCGCTCAGAAAATGGAAATATGACAGAGAGATGAGTTTCCTGAAGCGATCCAAAACTACACCGGCCAAAAAGCGCCGTGCTTTTTTCCGCCATTGGTCGTCTGTCGCCAATAGCATGTCGCATATTATCGTCTAGACTGCGAATACGAAGCACCAAAACTCTTCACTCCACGCTGCGATGCTCAAAAGCATGAACAATGCCCTGACTCCTGAAGGAACCAAATCATGACTTCATCATCCAACGCCTCGCTTGGCAAAAGTTGCTCCTCCACAGCTGGACAGCTTCTTGAAACATCGAATTCATCCAAGTTCGGAGCCTGCAACCGCCAAAGTCCAACACACCATATCACGACAAGGCAGTATATTGGCCAAAAGAGGGCAAGCCGGCTTACGCGTCTCACAGCCTCAATGTCGATGTATACCGCAAAAGAGACTTTGGCGTACGATTCGCCCGATCCTGAGGTAGAAAGTATGTTCTATAATCCTCTGCTCAGACCAATCACGATCCAGGCCCCCCGCATCGTCACAGGGATGTTTCGATTTACCCTTTTGCGGGGTTCGTCCCGAGTTGCTAGTGCACGATGATGTGACCTTGGAAACATTTTTCTTCTCTTGGTATTCGAACCATCTACCAAGTCGGAATGCGCGGACTTGGCTTGGAACAGTTTGTGGTAGAGACAAGTCTTTCATGTTCTGGTACTTTGAAGAGTATTTCCACTGTGGAGTATCTCTTGGAGATGCATGAGCTGCTCCACTGAACGGTTTGAACCAAGAGGTCTGGAAGCTGAGAAATCACTGTGCTCAGGGTCCTTCAAGAGCTAAGCTGCTGCACCTCCCTGTTAGTAACAAAGTCAAGATCCTCTCACCTAGCAGTTCAGGCAGTTCCAAGCTTGCCACCAGTCCCGCCATGGCCTTGTCACGCGCAACGGCTGCCATACAGGTTGCATGATCCGCGGATAGCCAAGGACGAGCCAAGTTGAGCTCACGATCAAGGAAAAGCAGACATATAAGCCCCTCTTCTTCCTCGAGTAAGGTGATTGACAGCTCACACTATCCCCATTTTCTTCCACAGCTTCCATTTGCTGCCATTCTTCATCATGCGTTTCCAGAAGATTGCTCCTTTTGCTCTTGCAGCAGCTGTTGCTTCGGCACAGAATGCCACTGAAGGTGGTAACATTACCACTGGCGGAAACATCACTACTGCTACCAATGGAACTGTTCCTTTGGCCAATGATCAGCTCAACTCTTTCTGGACTCTCCTCCAACAGTTCAATTTGTTGAGCGGCTTCAGCAACATGAGAAACATCACTCTCCTTGCACCTAGCAATGCGGCTCTTGCTAGCTTGAACTCCTCCGGTGTTGCTCTCACCTCCGAGCTCGTCCAAGCATTGATCAGCTACCACACCCTTAATGGCACCATCATGGCTGCCGACATCAACAACGTCACCTCCGCATTCCCTCACACTCATTTGACCAACCCTTCTTTCTCCAACGTTACTGGAGGACAAGTCGTAGAAGCCATCCTGGTCAACGAGACCGCCTACTTCTTCAGCGGCCTCAAGAACAACGTTTCGGCCACCACAGTCGACCTCAACTTCACCGGTGGTGTCATCCACATTGTTGATGGTACCCTCACCATTCCCGGAAACCTCACTTCTACCCTTACCAATGCCAACCTGACTGCCCTCGCCGGTGCAGCTCAGGCCCTCAACCTGACTTCCACCCTCAGCAACCTCCACGATGTCACCATCTTTGCCCCCAACAACGACGCCTTCCAGGCTGTTGGTGATGCCCTCGCCAACGCCTCCACGAGCGAGCTCGTATCCGTCCTCGGCTACCACGTCGTAAACAACAGCGTCCTCTACAGCGCCGACATCACGAACGGTACCACCACCGTCCCTACCTTCCTCGGCGGTAACATCACCGTTCAGAATATCAACGGTAGCTACTACGTCAACAGCGCCGAGGTCGTCAACCCTGATATCCTCTTCTCTGGCGGTGTCATTCACGTCATTGACAGGGTGCTGAACCCCAACAACACTATCGCTCACAACGCTACTGAGACTGCTTCGTCATCATCGACTTCTCAGGCTTTCGCTGGTGTCACCACCAGAGCCTCCAACGTTCCCTTCACTTCTGGCCAGGCCGCACCCACCTCGACAAACGCTGCTGTCCAAGGATCTGCAACCACCGGAGCTGCTGCCTCCTCCACTGGCGCTGCCAATGCCTTCCAGACCGGCGCCGTCGGTGCCATGGCCTTGTTCGGTGGTATCGGTGCCATGTTCGCCAACTTCTAAGGGAAGAATCATTTTCCATTTAGACTGAGTTCTGCTGCTTCTTGTAATCATTACTCGGACCCCCCGACGAGTTACGACGTTCTTTTTCACGCCCCATTTCCTTTTGTTCTCTATTAGCTCATCTTGATACCAAAGTCTTGCTCTAATATAAAACATCTTCTACTGTCAATCTGTCTCTGTCCGTTGTGCGGTGTGTAAAGATTTGAGACACAGGGTGGGAACATCACCCGGATCGGGTTAGGTTTCGTCGTCCTTCCTCAAGGGTTCACCTCGCTTTCACAAGTCAAGATTTGACCTTCATGAGCGCGAAATCTACTTGCGTATTGCTGCTGGCGGTCGAGTTTCTGATGAGTGCATGGACAAAACGAGCACGCGTAACTGCGATGGATGTGGTGTGAGACAAGCACGTTCCTTCAGCCTAAACATTTCTGCCTCAATACTGCAACAGTACCTCTAACATCCCTTTACTCGCTGCAAACGCTAGGAGCCGAATCGACTACACTCAACAAGCAAACTGTCACCTAGAAGCATCTGATCCACGTCAACGATGTCATATCTATTGGCGACGCATCTATGAAGACCAAGCACGTCTCTGCATCCAGCATCATCTTCGCAAGGCGCTGGCATCAGTTCACAACGCGATGGGAGACGATCCGATCAAGCTCGACACCTCTACAGCCGCCACTGACCTCGATCAGGACGATCCCCACGGCATCTTCAAATCAACACGCTGATACAGACCGATCATTTCAGTGCGCCGGGACCATGCTGGCCACTACACTATCGACTCAAGCCGCCGCAAGTTTGCTTCTCTCGCACAGGCTTCTGGCTTCACCGCCCTGGAGAGTCCTCGGCATCGAGGCTCGAGCAGGCTGCTAGACCATCGAAAACTTTGAAATACCCCACGCCTCTGCCCTAGCAGCAGAACCATCATGAGGTACAGCAAGGGCATCTTTGAGAGCTGCCAGGGGGACCTGAGGTACTACTTGAATTCACGAGTGACAGAAGCCCTACTTCGTCCTCGAGGACTGGATACCCCCTGTCCAGCTTTTCTCGAGTAACGCCTTTATTGTCAAAAGTAATGTCCAACTGCTCAAGCACGCCCTCGATATCGCGTCCGCCCTAGCCGGAGAGGGTCACTTCGCATGACTGATGGGCTGGGTAAGGCTCTGGACGGACCCACCGAGGAGAAGAGGAAGAAGATGATGAGAAAGCAGAAGAAGAAGAAAAAGAGGAGCAGGGATGAGCCTTACAAGGCAAAGAAGGTCACATTGGATGTGAGCTACGAAAGCGAGTCCAGCTCTGATTCAGACTCCGAGGAAGAGCAGGGCAAGGAGAAGGCGAGTGAGGATGAGAAGGAAGACGTCGCCATACCCGACGCCCTGTTCAAGACACCTAAAACCGCGCAGCAAGAGATGCGCCCTAGACCGCGCCGAGCTCTCTGACTTGACCCCTATTCGTCCCGCCACTTGGACCTCCGGCTTGGTTGCCTAGCTCCGTGGTTCTGGCCCAGATATGGAGAGATCAGCTATGCTTGGGCTGCAGGGCCTAACTTATCCACTTCTACTCCGCAAGTGGCGCCCTCTCTCTCTCGCCCAGCTGTCCCATCATGCCCAAAAACTCCTGCCACTAACTTTAGAGACATCGAGGCTGTGGGAATGTAAGATACTTCTATGATCGGTCCAGTCATTCGTTGAGGCAAATTCTGCTGACGTGCTCTTACTGAATGCGACCCTGGTGCAGAAAGCATCTTGCATTTCTACAGAGGCATGAGCGTGAGATACTTTGGCAAATGCAGAGTCAGGTCTAGTGTCGATTCTGATACCAGCAGCTACGACCAACCCATAACTTTCCCGTACGGTGGCGAAGTTCCACTATTGGTCGATCTGTGCACGATCGTGTGCGTACTCCGAATACTGGCATTCTCTTCGACTAATCCTTTTTGACTGTCCGAGTCACTTTTGCAAACGTCTTTGAGCTCGATCGCTGGATCTGGCCCCGTGACGTGAGTCTTGTAGCCTTTTGGTGTCTGTCTCACTGATCTCGCACTCGGAAGCTGAGCTCTGACGAAAGGCACGCAGCTCGTCGCGATACCGAACTTGAACTCGAGAGTGCCGTACATCACAACATCGCTGTTGTCTCCCTTTGTACTGACGACGGGAAAGTATGTGATGCGAATGATTGAAAAGACAGTCGTCAGCAGCCCGAGTGCGAAGCTGATGTAAAGTGTTGCTTTTCGGCGCTGTTCGAGCTGGAGATTGCGGAAAAGTAGATAAGGCAGCATGGCGAAGATAAGTATGTCGAACAAAATTGTGATCGAGGCCATAGGATAGTTGACTGCTGCAAACGGTAGGCAACGTCCGGGATGGGAGCTGTGGAAGTTTTTCTGCAGCTGTTCATCAAGTCAGCGTTCAGATCCGCCAGATCCTTGTGGTAAAGTGGCTTACTGGTATGCAGAAGAAGAGGACGATCAAGGTGAAAGCGAAGTGACAAATAGTTGATGAGATCGCAATCCCTGTGGTAAAAATCCTGAAGCTTACCAGCCCGGTGTACTTAGTAAGTCGCAGGAATGTCAAGCAAAGCGACAACTTGAACCCTGCGATACCAAATTGGTAGAAGGGCTTGCCAACGTAGCTGAGCTAAAGTCAAGGACGGTCAGAACTGATGTATGAGGAGCAAAGCTAGCAAGACTCACCTTCGTGAGCATGGCTTTATCCTCCAGAGGTCGGAGATTGGGAGGTAGGCCAAGTCCATATCGTGTTTCTGCCACGGTCAATTGAAAGTTCGAACTTCGCTTCAGCCTCACAGGAGGTCAAAATGGCGTCGGTACATCAGTACTTACGTAGCACACACAAGATCTTGTAGATAACACTAAAAACCTAGACGTCGCAATTAGCAAGTGCATGTCAGACAAAGCTGTGCTGGGATTTACCAGAGTAGTTGAGATAATCCACTCCTCAGCTTTCATAGACCACCTTCGCGGCCACACCCTGCCAACCACCATAGCGAACGCAATTACAGTTGTGGCCATGCTGACAGCGACTATCGTTCGCCACCGCGACTCTTGATCGACCTGATCCGAAGCATGTTTGACCCATACCATGTTGAACCTCAAGGGAAGTCGAAGATGAAACGCGAAATCTCGAGCATCCACCTACGCTTCAAATACTTTATACGAAAGGCTTGAGCATGCATCATGGCTTCTGCTGTCAGTAATCAGGAGATTAATCCTCTCCTTCTCGTAAGCTCTATCTTCCACCCCTGGTCAGCTAGGCTCCTATGGGTTCGTCCATCAAAACTTGTTTGTGAAATGAGACGAAGCAATATTCTTATTGACGAAATCTAAACGAAATCCCTGAAGTACATGCACCACGAGAACGCTCGGTTGGATCTACCAGTGTCTGGCATAGAAGTCTCATCTATCTTGTCACCTTTTCGGAGTGGCAAGACCTTGATTGCAGTACAGAAATCTCTTGGTGTGATCATCTGATCGCTCATAGCAGAGCGGAAAATCGAGACAGCCGTTGTAGACGGCTGAGGAGGAGGAGGAGATGACCAGATGGCCGAGGGTGATGGATGCGCAGGATATTGACCAGAGCTGTAAGTACCCCCAGCAATGGCTGAGATAGATCTGGCAATACTCCTTGTTTATTCGCATCTCAACTTGGTCAAGCCAGCAGCTTCTCAATCAGACTGCTTCATTACAATCCTGTTGACCACACTGTACTCAGCAAGATACACAACTTCCAGATGACCATCAACATGATTATGTCAAACCCTGGCATGGCTGGCATTCTATGCCACAGTCGCGACCGCAGATTTCCCTTGGTTGAGTCCGGTCTACGATCAAATCTTCCAGGTTGCATTGCCCATTCCTAGTATCAAGGTGCCAAAAAGGTGAGTCTTGTTGCTGAGGGTCCTTAGCTCGCAGTCACTAATCAGTTGTGCAGAACTCACACCAGTCCAGCGACCGGACTGCCCATGGATTATTATGAAGTCGACATCAAACCTCTAGAAGTTCAAGTCTATCCCAATCTGGGCAAAACGAGGCTTGTCGGATATGATGGTCAGAACCCTGGACCAACATTCATGATGACCAAGGGTCGGGAAGCAGTTGTACGATTCATTAACCACGCCGACCGTGCCAACTCAGTCCATTTGCATGGTTCTTACAGTAGGTAGTCCTTCTATGTTGATGATCAACCTCACAGACCACTAATTTGATACGCATAGCTCGAGCTCCATTTGACGGTTGGGCCGATGATACTACCGAATCGGGACAATACAAAGACTATTACTACCCAAATGGTCAGAGCGCAAGGACGCTTTGGTATCATGATCATGCAATCGACCACACTGCCGTGAGTCTCAAGCCTTTAACTCCCCCAAAGATCCATCATTGACTTGCTGGGCTGCAGGAAAACGCATACTAGGGTCAAGCGGGATTCTATATCCTACATGATCCCGATGAGTTGAAGATACCTGGACTACCTCAAGGAGATTTTGACGTACCGCTGGCACTTGCCGCTAAAAGGTACAACCCTGATGGAAGTCTTTGGGACCCGGAAGCAAACAACGAAGAGACCAGTGTTTTCGTAAGTAAAGTCCATGTGTTGATGGGCCATGCAAAGTGTGCTGACTTTGTCCTCTAGGGAGATGTTTTCCATGTGTAAGCAAGGTCAAATGTTATTCAGCAGTTCTTGATTAACATCGCTCGTCACAGCAACGCACTACCGTAGCCATTCTTGAACGTAGAGCCGCGCAAGTATCGATTCCGTGTTCTTAACACTGGTATCAGCCGGTCATATCAGCTATACTTTGAGCCTGACAAGACGCCTGGCACAAGATCCGCGATGACTGTGGTAGGATCTGATGCAGGGTTGACGGCAAAACCTGTTCAAACCACTCAGCTTGACATCCAACAACAGGACCACGAGATGATGGCAGCCTTCAACGTCACTGTTCTGGCAGACCTAGGTTATAACGACACAACTCGATTCCTTGATCCCATGGAGCCTCGATATCGAGCCGTTGACTACCCAGCTAGCGACTTTACATCCCATACAGGCGTCTTCTCAGACTCCACGATTGACCAGAAATTAGACTTCTTTGCAAATCTTGATGCATACGCTCACGAGGCCGACGCAGATGCAGCACTGGTCTCGTATTGGAAGACACACGTTGCAGGTGCACCTAACACACTCTCTAGAAGCACAAAGAGTAGCACTACAGCCACTAGCTCAAAGTCGAGCATAACAAGCACAGTCAAAACGACCAAATCATCGAGCTCGACTAGCACCAAGTCAACGGCGTCTAGTTCGGCAGTGTAGTGAGAAGATATTGATAGCAGCGATAGCATTATGCAGATAGAGTAGGCCTTAGTTGCTATGATGCGATGGAGGAATGGAGACAGAGATGTGCTTGAGTTTTGCTGAAACGTGCTTTGGTTTGTAAGGCCTGCTATGGTATCGAATTATTGTGTCTCTCTCTTGCTGCCCTGCTTTTCTTCCCCTGACTGTGTGATCTTCTGATAAGCAACGAGATTCCTCTCAATCATTCTCTCTCCCCATGCCCATATATGTTTCTTCATCCGTAATTGATATGTCCCATAATTCACACAATTTATGCTGCCGCAGGAAGACCGTCCGTGAACGATCTATGTGTTCCAATCAGCACTAGATTATGATCTTTACCAGAGATCAATATATTCAGTAAAACGTCCCAGTCAAATTCTTGGCTGCATAGCTGTGAGCCTGCAAGCCATGGTCTACAGTACCGTGATGTTGATCCCGTAGATTTGCGCACATTTCTTTGTCAAATTCCTATCCTTTGACCCTTTACACAACAACCAGTCCTTTGACTCGACTTCATGCGTCTTTCACCAATCCTCGCGTTCCTTTCATCACTGCCATTGCTCTTTGAGCTTCCTAGCTGGCTGAACAATCTCCTTGTCCTCGTGAACAAAGCAACTACATCGACAGCATTTCGATAAATAGACCTTCCTAACAATCTTTTCTCCTCTTCTCTAATCACATCCCAGTACAACACAGACACAACACAACCACAACCACAACCACAACACAAACAGCAAGATGTGCAACTCCACCACCACCCCCTGCTCGAGCGCCCCCTCCTCCACCTCTACTGCCTCTAGCACTTGCATCATCTCTCGTCAACCCACAACTCCTGTTTGCCCTAGTTGTTATCGTACTATGTCTTGGAATGCCTATGCTGCCTGCTTTTACTGCAGCCGCTGCCGCTTTTACGCTTAAGTGGTCTACCATCTGACTTTAACAACTCTAACAACTCTTCTACCGGCAACTCTACTCGGACAATGGTATACTACAATTAGGTGCGCTATCTGAACTAACAGGTGGGTCTTCTCAATAGGCGTTATGGTTGCGCTTTCGATTCTTACCTCTAGGTTTTTGTGTTTTATCTTTGGGATGTGACTATAACCAAATCAAATCAAATCAAATCAAATGTTTCTCTTTCCTAATAATCTTTCTGTTTCAATGTGCAACATGTTTCGTGAGTTGTCGTTACTTCTTACTACCTTCTAGGGAGTGATAGCGTTTCCTAGCAGCTTGCCGATCTCCTCGGCGATGGCCATTGTCTTCTCTTCTGTGAGTCTGCGTCCAACAATCTGTACTGCAACAGGTGCGCCGTGATAGGCTTCGGCATCATCTGTGATCTTGTCAGTTGCTGTCCGACTTCGAGGACATCCACTAAACTTACACTCTTCTTGCACCTGCTTATCCATATCGTTCATTGGCTTGAAACTCTCATCCTTCTTGTCCAGATTCTTGTCTGCAAACGTGACAGGCACAACCACACTCGTAAAGTCGAGCAAGTTGATCGCGCTAGCATATCCGTAGTACTTGAATTGATTGTGGCGAATAGCAGCAGTAGGCGTGATAGGCATGATAAATGCATCCATCTCCTTGCCCAACTTCTCCTCAAGCTTATTCCATTCCTCGATATACTCCATCTGGAACTTCCATTTCTGCAGCTGTACATCCCAGAGTTTGGTAATGTCTGCGCCGGAGATGGAAGGATCGACTAGATCGTTGATGTTAGGGATTGCAGGTTCGCCTGATGCTGAGAGGACGGTATGAATGTCTTTTCCTGCGTCAGAGGCGTAGATGCCTTGGATCAGGTCCACGGCGTAGTCGTGTTTATAGGGTTTCCAGTCGATGACTTCGTGGCCATTTTCGCGCAGTGTTGAGACTACTTTGTCGACTCCGCGGAGGATTGGCGGGTGAGGCATCACCACATCATCGTTGTTGAAGAAGCCAAGAGTTAGTTTGTCGGAAGTGATCTTCTTGACTGCAGCGTCGTGCTCGGATTGTCTCCATGGCATGGGGATGACTTTGGAGTCGTGTTTCCAGGGCTCCTGCTCCAAGACTGACTGTACAAACAGTCTCATGTCTGGGACTGAATGCGTGATAGGTCCTACAACACTGTGTACAGTCTCTTGGCCTTCCATGCTGTTCGCCATCTTTCCGTATGGCAGTCTTCCGTGACTAGGTCTCAGTCCGTACAAGAAGTTGAAAGCCGAAGGTACGCGGATGGACCCTCCAATATCAGTACCAACACCAATGATACCACCTCTAATACCAACATTAGCACCCTCTCCACCCGAAGAGCCACCAGGAGACAAATGCTTGTTGCGAGGGTTGACACTACGACCAGTAATGTTGTTGACAGTCTCGCAAACCATCAAACTCTGCGGTACAGAAGTCTTGACGTAGAAGACAGCTCCCGCTTTTCTCAACATTGCAGTAAGCACGGAGTCTTCAGTGTCGTACTTGTCAATCCAGGCCACATAGCCCATAGTCGTCTCCAACCCCTTGATGCGCAGTTGATCCTTGAGAGAAATAGGCAAACCATGCAAAGGTCCAACCGTCCTTCCATTCTTCTCATAAAAATCATCCAATTCTTTCGCCTGCTTCAGCGCCATTTCGGGGAAAATTTCCAAGGCGCAATTGGTGACTTGATGGGATATAGCTGCGCGCTTGCAGAATGCGGTTGTCACGTCGACAGCTTTGAGTTTTCCCGCTGCTAGTTTTGCTACCAAGTCTGTCGCGGAGGAGTTTGTGATATCGAGCTCGGTTCTGCTGAGGATACCGCTGGTTGCTGGGATATCCATGACGTTGTCAGGCAAAGACGAAGTGTCGATGCGCCACTCTTTCGGTATGCTGTCATTGATGCGTTGATTCTTCGCCGCAGCGATTTCTTTCCAATCTTTGCCCATTGTGTATGTCGCAGAGTTTCGTATGTCTTTCCCAGATTGTTTGATTTCTGCGGATGTCTTGACAGTCGCAGTTGGTGATTATAGATAACATGGTGAATGGTGGTATGCGGGTCGGTATGTCGGTTATCTGTTGGGGTAGATTGATCGCCTATCTGCGGGGTCGATGATGTAGCATGATTATGTGATCCGTCCACCCTATCAATTGATAAGATGGAGAAATCGTACATTCAAAAATGGGAACATGAACATTTGAGAGAAGAAGAAGTCGATGTCCAGACAGGTTCGGCGGTCTCGAAATCTTGATGCATTCAGACTACGAATTGCTGGCTGGGGCCGGAATACACATTTTCCGGGCCGACTTGAGCTGCACAGATATTGACTTCTGCCAAAGCGACCCAGGTCGGACGCCGGAATCATCACACATCCGGGATGAACAAAGAGCTTGGAGAGACCCAAGCTCGGGTTGACTTCTTCTTGTATACAGCTACGACCGACGTCAAACATGGAGCGGACCATCATGAATCGACACCCGGCGATTCCATGTGGTAAGCAATTCCGGAATTCCGGGTGCTCGAGCCTGTTGTTTCCATATTCCAAGCACAGGAAAGCAACTGAGCCAGAATTGGAGCTTGACTACTTGGACTTCTTGAAATAAGAAAGGTCAAAGGCATCGCGTACAATCCTAGAATGATTCAACAGTACCACACCGGCATGGCTCGTTACTTCCTGACCCTGGCCTCTCTGGCTGCCTTTGCTGCTGCAAGTTACAACTTCGAGCCAGAGCATGTTCAAGTAATTGAAGATGTACGTACCTTGGTTCACGTTTCTTGCCCGTCTTCAGTAGGACTGACATTAAATGACAGCCTAGCCTTCCTGTGCAATACTCCTTGCAAGACTCTCAGCTCATCTCTCCGTTATCGACCGCACTCAACTCGTACTGGTACGCAACTTTTTTGACAAGCACGGATGACAAGCAATACGCGGTTCTCTCGCAAACCATTGCAGCCGCAAATGGCCTGGCGGTATTGCGCACGTCGGTACTGGACCTCAAAAACACCGAAAACTACTGGCAGCAGATCCTAAGTGATCCCTACCACGACAACTCCACTTTGCATAATGGACGCCTCCACATTGATGCCTCGACGCACGGCATTGTGGGTCTATCCAACGACAGTATTTCGACAATGGGCATTTGGGCCTCGGCAAATGACTTTGCTTACAACTTCACCATCAAAGCCACTTCTCCAGTCCTGTTGAATGGTGGAGCGGGTGTATTTTCTTGGGCTGATGGGGAAACAAGGCAATGGTCGTTACCCAGCTGTGAAACCAGCGGCGAATTGACAATTGGCAATCACACTCTGGAAGTCAACACGACCAACTCAATCACCTGGTATGACCGCCAACATGGAGTCGCTGGTGTTAATGGTCAATTCACCTGATTCGGTATGCAGTTCCCCGGGTCTGACATCAAGGCTAGCATGTGGTACACCGACAACACAGGTCTGTACGAGCAGCACCTCAAATTCATTACCGTGCGCAAACACTCTGGCGTTGAGATCGTCGGCTACAATATCACCGAAGAAGGCGCAACTTGGACCTCTCCACGCAGCAATCTCACCTATCCCCTGGCATGGTCAATCTGGTTCGACAACGGCGATTTCCTACGTGTTGAAAGCGTCAGAGATGACCAAGAAATTTATGCACCCGGTCAATTGACAGCCATCTCTGCATTCGCTTCGGTCAAGGGAAGATTCTTCGGTCAAGAAATGGGTTACGCTTTGGTAGACAATGTACCCGGTAAGGGGGCAACTTAGGAGGTTCTGTCGGTGTTTATGATTTGCCATCTCAAGATCTCGGAGTCGGTTAGTGGAGATGTTTCTAATCGACTAAAGTATTGATAATCATGTAAACCTTGGAAGAATAACAAAGAACACTATCCCCTGCTGAAACAATGTATACTTCAACCACAAGCCATTTCTCCTTAGTAAAGCTCCAGCACCAGTTTCTGCCCTGACACCTTGCCACTCTTCAAAAGCTCCAATCCTTCCTCTATCTTGTCGAATCCTGTACCTCTCAGCTGAATTGGAGGAGATCTTAATTTCTGCTCCTCTACCAATTTCGGCAACATGGCGTAAAATCTTGCCAAACCTGCTCTGTCTTCAAGTTTGATAGGGAACTTGGGTCCGATGGGTGGCACAAGCTGGAAAGCACGACCAAATACAGTGTACATGATCATCGTCTCCAACTCGACACCCTTGACAGCGCTCTTTGCCTGAGGATCCAGCGTAACGACTTTGCCATTCTTATTAGCGACGACATTACAGCAGAACTCATTGCTCCCCGCGCCACCGAAGCCATCGAATGCAAGAGCGAGATCCGGATGCGCGGTCTTGATTTTCTGCAGACTTGATTTATCTTTGTAGTTGTAGACTTCATCAGCACCATACGATTTGACAAGGTCGTTCGAGTGAGGTGAGCAAGTGGTTATGACACGCAATCCAGCCATTTTGGCAATCTGAATGGCGAATAGACTTGCAGAAGTACTGCCGCCGTAGATGAAGAGTTCTTTGCCTGCTTCTACGGGCTTCTCGTCTGGCCATGGGAGACCGAGAACGAGGTTCAAAGCTTGCATGGCGGAAACAGCAGAGACGCCGTAAATAGCTGCTGTGGTGAATGGGACAGATTCAGGGATTTTCCAAGCTAAGTCGCCGTCGATGGTCAGGTATTCGGCGTAAGACCCGCGATTGTTGTAGATACCGCCATGAGTGACACCTGCAATACGATCGCCGACTTTCCAATTTCCCTTTGCTGATGCCCCGACAGACTCGACTGTACCTGCATAATCGCAACCAAGAATACTATTAGGGCGACCAAGGAGATCGATGTGTTTATAGTCCGTGGGCTGTAAAAACGTCAGGTTTGGATATTCAATGGAGTTCAAGAAGGTACAAACATTTTGTGCGACAGCTTTGACTTTGACTAGGACTTCAGTCGCACTCGGTGTAGGCGTAGGAAATTGTCTAACCGACACATCATGCGCGATGCTGAATCTCGTTGCAAGTTTCCAAGCCGTACCGCCAATTCCTCGATTGGTCGTCGCGAATGCGCGCATTGTTGTGGGTGCCATGGTTGTAACAGATGATCGTCTATATAAAAAGAGGTGTGAGTAAGGTCGTTGATGATTCGCAAAATCACCCGGGTCGTGAGGTTCCTTTTGTTCTGTCGCGATGTTGACTCATCATGAAGCTTGACGGATGGTTATACAGCCTTGTTGTTGCAACGGCCCTTTTTGCAGTCGGGGTAACTCACGGACCGACGGTGTGATCCCGTCCGCAGCAATCTTGACAATGATTGATCATCAATTGGATCTTGCCACCACGAGGGATGCTCTAGGACATGGTATCGAGGCAAGAACTGGATACGACTCTCGTTAGATCAGCAGTCTAACACAGGCTGGTGTTACTTGGCACTCTTAGCAGGACATCCGACATCGTAAGTGGGAAAATCAATAACATTCTATAGTCGTAAGCGTGTATTTTGTTGCAGTCAATCAAATTCGCCGTCAACCCTCAAGCAACACTCGAGTCGCTGTCAGTGCGTCTAGACACCCAGCTTCTCACCGAGAATCCCTTCTTCTCATCCTTGTAATAGTAACGACCCTTTCTCTCGTCATTAGCGACGAGGATGTCTTCGCCAGTCACTTCATGGTCCATTCTACTTTCATGCTCAGGAGCAAAGCGCATCAAGGCCCAATAACACAAGCCGGCAGCCACGAAGGAGTACATGTAGCCGATCGCGAAACTAGAAATCATGTCAGTGTCTGATGGGAAGTTGTTCGAGATGCAAGAGCGACTTACATGTGCTGGCCTTCAAGCGAAACGCCGAGCTTGCCTTGGTCGATACTGTTGGCAAAGCCTGGAAGAGGGGGCAAGAAGCCAACGACGAGTGCGACAACGGCACGCCAATTGGTGCCGAATTTGGGAGAGTAACGATAGATGCCGTCAAATCTGTACATGTCTGGTACGGACACATTGCCGCGGCGGGTGATGTAGTAGCTGAGGAGCATGAGTCAGAATATTGTGCTTCAGCTAAGGTGTACAATTGTACTCACTCTACCATGATGATGGCAGTCATAGGACCAAGGAAGATGGTGTAACCACTAAGGAAAGAAAGGAACTTTTGAGCAGAAGCAAGGATTTTCCACTGCATAGAGTTAGTCATATAGAACAGAGGAGATAGATGTAGAGTCATTCATACCGGAACACAAGCCCAAGCACCGATCAAGGCGGCGAGCAACTGGCCACGACGAATGTTGATGTACTTGGGGAAGAAAGAGACCAAATCGTTGGCGGCACTGATTGAGTTGGCCGAGATGTTGATACCAAGAGTAACGATGATGAGTCCGATGGCTCCGAAGGCAGATGCAGCACGGCCAGCAGACGAGCCAGATGCACTCCACAGTCCGACGATAGTAACAGGGTTCCAGAGAGGAGTTCCTGCCTTGGCAACTTCCTCAGGATATGCGACAGATGAGGCTGCTGCGGTGAAAATACCGAGGAGACCGACAATGGTAAAGATGAAGGGAATGACAAAGGCTTGACAATTCTGAGCGCTTCTCTTGTTGGCATATCTTGCGAAATCGGCAATGTTGAGACCGAGAGTGGAGTAGTTACCCAAGACCGAGTTGAGGTTGGAGAAGAATGCCCAGACCAGGATCGAGCCCTTTACTGTAGGCCCTTCGGTAATGACTGGACTGGCACTGACTGTACCGCCAGCCTTGTGCAGGGTGTGACCGAAGACAGCCAGGAAAATGATGGGTGCGATGATTGATTTGAATCCAAAGAAGTATTGTACCTTGGTGTAAGGAATGCAGAGGAAGGGGAGTTGGAGCAGGAAATAGAGTACGAAAGCACACATTCCCTTGGTGTCGATACCCTGACCAGCGGCGATGTGGTTGGGGATGTTTGCATAACTCGGCCAAATCGCAGTAAGCAAGACTTCCATACATTGACCTCCAGTGACTGTCTGCACTCCGAGCCAGATGATGGCGAGAGCGCAGCGAGATACGACGACAAAGTAACTGAAGTAGTAGCCGAATGACACACGGGCGATGATTGGAAATGGGACGTGGAGGTGGGCACCAATTCTACCGTTCATCGTGATGACAGCGCCCATGATGAAGTTGCCGAGAACACAAGCACCGATTGCCATTCTCCAGCTGAGACCACCAGCAATCATGGATGATGCGACTTCCCAGTTGGAAACAGCCCATGCATCGGCCATCCAGTATGCGACGTAAGCTTTCCATGTCCAGGTGCGGTTTGATGGCGGAATAGGGTCGAAATCGGCATTAGATGCGTTTGGGTTTGTTGCAAAACTGCTGGGTTCTTGATCAACAGCTAGCTTGAATCCGGTGAAGCGGCGCTTGTAGGCAGAAGAGTCGCCCATCTGGACGGGCTCAACAGTGTGTGAGACCTCGCCAGAGGCATCGCCTTTGACGTCGCTGTAAACCATGATGGAAAAGAAATGATACTGCAAGCGACTTTGGAAATGCGCGTTTGTGGATGAGGAAGGACAAGAAGAGCATGCGCTGTGACAGGTCACTCATATATTGCGCGATAGTGCGATGCAGCTGGTGTAAAAAAGATGCCTTATCGCAAAGCCGCCTACCTGGGTCAAAAACAAATGGGCTAGATTCTGGCAATTCGCATGGAGCTGAAAAGCTTGCGCACGCCACTGTACATATCGCCTTCATTGTTGTTTCTCCGATACTTGCTTATGTCGAGGAACTATGCAAATGATTGGATGCGATATGATGATAGGACAAGCGCGGGTAAAAATCCGTAGATAGCAAGGGTCGTACACGTAGACGCGTTGGAAGTATAGATAAGGGTTCACTCACCTCGTCGGCGTCGCCCTACAGGAAGAACACATGCGAGTACAGTACCCCAGATTGTTTGGAAGTCCCGACGATCGATTCTGATGCTTGAATGAAATCCATCAAGGTCGAGATGTTGCTTCCTTCAAAGTATCGCATTGGAAGGAACATTTCGGATGCGACGATCAACACTGAGAAAGGATTGCGCGCAGAAGCAAGCAGCGACGATGGCGCGTTATCTTTTCCTGAGCATCCTTCCGCCACCTCCATCGTTCGACCAGGAATCGGTTTAGGCGTTCCCCGCGATGATATGTATAAGAATACCGGGGCATCTATCGAGTAAGGCTATCGAGTAAGGATATGGAGTGCCCGGTTCATCGAGTAAGGCCATCGAGTAAGTCGACCGTTCGAGCCGGCCTCTGGAAGCTTTTTGGCTTTTTGCTGCATCTCCGCACGCGACACACGATATTCGCCGAACTTTTTCCGCAAATCGATTTTGAATTCTCATGCGACACGAGAGCCGGTCCTGCTTGTCTCATCACCATCTCTATCGGGGTCTTTTCTTCTCCATATATATTCCACATGGGCCTGCTTGTAGGTACAACTCAACTGCTCGGTGATCGGACCTGTGTAAGGATATTCACTACGCGATGGAAGCCGATACTCCATCGGGTCAACTGTTCCCCAGGATCTTGCGACATCGCGTTGTGGTAGTATAGTCCGCGATGTAAACAGTCCTATAAATGGGGCGATGGTAAGTCCATTGTTTTGCTAGTATCACATTCATTCGCATCAGAAAAGCTTGTCATTAGTAAGTTTTCGAGCCACTGGCGGAGTGAAACTCATTCGCCAGTGAATGCTAGCCTGACTTGTTCCGCAGTGTCCGAAAAGCTCGTCCCTCTTACCATCATCAAAGGCGCAAGCCAGGAGTTTATTCCTTTCCCGACGGGAGAGAATGCCACTGTTGCAGACTTTCATTCGTGAGTTTCTCTCGCTGTTCACGTCGATCCAGGCAGATCAAATTCTGCTTTCCTGGCCATCACTCCCTGACTCTCTCTGACATCCCAAAGCATCCGCACAAGTACCACCGACTCGCCGTCATACCTGACTTCAGGATTCTACAAGATCGAAAAGGGCAAGGCATACCCATTACACTACACCTGCGAAGAAACCAAATACGTCATCAGCGGGCAGATCGATGTTCTGGACGAAGCTACTGGTGTGACACATCATCTTGTTCCTGGAGATTTTGCATTCTTCTATGTTGCCAGTAAAGTGCAGTTCTCGACCAAGTCTGCCGGTTTGGCTTTCTATGCTGTTACGAGACCGGTCAAGGCGGCACACCCGAATCTCGCGGGCAGAGAGGAGGTTGTTCAGTCGAAGTCGAAGCTCTAGAAGGCTGACTTCCGTCGCAGCGCAAAATGCACAATTCGAGATCCCTCATCCTTTGAGATTATCCCAACTTCAAAAGTGACGATTTTATTATGACTGCCAATGCACTAGCGGTTCTTGGCGGTACTTGACATCACTGATTTTACACGATGATGCTTGAGAAATGAACGTCTGACTCCTGATGACAACTGGAGCTTCAACATCAACCTGACGCTTCAGCCTCCAATCCGTATCTCATCATCTTTGAACTCAGTTACAATTGCAACATCGCAGTATGGTGTCCACCAAGCAGTTAGAAGACACGCTGCCACTGCAGGATCCCCGTCACGGTCAATTTGCCGACACTCTAGGCAAGCAATGGCCAATCTACACTTTGGTCGCATTCGATGATCTGGAACTTCAACAACTCGAAAGCGACATCAACAAGGTCGAAGACAGTACTGGTCAATCTGTGCTCATAACTACACCCAACTTCTCCAATCTCACTCTTCGCGATATCTATGAATACCACATTCAACTTCGCGAGAAAGACGATAAGATCCACCCGACTCTCTTCATCGTGGCAGATCAAAGAGACTATCAGACAAAAGGCGTCCTTGTGATCGATCTCCAAGTCATGACAGACACTTCTCAAAATGTCATTGGCGTCTTGCGATGCGGATACGACGATGCAGATCTGTACTGTGCTAATCTTGAAATTGGGAATGTGGATTTTATCGATTACAAGGAAGAGGAGCAAAGCCTTTGGGGTGGCGATAACCCTTACGAAAACCAGCGATACTTTAGCAAAGATCCGTCTTTGCCGGCTGCGTCTGATGATTAATAGCATCAGGATGTTTGCAGTCATGATGGCTGTAGATGAGAGGATCAGGGCTGTCGATGCTCTTGAGGGTTGAATACATTGGCGACAACTCCAACACCTTTGTTCTTGTATCATAGCCATTCTTGAGGCGCGTGTCTACATTTCTCGACTGTCAGTTACAGTTTCCAGTGTCAAATCATCGCTCGGAACATGATACGATTACAGCGACGGATCATGATTCATAAAAGCTACATACATACAAAGGCATCAATGAGCATGAGCACCAGTCTTTTCGACAAGATCCCAATAGCTCTGCGCAGTCTTTAGCCTCAGTGGCTTGCCAACATAAATCATCACAACACCCACACTCCACACAATCTCTCCCAAACACGCAATGACAACAAAGGTATAACGAACACCAAGATTGTTGATCATAGGCACAACAGCGTAACCAAAAGCAAAACCTACAAGAGTCAGTAATTGCAAAGACGATTGAGGAGAATCAAACTTACCCATTGTGTTTCGGACCAGAATAGCTGCAACCATACCATCACCTTGCATTTCACGATAACTATCCATGATATACGTGTACGCCAACGTAGATCCCATGGGCAAGGTAACACAAATCAAGCCCAATCCAAAAACAACACCGAACCAATGGATATGGTACGAAGCCCCAACGCCATAAAGCAAACATCCAGCAGGATGAAGCACAAGCGCAACGAGACAAATCCAAAGTCGTTGTTCAGGCTCCATAATACCATGATTGCGACGAGACAAGAAGACGGCGAGTTTATCTGAAAAGTGGCCGGAGATTACACAACCAATGGAGACGCCGATGAGAGAGGCGAGATAGGTGAGACCGATTGTGTTGGCGCTGAAGTTGTAGGGTGCGTTACCGAAGATGAGCGCTTGAGAGCCGCCGACGACGTTGTACCAGGAGAGGATGCCTCCGACGAGGAGGCCGCTGAAGAACATGCCGGGAAACTTGAGGAGCAGTTGGAATGGCATGATGATCATTTGGAAGGAGATCTTCTGGCTCGGGTTGTGGTAGCCCCAGAGTTTGAGTTTCTCGGTGTAGGTTCTGGTAGGGCTGGTCGACATTGGAGGCGAGTACTCGGTGACGGGCGAGGCTGATCTTTCTTGAGTGATGTAGTTCTTTTCTGAGTCACTGGAGGCCATCATTTCTGGTGTTTTTGTCATGTCCGCAGCTGTCGATGTAGCAATACCGGTCTGCTGAGCGTGGACGAGGAACTTTTCGTGATCGCGCTGGAACATGGTTTCTTCGAAGAAGAAGTAACTTCCGATAGCAAGAGTAGCACCAACAATGGTCAGGATGTACTGAATCCACTGCCAACCAAGTTCTTGAGCGACGTAACCTGATGCCACAGGACACAAGAAGGCGCCGGCGAATAGAGACCAAGCATAGAGGCCGAGATAGAAGCCTCTGTCATGCGTAAAGTATAGATCTCCAACAACAATCTCGATGAGTGTCTCTTGTGGCGAGGTGAATGTTCCAAGTAAGAAGCGATTGGCAAAGAATTCTCCCCTTGTCTTGACAAAGGCAGTCCAGATGGTCATGGCAGTGACCAAGACAGCACATCCGACGAGAGTCAATCGACGACCATAAGTAAGAGCAAATCGTTGTGTCAGAAGAGTTCCCCAGCCCATCATGAGATACATCAGACCATTGCCAGTGCTCAGATCAGCGACCGAAATGCCAGTATCTTCCTCAATGAGGATGTATGCAGGTGATAGCCCAGAGATCATGGCACCGATGAAGAAGCACCACGCAAGGGCAGTGACCAAACTCGTCATCTTTCTGGACTTTCCCCAGCGAAGAGGGTCGTTCGGGTCATCCGTAGGTTGAGGGACCAAGACAATCTCCTTGTGTCCTGCGCCATGCTCGACATGTAGGATGCCAGCCGTGTCGATGAGCTGGACGGTTCCAGGGATCGGGATGTCAGTGTTCATTACGAAGGTGTTGATAAGCTCAGTGAGTCGTAAGCCTGTCAAATGTCGATAACAAAACAAGTTGATGGTGGATGGTCTCAGGAGATCGTCGCAGCTCTTGTATTCCGAATAACCACTCCTTCCAGGGTCCTACAATCAGCATACCCCAACATCTAACAAATCTCGTGTGATTGCCATATCTTGAGGAGATACGCGGATGCCTGCCAAGTGGCT
The DNA here is from genome assembly GCF_000721785.1 of Aureobasidium pullulans EXF-150. Lineage (NCBI taxonomy): Eukaryota > Fungi > Ascomycota > Dothideomycetes > Dothideales > Saccotheciaceae > Aureobasidium > Aureobasidium pullulans. The sequence continues at coordinate 235,198 of NW_021941022.1, forward strand.
AGACTCTGTTATCTTTGGGGTAATGCAGGGATATGAGTGCGGGGTACGCACACCAACAGAGTCATGGTATCAACGACGTCTGTTACCAGATATAGGCATAAGTATCCTTGTTCTTGGGGTCAGATCAAGATATGGAAGAGGAGACAATGGCTGAGTCTATCATAGTTTGGCTGGACTGCTTCGAGAAACATTAGCAACTTGGGCTTTTAAGGAAGCCGGCACTCTGTTTCACCTAGGTCAGGATTTTGTACGTTTATATCGTGGAAAGAGCCGTTTGATCCAGTGTGCTATTTAGACGTCTTTGCTCCTTCAGGTGGGCTACTCTTCTTCTTAAATTCATCGCACATCTGCTCCATCGTCACCCATTCCACACCCTCATGCTTGTTGATGTACTCAATCAGCCTGAGAAGTCAGTATCGATCTTTTCTTATAGTTTCCTGACAACATACCTCTCGTGCATGAGGAGCACATGGGGTCTCCCTGACACATCGGGGTGAACAGTAAGTGGGAATACGCAGATCTCGTTCGGGTCATCAGCCATCTCTCTGTAGAAGTAGTCAAAGTGATCTCTCCACAGATCTTCAACATCGCGTGCGTTGACATAGCCGTGACTGTTAGGAGCGTCTTTGATGAACAGCATGGGGGGTAGACTATTGAGATGCATGTCAGTAAGTGCGACTCTCAAACAAGTTCAGTCATAATTGCCGCAGAAATACTCACTGTGAGATGTCAGTCATGTTCACCTATACAAGGAGGCCCCTTCATTGAACTTACCTCGTCCAAATACCAGTTCGCCGGAATCTCCACAAGATTGGTCTCTCTGCCATAAACCAACGGCTTCATCCAAGTCTCGGCTTTTTGCTTGTAGTCAATCTTGGTCCAGCTATCTCCAGTTCGCAGCCAGTACATGTGGCAGTCATCATGAGACATGGAGTGATCGTATTCAATACCATAACTTAGCAACAAGTCGGCGCCTTCTTTGCTGGTCTCCCACCAAGGAGCGACACTACCGCGAGGAGGTTTGCCACAGAAATCCGTCAACATCTTGTGAGTCTTCTCCAGGACATCACGCTGTTGCTCCATTGTCATGTCCGTAGGGTTCTCATGTGAGTATCCTGTGACATGTTAGCGATAGAAGGTCATCAAAACACTGCTTCCATTACCGTGAAGGCCAATCTCATGACCTGCATCTCGGACCATCGCGCATTCTTCGGGAAACGTTTCGAGTGTGTGGCCGGGAATGAACCATGTTGCTTTGATATTGTACTTATCAAACAGCTTCAGCATTCGGCGAGTTCCATGCGTTCCTGCAAACAAGCCACGGGAAATATCATTGGGAGAGTCTTGTCCGCCGTATGAACCAAGCCAGCCAGAGACGGCGTCAATGTCGACACCGTAGGAGCAGAGAATACGTTTAGGCATGGTGAGATTGAGATCCGAAAGTGATGAATTGGCGCTTCAAGTTGGCTTTCCAGAACCTAACTGGAGACTCTCATATACTTGGTACTGACTGAGTCGTGGTGTGACGGTCAGGAGGGTCCGATTGTCGGGGTGTGGGGTAGTCGAGATAGGCGAGATTAGACTTTTCGAAACAACCCCACGACTCCAAATCCGGAGCATGACCCCATGAAATGTGCAATTGAATTGGTCGAAGTTCGTAACAAGATCATCAAAGTATTGGGAGAACACACAACATTGCTCAATATCATTGCAAAGGTACAACATGGCTTCTCAGCACGAACTACCTACTCGTATGAGAGCTGCGTACATTGCAGAAGTAAGTGAGACGAGACAAGGCCCGATGCATGACAGACACTGATTGGAAACAGTACAACAAACCATACGCTCTTGGCGAACGACTGTTACCTATCATCAGAGACAACGAATTGCTCGTGCGAGTCCACGCCGCTGGTTTCTGTCACTCAGACTTGCAAGCTTTGCTTGGAGAATTTACAAAGCCTGCACCCATAGGCCTCATCCCTTCGCATGAGATAGCCGGCACCATTGCAAGTGTTGGGCCAGACTACCATGGTCATCTTCAAGTTGGAGACAGAGTTGGAGTGTTGAACTTCAAGAATTCGTGCGGCTCTTGCGTTGGCTGCAACCTGAGCAAGCGGACCGGCAATAATCTCGACCCGCGATTCTGTGATGCCAGAGAAACAGCTGGGTTTCTGCATGATGGAGGATTCGCTGACTATGTCGCTGCTGATCCTGAGACGACAGTCAAGCTTCCGGACTCTGTTTCTTTCGCTCAAGCTGCGCCTCTGATGTGTGCTGGAGCGACAGTCTGGGGGTCTCTCGAGCAAGCGACTGTGGGAGTAGCTCCAGGAGAATTTGTCGCCATCATTGGTATTGGCGGTCTCGGACATCTCGGACTTCAGTATGCCAAGGCGCTAGGATACCGGACTATCGCTGTGGATACTCGCGAAGCAGGGAGGAAATTGGCGGAAAACATGAAGAATGAAGATCTTGAGCCAGATCTTGTGGTAGACCCTTCTGACCAAGAAGCGGCATCCAAGACGATCTATGAGCTCACCAGGGGAGAAGGTGTTGCTGCAGCGATCGTGTGCACTGCGTCAATCGAGGCCAATCGTTGGGCACTTTCTCTACTGCGGATCAGAGGCACATTGGGCCTGCTCGGTCTCCCGCAAACACCCTGGCAGTTCGATGCTGCGCCCATCGTGTTCCGAGAGCTTTCAATCAAGGGCAGCTACGTTTGTGGTAGAGAAGCAGCTGAAAGAATGATGAAAGTGGTGGAGAAGCATGGAGTCATCTCGCACCTTACAATCATCCCTTTCGAACGGATACCGGAGATTGTTAAGATCTATGAGAACTCGAGCTTCCAAGGCCGCATAGTAGTCAAGATGTCTGATTAGTATTCGATTCTATTCATGATCTCAAGAGTCTCCTTCAGTACGGCCTGTGTTGTCAATTCTGACTGCCAAGCCTGTCGGGGTGTAGCTTGCAAGTGATCGGCAGTGAGTGGAGTCGAACAAAACTACCCCAACAAGGAGATACGACCCAATGACTCTTTGGAGTCGACTTGGAGCTCAAAGATGTCTGTTGCTCTGCTTACTAGCTTTCTGTATCACATCCGGAGTCTTCAACGTATCGGTAGAGTCGGTGTATCCTTGACACAACCGAAAGCATGTCCGTCTTCTTCAAAAATATTCAACCGTGAGTATAGCGCTTGAGATCACTTTGTCGCACGTTGTTAACAACAGATCCAGTGGCAATCCAGTGAAGGCAGGCGATGTTGAATCTCTGCTTGAACCACTCGGTCTCGGTGTTCGTCCTGAAGAAGCTGCCGAATATCAACTTCTCCTTGCTGCAGCTCACGACTGTGCCGAAAGGATCAATAAACTTCCAGATTATCAGCCTGTTCCAGATGAAGGGCGTTTTCCACGTCGGGATATCCGTGTGCCGGGTGAGAATGAGCAAAGCTTCGGCCATGCATGGGCACATCGCTTCATCATCGAGGGAGATCAGTCTTCGACGTCAGCGATCACGGGCAAGACTGTCTGTGTGAAGGACTGCATTGCTGTAGCGAAAGTGCCACAGTTCTTCGGAAGCGATGCCTTCCCGGCTTGGACTCCCAGTACTGATGCGACGGTCGTCACAAGAGTTCTGGAAGCTGGAGTTAATGTTGTTGGGACTGCCACCTGCGAGAACTTCTGCAATTCGACATCTTCATTTACAAGTGCTCAAGGTATTGTCCACAATCCACATCAGACTGGCTATTCCGCGGGTGGTAGCACTTCCGGAGGTGCTGCTCTTGTGGCTGGTGGAGTGGTAGACATGGCAATTGGTACCGATCAAGGAGGCAGTATTCGTGTCCCTGCTTCACTTTGTGGTTGTGTTGGTTTCAAGCCAACTCATGGTCTTGTGCCTTACACTGGAATCACGAGTGGTGATCAGATTGATGATCATGCTGGACCCCTTGCAAATTCAGTCAACGATGTCGCGGCTTGTCTGGACGCTATTGCTGGATATGACGGTATTGACGACCGGTCTCTCGGAGCAGCTCAGCATGGATCATTCGGTTTCCAGAAGTCACTGAAAGGAGGTCGACTGGAAGGCATCCGTATTGGTGTGCTGCGTGAAGGTTATGACAATGACTTGGTTCAGGCTGATGTGAAGAAAGTCTTCTTTGAGGCTGTCGCAAGACTCAAGGCGCTTGGTGCGACAGTAGAAGAAGTCTCCATTCCTTTGCATAACGAAGGACCCTCAATCTGGACGATTCAACAACGCATCTCTGGCTCGGCAGGTATCCTTGGTCAAGCCAATGGTCGCAGAGGACTGTACCTGACTGAATTCGAGCATGCACGCCTGCCATGGACGGCGAACAACTTCGAAAAGCTGTTCCCTTCCACCAAGAACACGGTCATCAACGGACTGTACTTACAAAAGCAGTTCCCTGGTTTGTACGCGAAGACGATGAATGTTGGTAGACAGATTCGCGACGCGTATGAAGCAGAATTGGAAAAGTATGATGTCATCATTATGCCCACGACGCCATATGTTGCGCCAAAGAACGGATCAAGAGAATCCGTGTTGAAGTCTTTTGAGCCGAGTATCGGATTGACCAGCAATACAGCCATCTTCAATGTGACTGGACATCCAGCATTGTCCCTTCCGGTTGGATGGTCGGCAGCTGCGGGTGATGAGTCGGTGTTGCTGCCTGTCGGTTTGCAAATAGTAGGCGGTCTCTGGCAGGAGAAAAAGATCTTGCATGTCGCAGAGGCATTAGAAGATAGCTTTGATTGGAGATCTCAGAAAGTGGCATAGATGTACGACTCCGAGTCGAAAGTAGTGCGACTGGAGATCCACCAAAGACATCATAATTGCTTCGTTTTATTCCAATTAAGCCCGGCATTATCGCGTACGTCATAGATTTCCCCTTCGAACGTTTCCACGTCTGGACATGGTGTTTGGACTGCCGCTGTCCTATACCATCGTGGCTGAGAAGGAGAATCCGAAACACAAATCCACTCCTTGTACCACCATGACCATACGAAATACGCCAAGTCCAGCTCGAACACTTCAAAGATTATTGAAGTGACCGAGAGTGAGTCTCAGAAGCATGTAGAGTAGCAGATGGTGGTGTTGTTGTCGATTTCATGCTCTACATGCTTGTTGAGGGCATCACCCTGTTTCGGCGGAGTTGGGGTAGAGACACAACGCCGTTGGGGTCAGAGCGGGGCTTGCTATCAGCGTTATCTTTGCCAAGCGCTTTGACCCGAGCTTGGGGAGATTGCATAGTGCCTGCCCCAACAATCTGCTCTCCTTGTCTCCAACACCACTCCAACGCTACGAATGATAGCACGAAATGCCTAGCGCTTCAGGGCCACAGGCCTCCACAAACAAGCGGCGAAAACTTGATGGTCCTGCTCGAGGTGGTAATGCGCGACTTTGCCCACATTGCGGGCGCACTTTCAAACGAACGGAGCATCTGGCGCGGCATGTGCGGACGCGTGAGTCTGTCTAATCATCATCAAACAACATCCTGTATTCATAGTCCATCGAAATAGACACCAAGGAAAAGCCTTTTCCATGCGAATGTGGAGCTGCTTTTGGACGACGTGACTTGCTCACGCGACATCGAAGAGTGAATCACCATGAGGACAGTAATGGAGCACCGAATGCCACATCAACGCAACCAGAGTCTGCAGGAGCATTACAGAGCGAGCCTGGTGATGATGTTGACTCGACCGATATTACCGCTGCTGAAGTGAACCCAGACGAGGGTCCATGGTTCGAGCAACAGCCTCAGACAAACACATCGTATCATCAGCCAACAATTGCATTGAATGATGGCCATCATCAGGGTCTGCTCCCAACTGGACAACATGATCCTGTACTCCTGTCGCCTCGAATGCCGGACAACGGCGACCTTATGCAGATGGGCGAGGGCTTACCATCATTGACACCATCTGGCGTTGATGTCGACATGCATTTCCGAGACTTTGCCAGCTTCCTTGACGGTGTCGGCTTGTGTGTTGAATGGAGTCCAATCTTCAATAATGTGGAGAGACCAGAGGACTTTGGTAACCTTGGTCTGACTGAAGGAACTGATCAACCGGTACCTGCTGAGGCAGATGTTCGAGCAAGAGCAGGCTCACCGTTCAGTACGTGGCTGCCGTCCGCTCCTACGAAAGACCGAAACTCCAGCAATGTCTGTGATCTTGCCAGTAAGTTTTGCCGCTCTTCGAACAATGCCAAGATCACTCACAAGTCCAAGATCCTCGTGTCGCTGATCCCGAGATTCGTCGTTTCGACGTGACGGAGGAGCAGCGTGTCAAGCTTGATCAGATTATCCGCTCCTCTTCCCATATCTTGGACCCTGCATTCCATCTGCCTTCACGCCACGCTCTCACTCGGTACATCAAGTCTTTCTTTGGCGGTTTCCACCTGCACATGCCCTTCATACACGTTCCTACCTGGCATCTGTACGATCATCCTGTAGAAGTCATCTTTGGGATTGCGGCTATCGGTGCTCAATACTGCTTTGAGAAGAGAGCGGCAGAACAACTCTTCTTTGCTGGGAAAGCTTTTGTTATGGACAGACTCGCAAGACCGCCCGAAACGCTTGCATCTCCTTCTCTCCTCGTTATGGATTCGGTGACTCCATCGGTGGATCAGCATCAGCCAACAACCCAAAACACCGAAGGCGAGTCTATTGAGACAATCAGAGCTTTGCTCACCCTCATGGGATACGCAACCTGGGATCCGCAACCATCAACAGTCCGTCAGTCTTTTGCATTGCAAGAACTACTTACGCAGATCTTGAGGAATGAAGGCTTGGAAGATGTCAAGGAGTCGCTGTTACCCTCAGAGCTGGGACGGAATTCTGGTCACCTCTTGGAGCAAGACTGGCGTTCGTGGGTTGAGAAAGAGTCTACTCGACGTACAAAGCTGGTTGCATTCTCTTTCATCCACACCCACAGTATCGCATACGACGTCTACCCTCCACTGCGCAGTAATGAGATTGGCCTTCGATTGCCCTGCTCGACCCTGGAGTGGAATGCTCCAAATGCTCTGTCCTGGCATGCTGCCCGAAAAGCGACCCCAAAGCCACAACTATTCTTCAAAGAAGCGCTTTCTTTCCTCTTGGACCACAAGCACGAACCTGCAAGATTAGACCCCATCCCGACACCTCTGGGGAACTATGTCTTGCTTCACGGGTTGATTCAAAGGATACACATTGTCAGAGATCTGAGTTTGCCCATCATGAGCGACATGGCAGCTTTACCGCCAGAGGAAGTCGAGAAGCTTGAGTAAGACTTTACACACATGACTTGATTAACTTCGGACTAACTGATCAGACGCGGTCTTCGATGCTGGACGTCAGGCTGGCAACAAGCTCCAGAGTCGTCGCTTGATCCGAACAACGAGAACGGTCCCATACCTTTTACTTCCAGTTCTCTGCTCGCCCTCGCCTATGCACGCATCTATCTCAACCTCGGACCGTATCGTCAGCTTCAGACGCGGGAGCCTCAGCGTATCGCCCGTGCTTTGACGAGATGTCCTGAGATTGAACGTAGCGAAGGAGTGATTGCGGCGCTGCTCTATGCGACTCACATGCTTGGTATTCCAGTCAAACTCGGCGTTGATCGAGTAGCAAAAAGTCAAGCCTTCTTTTGGAGTGTGAGGCATTCCTTGGCTAGTCTGGATTGTGCAATCTTGCTGAGTAAATGGCTCACGATTGTGGCGAGCACTTCGGCTACGAGCCCACTGACTGGTGAGTGTTCTATCACACAAGGGAAAGCTGAGTACTGACAATTAAGTAGATAGCGAAGAGAGAATCCTGTACTGGGTCAAATGTATCGTTGAAGAGGCTTACGCGGTGGTTGACTTTGACGACACACCAGCCGAGGACATCGACTTCCAGAACTCCGCAGATCTCGCCCTGGCTGTTCTTAGGATCTGGGCACACTTCTTCAAGAGCAATTCACAGTGGCCATTCATCAACATCATCGGCCATGGTCTGGAAGCATATCGGAATACGCTCGTTCATGCAAAAGTCTGATTCATGATATCGTCAACTGGTTCACTCTATCTCTACGCCAGCGCTACCTTTGCTCCATACTTGTTGACGCATGTCACTCCAATCTCTTCGGTCCAAGGACGATTATCCCTCGCCTCGATCGACTCAAATTCCTGGAGCAAGCGCACAGTAACATAGCTTGCTTCCATCAATGCCAATTGCTGCCCCAAGCAAATTCGAGGCCCAGCATTGAATGGCATGTATGAAAAGCCTGGCCTGATTCCCTTCCCTTCATCGGTGTCAAGCCATCTTTCTGGATGAAACTCCTCTGCATCGTCACCGAACACGTTCTTATCTCGCTGCATAGCATATGACGAGTAGATCACCGGCTGCCCCTTTGCTACAAAGACTGGCTGTGTACCATCGGGTCCTCCACCTTTGGGCAATGTCGTCGGAACTGTAGCCTCGCGAGTGTTGAGTGGAATTACAGGATGGAGTCGCAGAGACTCTTTGAAGACCGCAGAGAGATATGTCAAATTCTTCAACTCCTCGAAAGTCGGACGTTTCTGAGGAGGAAGATCTGAGGCGATTTCCTTTCGCAGACGTGCGACAATGTCGGGTCTGTGGGAGAGAACGTGCCAGGTATTGGTCAGCAGACTCGCAGTTGTGTCCCGACCTGCAATCAGAATATTCAACAGCTCCGTTCGAATTCTGACGACGTCGTTTGTTTGCCGTGAAAGCTCGTGCAAGAAGGTATGGCGCGACGGAAACTTTGCTCCATCCTTGGCGTCTTCCAGTGTCCGCCTAACATAGCGATCGATGAAGTTGTATAGATATCTTCTCTCTGCTTGGAACTTGGTGCGACCGAAGAACAGACCAAGACGACCAACTCTCGAGAGCTTTCCAATATACTTCAGACCTCCACTGAATGCTTCACAAAACCCATCTTCCACGCCTCTCTCCAGTGACTCTGTCGGTTCACCGAAAAGATACTCCGTGGCAAAGTCGGTGGTCATGCGAAAGAACAGGTCACCGAGATCGACAGAATTCTGATCTTGCTGCAGTCGGATGGCTTTGATCAAACTCTCAGAGTGTCGTTCCAACATCTCCACATTACCAATCTCGCCGCGGGTGAAACTGGGCTTCAGCATTGCCCTAGAATGCTTCCAAGCATCCCCGTCGGTCGTGAAGATACCATGTCCGAGTAAACGAGTGTATGCTGTCTTCCTCAATGCGGACAATTCCCAAGAGTCGAATTGTGTGACCAACATCGCTCTGACATTCTCAGGATCAATGGTGTAAATCACGGACTGTCCGTTTGTCATCATCGAGAAGGTCTTGGTCTGCATCTTTTGGAAGCGTGAGAAGTTTGCTTCCAGGAGTCTGCTAGCTTTGCTGATTTTGACGACTTTGAGAATGGTTCCCAGGCCGAAGAGGGAGCCTTCGCGGACTGGCATGGCACCGCAATGTTGACTGCGAGCATAATTGCGGTTCTGGATGGAGATGACGATGAAGTTGAGAATATGGTATAAGAGAGTTATGCCACCAAGCGCGACAATGATTTGTACCGGCGACAGCTCGGTGTTGAGGACAATCATATTTGCGAGATTATTCTGGAATGAAACGAGTCTGGCAATGACCGAGGACCTTGCTGGTTTTATTGAAATTCAAGCTATGGAATCTTTTCCAAGCATCTGCCAACGTCATATTTTGATGCTCATGAGTATCTTCAGACCATGATATGCCATGTGGAGACCGTAGATTGGAGGTGAAAGCCAAAGTTGTGGAGCCCCAGATTCAGGGATATCTTCTCTGTGCTTTGCTTTGTTTCAACAGATGATGCGACAACCGCAACAGGCACGGATCAGCTCATGTGCTGTATTACGCCTCTGATAAGATCGAATACGGAGTGTTGAAGCAGGATACCCTTTTGGCCCATGCGTCAGCCTCACGGTCTCATGAGGTATGACGACGTTGAGAGAATGTCAAGTTGTCAACTATCAAAAGAGGCGTATGCATCTCTGGATCAGTACAGTACATGCACTCGGATGCTGGCATTCGCCATTGTCGATAGTAGCACTGTGTTTTCATCGCAAGGTCGAGAATAAGCCACGTCCGTCACCGACATCTACCTTCGAAATTGATGAGACCTGCTTTAGAACTCCGCACAATTCAGCCTCTTGGTGAGCAACTTGTGAGGTAGCATCTAGTGCACGGGGAATGGGTAGAACAAAGCGATGGAAGGCCCTGACGAGCTGGGTGTTCCTCATAGCCTGCTTCGAGTAAAAGTGATTGACATGCCCTGTGTTGTTGATGAAAGTCCGATTGTAGATCTATGCATGGGATCTTACCAGCATGGTGGGTTGAGTGATGATCGAAAAACGGCCGACGGAAGGGTCCAAACTTTGGAGATTCGTTGACTCGCGGTCATTGCTCCGTTAGCCGCATCTTGTCTATTCACCTCACACATCATCCGGTGAGAACTGTTTGAGTGTTCTTCCTGTCAATTGTGATAACACGACGCTGGCGAAGATTGTGCAAGACGCGAGTCGCAAGATGTTGAGGCGGATTTACTTTGTCATGGTTGAACTTCGGCTTCCTCAACTCACGGACCAAAAGGACCCTGCGCGCACAGCCTTCTCTTTTTGCTTGATCCATTTCGGGCGAATGCACACTCCATACCGTTTCTTCCATATGATGGCATGCTGAATTTCTGGAGTCGTTGAATCTGGGGACAACATTACGCGTTGTCTTGATCTTTCACATGTGAATCTCAACAATTGCGCGACTCGACCACGTGCGTCATTCTTGGTCCCTTCGGCCTCAATCCCGAAGCTCGAAATAATCGTTGGCTGAACGTCTCATCATGTCGTCGCTGTTTGATCGTGTCTTGTACACAACAGTAGGGCTTGCCTCGCTGGCTGTTCGGACTGTATTGGGATACTTCGAGGACGACGCCGAGCATCGATGGGATGGAGAACGTAAGTTTTGAGTGGCTTGGGTCCTCCAACATGATCAAACACGACCTGACGTCCAGTCAAGCAGACAGAGATGACAATGAAGTCGAAAGCTGCTTTCTTGAATTGGAGAATGGTGTTCGCATACACTATCGTCGCCCTCGCAAAGATGTTTCCGTGCCCAAGCTAGTCATATTCGTTCATGGCTTCCCCGATTCATGCCATCTCTGGACGAGATACCTCAACTCTGACTTGAACTCACAAGCACAACTGGTCGCTCTCGACTTGCCTGGATTCGGAGAAAGCGACAATCTGCCTGCATATGGACCGGACGATGTGTTGACCACGATTCACCTGACCATCCTCGCGCTCAAGAAGAAGTACGGCTCGACGCATTGCACTGTTGTTGCCCATGACTGGGGTGGTATCATCACATCTCGCATTGCTGCTCAAACCGAAGGCCTTATCGATCACTTGGTATTGGTCAACTCGCTCTTCGTAAGTCATCAGGACTGCAAGGTGCCTCTGCCCAAATTCGCTGATTACATCGCGAAGGTACCACATTTCGGACACATGATCAACCAGCGGATTGAGAGAGCTGGTCAACTCATTTCCGCAGGTCCTAAAGCTGGCTTTTACAAGTCATGGCTCGCATCAATCAAGAAAGAAGCCGGCCCTGTAGCTTCACAGCTGTACCGTTCGCATTACGTACGGGATCACGACTACTATTGACAAGCAAAGACTGACATTGCCAGATCTTCATGTTTCAACTTCCGTTCTTCTCGGCGAACCGCTTCCCTTCAGCGATGAGGTCTCTTCTTGGGGCGTGTCGTAGGTGGGCAGAAGCAGAGAAGAGACATGATCTCTCTCAGCACGACGGTGTCTTTGGTCTTGCTGGACGTCAATGGAAGATGACAGCAGATTCATGGCATGGTCGAGTGGCTCTGTACCGGGAGAGTCTCATGTCTGGACCTTGGACTTCTGCACCGCCAACGTCGAATGGCGGTATTTTGGACGACAAAACCATCAAGTGCACCACAACAGTCATTTTCGGGCTCGGAGACCAGGCTCTGGATAGCAGGATCGCTGTTGAAGGTATCGAATCATTCATTCAGCCACCCGAAGGTCATGCGAAAGGTCACGCATATATGCTGGAAGGTGTTGGCCATTGGTCACCACTCAATGCTCCATGCCATGAAGTCGTTCGGAAGGTGCTCGAAACGGATCTCTCGGGCAGACTGACGGGAGCCGGATCTCCTCCAGCCATGGGAACGCTTTGCGACTTCCCTGGATTGACGGAGAAGAAGCTCATACAGATTCAATCTTCGCTCACCTCCGTTTCCTCTTCAATCGAAGACGCGTGGTATGAGTCAACATCAAGGAGCCATTACAGCGACGACGGGGACATTCAACATGTAGAGACGCCCTTTCAGAGCCGGGAGCCATGCATACTCGCCTCCAAAAAGTACTTCCGTCTTGAATCTGGCCAATCCAGCTTGCTACTCCAGGTCAGCAGCGGTGAGTGCGATGAGTTCATGTTCACCTCCCTCTTCGAGTATAGCTTCTTCAATTGGACCTTCCCAATTCATCACGTTGTTACCTTGGCTTTAATTCGTCCTCCAACAGGTTATTCGTCGCAGAGGTCAAGGAGACAACTAATGCGCGACCGTTTCCATCACGGTACCTCGCTGCGGAGATACTGCTCATTTTGCCAATGGTATGCAGACGTGCCGAGGTAAACAGCAATGACCACCGAATAAATTAATATGACTTGAAGCCTAATATACAGATTGCGGGGTAGTCGTTTCAGCACGATCGCGTGCTCTGTCACCAAGCAATCGAACAATCTCGAAGGTCCAATCGCATGAGGGGTGTTGTATAGTGAAAGTTTGTAAGCGAAGGACTTACGTGCGAAGGTCTTTTCAACTTCTGGACTTGTCGTCGATTTGCTCGCTCACGCATCAAACTATTGATTTCGGTTCTGACAAGGCCAACGTGACCAGACCGACCGATCTTTGAAGACTGTGCTGAAAGCTAGGTCCTCGCTTGATTCGCCTTATGAGGTATTGATGAGACATCTGGCAGGGGTTGATGAATGAATATATAAGATGTCTTGCTCTGTTGCAATGAAGGTTGGCAGCAGCATTTCCACTTCTCTTCCGTTTCTCCAGCTCCTCCATCTCTGGACTATTCTCTCTGAACATGTCTTCAATTCTCGCTTGGACAAAGGCTGCTTGCCTTCTTCTTCTTGCATCTGAAGCTTTTGCTAGCCCAATTGAGCTTGAGAAGAGAGCGGTATGCACAGCTTACAGTATGTTTGTGCTTGAGCATGTCGGTGACCAAAGAGGATTCTGACATCAAAACAGCTTTGATTGAGACCCGTGGTACTGGCGAACCTCAGGGACCATCGAACAGCTTCAAGACGATGGATGCAGCAATCATTGCCCAACTCGCTGGCGGTACCGAGGTTTGTGCTCTCTAACGCCTGCGAAATACACGAAACTGATTTGATCTCAGTACAACACTGTTTACCCTGCAAGCATTGACCAAAACTCGGCCAAGGGTACTGCTGATGTGAGTCAAACAGCAACCACTTCACACCGTTCGTCACTGACATTTACAGATCATCAACCAAATCACCACTGGTTTGAAGTCCAACCCCAACAGATGTTTCATCCTCGAAGGATACTCTCAAGGCGCTGCTGCAACTGTCGATGCCATGTCAAAGATCACCGGCGCCAATTTTGATGCAGTCAAGGGTGTCTTCCTCATCGGCAACCCTCACCACAAGTCGGGCCTTGCATGCAATGTCGACTCCAACGGCGGCACGACTACTAAGAATGTCAATGGACTTACTGTCCTTGTTGGCAGCATCCCTGCAAACTGGGTTGGCAAGACTTTGGACGTCTGCGCATATGTGAGTGGTGACTGCTGTTAGAAGAAGGAACTTGATGTGCTGACTTGATACAGGGTGATGGCGTTTGCGACACTGCTCATGGCTTTGGAATTACTGCTCAACATTTGTCTTACAAGTCTGATGCCAACGTTCAGAACCAGGGCATCAAGTTTGTTCTTGGAAAGCTTCGCGGTACTTAGACACATGCATTGCACGATGAAGGATTGAGTGTAGTGAAAAGGTGAAATTGAAAACTGTGAGCTAGCATATATTCATTCGAAATCACAAATTTCCCTTTTCCATCGCGTTTGCTTCATCATCGAAGGTTACCGCTGTCACGAATTCGAGTTCAGTCTCCCAAGGTGGAGGAATGCTACTGATTGAAGTATCGCTGTACATTCCTGAGGCGCTGATGTCTGATTTCGGTTCGGTGCCTTCAGAGTGTGAGTCGCGCTTCTCTGCATTAATGCTGATCTTATTGACCCCTTGCTCGGCCTCGACTACACCACGTCCGCTGATGCATGCTTGCATAGTCTTGTCGAGCAGTGGACGAAGGGTGGCGATGTTCGCAGCAAGTATCCCAACGCCTGGTTCAATAATACTCCAGATCAAGAAATTGGTAGTACCTATCCAATAACTGGTCGCTTTATCGAGCCTCGTGTAGCTGGCGACTCTTGGGATAGCAGTACACGACCCAACCACCGCTATTGCCATGACAGCTACTGCTGAGATCTTCGTCGCACGAGGGAGTCGACTTCTGAGCAAGATCATCACCGGGATAAGAGCAAAGAACCAATCTGTCAGAACGTTTGAGACGCCCCATGTAACACCCAGTATAAGCGTCGTCCGTGGTGAAATGCATTTTCCACCTTTCATGGTCTTCTTCAGGATATCATCTGGCAAGCCGCAGAAGAAGAGACTGAACAGGAAAACACCAGATGTCCAGAAAAGAAGAAAGATAGTAATGCCCCAGATGCTACGCCTGGCCCAGCGATCGATGACGAAGCGAAGGAAGAAGAGTGCCAGGGATAATTTGAGCAATAGATTTGTGACGAGATATGTCGCGGTGCTGATGACGAGTAAATCATATGACTGTCGATTTGTTAGTGTGGGCATTGTGATAGAAGGTTCACTTTTGGATACCTTCACATATGGTTTGAGGCCTTTTTGGGGAGTCAGAGCTGTCTCAATTGCTGCCCACTTGAACAGTAGCCCACAAGTGATTACGTAGCATGCCTTTTGAAGTTGTCAGTAAGTGGTTGTAGTATGCCATGCAAAGTGTTGAAGCTCACCTGTGTCACAAGCATAGCCCAGTCATCTTTACCCCAGCAAGCTACAATTTTGGTCCGAACCCAAATCCGCAAGATCAATGAGACTGCGGTCAAGGTGATGAAGACAGCGCCAAGACTGATTAGAAGGGTAGCACTGCGGTGGATGGCCGCTTCAGCCGGAGGAGCGAAAAATGTAGACATGGTATGATCGGATCCAAGATGAACACACGAGTGCAAAGAACCTTGCGGCTCGAATACGCAGTAAGTCGACTTATATCCACCTGGTGATCATAGTTCAACGGTATAGCCACCGACGATTCTGCCCGGGATACCAATACATGGTGACTTATCCTAAGACATAAGAAATACCCTGAAGCCCTGGAGTATAACACCAAACAAGAAGGTATATAATAGATTATATAGCTGGATCTAATGAGCTTTCGGACTTTGCGCCCGCAACGTTGGAGAATGTAATTCGAATGCGGGAAGCCGATTGCATTGACCGTTGACGAGAGATTTCATGGAGATCTCAACGGTCGGATCTTGAGCTGCCTCCTCCAACCAGTTTGCAAGTTGAGCCGCGGAGTACCGAAGCCGTCAACGTTGTCTATAAGCCGTTGCAGTAAGGAGAGACATTCTGGAATGAATTGAATGTCACTGTCAAACTTATACAGCTGCCTCGCCGCTTCTAGTTGCATTTCTGATTGATTTCGAATACATTGTCACAGGCATAGTTTGGAAAGCTGATAGGCAGAGACATTGCCGAGTGTCGCAATATGTATTTCCTGTCAGACAATAGCCGAGACCATGACGCTGTCAACTGTAAAGTCCACTCCTCTCAAACACGCAGGCCAGAAATGACAGAACCGAGTGCCGCTGGCTCATTGCGACTCCCAGGGATTGAAGAGATGAGATTGATTGCAGCTGATGCAGGTGTCGCGTTCAAGGCTGCATCCGTCGTCTCAACACTCTGGACTCTGAAATTAGGCGCGACAAGCCTCGAACGTATCTTTTCTCCATTGATCATGTCGTTTGTATCGGCTCGGAGGATTGCCCGAGACATGTCAGCCTCGATGCCAGCTTGTACATGTCTCTTGGCTATTCTTGCCCTGGCCAATGAAGGCTCAACGTCGATGAACCACGTGTCGTCGCATAGGGCTGGTATGACGTTCCATGGTTCCTGATCAAGCAAAAGCCAGCTTCCTTCAAGAATGACAAGGGAGGTGTTTGGCCCGATTCTGATTGCGTCCGTCTTTGGATCCTTCATAGCATGATCAAACCCGGGTGCCAGTATCTCAGCTTTCGAGTCCATCTTTGAGCATCGCAGATGTTGTAGGAAGTTGATAAGTTTCGGCGCGTCGAATGTCCAGTCAGCACCTCGCCGAGCATATGCTTCTGCTTTGTTTGGCATCATATCAAGAGTACTTTGAGAGTAGTGGAAGCCATCCATTGGCAAGACCTGAGCCCATGGTTGATAATGATGCTTGTTCAGGCGATCGACGACTTCTTGCGCAGCAGTAGATTTTCCACTTCCTGGAGGTCCAGCAAAGGCAATGATGATTCGTTTGCAGGGATCCTTGTTGCGCTCAGCAGCGTGGATGTTGTGAGCTCGCATGGCAAGAAGACCGTAAGTATGTTCCATGCCGAGTGTCATTGGGAGTGGGATCTGCGACGAACAAGGAGCTGCAGTGAACAACTCACATCTTGAGATGAAGGCTTTGATTGTCTCACTTCTCTACTTTGTTATTTCCAGGAGATGTGCGTGAAAGGAGAGAGTTTGTGGTCTCGGCAAGCGTGTGGGCGCATCGGGGCACAGTGCTCCGACACCAAGCGACGCACCTTGTCACATCCCCCGCTTCGGACCACAGGCAGTTGACGACTCTCCGACAAAGTAGTCAGAACCACCGAAGGAGCTTTCAGACTTCTGAACGCTCTAGGCTACCATTACAGCATCGGACACGTTCTTTCGCGTCGCGGGGTTGCAGCATTTCTCAAAGTCAATATAAACAGCAGTGTTCCCTTCCAAGAACAATCTCCATACACAATCAATACTCTCCACTCGTCGAATCTCTCACGACACAACCTGCAAGATGTCCATGACCCTCGAAGATGCTGCCGTTGTTCGCCAACCCAAGCCCGTACCAAACACGCCAGAAAATGTTCTCGAACAATTCAGCATGAAGGGAAAAGTCGTCGCCATTACTGGAGCATCAGACGGAATTGGTTGGGCAGTTGCAGAGGCTATCGCAGAAGCTGGCGGTGATCTTGCTCTGTGGTACAACACGAACGATGCAGCAATCTCGAAAAGTGAACGAATTGCAAAGAAGCATGGCATTCGCGCCAAAGCATACCAAGTAGAGGTCTCAGATCATGAAGCCGTCAGACTTGGAGTCGATGAGGTTGTAAAAGACTTTGGAAGACTGGATGTTTTCGTCGCGAATGCTGGTATGGCCATCTCAAAAGCCATTACTGAGCAGACGATCGAGGAGTACAGAAAGCAAATGTCTGTGAACGGTGAGTACTTACGCTGTGTATGGTTTGAGGAAATCTTGCTGACATTTTCGCAGTCGACGGTGTTGTGTTCTGTGCGAAGTACGCTGGAGCAGTATTCAAGAGCCAAGGGTTCGGTAATCTAATCATCACATCGAGTATCTCAGCTCACATCGCCAACGTGCCTGTTGATCAACCGGTATGCTATCTTTCCCTCCCATTGTCTTACATGTACTAACACCCTCAGATCTACAACACAACCAAAGCTGCCGTGAACCATCTGGGAAAGAGTTTGGCAAGGGAATGGCGCGACTTTGCAAGAGTCAACATTGTATCACCAGGCTTCTTCGACACCAAGATGGGTGCTTCACCTCTGTGCATCAACGAGGCATACCGTATGACACCACTTGGACGCATGGGAAATGTCAAGGAGATCAAGGGCTTGTTTTTGTACCTTGCTAGCGATGCATCGTCATACCAGACCGGGAGCGACACTATCATCGATGGTGGATATGTCCTTGTGTAGATGGAGAATGAACCATAAGCTTTGATGAATGACCTCTTCTGCCTCCACTTCGTGCTTGAGAGAAGTAGGACGGGAGCATGTAGTTTGTATGATTGATGAGGCATTCAAGAGATTAACAGAAGTACTCAATCAGACGGCAGCTATTCTGTGATCTGGAAAGGATGACCAACGTCGTTCATGCCGTCGAAAAGTGCTTGTAGTGACGGATCTGCAGCAAGACTCCATTCATTGAGCACAAGTTCAGCGATGCCGTAAGAATCGAATGGTTGGTAAGAGCCGACGTTCGAAGGACTTGGTTGGAAGACGCCATCCTGGAATCCCTGTGCCATCTGCAAAGAAAGCTCATGTCGATGATCTAGCTCTCCTGCCTGCCCGCCTGGTACTGCATGCTGCTCGTTCTGAGCACCGAAATGATCGGTTTCTGTGCCTCCAGTTTGAGCACCTGCAGCCTGTCTGAGCATCTCTCGCAGTCGCAGTACAATCTGAAGAGAACGCGCTGCTGCACTGCTTGTGCTGATCAAGCTTTGGAGACATTGACAAGCTTGACCAATGATAGTTTCGTGATCCTGATATTCCTCTTGCGTGTGAATAGACAAGCGACGTTTGAAGATGTATTGTGCGCTGTACGAAAGTGTTGCTTGCAAAGTAAAATACACAGCATACCAGCTTAATCCACAATGGAGAATTTGAGCATACGTCTGGCAGAATGAAGCGATGCCAGAAATCACATTCGCTGACACAGACTGACACCTTGCTCCGAGTGACAGCTTCTCGTGCTCGTCTTTGTGATGCCGTTGACTCGATAAGAGTAGCAGTATCAGGAGATTCGACTCTTTCCACAGCACGATCTGTCGCGGACCCAGGAACCAAGAAGGGACGTTAGAGTCGAAAAAGTATGGCGGCAATGAAGTATGCCAGGTATGAATCATGTGCTCCATGACGGAGGTCTGGTGATCAATATCTGAAGATGGACTGACGCACATGAATTGGGTAAATACTCGGTTGGCGATCTTCGTAAGTCTTGCCAGAGCGATCACAGTCGACGAAGTGGTCGGATATGAAACCTCCCCAACAACAGTCGACGCGGAATCAAGCCCTGACTCGTCCACGTTTGACGGAACACGAATATCGACAAAGGAGTCTGGAATGAGAGTTGGTCTACCAGTTGTGATGTTGAACCAGCAGTCGAAACAGCAAAGTATCCAGAAGAGAATTCGCCTGCGGTGAGAATCGAACGGCTTGACGCCTGCGCTTGGAGGTAGTTCGAGGTGTAGTGCCAGGCCAAGCGCCATCCTCAGCGCTATTCCAATGTAGTTGTATCCTGTGTTTGGTCTGTCACGCTTCTGCAGGTAGTTGCCCAGTAGCAGAAACGCTTGGACATTGTTTAGCGAGCCAGACTCCAAGACCTCCGGACTGATTCTCGATCGTGCAGCCTCGTAGTATATCGAATTCTCCTCACTGCTGTAGCCTGACACCCACTCACCGACGGCAAGCACCATGTAGTACGTGATGTGCCACGTTGACCTGGGAGACATTTGCTTCCGTGCTGCGTACTGTTTTCGAAATGTGCCTTCGTGCAGGATAGGATAGTAGGCATTGTACCCCAGAAAGTAGGCTGTGATCAATTGCTCCTGGATGGAAGATGTGGCCAGAGATTGATTGCTCATGCTTGCAAAGATGCCGGGATTCGCAGCAGTTGGTGAGACTCCAGCGTCGAATCCAGTACTACGAGTTGTCGCATTGACCCCGGATGGAAGAAGCGATGAAACCGATTGCAAGATCTCAAAGCCAGAGCTTTTGCCTGTCGTCAATGGTCAGCTGGTCGCGCAAAGAAGCATCTTCGGAGTTTCCCACCTAGATAACCAGCCCCGTGGCCTTGACGAGTAAGTGATGCCATTCCATCGCGGGAGTATTCACCATCTGGCGATGGATCGTTTGTCCCAGCATCCAAACCTTCGTTCCATTCGTATGGTCCAGATGGAGGATCCTCGGCATTGAGTTGTCGGCGTGGTTCGACGCGAATCTCTTGGCTTGGTTCTGCTTCTGTCTGTTCGGCACCAGAGTTGGCATTTCCTTGTAGTTCTTCCAACAGCATCTCTAGTTGCCTGCAATGCGCTTCGGCCGCATCAAGATTGCGCCGCGTCAAGGGAGTTCGCTCATGTGGGCCATCGAAGGCACATGTTTTACCTGTCTTTTGACAGTATGCGCATGCGTCACCTTCTGCCGCTGCAACACATCTAGTTTTCCTCTTCTGACACTCCAAGCAGGCTCTTTCGGATGCCGCCTTCCGAGATGTTCGATTCGGCGGCATCGATATCGATGATCGGTTGAGGGAAAGTCATGTCGGAGAACAGATGGCGATGGACGAAAGAGGGGCAAAGAGGGGTCTTCCTTGGCGAGCCGTTGCTTTGGAAAGCCTCACAAATCCTTCGGCCAACATCACTCCGATGGTATGGAAGTATGGTTTGTGCAGCGGCGAGTCATTCGGATTACGACAGATGCAATCAATCATATATGTTGAGAGTCGAGCAATGGGAGGGAAGATCACCAACACTTCATCGCTCTACCAGATCCTTGATCGATTCATCCACAATCCCGGATATCCCCGAACATGACCATTTCACTGTTCACCGATGATGCCACTGCACGAGACGAACTTAGCAAGAGAGCCATCCCTCATATGGTTCTAAGCGAAGGATGTGACCAATCCTTGACCGCACCACCAACTTTCGAATTTGGTGCAAACGCCACTGACTGTGCGCTCGGAAGATTCAGAGTCAATGGCAATGCGATAGTCACTGGTGGTCCAGGCACTCCCGGCCTTACAGCTTGTACTGCCCTATTGGAGCATGGTATCTCTGATCTTGCCATCTTCGACGTCAATGCAGCTCAGAGTGAACGCCAGCTTGTGTCACTCAAGAAGCGCTTCCCGTCACGAATCATTGTCTGCTTTCAGGTAGATTTGACCGATGAGACAGCTGTTCAACAAGCCGTCGACAATGCGGCAAAAACACTTAGACCACTCAATCATCTTCTGTGTTTTAGTGGCATCGTCGGTTGTGTGAATGCAATGGACATGTCAGCAGCACAATGGTGTCGCATCATGGATGTCAACACGACTGGATCATTCTTGTGTACTCGGGCAGTAGCACGAAAAATGGCAAAACAGGGAACATGAGGATCGATCATACTCACTGCCTCAATCTCCGCTCATTGCGTTACGTACCATGTCACCCTCACTTATTTTGTGCCTCTCTTAGCGCTCGCACCGAGCAACTTGACCTCGATATCTATCCATATCAGCTGTCGACAAATTTGAAGGAATGACTGGCCTCCATTTATTATCGCCGTGTCGACCCTAATCCGGTGCTCGCTGTTGCTTAGCTTCCTTCTCTACAGTGTAGAATATATCTTCAGAATCGCTCTCGAGCCACCGGATGAAGTTGTGAAGGACTGTCAGGGCATAGACAACTTGGACCTGGATTTCAATAGTATATGGTCACCCACAATCAAACCACCGAACCCGCTGCTTCAGAACATCAAAAGGACGCTCAACAACGCTCCGCGAGCTCGAATGGCGTTTGTCAAATAGCTCTTCCTTATTGTCAGGTCCCAAATTGGCAAGAGCCTGCTCACGAAGGTGATATCTCGTCCCTCGATATGAAGCCAGATATAGGTCCGAATTCGGGTTCCCAGCGTTTGCAAGCCATTTCTTCCCTTCTGGGGCCCTAAATCCCCGAACCTCAGCATCTTTCATGACCCTTTCATCGTACGCACTACCTTCCCATCCTACTAAAACGTGGTAAAATTGCACATCAAATGTTACTACAGCAAGCACATTCTGCGTCAGGGCGCTCTTCCGATTCCGATATGACGATGCTTCCTCCGCTAACACATGCGCGAGAACATGGATTCCATCGAGAGCTCCAATACAATTATCGAAGTAGGAGCGATACTCAGAATCCAAGGCAATCCTCCCATATATCGAACTAGTTGACAGAGTGATTCGCCCGCAGAAGTCAAGATTCGGTCATGATCGAGGCTGTAGGCATACTGGTTGGCGCGTAGAAGGTTGCAAATAGACAAAAGAAAATGGGGCCATAGAGGGTGATTCTCCATGAGAATAGCGCTAGTTGGGCGACGGAATCTGACACGAGTGGTCGGCAGGACCTTCAGAGGTCTTGGGAGCCGCTTCGATTTCTACGACGTTTTTGCGGGCAAATCCGGAGACACAAATTTGTCAAATTTCGACTACATTTGCCAGAAAGTGGTAGTTTGGCTAGATGCAAATTCCGATCAAATTTGTGACAGATTCCATTGCCAAACGACGCCAAATAGTGGGTTATAGGGGTAAATCCTTCGACCAGCATGGTCATGTGATCCCAGGTAGCCAATCAAAACACGGTCCAGTTTCTCTCTCACTGCGCTCGCTTTGGTCTTACGTAAGCGGCTTCGCACTTATGTCAAAATCTTGTAAGAAGCACTATACGCTATCGGCGTGACTCATTGCACTCTTTTGACATGCTGTTAACCCCTTAGTGCAATGCTGAGTACTTGAGCACTTGGTTGATTTTCCCCTCATAGCCTACACATCTGGAATCACCACACATCTATAAATTTCAAAAGCCGAACTTTGCTTTAAGCTTTTCGATCAGACTTTCGCCTGAGTAGTGTCTTTTCGGTACACGAATCACAATTCGTTCACCTTACAAGCATGTCAACCGATACTCTTGACGAGATGTCACTCAAAGTCCAGGAATGGCTTCATGATGGACCCTACGCCTGCACATCTCTTAACAAACTCTCCGGCGGCACCGCCAATTTCGTGTATCGAGGTACTCTAGCTGCTCCTCTGCAAGACGGGTCTAAGACGGTGGTTATCAAACATACAGAAGGCTACGTAGCTCAAAGTCCCAATTTCAAGCTAACCACAACCCGATGCGTAAGCTGTTACACGTTTCAAACATTACACGCATACCAAAAAACTAACATGCATCGAGGATTACGAACAAACAGTCCTTGTAGCACTACTCAGCCTCTCACCATCCACCCACTCAAACATCACCGTCCAAACACCTACCCTACATATCTTCTTACCAGCAACCAACACACAAATCTACAGCGACCTTCCCTCTTCCCTAGACTTGAAAGCTTATGTACTCAAACACGCCTCTTCCATTACTCATTCACAATGTCTCCGTCTAGGTCACGCTCTCGGTCTCTGGACTAGGAGATTCCATGATTGGGCACAGGCGAAAGAGCAGGAGGAACTGGTGGAGAGTATGCGAGGTAATGTGGCGATGCGAGATCTGAAGTTCATGATCAATTATGAGAGGTTGGTGCAGAGCATTGATACCTACCCTAGGATCTTAGAAGGTAGTAGGAGTTTGTTTGAGGCTGTTAGGGAGGGTGTAAGGAAGGACTTGGACGACGGAGCGGTGTTGATTCATGGGGATCTTTGGAGTGGGAAGTATGTTTTTGATCCTTCAAGGAGATGAATCTGCGTTTTGTATTGACTCTTGAAACAGTATTCTCCTACCCGATGGCCCAATTTCTGATCAGGACGATCAGCTGAAAGTCTTCGTCATCGATTGGGAACTTAGCCAAGTCTCTTCCCAAGCCTTTGATCTCGGTCAGGTATTCGCAGAGCTCTTTGAGCTGAAGCATTTTAAGGATATTGATGCGGGAACGTGGCTCATCGAAGCTTTCATGCGGGGCTATGGAGAGATTGATGAGGAGTTAGCGTTCAAGACTGCGGTTCATGTTGGTGTGCATTTGATTTGCTGGGGTTCGAGGGTCCAGGGCTGGGGAAGTGAGGAGCAGATTCAAAGGATTGTGGAGGTGGGAAAGGATTTTGTGGTTGAAGGCTGGGAGAAGAATAAGGCATTCTTTACGGAGGGGCCGTTGAAGTGTCTTTTCGATTGATATGAGAATCGATACCGGACACGAGGGAGCTGCTTCAAAGTGTTGCTTCAATTTCAACGAATGCAAAACATATTTACCGAATGGGCCAGGCTCTGCTGTCAACAGGCTGGACGCGAACAACGATCCGACGCATCGCATAATAACGAGATGCGGACCTTCGAGATCATTATCTACATAGATCATCGAGGTATCATTCATACCAGCTCATCTTTATGAATGAGTCTAGGTGCGATGGCAGGGCTGGATATCGGCGTTAGGGTTAAGATTCGAAGGATTTATCTGCATGGCCAATCTCTCTACATCATCCCCCTCCAGTCTTCAAGTTCGAGTGATTTATCGGCCGACAGGTTTTGGAGTCAAGAGTCGGAAATACGCTGCATCTCTGCGAGTCTCAACGCTTTCCCAATTCAGTAGAGATATAGGGCTGTGTAGCAGAACGTCGTCAGCGTAGCAACGGCGCATGACATCAAAGACAGACGAGGTCTGTTTAAGGTAGTCAAAGCCGCACGCCGATTGTACGAGTCCTCTTGCGCAAAACGTTCGGCACTTGATCTGCCGTCAATTGAATATCTGTCTTTAGTTCAGTTCTGGAATTCCAGCGCGACGAGTGTCTATGTTTTCGGCACCAGGCTTTGTGCCGCGGACCTAGCTCCAATCATTCTTCTCATTCCCCATCTTAGCTGAACGCGCAAAACCGTCAACGGGCCGTTCCACTCTGCCGAAGTATGCTGTATAAGGCAAGTCACTTTCCGGACGGGCTGTCGCTGTACAGAGCTTCCCCCCCGACGGATTCATCCCTACATGACTCCATGTCGAATGTGCGCATTGATATTCGTACACACAACGACTAAACTTCTAGATCGCAGTCTGGTTAGATTAAGCTTACAAGACAATTCAACATGAAGCATCTTTTCTAAATCTCGGTATCACCTACTGTAGTGACACGATCACCAAAATGGAGTAAGATAGTGTCCGAAACGCATGGAAAGGGCAATTGCGCCTTTTAGTGTACCAGCCACTGCAATCTACTTACACTTATCAGAACAACGTTCGTTCATACCCAATACGTACAGTCTATACAGCCTTACCTGAATGTACGACAAACGAAGGGTCGGACGTTGGAGGATAAGTTTTATTCAGGGTCAGAACCGACTAGAGCTAACGATAAGCAAACAGTGACAGTCCGGATGCCTTCCGTGTGCGTTCGGCATAAGACCAATATGGACCACGGCCGAGTTGGTACGCTCCCGGAGTCTCAGCGAACCGCCAGCTCCTATTCATTCTTTCGAGCGATAATGACCAACAAAACTAGCTGGCAAGAGACCATCCGTACTTGTGAAAGGTCTCCAATCATCCTGCTTGATGTTTCTAATATCTCTCCAGGCAATCGCGCCAGAAGCTGTTGTATCTGTCAAACTTCCTACGAGCACAGTGTCAGATACCACTGCTTCGGCCCTTTCTTCGGACGAGATGCGCGATATATGAAACGCACGTATCGCCAATCTAGTCTTCGATGATGTCGCTACGTTGATTGCAAGTAGACCGTTAAGTAAGGGGATATTCGGAAACCATATCAACCGAGACATCGGGATTTGACAGCATGATCCAGATTACGAAGGAAGCCACGTGAAGCTGTCGAATGTCATGACCACTCAGGATTCACTCGTCACGAATTAGGTTCTCGAGGATGATCATATTATAAAAGGACTGTTTCAGAACTTGTAAGGTATAATTGAGCGAAGTCTTCCAACACCAAATCCTCCATCCTCCATCCATTCTTCTCGCTATCTAGATCTCACATCCTCATGCCCACCCGGACGAAAACAAGAACGATGCCTTTCCATCAAAGAGGTCCCTGGACACAATACGAAGATCTTACCTTACTCAACCTTGTCGCTATGCTTGGAACCCTCAATTGGATCGAAGTATCCGAGATGATGGAGAATAGAAGCCCAAAGCAATGCGCCGAGCGATATCACCAGAAACTCAGACCGGGTCTCGATGACAGCCCGTTGACGGAACAAGAACGCCACTTGATCGCGCATCTTGTTCTCACTAAGGGAACTTGCTGGGCCCATATTGCCAGGCAGCTGGTCAACCGCAGTGAGAACAAGGTCAAGAATTGGTGGTACAGTGTACAAGCCAAGTTACAACGGCACGAAAGGCGAGCTCGTGATCGTGCTGCACAGTCTTCACGTCTGGCGCGTCAGCAAGCTAAACATATCCACTCCGATGAGCCCTCGACGCTCTATGCTACATCTGCCGTGGCCCCTTTTGTTTGGATCTCCTGGACGCCAGAAGATTTTGATTTCCAAACGTTCATCAACTCGTCGCAGAACGATTACATCAACGGAGCGATGCAACCACAAATGACACAACCTTCAAGTGTGGCCTCATCAGATCAGCCAAAAAGTCTCAATACACATTTCTATCCATCCACAGGTGGGCTTTTGGGTCACAATATCGAGGCCAGATACCAATCAGTGCGAGAGTCTCGACAGGATTCACTCCAGCCCGACTGGTCTCTTTACAGCTCCCGCCTGAACGAGCATCACAACGCACAGAGAAAGCCCAGCATGGCATCCCAGAGTATGCCAGACCTCTCTTGGCCTCCTTTGGGCTTGAAGTTTTGAGATGAAGACTGAGATCGTAGAAGCTGGTCTCTTTCATGCGCCGTGTTCGTTACTGAGTTAGCATTTCAAGTAGCATACATAGATAAAGCATAGAGAATATCGCGCAATAAGCACAAACTTGATACAAACATATATTCAACGTGATCAGGGTAAACCCCGTCAATATTCTGCACTCAACCACTTCTTTCCATCTTCCTCAGGAAGTCAATCTCCTCAGATCGTTCTTCTGGCTTGTTGAGAGATTAGATGACAGTCTTCGCTTCCTGCTTGGCACGCTCGGACATGAGAGCAGCATTCTTGTGGCCACTCTGATCAGACAGGGTGGGAGTGTTCTTGAACTTCCAAGCAGGGATCTTCCGCTCGTAAAGCTCGTCAAGCTCCCAGTAGGTGCGGCCGTAAGTCTGGTGATCATCAGTACGCTGATCTCCAGGAGCAGGAAAGAGCATAAAAGACTCACCTCAGGGTAGTAAAGCCAGAGGAGGATGGTAAAGGGAACGAGCAGACCAGCCCAGACATAGACAGCCTTGATACCAAGATTGGCAGCATCGGGACTGATCATGTACGAAACGGTCCATTGGAAAACAACGCTGAGGGAATATTAGCGAAGAGCTTAAATGCAAGAAATGAACGACTCACAATCCGAGGCCGTAGCATCCGAGGTTGAATGAGGTTGTCTGTGCTCCTAGACGAGGGGTTGAGGTTTCTCCGGCAGCGACAAAACCGATGGGACCTGCAGAAGCGCCGTAGCAGATGACCCAGAGCAACAAGAACCCAAGAGCTGCCTTTGGCGCGCCAGCTGTCTTGAAGAAGGAGGTGGAAGCGAGACAGATGTTGAAAATGCACATCATGAAGCATCCGCTGTTGATCGATGTCAGTATGTGCTCCTCTGATCAAAATCAAGATGACTCACCCCACAAGAAGAGGTCTGCGGCCAATGTGCTCACAAGCAACCAGAGAGGACGAAATTGAGATGATGAGAAGGACGAATCTGTCGCATGTTAAAGAAGCACAAGAAGATGTTGAAAGGCAAGACGAACGTGATGATTGTGACCAGGAATGGATCTGCGAGTCCTGCGACTTTGAAGAAGTACTGGATATGTGTCAGTACCAATTTTGAACATCGAGGTGGGTCTGCTTACGGTTGAGTAGGAAAAAACGATTGGTGCACCAGCAGCCCATTGACTGCAGATACCAAGACATCCAGCTAGCGTTCTGCGCCAGTTCTGCTTGTTGAAGATTTCGAAGAAGGATGAGCTGCGAGATGCAGAGGCCAATTCCAGTTCGGCGTCGATGCCGTGTTGGATAACGCGATATTCGTGTTCCTGGAGCATATTGTGTAAGCGGAGGAGTATTACCGACAGAATCGGGAACACATACCACATCATACCCAGCGATATTGCCGTATAACTTGAGCATTGAGCGTTTTGCTTGTTCGTGTTGACCTTTGCGAGAATGGTAAATGTGAGATTCTGGTACGAACCAGATGAAGATGATGAGAATCTGTCAGGAATAGTCAGTATCGAATGTCTGGAACAACGTATTGCAAGAGGATGCTCACAGCAGTGAAGGCGAACTCTGTCGCAATCAGAGGTTTCCATTTGTTGGGCTGATGAGTGTCGACCAGCTGGGTAGCGACAGCAGCGATGAGTTGGCCGAAGCCGAGACAAAGCTGGTAGGCACCAATCATGAAACCACGAATTTGGAAGGGCGCAATCTCGGAGATGTATGTGATGAGGATAGACTGAGCAAGGCCGACACCGAGACGAACCAAGACTGCAGCACCCAACCAGCTTTGCCAGCTGAAGGCAGTGATTTCAGCGATGGATCCACCGAGGAGAATGACGATGGCGCCAATCATGGCTTTCCTGGATTAACCAGTCAGCGAATGAAGTGAATGCAACGATGAAGTCGCCACTCACTTGCGGCCGAAGCGATCAGCAAACCATCCTCCAGCGAACATTCCAACTGTTTTGGACATCTCTGCGAATCCTTGCCAGTATGAGACAACTTTGGCACTGACTGCAGGTTTGCCATCAATTCTTGTGTCATACATTTGGTTGATGAAAGCTTGCATGGGGATGACATTGCCGGGGACTTGTTGTTGGAACTGTGGAGCCTATTAGTCGTAGTTTGGTATCTCTCTTGTCCACGATACTGACTCCGTCGTTGAGGGCTGCCCAATTGAGAACCAGGCAGAAGAGCATCGCCTTCCAGAACGTCTTGACTGTGAGCCATCTTCCGAGTCCTTCCAAGTCAGTATGAAGCTCATAGTAGTAGTGTCGCTCCTGACTAACCCGCATATCTCGTCTCTAGGACTTCTCCGCGGGAATCATCGGCGTTCTCAAAGTACTGAGTTACCGTCTCGTCTTTGGCATCGGCCTGCTTGAAGTCGATTGCAGTCATCTTGATATTGGTGTAGTCTTGAAAAGCGCCTTTGAACGATGTCCACCGAGGATGATCATGTACAGACAGGGAATCATCTATCTCTTATAGATCGTGGAGAACCCTGTCGGCTCGTCAAGACGGAAGGTAGTTGATGCGGAGAAGGGCTTTATGGGGTAGCTTCCGTTTCCCCATGGGCAGGAAGGTTCAGTCGTTGCGCATGTAGTTGGTCTTGGGGTCTTGAAGCCACTCGGACTAGAGTGCTCCGACGAGGAACTCCTCAGCTCGGCCTGTCAAACTTCGGCACAAAGTCTGTTCCCTGAACAGCATCGGTCACGTTCACAGCATCACGAATACAGTTGAAGCTTGCTTCTGCGGCATCTGATGAATGGATGTCTTGATGCCGCTTGGTGGCTGTCGGAGATGTATGGAATCATGGCGGAGCTTTCCTGATTCGGTATGTGGCGCCATTGGCGACCCATTGCATGAGGAACGCAGTTTTCTTGCCATCGGCGCATACATTCCGTGAGTCGACTCGAAGCAGACAAGCATGGCAGGCGTGAAAATCTGATGAACTCCTGGTCATGCGCAAGGATTGACAGCAGCATTGCTTCTCAAATTCATCCTTGCGCGATGAGGCCGGATGCCAATGATTCTGAAGAAGTCACCGCTGGTATAGTGACCACACAAAATTGACATTCTTGTCCCTCTTTGGACGCGTGTATCGCTTGGAGCATTAGACGAGTATTATTCATATCTTGTGTTGCAGTAATGGGGAGCCAAAGACGTGCGGTGCTCGTTGAATTTTGACAGGGTTGGCCTGCTAACAAGTGCACTCGTGAATGCAAAGGTTGGCTGACGAAATTCACGAATGTGCACGGTTGGTCCCTCATGCGACTTGCAGACTGTTGTGCATGGTCAGATCCACTTGTCTGCCGTCAACAAGGTCCTCTCCCACACCTTTGCAAGCACGAGTCGTCCCAAAGCCGTGCAAGGGGTGGTTCGTGTCCCGAAACTGCCGATCTGTCAGGATTCACCCGACTGTGCCGCGCTTTCATGATTGTGACGATGGTGCCCTGGAGAAAAAGCCCAAGGAGCGAGCAGAAGTTTTCCATCCAAAGGAAGAGTTCAGAACAACACGAAAATGTCTCTGGTAGAGAGGTCCTTTCTGAAACAATTCCGATGACGGTGT
Source organism: Aureobasidium pullulans EXF-150 (assembly GCF_000721785.1). Lineage (NCBI taxonomy): Eukaryota > Fungi > Ascomycota > Dothideomycetes > Dothideales > Saccotheciaceae > Aureobasidium > Aureobasidium pullulans. Next base: position 265,457 of record NW_021941022.1, read on the forward strand.
GTTCCGAAACAGCGTATCTCGCGGCCCGTTCGGAGCAGATAAGCTTTGCAGCGACACGAAACTGTCGATCTTAATTTAGCTCTCCATCCTTCTCCCCAACTGATTTTGTTCTCCGTGCTTCTTCTACACTTCTGCAAACATCAGATAAGTCCTGGAATCGATATCGCATGTTTTGTGTGCCCATCACGTTGGCCAAGACTGGCTTGCGACGAGAACAAGAATGGCTGCATCGTACTCGTGTAGATCGTCTGCATCATTTCGCTACTGGCCGCCGCACTGCCGCCTGATGTAGGTCTGTGGGTCTTGCTCTGCACGCGAGTAGGGCTACGGGCTTGGTAGAGTTGTTACGTCGTCGCCTTTTCATCCCACATCAACACGTTGAAACCCCACGAGGGAAAACGGTCATCGACATATCAACGCCGGGTATGACTGCAGGGTTTTCAGATCGAAGCACAACTGTTCTGCATGCGCAAGTCCAAGCGGAAGCTCAAGCACTGCAGACGTGGATGTACCAAGATGCGACCCATTCCCCTTGCAGTAGATCAACTGCATGCATGATCAATCAAAATCCGAACGGGGCGACGCAGCCGCCGACCGTCTATATATGGAAAAACCCAACCGCGACTCGAGTCGCTCGATCATTTAAGAAGCTTGCGAATATCCTCAAGCTCGAGCATCCTTGACTCTCGTCTTGTTTCATATCCTTACACATCACTTTTCTGGAAAGTTCAAGATGCGGTCGTCTATTCTCTCATTGGCGCTTTGTGCAGTGTCCACCACTGTCGCTGTTCAAATTGATACGGAAGGCCTTCCCGATACTGGATTGGATACTTCAAGCTGGCAGACTGGAGTCGCTCCTCCGATTGATGATCTTGTCGATGCCAACGACTTTCAGATTGCCGCCAAGAATGCGCTGTCTGACAGACACTATGCGTATTACAGAACAGCAGCTCTGGATGAAATTACATACAATGCCAACATGCAAGACTGGGCAAAGATCAGATTGAATGGTTTCAGCTTTACCGACGTCTCAAATGTCGACACCACGACGAGTATCCTTGGACACAAATTCGATGCACCATTCTTCATTGCTCCTGCAGCAAAGGCTGGATATGCAAGTGATGGCGCCGAAACGAACCTTGCCAAAGCTGCTGGTAAAGCAGGACTTCTCTACGTCCCGTCCATTTCGTCATCTCAGTCGATTGAAGAGATTGGTGCAGCAGCTGTCGATGGGCAAGTCATGTTCCACCAGGAATACGTTTGGTCAGACAAGGCAAAGCTTCAGGATGAATTGAAGAGGATGGAAGCTGCAGGATTCAAGGCAATCTTTTTGACTGTTGACAACACGGTATGGTGATTGATTACGATTTGATAAGAATATATCTGACAGCGAATAGGGAGTCAATGGAATCAGAGATCGTTATCTTCGTTTCTCTGCAGGTGGAGATGCTGGTCACAGTGCAACATTCACAATCGAGTCGCTGAAACAGTTGCGCAACATGACATCTCTCCCGATTGTACCCAAGGGTGTCAAGACTGCTCATGATGTCAAGCTTTGCGCTGATCTTGGATTCCCTGCCGTCTACATTTCAAACCATGGAGGTCGCGTTGTTGATATGGCACCCACTGCTGTTGAGGTGCTTCTTGATGTTCGCCGTCTCTATCCTGAAGTCTTTGATCAGATTGAGATTTATGCTGATGGTGGTGTACGTCGTGCATCCCACATCATCACTTTGTTGGCTCTTGGAGTTCGTGCTGTTGGTCTTGGTCGTTCACCAATGTATGCCAATGTCTATGGTGAGGAGGGTGTCTCGAAGTTGTTGAACATCATCAAGAAGGAGCTGACCACTGAATTGGCCCTGATTGGAGAGGCCAATTCGAACAATGTCAGAGGAAACGCTTCCTTCGTCAACACCCGACGAGTGGAATTGGAGTTCTTTGGAGCACCTCTTTCTTGAGTTTGGAGTCGCTCATATCATGATGCAGATATTCTTATCCACTTTAGACCACACGTAATGTCAAATGTTCAATGCCCAATATCCGTGCATAATTGTGCGACTTCCGAAACCGTGCCGCCGCCATTCGTTCGTGGAAGCGCCGCACAAAGCCTTCCGGAATTTCCCCGAATGTTTTTCCCCGCTCTCGAGTCTCGACGCCGCCCTGAAGCCTGCTGCGAGGACCTCCATCAGTGTCCTGGACCACTCGTTTGTCGAATTCTCCAACTTCACTCTGAGCGCATCTGCCTCGTCCATGTGGTCTTCTGACTCCTTTTGTACCTCTTCAAGCTTGTTCTGAAGCTCTTGCTCCCATTTCTGTTGCATCTCTTCCTTGTCCTTTACCAGCTGGTCCTTTTCAGCTTGCAGAACACCAACGGCCTCATCTGACTCAGCCTTCTCCTTCTCCGCCGCAGCCTTCTCCTCCTTCAGCTCGGTGATCTCTTCTTCAGACCTGTTGAGTTGTTGCTTGGCCTCGGTCAGCTCCTGAGTAGTCCCGTTTGAGATGGACTCCAATAGGATGAACTTCTCCTCGGCTATCCTTTTCGCTTCCTTTTGGACTTCCAGTTCCTCTTCCAGGGCCCAGGCTCTCCTTGTGCTTTCGAGCCTCCGAAAGGTCGTCCTGTCTCTTTCCAAGGTTGGTCTTTTGAGCCTTTGCAAGTGCGTTGCGCTCCAGCTCGAGGGTATGGTAGTCTTGCTGAAGGGCGGCATTGGCGTTCGAGGTTTCGTCGACTGTGGACTCCAACGCTTTCTTCTCCTTGGTCAAGGTTCCGATCGTATCCCGCTGATGCTCTACCTCTTCCTTGGCTTTGCGTAGCTCCTTGGTCAGGTCCTCGATGTCCTGTTCGTGTGCAAGATTGGCACCTCCGGAAGTGGTAGATTTATCGAGATATTCATGCATTCTGCCCATTGACTCATTTGCGCCATGATTATCTTGTAGCAATTGGCACAGGCACAGGAAAGACTATAAGATGCGCTCAAAATCAGAAGCCAGATTATTCCGACAACAACCGATCGCGACAAGGCGAGTAAGTAAGAGACGAGTAAGTAAGAGGCGAACGTGTAAGAGACGAGTAAGTAAGAGGCGAACGTGTAAGAGACGAGTAAGTAAGAGGCGAACGTGTCGGGTGTAGATAAGTAAGGTATAGTCTATAGATAAGTAAGAAGAAGACAAGTAAGAAGAAGATAAGTAATTAGAAGACAAGTAAGAAGAAGACGAGTAAGAAGAAGATAAGTAAGAAGAAGACGAGTAAGAAGCACCGATAAGGCGAGTAAGTAAGGATAAGTCTAGTCTAGTCTCGGTCTCGGCCATTTAGTAGTCGTTCTTACCATTTGCTTTAGCAGCTAGCGTTTCTGCGTCGACAAACTTCTAATTAGAGTAGACTATGGATGGATTAGATTAGATTAACCCCTAAATCCAATCTAGTCCAGTCGGTCTTAGCATCTAATCTAATCTACTAGACTCCATCTATGGACTCTAATGGATCTAGTGTAGGGTGCTAAGAAGTAGTATAGCTAGCCGGAGGTGTTATAACTTAGACGACCATGGTTCGATCCTCTTCCGTACCCTCTAGATGCGTGTTCCACACCTTTGTAATTTTGTATTATGTCTGTTCTAGGGCCTTTAGGAGCAGTAACAAACAGGAGAATTGACACAAGGCTATCATATAGCAACGAACTAGAGCTAAACACCCTATTATAGATTAGCCGATAATCCACTAGATTACTAGATTAGATCAACCCTCGAATCCAATCTAATCCGAGACCCCTTTAATCCAATCCAGTCCAATCCAGTACTGGATTATCCAGTGGATTGGATTTTGAATCCATCCATAGTCTACTCTGCTTCTGATTCTCTGGCAACAACAACAACAACCAGCGCTGCTTTCTTCTCAGTCGCTAGCCTCTTGGTAGCAACGCGGTCTGCCTATTAGCAGCAGCCTGCTCGTCTTTCTCTGCGCCTTGCCAACACTTCCAGCTCTCCAACAGGTGCCTGCGCAACGCTTCTTTCAGTCAGTCAATCCGCCCATCTGCTCTGCTCTTTGCACTGTTAGCTTCACAATCCATTTAGCTCTAAGATATCAACCCGTTATCATCTCCCAACATCCTTGTTCCTGAGCTCCGAGGCTTCCAGGCTATCAAGCCCCGAGGTCCTAAGCTTCTAAGCTCTCGATCTCACACGCTCTCGAGCTTCCAGGCACAAGCCCTGCATCTCCCAGGCTCCCAATTTCTCAAGCTCAGCTCCCCATCTACCAAGCTCTCAAGTTCTCAAGCTCCGAAGTCCTACGCTCTCAACCTCCCACGTTCTCAAGCTCCGAAGCTCCAAACCAGCATCAACCCTTCTCGAGCTGCGCCCTCGCTCCCTGCTTTTCTACAACGACACTGCCGTGAGTGAAAGTTCTTTACATGTCAAAGCTCTAGGAAAATCATAATCCATCGACATTCAATCATCATGGCCGATGCCGACGAGATCACTACGCCTGCCGAGGCCAAGCATACTCTTGTTAAACTTGTCCAAGAGCTTCATCGGGTGCTGAGCGCGCTTCGAAGAATGGACGCTCCCGTGCACGACTTCACACTCGACGCAATGCAAGAAACAATCGGTGACAGAGTGGTCAAGGACCTCAAGAACTTCACTGCAAGTTACAACCGACAGATCGCGAAACGTGATGAGCTGACTGTTCTCATCAATGCACTCACGGTACGTTGTTCTCCACTCCTCTCCCCGACTCCTACACCATTCTTCTCCTCTCGGTCTTCTACACCATTCCGCCAAGAGTACCCAAATCGCGGTATTGCAGACGCAGCTCGACGCAGCGATCAACGCCCTCACAGCCGAGCAAGACCGACACATCGCGACAACCCAGGCATCTCAAGTCAAGGATCAACTTCTCCTTCGAGAGCGAATTGCACTGGGACCTGTTGGGCGCAGCAACAGTATCAGTGGTCTGCTTGTGACGGATGCTCTCACTCGTCCTCGTGTCACTGAAGACTCGGTCACCGACGATCAGACTGATCATGCCACCACTACTCAAGACCCTGCCGTCGAGCGCACAGCACGAGGAGATCCTCGTGCCGGCGACAAGAGGCCTCAAGACTCTCGAGAATCTCGATTGTCTTCTCCCGAACAATCACGCTCTGCCTCGCGCACCATCTTTGACCACGCCACGACGGAGAACGACGCTGTCACTACTTCTGGTTACGTCTCACCTAATGACCCATCACTACGAAAGGGTTACGTGGTCATCAAAGTCAGCACATATGCTCTCTTGCATGCTTCAATCGTCCAAGACCTCTCTGAAAGACGAGATCAACATGGAGTCCGAGTTTGAATGGCCGGGGAATGTTAGACCAGCTATGCACGCGGCGTGGTCGTTCAAGATGAACATGCATGCTTGCGCTAGACGTGAAACCGGTTTAGAAGGCCAGATTGGCGAACAATGAGAATCCCAGCAAAGTGACATGTCCAAGATGCTACGACAAGCAACATGGAACGTCGTCCCGGTCCATTGACGGAATGGACATGGGTCGAGCAGACTTCAACACGCCATGCCAGGCGTGTCCGCAGCCAGAGCGGCCGGGTGTTGAATATCTCGTCCGTCAATATCTTAACATCGCAGACGTGAACACGTTGTGCTTGTTGAACCCTCAACCTGGCGATCACGACAGACAGGCAGCATATGACCGTGCGAATCAGCAGCGCTAGCCCTCGACACAGAGGCCGAACTGTACAATGACTCCATACTCATGCTCCTCGAAACACTTAAGCTCTTGATAACGTCCGCGACAGTCGATGCAGCAGTTCCTTTGGCGGTGAGGGGTGTGGCGCTGCCGGCTCTGCAGGTAGTGATGTCGAAGCCGACGCTGATGCCAGTGCGGCCGTCATCTTGACAGCAGGTGAGGTCGTTGAGAGCGGAGGCCTCAGAGCTGCTTGGGTTGCCGACGATGGAGCCATTGCAGCAGTATGAGGTATCGCCGCCATTATCGTTTTCGGCGTAACAGCAGGCTTGTTCTTGAACGAGGTCGCAGTCTTGGGCATAGACCAGATGGGATACGCTCACAAGCAGAGCGTGGATGATTATGGAAGCGAAGGTACGCATGATAGCTGACTGCTGAGTGGTATTGTTCTTTGAAGTCGCTACAAGAGCAAATTTGATTATAACCGACTTGTAGTGAGGAAAGGGTATAGCATGACTATATACCTCCGAATGTGCTCTTCGTTCCCAGTGTCGTTGTGGCAGAACGGTAGTGCTGTATTCACCGTTCAGCTGAATATTCGTCGATCCTAATACCAAGCGATCCTCCAGCAATATATCGTTTCGCATTTGTACCATACCGCACCTCGCGTGGTACTTCAACGATAGCATTGATTGGTGCATCGCTGGAGATCTGTAAAGCTCCTATGCCATTCTCCTGCATCGCTAATGCTGCGCCTCACAGCCTGATTTACTGTTCTTGAAACCTTCATGATCCCGCTGCCTGAGCACTCGCGAAAAGAAGCGATACAGAGCTATTGACAGTGTTGATCATGTTCAATGTGGCTTCGCTACCATGTCGATCACACGTCAAGCGAAGAATGATGGGTGAAATATGTGCTTGACATGGCTTATTGGTATACCCAAGGCGACTTGGCATAATCCTGCGACAAAGCGTCACAAGACTAAGATCTGCACAAGCCAGCGAGCAAAAAGAATGGACAAAAGCAGCGAGCAGTAGAAGAAACAAACGCTCAAGGCTTCGTTGTCTGTTTAATCCTTGTTCCTCTCGACAAGACCTTTGCGTAGCTCTGCCTCAATGTTGTCTTCTAGAACCGTGTGAGCGACAAAGGTGCAAAGCAGAAAGATGAGGTATGCGAAGCCGAACATGATGCTTCCCGTGATTGCCAACGGTTGGAAGGGGTCGCTATCTGCAATCACGGCCATTGTGATCAAGCTGCTCTCCACAGCAGACATAATAAACAGAGCGATATCTATCCACAATCAGCTTTTCGATCGCACATCAACAAAAAGACAAGCACACATACATTTACCGCCTTTAGGCGCCTTCTCTGCCTTTTCTTGCTCGATGAACAATTTGGCCTCTTTGTACACCATCCATGCATCCTCCATACCGAAGATTTCGGCGTACAAGAGAGGTGGATAGCTACTCAACTCGCGACCGGTGCCGAGCGTCCATTTCGAAGCAACGCGTCTGGCATGATCTTCATGTAACCCTCTATTCTTGATCAAAAGTCGAACCAAGAAATCGCGGACTTCATCAGGTGTGGCTTTCGGGTCTGGCGCGACGAGCTCGCCAGTTTGAGCAACGGAGATGTCAGAGTACAGCGGAAGACCCTCTCCACCCTCGGCGTCAAAGGACGATCTAGTGCTTGCGCTTTCTTCCGAGATTCTGCCCATGTTGAGTTGGAAATAGGTGATGGGTGTGTCGATGTAGCGATATAGGAGAAGTAGGTGGCAGGTTATGTAGCAGTTATCAAGAGTAGAGGTGAGGCTTAGCTAGAGGGGATAAGCCGGGAATGCGGCGGAGTCGGCACAGCCTTCCCGGAAGCACCGCGGAAGGATTTGCCCATGACATATCTACAATAACCTTGATGTTTTGCCAGATTTATCCACAACATCAACAACATCATCATCGCATCTCGACAGCCACCACTGGTATGTCGAGACTTATTTTGCGGTACTTACCTGCCTCATAACTCTTTACACCTTGCCTTGACGAGATCTATCTACCATAAAGTCGTCCTTTATTCTACTCGACTATTCTTTCCACATGACAGATTTTTCTTCACACATGTCCTCCTCTGCCACATCGCATACCATGTCAAGAAATTTACTGCCTACGAGAGAGATTGACTACTCCGATGGCTTGATGTGATTCCACATCTACATGGGAGAATTCAACTTTGACGAGGACCTCCGAGGATTGCTGGACGCCTGGCATTTGGATACGAGAGAGCAGAGGACGGTATTGATAGTTCTCTACATCCAATTGCAGCATTCATAGATGCAATATCTGTAATGTCAGAAGTGTGAATATTTTGCTATTTAGATGTTTTGCGTAACGTGTCAGGAAAGGAAAGGAAATGAAATTGAAATATAGAATAGGAGGGTTTGATTGCTCTTTCTGTTTCGCGCATTCGTAAGCCCTTTTTTTATGGCTTTGAGTGGCTGTGCTGTGCTGTCTTTGTTGAAGGCTTTTGGTTTCCTGCTTGGAGCCTGGCCTCTTGTTCCTTATCTTGCCGCAGATGTATATCCGGGAAGTGGAGGTGCTTCGGTGGGTGTATCGGCGACCGACGAGGGTACTTTCCACTCAGGCCAGTGATGTTGGCTTGGGACATTCGGCTAAGCTTGGGCTGAGCTGGGCTGAGCTGGACGGTATAGTGTCTCTTGCTCGTAGCAGGTCGATCTGCCGGAAAAGGTGTGAACAGCCAGACGGAATTGATGGCGTCACTTCAAGGCCAGCATGGGCAGCAGCGTGTGTATGCCATAAGCCTCCAGTCCTGGGTCAGCGACGGTGTCTCAAACCCATCAGTCGGTGTCGATGGCGATGTCAAACGGTTTAGACGGTATGGTTGTTTCGTGCAACCATCATGTCTTCTTTCCATCATCCCTCACTGCCCAAAAGTTTCCTCACCCTCTCAATCCTCCCCAAGGCGCCCTCCACCATCTCCAACCTCTTTCTCGACAGCATATCCCTCTCCTCCAAAACCTTGATCCTCTCTTCCAATCTCGCCTTTTCCTTTCTCTCTTTTGCCACCATTTCGTTCGCCTGCTCGAACAATGTCGCGCTTAGATCTTCAAGCTCTTGTTCCAATTCATGGTATTTCTTCTCCGCGGCCACACGGGCTTTTGTTTCTTTGGCGAGGGCTTGTTGGAGATCCGTGAGAGCGGCGCTGGAAGGTGAGGGTGCCATTGGTGAGGATTTTGAAGCAGCAGGGGTCTTGGGGAGGGGTTTGGAGGCGGTGGTGAGAGAGGATGTTCGAGTGAGGAAACTGAATTTGCCGCTGGTGATGGAGGAGTTTCTGCTCAAACTCTGCGCAGGTTGTTGTGTAGGTGCGACGATGCCCAAGGGTGAGTCTACGCGTGGGTTCGCTTGGGTTTTGAGATTGCGGATTTCTTCCTCGTAGTTGGCGAGTTGGTCGGCTATGTGGTGGAAAGCTTTAGTTAGCAAAAGGTGATGGAAGGGGGGAGGAAAAGGAAAGATGCAAGGAAGGGGAGATGTACATATGCACATGCAGAGGGGTGAGGAGCATAGGCAAGGATAACAGCCAAAAGACTCACCAGCTTCCACGCCTTTTTGCGTCAAGTGTGCGACTTGTTGCTCCAAACTCGCGACGCGGATGTCGCTGGACGGTCTGGAATCATGTCTCGGTGGGTAAGACGAAGGTGCTTGTGGTGGTGTGGAAGGTGCTGGAGGGTACGTGTTTGTTGTTGTTGATGATGTCGCAGATGGTGCAGGTGCAGGTGCAGGTGTTGCAACATTCTTTGTTTTCCTTGGTGGGGAGCCAAGATTCATGGCCAGCTTGTCGCGAGTCAAGGTATAGTTGAAACCTCTTTCGATTTCTGAAATCATCGTGAAAGGTCGCGTCAGATACGTGTATACACTTCTTGAAGACGTGAAGACGTGTGTGGACGTGTTGTTTTTTGTGCTCAAAAAGATATGCTGTGAAGCGATGTGTATCAAGTGAAGGAGTGGAAAAGAAAGAAGATGCGAACCGAAAGGTACCAGGGGCAATGAACCAGTTTGTGCCTGCCCGTTTTCTGTGGTTCGCTTCCCTTCCACCGTCGACCCCCTGAGATGGGTTTTCTCTTGCTGCCCGCGTGCGCTGCTCTCCTGGTTTCACGAAGACTGTTGTATAACGGCTGTTCAGGGGGCACAACGGTCTTGTTCGCAGCGCCGAAAGGCGGTCAGCGCCCCGCCGAATGTGGGGGCTGCCACCGAGGACTTTGTTTCCGCAAGACATGACATTCTGATTTCCTGCATGTCTTGGATGGTATTGTGGTACTCTAGATGGCTCGGTAATGGTCTGTAGGAGTGTATTGTAAGCGTCACGTTGGAACGAAGTGCGGAAACATCATGTGTAGTCGCAAGCTATCCGTTCCGACCAAGAGCAAAATACGTGTCGGTCAACAGCATCATGACGTGACATTGAACTTTGTTCGTATTACTCCTATAACGGAATCGATTCCTTGCTATAGGTGTCACGGGTATATGTGTCTACCAAGGTACAACTCCATCGTCTGATACCATAACAGCGTGGACATCCTTCTTCTCTCCCACAACACTCTTCACCAACTCCTTGGCACCATCTCTGGGATCCTTGAATCCACTGTTACCATTCAAGTTGGTAGCGCAATATCCAGGATCCGCTGCTGAAACTACGAAACCTTCGCTCTCAAGACTCAATGCATAGTGCAGCATAATCATGTTCAGAGCAGTCTTGGTAGAGCGGTAGATGGGGTAGTTGTTGGCTGAGTACAAGGTGTTGGGCTTGGCTGCCAGCTCTAGAGATGCGAGACCAGAAGATGTGAATGCCAGACGTTTGGCAGAGCCCTTGCGGAGAAGAGGCAGAAAGGCGTCGGTCACCACTGCGGCGCCGAAGACATTGGTCTCGTAGTGTGAGCGGTAAATATCTCTCAATGAAGGACCGCTACTGTCGGCGGCGGCTTCTTGCTGTTGTGCGATTCCGGCATTGTTGAGGAGGATGTCCAATTTGCCATAGGTTTGCTCCACGTGCTTGGCTGCTGCGGCGATGGAAGAGTCTGAATTGACGTCGATCTCCAGAGGTGTCAAGTCAGAGGCAGAGACCTTGACAGAGTCGTCGGCTGCAAGAGTCTCAATGGCCTTCTTAGCCTTGTTGACGTCGCGGCTACCAATGAGGACGTGATGATTGCCAGTAGCGGCGAGTTGTTGAGCGGCGTAGTAGCCGAGACCTTGGTTTGCGCCGGTGACGAGGATGAGAGTTTTGGAAGACATGGCTGTGAATCGAGACGGATTTCTGGTTGGCTGAAGGAAGAGGGCTTTTGAACTGAAACTCTGTGGATTTTATATGGATAGTGGATGGCGAAGATATGGTATGATGAAATGCCGCGGCGTTTGTTTTCTGTCGCTATCTCCGCCAAACTCCGACGATTGTTCATCAAGGTCATTATTTGCTTTCAAAGCTCACTCTCCTCATCAAGCCTCGTGCCTTCTCTGAGTGACTTCATGACCCAGCCTGTTGTGACAACGCGTGGTGGATATCGGCGGCGGGCCGTCTGTATCCTCAATTCTCTTGCTTCCGCTTCTGATCCGGCCACAACATGTGTAATTTTCTCGTCGTCCATTGAGTCCGCCAGACGTGCTCCGGCAAATAGAACAACACGCTTCGCAGCCTCGATGTGTGTACCTTGGCCAGAAACTTGTATGCGTAGACCTCTGAACATACATCCTGGTCCATCCAGAACATCGTCATCGAATAACTCATCCATAATCTCATCAACATCGTAGTCGTCATCTTCGAACTTGGGCATATCAGCAAGTAACTTTTCCAATTCTTCAACATCAACATCTCGGGCGAAGCTGTCGCCATATTCGTCAGTATTGCCGTTGAAGCTGTCCTCGTCTTCCTCCTTCTTGAATAAGACGTGGCGTGGTTCGAAGGGGAGAAGGACGTTGGGTCTTCCGACATCTGTTTCAGCCTGCTTGACGCATTCCAACAACCAGTGTGGCTTGAAGATGTTTCGAGTACCAGCTTTCTTGATTGAAGCTATGCGAATGGGATTGCCTTCTCCAATGCATATGGTGTCGGCATTACTATGAGTGGCGACGATGTTACCTCCATTCGCCTTGACCAGTTGCTCCAATTCTGCTTTGGTCTTGTTCATTGGCTTTGCAGCGCCAGTGATGATGTAGAAATTCATGCCGTTGAAAAGAGCAGATTCAGGACCTGCATATGGCGTTTTGACCTGTTCGTCTGCGCCGATGATGGTTAGAACCTTCTTACGAGCACGTTTGGCACGCTTCTTGCGAGCATCGTCAACTTTGAACTCCTTTTCCTTTCTCTCATGCTCGGCGCGAGCTTTGAGAGTTCTAAAGGATTCCCAAGTAAGGGCTGATTTCCAATCCTTATCTTTGCGGAGCGCAGTAAATCGTGGGAAGCGCAGCGTGCATTTGGTGCGATATCTCTTCTCCTGCTCGATGACTGACGCGGCCTTGATTTGAAGGACCACAGACTCACTGGGCTTGATCCAGACATCAGGCATCTCGTATTGCAGATTTTCCTCATGACCACCGAGTTCAATCCACTCCAATGGAGGATTCTTCTTATCCCATGGCGTCCATTTGCCGTCAGTCAAGTGTCGTATCTCGGCATAGTCATGAGCTGTCATTCCACCGCCGACTTTGCAGAACGAAAACATGAATTCCGGATTGGAAGTTGCGAGATGACTGGGCGGAGCCAGACCGCAAAGGAAACTGGAAAGGTTGCCTCCTCGATGACCACTGCCGTAATAGCCTCCGATCACAACGCAATCGAGCTGTTCGCCAAATTCGGTCATGTATTCGGGCTTAACTTTCATCCAGTCACTGTTGCGGGAATTAAGGAGATAGACAGAGCGAGGGTTCTTCATGACAAGACCCTCGGAAGATTCTGCTACCACCTTGCGCAACTCGGGCTCCACATCTGCAGCTGTCGTGGCTTCAACGTATTCGTGAATCTCGAACCGACGGTGGACATTGTTCACAGCTGAAACAAGAGCTTTTCTTCGATCGCGGAGTGAGTAGTTTGTCAAGACTTCGTCGTTCAGGTATAAGCAGTCGAAGATACGAAACAGCGGACGTGCATGTGGCGAGTTTATGTCTTCTCGGTGCGCTTTGGCGTGTGTTTTGAGATGGCCAAAGCCAACGATTCTGTCATCCTTCATGTCCCAAGAGATCATCTCACCATCGAGTATGATGCTTCGTACATTCTCGTTGAAGGCGGTTTTAAGGTGACGGGTGAGCGCAGACTGTTCTTCTTCAAAGCCTTTGCCATACAGATCGGTATAGTCTTTCGCCTTTCGTGACCAGTAATTGAAGCGAAACCCTCCAGGAGTCGATTCGTCGTAAATCATGTGAAGCTGCATTCTCTCACCATCCAGCTTCTCCTCGATCCAGAAGATGGGATCCTCTTCGGTACATTGCATCTGGGTGACCATCTTTTCAACAGTATGCATCTGAAACTGTGCAAGCTGAGGTTGGAAACATTGCATGATCTTTATACCGGTATCGTTACCATCAAGCCTGATCTCGGGGTCGACCAGTTCCCAGCAGACTCGTCTCAAACTTGACGAGACGTTGAACAGTTTCTCGGCGTCTTTATGCCATGCATCAAACAAGGTCTTTTCAGTAGCGCCTACCTTCATCTGACGCAGGATGATACGGATCAACCACATCATTTCCTCACGATCCATGTTATTGTAGAACTCTCGAAAGATGGGTAGTTGTTCTGCCTCCTTCTGCTTCTTGGACAGCTCGTCAAGCATCTCGTTGACTTGTTCGATGGTGAGGTTGCCAGGACCTGAACGACCTTCACGTCCGGACATTGTCTCGTAACACCTTCCAGCAAAGTCACCAGCCATCTGGCTTGTAGACTTGACTCCTGGCAATTTCCAATGAAGCAAGTTGTAGCCGGGTTCGCTATTCTTGTCGATTTGCAGAGTCTTGAGCATCAATTTGGCAATGGTAGCTTCTTTTAGACCGTACATGGGTCTTTCGCGATCCTTTTCGGGCACGATCAGACGAAAGACAGGAAAGATGTCGTTGCCAACCTCGGTACGCCATCGGTTGATGAACTTTTCGATGATTGATCTACGAGTCTCGTTGACATTCTTCTGGTGACTGACGCCACGTCTTCTTACCAAGGCGGGACCGCCACGGCGTCTCTTGTTCTCATTGAGTGGATTGAAAAGGGTGAGAAACAGGTCGCTGAAGGGAAAGGTCTTGGAGTGGTTGTGAGGACGGTTGGGATACTTCTCATCGAGTTGTTCCTCGGTCATGATGGAAGGACGTTGTGTTTCTTGATAGACAACGGTATCATCGTCGTCGTCGTCAAAGTCAATGACCTCGCGCATGTCGACGTCTGAGGTAGGCATTTTGCGATATTGATGGAGAGTCAGTTGGTACGCAGCAAGTTGAGTGCTCCGCTGGGGATATCAGTAAAAAGAGTAAACTGCATCAAGGCAGCAGTAGGTAGGTCAGTGTCGAGAAGCGAAAGATGCAGGGTGACGCGTTGTGATGGACGCGCAGTCATGTGTCGTTAAATTGATTGCAAAGGAGCGTGATGTGCCGTATCGAGCGTGTCCGTGTCAGGCGCCCATCAACCGGGTCAGCACAGCCCCGGTTGACGACGACGGAGAGAAGTTGACAACGGCCAAACAAAGAAAAGCATGCATCAATCAGCAAACCCCTAAAATCAATGATAGCCATCCTAGAGACACTGATTTGCATGGCCAATGGGGAGCCCTAGGCAACCTCTGCGTACGAGCCCGAATGGTGCACAACGACAACCTTCGACTTCCGCCGCCTCGCGCGACGCCGCCTTTACCGGCGCCAACCTAGCCTTCATCAAGTCCCTGCCACCACATGAGGCTCTGAAGTATCTCAACAAGCGATCACCGCCGCCGCCGCCTCCTGCATCCGTCAAGCAAGAACACAATGCGCGACCAGCACGAAGTCCCATCACCGGCCGCGACGGTCCCGCCAGCAGCCGAACCTCGCCGGATCTCCTGAGACTGCCCAAGCGACCACCGCACAAGCCGAGCCCTTCGGCATCCAGCTTGACAGCGACCATCGCCGCCGCCCGCGCAGCCCCTGCCATAAACAATGCTACCGTCCGTCTACCGGCTCAAGCTCCAGCGCGCACCGTCAGGAATGTTTCTCCTCCAAACGCTGCTCCGGGCCCCAAGAGGAAGTCGCCCGACAAGCTGGACCTGACACCCATACCGCCGACTACCTCGCTGGTCGAGATGTTCGAGCGCAAGGGCACACCACCACTGCCTCCCGCCATCAAGTCTCCGAAACCTTTGCGCAAGACTGCTCTTCTACGCAACCAAACGCTGGAGCCCATCACAACCCGACTAGAGCAGAATCACTACGAGAGTTCGGGCGATGAGGCCTATGAGTCCGCGAGAGATCACCTATCACCAGACCAACCCTCCAAGCCGAGTCTGCCGCCAGCTCGTCGCTCCATGCAGCGCGCCGACAGCAAGGTCCAGGAGCTTGTTGAACCTACAATCCGTATTGAACCGCCTTCACGCTCCATCTCGGTCAGAAAGACAACCCGTTCACCACCACAGCCATCGCCTTCTCCCGATCCTTTGCACCTTTCGACGTCCACTTCTACCAAGCCCATTCCTATCGCTCGTAATTATAGTCCTAATCACCTGACTCAACCTGGTCATCCTTCAATCACCGCCGCTTATCACCAACTACATCCTCGTCGTATGACCCCTCTCAAATCCGGTGACTCTCTCGCCAACGCCATCGTCGCATCAAGTCTCGCCTCCTCACGAGCAGCTTCGCCCACAAAACTCCCACCCTCTGTACCGTCTACAAGCCGGCGCACTTCCCATTCCAGCTTTCTACACCGCACGCCATCTCCCCCAAAGAAAGGAATGCGCCACACGATGCGGAAACCTTCTTCTGACTCTGACAGCGAAGAGGACGAGGACCCGTACTCAAAGCACAAAAAGAAACGATTTGTACGGAAACATCCAAACAAGCATCACGAGGGTGATCGCAAACGATGGCGAGATGCTGTCACACAAACGGAACGGAAACGCTACGAAGGTGTTTGGGCTGCTAATAAAGGCATTTGTGTCGAGTATACTTCCGAGGAACTGGACCTTCTCACCACACATCCCGAGTCCAAAGAGGCCGAGAAGATCAGAGTCAGTGTTGGCGATCAAGTCGCTGATATTGTGGCGAGGGACATCTGGCTACGGAGTCGATTGCCTGTGCATGAGCTCGAACAAGTTTGGGACTTGGTCGACAATCAACAACGTGGTCGTCTTTGCAGAGATGAGTTTGTTGTCGGATTATGGTTGATTGATCAAAGACTCAAGGGCAGAAAAATTCCTGTCAAGGTCACCGACAGTGTTTGGAATAGTGTGAGGTTATTGTCAGGCATCAAGGTGAGGAAGGGCTGAGTCTTTCCTCCCTTTACGCTTCTGTATATACCTTGGTTTGGTGTTTTGGACGGACGGATATTGGTTTTTGATCATCTTTGACTAGCGAAAGCGCAGATACCCTGATGTCGTTTATTGTATTCTGTTCATCACTCATTCATCCTTCGTTTCTTCGTCTAGCGTCTATAGTTCGCTCTACTCAGCGACCTCGCCGAGATCGGCAAAGGCCAAACTCCGGCTTCCCGGCTAAACTTGTCCGACAGGGTGATACCATTTACAAGCAATTGAAAGAACGAAAGGTTTATAATACCTTCACCACAAGGACATTACTGATTACTGGGCCTTATGTAGGAGCTTGTGTCTTCTTATCAGGGTTTTACATATTCACACTTGCTGATAGATGCTCGTGTCGGGTGTGAACGTAGAAAAACCAGATATAGCTTGTGCTTTCCGAGAATTCACTGACAAACACATACGGTGTGACAATGACAAATGAACGACAAAGCAACATGTTTCAAGCATCGTGCATATTGTATCAAGTCTACTACTACGATACCATTTCACTACATGTATCCCATTCACCCACTTTCGAATCGCTGTGAGAGTTGGGTTGGACGAAGGGAGTGGCGATAATCTGAAGCTTCGAGGCGGCCAAAAGTCGTGGTTTCCCGCTCAACTGTCAGAAACGCCAAAGCTTTCTAGATTCTCGCACTTTCGTGCACGCCTTCTCCCTCATTTTTAATGGAGCAGTTGCATTCCTTCGTGTCATCTTCAGTCGCGTATCATCATGGAAGCAGCTATCTGAGCACGAATGTCTAGTGTCTTCTGCTACACACTCGCACGCTTCTCCCTCACATCTCGATCACCATGTAACGTTAACACGCAGCCATCACTTGTTCTATAATACGACACGTCCGCCATACAGTCACTGTGCTGTTCTCTTGACATACACGCTTATCTCTAGCAAAGTTCAAACCAAGACGTCAACCCCACTGGCCTCGTGGTTCGGAGACTCTGCATCTACAGCCAGACCTCCACCAAGGGTCTACTCAGTAGCGTATGCTCGACTCCTGCGTCAATCTTACGTGCTGCCGAAAGCTTCGAGAGACATCCTTGATCTCTGTGAACACTTGCAGGGTTCATGGATTCTTCAACGTGCTGCACATATCTTGCCGCATCCGCTGGCCATGTGGAACTGTCCGCTCATCCCTAGCAACATCAGATAGCTAGTGGACGATGCTCCCGTACGACATCCAACTACGTAGCTATTCGACAGTTGTGCCCTTGCATGCGGGTCATACCTTCCACGCGTGCTCTCATGAGCCTCCACTCTGTTCATCGTGGCAGTGATCACATGGCCAGAATCCCGAGCGGGCATAAACCCGATATCTCAACAGCAAACTTCTGTCAAGCAGCTACATGCTGCAGATTCTCAACGTCTCCAGCAGCTAATGGCGTTCGCTTGTGAAGATTCATGGCCATCTCATGACCCACCATCTTTGAACAGCGTATGAACCTGTCTCCCGGCATGTCAAAAACGACACAACAGCTTCAAGCAAATAACACAAAAGTGTATGACAACATCCAGGAATATCACTTGCGCTAAGATTCTGCTCAGAGGACGAACTCGGAGCAGACACAAAATGTGCGCGTCTGGTGTGCTCAATCGGTCAACCAAAGAATCGCGTTATTATGTCATGCTTGTATGTGGTCTCGCAATCATGGCTTTCATGTCGAGTCGTACTATCGACGTGCGTTGGAAAATTCACACCCTGTTCTCAACATCCACGGACCACTGCCGAATCGAACTACAGATCAACAGATCAATAAGTTTGGGTCGGAAACTCGTCCGAGATGACATAGTTCCTACGGGACTCACAAAGAGAACAATATAACCTCCGCCATGTCGATCGCTCTTATAGACGATCGTCACTATTCACTCCACAAGTTTTCGACGCATCGGGGTGTTGGACGGAGTAGGAGTACGCCCTGGCAAAGACGTGCTTACGGCCGAGTCGAACGGAAGAATAGATCGATTCTGAGTCCGCGGCATTTTGCTCATATCAACTGCATACGACTGTACCGCAATTGTGATCTTTCGATTGACCTCACGCCTGCATGACTTGAGAAAACCTTTCACAAGTGTCCAATTACCCCTCAAGTATACGACAGGGATATGAAAATACAATCCCACTCGAGTGGGTGAATGCCTATGGAACCATCCGAGCCAGAGGGGTGGGATGACGAAGGATGAAGGACCATTGATCTACGTTTTGAACCCGGTTGTCTTCCCGCCCAGGATTTATGCTTATCCCACGATGATCGAGCCGAACAATTATCTCTCTGGAAGCGAACGGCGACCAGACGTGTTCACCCAAATTCGAAGCCATCTAACCCGTTTGACATTGACATGCGATGATCAAGCTACAAATTGATCGAGCTCGCGTCTGAATCCGCTGAAATTCGCACGTACGAACGTTCGGCGTTGAGCAAGACGTCCAGGAACGGAGCATGCATGCATGCAGCGCACAGCACGCAAATCGAGACGTTGCGAGATGGCGACCACGCTATTGCGCAGCTACTTGCTGGGTACCTGCAACTTGATGTCAACAGGTGGATCCGCCAGCTTGCTTTTGATCAGCGCTAAACAATATCGGGCTGGTCCGCGCGGGCCGATCTACCAAAGATTCATGCACGTTACCCCACACTTAACCCAAAGAGGCTCTTGCTGGTATGCACGTTCGACAAGACACCCCGCAGTCTCAATGTGGATATCTCGAATACGTGGACGTTCGACCAAGCGTAGGACGCATGCATGAAGTATGGAGAAGTGCGTACCCGACACAGCTTCTCGGTAACCTGCTAGAGTACCGTGGCAATGGATGACACCTCTTGAATCACCAGCTGGAATCTGAACAGCATCAAGCATAGAGATTGTGGCTACCAATGCAGCGAAGATACTGCAACAAAGGATGGAGGTGGAGCTCAGCTCCGTGCCTAACCTCAGCAGGATTGAGGTATTCTGGAGCAAGGAAGTCAGCTTCGACTGATGTCACTATGTCACGTTCGGGACTTTCGTACGAGAACAACAGCATCTCACCATCCGTTGTCAACATTCGGGACTTCAACGGTGGTCAACACACACTGCAGAAAGACGAGATCTGCGTGTTAACTCCCACGCTTACCCTTTAGGATTGGCATTGCAGGTAAGACCCACCGAAGATCTGATCTTGTCGTTGCTCGCTGAATTTGTCAAGTACCTGGATGATGCTAGGCATGACCCTGAGAAACGACGTCAGAAAAAGCTTGCGATGAACACATTGATGTATCTGCCTCACGGAGCTCTAGCTATATAAACAGGACACTGCTTGTGTTACTTCCGTTCCATATCCCCTAAACTTTCCAAACATCACACAACTCATCATGGCATCCCCACAAGTCGAACAAAAGCAGGACTCTCCCATTGACAGTAGCTTCAGCATGGACAAGCTCCGCGCTGCTCTTCCTGTCGATGCCGTCCTCAGCAGATCCCAGTCCATGTACTCCAACGTTGGAGGTGGTTATTCCGGAGAGCATTCATCATCCAGATCTGGATCGTCTATGGCACACCGCTCCGTGCGCCGCTCCACATCGAGCGCATCTCGTCGCCGAGGCTCCGTTGCATCTTCTTTCCGCAACTCATTGGCCATTGAGAACACTGGTCATGCCGAGGCCAAGTTCTTCGCCTTCCTCGACATGGTTGCCAATGCCTCTAGAGAAGCTTCATCATTGAAGGAGCTCTGGTCGCAGATGGCTGCTGAGCGCCGCAACTTCGCTGCCGAGCGTGAGGAGCTGCGTGAGCAGATTGAGGAAGTTTCATACGAGCTTGAGACCAGACAGAACGACAACCACAGACATGATGGCGAGCTTGTTGAGCACAAGGAGAAGGTCCGATCCATTTCCATTGAGCTCACCACTGCCATCAACAGACTCGCAGCCGAGAAGAACAAGCTCAACGAACGCGACCAGCACATTGACCGCCTCCGCAACGAACTTATTGGACAGCAAGAGCTTCAGTCTACTTTCCGCTCTCAAATCGACCGCCTCAAGGCCGAGTATCAGTCTCATGAGACTTTGTTCAAGGCCATGCAAGATGACCGTGATGGTGCAAGAGAAGATGCAGACAGATACCAGCGTAGTCTCCAGAGAGTCACTCAAGAGCGTACTGAGATCACCAGCAGACTCGAGGAGGTCCAGACCGCCCTTGACACTCTTCGCAAGGAGGCTCTTATCTCCGCAGAACGTCTGAGAAAGTATGAGCTCGACCAGGACGAGAAGATCCATGAGATCAACCGCCTTAAGGAAGAGCTCCGCAAGTCTCGCAGCAGAGAGGAGGAGTCCGGTTCTGAACTTCTTATCATTTCTGAGAAGTACAGCCAGTCCAACCGCGACATCAGCAAGCTCAAGGACACTCTCCGCACTGTTGAGGGCGAACGCGATGAGCTCACCCACATCGTCGATGTCAAGAACCGCGAGATCAAGTCCACCATCGCCCGCCACGACGAGGTCCAGACTCTTCTTCTCGAGAAGACCACTCTCCTTGACAGCCTCCGCCGCGAGTTGTCTCTCTTCGAAGACCGTCTCCGCAGTGCCGAGCTCGAGAGAGATGAGAAGCACGAAGCCCTCGAGCACTCCCGCGAGCAGCACAAACTCGTCATCATCACCCGCGACGAACTCTCCAACGAACTCATCACCGCCCAAGGCAAGGTCGACGCCTCCAAGCGCCAAATCGCCCTCCTCACCGACACCGCTCAGAAGACCGAACAGGTCATCATCGACACCCGCGCCGAAGTCACTCAACTCAACGGTACCATCAAGGGTCTCGAGCGCGAACGCCTCGACTGGCAAAAGAAGAACACCACCCTCACCGACCAGCTCGTCGAACTCAAGGGTCGCATCGTCATCCTGCAAACTGAGATCCACGAAGCCGGCGGCGAGCGCGAAGGTCTCCGTGACGAGCTCCGCCGTTCCCGCGAAGAGCTCGAGGAGGTCACAGAGACCATCACTCAAGACGAATCCGCCGAGTTCGAATTCGAACTCGAGAACATGCGCGCCATGCTCCGTGAGGCCCGCGAGCAAAAGGAACAAGCTATTGCTGCACGCGCCTCTGCTGACCGCGAGCGCGATGAGGTTTACTCCAAATACGAGAGCAAGTGCCGTGAGCTTGAGCGCTTTGAGGAGGAGGCTTCTGCCCGCATGCACGCTGCTGCTTCGTCTTCTGGCGGTTCCAAGTCCTCGACTACCACCACTACCAGAAAGAGCAGAGTCTCCGGTGGTAGCTCGATGCAGCAGAGCAGTGAGCAGCAATCGTGATTTGCTTTGGGGGTCAAAGCCAGAATCAGCGCAATTGAAATGATTTAATGCCGATGTATCAGTAGCATGAAGTAGTAGTAGTAATTTGACGATGTATCTTTCTTATCCTATGCGGGTCTTGATCTTTATCTTTCTTGACTCGTTCTCCCTTGAATCACTTTGACCGAAAGTCTTGGTCGTGAGAAAGCCAAATACCTAGAAGTTTGCTTTATTATTGATGTCATTGTGATCATGATGACCGTGATCACGATGAAAATGACATTTTCCAGATCGAGCATCATGATGACGGTCGCCATCATCGTCACACACCATCATGATCATCATCGTAGCTGGCATCACGATAGTCGTGAGCTCAGTAATCATGATCCTGATCCTACCGATCCTTTTTTGCTCTCCCATATCCTTTTGCCTACTGACTTCTATCTCCATGTATTGCCATTTACCGTAATAATCTTGTTGGAGTCATTTCAGCATACGCGGTAGCGAGAAACAAATAATCATTCCATTCATCATTCCATACAGATAAGACTCAAAAGACAGTGCGATCTCAAAAAAACGCCCTGCTCTTTCTTGGCCTTCTCTTTTACCCTCTCATCCTCCAAACAAAATACAAAGCAATAACCACAGCAGCAACATCAAGCCCGATGCCAAAATACCAAGCACCACGATACCCCCCAAGCACATCTTGCCCACCTTTATTAACATTTCTGTCCACCGTTCCCGCAATCCCCAACGCAATAGAAATACTGTAATTCACTACTGTATTGACCAAACTCGCCGCAACACCTTGATGTTCCTTTGCCGTGGAATTGGACAGAATAATCGTGCCAGAGGGGAAACTCATGTCCATTCCCCAGGGCATGATGATGATGGAGACGAAGGTTTGGGCCCAGTAGATTTGGGTAGGGGGAGCGGTGGCGATGAGGATTTGGCCGATGAGGAAGAAGAGAGTGGCGAGGAGGAGGACGTTGCTGACTTTCGTCTTGGAAAGGAGAAAGCCGGTTGCGACGGAAGCCAGGAGGCCGGATATGGCGACGGGGGCATTTTGGGCACAGGCTGCTAGGGCGGAGTAGCCTCTCAAAACCTCGAGGAAGTTCCACAAATAATAGCTATTAGAAGGTTAGAAGCAATGATGACGGAGCGGAAAAGTGGTACTTACACCCAGATACCGAAAGAGCCCCATCCGGCTGCAATGACTGCTAGAGCAAGGATGGATTCACCACTAAGAGCCTTGATGGGCACAAGAGGTTGGCCAGCAACCTTCAACTCAATCCAGACAAAGGCGACCAGGAACAAGATACCAACAATGAGTAGGACATAGTTGTAAACCATTGGCCAGCCAACGTTGGCAGCCTGGTTCCAAGAGAAGTTGAACAGAACCAACCCAGTGACTCCAGTAATGCAGCCCAAGTAATCGAATTGGACATCTTGAGCGTCAGATCCAAGTTCGTCGGCGGGAATGATGAGTTGAGCAGCCACGGCAGTGACAACACATGCGATAGCCAAAGCCCAGAATGCCCAAGGCCACCAAGCCAATTGAGCAAGAATGGAAGAGAAGACAGCTCCAACCACCCAGCCCGTCGGCGCGGCAGCACCAAATAGTGCAAAGATAAGATTCTTTTTATCGCAAGGCGGGTAAGTTCTTCCAACAATAGCGAGAGCGTTCGGCACCATAATCGCAGGTCCGATACCCTGAAAGCCTCTAGAAACACTGAACAGTATGTCTCCAGAGTAGACAGACAATCCCGCTACCATGGACCAAACCGCATACCAACCCAAACCCATAAGATAGAGTTTCTTATGTCCATACATGTCTCCCAATCTACCAGCCGGCAAGATGAAGGTACCGACTGTCAGACTGAAAGCTGCAGGATACCATGATAGCTTTCCGGGATTGGTGTCAGTGCCGAAGCTACGGCCGATTATGTGTAGTGGTGCTATGGATTGAGCGAGTCCGGAAAGGGCGAGAAATTGCGAGAGGCAGATTATGAAGATAAAGGCAACTTCATGGGTCGTAGAGAAGGACGGTTGTGTGTCGACAGGTTCGCCTTTGTCATTTTGGGTTTCTTTTTCGAGATCTTGGCCATTGTTGGGTGAAGTCCGCTCACTTTCGCCAGACATTTTTGGGACAATAGATGTGAGGTCACGGAACTGGATCGGCGGATAGTCGAGGAGTCCAGAAAATGGCCGAAGTGGTCAGAGTCTCAAAGCGAGAAGGTCAACAGTCGAAGATAGGAGGTAGAGGTTGGCAAGACTACGTTGTTACTGACAATAAGGGCTTCAATTCGACGTATGACGTGGATCGATCATCCGATGTCGAAAACAGTTGCTTCTTGAGCAATCTCCTGGTCTTTCTTTGCGAGGCATCATCCGTCCTACCGACCGACTTTCAGTCCCTGAAACCTGACGTCGTGCGAAAACCCTTTCTGGAGATGGGCATGAATATGATGCACGGTGGATTCGGGGTGGACAATCGCAGATCCTAGTGTACCATACCTTCAAGCTCGGTGCTTATCACCTGTTTGGGTCGAACCTGGACTCGCCGCGTGTAAAAGATCACGAACACAAGGTAGCTTTGTCGTTGAGGTTGAGTTAGGAATCGCCGATCTTAACTTAGAAAAGTTTGAGCACACAAACCGATGATGTGAGGCTCCGATGGCACGTGCGTCTATCCGCCTAAGTTGACATCACCTTCAGCATTCATTTATTGCGTTGTTAAGTCTTTTCAGTCCAGATGTTGATCATCTTTTTCGTATCGAATTACAGAATGACTTGGATAGTGCGGATCAAGCAGGCCTTGAAGAAAGGAATTCCAGGAAAGTGCTCACCGGGCGGCCATCTGGCGGTGAAACGCCTTGATTGCTCAAGATCTTCCTTATTCAGCTCCAGATTTCGTTCGAGTGGACGAAAAACCCCAGGAACGGCCCACATGGACTAGCTCTACCCACTATGTTTGGCTGTTCAATGCTTGTTGAAGTCTGGGAAGCTTCAACGGCTGACCATCACTATCAAATCAAGAACAGCAGGTCCAAGTTACTAGACTAAGTACAGTGACGTGGCGTCAATCGCCTGTAGGATTTTCTTCTCTCAAGGAGCACTCGTCATTGGAGTACGGGTCCAATCCCAAGCATGATAAACTTACAAGGCCGGCCTGCTGCTGAGTTCCAGGGGCCCGACATTCTGACCTTGACTTACAGCAACCACTTTGCAGCCCTGACCAATCCGAAAGCTGGAATAGATTCACAATGAGCATTGGACAGAGACTTATACCCCAAGTCATCGACGACCTGGCAGGATCGTATCCCGACGATGTTTGGGCAGCATATCCTTCTTCGATGGAAGCCCTGGCCCAAGGTGACCTGACATATATCACCTGGAAGACGTTGTCAAACTCCATAAACCGACTGGCATGGTGGTTGACTGATCGCTTGGGAGAGGGTGGGAAGCTAGACACACTTTGCTATGTTGGCCCTTCGGACATTCGCTACTTCATGTTTGCCACGGCAGCTTGCAAAGCTGGCTATAAGGTTGTACTCACATCTCGAATGGCTAGAATGCTAGCTAACAAGCGACCAAGGCCCTTTTCTCGTCACCACGCAACCAAATTGCCGCGCACATATCGCTCATAGAAAAAACCCAGTGCAGCACGCTAGTCGGAGTCAAGAACCCCGTTGTCGAGAACATTTTAGACAACTCGGTGGTGAAATTCTTAGAAATTCCAACACTTGATGAGCTTCTCCACTCAGAAAAGGCCAGACCGTTCTTGTATCAACAAAGCTACGAAGAGGCTGCTGAACAGCCGTTCCTTGTTCTGCACACCTCGGGATCCACCGGTTTACCGAAGCCGGTGACGATCACACATGGCCTCATGGCCTGTATCGACGCCCAGAAACTACTACCACCTGTTGGCGGAAGACATGTCACATCACGGAACTACAGAGGCAATCATGTATACACGGCTCTGCCTCCGTTCCACGTAAGTCAACATCCGGCATTTCTGCCACCCTGTCTTTACTGACAATTCACAGTCAGCGGGTGTCAACTTCTTCGGATTCTCTGTCTTCCAAGGCACGAGACTTGTACTAGGTCCGCCGGAAAAGATTCCATCGCTCAAAGTTGTTCAGCACATGCTTGAGCAGAAGCTCGCGAAGGCTGGCGTGATGGCGCCCACGATTCTCGAAGAGGTAGCTGAATCACCAGACACACTCCAAAGACTGTCTGACTGGACCAGTGTCTCATTTGGAGGCGGCCCACTATCTCTGAAGGCAGGAAACACGCTATCAAAATACACGACTGTTTTCAACATCCTTGGATCCACCGAGACAAAGAATTTGCCCGAGATCACTCCGGCTTCGCCTGAAGATTGGCAATACCACGAATTTCATCCTGCTCTCGGCATCGACTTCCGACACCATTCGGGAGAGTTGCATGAGTTGGTGTTCCAGCGCCAGCCCGAGAATGGCCTGTACTTTGCACCGTTCCGCACATTCCCCGACCTGCAAGAATATCCCATGAAAGACTTATACTCACCACATCCGACAAAGTCAGGTCTTTGGCTCTACCAAGGAAGAGCAGATGACATTATTGTACTGGCCAACGGAGAAAAGTTCAACCCCATCGAAGCCGAGCAGATCATCTCATCCCACCCAAACATCAAAGCAGCGATCGTTGTTGGTACATCCAAAGAGCAGCCCGCCGTGCTTATAGAGCCCGCGGAGAAATTGGCCGAAATGAGCGACCAAGACCGAACAGATTCTGTGTGGAATCTTGTGTCACAAGCTAATGAAGTTTTGCCCGGCCATGCGAAGGTCGACCAAGCACATACAAAAGTTCTGGAAGATACGGAAGCTTTCCTGCGAAGTACCAAAGGTGCTGTCCAAAGAAGACCGACAACACAGAAGCTAGAAGATGCAATTGAGAAGGTGTACCAAGATGCTGAGGCAAGCCCACTTACACATGATCTCGACTTCACAGACATGGATGCCTTATGCGTGGGAATCACTGCAGCTCTATCTGGAGTTGGTCTTCGCAACGCCGCGCAGTTGCAAAAAGATGAGAATCTTTTCTCCTATGGCCTTGACTCACTTCAGACACTCAGACTTTCGAAGGCTTTTAAAACAAGTCTAAAGCATCATACTACCAGTTCTTCTCTGAAGACCATGATTTACAGCAGTCCGACCATCAAGAAGATTGCCTGCGCGCTGATGAAGTTGCAGAATGGAGAAGGCGTAGAAGTCCAAGACTCTCAGCAAGCTGGAGCTGAGATGGAGAGGATTCTTGATGATTGCCTTGGCTCTCTCGAGGAAGCGAACCTGATTGCTGTTGAGAATGCTTCCCCCTCTCGGACTGGAAATCATGTCTTGTTGACAGGCTCAACTGGCGGCTTCGGCAGTTATATCCTGGATGTACTGATGTCGAAGCCAGAGATTAGCGTGACTTGTCTCAACCGTGCAGGCTCTGGCTCTGAGAAGCAGACGAACGTCAACGTTGAGAGGGGCCTGCGAGTTGACTTTTCACGCGTCGAGTTCCTCGAAATTGATCTCAACAAAGACTACTTTGGTCTACCGCAGGAGAAGTTTAAGAGATTGCAACAGCGAGCCACGCACATCGTCCATAACGCATGGCCTGTCAATTTCAACCTCCCTGTCACGGCTTTTGAGGACCAGGTCTGGATTTGCCGCAACCTCATCGCTTTCTCCATGCAAAGTCCCCGCAGACCTCATATTCATTTCGTCTCTAGCGTCGGAGCAGCAAATCGATGGCACGATGAACATATGGACTCAGTACCAGAGCAGCTATTGGAAAACTTCTCCTTCTCCGAAAATATGGGCTACACACAATCAAAACAAATCTCCGAATCACTCTTCGACCACGCAAGCACCAGATACAACATCCCATCAACAATCTGCCGCGTTGGCCAGATCGCGGGACCAGTGGAAAATCGTCAAGGTCGCTGGAATGAAGCAGAGTGGTTTCCCAGCCTCATCCGAAGTTCGATATACCTTGGCAAACTCCCATCCAGTCTCAGTGCCATGGGACGAATGGATTGGATCCCCGTGGACATCCTGGCAAAAGCTTTAGTGGAGACGCTGCTCGAAAATGATGAATCAACACGTTCCGATTCACCTGCCTCTCAAGATGCAGGCGAAGCCAAATCTGCACGATTCATCCATCTGCTTAACCCACAACAAGCGGATTGGCAACACATCATCCCGCATATCCAAGCAGTGCTGAGCAAAAGCTTGGAAATTGTGTCTTATAAAGAATGGCTGGGTGAATTGCGAACTTCCGCAGAGCAAGAACATGATGAAGCAAATCCTGCAGTGAAGCTCATCGACTTCTTCGGGGAAAATGGAAAAGAGCTAAAGCCGAAGTTTTCATCGGCTAGAGCGCAGGAATTGAGTAAGACGTTGGCGACCTTGGGACCTGTTAATGGACAGTGGATGGAATTGTGGATGAAGCAGTGGGGGTTGGATAGCATTCGAGCGAATTTGTAGAGTGATTGGACTCGTAGGAGTAGAGAGGTTTCCAAAGGAAGCCGGGCTTCAGCCAACACTTTTTCCTCTCCCTTCCAATATCACGACTTTTGCGAGGAGAAGAAGATCTTGCTCAAACGGGTGGTGGACAGAGTGTTTAACCGTGAGGTTCCGGCTGAGGCGTTTGGGGATCTGTTTTCGAGTGCTCACATTGGGAAGGCTGTTACAAAGATCTGGAGCAGGAATGATTATGGTAAGGCTGGATAGTTTGAGCAAAGTGCATAGTGAATTCATGATACGTTTCTTATTTCTCAAGCCATCGTCTCGAAGAAGCTTGGATCATAACCCAGAGCTAACGACACATGACGCCATGCTCGTCAAACTCATCGTGGTGGTTGATGAGAGCCTCGTCCAAGCCAATGTGCCAGATGCCAACAGTGAATTTAATGGCATTGACAGCATCCAATCTGACCTCCATCCACACGGGCCTGACATCGCTCATCTCCTCCGAAAGCCAACTGTCCAGCTGAGCCTTTACTTTCTCGACATCACCGAGCTCGGGGTCAACAACCAAGCTACCATTCTCGTTCTTGAGCTCTTGGGCAAGTTTGCGAACGTCCTCACCAGATGGCATCTCGTTTGAGTCGACCCCGGCGTACTTGAGAAGCAGCTTGTCCATTGTGGTGTCTGTAAATCTTGTTAGCATCCGATGGCGCTATACAATGGAAAACTCACTGACCTTTTCCCCATGCCTTGCGAACCTCTGCTTGACGGATGATATCCACGTACTGCTGAACGTAGAACAAGATCGAGTTGTCGCGAGCGGTGCGCTCATCAACCACAGCGAAAGCGTCATCGGCGATCCAATCAGATCTGCCGTTCGAAGCAAGTCCGTGTTCGCCAAATTTGGACGCGACAAACACCTCGAGAGATTCCGCGGAGGCGTTGACGAAGCCGCTGGTGAAGGAGTGCACGGGTGGCTTTGTGGGTGTAGAGAATGTAGACTGTTCAGGATCCTGGACAAGGACCCATCTGTTTGGGAAGAGATCGTCCGGATCGTTGCGCTGTTGTGCCTCGCCGTGTTCGAGAATCTTGTTCACAAGCTGTGCAGGTCGTTAGCATGAGTCCGAAGGTTGAAATTTGGATAGTACCTCTACTGGGACTTTGGCCGTGACAAAGAGGGGAACCCAGGTTGCGTCACTCATTTTGATGAGAAAGAGAGACGTTGATGATGGCCGGGGAGAGAGAGAAAATGGGCAAGCCCTATCAGCAGCATTCAATACTGATGCCGAATGACGCGTGATCTGTTGTTTGCGCATAATCCAAGTCTCAGCAAACAATAGGCCACGTACTTGACGCTTGCACTATCACATGTCACAAACACAAGCAGCCTACAAGACACATTTGGCTAGGCGAGCGACTTGAAGGCCACGATTACCCGACCAGAAGCAAGAAGTAATGGTCCGAAGCTCTTCAGTGATTGTAAATATCGTGAGAGATTATTTGATTACTTTTAATCTGAGGAAACATGTATATCTGTATATGAAAGAAGGTTAACAAAAGAAAAAAGACGTCTGGAGTATTGTTCGAGATCCCATCTACTAGCCATAAATACAACGGGCTCCGTCATTCAATTGCGAACCGGGACCGGTGCTCTGAAGGACGGGTACTGCTGGGTTCGCCAAATCAATGCGCCAGATCTTGCCATCGCCATTATTACTGACCCACATGGATCCATTGTTGGAGCCATACGCAGCGCCGAACTGGCCTGTCAACTGAGTGTATGGACTGCCGATCGTCGTCCATGTGTGATCTGTCATACTCCATCTGGCGAGCTGATTCGTGTAAGGTGTGGCGGGATTCCTAAGAAGGGCATACAAATACTGGCCTTGACTGGGTACGTAGACCCAATCGACATTGTACGTGCCACTCGCGCCAGGGAACGTCGATGTGCCGGAACTGAGGGTTTGAAGATAGGTCGAAGAATCAGGTCTCATGTCAATCTGCTGCCATTGACCGGCTGTGTTGATCAACCAATAGTAACCGTCGGAGTCAATATCCGCAGAGTTGTATGTCTGAGCAAAAGTGCCAGTGAGTTGCTTGACAACCGTCGCCTTGGTGGTATTAAGACGAACGATCTGTCCCTGTTTACTGTATGCATACAAGTAATTATCCAACACGTTGAAACCCATTCCGTTGATTGGATTGTTCGAATTATATGCAGTAAGATCGGGGCTGAGTTGAGTATTTGTTCCTGCAGTGATATTGACGCTGTAGAGTCGCGTCACGCCGCTCGTGTCTTGTTGTACAAGATAGCCACGGGCATCGCACGCAAACGAACCTGCAGGAGCGGCACTGGGAGTTGCAACTATGACGGTGCCGCGGGTGGTTCCTTGCGCGGAGACTGTACTGGTATATGGAGAGGCTGCTGGCGCGATGGTTGTTGTAACGGTGGTGTAGGACTGGGGGTATCCGACTTGAACTGTTCCTGCTGTAGAACCTGATGGGGGAACCGTGCTTGTATAGCCTGAAGCGCCTGGACTCAAATAGGATGTCGTTGTGGTGTAGCTCTGGGGGACTCCTACTTGGACAGTCCCGGCGTTGGAGCCGGATGGGGCAACCGTGCTTGTGTAGCCCGAGCTTCCTGGGCTTAAGTAAGACGTCGTCGTGGTATAGCTCTGAGGCACTCCCACTTGGACTGTTCCTGCGTTTGACCCAGATGGAGCGACCGTACTGGTGTAGCCCGAGCTTCCTGGGCTTAAGTACGACGTCGTGGTGGTATAGCTCTGAGGGACACCAACTTGAACCGTACCGGCGTTGGAACCAGAGGGGACGACTGTGCTTGTATAACCTGAAGCTCCTGGACTCAAGTATGACGTTGTCGTGGTATAGCTCTGAGGAACACCTACCTGGACTGTGCTGGATCTTGTTCCAGATGGAGGAACTGTGCTCGAGTATCCCGACGCTCCTGGGCTCAGGTATGATGTCGTAGTCACGTACCCAGTAGCATCTGGAGTTGACTGACTTGTCTGGGCAGCTCCAATCACGACAGTGCCAGGCGTCGTGCCTGATGGAGGAATTGTGCTCGTGTATCCGGAAGATCCCGCGCCCAAGGACGTTGTGGTCGTTGTGAAACTTTGAGCGTAACCTACTTCGACAGTGCCTGGAGTCGTTTCACTTGGCGAATTGATAGTACTCGTGTAGACTGAAGCCCCGGGACTGAGATAGGACGTAGTGGTCACATAATTCTGAGCGTAGCCCACTTCTACAGTTCCTGGGGTCGACCCGCTTGGGGAATTGATGGTGCTTGTATAGGCCGAAGCTCCTGGGCTGAGGTACGATGTTGTAGTCGCATAATTTTGAGCATAACCTACTTCCACTGTTCCTGGAGTCGTCTCACTGGGCGAGTTGATAGTGCTCGTATAGGCTGTCGCTCCAGGACTGAGGTAGCTAGTACTGGTCGTATAGCTTTGAGGGTACCCGATTTCAACAGTTCCTGGGGTCGTTTCGCTGGGTGTATTCAAAGTGCTCGTGTAACCTGTGGCTTCTGGGCTCAGATAGCTTGTTCTGGTAATGACACTTTCAGGATATCCAACTTGAACTGTTCCGGGAGTTGTGCCGCTGGGAGAGTTCAAAGTACTTGTATAACCTGAAGCTCCGGGGCTGAGGTAGCTCGTTGTAGTCGAATAGCCTTCAGGATATCCGACCTCGACAGTACCAGGTGTTGCTTCATTTGGTGGCGTCGTGCTCGTGTAAGCAGAAGCTCCGGGGCTCAGATAAACTGTTGTAGTAGAATAGCTTTGAGGATATCCAACTTCGACCGTACCTGGTGTGGTTTCACTGGGGTCATTCAAGGTCGTAGTATAACCTGAAGCTCCAGGACTCAGATAACTGGTAGTAGTAGTCAAAGACTCAGGGTATCCGATTTGAACAGTACCAGGAATTGTTCCATTGGGTTGCCTGGTGCTTGTGTAACCTGACGCGCCTGGGCTGAGGAAGCTAGTCGTCGTAGTCACAGTTTGCGCATATCCGATCTGAACGGTCCCAGGCATTGTTCCATTTGGTGGAGTCGAGCTAGTATAGCCCATTCCGCCCGGACTGACATATCGAGTGGTTGTTGTTACTGTTTGGGGATACCCAATTTCGACAGTCCCAGGAATTGTCCCGTTTGGCGGTGTCGTAGATGAATAAGCGGTCGCGCCAGGCGAAAGATACTGAGTCGTTGTTGTCATTTGCTGAGCGAATCCGATCTGGACTGTACCATACGTTGTTCCATTGGGTTGTATGGTGCTGGTATAGCCCGTCCCACCAGGAGGAATGTACTCGGTAGTAGTGGTTATCTGCTCGACATATCCGACCTGAACTGTACCAGCGCGAGTGCCGTTTGGAGGCGTTGAGCTAGTGTAACCAGTTGCACCGGGGCTCAAATATTCAGTTGTCGTGGTTATAGACTGAGGGTAACCGACCTCGACTGTACCTACTGTTGTACCTTGAGGAGGTGTGGTACTAGTATATCCACTTGCCTCAGGACTGAGGAATTGAGTTGTTGTCGTAAGAGACTGGGGATAGCCAATCTCAACAGTGCCTGCTGTTGTTCCGTCGGGCGCCGTAGAACTAGTATATGCACTGGCTCCAGGACTCAAATAAGAGGTCACGGTACTCACGGACTGGGGATATCCAATCTCGACGGTTCCGGATGTTGTTTCCACTGCTGGTGTCGTACTGGTGTATCCAGACGCGTCAGAACTTAGGAAAGACGTGATGGTGGTGTAAGAATATGGGTATCCGACGACGACTGTTCCTGGAGTAGTGCCGCTCGCGGGTTCTGTAGAGGTATACGCGGTCTCGTTTGATGCCAAGAAAGATGTTCTACTTGTAAAAGTGGGTGGATAACCAACAATCACGGTTCCAGGTACGGTCTGATTTGCTGGAGAAGTGCTCGTGTACCCAGAGGCACCCGGAGATAGGAAGGAAGTCTCGGTTGTATAAACAGGTGCATATCCAACAATGACAGTACCTGCAGTGGTTCCCTGCGGAGGTATGGTGCTAGTGTAACCTGTCTGATCGTCTTGCAAATAGGTCGTCGAGGTCTCAACGGTTTGCGGATAACCATATATCAGCGTCCCGTCCGTGGTACCATCCGGAGCGATGCTGCTAGTGTAGGCAGTCGCACCCGGCGAGAGGAAGCTAGTCGTGGTCTGAATACTCTGAGGATAACCTTCGATGACAGTCCCTGGAGTAGTGCCTTGCGCAGTGACTGTGGTAGTGTACGCGCTCTGTCCCGGTTCAAGGAAGGAAGTAGTATGGTCATATTTTTGATCATATCCGACGATCACCGTTCCGGGGACTGTTCCGGACGCGGGTATCGTGCTTTGGTATTCAGATGCTCCGGGAGTAAGGAAGGTGGTGGTAGTGACTGTTGATTGCGGATAACCAACGATACGAGTGCCTGGAACGGACCCAATTGGAGGCACTGTGCTAGTGTACCCTTCACCGGCTGAGAAGAAGGTTGTTGAGTCGGTGTAGGTTTGAGGGACGCCAAAAATCACCGTTCCGGGAGTTGTACCAGAAGGTGCAACACTGCTTGTGTATGCCGATGCTTCAGGATCAATGTAGCTAGTCGTGGTCACTGTAGCCTGCGAGTAACCGACAATTCTCGTGCCTGGAACGGATCCGCTGGGCTGAACTGTGCTAGTGAAGCCTTCTTCACCAGCTGAGAGGAAGATCGTAGAGTCTGTGTAAGTCTCAGGAGACCCGACAATGACAGTTCCAGGGGTAGTCCCAGTCGGTGCCACTGTCGTGGTAAATGCCATATCGCCCGGCGCGAGATAAGTGGTTGAGGTGACCGTTGATTGCGGGTAGCCCACAACTATTGTCTCTGGCCCTGTACTGTCTGACGGGAGAGTACTTGTATAGCCAATTTCTCCGGCAGAAAGATAGCTGGTGCTGAGTCCTCGAGGTTCGCCGATGATGACTGTCCCAGGAGTATCATCATTCGAAGGAATTGATGAGGTGTACGCAGTAGCATTCGGATCAAGCATCGAGGTTGTGGTCACAAAACGACGGGGGCTTCCGATAACGACCGTGCCTGGCGAGCTCCCGGATGGACTGACAGTGCTTGTGTATGCTGCAGCGTCGTCTGAGAGAACAGATGTAATTGTTGTGTAATCGGTGCGAGGCGCGGAGGTAATGGTTGGCAAAGTACTTGGTACTGTCTCTGACAATCCAGTGCTCGAACTGCTGGTTTCGGGAGTCGAAACTGGTTCGCTGGTTCTAGAAGGGAAAGACGAAGAAGAAGAACTTGTTGGCACTGCCGCAGATGAGGAGGAACTGCTAGGAGGATCGCTGGTTTCAAGAGTCGAGCTTGTCTTGGCAATGATCGAGCTAGAAGACGAGGAAGAGGAAGCGCGTGTTGGTGATGAGGAAGGAATCAAGGTCGAGCTGCTAGTGGGGGAACTGCGGGATGACGAATAAGAAGACCTCGCGGGTACTCCAACGACAATATATCCCGAGTTTGTGCCAGACGCAGGAATCGTCGACGTAAAGCCAGTGGCACCTGCTGTCATCTGCGTGGTTCTTGTTGCATATCTTTGAGCTTGACCGACAATAACGTAGCCGGGCGTGCTTCCAACTGGAGGCATTGTAGAAGTGTAGCCAGAGGCACCTGGCGGCAATGTGCTAGTGGTAGACACAAATGAGGTCTGAACTTGGCCAACAACGACATAGCCGGAAGCAGTACCTTCAGCCGGAATGGTTGAGGTATATCCAGAAGCACCAGCTGGCAACAGCTGAGTTCTCGATGCGAACCTTTGAACTTGTCCCACCATGACATAGCCTGGGGTGGTGCCACTCGGAGGAACTGTGGAGGTATAGGCAGAAGCACCAGGGGGTAACATGCTAGTTCGCGAGGAGTATGCGGCTTGAGGAGTAGCAATGATCACATATGCAGGAATAGTTCCTTCAGCAGGTACCGTAGAAGTATAGCCAGAGGCACCAGGGGGCAATAGCTGAGTTCTTGATGCGAACCTTTGAACTTGACCAAACATAACGTATCCCGGAGTTGTTCCACTAGGAGGAACAGTAGAAGTATAAGCAGAGGCACCTGGAGGTAACAGGCTAGTTCTGGAGGAGTATGCTGCCTGCGGAGTAGCAATAACAACGTAGCCAGGCGTAGCCCCAGATGCAGGAACAGTGGAGGTGTAAGCACTAGCACCAGGTGGTAAGAGCATGCTTGCTGTCTCGAAATCTCCAGCCTGGCCGACTACAACATATCCGGGAGTAGTTCCGACTGCAGGTATGGTTGAAGTAAAGCCACTGGCGCCAGCAGGCAACTTCGAAACTGATGTGGCATAGCTTTGAGGTTCTCCAACAATCAGATATCCTGGGATAGTGCCAGAGGGAGCGACTGTAGACGTGAACCCACTTGCGCCAGGAGGCAGTAATCTGGTCGAGGTCGATGAGATGGATTGGGGCTGTCCAACTATAAGAGTACCAGGTGTAGTTCCAACAGGAGCAATCGTAGATGTAAATGCACTCGCACCAGGAGGTAGAGCTTGGACCGATGTCGACGAGAATGGGCGAGGTACACCGACTTGAACATAACCTGAACTTGTACCGACGGCGGGGACAGTAGAGGTGAAAGGACTAGCTCCGGCTGGCATCAGCGAGAACTGTGTCGCGAATCGCTGTTGAGGTCGACCAATGACAAGATATCCAGGAGTGGTACCAACTGGGGCGACGGTGGAAGTGTACGGCGCAGCACCTGGAGGTAGAACAACTGATGAAACCGAAGTGGGACGTTGGAATTGACCGACAACGACCGTCTCGGGCTGATTGCCCGAAGCGGATATCGTTCTGGTAAATCCGGGCGCTCCAGGAGCAAGAAGAGACGTTGAGGTTCTTTGCTTTGGCTGATCTTGACCAATGACTACGGTGCCTGGTTGCGTGCCTGAGGCTGGAATGATGCTGGTGTAGCCAGATGCGCCAGGAGGAAGCAACACAGTACTGGTTAATGCCGCTGAGGTGGCTGAAGCAGGGACGGCAACGATGACAGTGCCGGGAGACGTGCCTGATCCTGCAATTGTCACAGTGTATGGGGTTGCACCAGGAGCTAATGTTGACACGCTAGTCACAAAGCGCTGAAGTTGGCCAATGACAACATATCCAGGACTGTTTCCGGACGGCGGAACTGTCCTAGTATATGGAGTCGCTCCCGGCGGCAGTTGTGAGGTACTCGTAGCCATGGCAGATGGGAAAGGAGACCCAATAATTACTGAACCTGCAAAGGTTCCAGATGGTGCGATGGTACTTGTGAAACCACTTTGACCAGGCGCCAATCTTGTTATGACTGTCGATTGGGCACCAGCGGGACTTCCGACAATGACTGTTCCAGGAGATGAGCCTGACGGAGCTACCGTGCTCGTGAAACCACTCTCCCCAGATGATAACAGCAAAGTGCTGGTTGAGAGCGGAAGAGCTCCAACAATTACAGAACCTGAGAAAGTGCCAGAAGGAGGAATGGTGCTTGTATACGGTGTTGCGCCAGGAGGCAGAGTCGATGTCATAGTATCATAGCGAGCACGACCTATAACAACATAGCCTGGGTAATTTCCGGATATGGGAATAATACTCGTGTATGCAGTAGCTCCTTCTGGAAGGTAAGAAGTACTCAACTGATACCTGGAAGGCACAGGTTGACCGACAATGACCGTTCCAGGCTGATTATCCGCTGGGTAGAAAGTGCTAGTATATCCGGTGGCCTCAGCGGGGAGAAAGGTTGTGCTGATTTGGAAACCAGTAGGAGCTGCTTCACCGATAATAACCGTTCCTGGTCTATTGCCAGATGGCGACACGGTGCTGGTGTATCCAGTCGCCCCTGCAGTGAGAAGCGACGTGGTCAATTGATAGCCAGAAGAGACGTCTTGGCCGACGAGGATTGTTCGAGGTCCACCAAGAAAAGGCTGGAATGTGCTCGTGTATTCAGGAGAACCAGCCGAGAGGACAGTGGTTCTGACTTGGAATCCAGGAGGCACAGCTTGACCCACCACGATAGTTCCGGGCGAACCAGCTGAGGGTTGAACTGTACTGGTATACCCAGCTTGACCAGACTGTAGTAGTGCCGTGCTCAACTGATATCCACTAGGAACAGCCTGAGCCACGATGACAGTCCCTGGCAAACCGGCAGAAGGTTGAACAGTGCTTCTATATCCAGTCGAGCTAGCTGGGAGTAGCGACGTCGTCGTCACGAATCCTGAAGGAACAGGAGCACCAACAATGATTGTGCCAGGTACATTTCCAGACGGCTGTATTGTGCTTGTGTACGCAGTAGCGCCAGCGGACAGTGACGATCTCGTCACCACAAATCCAGAAGGAGCAGGAGAGCCAGCCACTATTGTGCCAGGCGCACTTCCGGACGGTTGAATCGTGCTCGTGAATCCGGTTGCGTCAGATGAAAGCACCGACGTCACAACCACGAAGCCAGAAGGGACAGGAGAGCCAACCAATATCGTACCAGGTCTGTTTCCAGAGGGTTTGATAGTGCTTGTATAACCTGCGGCGCTGGCTGGTAGCAGCGAGGTCGAGATCTCGAAACCCGATGAGACGGAAGTAGGCTGAGTGCCTACGATGACAGTACCAGGAATAGTTCCTGACGGACCGGCAACCACACTTGTAAAAGGCACATCTCCATCACCCAAGATCGTGGTCGATGTCGTAAAAGCATTGGGAGGCCCTGCAATGATGATCGTGCCCAGTGACACGCCTGAAGGACTGACGATTTGCGTGTAAGGACTCTCTCCAGAGGGCAGCTCCTTTATGCTGGTGACAAAGTCTACTGAATCTCTGGTCTTGTCTCCATGGCTTCCAACTGGATCTCCAGTGCCAAAATTCGAATTTCTGCTCGAATCAGTACATGTCAGACAGACGAAAAGCTTCGATCAACTCACATGGTTCGAGTCTCAATGACAGTCTCAGTAGTAGTAGTAGCTATACTGAGTTGCGTAGGTGCAGTCACTGTGACAGTGATTTGATCGTTGAAAGTCAAGACTGTGGGCGAAGCGACATATGTAGAGATCAGGACTGGACCAACGACCAGCGTTGTCGTGACTTTCAATTCTGGCCCAGGCGTACAGACATCATCTGATGGTGATGCCAAGGCCTTGCACACTGCCAGACCTATAAGGAACAACCTCGACATATCTGTTCAAGGTGGAATCGATTTCACCTTCTTCAGCCTGCTACACGCGGGAGGCGCATCTTTACTTATAAACCACATACCGAGTTTTGATGGGACCGCACGCCACCCATGGTGATACGTGATGATCACCCTAACGGCATCGACCTGGACGTTGTATGGCCTTGTCAATCCAGGCTGCACTCATCAACATAATATGCCGGGTTCATTGGGCTTGGCCGACATTTGGTACAACTGTTTCTAACAGTTGAAGAATTAGGAGGTCGATATGACTCGTTGATTGAGGCTCTCTAGAGAAGGAAGGCTCGGTGCGATTCGGACCCGGGCTCGAGAATCAGCACGGACCCACTTCGGTAGTCTTGGCATCCATTAGCCCTACTAGAATCCTCGGATCCTGCTACAAGTCCAACATCATTCTATCCGTCAACAACGTCCTCGCTATATACGGACGAAAGAAACAACCCATGAATCATGCTTCTGCTTGCAAGGGATGTGTTCCTGCATGGTCCACAACTAGTCCTTCGATGATGATTCCTGGGTACCGGTACTACCGGTAATGATGATTTGAATCAATTTGATTCTGGAATCCGTCTTGTCTCGGACGAGAAATCTTCGACCAAGGTATGCAAAATTGGCCAGAGCATTGAATTATGTGATATATATCTACAGTGCTTCGCTGTAGGCAGAAGCCCGTTACTAAACCTATATCTTGCTATCAACTCGGATACAGAAGATAGCAACATTTTTTTCTCTTTCCGCAACACGAACACGACGCTGTACACTGCCTTTGTATCAACACGTCAATCTTATCTTGGGCTCCTTCTATTGGACTCTACAATCATCTTCAGATTGATACATCTGTAAAGATGAGAAGCTCCATTGCTCTCTTCGGCCTTGTCGCAGGCGTACATGCTCTTGAACCTGCGTCCTCGCAATGTACAGAGTCATCAATCCATCATACGACAACCATATCAACAAGGACCTTTACTGCGACGTTTACGGCCATTCCATCACATATCAGTGCGGCTTCAGCACAGGAAGATGGCACCTCGTCAATAATATCTGTCACTCAAGCATTCACTTTTGCAGACTCCAGTATCACGACAAAATCAAGCTCTGAGATCACAGCCACAAGTTTCGCCACCGACAGCCCATCTTTCAGCACAGCATCAGATGGGGTCTCTTCTCAAAACTCTGCTTCAGCTTCCGGACCACAACCAAGTGATCCCAGTGCTTCAGGCGCAACTGGTCAATCGAGCATTGGAAACTCCTCTCCATCTTCCTCTTTCAGTTCTTCATCAATACTCGCCAGCGTCCCTACATCATCACAATGGAGCACCCAATCACGGTACGGCCCACCGCCAACAATGTCGACGTCAACCGCAACCACTGCAGGCAACTCGTCATCGCCGAAACATTCCGTGATCGCATTCACGGGTTCTTCGTCAACGACAACAACAACTGGCGGTGCAGCGTTGGTTGCTTTCCTTTTCACAATGCTTCTTCTGTAAAGCAGTCAAGTGCAGCATGGGCTTCGCAAACGGGCGTTTGGTTCAATTAGCGATTTAATCCGTATGAAACAGTTCTCTCATTCAATGGTTCGTCGATCAATGTGAGGATCTACAATGCAAGTGTCA
Organism: Aureobasidium pullulans EXF-150; assembly: GCF_000721785.1. NCBI lineage: Eukaryota > Fungi > Ascomycota > Dothideomycetes > Dothideales > Saccotheciaceae > Aureobasidium > Aureobasidium pullulans. The sequence goes on from NW_021941022.1 coordinate 305,255, forward strand.
ATATCAGAGGTGCATGACGCCGTTGATGCTGGAACTATCAATTTGATTCCCATCACATGCGCTCCTCGACGGCTGACTTTGCAAATGTCGATGTGAGTAAGATCTTTATGCACCACGGTTTACGTTGCGATCGCCAAATAAGCTTATGTCAACGACCCAGCTTAATGAGATTTAACTACGGTTGTTTCATGCAGCTTCTTAAATGCATACAGTCAAAGATATTTCGGCTTTGCTCGCTCCAAAAGTGTCTATGCTCGAGAAACGTTGTCTTGTTTCATGTGATGCACGATACTGAGTGCGAGATGAATGGTGACGCTGAATTGCATGAGATTATGTAGGCGGTACTTATCAAATAGTGATGGTCTCCAGCAAAGACTTATGGATGGAAGACATGTACATGAAGTCAAGTCACTTTTGATCTTGCATCATGACTTTAAACTTACCTCTGTTGTCAGAAAAGAACAGCATTCTTGTCACACATTACATGTATCGCGCCAAATCTGGAAGTCGCCCATAGCAACTCTCCCAGTACTGATATTTCTTCTAATATCTTGGAGTCAAAGTCGAACAAGATTAGTGTTTCTCACGTGCTCGAGGTTGGACATGGTCGTTTGCTTACGTAAGAAGTAGGCGAACGTTTTGCCGTGATCAAGCTTGGCGACTCCCTATCTTAAGCGGCCATCTAACCTCCCCGTATGCAGAACTTTGTTACGCGCATGCTAAAGAAATGCACAATGTTTTTAAGATTAGTNAGGCAAACTAGGTATCTTATTAAAGCATTTAGATTTAACAATGTAGGAGAACTAGTCAAGCATTTTAAAGGACTTAAAGTGGAATTTAGGATTAAAACTTAAACTACAGTCCTACACACTTCTACCTAGAATGGCCTCGTCGAAAGGGAAAACTAGTAAGTAGAAAACGACATACGAGCTAATCTTAAGGGCGCTAACTTACTACCTAACTTCTAGGAAGAGGCATGCTAAGCTAGATGCTATATTAGAAATAGAATCTTAAACGGCCTAGAGGTAAATGGACACATAGTTAGCCCTTATAAGGCCCTTATAAGCAAGGTNCCTAATGTTAACTACGTAAGAGTATAGGGATATAAGGTACATTCCTATATGGACAGAGAATCCATCCCTTAGAACTTTAGAAGGGACAAACTTATAGATAAAGCTAAAGTTAGCATCTTTATAGGATATGTTGTAGATACAAGCAAGTAGTTCCTAATCTAGGCACCTAATATGAAGACCATTATTAAGACTAGTAACGTAGTCTTCTATAAGGATGAACCTAGTAGTAGCATCAATTACAACTTAGAAAGCAAGCATTAACTAAGTTATGCTACAACTAGAAATCTAAAGGGTAGGCCCGCTATAAACAAGGAAGATAGCTAAGCTACAGTTCCTCCTATACAAGCAAATCTAAAGTTAGTAGGAGCTGCTACATAACCTCCTCTATAAGAGGGAGATAAGGATAACACCTAGGAACTAACATTAGTAGGAGACAATAATCCTCCCTTAACTAATAGGGTAACTAGAAACTCTAAAACTACACCATCTTAACCTACTCCTCCTAAACTATAGAAGGAGGACCTAAACTAGAAACTAGTCTTAACTAAATTTAAGCCAAGGAAGGACGTAGAAGTCTAGATTAAGTTAAACTCTAGAAAAAGGACGAGGGATAAGAGTAGAATGAATTTTAGTAAGGATAAGCCTATAGAGAAAAGGCTCTATTAAGCCCTCTTTGCCCTAATGGCTATGTACACTACAAGTGATGACATAGGTGCAAACGAGGACTATGCTAAAATGTTAAGAGCATTAGTTAAAGAGTTTAAGGCCTACTTCTCCATAGAATTAGATAAGGAGATAGCCCTAGTAGCATAAGGCAAGATAGACATCCCTATCCCTTAAACCTATCTTAAAGCTATCTTAGACAAGATATAGGGACCTAAATAGAAGGAGGCAATTAGGCGTAAGCTCGTTNCACTAGTAGGTAATAGCACCTAGGAGATAACCTATCTTCCTAGAGGAGCTAACCTAGTAACAAGCAAATGGGTTTTTATAACTAAGTTTAACACTAATAGATTACTAGACAAGTTAAAAGCAAGACTTGTCGTAAGAGGATTCTCTTAGAAATTTGGAGTGGACTANAATAAGAGATATAGGAGCAACCAAGTACATTAGTAGCTACTAGTTTAAACCTCTTATTAAGGAAAAGACAAAGTTTATAATTAGATTACTAGTTCTTATAAGAGGAGATAACTAAGCTGCTCTTAGACTAGTAAGAGATGCTTAAATCTTAGATAGATCAAAACACATCGATGTCGCCTACCATTATTAAAGGGATCTCCTTAAGAAGGATAGGTTATAGGTTAAGTTTGTTAGAACTGTAGACATAGTTGCAGATAGAATGACTAAGCCTCTTGCAGGAGAGATATTTAAGAGGTTTATAAGACTGCTTAGGATAAGCTAATCTACTGCTACTAAGTAGGAGAGTTAAAATTGGTTCAGTTATGGTAGATAAGCTATCGGCTATCTTTGCCCTTGTTAGAGTATAGTTAAGATAGTCTATGTGTCTCTTAGTATAAGGGAAAGCTTAACTTCGTAGTCAGCTCTTAACCCCTAAGTAATTAAGTTAATTTAAGTTATAAGGAGTTGCCCATTCGTTTAGGGGGGTTCTACTATAAGCCTCTTAATTTCTATAGTATACCTTCTAGGTCTTCCGCACTTCCTATTGCTAGGGAAGAGTAGTTTATGTAGGATTGCACGAATTATTTCAACTTATAATCTATTAAGCCTCTATTTCCTAGATCTTCCGAATAAGCCGTACTCTATAAAATAAGTATTATCGATAACGAACGTCGTAAATAAGGTCGATAATACTAAGGGGCTCTCTTACTTCTTCTATATAATGGTAGCTATACTTAATATAAGTTAACTATATAGAAGTTTTATCAACCTACCTTTCGTGCTTAGGTTATGTCTTACCTATTAAAAAGAATAGCTTATAGCTTAGAACTCTTACTATCCTAGGTTTCGAGCAGAGGTAACGAACGTTACGAACGAGGTCGATAATTCTAGCTTATCTCTTCTCCTCTCGTTAAACGATAGTAGCTATAATTAACTTAAGTTAAACTATATATTACATAACTAGGTCGAGGAGATAAGTAAGAGTATTATCGACCTACTATTCGTACTCGGCGATATAACTTAGTACTTCCCCTTAGTATTAAGAACATTATTATAGCAATCATAGTAATACTCCTCGCTAGTGTATTCTATAGTTATATCTATAACTTCTTCCATTACTTTGTCTTATAGATCTATAGGCTAAAGGAGTTTATATACTACAAACTAACCTAAAAATCTAGACTAAGTTTAATTCCCTATTATGTATAGCGTCTAGAATATACTTATCTAAAGGTAGAATGTTTTTCGGACTTAAGTTATATCTAGTAAGAGCTAGACTAAGTAGACACTCCTAGTAGCTAATGTTTCTAATTAGAAAGCACTATGCCTTACGATACCCCTCGTAAGTAGATTTAATAGTAATAGGATCTTTATATCTTTCTATTAGTTTTAGTTAAAAAGAAGTATATAATCTGCGATGTAGGAAGTAATTACATACGCTATCCCGATATACGGATATAGTCTATCTCTATTACTAGTAATGTCTTCGCTTATAATAAACCTAATATATAGGGCTAGAGTTAACACTAGATAGAGTAGAGTAAAGTAACCCTCTACTCTACTCTACTCTAGTAGAGTCTTAGCTAGAGTAGACTCTAGTAGACTCTAGCTCTAGAGTCTACTAGAGTCTAGTAGTATAGGGCCTCCGTAGAGTAATAACTACCGTTCGAGTCCTAGTCGTAACGCACTTTATTCTTTTTGCACTTTGTTAAACACTATCTAAATCGTTTAAATCTTTAATAATAATACAAAATAGTATATAGTTATGTATTTGCTCTATTTATTTCTACATCTTAGCCTCTTATAGAACTAACTAAACGAGCTTAAATGTCGCACCTAGATTCGTAATAATTCTATATCTTATCTAGTTCTTAATATATTGCGCCTCTTTAATAGCCTTACTAGATAGCTTACCTCTCTACGGTATAACTATATTACCGTAGCTTAAGAAGACCCGCTCCGGCTTATTAGACATTACTAGGATAGTAAAGAGATCTTAGGCCATTTTAGATAGACGTAGATAGGTGTATTTAATGCGTACTTTCGACTAGAACTCTAGGGGGTAATAGGTATTAGGAACCCTACCTTCTACGCACTATCTAGAGTACTCGTTAGTCTCTAGGGATGTAGTATAGAGGTCCTCCTCGTCTAATGTAATGTTAGTATCTATCTATAATATTACTTAAGTAGCTCGTTCCTCCTCTTTATTATTAGTTAAGGTCTCTAGTAGAAGTTAAGAATAATGCTATATCTAGAACTAGCGAATAGCGTGCTTAGATGATTTTATCTAGTCCTATCTTAACTTCTATTTTAATCTTAACTACTTCTAGGTATATGCTAGGTATAGGACGACTACTACGACATATATAGGAGATTAATCGGTAATCTTATAGTAGTTGTTTAACTTTTTCTAGGCTAGGTTAACACCTATCGCTAGCATGCGGTATTCTAGGGTCTACTCTATTAGTATAGTTAGTTTTAGAGGAGGCGGCGTAGGAGGTAGTAGTATCGGTAAGGGAGGAGGTATAGCCTAATTCCGTCTACCTCTAGCGGTCTTAACCGCCTTACGCATTAGTCGGTAAATAGGAAGGTCGTCGTCGAGGTCGATAGTCTAGGACTACGATTAGGACTAAGACTAAGAACTTATAACTACTATACTCTAAGATGCTAGTATATAGCTTATAAGGAGAGGGACGACTAAATAGTTTTAAAGCGGTTTAATAATAACATACTACGCCTTTAGCTTTTTAAAATAAGTAAATAGACGCTCTATAGTAGGAATTACCTACTAGACTACTCTATAAGAAGCACTACTGCCGCGGCCTTTAAGGCGCTAAGTAAACTACTATACTAGCTCTAAAATCTCGTAATATTGCGTTAGGATTACCTAGTCGTCCTAAGTAATAAAGTTAGTAAGGATAGCTAGCTTCTTACGCATCTTCTTAGGTAGTAGTTTAGTATTAAAATTAGTTAGCTTATTCTAATAGTCTTGCTAGTCTCTAAGTGTTTTATAATAGAAATCGTCGATAGTAGGGCGAACTTTAATAAAGACTCTAAGGGCATTAAAGACTAAGTTCTATTAGGTATTATTAAAGGTATAGAGTTTAGTTACCTTAGTAAGTGATAGATAGTTAGCTTATGCCTTTTTAAAAGCTTTATTACGCTAGGGCAATGCTCTAATATAGACGATTATATTCCTAACTTTACCGAGAGGACTATAACAGCGCTAATATTCTAGCTCTTTCGCGGCTAGCTTAATACTAGTAAGCGCTTTAAGGAAGGCTTCTTTATTAGTACCCTATAGTAAGGCGCGAGTAATAAGGTTAAAGATATAGCCGGCGTATCGGAGTCGTCGTTCGGTTACGTTAAAGGTAAATTTAGCTACGAGAGCTTTAATATAGGTGTTATTATTTATAGCATTATCGATAATAAAGAAACTAATGTTACCCTATAAGTTAAAGCGAGTAATAATCTCTATAATAGTCTCTACAATGTTAGCGCCTATATATTTACCTTCCTACTAAGGTAGAGTAAGAAGGAAGGTCTTTAGATTACTATACTTATTAGCAAAATGGTAGTTAATACTATATAATGCCTAGAGGTTCCTTAAAGTCTAGAGATTAAAGGAGAAGTAAATAGTAGAAGTAGCGGCGCGTAGATGCTCTATAATAACACCGACGTAACTTTAGTAGACCTATAATATCTACTTATAGAGTGTTAAATAATAGGGAAGGTAACCCTAAGAGTTAACTACTAGATTAAGCATCTTTAAATAGTCTTATATATAAGGAGACTTAAGAAGACGGAAGGTAAGGTTCTCGTATATAATAAGCGTAGTAACTACGCCCTTCTAAGCTACTTTATTAAAGACAGTTCTATAATGCGCGATATCTTACCTATAGGAAGAATTTAAGACTCGTAATAATGTAGGTTAACTAGAGACTTAGTTAGCGATACTACGAGTTCTCTTAAGGCGAGGGCCGTCCTTATCGATATTATAGACATTAAGAAGGTGTATAATAGCACTATTAGTACTATTAGTAACATTATAAGTATACTTATAATAAGACCGCTACTTATAATACTAGGTATAGACCTAATAATATTTTAGTAGAGTCTCCCCTCTTACTTATATGCGCTAGCTGTACTTCTAGATAAGACTAGAGCTTGCCCCCTTACTATTAGAAATACGCTTAAGGGTTAGTATACAAGACTAGTCGACGTCTTTATAGTAGCTAGTAGCTTCCTCCTCTTCTTAATCGACCTCGAGCGTAGTACTTTAAAAGTTAGTACTTTGTTAATATTCGGTTAGTACGTTTAGTATAGATGTCTATAGTGCTAAAGAGAGTGTATCTAAGAAAGTATAATGATCGGCTATAAGGTAGTGTTATAAGATAGATGTTAGGTTATAGAAGGAAAATTCTTAATAGGTGCCTATTATTAATATTTCCCTCGCTCTACGTAATGTTAGAGTTAGCTAATTAGAGGCTCTATAGGCCGCCGGAAACAGCCGTCGGCTAATTAGAAGCTAGCTTAGTAACGCTACTAGAGTCCACTAGAGTGCTAGAGTTAGGAGCATACTACTCTACTCTACTCTAACCCCCCTACTACTCTACTCTACTCTACTCTACTCTAGCACTAGAGTTTGGAGTAGAGTGGAGTTTTACTCCATCCACCGTCAACTCTGTAATAGGGCGCAAATCCACGTATACTAAATCCAGCTATCCATTTACGATGAATACGAAGATACAGTACATAACGTTAACAGGTATACAACAACTGGGCTAGCAGCTTCTACGAGGATAACGAAGAGAATGCAGCAACACCTTCTGACATCACTGAACCGGCCGTTCTACTTCTTCTCTTGCTCTTCGATCTCATTCTCTGTCTTTATACTGCTCTCGAACAAGCTCAGACGCGTCGTCGCACAGGAGAAATGAGACACACCGGATCAGGCATGGAGACGAGAACCTATTCCAATTCCACTAGCTATCACGACAGTGATCTCAAGAAGGTAAGTGCGTCAGGTGTGCGATCCTTTTCTAGAGGCGCCATTCCCCAGCAACAGTCTTTTGCCGTGTTCCGTTCAAAACGACATAAGGAAGTTGATCAAGATCGTCTGATTCACTGACCTGCTTCGCTGCCTCCTCTTCCTATCATCTCGTCCGCTTGGTCCGCCGAGCTTGAAGAGCGGCAGTACGTCTCCATGCGGTTATGCCGGAGGTTCGTCCGCGTTGTCCATTAGATAAGAGAAATACTGCAGAGTTGGAACAGAACTTTATAGCTTGTTGGAGAAAGGTCTGGGAGCTGAACATGTATAAGAAGACTACTATGGAGTATGTCGACTCAAGGCAATAGATTACGAATTCAGACTTGACCATTGTCTTGTGGACTCAAGACAGTGGTTTGTATGTAGTGTGTAGTCTGCAGGTATTGGAAGGTTTCGAATTGAGCTGAACACTGTGGGTGTCTCAATTTGAAGGCCGAAATCCACAACCAAACCAGACTAGAGAGAGAAAATCTTGCGTATCGCCTCGCTCTCTCGGTCTGCTTGAAGCGTAAGGACAAAATGTGTTCCCAATTAGAGCATTAGGCTACAAGCAGAGAGGAGGAAAGAGGTCATCAGGTCTGTGTCTCCTTACTCTATTGCCAGAATCAATCTCTCTCGGTTATATCATCTTCGTCGAGGGGTCGTTCAAAACACGGGAGATCACAGACCTACTTGCGTTTTCTACTCCCTGGTCTCTGGTCTCTGCTTATCCACACTCTGCGCCATATTACATTGAGAGCCTTCCCTACAGCCAAACAGTAGTATTGCCATTGGTCACAGACCATTGCACCCGTTCTAGGCATGTCTGATTATGCTGGACGGGATTGAAGATGTGCAGTCGACACGAATAGTACTTCCACCGTTATTCATGTTCGGAAATCTGTAGGCCTTTTGTTCGCTTTGAAAAGAACAACCAAGGGTGGCATAGATTCATGGCACTCCAGTCTTTTCTTTGCTCATCTAACTATATTGCAAGTCCAATGCATCTTTTACAAGTGGTTTCTTAGCTTCTCGTTTCCCAAGAAAGGCGGGCTACGTCGTGGTTTGTTTGACCGGTTTATTCAAAAGTGTCGTAGGTGGGAATTGTGAAAGCGGCCAGACATATATACTTCAGGAACTGATGTACCAAGCATTTGATCTCTCCAGTGTCGAGCCTTAGCGTGTGAGCAGCTGAGTACCCAGAAAACTTTCTCATGATTGTCTTTTGACGAGATAACCAAATACACAGTGCTTGATAGCTCAAACTCCTAACAAGAGGAGGAGCATCAGGTCTATAATTCTTTCTTTACCGTCCGTTCTCTCCATATACCTCTAACATCAATCTCTCCAAGTCATCGATGCAGAAAGGATTGATTAGAGAAGACTGCTTCACTGACCTCCCTCTCCCACTCCCCCCTGCTGGACTTATCCTTCGTCTCCTCGTCTGTACATGCCGATATCAACGGGAGACTCGACTTCTGCCTCAGATTTTTCAGATTCGGAAGCTTTGTGTAGAAGAGATAACAAGAGACTAGAAAGTTGAACATTATAACCATGGGAACAAAAACTGTGCGTTCTCAGAAGCTCAGACGATACTGCTATTAGGTCAGACGCAGTGAAGTTCTGGCTGTAAAGTTGGAATTTAGCTTGCGATGTTGATTTCACATTGTGATTAACCGTTGCTAACACTTCGATAGAATCACTCAAACATCTTCTGCTGGAAAGCTGGTTCCGACATCCTAATGCATCATCTTTATGTGCAAACACAATAAGCCATTTGTCGAAGACCACACAAGTAGCCATCATAAGACCATCGAATAGAAATGCAGCCTGACACGTTAAGTCATTTCCTACGGTATCTATAGACATTGGACATCAAAGTCTAGGTGAATCGCCAGCAGGCTGCAAAAGACCGTACATGGAAAACGCGAGCGGAACGAGCAAGCAGCATAAAGATCTAAGTTACGATGCTCTAGACACACGTGCTCCAGAGAGCATCGAGGTAAGGGAATCAGGTCCCTAGTTCCCAGGCTCATACTCCTTTCCACGCCTTTCTCTAGCATCGATCTCTCAATCCATATCATCGTAGCAGAAAAGTGGTCTAAAAGCTGTGTATCATTGACCTGTTCCTCTCCCTCTCCCTCCCTCTTCTGAATCACACACACATATACCTCCATCCATACCACACTCTGTCGATCTAACGGGCGGCCTCTGTGGTGGGTGGTTAAAGGAAACGCATCGACTTACAACAGCAAAATATCTACTCTCCATCAGAGCGATTGAACGGTTTTCACATAGAAGACTACAATGACCTAGTGGATAGAGATATGCATGTCGTAAAAATTTCCAAGACCAGAAAATCAACCATGTCATTCTTGCTTCTCTTTTCCAAGTTATATAAGAATCTCGCGACATCGACACATTCTCCACGGTCACATTATGGTCCATCGCTCACCCTAAGACTCGGTTTCCCTTCTTACCCTTCCACTGTCGTGGAAGCAGAATCCATCGTAAAACAGAAGATTGTGTAAGCGAGGGACGGAAGAAGAAGACATTGGGTCCATGATCCTCGTCGCTTCGAGTCTCCCTCCTGGATACGACTTTCTCTCGCATCTCGAGATACTGGCTAATTAAAGGAATAATTGGATACTTCACTGACCTAATTGTCTCCTCTCCCTTCCCTTCTCTTCTCTTCCTTATCTTCTAACTTATTCTCTGTCTCTTTCTCGCCTGTTCCAATGATTCAACAGGGCAGCGGAGCAGCTTCATCCACGTCTAGTGGTTGATTTGTTGAGTTGCCCAGTTTCCACCGAGAGAATCAAGGTATACAGACTTCTGTAGAGATCCAAAAGACGTCTAAGATCCCAAGATATCGAGTAGAGCGGAAGTCAAGACAAGCCTTTGTGAAACGAGATGAAAGAAACGGACGACAGCGAGAGAGAGATATTAAACACGCGTTCAAGACTTGTTCAAACAAAACTCGATACGTCTTACGGCAGTGGAAGACTGCTTGAAGTCATCTCGCGCGTGTGTTGTGAAAATAAGATATCTTATCATCGAGTGGGCAACGAAAGAGTCACGGGAAGACAGAATTTCAGATCCACGAGTTCCCACTGTTTTAGCCATATCTTCTTGGTCTAATACTTCTGCCGTGTCGATGCATCCAGCCGTGCTATCGTATCGATGATTCGGTTCAATGAACCACTGGTCTCCTTTTCCCTTCCCCGACCTTCCTGTCTGTCCTGACTCCAGCATCTTTAGAGCCAGGACCAGCACAAACCACTGTAGTCAGTAGACAACGACATCTCGCCGAGACCTAGAGAGTTAAGTCATTACGAGAAGAACAAAAACGAGTACAGAACGACCCACCTTATACTTCTGCCCACTGTCATCGTTCGAACAACCATAGTCTACAACACAACAAAGCTAAGGAAGATGAAGAAGAAAATTGCCATCCTGGATAAATTAAAAGAATCCATATCTTAGAAGAAACAACCTTTGACTACTGCTAGATGTCATGAATGGGAGGAGCGGATGAAGACGCTCTTACGCTTTTCGGTGTGGGTAATGGAATATCTCGTTATCAAGAGATCACCCAGACGGAAATGGGGAAAAAGACTGACAGGTCCATGATACTCATCAAATCATCCTCACACTCTAAAGTCCTACAAGCCTAATCATTTTCCTCAATGGCGAGGAAGGCAGGGCATTAGATCTACGACTCCCCTCTCCTTATAATTTCTTTCCCAACCAACAATCAATCCCGTCCGCTTCTATATCTCTACCACATCATCGTCCAAGGAGAATCGAGATGGATGCTATGCTTCGCTGATCCACTTCACCCCTCACCCCTCTACCTCTTCCTTTACCACTGTTTCTGTATCCGTTGTATCATTTTTCCTGTATGTTTCATCTCGTCAGGGCGGTCAAGCCACGGTTTTGCTACAATTGCACCGTTGGTATGAGAAAAAAGGGGGGGAAAAAAAAGAGCCGAGAATTTGCTCGAGAAAGCTTTTGGAAAAAAGGACGGGCTTTGAACGTACGGACTGTTCCAAACTAACCTAATCTCTGATGGGGGTTGTCTGCTCGTTTGATGAAGAACAATAATAAAAAATGAGGCATGGCTGTATACATACCTCTGCTGACTGTCATGTACTCCAGGAGGCCTGTGCCATATGAAACTCACTCGTCAGTAACCAAGAGAGAGCGTAGAGTTGTAAAGTAAGGTGCGCAAAAAGAAAAGATGTATGTAAAAAGTGTTGTTTTGTCTTCTATCTTTTGATATCAAAACATGCCTAGAAAGTTATGGTGGGTTCTTTTTTCGCTACGAAAAACGCATATAATGGATACAATCTCCTTATTTCAGCCATGACTTTTTCTTATGCAAGAGAAGGAAAAGAGAAAGATACTTCTCTTCGGGAATCTTATGCTCTCCTCTTCAACCCCTCAGGCGTAGCATCCCTACCAGTGGCTCCGACCAATTTCTCACCATTGAGTTCAACACTAGGGATACTAGCTCTCATCCTCTCCTTCTCCTGCTCTTCCACCACATCCTCATCCTCCTCTTCATCCTCACTCCTCTCGTCTTTGGCAACACTGCTCCTGACAAACCTCCACGCGATTCTCAAAATAAGCACAAACCAAAAGACGTTGACGGCTTGCAGGGCGAAAAGCAGGGAAAATGTTATTATCTGCGAGATCCAGCATTTGTACTGTTGGGTTTCCCAGTTGAGTTCGAAGGGGCCCACGGTGCGGAAGGTGGTCAGGACGGCCCAGAGGATGTGTAGGTTTAGGTAGTGGCGGAGGTAGAACCAGACGCCGATGAAGAGGCCGAAGTAAGGGCCTGTAACGGGGGAGTTGAGGTAGTTGAGGACTTTTGATGTCTGCGAGAAACCGTTAGTAAGATACCCCAGAACAGAATATCGAATAGAGATGCTCCAAACTTACAGCGAGGAAGAAGTCGGAAATGTCCATGGTGATGTAAACGGCAATTCCCATATATGTAAAGTGGAAACGGTAGCTCAGCCAGATCAAAGCGAGCGTAACCACATGATGCAGAACCAGCTCTTTGAAATCCTTTCTCGGCTTCTCCAGCATCAACAACAATACAATAGCCTGTTGAGCCCAGTAACTCGCTTGCAACAGATAGTAAGCTTTAAACACAGCTTCATGACTGCGGTGAGGGAATCCTTCGAACATGGCTGTCGTGTTGAAATACCACACTGGCGAGCGGCGCATGACGTACAAGCCAAAGGGACCGAAAATGGCAAAGTAAATGGCAGTGTAGAATTGCTCCATGAAACGTGCTTGTTTTGCTTTGCGCTGGATGCCGAGGCGGATGGCTAGAGGGCGGATCATGCGTTGCATGAGGAACTCGCGAGTGAAGCTGAGGACGATGGTGTAGAAAGCGACGAATGCGAAATCGGCCTTGCCCTTGCCATATTGCGTAGGCTCGCCGGCCGGGGTGTCCAGAGGGTAGGCGAGGAAGATGCAGTTGTAGAAGGGGTTCGAGGTGGAGGGATTGACGGCGTAGAGACCCAGGACCAGGAGCATGAGGATCAACGGGTTCAGCCAGGTGTGTCGAAGGGAGACGCGTACATAGCGCTTGAGGAGGCTGCGTGCTTTGCGACGCTTCGATGTTCGTGTAGGCTTCTCTTGTGTAGGTGTCGGTGTACGCTGAGGGGGTCGTGTCAGCTCAGTCGGCAGTACATGTACAAGGCAATTGACATACCTGCGGCAAGGAGGTCAAGGTCGCGAGAGCACCGACTCCCGTATCACCCCGTGGCTCTCCTCCAAGACTGCTAGACTTGCGCCGGGGCCGAGGCTTGCTCATCGTGACTGGAGGTCCGCCATGTTTGTCGAATGCACCCTTGGGAGGACTCAGTGGAGGAAAGGGCTCCATCTTGTTGTCGGCCATTGCATGTACAATGTCGTGTGCTACAAGTGAACAGGAAACAAAAAAATGATCACCGCCGGTCCCGGGAGCCATCAGCGCCGGCTGCCCCCACATCCGTCAACAATCATCTCGGCGCTTCCCGTAGCAGCCGACGACCAATTTCACATGTTTCACCCTGTGACGTGTGCTGATTCCTTCATGAATTATGCTGGTCCATCCATGAATTATGCATTTCGTCTGTGAATCTAATGCTGCCGTTATGCCATGCTTGCTCTGTGTCCATTCGCCTGGATCCTCTTGCGTCAAAGCCATCTGATCTTCCTTCCCCTCGAGGCCGCGGCTTTCTTCCTTCACTGAACTTCCCTAGCTTCCATCGTCGCGGAGCCTCGGCAGCAATATCTTCAATGTCTTGTTTGTGCTCAGTGCACCACATCATCACCAATTCTTTCAAGCGGTGTCCATAGCATCGCCAGCGTTCTGTCCTCCGCGCTTGTCGGTCTTGATGTACTCGACAAACTCATCAATGACACCGGGCCAAGCAGAGTCCTCGCTCCAGAAGCTGAGAGCCTCGTCGGCAAGAGTCTTCTCGGCGAACACCAGAGTCTGATCCCACATGTCCTTGTTGACACTCTTCTTGTACTTCTCTTGAAGGAATTCTATCCACCATTCGAGCCAGGGAGTGTTTTGCGAAGTCCACTCGAGCGATGGGCTGGTGAACAGCAGACGCCAGTACTCGGTGGCCATGTCAAGTGCGACTGCCTTTTGTCCTTGAGCGCGTGCGAGGAGGAAAGTGTGCTTGTAGATTTGCTTGAAAGTAGGGCGGAAAGTGGGCAAAGCGAGGCTTTGGCGTCTCTGTTGTACCGTGTCGCGCAATTTCTTGATATCGGGGATACTATGCGATCGCTGTCAGAGACAGTTCATGCACTGTGAGTTCTGTGAGACTTACCCAAGAGCGGCGAGGCTGTCGACGAACTCTGTGCGTGTGAGTCTACCCAGAGAAGGCGACTTGACGAGCTCTGAGAAGATGAGAGCACCGACATCTTCGGGGCTGACTTCTATGTCGTTGAGGAGTGCCATGGTGCCTTCGATGTTCACCTCGTCTGGTTCGTTGGCTACATCTTCTCGGTACTTGTCGAAGAGCTTGTTGAGTGTAGACTTGCTCACGGTGCTGGCCTGGCCGCCACCTACAGCAAAGTACCTGCCAAATGGGTAAGCGTCGATGTCCATGGGGTCGCTCATGTTGAGAATATTTGGCGTGCGTGCAAAAGGGAGAGTTCGTAACACGCAAAGCAATGCTTGTGTCTCAGCCCCGGCTGGTTGTTTGCGCGCAAATCACTCTCACCATCCCATCGTCGTCCATCAACGTCAAGCTTTGACTGTCCACCCCGAACTTCCGGAACTGCTCCCTCGTGCGACGACGAAATTGTGGAGAGAAGGAAAGTCTTAACCTACTGATTTGCTGCTGCCGATGTGTTCCAGTTGTGGTTACGCAACCATTTTGCTGCTTGTACTCTGTCCGTGCTAGTGGCTTCGACAAAGGCCTGGATGGCTGCTTTCTGCTGCGTCGTGTATGCTGGAGGCATGGTTGTACTAGATCAGCCTGCTGAATCTGGAAAGAAACGAATGATATGTGCTCCAGTGAGAACGAGCGCGAACGATGAGTGAGGATGTTGACAACGAAATAGATGATGGTGATAGAATGGAAAGTTGATCAACAGCAAAGGCAGCGATACAATAATGACGCCGACGCCCGATACGCTTTGATCCGAGCTCGCATCTCATCGATAAGATAAGACAAAGTTCAGAATCTCCACTGTCTAGTCTTGCCAAGAAAACGATCACAGAACGGCTACCATGATGGGCAAAGGAGGAGGTAGAATGTGTATAATGAGAGATTGTTGGACTTACACGGTCTGCTCGACTTCTTCATAGGGGGCGATGATGCTGTATCTTCGGATGCTGTGGTGGTCCTTTTACGCTTAGTTGCGACGGGCATGTTGATGAGAGGATGGTGGCCAACGATCTCTGTTTTGTATCCCGGGATTGTCGTAGAACGAGAGTTTTCGGTACACGGTAGGCGCTACTGGTGATAGTAGGGTCTACTGGAAGTCGGTATGAAAGCGAAGGAACGATCCCGGGGGCGAAAGTGTTGCCGTCTTCTGGTTACTGACTAGAAGTTAAAGAGACTGGCGATATCAGAAATAGCCGTTAATATAGTGAGCACGGTGAGCAAGTGTGTGAAAGCACGATACAGAGCAGGCTCCAGCGGACAAAACACTTGAAAGTGCTGGCTGATAATAGCTCAATCTTGGCATTCCCATCAAGGAAAGAGCAGTGATGACAATCAGCGGAAAGAACAAGTGACGAGCATCATTTGAACAATGTTAAAACAGGTATTACAGGGATATATAACTACAAAAGCTTGCTGAACGCTGCTTCTTCTCAATCACCAAGAGGCATGGCCTCAAGCTCCTCGCTCAACGATCTCCAGTTCTCAGCACTCAACTCAGCATACTTTACACGCTCTTGACCCCATTCCTGGTGCATTCTGCTGACATGGTACTGAGAGGACTGGAAGTGCTGAATCTCATCCCTGACACACTCCTTGATGAATACACCACGAGCATGCTGGTCAACTATTGATTGCTTGTCCTGGAAGTTGTGAGCGAAGAAATCACCAAACATGGGGAAAACGAAGACATACCTTGACAATGGCACTTTCGACCTTTTCGGCTTCGCCAGGCTTGATCTGTGACTCGTGCCTTGAGCGAATACCAGACAACTTGCTCTCGTTGGTTGCGATGCGACGTTCCAACTGGGGGATGTTGTCGCGTGCATAACGATCACGACGGTCGAACATGTCCCTCATGCTTACCAGAGCATCACGCTGGCGCTTGAGGTCCTCCAAAACGCCCAAATCCCATGCTCTGGCTTCATCTTCGAGAAGAGTCTGATTGGTTGAAAGATGCTTGGCTGTACCATTGAGACCGCCGTTCAGAAGCTCGACTTCGTTGGTGTCCATGGCATAGGTGTCGGCAGAGCATTCAGTAAGGCTTCCGAGAGCCATTGAGAGGCGAACATATTCGCTTGCGAGCCCCTCGTTCCGCTTGATCAGTCTCTCGACCATGCCACACATATTGATATAAACTTCAGTCGACCGGCGTACACCATTTCGGACAGTGTCGAAGAGGTCAGAGAGGTTCTGGGGGAGCGAGTCTTCAAGACCTGGAGGTAGGGGCTTTCCAGTAAATTCTTCTTGCACGGAAATAGAGGCTTGCTTCCGCCATACAGCGAGTTCCTGAAAATGTTAGTTATGCACAAGCAAGACAGAGGGTAGGGGCCGAACGTCTACCGTAGGAACTGTCAAGAACATGATGACAAGCTGGTCTTGACTGAGAGCAGGGTGTCGCACAAGTGCGTTCGCAAAGCGTGCGAGACCTCTCCTTCGCTTCTCGATAAACAGAGTGTCAGCAGCAATATGCTTACCATTGACTGCGAATTGTATCAGTTTTGTGTCTCTAACAATGGACGTCGGATAACTTACTCGCGACACGCTTAGGAGGAAGAAGAGGCAGCTGTCTGAAGGGAAATTTCTTATGCAAGCAGTCCAGCAACCAAACAAAATCACTATAGCGACGAATGACACGACTGTTTCTCCTGATGCTAGAGACCTCGTAGTTGCGATGTTGGAACAAAAACATGCCTTCCTTCTCTTCAAGCACGTTGACCGTGATGAGCTCTTCAGGGCCAGTCGCGCCACTAGGCCTGGACGCGCCGAGTGGTCTTCTCACACTGCCGGAGATCTCGTTGTTTCCGCTCGTTGGCTCACCAAAGCCTTCGTTGCCAGGTGCAGTATTGAAGCCATCGTTGGACGCCGAGTAGCCGCCCCAGCCACTTTCAGCTGTTGTTGGTCGCGACTGCTCGAACGAGGAAGGATCTGGAGTCGCGGAATCGGATTTATCGGCAACGGAAGTGGTGGTGAAGTTGCTGGTGGTTCTAACATGAGGGGGGTCTGCGCGACCGTTGACGCCTCCGTTTGGGTAGGTCGAAGAGGCAGCTTGGGCGTACGAGGCAGGTGCAGCAGCAGTTTCTTCGTGGTGGTGGTTCTTGTGCAGCGAGGGGCTTCCCCAGGGGTCATCGCCAAAGCCGTAGCCAGGTGTTTCAAGGTTCTGGGATTGGGTAGCGCCGGAGTCTGCTTGAGGAGGAGGACCGGTGGGTGTACGAGGAGGCTTCTGCTCTTGCTTGGGAGGAGCAGTCAGGGAAGGCAGGTTGGGTACTGGCAATTGTCTTCTACGCTCATCGACAGCATCCAAACCCAGCTCTTCTCCCTCTTGTGCCAGACCAATCAGGGCCAACACAACGTTGACCTCGCCGCGACCCAAGACACGAGAGTCGTCAGCCTCGGAGGCGCCGATGAGCTCAAGGATCTTGGACTGCTCGGGTTGTCCAATACTGCTCTCCGACAACAAGCTCTTGATCTGGCGAACGGTGACTCCGCCTTGTCCACTGCTATGCGACAGAAGGGCATCGAAAATATCGACATAACGTTCGGGCACGTCGCCGGCTGGCAGCAACGTCTTGATCAAGTCTCCTCGTTGGCGCGTGCTGTTGTGCTTCTTGGGAGCAGGAAAGTCCCAGGGCGATTGGCCGTCGTCTGCATCGTTGGCCTCGGCGAACAAGCCCGAGTTGGCCGAGGTGCTGCGAGCTGCCGGCTGCTCATCGTCGTCAAACAGCGACGACTTGTTCTGAGGTGCCGCTGGCGTTGAGGGTGGTGACTCTCCGAAAAGCGACATTGCTGCTCGATATGCGCGTCTGTGTGTGAACAAGAGCACAAGGGAAACCACAGAGCGACTTGTCGTGCAGCAGAGACGCGGTGAGACAAGGGCAAGACACCAGGCCCGCCAACCTCCGCAATGAGAGAGCTCGCGAGACCAAGCGTCCGTGCCGCCGAACGTCATCACCACCTGAATGTCCTTGCTTTGCCTTTAACGGCCGAGGTATACCTTAGGCCAGCCATCGTCCCATGTTTCTGACTTATTGGTTCCAATATCTTTATGACTTTTCCCTTTGGCAATTAGTGATACCTGCTTTCTCGCATGTTAAACACTTACACGGGTACACCTCATTGACATCTGAACTTGTATTCGGGGGCCAGACGAAACTCTTTAATCACAAGGAAACCTCGAAAAGTCAGAATGTCATGAAAGAAAGGAGATAATATTAAGCTATGCGTTCCTTGCCGAGTTTGAACCCCTCGACTTTCCGATGCACAGAAATTGAATCTAGAACCAAATGCAAGACATGACCTTCCCATATGTACATTTCGAAGATGAGAAAAAAGAGATTCGTGAAAGTGAAAACAGAGAACAGAGATGATTAAAAAGAGTACGCCATGGTGCGTCGAGACGCGCTTAACAATGGAGGGATCCGTGTTGGATGTTTAGTAGCGTTCACGAGGACCGTTACCATGCTCATGGAGAACATCATCAAAGTAGGCGCTGGGAGCACGTTGTCCGGGCAGGTTGCTGCTGACATTGCTGCCATCATCTGGCTGAGCACCAATGCCGACAGCTAAGCTGCTTGTGCTGGGTTGAGCATACAGAGGGTGGGTGGGGCTAAGCAATGCGTTGGAGCCAGTTCGTTGATGTTGATGAGGGTTGACACTGCTACGAGGGCGAGAACCGTCACGGCTAGATGGTGGAGAATACTCGGCACGAGAGTAGCGGTTGACGGTAGGCTGGAGACTTGGTGCACCTCCCAGGACCATAGAATCGCGTCCGCCAGCTGCTTGAGCACCAGGGGTGGCGTAGTATCCTGCAGGCAGGTAGGTGGAGCTACGGTTCTGGTTGACAGGCATGTATGCTGAGTTGCGTTGACCGGCGGTAGGCGAGAAGAAGAGTGAAGAAGGATCGGCCGTGGGTTGCGCACTCTTGCGATTTTCCTTCTTGGGTCCTGCGGAAGACAGAGGCTTGCCTGCTGAGGTGAGAGCGTCGAGAGACAGAGACGAGCCTTGAGGCATGGCGTAAAGATTGCCACCAGGGCCGTATTTTGTCTTCGCATCCGAGGCCATGACACTTGCCATAGCGGCACGCTTGACAGAGCGGTCGATACTCCAAGCAACCATGGCACGCCATGCGAGCACACAAGCACCCAGGAAAGCCAGACAGGCACCTACAGCGATGAAGATGGTGCCTTCGGGGGCTTTTGATCTTTGCATAAAGGGAGCATCGGCGGTGAAAGGGATGACCATGTCAGGGACGGTGGCACCAGCGAGAGTGGGGAGGTCGGTGGCATGCGAGACGGTATTGGAAGCGGCGCCAGAAGTTTTCGAGGCGGCCGACGAGGAGGCCTTGGAAGAGTCTGCGGTCGACGATGCGGCAGCGCTGCTGCTGCTGGACTTGACGAAAGATGACACTCCAGTCAATTTGTCTGTTGAAGGGGCTGCAGTCGAAGCAGCCGATGACGCTCCTGTAGTAGCGGCGGCTGTTGTCTGATCCGTGTTCTGAGCGGCAACCAGGACAGCGCCGGCGGCGAAGGCCAGCAAGATGTTGTTCCTCCTCATATTGTGCGTCGGTCTGTGGGCGAATGTTTACCCCGATATGTGAAGCCCCTTCGCGACGGGCGATGAAAATATGTCCTCCTGGTCTGGGTAATCACAAGGCGTAAGAAGTGTTTGAGACGAATGAGCGTATCGATAGCGAGTGAGTGACGCAAGTTCAATGCAGGTAGAGGGCGAGATGCAGCAGATTTGCAGGTTTGGTAATGCAAAGAAGGTGGATGCGTTCTATTCTTGTCCCCGTTCCCGCAGTCCCCAGTCCGTGGCGCAGGGCAACCTAGCAGTCTCTTGGCATT
This sequence comes from Aureobasidium pullulans EXF-150, assembly GCF_000721785.1. NCBI lineage: Eukaryota > Fungi > Ascomycota > Dothideomycetes > Dothideales > Saccotheciaceae > Aureobasidium > Aureobasidium pullulans. The sequence continues at coordinate 325,224 of NW_021941022.1, forward strand.
GTTGATCTGCGACATCCATTTCTTATCGCAACTTTGCGTCTGAGGTTCGTTTCACCAGAGCATGAGAAACCCTTTCCCACCCACCGACTCTGTGCCTGGACATGGCCGCGTCCATCTGGCTTTGTTGCCGCCGGCAACTCCAATCCTACAGACCTTGACCTATCAGTATCCCCTCAAGCTGATCTCGCCTACTCCTGTGACTATAACTTCATCTGCCGACAATGACTCGTCGCATCAGGTCCATACACTCTACATTTTGACCTATGGCGGTGGTATAGTTGCTGGTGATACTCTCACCTTACGTATTGATCTCGATCCTACCACCCGTCTGCTCATCCTCACTCAGGGCAGCACCAAGATCTTCAAGACTCCGGCCCCATCGACTCTCAGTCGGCAAGATATGAATATGCATCTGAAGCCTGCTGCTGCTCTTGTCTATCTCCCGGACCCAGTCCAACCTTTCGCTCAGAGCGCCTTTGAGCAAACCCAGCGCTTCTACATCCATCATCAACAGGATGTTCCGAATGCGAGCATTTGTGTCTTGGACTGGGTATGTCAAGGTCGCAAGGCTCTAGGTGAGGACTGGAACTTCTTCAAGTATGCCAGCAAGAACGAGGTATGGCTTGTCGACGGATCCCGCGGGCCCGATGAGACGAGACTGTTGCTCCGTGACAATGTCACATTGGACGCCAGTGACGACGCTATACAAACTCCCTTGACGAGGCGTATGGACGGTCTCGGTGCTTTTGGTACTTTGATCTTGTACGGATCCATGTTCGCAAGTCTTGCGACATTTTTCATGGAAGAATTCAAGGCGATACCCCGGATAGGAGGAAGGAAATGGGACACCAGCGACGATGCTGACGACGCAATACGAGATCTGGAACCTCTCGTGATCAAACGGAAAGCGAGACAAAAACAAGAAACGAGCGATGGCCTGTTATGGACGGCGGCACTGATACGAGGGTGTGTTGTTGTCAAATTTGGCGCACGAGAAGTCGAGGGTGGAAAGCGTTGGTTGCGCTCTATGCTTGATACCGAAGGCAGTGTCCCCGCTCATTTCGGAGAAAGAAGCTTATTATGCTTGCGATAGACTCGTAAGTTCCTTATACCCGGCATTGATTGCGCGGCACATGTACAATAATGTGCTTGATGAACATTCCAGACTCTACTCATCCCCTGAGGCTTTTCTCATCAGAGCACGGTATTGCTCGATGATGTTTTTGCGCTCTGCTCCAAGCTCTTCTCTCCTTGCCAAACTACCAGCAGCGTTCGGCACGTCGGCCACATCTGCTCTGGCTCCGTTCTTGACCTTGAACTTCTCCCTGGGTATCACAGTGAACTCGGGAGGAGCCTGTGCCACGTCGTGTAGTCCCTTGGGTTTGTCTCGTTTCGTCTTGAGCACTGCCCAGATGTCCTCGTTATCCTTGGACTCTCCAATCATCCTTTGACGCTTCTTGCCGTACAGAACGGGCACGCCCGAGTCCTCTCCGTACAATGCATTACGTTCTTCCTCCTCTTCCTCACGCTTTTCTTGCTCTTCCTCAGCCTTGTCCTTGATCCGCTGGTCTTCCTTTCTCCATTCGTCGTACATCTTGTGCATTCTCTTCTCAGTCTTCGTCCGTGTGACCTTCTCGCCTGGTGCTAGGCCCTGATTTCCTTTCCGCGCCAAACCAGTCACCGGCAATGTCTGATCTACACGAGCGTTGAAGTCTCGTAATTTCTCGCCAGGCTGGATTTTCGGCATTTCCATTGTCTTTCCTTTTGCTTTTTGCTTGATGTCCTCTTGACGCTTGCGCTTCTTGCTTGCCGTCTTTGATTCATTCTCGTCTGGAGTTGGCTGGGGGTTTTGTCGCTGCATCAGTCGGGCAAATGCCTTCGGTGTGTCGTCGAACTTGTATGCATTCTTTCCAGCGATAGACTTCTCAGTCTTTCTCTTCTTCTTGCCGTCGGAAGTGAAGACGGTTTGCGCATTCTTTCCTACGGGCAAAGCCTTTGCGACGGCTGTGGGCGGCAAGTTGTAACTGCGCGATTAGATGTCAGTATTTCGTGTTCAAGATTTGAGTTGGAGGTGGCTGGATTTGAAATTACTCGTCGGCATTGTCATCCCTTCTTCTGTGTTTGTGAGGCATTATGGCGTGTTACTGCAAGCGAAAGTTGTGATAGTTTGCGGATCGCGAGTTTGTGCCCAAAAAAAAGTCTCGACATGAAAGCGTTGCACGACGTGATCGGCACGTTTGACAGACTAGCAAACCAAAGCTGGGGAGAAACCCCGCACGGCCAATAAGATCAATCCATCATCCACGACTTCACTTTCACTGCTGTCGTTGAAGCCACAGCCGACATCGTCTTTGAACATGTTTCTTGTCAATTTGCTATGCGTGCCTGAGGAAAGTGTCCCTGCGCGTGCATGATTGGTTCACATGTCAACGTCTTCGAGGGGTAACTTTCCTGTCGCGAGTTTTGGGCTTGCTCGAGTCCAAGAAATGCAAGCCTCAAAGGCGGTCTAGGCACGGCCTGAGCGAACGATGTCCCCAAGGCCGAACCCGTGTTGCTTGCCGACATAAACTCTGGCCCGCCCGCGGCCACCGTGATATCAAACCATTGTCCCCGTGTGCTACTCATCTGCTGCAGTCATTCGTTGTTGAACACACTCGTTGCTGATCAGTTTTGACCCATCGCCGTCGTCATTCTTTTGAGTACTGAGCAAAAGTCGTTATAAAACACCTGCCGCACTTCACCCCGTCATCGGGCTCCACATATATCTGAGATACCAAGGCCGATATCACAACTATTTGATCTGGAGTTACCCTGCTAAACCAGTTTCTGAACTTGGTGCTACATTCCACACACACTCACTCCATGGCACCTTCCGTTCTGGAGATTACACCCTTGCCGGAACAAACTCCACCTAGAGAACCATCCCCCGCAGAGGTTGAAGATGGATACTATCAACCTATTCCTTCGCGACGCTGGTATTCTCTTATCCTCGATATTCTCGACCCTATGACTCTGAGACAACGTTCTTCTCACGCTCATCCTCATCATATCTTTACGGATGAGAGACCTCGTACTTCTTTATCCGCCAAGAAAGAGCAATATGTCGTCACCGAAACGCCTATACCGGAGCCAGGACCGACACCAACGCTCGAGAAGAGACATCGAGTAATTGCAGTTATCAGACTGGCATGCATACTCGTTCCTGTGACTGTGTTGTGTCTATTGTAGGTTGCTAGGCTTGGCTGTGATCTTATCAGGGCTAATCAGATCTCTAGTGGTATTCTGCATATTGTGTCGTTCGCTTTGAACGGACATGCCTTGCTATTGCAAGACGATCTTGACTTCTTGCCTGATTGGGGACATCCGGGCAAGATTGGTGCGGGCCTCGCACACTACCCTACTGATGCTACCCGGGATGTCATGCCTATCCGTAAGTTCTCCCGACATTTTAACTCAGTCAATGTTTTGCAAACAAACGAAACAAGAGCTAACTCTGGATCCGTAGCGGTGCATTCTCACAATGATTACTGGAGGCGGATACCCCTGTACGAGGCCTTGCATTACGGATGTACCGGTGTAGAGGCAGATGTCTGGCACGTTGGAGACGATCTATTCGTGGGCCACAGCACATCTGCCTTGACCCCCAATCGTACATTCAGAAGTCTCTATGTCGATCCTCTCATCGCTCTGCTGGATAAGCAAAATCCCCTCACTGCATTCGCAGATACTAAGAACCACGGCGTCTTTGACGAGGAACCAGATCAGACACTAGTCTTGCTAGTCGATCTCAAGACTGATGGCCCCACTACGTTCCAAAAAGTACAAGAGCAACTCGAAGGTCTTCGCTCGAAAGGCTACCTCACCTATTTCAACGGCACACACACGGTTCCTGGTGCGATTACCGTGGTCGGCACAGGAAACACTCCTTTCGATCTCTTGACGGCCAACACTACCTACCGCGACATCTTCTATGATGCTCCCCTAGGCATGCTCTACGAACCCTCTCCGATCACCCTAACCGACCTCAACGTCGACCCCTCCCTATCCAATCTAGCAGAAATCGACGACTACCACCCTTCCTCAGCAGGTCAAGGCAAAACAGGTCTTCCTGCAGATACCCCTGCTTCCGCCTTCAACGCAACCACATCCTACTACGCCAGCTTGAACTTCAAAAGATCCGTCGGCCGTGTTTGGCGAGGGAAGTTATCGGAGAGACAGATGAAGATAATCCGTGGGCAAATCAGGGGTGCCAAGAAGGCGGGCCTGAAAGCAAGGTATTGGAACACACCAAAATGGCCCGTCAGTCTTCGCAACCACATCTGGCATATCTTGGTGGAGGAAGGTGTAGGTATGCTCAACGCCGATGACCTAGAGGGCGCAGCTATCGAGGACTGGAGACGATGGAAGCACGAATGGTATGTTTGAAACGTCCCCTTTTGTCATCAGTCACGCCTAGGAATATGTATATCATGAATCACGAAGAACGAAATTTCTCCTTTTTTCCCAAGTATCAGTGTCGCTTTCTTTCCACCCATCACTTTCTTGAAATATGTGATGAGATGAGTATTCTTGAATTCTGTGTGACTTGATTCGGCATGGTTTTTTTTTTTTTCTATCCTGATCGATCGTCGAACAACGCTTCCACATTTCCTCGAAGCATTGCCCAACAGTGGAACGGGGATGGCCATATATGACACTTCGACCGACTCGAGTGCAGCTTGGGCGAAAGAAAGTACAGCAAATGTCAAGGCGATGCGGTACGCGATAAAAGGCATGTGGCAGCATATTACTGAGGCCGGTAGACTGATCTCGGCTGAGAGATTCAAGCGATCATGCCGCTACTGCGTACCGAAGCCCACCATGCATGCTGTAGAGATTCGCGATGAGACGGGTTGCCTAGTAAGAGAGTGCGGCAGTAACAAAAACACCTCCATCTTAGATTAATTCATGGGCGAGAAATGCCGCTTACTTAAGTGAGAAAATGTATATGCCCATCCGCTCAATTACCGATTTGAAATATTGATGACAAGAATGAAACTCGTAACTCCGTGCGCAATGCTTTTTCGCAAGAAACGATGACGCTTTGTGTGGTATTTCCCACTGATGGGAAGTGGATTTAGTAGCCATTTGAGCTTCCGTACATGGAGTGCTGACGAGGGGCCTGGTGATACAGGCTGCTGTCGTACTCGCTATCCATGTACATAGTGGCTCTCTTTTCCTCTTCGTTGAGGAGCTGGGCCTTGAGGTCCCAGTTGTTGACTCTGGCGCCGACAGAAAATTCGAGGTCTTCTTTAGTGATAGAGTCCCAGAACTGGTGCAGATGTGTTAGAAAAAGAGGTATGCAGAACGAAGAGTGAAGGAGAAGAATCTTACCTTGTAGATCATCATGACTGCAAGGAGGTTGCAGACAGTGGCGAAGACGAGACCATCCATGTAATGGGCAATGCCTTCGCAGACGGCCTTGCCGAAAGCGTAGATAAGTACCTGGCCTACGACGAAGAAGAAAATGCCGAAGGCGATGTGACCCAGCGGCCATCTGTCCTGAAGTGTTCCGGTGACTAGCAGAACCTGCATGACGACGTAGACAGCGAGGAAGATTGCGTTGAAGATGTAAAGAACGACAAAGAGGCCAACAGTGTTATCAGGGCCGAGACCACCCCAGCCTTGGAAGGTCAAGATGCTGATGAGGAAAGTGATGGCGAACATTGTAGCAGAGCAGATTCTAAGCAACCAGACGCTCAAGAAGGTACCATCTTCATATAGTTGGAATCCGACGAAACCAGCGATCATAAGGGAGATACAGGTGGCGGAAGAGAGACCATTCTGAATAGCGACGAACCAAGGGTATGCGCCAGAGCCAGGAGGGACAACGCCGCAGTCGACGAGTAGGGAAATGATGGTGAGCAGGAAATAGCCCCAGAAGAAACTGATAATCTCCTTGCGACCTTGAGACGAGTGTCAGTTGCAAACACAGACTAGGTATACTCAAGCGACGGCGACATACCAACAGCTGTGAACTTGCTGCGAACGTGGACAATCATAATGACAGTCATGAGAAGAGCGCAGATGTGGGCGATGCCGGCAGCGCCCTGAAAGATGACTGTGTTGGCCACCTCGATGGTGCGCGAGTAACAGGCCGGCTGTATTCCCTTGGTTCCCTTGACGCCATTACTGCCGACCATCGTGCAGAGCGGCAGCGCCGCCTGCTTGCATATCGAGTCGAAATCTCCGAAACCCATCCTCCTGTGTGTGCGTGTCTTGTTTCTCTTTTGTTATGTGTCGCGCGTCGACAGGGATCGGAGTATCTTGGGCGCAGTCTTTGATGAGGTGTATAGATGCGAGAAAGCGAGCGGCGGTATAGCGAAAGACGATGTTGAAGCTGAAGCAAGACGGTACTGCTGTCTCGAGGGGCAACTCTCGAAACGTTCCTTCCTCTTCCGTATTTCGTGTCTCTCCAAATTCCAATCTATTTTCAGGCACATGATGGCAACATTTTACGATGGAGCTTGGCAGACCCTGCATCGGCGCGCGAGCGAGCCGCCTGCACGCGCGCACGCTCTTTGATTCAAACTCTCTGTCCGCTGCGAACTCGTCCAGCCTGCATCTGCAGATTAATCAGGTCGCTTTCTACCCAACCAGCCCTCTGAGCATCGACAGACTAACTGTCATCGAACAGTCGACTTCATGCATGCTGCTCACGGGCGGACACGGCAGGCACTCAAATCATAATCCGAAACATGATCTCTCACACCGGGCCTCTCTCCCCACAAGCCACGAAAACAAGAATCGCGGAGACCCCATGAAGAAATTCGAAGGTGGGCATCGTGCCTACTTCGTGGGTTTGTTTCGAGTGCGGGGTATATCTATACTTTCCACAACCGCTCTCTGACAGATGCACTTGTACGCCAAAAGGTAGACCGCGGTAGGGCATAACACAGTCCGGGACGGAAACGCTGTCTTCCGCCGGCTCCACATACATTATGCCCACATGCCATTCGACCATGCACTGTGATGTCGAGTCTGGATGCTGTGTCTCCAGAAGGTCAATCGACATGTATAAAGCCTGCTTCTTCTTCCTACGTGACATCCTAACTCATTACAACCTTGACTGCCATTACTGACCATGCCACAATTTTCAATGGCTAGCCTTGTGTGGATCTATCTTGCTGTAGGAATCATCTACCTCTCCTACAAGGTATGTAGACCCATTTCTCTGCAAAGTCATCCATCTCACAGTAATAGATCGTACGCAGGGCCTTCTTTACACCTTTACGAGGCATCCCTGGGCCATGGCATGCATCATTGGTCAATTGGCGATTGAAGATAGCAGTACTCGGTGGTGCTCGAGCAGACTACATTCATGCACTCCATCAATTATACGGACCAATTGTCAGGATTGCACCCAATGAAATCGCCATCAACGATCCAGCCAGCTTCAAAGATATCCACAAGATCGGTTCTGGTTTCACCAAGACCAATTGGTATGAATACCTGAACACCAACGGCGTTGGCAAATGTCCTGGCGTCTTCAACATAACCAATCCTAAGGAATATGCAGCCAGACGCAAGTTGCTGGCTAGAGGCTTCAGCCAGCGACATATTCGTGAACAATGGGAGAGTGTTGTTCGTGAGAAAGTCGATCTGGCCGTCGCCCGCATCAAGTCGAATGCCACCTCTGGAACAGCCGATGTTCTCAAGTGGTGGACATACCTCGCCACAGATGTGTCTGCTCATCTCATGTTCGGCGAGTCTTTTCACATGCTCGAGAGCGGGAAACGTGTACCTTACATCGAAGCTTTGGAGAAAGCTACCATTTGCTCCGCCATAAGCTGGGAGCTTCCTCTGGTCTACTGGATAGGTCGCCGGCTACCATTCCCTGCCATGAGAGCCATCTTCTATGCCAACAGTGTCTTGCTCGAGCAAGGTGGTGTAGCAATCAAGAACAGCAAATCTCAGGAATATCAGACATCCAACATCTTCGCCACTGCCATCAATGAAGCAGAAAAGGGTGACGGCACTATGACCGATGAGGAAGTCCAGACAGAGGCTGGAAATTTGATTGTTGCTGGTTCCGACACCACAGGCATCACACTTACCTACCTAACATGGTGCGTTCTGAAACAACCTGCACTCCAGAAAGCTCTCGAGGAAGAGGTCAGCGAGGCTGATGGACTGCTTACTGATGCTTCTCTGGAACAACTGCCTATCCTGAACGCCGTGATCGAAGAGACACTTCGCCTATATGGAGCTGCACCAGCAACCCTACCCAGGCTCACACCCAAGGGTGGCGCTACTTTCAGAGACTACTACATCCCTGCTGGCACTGTTGTGGGCACTCAGAGCTATTCTCTCCACAGAGACCCCCAGCTTTTCGCCAACCCCGACAAGTTCGATCACACACGCTGGTTACCACCAAATGAACTATCGCCCTTGGCAAAAGCAGTCTTCTCGCCTTTCGGCGCAGGATCCAGAGTCTGCATTGGCATTCATCTAGCACGCATGGAGCTTCGACTTGCTACCGCGAAGTTCTTCCGCGAGTGCAAAGGTGCGAAGTTGGCGCCTTCGACTACCGATGAGAGTATGAAGCCTGTCAACTTCTTCCTCATCACGCCTCAAGCACACAAGTGCGAAATTAACATGTAACGAATATACGAGATCTATGAGCCTGCCACCAACAAAGACTTGTTTCATGGTCGAGCCATCAGAATTGCTTGACTAGGTAACTGCAGCGATTGAATAAATGTCAGGCACGTCTCTTTGCAGAGGCACGCCATTCCGACTCGAGACCATGGCTTCTGCCAGCGTGCTTTATCTCACCTATCATTTTTCCTAGGAAAGAGCGGATCTGCAGTTTTCTCACAATATCCACGATCCGCCGAGTCCATTTGAGCAAGTTTTATCACGTGGCTTGACCACTAAGGTAGTTTCACGCGAATGCCGCATGGAAGTCATACACTCGTATAAAGCATTGATCTTCATCTCAAACGTTCCTCTTCAGCGTCCAAGAAAACATTTATCGACCTCGTGCTGCTATTGCCACTTCCACTCTTCATTATGGCCGTCACACAATACTCACTACCTCCCCTCCCATATGCCTACGATGTAAGTCTGCCAATACCGATCACTAGCAAAATCCCACATCAGAGTCTTGAGAACCCCGCTACGTTTGACAACCCTTCTCTTTCTATCTCCGTGTCTTCTCTGTCCAGGGCATCCTGACTAACCCACACCTCTTTGCATCCCCACAGGCCCTCGAACCAGCCATCAGCGCCCAAATAATGCAACTCCACCACTCCAAACATCATCAAACCTACATAACCAATCTCAACGCCGCTCTAACCTCCCAACTGCACGCTCTGATCTCTAACAATCTCCCTCTCCAACTCGCCAATCAACAAATCATCACTTTCAATGGCGGTGGCCATATAAACCATTCTTTGTTTTGGGAAAATCTGTGCGCTGCTTCCGAGTCCAAAGTCACCGATGCGAAACAAGTGGTTGCGGAGATTGAAAAGCAATGGGGCGGGATCGAAGAGTTCAAAGACCGCTTTTGGGAAAATGTGTTTGGGTATCCGAGGGAGTGGGTGGGGATGGTTGGTCAAAGATGAGCAGTATGGGGGGTGTAGATTGGCGATCGTGACGACCAAAGATTAGGATCCTATTACTATTAGACTAACGCCATTGCTAGGTGTAGATATGTAAGTGTTTCTTCTGTCGTTACATCTCTACCTTGATGGGTTTTGAGTGCTAAATGTGCGAGGTGTATAGGTGGGAGCATGCGTACTACCTCCAATATTTGAATGTCAAAGCTGCATATCTGGAGAATATCTGGACAGTCATTAATTGGAAGACGGTAGAGGAAAAATTCAAGGGTGGCAGAGAAGATGTGCTTAAATTCCTTCGTGCGAGCATTTGAGGATGGATTTAAGTGATCATCTACACTACTCTTTCTTCTTAGTCATTCCTACTATCAGAAACAACTATCTATTCCGAGCCTCATGCCCAATTGATCGCAGAGTGTGTGACGAATGTGTTAGAACAGGATTTTCTTGACAATTTTCGCTTCCTGCGTTTCCATTTTCTGTTAAGTCAGGTTTGTAAGTGATGGCACCCTGGCTAGATGTCATCAGGTCCCAACCATGATCAAGCGGCGTGATCGCTATTATAAAGCTCTTCTCGCACGTTCTTAAAGCCTTGTTCCATATATCTAGGGCACTGCTGTTTTAGTAGGCGGTGGAGAATAGGCTGTGTTCAGGCTTTTGTGATTTCTATCTTTGTTTGCGGAAGATCACACCACGAACACGGCAACTTGTGTGCTGTGCTCGGATGCAAATGAGTTCAACCTCGACACCCTACGATGACTAATGATTGTGAGTATAGAGGTATCTTGTATCTTTGGGCAAAAGCCCAAAATCACCACCAGATCATTTCCACAAAATTCGACAATGCAACTGTGACCACCACAACCCCTTCCATTCCCGTTGAAGCCATTCGAAGCCATCAATTGCCAAGCCTTTGAATTTCCTCAATGCACAAATCCCAGGCTTCACGCCAACGCAAAGAATCCCTTCCCCCCAGCACACAATTTGAACAAAAAAAAAAAGACTGCCGACAAGACCACGTATGTTGATAGGCACGAGGAGAACAAAAGGATGGAGTAGCTGGGAATCGAACCCAGAACCTTCTCCACTCAGTAATGCTCGGAAAAGCAATGCTAAGAAGATGTCATACCACTAGACCACAACCCCATTTGCTGTGAGTCTTGGGGACGCTGAAGTATCTAACCTCATGACTACATTGAAGGAGGACCAGGCATGGGCAAATGGTGGGTGATGAGAATGGGCAAAGCGGGATGAGATCGGAGCTTGCTAGCTGGAATCCTGCCGGTGATTCTGGTGGATTGAGATATGCCAGAGTATCAATTCAAAGGGAAGGATGCGGTCCTGCGTCTAACTCGAGATACGATGGAGAGCTAATCCTTGACACATGTTGCTATGTTTGCGTTGTGTGTGCTAGCAGCCTAGCAAGGCGCCCTTCATGTTGGTGGAAGGCTTTCCCCGCTCAAGAATTGGCGGAACGGAAACGAAGTTTGCCGAATCATTGAAGTCCGTCTCCACAGACCCTGGTCTCGGCCTCATTGAACAACGGATTATTTTCCTAAAAAACGACGTTCTGTCCATCAATCTCTTCTTAGCTCAGTTGGTTTAGAGCGTCTGACTGTAATTGTTAATTGTCATCAGAAGGTCCTTTGTTCGACTCAGAGAGAGGAGATTTCCTTTTTGCCCATGTTCAGGTGGTTGTCTATCTTTTGCTGAAGAGCACTTGGTGTAATCAATTATGGTGGCGACTGGAAAGTGTTCCGAGGCTTGTGCATTACATGCATAATCTTTGGCATAGAGGTTGTCTAATTTCGAACAAGATGGATAGCTGCCATGATGTCCAATGCAGCCATCTGACTGTGACTTGTTGGCATCTCCATCGGTCCTGCCCACCAGGGTCCATACTGATTGTTTCCGTTTGTGTTGTTCTTCTGCGAGCTGTCGAATTGCTTCATGATGAACTCGGTCAATTGATGCTGCAAGTCCGGCTCTTGATTGGTATCGCGCAAGACCTTGAGCAGTTTGGCCAGACTGCGCAGCAAGACAGACTTGAAGCCGACTGCGTCGTCGTTCTTCCAAGGTTCATGGTTGCCTTTACCGTAGCTGCCGTGCTCTGTCAAAATACCATCCTTCTCGACCCAACCGTTTCGGCAGATGGCTTTACGAGCCATGTTGCAAGCCAAAGAGAGGTACTCGTGCGGAGATTTGTTGCATTGAGAGCCTTGCTGACCGAAGCTGAGTGTTGCAAAGATGGCAGTAGCCGCTGCGATAGCTTGTCCAGTGCAGTATGTAAAAGTCCAATCGACGCACTCTTGTGACTTGAGCTTGATCGTGTCAAGGACTATGCACTCGTTCGAACGGTAACGACAGCGTTCAATCCAGGCAAAGCTTTTCTCAGCTGCATCAAGCATCTCTGCAGTTTCTCTTCCTGGTTTCTGGAGCAGCGCGAGACGCGCAGAAAGTTCGGAGAAGAGTCCAGTGCTGATAGCATTAACCTGGTCCTCGTTCGGGCGAGTAGTCCACATGACCGCGCCAGCCATGTCCATGTCTCTGACCTTCGCCTGACCAGGTGATAGCATACTACGTCTGACATGCTGCCAGATCTTGACAGCGTTGTCCACATAGTACGGGTCTGGGTTTGTCATGTATGCATCAAGTAGACAATTTCCCCACCACAGAGTATCATCATTAAATTCATTGATGAAATGCTTATGATGGTGTTCCACCGTGGAGAGGCGATCTCTAAGCAGTGTAGCATTGCGATTACTTCCAGACCATGCGTCTCGTAGAGCAATGCACGTGTACCCATTGGCAGTCTGCCAGTACCCTATACCGCCAATCTCGCCATTGGGTTGTTTGGAAGCCATAAAAACGTCGATAGCTCCTTGGGTAGTTCCAGAAAGTGGACTTTGCTCATGATGGTCGTTCGGCAGGTTTGGATTTAGCGGCCGTGTGGGTTGTTGAATCTGGCTGCCTGGGTAGCTTCCACCTTGATGGCTGTGGTGAAGAGGCTGCTGATTGTTCTTGTTCTTTAGGTGCCCGAAAGCATCTTTGATATGATGCATGCTGGCGATGGTGCAAGAAGGTAGTCCGGTTAGGAATGTCAGGTGCGGAGAGTGTCTCTGTGGAAAGAGCAGAAGAGAGCCGAGTGTTGTGGTTGACACATGCTGTGATGACGTAGCTGCAGGAACGTGGAAAGGACGCGACAACGCCAACAAGGTTCCCGGACAGGGAAGGGGCCGTAGCCGTAGCTTGACTCGAGCCGCAGGCTCACATACGAGCTTGAGCAGAATGTATATTTCGACTCGACGAAGCAGACACTTTGACAAAATTGAAGGACTTGAAGACATTACTTGTCTAGAGACACGAATATTTAAGCGGGCATAATGGTAGAGATGATGAAGAGTATAGTATTCGGTTTAAGATACACACAGAATGGGAATAGGGGTATCGGTGATGCCACTCATGGGCCCAAAAGCGCCTGCCTGCCAACCAGCCTGACACAGGCATCCGAGACAAAAGAAAATAAAAGCAAACAATGACCGTTTTTACATCTTTCCTTCGGCAAAGCCACGTTCATACTCGTTAGCCGTAACACCGTTTCCACGGCTCGTCGTCTTACCTCTTTCTGCCTTTGGCTTGCTCTGTTCCAAGCCTTCTACCCTGGACAAGTTTTGATAGAATGTGCGAACCTTTTCGTGAGCGACGACCTTGCGGGGGTCGAAGCGCAACACTTGTAGGCCTTGCATACTAGTTGCACGAGAGAGTGCGACATATGCCTGTCCCTTTTCGAAAACTTTCCCAAGATCGACCTTGACTCTGTCCAGTGTCTGACCTTGAGCTTTGTGGATACTCAGTGCCCATGCAAGGATGAGCGGGATCTGGGCACGAGATGCCTGGACTTCACCATCGGGAAGCTCGATCTTCCAAGTCTCGCGTTGACAAAGGAGATCACGAGTGGTGTTATCCGCAAGCGTGAAGCGAACAACAGGCCAAATCTGTGATGTACTACCCAGCAGGTTGTCCATGATGCGTTCGCGGGCGGTCTTCTTCTTGTCGCGGCCACCACCTATGGCATCCTCGTCCTTAAGGGTTCCTCCTTGAGTGGCAATGAACGCCTCTTCATTGTTATTATAAGAGTCGAACTGGATCTCACTCATGAAGCCAATGATCTTGCCTAGCGAACCATTGACCAAGCTTTCGTCGATGTTCTTGATAAGCATGACCTGGGCGCCCTTCTTCAGTGTGATGAGTTCAGGTGCCATGCAATTGGCGAGTAGCTTGTCACGGAAAGTCTTGTCAGTAATACTGCCTCCGTCTCGTGCCTCGAACGTTCTGATCTCGCCGACAAGCTGGCTCATCTTGGTCTGATTGGCGTTCTCGACCTCATTTCTGGTTGGGAAGAGCTCGGTGGCATCGATGGCATCTTCCGATAGAGGACGATTGAGAGTGTGGAACGCTTTGATGCTTTCGGCGCTCATGCGTCCTTCTCTCATTTCGTTGAGCATGTTGGCAAAGACAGGATCCTTTTGACGGAAGACATGGTGCAAACCAATCGTGTACTCAATGCTAGTAGACCACGTGGCTGCGTCGAAAGCGAATTTGGCAATCTTGCCGCTATCCGGTACTGGAGGCAATTGGAAGAAGTCGCCAGTGATGACAAGTTGAATGCCGCCAAATGGTCGTCCGTTGTTTCTGATTTGGCGAGCAATAGCTTCAAGCTTGTCGAAAAGGTCACCGTCAACCATCGAAATCTCATCGACAACGAGGACTTTGGTACGCATCCATCTGTGCTTGGCCTTTTGATTACGCTTGATCTTCTTGACCAGTTCTGGAACGTCTTCTTTGCCTAAGCCGATACCAGCGAAACTGTGCAGTGTAACACCACCAATGTTGCATGCTGCGAGGCCAGTAGAGGCTGTGACGGCGACACGATCAGGCTCGCGGAGATATTTCTTGCGCAATGTTGCAATGATCTCTCGTAGAAGGACGGATTTACCAGTACCAGCGGCACCAGTAAAGAAGACGGCCTTCTTCTTCTCTGAGATCAAGTCCAGGACGTGTTGCTGTTCGTCGCTGAGGAAGACACGAGCAACAGCATTTTTGCGGCTTTTGGATTTCGCTTTTTGAATCACCTCGTCAGAAGGTTCATTGAGCTTCATCTTCTTCTTGTTGATTTCACGAAGACTGGTCTTCTGTTCCTTGATAGCACTTGCGGTTGTGTTCCAAGGTAGGGCGCTCTTCTTTGAGGTCTGGACAGGCGTCGCATCGACAACGCGTCGTTTTGAAGGAGGGATGGTCTTCATGTCCTGTTCGGATTGTGTTGGCTCTTGCTTGAGCCACGGTAGCGTTCGACGTTTCGAAGCAGCCGCAGGTTCGGTCTTAACAGGGGCGGATGTCGGTGGCACACGAGGAGCGGCAGGGCCATTGTTGCTGTTGTATGCAAAACGACGGATCGAGGAAGCGTTCGGCGGCGGGTTGAAGTGTTCAGTGGGAGATGAGGACCAGGGCAAAGGAGCACTACTTCCGAAGTTGTCTGTGGCGGGCTGCTCCTGGGTGTGCTCACCAGAGATGTAGCCCGAGTCGTTACCGGTACCAGAGTCGTGAACTTGACGTCTAGGTAAAGTTGGATAAAAGGGAGAGGATTGTGCGGCGGTAATCTTTGGTAGGACGGGATACTGGATTGAGTTCTTCGAGATGGACGACTTTGGTGCAGGTTTCTTGGCCTTGGGCTCTTCCACGATCAGATCATCGAGATCAAAGTCGTCATCAAAGTCGTCGGCATCGAAATATTCGCTATTGGTGACTTCAGGAACGGCACATACGACGGGCTGAGTGGCATCGTCAAAGGAGGCGGGTGTGCCGAAGGTCTTTGCAAGACCACTGTGTGTACGTTTGAGGCCGTTGATAGACTTTGAATTTCTGGAAGCTGTAGACAGGACGGAGGATTTCTGGGATTGCTGCTGCGGCGGCGGAGGGGGGCTAGAGGAGAAAAGCTGATCGAGCGGTTTGGCGGCGGCATTAGAGGCTTTGTGCCTGTTGACGGCGGCACTAAGCATGTTGTTGTGGGAGCGCAGACGGTTGTCGTGCGAGGAAAAGGAGCGTGGGTTCAGGTGCGACCTGACAATTGCGGCGGAATGTGCTTGTGCTGGTGCCTCGAGGTGTTGTCGATAATGGGCAGTAGCAGCTCTGGCGACTGTCCTTCTTCCAATCCACCCACGCAGCAATCCCGTAGCGCTATATCCTCCACCCAGCATGCAGTACACCACGACCAGCGCTAATAGAATCAAGGCGACTGTTTCAACCACTCCCAATTTTTCACCTTCGTCTTTGGTCGCCATAACCAACAAACGCGTAGCGTAAAGTCGACGCGCCGGCCCGGTAATTACCGTTTTAGATTTAGGCTTCGACTTTCATTTCACGTGCTCTCTACCAACCATGTTTGATCACTTTACAGAAGAGACGGTCATTATTTTGACAGCTTTGATGTTTGTACTTTGTTATTTGCTCGCCGGCTATGTACCAATTTGATTCTCCAAAGCAGACGGCAGGAAAAGGATGTTTAAGAAATGGGTATAAAGCTTCGAGAAATGAGAGGGGCTTTTCATCAACATCACAAGCAGAAATCAACGTAAGGAAAAGACATGTCATCGAGAGATTTACCAAAGAGAAGGAAAGAAAGAGAAGAGGAAGATGAGAAAAAGGAAGAGCTACATAAGACGCTTTCCCTTGTTCGGTTCCTCCAAATGTTTCCTCCATCCTTGTGCCTCGTTATGCACACTGTCTGGATCCATGAAATAGAAAGGAGATGCTTGAGTTTTTCTTGAGAGCATAAAAACAGGACCGCTTCCCACATGCAAGGTAAAAGCACAACTTTCGGCGAACCCCGTGCAATGTGCAAGAAGTTGCAAGGGTATAAAGAGCTGAAAACATCAAATGACGGGTGACAGAATTGAAAAGGACTTCCTATCCAACGACAGGACTGGCAAGGAAATGTTCGTGTTGACGGCTACCTCGCTCGAGCCAAAGTCGTCAATGTTTCAGTCGTCGGCAAATCTCGGCTTCTGGTCGTATCTGCCATCTCCTCCTCGCAGAGGTAGAGCCAGTTGCTGAGGCTTGTTCGACAAACTAGAGCCGCAGGTCTTCTAGGCCTGGTAGCCACCGTAGTTGTTGAAGGCACCACCCTGAGGGGCGCCCATGTAGTTGCCGCGGCCGAAGCCACCGCCGTTCTGGGGCATCTGACCGTAGGCCATGTTGGCACCGGCGAACTGAGCGGCAGGCTGCTGGAAGCCACCAGGGCTAGGGCCTGATTTCATGTTAGTATTGTCAAAAGCATGAATCTGTGATCAATCCCTACCTTGAGGAGACATGGGGGCAGCGCCGTTGTACTGGGGGAAAGCGAAGCCCTGGGGAGTAGGAGGGTAGCCAGTGTTGCCACCGACAGCTGCAGCGGCGGCGGCAGGCGAGAAGCCTTCGAAGTTGGTGGTGGGAGGACGGTCCTTACCCCACTGCATGCGATAGTTAGCATTTGAGGTTTGTTGTGGCATGATAAAACTTACGCTGCACTTCAGGGGACGGCCGTTGACGTTGTAGCCGTTCAGCTGGCAGATAGCCATGGCGGCATTCTCGTGAGAGTCCATCTTGACGAAAGCGAAGCCACGGTCAGATTGGAAGCGAGTCTCGGTAACATAACCAAAGTTTTGGAACAGAGGGACGAGGTCGTTCTGGGTGGTGTAGGGAGTGAGGTTGCCGACGTAGCAAGTGGTCTGCCATTGAGGAGTCTGGGCAAGGATGGTGTCGTAAGACTGGACACCCTGAGTGGGGAACTGGTGGTGCTGACCGAAGGGACCGGGAGGAGTAATACCCATCTGGGCCATGGCCTGCTGCTGTGCGAAAGAGGGCTGACCCTTCTGGTTGGCCCAGTTGCAGCGAATGGCGCGAGAGCCGAGCCACTCGCCGTCCATGGAGCTGAGAGCCTTCTCGGCTTCGGCGCGGTCACGGAAAGCAACAAACCCGTAACCACGAGAACGGCCAGTCTTCATGTCCCACATGACGCGGGCCTCGGAGACGCTGCCAAAGGCGGAGAAGGCTTGGAGGAGGACCTCGTCGTTCACTTCGTTGGAAAGATCACCGACGAAGATGTGGAAGTGGCCGGAAGTGTCTTCCTTGCTGGTGGTGTTGGACTGATAGGCCCAGTTCACACGAATTTCCTTATCACGTGTCAGCCGCCGTGTCTATCATTTGCGTACCACAATGCGACGATTCACTTACCGACTGGTGGACACGTCTTCCGTTAAGAGTCTGCATGGCTCTTTCTGCGGCAAGAGGATCGTCGTACTCAACGAAGCCGTAGTTGAATCCTTTTGACTGGAACTAGGAAAAGTTGTTGTCAGTGGATGGTGATTTGATAATTTGGTACGACAAAGCGCGTTGGCAGGGGTAGAAGTGTAGAAATAGACAACACAGAGCGCGCAAACAGCACGTGAATCGGCAGGATGCATGCACATGCATGCGCATGCAGTCCAGGCAGCCATGATTGCTGTAGGTGACAGCAGACATGAGACACGATAGCAACCATGCGGGACCGTGTGCAGGGTGTATGGAGTGACAGGAGTTGTATCGAGACTTACGTTCTTGTCAGGGATGATCTTAACACTCTGAACGTGTCCGGTGGTCTCGAAGATTTGCTTGAGCACTTCCTCGGTGACTCTAGGGTCCAGACCACCAACGTAGAGAGCTCTCTTGTTGGGCTCAGGAGCGGCACGGCGAGGACCGCCGGCACTGCCAGGCGAGTTCAAGCCATTGCCATTGTTGTTCATAGCATCGGTCATGGCGTTGGCCTCCATGGTGCTTTGAGGGATGTTGAGCGGGGGGTACTGGCCAGGAGCACCGCCAGCCTGGGCGGCAGCGGGCATCTGAATCTGGTTGTCGGACATGTTTTTCTAGACTTGATCTGACGAGGAAAGAGATCGAGTCGGTGTAGAGCTGCGGTGGAACAGGCCGAGACAATTAATCGAACAAAGGCCGGGGTTGAAGCTTAGACGGGTGGGTAGGTTGGCTGCAGGAGCTGATTTCCGGCGGGGTTGATATCCTTCTCGATAAGGTGAGGAGACGATGAGCTTGCAAGAGTATACGGATACAAGATGGAGGAGTTTGTCGGGACGACTCGAGCTGCGACGGAGAGTCGGGGTCGAGATAGGCGGGCGGCCTGACTGAAAGAGATGGGGGAACAATTGGGCAAGGAAAAAAGTGAGAAGTTGGCCAAAAGAGAAGCAAGTTTTGCAAACGCGCGGAAAAGCTCAAAGCTCCGAGTCAACGCAAAAGAAGAGAGTAGGAGAGGAAAGACGAGCGACGTGACAAGCAGCGAAGAGACAGGTGGGAAGAAGGAGAGCCGAGTGGGAGGAGCTTCTCGTCACAAGTTGACAGCCCTCTTTCATTTAGACGTTAGCGCTTCCCTCGTGCTGCACTGTTGCACTTGCACTGCTGCCGAGACGGTCAGGGTCCGTCACAGCGCCTTCTCCGCAACGTTGTCCCAAACTTTCAAAACCTTGCCTGCACTGCACAAGCCGCAATACACGGTCCCTTTTCTGTCTCTCGCTGCCGTGCTTCCGCCAGCCTACTTGCCTTGACTTGGACGTCGCTTGCTATCTGGGAGAACTGCCGCTGCCAGTCCACTCCCGCTATCGATCACTTCTCTGTGCCCCCTCCTGAGTGGATCGTGATAACGCGGCTTCTTCCAGAGCACGGTGTCACGCCATAATCTCGACATGGATCACGGCCAAGCCGTCAGATCGCCGCTGGACCAACTCGAGGCACAGGTTAATCTTGTGGTGCGTAGTATTGCATACCACTCACTTTGGCATGTGTTTCTTCCTTTCACTCGTGCTAATCAAAGTTATCGAATAGTTGGAACACACCGGACGTTTGTTTGCGAATAATGCCAGAAACCACGGTCAAATCAACAACCCTCAACGACTGAAGCAAGTCATTGCGGGTGCAAACAATTCCTTCCACGATGCCTTAGATCAGCTTGAGGGTGAATTGGTAAGTTCTGATGACTTTACTATTTGAGTTTAGCATTTCTGTTTCCCATCTCACTTCTCCGTTGCAACGTTCCGCTCTATCTTATCACCTCAATCGACAACAAAAGCTGATAATCATATCAGACTCTGGCACGCGCGGTGATGCGTCGTGATCTCGCAGTGTATCGCTCACAACGAGGAGCCAAACTGAAGCCTGACGCGAATGTATCAGTACCACCAGTCGGAGATGGAAACACCACCACGATCAGCATGGACGACGACATCATTATGGGCGAGTCACCAATTGAGGACTCGAAGCCTTCACCACCCAAGGAAATAATTCCACAGCCAGAGGAAGAACAAACAGGGAAACCAAACTCGCCACTTCACCTCGACATTCCTGGCCAGGATCACCAAGCACCAGGCCACCCCGGCGACGAAAACACAGGCACCTACAGCAACTTCGACTTCGAGTCCCTCTTCAACGATCCAAGCAGCGCAGGCGCCGCCTCCCGTGCAAGTCCCAAAGACATACCCATACCCTCACCACCAACCCAACCTCAGGTTGAACCTCCAGCTGCGCCTCCGGCCGAAGAACCAAAGCCGGCTCCTCCTACACGAACCATCACCATCCCTGACGAACCCATCAAACCTGCCTCCTATAACGAACCCGACGATGGCTTCGACTTTGCAGACCTTACGAACTTCGGCCCAGACACGGATATGCAAGATACCGATGGCATTTCCTCTCTCCTCCCCGGTCTGGAAAGCTACGCCAACTCCGGCGGTGGTAATGGGGGTACAGATTCAAACCCACAATCCGTACCTGCAGACTTCAACATCTTCGACGCAGCTGGTGCAGGAGACTTTGGGAGCGCGCAACCTCAGGACCAAAAGACTGATGCTAAGCAAGATGGACAAGACCAGCCTGATATGGGCAACAGAGATGACACTTTTGATGATATCATGAACTTTACCGAGTTTGACATGGGTGATTTCTCGGGAGGTGGTGAGAGTCAGGGCGGAGAAAGCAAGTTTGATGCCTCCTTCTTTGATATTTGATTGTCAAACCAGGACAGATTTGGAAGTGTTTCGCACAACATAAGTCCATCAGGGGCGCTCGTTTGCTTGGGAAGAAAATTGACAACTGCTTATAAGCAAAGCTCCAAGAGAGGCACTATTTGCTGTATCAGCATCGGAGGAATTTTTGATCTCAATGAACGTAAACGTGCAAGATAGGAAGGAGATCTACTAATAGAACATTTTCTCTCAGACGAGGAAAGCCAGAAATAGTCTAAAAACATCTAGCTAACCGAAGCACGGAATTTGCAAACCCTTCTTTTACTCTCGAAGAGAAGGCCAGGATGTTGACTAAGAAGCGTTGATCAGTATTTCAACAACCCTCCCTGCGGGTAAGATCAACAAGCTGAAAAGAACATGATACTCGGAATAAGCACCAACAGAAGGAAACGGCAAAGGATGAAAAAGCTCATCACGAAGCTCTTCTGCTAACAAGCGACCTCTCACTTCAAACGAAACCCCTTACAAGCGATATGATATGGGAGAAACAAAAAACCAAGGCTTATATACACAATAACACGTATATATTCTCATCTCAACGAAGATACACAGCCGTAACAAAAATAACATGCATGTGAAAAAGATCCAATATAAGAGACAAGAAGAATCAATTCACCAAAGACAAGAAAACCTGTACCCCTGTTTTGAAGAAGGACTTGAGCATGCAAGAAACAATTCGTCAAGGACGAAAAGAACAAGGACACCAGGAATCAATGCGCAAGGAAAGAAAGGCAGCAAAACGATAAAAGAATTGAAAAGTGATGAACATTCAGAGAAGGAAGGAATGAGTGGATTTCTTCTTTTCCATGCCCTGTTGGCTAATCAACACTGTTGCATTGCAAAATGTTTTTTTTCTCGCGGAGACAAGTCTCGGCCGATGAGCCCCCTAAAAACCCCCAACACCATCGCTAAAAGAATGCGGATAAGAATGAAAAGTTTAGAGAGGAAGAAAGAGTGAGAGTGAGAGCTGAGAGTGAGGCCATGAGCATTGCTACAACGGAGCCATGGACTCCGTTGGACATGGTTTGTAAGATGTTGTAGATGACAATCACTCCCCATTATCTTCATCGTCTTCATCGACTTCCATGCCAAAGTTTCTACGTTTCATGGCGAGTTCGCTCTCCAGACTCTGTAGCTTGTTGATGTTGCGTTGCCTGAGCATGGGGTTCATGGAGCGCTCGACGTTAGCGCGCGCATTCGCAACCTCCTTCTCCAGGTCCTCAATCTCCTCGCGTACTTGAGCTTGCACCGCTTGTTCTGCGACCAACTCCTCGTCGATGGTATCGGGACCTTCATCTTCGTCCTCGTCGGATTCTTCGGAATCGTCGTCTTCATCGCTAGAGCCTTCTTGCGCTGGTGCGGGGGTTTCGGCAGATGCTGCTGGTGTTGGTGCTTCGGTTTCTGGTTCGGCTTCTGCCATGGCTGTCTGGACGGCTCCCATCTCGGCGGCCGCATCGGCTGCAGGTAAGGGTGGCGCGTCGGTCATATCTTCGTCGAACAAAGCAGCACCAAGCATGCCTTCTAGATCTTCGTCGTCATCTTCCTCTTGCATGGGTTCTGTAGTGTAGGCCTGACCGAATGCATCCTCGACTGTCGTTCTGTAATCGGCTGGCTCGTCTTCGTCGTAGTATTCTTCTTGGTCGCCTTGAGCTTGCGGATCGGGAGCATCGTGATCGATAATGTTATATGTCACAGTACCCCCTGCCTTTTCAACCAGTTCGTCGGCTTTTATGAGACGTTCCACCTCATCATCAACATGTTCAACAGACTTGTAACTAGCTCGTTGTCTGAAACGTCTCTTACGAACCCAGTGCATCGGCGGTGTCAAGCCATGGGCATATGCAAATGTGCTCTTGTTGACTTCGCGTGGTAGAGGATGGTTTTTGGCTGTCGTCTCACTGTCGGTGGTTCCCAAGACTAGCAGCATTTGGCAAATGTCGGCGACCTTCCACCATCCTCTTTTGTCCCAACTCTTCATTCCTTCGACGATGGTTGGTAGATCGACCATGACAGCAGCATAATTGGTCTTGTTGACGGTAACAAGAGCGCGTCGCAAGTCCTTGTCCAGAAACTTGAGATTGACATAGGCGCCGCCTGCTTCTGGCTTCTCACCCAAAGTCTTATTTGCGATAGCTTCACGCAGATATTCGCAGTCCGGACCAGGTTCCATGCGTAAGATCCATTGGTGCTCGATAGCTGGGTCGTCTTCAGCGTCGCTTGCCTCGGAATCGTAACCAACACCGACGGGACGCTTGGGTACGTATTTCCTGGATACGATAGAAATTGACTTGGGACCAAAGCTTTGTTTCCTGGCGCCTGCGCTCAGTTTGATGCGAGCGGAGGTGGGTGTAGACGCGGCCGACTCTTGATTACCACCACTACTGAGCTTAAGGGAGAACTTCTTCTTAGGAGGGAGTTGTGTATTGATAGTGGGTCGTTTGGGAGCTGGAGAGATATCGTCCTGAGCCGATCGCTTCTTCGAGGCATCGTCGGTGGGCTGCTTTGGCTTCTTGATCTTTTTGGGTATGGCGGCCGGGATGGCAGACTGAGGTGGACGTGGCGGTTGTGAGGGAGTTGATTCATTCTGAGGAGTTGGCGGTTGCGAGTTCTTGATCTTCAATTTGAAACCGCCTGTGCTGGGAGTGGCAGCAGCAGGTGTAGGCGGTACTGATGGCGGCGCGTTTGGATCCGCAGGCTTAGCTGCTGAGAGTTTGAGCTTCATCTTGGGCCTGATCGCCTCTTCAGCGGGTTGCGACGCTATCGCTGAGGTGAAAGGATGCGTTAATCTGGTTAGTTGCGACAATGATGAAGACGTCTGGTGGGTAGGTAGCTGTCTCTGTGGAAAGAGCGACTGCCAAGCCGGACTTGTGAAGTCAGTCAGTCGCAACTTGCATGTGAAAGGGCCTTGGAGCTTTCCACATCTAAAACCATCGCATCCTTGATCTCTCTACCTAGCTTACCGACATCATGTCGGCGACTCAACAACTACACACATCACTGCTGCGCGCACCCATCCTTCACATCCTGCGTGCCCAGGGCTTCCACTCGACGCGACCATCAGTGCTGGACACTCTCGTCAACATCACCGAACGCTACCTATTACTTCTTGCCGAAACGACGAGGGACCATGCTCTGCTCAATCACAACGACCCGATACCCACCGTCACTGATGTCCGCATGGCTTTGACCGACTGCGGCACTCTCACGCCCGTCCTCACAGCCGCCGAACAAGACTGGTTGGAAAAGTTCAGACGACCACTAGAAGACTTTGACGACCTTAAGCATGGTGATATCCGAAGAGAAGGAGAGCTACGGCGACGCGACGAACAAGATACTCAGGATGTTCGCGACTTCATCAAATGGATTGTCGGTGACCAAAACCGCGAGATCCGTCGCATTGCTGGCGTCTTGCCTGAACCTGGCCCTGGAGGCACCGTCAACGGCGAAGACTATCTGACCGTCTTGAAGAAGAAGCACAGCAAGACGGGTGAAGAGTCAAGGTTTCAGGGAACTGTACTCGGAAAGCCCGCAGAGGACAGACCACTCAAGATCGAAGGCGGCCCTGTGGAGACTCTGACCGAATGGAACAATCTCATGCACGACCACTCCGAGCACCAACTACCTACGACAAAAGACGCCGCCGAAAGTCCGCATGAGGCTGAGATCGACGAGCAGCAACTACTGATGGATGTGTCTTGAGGAGCCTCCACTTTAACTTGACACTATTATATCCATCAACAACCACAATCCTCCAAGCGGGACTAGCTTCTCTACATGACCTCGGCACAGATCGCCGAAAACGGCTGTCGAGTTGTCCTTTAGACCTGCTCGCTCCGGCGTTAGCACCGATGCGCCAAACGCGTATGATAGCTCACAGCGAGCCGCTCGAATACAGGTCACGAGCCCAAGCAGGAATAAGAGAAGGCAGTAGAGAGGCGGCTTTAAGGGGGGATGTTAGAAGGCCCCGCCGGTCTGGCCAGCAACCACTTGTATCACTTATCAGCAAGGTCAGACAGTGCTATGCTGCAGATGACGATAGACAGCAACACAATGAACAAGAGCACGGCTCAACATCAACTCCAGTCCAGTCTTCTAATCTCGGATTTTTGATGAGTGTGACCAATAACAGCTATAGGGAAATTCCCCCGTGAAAGGCCCCTCCCCAATTTGCAAGCTCGTTCATGCTGCTGGTCAAAGATACACGATGGTGTCGAGGAGGAAAGGATGTCCACTGCCTTCTCAAACCAAACAAGCTGGATTCCTCGACGAAGGAAGCACTTGCGAAGAGTCCCTCACCAGCTCACGTAGAACCCACATGCTTACTGAAGAACCCAACACCACCCAAGTACTTGATCGCCTGCAACGCAAGCTTATTCTCCTCATCCATCTCCTGCTCAACAAGCTATTTTCCCAAATTAGCAATTGCACCCCTTAAAATCTCACAAAGCAGATAATTCAAAAAAACTCACCCTTTGAAACAACGTCTTTCTCTTTCCCTTCTCCTGTGCAGAGGAAGCATCATGCTTATACCTACACTTGTTTCCAAATTTACATCTGCCTTGGTTTGCGAAACTGACGCAGGGTTTTGCTTCTGCTTGGGGGGGTTTTGGGTGTGCTTTTAGGGATTGGGTTGGTGGTGGGACGCGGATTGGGTGCGAGAGTTTGGAGGATGTTTGTTCGGGTGCGGCGTCGCTGTCGGAGTCTGAGTAGTGGTCGAGGAAGGGAGATGTTGCTTCTGTAGGGGCGTTCTGGTCTGGTTGATTTGTGGGTGCTTGGTCGAGGTTCATGGTTTCGGTTCGCTGGTGTGAAGCATCAACAGCTTGCTCTGAGGTTTCGGCGAGGATTGGTGCCTGTCCCTTTTCTGCTAGGAGTTTCTGCAGCTCTTCAACTTTCTGCATCTGCACTGCGAGCTCCTTTTGTGTGTCCTCCAATGTCGAGTCGTCTCTCTGTCTTGCTTGTCGTTCAGTAGCGGGTTTTCTCATCTGCCTTGGTTGACGATCTTCCCTGACTACAGGCTGATATTCTCCACCTGAAGCACTGGCAATGGCCGCTCTGGTCTCTTGCTCAATACGTCTACGCTCCTCCATACGTGAAAGCACCTCTTGCTCTTTCTCTTCTACTCTGCGTTTACTTGGCCAACGCTTCCTACGCTCTGCAATCCATTCGGCGATATCTGCTGCCGAACCTAGCGTTGATAGTTCGCCATTGAATTCAAAACTCAGTGGTCCATCTTGCAGAGCGCTTAGGGCAGCTTCTTCATCGACGTCTTCCTCTTCTCCCTCATCATCATCCTCGTCGGAGTTTTCGGGTGATGCGTAGTCCTTCGGAATAAGTCCTAGTCCAGTCGAAGGTCGTTGCTTGAGACCTCCACCGGATAAAATTGGAGCAGGAGGCTTTTGTGGTAGGATCGGAGCACCAAAACTGGGAATCGCAGGGGCGACCTGAACTTTTGGCGCACTTGGTGGCTTCTTCATCGGATGTCCTCTGTTTGATTGGCCAAATGCTTGTTCTCGTGTTCGCTTTGCTCCCGGTGGTGAGTTGGCGTTACCAGAATTGCCATAGGGTGAGAAGTCACTTGGTCCAGCAGAGTATACAGGTTGCTGTCCATATTGAGAGACTTGAGGTTGAGGGTACGTCTGAGCCTGCATTCCACTAAAAGCAGGGTTTACATATGATCCAGGAGGAGCTTGATATTGCTGAGGGGGCTGATACTGTTGCGGGACCTGGTATTGTTGAGCATTTTGGTACTGCTGAGGAGCTTGATATTGTTGCTGTTGGTTGCCATAACTCGGTTGGTAGTTGCCAGTATTTTGTTGGCCGTAGCCAGATTGATGATTGTTCTGCTGTTGGAAACTACCTCCACCGCGCTGAGGTGCACCGCCTCGTCCTCTGGATGAACCACGGCCTCCACGACCGCCTCTACCGCCTCTACCTCCGCGATTGTTAAATTGATTGGTTGCCTCTGGCTGTGATGATGATGCTGCTTTTGGCGGAGGTGGAGGCGGCGGCGGGAATGAGAATCCGTTCATGAGGAAGTCCTTCAAGTTTGATTGCTATAGTCCAGGGTAGTTGTTTATCAAATCGTACAGAATTTGAATGATGCAGTCGAGAATCAAAAAAAAATGCAAAAAAGATAAAAGCATTTAAATTCTCGAAAGGGCAGCGGCAGTAACAGCAAGAAGACCCGTGCCAAGCCTTCACCTTTAAATCCGTAGGGCTGAAAGAATGCCTCGAAGCAACCAAACCTCCCGCCGAGTTCGACTCTCACACCTGTGCATACACATTGACTGGAAAGGATGTTATTATAGCGACACTCGAAGAGATATCTCAATCACCACAAGCTTGAAATTATTATGACTTCTTTGCTGGACGACTATTTGATCACAACGCTGCCTGAATATTTGACCTGAAGAAAAATCTGCCGGGCGTCGTACTGTCCAAACTCCATCATCAAAGATGTATATCATCGTAAGTGTCATAATTTTCCTCTACAAATCTATCAGAAGCAAAGACAGAAAGAGCAGTGGAGACAGAAATGAGACAAGCAAAATGTCTGGAGTCAATACTGATTAAAAACTCAAGGTCACCATCGCGGACTTGATCCAAATCTCACCCCAAGACTTCGAAAAGCGCAGCGCGCAAGCAATCGAAGACAACATCAACCTGAAATACGCCGACAAAGTCATCCACCGCGTAGGTCTCTGCGTAGCCCTCTACGACATACTCCAAACCAGCGAAGGACTCATCGGCCACGGCACCGGTATCGTAAACGTCAATGTTGACTTCCGCATGATTGTCTTCCGCCCCTTCAAAGGCGAAATCTTGACCGGAAAGATCTTGTCGTCTTCGGATATGGGTATCAGAATCTCGATGGGATTCTTCGATGATATTTTTGTGCCGGCGCCGGGGATGCTGTTTGAGCCGGCGAAACATCATCTTACCGAGGATGGCGAGAGAGTGTGGGTTTGGGAGACCGCGCCGGATAATCTGTTGTATTTTGATGTCAACGAGGTTGTGAAATTTCGCGTGGAAGCGGAGACGTGGACGGATCTTTCGCCTGAGAAGCAACCTGCACCGGGCGAGGAGGTGGAAGTTTACAGACGCTCTCCTTACGAAATCACCGTGAGTACTAATTCTCTTCGACATCAAAGAACCAGCACTCTAACTCCCAAAACAGGCATCAATGCAACTCAGCGGTCTCGGCCCAGCCTTCTGGTGGAGAGAACCAGACGAGGAAGAAGCAGCCGAAGAAGGCGAAGAAGAAGCCGACGGTGGAGCAGAAGACATGAACGGCGATGCAGTCGACGTGATGGACGAGGGAGTTTAGTACGACCCCTCCATGCCAACTCGTCCGCTCGCCCCAAACCCCGCAGAACCAGAGTTCGAAGCAGCTCCAGCGGCTCCTGTCAATCCTGGTCCAAAGAAACTGGCACAGAGAAGAAAAGGCTAGATGACCTACTCTACTGAAGAGTTTGAAGCTGCAGCACAACTCTGTAGGCTATGGCGAGAAGGACGCCTCGGGTACTAGATAGAGAGCACCTGATGCCACAGGACATCGGGTCGGGTCCAGAAAGAAAAGAAGGTCTTCTAAATCAGACTCGCAATTTTTTGTTCGGCGAAAATTTGAAAACCACAATCAGATCCAAAATCTGACCAGCGACAAAGGCGGACGTGGTAAAAGACTTCAGGACATGTCGAAAACTGTAAAGAAGCACGGCAGACTCGTGAAAGATGTGTTGCTCAGCAGTATGGACTACTCGAAGGGAACTCCATTTGACATGACTTTATTCCAGGCAGAGACATCCATCTCTAAAGCTAAAAGCACGTATAGATTACAGCAAACGAGGAGAGATGGATAACATTTCGCTTTTCTGATAGACTATGCTCGCTAGAGAAACGAACTCCCCATCTACTTAAGTCCCAATCTAACCTTCAACACTCCCTCCCAAGCATCCAAAGCACTGGCCTCAGCCTTGTTGGCAAAGTTTCTGATCCCCTGACTCAAGAACTCGGCCTCGGCCATAGCGTCTCCAGTAACACCCTCACGCAATGCCTGCACCATATCTCTACCATCGATTTTTGCCTTCTGCTCACGTGCAAGTGTCTGTAGAGCTGAGAAGTGTTTGGCAACGGCGTCGCGGACGCGTTGGATAATTTGGGGTGGTAAGCGATTGCCTTGACGTTTCTTCTTCTCTACTTCGGTGGCGATGTTGCAGAAGAAGGCGCTGCTGCGGAGGAGATCGAGGAGGAGGTAGTAGGGTTGCAATGTGTAGCTTGATGGAGGCAGGCCTGAGGATGTTTGTGTCCCGAGCATATCTGAGGGGGAGAGCTCTGAGATTGAGGTTGCCAGACGGTCGAGTAGACCTGTGTCAGGCTTGGTCTCGTCGGTGCCGAGAAGCGATTTTGTGGCTTGGAGGAGCTGTGCCCAAGGCTTTGCCAACGACTTCTCTGTGGGAGTGAGTTCCTTGTCGCCTGCCTCTGCGAATGCAGCAGCTTCGTCCTCTGTTACGCTGCTGGGCTTGGCGCATACAGTGGGTCTGTTAGACAGCAATGCCCAAACATCCTCGCTCACGATAGCTTGTGAGATCCAGTTGGTGTTAGGGATCTTGCCTCCGCTGTGTAGTCTACGCTCAGGCGTACTTTCTGTGCCGTTGCCATCGAAGTTGAAAGTTTCTGCGTAATCTCTGCTGTCCTTGAGGTCCTCAGTCCAGTACTTCAAGACACTTGGACGAATGTCCGGGGTGCGAGGGTGGAATGGATTGTCTGTCAGACGAGCCATTCTGCACTGCTCAAGGATAAGCATGCGTCTGGTGAGACTGTGTTCGAGTGTATCGCGTAGTTCCTGCAATTCGAAGATCAGATCGCACTGTCCTTGCTTCATGAGTGATGACTGTGAGTGTGCGAGTTTCTTGTCGGTAGCAAAGAACATGTCCAAAGCGTTGTCGATGATCTCGTATGGGTCGACTGAAGTCTCACCTCTTTGGTCGAGTGCGAACGGGTGGTTCACGGAGATTCTGGTCAGGAGAGAGTGGGCCATTGTTTCCTGCTGGATCTCTCTCACACGCAAGCTAGCGTATTGCCTCATGGCCAGAGAGTGCAAACCCAGTTCTGTCTCGAGGTAGACAAGCAATACTTTACCGGGGTGGGCATCTTCTGTGACAGGGCCAGTCTCAAGGAGGTATGCTGCCTGGAAGAGGTACGTAATGTCCTTTTCGAGCTCGTAAAGGCGGATCAGTGCTGACACGGCCAAGTAGCAAGCATCTGACAGGCGCAACTTGCTCTGAGAACTAGTCTCCATGAGTTTGATGCATTCGGTGGCAAAGTTCTTGATGACTTGTGCCTCCGGTTTGGCAATTCCAATGTTGATGCGGTACTGGAACTTCAATGAGTTGATCTCGGCAGTAAGCAGATCGGAAGCCTTATCAACAAGCGTCAGTCTCGCATCCATGGAGTAGAGACAGTTTGCTTACCTTTGCAGATCTCTTGGTCTCGGTGTTGGTCAGCTTCATCGACGAGTCCGAGACGTGCTTCAAGAAATCTTGCTGTGTCTCGGCGGGTAGTTCGTCCATGAATTCCTTGATGTCACCGTAGCAGAATGGGTATGTTTGCCACTCGTTGAAGAAGTCCTTTGCGGATTGCAACGTCTTCTCCGATTTGGCATTTGCGTCGGTCTCGGTTTCCGAGAGGACTGAGGCCTGAACCTTGGCCATCATTTGTAGGCGCTTGATGCGCCAATCGTCTTTCTCAGTGATGTCGGGAATGGCGTCCGTCTTTCCGAGCTTCGAAGAGGCCTTGACGAGACCATCCCAGACGACCCAATCATCTCTGACTCTGCTTGCCATTAGTCGTTGCCCACGTCCTTGCGTTGCGTCGGAAGGACATACCTCAATGTACCGTCCGTAGAAGCCTCGCCGAGCAGAGAAGAGCAAACGTCGAACAGCTCCTGCCAACGAGACTCCGCGATGTACAACTGAATCTTCTCCCTCGTAAAAGGCCAGTCGGTCATGATCTGCTTAGCTAGCTTGTCGTCCTTCTTGTCCTTGAACGAATCCAAAGCTTCAATCATATCCTTCTTCTGACCCTGTCTTCGGTACAGGTTCATCAAAAGTCTCAGCTGTGCAGAGTCCTCGACTGGTGTCATCTTGAGAGTTCGGAAAGCAAGGATACGATTCATGCCAGAAACCTTTTCATCTTTATCGGCTTCACTCAGCAATTGTTGGATAGCGATGTGGGCGAGTTTGTAGCGCTTGTTGGTAGGGTCGGCCTTTTTCATAGCAATCAATGCCTGTGAAGGATCAGTATTCGTTGTATGTCGAATGATGTCGAACGCCGTACGGTAGCCGCATCCTGCCATCTCTGCTCGTTCACCGCGGTCGAGAATCTTTTCTGATTGATAGCAATCACACCGTTCTTGCCCGCCGCATTGGTGGCATTCGTCCACAGCTTTCCAGCCCTTGGACCATTACTCAAAGCGCGTGGATATTCGTCCGCGACCGCCATTGTAGCCAATTCATCCAAGTCTGAAATGAGCATCAGATCAACAATAGGAGGATTCCTACTACAAAGCTGATCAAGAATTTGATTGGCCTCATCGTGTTGCGTCAAGCTGAACAAGAAGTTTGCCTTGAAGTAAAGTAATTGGTTGTTCGCGGGCGACTTCTTAAGAAGCTTGTTGCATTTGCTCAAGCCATCCTTGTATCTTCCAGTTTCCAGATAATCTTCCAGTTCTCTTGCGGCCGCCATGGTGACTGTTTGATGATAATGTCCGGCCAAAATTCTGCAAATGTGTGAAAATGCGCGCTTTGAGAATAGTATAAGAAATGTGGATATAAGAAGTATAATCCAAGACATACATGCCAGAAATGCGTAGAAGATAATTAGAGATCAAACGATCTATGATCAAGACTTTTGTGAGGGAAGTGCGGCCAGTGGAATTGACATGCAGAAAGGTTGTCATCGATTGCCGAAGCACCGATGAGGTCCGTGCATGGTTCTGTTTGGGACAGGGTTGCACTTAGACATCAATTTAGATTGAAGCGTTATACACAAGATGCGCTGATAAACCTCGCAAACAATTCCAAAGGAGCTTGCTACACGTTATATAATCATTGAGGCTTCCCCCAACCCTCCTCTGACAATGATTCAAAAACTCCGTCGATGAGACCAGGGGTGCCACTAACACTGATGGCGGCTCCTTTCGGACCTGGGTTGTTGAGCATGGGCACAATACGAGTCTGTTCATGGCCGACTTCCAAGATAGTTCCTCCCACCATATCCTCATCTTCGACGAGCTTCAACATTGCTTCTGCCACCTCTTCAGGTGTCGCCCAAACATCCTTCTTCTGATCGACGTATTTCATCTTGTCCGGGTTGTCCGTCCACAGAGGCGTTTTGATAATTCCAGGACAGCAGGCATTGACACGAATGCCGAACTTCTCATCGAGAGCTGCCAACGAGCGTGTGAATCCAATTATGGCGTGTTTGGACGCGCAATAGATGGGTACTAGGAGCGAAGCACCTTCACCGGCAACGCTGCTGATCATGACTATACGCTTTGGGTTCTCACGGCTTGCTCTACCGCTAGCTTGGTGGGACAAAAATGCCGAGATCGCCAGTTGAGAAACCCTGATTGGATGTGTGACATTGATGTCCAACGAAGCGTAGCGACCACCTTCGATGCTATCCTTCGACTCCGAACTACCGGGAGGATGCCAGAAGTTCGACCAGTTGGGTTCAAATATACCTGTTCAAATTCATGTTAGCGCTGGGGAGAAATCACAAGATTATGTTACGCAAAGACAAGCATACCGGCACCTGGACATACGAGGTCAGTACCACCAAACTCTTTCTCGGCCACTTCGAACATCTTCGAGAGTTGGGTCCAGTCTGTGACATCTGTCTTCTGAAATATGGCTCGAGGTCCACTTGAGAACCCAGAGTACTTGTCGGTAATTGCTTTGGCCTCGGGACGGAGACCAAGGTCGGCAAAGACAACATTACAGCCTCGAGAAAGCAGCAATGAAGAAAAGGCAAGATTGATACCTAGTAGCTTGTGAGAAGATTCAAAATATGCTTGCGAGAGCCAAATCCTTACCAGATCCCGCTCCAGTAACAATTGCGGTCTTGCCCTTGAGAAGGAATGGTGCAAAAGTTGAGGCCATGTTATGAGATTGGCGCGTAGTACGAACGAGTTCGTAAGGAAGCAGATACAAGGCTTCGTTTCATATGCGTAGTTCAAGAACTACTTCAATGTTTTGTCGTTGATATATGCTACGTCAAGCAATGACGAGGGGTAGTGGGGAGGGCGGGGTCGACATCCGGACGTTACGACGATCCCGAGTTGCGAGCACCTTTTGGAGTTGTTGCATCAAATCTTGTAAATTCAGCCGATGGTGGACCTTGAAGCAGATTGTCATTGCTGTGCTGTCGATAGTCACTCGGTATCCATAACAGCGAGGGTTCCGCGGAAGAACGATGCCCGAGCAGCACGTTTCTCCTCTAATCGACAGCAAGTGATATCCTGCAAGTAAAGTCGAAGTCCATGAGTGAAATTTTGTTTAAAATAGGCGTGGCCTCGATTTTGATAATGAGTTGGGTGGGTATCTTTGGTTGGTTGTTGTGGTGATTTTACCACCATCTGCCTTGCTTTCTCTTCTCCTCCTTCATCTCTGCCATCTGCCATAAAGTCAGTGGGCGAATACAAGATTTCATGTTGACCGATCATACCCATTGCTTCTTACACTCACGGTATGCTCTACACATCTTTGTCAGTCAAGGCCTTTCATAAATCGATTCGAGAAGAATTGGACATACTCGAAGTAATCTGAGCAAAGAGTCTTGTCACCACCATTTCTCCTTAGGCATCTCAAAGATCTGTCGGCGGCTTCCTGACAAGGATCGAAGTACTCGCTGTATGCTTTGCTGTATTGAGACTGTGATTAGACATGACTTCTTTCGGTGGTGGCGGGAAGGAAGATTGATATACCTGCTGTACTTTGCGCCGCCCTTCTCCCAAGCTTTCTTATTCTCGTCCTCGTGAGCCATTGTGCTTTCCTCTCCTTGAAAATGTTCGAGAAGAGATGCAGTTGTGATGAACAACCGGTTGCCACGATGGTAGGAGAGTCTCAAAAGGTGGAAGAGAGGCCTGTGCTTTTGTCGGCAGATCTTGCCGTCTTAAGATTCCCTCAACTCGAACAACACATCTTTGTCTGAATATGGAGAGACACTCGAGGCTTGGAAAACGTTTATAACTTATCGGGTCAAAAGCACGTGGGACAGAAGAACACGATCTCGCGCTATTGATCCTGGACAAATTTGTCGCGAGGTTTCATCTTTATTTTGGAATAGAACTATTACTTCTTTTTCGGAGCGGCATTGCCTCTTCTCCTTTCCCAAACCATCACGTATGCTTCCTTTGTACTCAGCAGTTCGGCTTCGACTCTGCCGACCCACAGGTCTTGCATCTCCACCCAGCGATCGGTGTCGGCATTGCCGCCCTTCTCCTTGCCCCTATCCAGCAATTGCACACGCCAGACCTTCTTCTCGGCTTCTCCCTCGACACTGTCATCACGTACGCGAACACCTTCGTGGGTGATGTTGGCGACTAAATCGTAGATGATGGGCTCTGCAGGAGGATGTAGTGATGGGTTCGGTTCGACATAGGGGGACATGTCTAGTGAGCGAGGAGAGAATGTGACGATGGTAGGATTGCGTTGTGTCTGGAGGAATTTGTTTGGCGCAAAGCGCTTGACGTGCATGAGCAAGTACGGCGGAAGAGGATGTAGGAGACGATAGCGTAGGCGAGTGTTGAGACGTTCCTGGGCGCGAATGCCATCGTATTTACCCAGGATGTTTGTGAGACTGACTTGAGGGATGATGTTCTCATTTCTGTCGTCTTGAAACAGCGGTGCGGCCGGGAGATCCAGTGTCAACATCATGAAAGGCGTCACGGCGCTTTGGATGGCAGCATCTTCGAAGCGCAATCGATCTTGAGCATCGGCACGAGCGGTGATAGATTGCGATTCAACGCGGAGTTGGCCTTGGAAAATCTTCTGCACGATGCTACTTCTAGGCTTCGACCGACTACCTCCCAGGCCGGTGTGTAGGTTGTTTAGGAACCAGGAAAGGAAATCTGCAGGATCGGCTTGTTCTGTCAACGAAAACTTCTTGTTGGAGCGCTGTGAAATTTCCTGCAGCAGTTCGTGAGGAGAGACGTGTGCTTTGAACGAGCGAGGGTTCCAGATCTTTCGTAGCAGAGTACCAAATCGCTGGACCAGCTGTGGGCGATCGTGCAAGTCCTCGAGCACGAAGAAGTTACGGAGCGGAGGGACATGAGCAAGGGCGTGGCAGACGACGTTGAAGTAGTCGTTGGCCTTGATGTTGTTCATACCGACATAGCCTGGCGTGTATTTCTTGTCTTGAAGGTCCCAAGCAGGTTCTCGGACCTTGTCCAGTTTCGCAACATCTTGTTTTGAGTAGGTCGGATCAACGACAAACTTGATATCTTCCAGACTCTTATGCTTGACCTCGTAACCATCGGGCAGTACGTAAACTTGCTTGGTGTGCATGTTGATAAAGACATGGTGACCGATGTCAAGGGCGTGGTAGTAGGCTTGCGACTTGGGGCCACGACCCTGGTAGTATGTGCCGCATACCAGACAGGCGTAGACGTTGATATTTGAAAGGGTGACACTGCACAATTTCTCGAAGTCAAAGTCCAGCACGCCGCGGTTGATGGTGTCCAAGTACAAGTCCGAGTAACCTTCAGCTGGCGCTTTTTGTCGCGTCGGGCCTGACACTGCAGGTAGGTTGTCCTCGTCATCGTCTTCCAGCTCGGCCTCTTCTAGCGCGCCATTCTCTTGCGCGGCAGCATCAGCTATGCCATCGGTATGTCCGTTGGTCGGCTTTGTGGTAATGGGAGCAGGCGCATCCTCATCGACGACGTCCTCGACCCTCGCGCGTTTCGAGAAAGGGGATGCGGTGGTTTGTTCCAGAGGTTCCTCGGCCGGGCGCTTGCTCATTTTGGATGTTGGATATAAATTGGAAATTAATCGCGTTCGGAGGTTCTGGACGGTCGCCGCAAGCTCGCTGGTTGCACCGCCAAGGCTGGAGCATGACAGCGTTGTGGGATTTTGTGAAGCAGCAACAAGCACCAACAACTTTTTGTTTCCCTCTCATCCACATATCCCACGAACATCGCAAAGATGGTGTGTTCCTGTCCCTCTGTCCAGTTGGAGTGCTCCTACTAACCCTCTCCCAGTCGTACAACAACCCCACGCAAATCTTCGCCGACGATGTCACAGAGGAAAAGGGCGAGAATGCCCGTCTGTCAGCTTTCGTTGGCGCCATCGCCGTAGGAGACCTCGTCAAGACCACTCTGGGTCCCAAGGGAATGGACAAGATCCTGCAATCAGGTTCCACCGGCCAGATCATGGTCACCAATGACGGTGCCACCATCCTCAAGTCAATAGCCCTCGACAACGCTGCCGCAAAGGTCCTCGTCAACATCTCAAAGGTTCAGGACGACGAGATTGGTGACGGCACCACTTCAGTCACTGTTCTCGCTGCTGAGCTGCTGCGTGAGGCCGAGAAGCTCGTCGACCAGAAGATCCACCCCCAGACCATCATCGAAGGTTACCGTATCGCTTCCGCAGCCGCCCTCTCAGCCCTCGCAAAGACCGCCGTCGACAACAGCGCAAACCCCGAAGCCTTCCGCAAAGACCTCCTCGCCATTGCCAGCACCACTCTCAGCTCAAAGGTCCTCTCGCAAGACCGCGCATATTTCGCCAACCTGGCCGTAGACGCCGTTCTCCGTATGAAGGGTTCCACCGACCTCTCCCACATTCAGATCATCAAGAAGGCTGGCGGTAAGCTGTCCGACTCATACCTCGACTCTGGCTTCATTCTCGATAAGAAGTTCGGTGTCAATCAACCCAAGCGTCTCGAAAATGCAAACATTCTGGTCGCAAACACTGCCATGGACACAGACAAGGTCAAGATCTTCGGTGCTCGCGTCAAGGTCGACTCAACCGGCAAGCTGGCTGAGTTGGAGAAGGCCGAGCGTGAGAAGATGAAGCAAAAGGTCGAGCGTATCAAGTCGCACGGTATCAACTGCTTCGTCAACCGTCAACTCATCTACAACTGGCCCGAGCAGCTCTTCAGCGATGCCGGCATCTGCAGCATTGAGCACGCCGACTTTGACGGTGTTGAGCGTCTTGCTCTTGTTACCGGTGCCGAGATCACTTCCACATTCGACCACCCCGAGCTCGTCAAGCTGGGCCACTGCGATTTGATTGAGGAGGTCATTATCGGTGAGGACACTCTGATCCGCTTCTCGGGCGTTGCTGCGGGTAAGGCCTGCACAGTCGTCCTGCGTGGTGCCACCGAGCAATTGCTCGACGAAGCAGAACGCTCCCTTCACGATGCCCTTGCCGTTCTCTCCCAGACCGTCAAGTTCCCCAAGACCACTCTCGGTGGTGGTTGTGCCGAGATGGTCATGGCCAAGGCCGTCGACCAGGCCGCCCAAAACGTTGCCGGCAAGAAGGCCATCGCCGTCGACAGCTTCGCCAAGGCTCTGCGACAATTGCCCACCATTCTTGCTGACAATGCCGGTCTCGACTCCGCCGAGCTCGTCAGCCGTCTGAAGAATGCAGTCTACAGCGGCATGACCAACGCAGGTCTCGACTTGTTGACCCCCGGTGGCGGTATTACAGATATGCGCGAGTTGGGTGTCGTCGAGGCTTACAAGCTCAAGCACGCTGTTGTGAGCAGTGCCAGTGAGGCCGCCGAGCTCTTGTTGCGTGTGGACAACATCATCCGCGCCGCACCGAGGAGAAGAGAGCGTATGTAAAGTCAAAAAAGTTTCAGATACCCGATGAGTAAAAGAAAAGATCTTTCGGAAAGCCTTTCAAAGCAGACTGTCCATTCTCTATTTGTCTTCGCTTCGATACCGCATCCCTTACCTTTGCATTTGGCATGATCATTGAAAGATGTAGCGTGGTGTTTTCAGGACTGATAGCAGATGACATGACACTTGCAGCGTTCTTCACCTTCAGTACGTATACAAGCGATGAACACAAGAACAACATTGATGAAAGGGCAACCAGTCCAACACAAAACGCGCAATCGTCTCCTAGTATCTGACCCTTTACAACATCGCTCTCAATTCCTTCAACTCACCCCCGTCCAACCCCAAATGCTCCACCATCAACCCCATGTGATCGAAGCCCCAAAACCTATCCACCTCTCCCTGCGCATTGGTAGCAACGAACCAAGGTAATCCAAATGCGCCTTCTTCAAATGCCATATCTGTGTTTTTTTGCAGTTTTGCTTTCGCTTCTGGTTTCGTGCTCTGTGTTTCTTCATCAGCAATTGCCTCTAAACAACAAAAATGGAAAGGTGAGTAGACATCAGGGTTTGGTGGGTGGTAAACTCACATCCTCAACAACTCTCCTCGCCTTTTCTTCTCCCAGTACCTCAGATAAGATGGCGCCGAAGACGGCGGGTTCATGGATGGATTTGTTATCCACCCACATTCCCTTGTACAACGCCGCTATAGAGTTCTCCAGCATAGACGCATGTTTGTCTTCAACGACAGCCAATGCCCTCATCACATGCAAAGTGAAAGGCGGGAAATTCTTAGGCATGGTGGGGGAAAGTGGGATAGAGTAGCGTTTCGCCCAGCGCTTGCGTGAGGTTTCGATGTAGGTTGATTTATCTGCACACACCACCTCATTATCAGTTACGTATACTTTGGCAAGGAGAGGGTAAGGAGAAAGAGTGCAAGGAGGGGGATTGGGAAAGGAATTGGGGAGGGAGGGGTTTCTGTCACTTTTTATATTGATGGGAGGGCGGTTGTCGCATGCTTTCATTACTCCGCCGAGGAAGATTGGTATGTAGGTTATTTCTACTTGGTTGAAGATTGGGGATTTCTGTGGCTCGATTAGCCTCTCGGTCAGTTTTCGTCTTCTTCTTCTCCAATTTTGGTGATGGGTTCTTGTTATTACCTGTAGGGTGTGGAAAGCATAGTAACCGAATGGACTGACTATGTCCACGAACAAGGTGAGTTTTGGTTTCTGAGCCATTGTTGTGGCGGATGTTGAGGTTAAGCTATGAGGACTTTGAAGGAAAAAATGGTTTGATTTGCAGGCTTGGAGGAAGAAGAATAGAATCAATGTTGAGTCAACTTGATAGATAGGTAGTCGTTGCCCTCGGATGGAGGTTACTTTCTTGCATGAGCCGAGGTGCGGGGTGAGCATGGTTGGTTTCATGTGGAGACGGGAATAACACGGCAATAACGAGCAGTCACACAGTAGATGGTGAGTGATAACAGCGCTCGAATTTTATTGTTTGTATTTATCTATACATAAAGATACTATTCTGCTGAGTGATCGAGAGAGCAAGAATATCTTAGATTGAAGGAGACTTGTAGATGTTGAGAGTGGCAGAACCACCACACTTCTTGGTATTATCACCAGCACAGTTTCTGTTGCAAGAAGTGTCGTCTGCCAACTTCTTTGCTCCATTGATCAATTGAATAGCATTACCGCACCTAGAATCTCAGTCAGTATATCGTGCTTCAAGGATAGAGGACTTGGACGACTTACCAGCACTCTTGACCAAATTCAACACCGGCAAACTTCCAACCACGAGCCTTGCAGAAAGACTGGCAAGAGGAAGGAGTCATAGCATTACTGTCGATGAAGTAGGTCGAATTCAAGGCACGGTTGTAGTTGGTGGCCTCGCTGTAGCAGCCAACATAAGTCCAGTTGGGATTGGCCACGGGCTTGACAGTGGTGGTACAGGTAGGTTTTGCGGGAAGAGATTCGCCAACAATACCACAGAGCTGACCAGAGAATTGCTGAGTCAGAATGAGGTCTGCAGACGAACAAGCAGAAGCGACACAGCAGGCCATGTCATTCATGAATTCGGGGTGGCTGCAGATACATTGAGGGTTGCCTTCGCACTCGGCAGGGAGTTGTTTGGCACAGTTTTGCTGCACAGAAGGTCAGATGTGCGTTCATAATCAAACACAGACGAGAAGGTGATGTCAACTTACAGCACAAGCTGGAACCTGAGCAACATCGATGCTAAGCTGCTGGCTCAAACTAACAGGAGCAGTGACTCTGGTGACAGGAGCAACCGAGGCAGCAGCACCAAGGTAAGCAAAGAGGGCAGTGAAGCCCAAGATGAAAGTAGACGTTTGCTTCATGTTGATTCGGCAAATTGGTTCAAAATTGACGAAGTTGAATTGACTTACAGGAGGGACCACGAGGTAGAAGGATACATTATAAGATGCGGCTCATCTGCTGCCACATGACGAGAGCGATTTGATTGTCGATGAAAGAAACGGACGCCCGGCCAAGATTCAATAAGTATTCCGCTCTCAGAAGGGCAGCAAAAGTTCGATAGTTCATTGTTCGGAGACGCCGAATGCGTATATACCATTTCGGTAGGCATTCCCTTAAACAAGCCTCTGCATCGAAGGGCATGTATGTATGACTTGATTCTTCTTTGATGGTTCGAGCCGCGGAGCGCACTATCACATAAGCTCTCGATCTTAGTCGCCCAAATTCCCTCCATCTGAGGGATGTAGTTCCTGGTGGCTAGGCAGCTAGAACGAGTGTCAATTCTACGCGAGAGTGGATGTGGAGAAGAACAAAGACGCGGCTTCGATCTTTCCGAGTTGGCGAAACGTGGGATCCGCAAAGATGACGAGGAATGTAAATGTTGGCAAACGCTCGACCGCTCTTCCCTTATGTGGCTGGCTAACAGAGGATCAACTGCACACCGAAAGAGAGGCGATTGAACAGCTTGGACAAAGGACTTGATGCAATTCCAGCTGAGGATACTGTCAACATTGAGTGTCTAGCGACTTTTCATTTCTTGCACCAGACAACCGTAAGAACGTATGAGTGGAAGACAAATACGGGTAGTCGTCGTTGTCCTTCTCAAGGTGAGTTTAGCATCAATCCAGTATGTGCTCGCAATTTCCAAGTAAAAGCCATCGAGGTGTTGAGGACAATTAGGAGGTTAATCGGGTATGCGCTGACGTTTGACGCTGCGTGTTTTTCTGCAACGCGATGCTTCTAAAAGTCACTAAGTGACCACACTGCTCCATTTGAGAATCTGCTTCGAATGCGAGCACTCTCTGACTGGAAAGCATGTAGCATCTGTTCGGGGCTGGGATGCTTCTCCTGAGGTACGCACACCGGGTACATCGTTCATCTAGACGACTCAGCACTTCATCCACTTTGGTCTGCAGGAAGCGGTTCCTCTGAATGGTTCTGCAGAGTGCTCCTAAGCTCAAAGGAAGCCTTTTGGTTCTTCTCAGCTGTGACAAGCCTGAGTCTGTCTTGGTTATGTCGCTGCATGTCCGAGCTCGCACTATGAGACTAGAGGATGCGGTGGGATCATCAACAAGACATATCCCGGTACAAGGCCCCTAGGTGAAGCACACAATGTCGTCTCTGGCGTGCACGTCAAGCTACAAGCATCTCGCCAAGCCGACTTCTGGGACGATGCTTTTCAGAATCAGAACATAATGGGTTGAGAGCCTATGGAACATTCGTCTCTGATTTTAGGTCTTGCAATCACGAACAATGGTCTTTCGCAAAGTCGGAACAATTTGGCGCGGTCGTCGCCTCGAAGTTCGCCGCGATTCGGCTTCGCGCTTCACATGGTCCACTCCTGAGGCAGAAGTGAGCAAGATATGACCAGAACTTGAGCAAGATATACCAGAATCCAGTCACAAGTGACAGATATCGCCGCCGCATGACTGGGAATCATCCTGCTTAGTAATCAAAGCTCAGTTGTAGGGCGACTATAAAGCATGCCTCCCTCTCCCTCTCTTCTTTCTTCCTTTGAATCCTCACCTCGACCACTCCCACCGGACTCCTCTCCTCCCAGCGTGACTACCGTCACCAGAGGTCGCAGGCGATGCGCGGTGGCTGGACCTCTCAGGCAACCTCCCACCAGTGGCCCCGGTCACTGGTGCTGAGGCACTGCCTGGGTCGCCAGCCACACGCCATCGCCTCCCTCTGGTAGACGGTAGCACGACTGGTAGAGGAGACGAGCCGGTCAGGAGTGGCACGGGGGTGGGGGGCCTGGACTCAGTCGCAGCTGGGAGCATGCGCGTTGTGCTCAGTCCGCCTGGCATAGAGGTTCAACACCTCTGTGTCAACGCGGCTGGGTAGTGGCGCGCGCGTCAGCTGGCGACGAGTGGCAGGCTCCGGTGCAAGCTCCCACCTCACCGTGGTGTACCGGTCTAGTAGCCCTTCGGGGTGAAGCTAACGGGAGCACAATCGACAAACATTTTACTTTTTTTTATCTGTTTTGACTCTGGTTTATCAACCGGGAGCTGGAGAGGACTCCATCGTGTGTAACGATTGTTTGGCGTCGCTCGTCGTTGTCGGCGCATGCGTTATTTGCAATGGTAATTGTGACCGTCGGTATTGATATGGCCCGCTGTCGTCGTCTCTCGTATCATCGCTGCTCTCGTCGCGTGCCATTGTCATCGTTCTCGTCTTTGGCATCTGCCATCAATGCTATCGCCGGCCGATGGATGTATCGTTGTCGTCGCTGTCCTCGTTCTCTGCATGCACGTGTGTCGTCGCTGCTCTCTCTCTCTCGCTCTCGCTACCTCGCCATTGCTGTCGCTTGCCGCCATCATGTCTTGCCTTTGCCTCCTCCTGTCACTCTTTTCCCAAAATTGCGATCACGTATTATCTCGTGAGTGATTTCATGTATATGTCTGCCTCTTGCTGCGGATCCACCACTCTCGCCCTGGGATGTCGACTTGCGACTCTGTTCTCCTGTCCGACTCGAGTTGTCTTCCTCGCGCGTAAATTCGATGACGGTCTCGGTGTCCGGCACAGTTCCGAGCGGGGTTAGCATCGTTGAAGCGCATCG
Source organism: Aureobasidium pullulans EXF-150 (assembly GCF_000721785.1). Taxonomy (NCBI): domain Eukaryota; kingdom Fungi; phylum Ascomycota; class Dothideomycetes; order Dothideales; family Saccotheciaceae; genus Aureobasidium; species Aureobasidium pullulans. Next base: position 367,834 of record NW_021941022.1, read on the forward strand.
CGAGCGTTCGTTTGTCAGCGAGTCGCGCATATCTCTACTGTCTTGTGCACACCTGATGGTCGCTTGAGTTGATCCTCTCACTGTCTGGTTCTGGAACGCTATGCCTTCCAGAGTCGTACACTAACACTTCGCGAGCAACATAAGCGGTTCTGATACGTATGTTCATGTCCGTATTCACGTTATCAAGGTACAGACATATTGGAGTCGACAAAGCTTCCTGTGATTGAGAATATGTACATACCACAAATGCAATGACCACTTTGTGTTGGCGTGAATGTGGTGGTCTAGAACTTCGACCTGTTGTATGCGAGCCATGTCTTCCAGGGCTGTCTCCAGTCGGTAACTCTGAGCTTCGGTGCAAAGACATCGAAGTCGTGCTTCTGCAACCTTTCGAGCCAAAGACTTGTGGGCACTGCGGAGAGGTACACAGGGAAGGCTTGCTGGACCTCTTGTGCGGGTGTGGATGTTTGCGACGGCGCGTAGTTCATGTGTTCCTCCTCATGACCATGCTCAAAGTCGTGACCTGCATCCTGACCAGCTCGGAGGTTCTTGACCATTTCTCTGGCGGTGATGAGATGGTCACTAGCTCTTGTGGCAACCTCGAAGACAGCATCACGGAGGCCAGGAGCTTCAGCACCTTCGCGTAGCACTTGTTCTTCCCGTACACCGTGTCTCGCCATTACGTCTAGCGGTAGCATAACAGAGCCTTGTCTGGTAGCGCCAACGTCACCAGCCATACCGCCTTGGTTCGAGTGGTGATTTGCCGGACCTGGGAAGGCAAGCAGGGGCAGTCCCCGAAGGATTGTGGCAATGCCTGTCGCTTTTCCGATGTGTGAGGCGACGTGGTCGGCGGTGAGGGAGGCCATGGGTAGGGCCTGGAGAGTCAGGTACATGAGGGTCGAGTAAGTGTTCTCGGCGTATGACTCGATGGCAGCCAGATCAGGGTACGGCGGATTCGTCAGGTATTGTTCTCTGGTAGATATGATCCTGTGGAACCAGCTCCTGCTAAACTTTGATTTGCCGTCGGTTCTTCGCTGTAGATCCTCAGCAGCAGAAGCCAATAAGATGGCGATAGGTTGCTTCGGCGGCGTGCCAGCCAGGGCCTTTGTAATAGCATCTCGTTGGAACTGCAGACGCATCGAACCAATAGTTGGAGTACTCGTTGTATCGGCGGTTCTGGCGACCTCTATGTTGAAGGCACGAATGGCGAGATAGGCATCTCGTGTCTTGGGAGGCATATATGATTGCAGCAGAAATGAAGGGGTATCATATTTCCTGCGATGTGATTAGGCAAGGCATGCGGCAAAGCATTGATGTGGTTGCTCACCTGAGGAGATCCAGACAGTAGGCTCTCGCTGAGCCCACCTCTGCCTCCGACGAGACTGTAGCAGCAGGCTGCTGGACCTTGGTGGCATATGTCCTTCTAGCATGACATTGCTGCCTGCCCGAAGCATTCCGTAGCGTGCGACAGGCTGTGTTTCCTCTCATGGTTGGATATGTGGCAACGTAAAGCAGAATGAAGGCGACACAGCGTCTTTGTCCTAACGGCGACTTAACAAATGATGACCTCGGACATGACGATGTTTATCCACAAACAGTTAGTCGTTCATAAAGTTTCATAAACAGCTCGAAGTACTCTCACAAAAGCAACCACTGACGCGCCAGAAACGCGTCTTCCGCCTCCAGCGCGCCTTCCTAGAAATTGTCGCAAGACACAATTGTGATCAACTTCTCAGGCACGCGACAGGAAGCATTTCTGTTGTGTGAAATGAGCATATCACATATGGATGAACGACCGGCCAAGAAGAGACGCTTCTTCGCTGACAAAGGCTCAACCCAAGATGCCTCTCTCGCCTCCGATCCCTCTGGCCCTGACGAAATTAACGCCCTCCCAGAGAACGAACTAGATACTGCTACGGCGACCGATCCTACACAAGACGCGACATCATCGACCGTGAACCGTTTCGATCCATCTCTCTTTCAAGCCTTCATCGGAAATGAGGCTCCTCAATCCACAATCAACGCCTTGCAACGCATCTGCGGCAACGATGTAGAAAGAGCTGTCAACATGTATTTTGATGGCTCGTGGCAGAACCATCCTCTGATATCCAATACTACTTCAATCGCCTCACGACCTACCCGTCCGAAAATCAATGACTACCCGAGCACCGCTACACAAGAAGTTGAGGTTCCCAAGGTCAATCTAGCTGCTATGCCAAACAAGAGATATATTGGTGCACTGGGCGTTGTTGGCTGGACTACTCGCAGCGGTACTGGAATTATTACATCGGGAGAATTGGTGAAGATCGAAAGGGCCAAGCCGTCGCAACAAAAGGTTGGCAAGGGAGGCAAGTTCAGAGCTTCGACTCGCCAGGATGTCATTGTTCGCTTTACCAATGCCAAAGGAGATGAAGTCGGCCGCTTGGAGCAGGACTCTGCCGCTTGGATATCCACTCTCATGGACCAGAACATATGCCACTTTGAGGGTCACTGCATCTTTGCTCCTGACCGCGTTCGCACCAATGACACCGTCTATCTCCAGCTACGATGTTTCTTCTTGAGGGACTGTTTCACAGCTGGCAACTTCATCAAACCGTTGGACAATAACAGAGAAACTGGTCTTCATGAGGCAAAAGAGACAAGAGACGAGAAGGACCTGAGATTGCGACAAGTCGCTCTGGTAAAGCTGTTCTCGGAGATCAATCTCCACCCATCACGCGCCAACTCCGCCACCGAAAAGCACAAAAGAGAGGGTATCCTGCGTGCTGCTGAGATCCCAGAGCAACCCGAATCAAGCACTGCTAAACCAGCCAAATCTTCCGACCAAGCTCCTTCTTCTCCTCCTTCTGATGATGCTGAAGACGGCCAAGAGCTAGAACAAGATCAGCTCGACAGTCTTTACCGAAAGGCACAGTCATTCGACTTCAACACACCTGTCATGCAGCCGGCAGAGACATTCGTCATGGATCTTCGAAAGTATCAGAAACAAGCCCTGCACTGGATGGTGGGTAAGGAGCGAGATCAGAAGTCCGAGCATAAAGAAGCTTCAATGCATCCCCTTTGGGAAGAGTACATGTGGCCTACAAAAGACGCAGACGACGCGCCTGTGCCTGAAGTTGAGGAGCAGCCGAGCTTCTATGTAAATCCCTATTCTGGTGAGTTGTCGTTAGACTTTCCAATCCAAGAGCAAAACTGCCTCGGTGGTATTCTCGCCGACGAGATGGGTCTTGGAAAGACTATTGAGATGCTCAGTTTAGTACACACGCATACTTCTGAATTTGGTTTACAAGGCTCCAAGATGTCGACGGTCATGGACCTGCCACGCTCGCCAAAGACTTCTTCCGGTGTTGCTCGTGCGCCATGTACGACTTTGGTCGTCGCGCCTATGTCTTTGCTGGCGCAATGGCAAAGTGAGGCAGAAAAGGCCTCCAAGCCTGGAACGCTCAAAACATTAGTATACTATGGCACCGAGAAGAATGTCAACCTGAAGACGTTATGTTGCGAAGCCAATGCCTCGTCAGCTCCCAATGTCATCATCACAAGTTATGGCACAGTATTGTCAGAGTACAACCAAGTTGTTGCCGCTGGCGGTGATCGAGGATCAAGCGGCGGATTGTTCTCCATCGAGTACTTCCGTGTCATTCTCGATGAAGCACATTCGATCAAGAACAGACAGTCTAAGACCGCTCGTGCTTGTTATGAGATAGCTGCCGAGCATCGCTGGACATTGACAGGTACGCCGATCGTCAATCGCTTGGAAGACCTCTTCAGTCTGGTACGCTTCCTCCGCGTGGAGCCATGGAGCAACTTCTCGTTCTGGAAGACATTCATTACTGTGCCTTTCGAGTCCAAGGACTACGTTCGAGCATTGGACGTGGTACAAACCGTTCTCGAGCCACTAGTCTTGCGCCGAACAAAGGACATGAAGACGCCAGATGGTGAGGCGCTGGTCCCGCTACCGCCACGAACTATCGACATTCAGAAGATTGAGCTCTCAAAGGTAGAGCGTGATCTCTACGATCACATTTTCGCCCGAGCCAAGAGGACGTTCGCCGCCAATGTCGAGGCTGGAACATTAATGAAGTCCTACACGACTATCTTCGCACAGATCCTCCGACTCAGGCAATCATGTTGTCACCCGACATTAGTGCGCAACAAAGCTCTTACTGCAGACGAAGATGATGCGGCAGCAGCGATTGACGTTGCCAATGGCCTAGCTGATGACATGGACTTGCAATCCTTGATTCAACGTTTCGAATCTGAAGCCGAAGAGGAAGATGCAAGCCGATTTGGTGCCAATGTGCTTAAGCAGATCCAAGCTGAGTCGAATCATGAATGCCCTATCTGTTTTGAGGAGCCCATGGAAGAGCAATCTGTCACAGGCTGTTGGCACAGTGCTTGCAAGAAGTGTCTGCTTGAGTTGATCGAAAATGCAACCAACAAGAATGAGTTGCCATTATGTTTCAATTGCCGCGAACCCATCAATGCACGCGATATTTTCGAAGTCATCAGACACGATGACGATGACGACGAGGAAGCTGCAACCAAAGACAAGTCTCAAAATAGCTTCGAAGACCTCTACACAGCGACCCAGCCCAGCGACTCAACGGACTCACAAACGCGCCTGCCTCGTGTGTCTCTCCGCCGCGTCAACACCCTCTCCTCAGCCAAAATCGGCGCTCTCCTAACCCACCTCAAACGCATCAAAAAGGCCTCCCCTACTACGAAATCCGTCATCTTCTCCCAATTCACTTCTTTCCTCGATATCCTCGAACCTGCTCTCGATGGCGCTTCAATACCATATCTCCGCTTCGACGGCAGCATGGCCCAAAAAGCCCGCGCCCTCGTTCTCACTGAATTCGCCGCTCGCCCCAAAGGATGTGTACTCTTGCTCTCACTCAAAGCTGGTGGTGTAGGCTTAAACTTGACCTGCGCCAGTAACGTATTCATGATGGATCCATGGTGGAGTTGGGCAGTGGAATCACAGGCTATTGACCGCGTGCACCGTATGGGTCAAACTGCAGAAGTCAAGATTGTGCGATTCGTGGTTGATCAGAGTATCGAGGAAAAGATGCTCAGAGTGCAGGATAGGAAGAAGTTTATTGCCAGTTCATTGGGCATGATGAATGAAGATGAGAAGAAGACGCAGAGGATTGAGGATATTAGGGAGTTGTTGAGTTAGGTGAGAACTCTAAGATTGGCCTCTGTTCCGTTCACTTTTCTCCATGTGTTCTGGCATACCTTTGCTGTACTGGATGAGGTTTTAAGCCATAATGGTTTATGGGAGGGAATGCCATCGATTAGAATTTGAATCATAGACTCTCTCGAGCATTCACGGCATCACGTAGATAGGTGTTGACACTGTATATATTAAATTATCATGACTTTCGAACAAGGCTCCTTAGCACGAGCTTGTGTGCGGCACATCGCCAGGTGTTCATCCTGACTTCACGATGGCCAATTACAAAACCAACAGATTTATTATTTCCTTACTGTATAACCATGAACGAGATCGAGGTCTATCTCACCTTAGTTCAATATGTACCCTGTCGCTATCACATAAATCTCACACGTTCAGGTCACCAATACTCTGTAGTAATAATCGTCAACAGTTCAGGCCCGGGTCACACCCTCGGCCTCAGGGCTTGGCGTCTTTTTCTTAGTCCTCATCCTCCTTCCTCTTCTCCCGATCAATGTATCATAATCCAACATCCTCGGTGAGCCTTGTCCGATCACCTCTTTCCCTTGTTCGATCACCCTTATACCTTGTCGCAAATCATTGACCCCGAACAAAATCGGCCACTCCTCTCTCTCTCGGACCACTTTCTTCCATTTCCGGAATGTAGGTCTTTCTTTCCTCATCTGAACAACGCCGGGTTGCTCTTCCCTCTTCCTCCTTTTCGAAATCACGGGTCGCGCTTTCTGCTTCTTCTATCAACGTGCCGTTTTTTCTCTATATAGCGGTTCCGGCGGGTCGAATATGCGCGACTTGGATACTTCTTACCGTTCTTGATATCTCCATACGCGAGCCGGTAATATCATCTCCACGATCCTTTACGCCACACGCATGCGAACGATGGCCCGTCTTTGCGGCAGACGATGGTTCGCGCAGTGCACACTTAGCCAAAGCGCCGTACTGTTGGTGGCTCGATTGATTGCGGGGCGATGTGTTTCTGCCGTTTGCCTTTACTGCTCGATCTCGGCCTCACGTCCGCCATCTCTTGCTGGTGAAGAGCAAGCGAGTGTATGCGCAGAAACATGGTGATCCGCAATCACTCTAACCATCAACAGTACGGCGCTTTGGCTGAGTGGTTATAGCGATAGACTAGAAATCTATTTCCTTCGGGAGCAAGAGTTCGAATCTCTTAGGCGTCGGTTTCTTCTTTTGCCAGTTCTCCAAAACGGAGAACACTCCTTTTGCTCCCAGTAGACGCTGGTGTAAGAATAGGGGAGATTCCATAACTTTTGGTGGAGATGTGATGGGATCATTGTACAGCCTTAGGGCAGACCTTCAAAAGAGCATTTCGGGGCAGTGACACCGAGGGCGCGAGTCCGAAGCCGATAGCGAAGGATCGTTATTGGATGGAGATGGCATGATATCTCCTGCCAGAACGTTTACTCGTGTAAAAGCAGACATGCGTTATGAAAACGGTGTATAAGGACATATAGGTAGGTCATTCATATTCACGATCGATATACGGATTCGGTCCTCCAAGCCGACGCGACGACCGATGATCATCCATCGATCATCCAAAACATGTAAACGCAAGCAGAGGCGCAGTCGAAAGGCGATCCATATCAAAGGAAAGAGCACTCCTCTGCCCCATCCGGACAAAGTCTCTAAACAAAGTACATCACAATTCATAAGAATGTCATCAACCCACACCTCTCTTACCATCGCTTAACCAATCATCCAAGTGATGTAGTCATTTTGCGAATCGGTGTTCTGCCCTGCCCTGCCAAGTAAAAACAATGCACCTACTCCATCTAGAACATCGGCACTTTTCGGTGCGGCAAGGCGCACAAACAAAGGTCTCGCCCTTCCAAAAGAGCCGAGTAGTTCAACAAGCAGTCAAAACGGGAGCGAGAGCAAAAAAGCCGGTTTGCACAAAATAGGCTTTTCCTAACATCGACCGAGGAAAGCGGGAATATCACGTGTGCTATGTGCTGCGTGTTTAGGCTTTCCATTGACACACGTATATCAGTCCCCCCCGTATGTACCCGAGCGAGTCAAAAAGGTTGCTCTTTGCAAAGACCAGATTACTAAAAGCGTTTTACGAGAGGGAGGGAGGTTGGTTACATGGCCGTCCCATCGTCATTGCTTGCCCTAGCAACAAGAAACACGTAAAAGGTGCAAGAATAGGTAAAAAGAGACGAGATAAACAAGACAAAGGCCAAAGCCAAAATCTTCTACTTTGTTCCAAAAAGCAGGGAAAAGTAGAAGGAGGGGGGTTGAGGGAAAGGTAAAATGGGCGTGTTTAAGGTCTCGAGACGAAAGAGCAAAAAGTAGGTCACCGGGTCAAAAGATGATGACTTTTGGGAAGCGAAGGAGGTTCGTGTTGTTTCGAACCATCCGTGTCCTATCGGACCGGAATATATTCGGATCAGGAAGGTAGAGCGTGGGCGGCGCCAGCTCCCCTTTCGTTCTTGGAGCACGAGTGGTGGCGTCTACATTCGAGAGAGAGTCAGCATGCATGATGCGTTTAAAAAACGGAATGTCATCAAGTGATGTTGTTGTTGTTTTATGAAAATTGTATTATTCGCTTGTGGCAGTGAAGTAAAACCCAACGCCTGAACAAACCAGCGCGCCTTGGGTATATGTGTACGTTTGAATGGCTAAAATAGAGCAATAAAGCATTTGGGTATGGTGTTTGTCGAGGGAATTGCTACCATCCAACTGGTAGTACTGTTCCAGAATAGACTGGTCGACTTGTTCCCTGATTCCATTATTTGCTACTCCTTTTCCTTCCCTACCGGAGGGGCTCCTGTCTATAAGAAGAAACCAGCAATATGTTCGCAATTTTCTGAAAGAAGATCGTAAGGCGTAACAACGTGTGAGACGATCATGGTGATTTGCCATTCCTCAGCAGGCATGGTTTATTTTGCATCACTCATCTCGACATCAGGATGTCCTCCGGTGTGGTGCACCATGCTTCTTTCGCCGTCAATCAGGGGCTTCGGTCCCTCATGTGATTTATGTGCTTCCTTAGTTGTCGCCTTGCTCTCGACCATAGCTTCGATCTTAACTTGTGGTGCGGCGCGATTGTCGTCTGACCTAGGGAAGAATTGCTGTGCCATACTCTGAACGCTCGTGGCAGTGTTGTCGCTGCTGTCGATACCGTATGGGAAGATCTTGCGCATGGTTTCCTGGTGACGGTCCAGAACACTTGTTTCACCATCCGTGGCATGCTCGTCCACGCTGGGACTTGCGACGCTCATGTCCCCGGCATCATGTTCTGACGTCGAGTGTGGAGTTGACTTGTCCTTTGTGTCCTCGGAAGCTGCAGATGTCTCCTTGTTGTTGGCGCGTTCCGCCTCCTTCTTTGCGTGCACTTTTTTCAGATTCATCGCACTGCTTACGCTGCGCATATCTGGTCTCCCGTCTTTACGTATCAGGATACCGTCTGCGTTACGCACAGGCTTAGTACGAGTCTTCTTGGTCGGGTTGTTCGAGGAAGCTACATCGGCGGTCGTGGTGATGGGCATGAAGTGCGGGTCGGGGTACATGCCGGCAGTCGTCTCGCTGGCTTGTTCAGGCGTGGGCATCAGTCCTCCATGTCCTTCGGTCGCATTGACGATCTGAACACTGTCAGGACGACCCTCCCACTCTGGCGTAGCCCGATCGCCTTCTCCACCTCCACTTTTACGCCCTCCTCGGCTTCTTCCACCTCTTCCTCTTCTTGGGCTGCCTCGCGATCTATCCATCACTGATCCTGGTCCAAGACGCGATCCATCCTGACGCCATGATTCATCTTGTGCAGAGTCCAGTCCAGAGGCAAACTGTACGAAACGCAGAGGGTTAGGTTGAGGAGGCATACTTCCGGTCGACTCATTGGACGGATTTTGTGTAGACTGCAAGGTAGGGACGGTGGGCAAAGAATCACCAGAAACTGAATGATGGTAGGGAGATGAGCCTTGCGCAGGGCTTTGCTGGTCATAGTTTGTGCGAGGCATCAAGGGAGCCAAACGCTGTCTTTTCGGCGATCCAGGCGTGCTAGACTCGAAGGAGGGTTCCGAGATCAGACGTTTTGGTGCCGTATTTGTGTTGACAGCCGCCCATCCACTGCCAGGTGCAGGAGCCTCGATCTGCGGTGAAGAACCCACGACCGGTGCAGATTGTGAAGGAGGAATTCCGCCTGCTGGCCGCCATGAAGAGAGAGGGGTGGCGCAAGAAGCGTCGATTGAACGGATACCAGGTAGCGTACGCGACTCGGCTTGAATACGAGGATCAGGAAGTTCGGGATTGGCAGCGATCGGAGCAGGAAGACGGTTCTCGATAGGGGCTTGGTAGAGCAAGGGTCTTTGATCCGGTGCACTAGGTGTGTTGGTCATGAATGGAGCTGTCGAAGGTGGCGCATGCCCCGAAGCGGCCTGCTCGTGTCCGAGAGATTCTGATGGTGGTGCGCCTCCTGGTCCCGGTGATCCGAGGCGCTCAGAACGCTCAAGACGTCTGACCTGACTTCTCAGAATGTCCACCTGCATCTTCAGACCCGCAATTTCATTTGTCTGGGCTCCAATGTTCTGAACTCTTTCGGTGAGAATGTCAACTTCGCTTGTGTCAGGATGCTCTGTAGCAGGGCCACGGGCTCGCAATTCATGCCTGACTTCATCAACCAAGGCATATATGTTTCTCTGTTCATGATGCAAAGCGTCTATCGCATTGTCAATGCGCGCGATATGGTGTCGCTGGTTGTCGATCTCTTGTCTTTGTTCTTCAAGTATCTGGCTGTGAACATGAAGTTGGGACTGGAGAGAAGACTGAAGTTGAGAAATGATGCCATCCTGAGCTGTCGGATGTTGCTGAGACAAAGATGGCAGTTGAATGGAAGAGACGTTTCGTGGTTGAGTCGGTTCCACCGTCGGAGGCGGTAGAAGAGAATCGCGTGAGCCTACAAGCATAGCAGATGATGCTACTTGCCTTGGCTCACTGTCGACGAGATTGCCGACGTGCGGTGCATCAGGCCGATGCTCGTCTAGCATGGCCCTACGTGGTTCGACCTCCAAGCCAGTACTAATTTTGGATGACGAAATTCTGGGGAGCTCGAGGATTTCGCGTGAACTGTAGGCATCGATGTGTAAGGATCCGAAGTGGAACAAGAAACAAAGGAACAAAGAAGCGCGAGTGCGACAGAAGGAAAGAATACTTACTCGACCCGAGATCTGGAAAGTAGAGCGGCCGTACAAAGAGCGCCAAGTGATCCGTAGCAAAGAAAGCACGAGAGTGGCTGGATCTGACTATATGGGGGAGAGATAGGTTAATTAGCAGATGCAGCAGCAGGGCAAGTAGGGCTCCGTTATTGTTTTAGTTGATTAATATTATGCAAGTGTTTTTTGACTTTGCTCGGCGAATTTGGAATAGATTGCGCTAGGACGATGAGGGAAGAAATGAAGAGTTCAGTCGATAGGATGGAAACTGCCGCAGCGGCGCAGCCGAAGCAATGGTACATAATTAAACTGGTGAGACTTTACCATATAGATCTGTGCCGTCGTATGTCGGTCTAGGCTGGCCGATAGCGCGGATTGAAGATAGCTTGTATGAAGCCGGTTAATGCCGGTAGGTAATCAATAGGCGCTCATGTTCTGAACCAGGAGTCTGGGTTGTAGAATACAAGAAGAATGCTGTTCCGTCGAGGTCCGTCTCTTTTGTGCTCGAATGCGCGCTCGTGAAGTTCTCAATGGCTGTAAAAGCCGTTGTGGTCAGCAAGTATGACACCTCGGCGTCGGAATTCGACTCGAGCGAAGAACCAGAAAACAGACGAGAAAGGGGCCTGCGACGAAAGACGATTGTATTGCATCGCGCGTGCACATGCACGATGCTCAAGCAGAGTGCTTATTGTACGTTTCGTTTGCGGTCTCGCCACGTTCATTAGTATGTTAGGACACAGTCGCATACACTAAAACCCTATCGAAGATCAATCAACATCACGGAGTCCAATAGCGAACGAGGGAAGCCGCTTGGGGCCGGCATCAGTCATTTGACACAGAGCAAGGTAGGCGAGCCTTCTGGACAGTTTACGTGACTCGAAGCTTCGCAGAAGTCAGATTCTAAGAGTACATCTGGATAGGAGTTTGACTTTTTTTGACGTTAAACCGATGCAAGGCTGTTCAGTAATCGGGGGGTGGGCACAAGATGACTCGCCAAAAGTTAGCGGACATTCCTTTGGGGTTTCCGTGGCAGTGTACCTTTCGCGAGGTATCAATGCTTCGAATAACGGCAAATTGACTTGGAGCATGTTGCGAGTCGCTACCAATAATATTGCATGGTATTTACTTGACAATGCGGTGCTGACGGGGAGAGTAAAACGTAGCGGCCGATCCCTGTCATGTCTCAAGTCGACCGAGTCCAAGTCTCAGCTTGGGACAAAGTAGGCGCAGTACTTTGCACTGTCATCAATCTACATGCCTTCAGGGCTACACACCTAGTCATCGCTGTGTAAGTACATGACCTAGTACACGCGTGGTACGGACGTCAGGAATGATGCATAGCCGCGGAAAAGTCCACCGAAGGGCCCCGGCCCCGGCCCCGGTTTCCTCTATTAGAAGCCTATGTACAAAGGAACAGTGGTTATGTGGTCCGAACTTTGAGAGCGGTTAAAGTCAAGCCAACTTGAAAATCATCACGTGGTGGGATAGATTGATCAGCCTCGGATCTCGCTTGTGTCCGTCCATCGTACTCCGTACATCTGTCCACACCGTATCGTGCGGCGGGAATGCGACTGAGATTCGATTAGGCGTTAACGTAGATACAGCTGCAGAATATGATCCGTAACCGATGTCGCTTGCTGTTTTGTAAAGCTCCTTAGGACGCATGGCATTCGAGACCGCTAGATTTGTTCCATGAGGAAGATCGGGTTGAGCAACATTCTGGCACGCGCATTGTTACCTGACATGGATGTTTCCAGTTTCCAGTTTTCAGGCACGGCTCCAGGTGTATGAGAGACACCAACACGAGTGATAAAAAAGCGCAGAAAGTAGGGCACACATCAGGAAATGCAGCCATTTCCATCTCACCCTGCATGGTCAGGCGTACAGTTCATGCTCGTGTTGTAAAGACGGACCTTTGACAAATTGGTCTGTCGAAACGAACAGTCGACCATGGATGGAAAATGCAATTTACCAATTTGTATTTTGATCGAAGCGATAGTGACAGTGTGGTGGTGTTGTGCAACTGTGCCTCAGGCCTGAGGTCGAAGCGGGCAGCAGAAGGTAGAAAGTGAAAGCGGCCATCAAGTCTTGGCATTCCAGAGACGCGGGAGGCAGTCGCAAGCAAGCAACCTACGAACAACGACAAGAAGCGCATTTAGCAGCGCGACCAAGTCCAACGAGGATAAGGCAGGCACTATCTCATCGACTTAATCATTGCGACTGCTCCGTCCTCACTTCCGCGCCGTTCCACACTTCTTCTTCTTAGTCGCCGACAATACCGCTTGCGCCTACTCCACCGCACCGTAATCACCCAACTCGCCGTCACTTCTTTGTCAAGGCGCAATACCCATGGCGCATCGCCCTACCTCATAGACTAGTGCTCGTAGATCTTTACGGTCACCCTTACATCAGTCTCGCGCGCCCATCATGCCACACGCCATCGACCAGTTCGAGCTCCAAGACCAGGCCGACGATGCCGAGATTGCGCGCCTTCTCAACGACGATAATCCGAGCAACAACACCTTGAACTTCGACCGTGATTTGGAGGTGGGAGAGAAGGCCGACGACGCCATCGATTTTGAGGACATTAGCGACGATGATCTGCCAGAGGAAGAAGACGATGTCAAGCCCAAGGTTGAAGGCTCGCCTGCCGATGCTCTTGCCACTGAGCTAAACACCACAATCGATATCGAAGAAAATCATGACGACCTCTTCGGCTTTGAAGACGACCTGTTCGGTGATGACGACAATAACGACCTCGACGAGAAGCCCGATTTCTCGGAGCTACACGACCAGACCCAGCAGACCGACTCCAAACCGTCGCCCACTGCCAACAGCGGTGGTCTTGCTCTACCCTCCAAGACAGCCATCTCTCTGCCAGGCCCACACACGTCCCTCGCTCTTCCCCACATGTCCGATGATCTCATCGAGGATGAACAGATGATGGATGTTGACATTGTTGAAGAGCAGGATGATGAGGAAGACGAAGATTGGCTCAGACAGAAGGCGCTTTTTGCGGCCATGGAGCAGGAGAGAGTGGAGCGCAGCAAGAGAGGAGGATCATACGAACCACCAACCGCCCCGGAAACGGAGATGGAGGTCTTCTATTCAATCTGGCCATCCTACGACCCAGAAGAGCGCCCAAGGTTTACTGAACTATTCCCACCCCGACGAGGTATCTATGGCTGGAAGGCCCCTGTCAAGCCTCCCAAGCCTGTACAGCCAACCAAGCTCAATCTCGATCTTCAACACGATCAAGAGAAGAGCTTCAGACTCTTGGGTGCTGCAACTATGGGTAAGCATGCAAGAGAAGGAGCTGGTGAGCAGTCGGGTGTCATCCGCGTCGAGGATACTTCAGCCAAAAAGGAAGACACCGAGGACGTCGTGGATTTGGATGAGATTGATCTGAACGAGCAAGTTGGCGGTGTCTCGTGGCAAGACCTGACAGTGCTCTGCGAAGACTGGGACGTGGCTAGTTCTGCATCCTCACCTGATCACTACTCTATTGTGGACAGCGGTGTGGACATGGGACGAGACTCGCAGTCACCTCCTGCCGGCAAGCGGAAGATACCCGGCTTCGACCTGGAGGAGCCGACCGCGAAGAAGCTCAAAGTTGTTGGCTTTGATCTCAAGGCTGCTGTTGCAATCTCGCATACATATCCTTCTCTCGACGAGCCTGAACGCGCTACTGCGTACATTGCCAAGCGAGTCACCCTCGACATGAACGACCCTGGCCTACTGCTGGACGAGAACGCGCCGGCGACTCAGCCTAAGAGACTGCGTCGTATTCCTGGTGACATGCGTCGGGAGACCAGAACTGCAATGGCCCGTGACATGACCAAGAGATACAACATATCAAATGACGAAGCTTATGAACTACTCAAGGAGAATCATCAGCACAAGGTCCGCAGCACGCTGGGCAGTATGGCCGTCGAGCATAGTCTGCCGGCGATGAAGCTGCAGTTCCCCTTCTACCGAGTCAGCCTGGATGACAAGCAGAAGCGCGCCTTCCACCGTCCGATATTTGCCGGCGAAAGACCCAACAAAACTATCACCTTCAACAAGCCCAAAAAGCTCAAGAGAAAGGAAATGCGTGGCAAAGATGTTGCGAGCTTGTTTGCAAAGTCAGAAGATTTATCTATGGCCGACAACTCGAGCGCGTTGCTCCTCGAATACTCCGAAGAACATCCTGTTATGCTCTCAAACTTTGGTATGGGAAATCGTCTTATCAACTACTACAGGCGCAAGGATGCCGAAGATTCCTCTCGACCTAAGGAAGAGATCGGTGAGACTCAAGTCCTCTTGCCCCAGGATCGCAGTCCGTTCGCAAACTTCGGTCAGGTCGACCCGGGAGAAATGGTACCAACCATCCACAATGGCCTCTACAGAGCCCCTGTTTTCCGCCATGAAGGAAAATCAAACGACTTCCTTGTCATCTGCAATGAAACGCACAAGAACGGCAAGAAGTACTTCATGCGCAACATAGAGAATTTGTATGCCGTCGGTCAACAGTTCCCCTCGGTGGAAGTGCCTGGTGAGCATTCCAGAAAGGTCACGGATGCGGCCAAACGTCGCCTGCGCGCGATCTCGTATCGTGTGTTCAAGAAGAGTGTCGATCCTACTATCAGAGGCCAACCCCTTACCAATGAAGTCGTCAAAGCTCATCTGCCCGGCAGTGATGTCGCACAAAATCGCGGCAAGATGCGTGAATTCATGCAATACGACAAGAACAATCAATTATGGCATCTCAAAGCAGGTGATTCTGTTCCCGACTCCGAGACTCTTCGCTCGTGGATTAAGCCTGAGGATATCTGTGTTCTCGACTCTATGCAAGTGGGTGTTCAATATCTCAAAGACCTTGGTCTAAAGAAAGAGGATGACGAAAACGAAGAAGATGATACCAAAGAAGGCACGAACGTTGAGCTCAAGCTCGCACCATGGAACACCACCAAGAACTTCCTAAATGCTTGTCAAGGTAAAGCAATGCTGCAATTACATGGCGAAGGTGATCCATCAGGCAGAGGTGAAGCTTTCAGCTTCGTCAAGACTTCCATGAAGGGTGGCTTCAGGGCACAGGGCGAAAGTATCGAAGAGAGACTTGATGCTAAGCGACTGAAGGAGAACGGAGGTCACAGTTACAATGTTGCCAAACAGCAAAGAGCCTACGACGAATCCATCCGTCGCATTTGGAAATCTCAGCATGAGAGTCTTTCATCTCAGATGGAGGTCTCCGAGGGCGAGGCTGACGTTGACGATGAGCCAGAACCCACGCAAAGCTTCAGAGCCGGCACCCCTAGATCTTCCATCGGAACGTCTGTATATGGCAACAACAGACGGGATGACGAGTCTGCAAGTCAGTTCAGTCGCAATAGTATGAGCCAGAACGACAAATTCTTGATCATCAAGAGATTGGTGCCCAACAAATACGGAGAACCGGAGGAGCAGACAGAGACCATCACCAACCCCAGGGTCATCGCAGCCTACAAGAAGCGTAAGCTGCTGGCACGAAGCCAAGTAATCGAGTACGTTCTCATCCAAGCCTGCAAGTGTTTTGGGAAGCTTGGTCAATTTGGATCAAATCCTATGAAGATCCCTGGCAGCAGGTCCATAGACTTATATAAGTATGCGGGTTGGACCCAGGCTGACATTTTTTCACAGCATCATGAACGCTAAAGCAACAGGCGACGAAGAATACGATGCGCTTCAGAAGCAACTGTATTGTATCCTATGCATTTCTTTCATCGCAACTGCTAACCCATTATGTAGCATGCAAGCAGAAATCGAGCGTCTTGAGCGCAACATGGGACGCAGACAAGCTCGCGAACGCGCAAAGGGCATTGGCAGTGCTGCATCACCTTCGACTGCTGCATCTCCCGGTGCTGATGGCGCTGACGGAGCCACGCCTGCACCGACTGGTAAAGGCAAGGGCCGCTCGAAGAAGAACACTGAGGGTACCGCCCGAAAGTGTGCCAACTGTGGTCAAGTGGGCCACATCAAGACCAACAAAAAGTCAGCAAGTGATTTCTTTTGCTCCGATTCCTGCAAGAAAGAATCGGCAAAGAAAAAGTCCTCGCCTGCAACGGCTGTCAAGGTAAACAGTCAGAGGGGCAGGAAGAGAAAGCAAATAAGCAATGATTCTCCTTCCGCTCCCAAGGCAAACGACTGGCTCTTTGTCGACTCGGCTCAATTCTGAGCACTTCATCCCGAATCTCGACTTCAACACGAGAGATTCAACGCCATCGACTTTCCACTCTGCACTTTTTTACAACTTTCTTTTGCGTTTTCGTTCATACCCGATTCTCATATTATGAGATGGAGGATACATATTTGTGGAACAGAATTGCTGACAATCGACACTCAAGGCTCTGCCCGATGCTCAATGGTACTATGAAGCAAGAAGACATGGCTGTCACTGGCTTTGGCGGCGGCCCTGGGCCGGGCGCTGCTGGTGCTGGACCAGGCGGCGAAACCTCATCCTTCGGCGCTATGCCTGCATAGTGGGCACAGAAAACCCTCTCACCCACAGACTAAGCGCAGAAGGGGCAGTTGAAGAATTACGAGTATCAGAAGAAGGGGTGCGAACATGGAAACATCAGGTTCATTCAAAGTCAAAAGAAACTCATAATACACGAAAAGATTCATGGCCAATTGGTGTCTTTTGCCTCGTTGAAGCTCTGATATAGTATTTGAATATTCTTACTTGGGAAGGAAGTAGAACGTGTACATCTGATCTTCTCGGTGGTTTCTTGACCCGAGGAACAAAATAAAAAGATCTGTAAAGACACACACACACCCAAGTAGAAAAGGAAACCGGAACTCCCATTAGCGCCATGCAATGCAAACAACCAGGTATAAAGCCCCTCAATCAACAGTATAACTTTTCTCTCTCTAGAGGTTCGCGTTTATGCTGCAGCAATGGCAGTCTTGGACTCCTCCTTTTGCTTCTTGAGGGCGGCTTTCCTGGCGGCCTTTTCGGCACCGTCGCTCTTTGACTTCTTGGTTGATTTTGTCTCGTCCTCGGCTTCTGCTGTGTTGGCGGCGCCGGTCTCGAGGAGAGCGCGCTTTCTCTTCTTCTTGTCCTTGACGACGGCTTCGGGGAGCTTCTCGAGGACATCGGCTTCGTCCTCCCAGAGTTCGTCTGCAAGCCAGATGGGCAGGGCGGCGGTGTTGGGGCCCTTTACGTGCAGGGAGCGGATGTTTCTCCAGCCCTTGGGGATGTACTTTTCGGTCAGGCTGGTGACGACGGCGTCGACGTTTGCGGCGACTTGGTCGGCGGTCATGCTGCTCTTGCCGACGCGGATGCTGACGTTTGTGCTGGGGGCCAGGTGGACGAGGGCGGCACCGACGGCGCGCTCGATCTCGTGGGCTAGGGCCTCGGGGGTGATTTCTGAGCGCTTGAGCTTGTCGCCGCCTTCGGACAGCTTGACGCGCTTGTTGCCGGCTTCGTCGCGGGCGTTCTCGGGCTTGCCTTGCATGGCGACGGGGATGGGGCGCTTGGCTCCGGTGCCGTAGAAGACTTTGCCGAGGAGGTTGGGCAGGCGGGTGATGATACGGTCGTCGGCGAGGAAGATGTCGTATTCGGCGAAGAGCTGGCGGCGGGACTCGTACGTCTTGTACTTTGCCTTGAGCTTCTCGGTGCCGAGGACGCGGTTGATGCGGGAGGAGAGCTGGGCGGGGAAGCGTTCGCTGGCGATAATGTCCTTGTACTTGCGCTGGGGGTCGGCGGTGATGAGGCAGATGCGCAGAGAGGGCGAGGTAGCGGACTGCAGAGGGAAGGGAACGATGATCTTGCCGGGCTTCATCTTGCGCTGGTCGGCGATGTGCTTCTTGGTGGTGACGTTGAGCCAGACGGTGGTTGCAGTCTCATCGCTGTCCTCCTCCTCGTCGGCATCCTCGAGCAGGTTGGCCTTGCCGCCATTGTCCTTGCGCGCCCCAGAGTCGCCGGAAATCTTCTTAAGCAGGGCGGAGGCTGCGCGGAGAGTCTGAGAAGGATCCAATTGGTAGGGCGAGCCGGATTCGACCTTTGTCGTCAATGACTTGCTGTCTCCTGCCATTTTGGAAGTGTGTGAATGGTTATGAAATAATCGGTATAACTAAATCTCTACCAAACAAAAAAGTCTGGGAGAGTTTGGAGAATTTGGAGATGGATTTCTGCCGATGCCCTGCCGCCGGGGGTCCGTGCCCTTGGCTATATCTCGCCGAAAGCTCTTTCCTCCTGCAGCTTCTGCAAACCACGCATTATGGGTTGAATCAATCGCGAGACTTTTTTCTGTCTCTACACAACACAAGGTATGTTTTGAATGTTGCGCCTTCCTATCACACGCACACTGCAATGATTAAACCACATCTTTTCAATCAATCTGTCAATCCCCTGAGACTACGGTCATTGACGACAGAAAAATGCTATGCTCTTTATGACATGCTTCTTCAACCCCCACCTCTTGATACACAACAATTTGTTTGCAACACTTGCTGACTATTTTGTTAAGCCTTGACGAAAGTCTTGGTATAATTCAGCTTCACCATGGCCAGTCCATCAGTAGCCGAACCCTTCCCGGTCTTCCTGGTTGGCGGTCGCTACACGCTTTACGACGTTAACGCCGTCAGCCATGCTCGCCGTGCGCACAACATTACTGGCGTGTTGATCGGTGGCCTACCTCAAGCACCACAGCAGAACGTCTTCCTGGGTATACCTCTAGAACTCATGCCCGAGGAAGCACGATTGTTGGTGGAGAAGGGTGTCGCATACATCGTCGACGATGCCGCTGTCCACAAACACGCATTCATCGATCACAACTTGAGCAAAGAGGAGAAGGAAAAGTTTCTGCGCAGCTTGAAAAAGCAAGGCAGTGACGCGACCAGAATCCAGACCAAGAGTGCAGACGACAGGAAGATCAAAGCCTTGAAAAAGGTTGCTTCCAAGAACGCTGCTGTTGCTGCCAAGTTGGAGAAGGAGCGTGCTGATGCCGCTGTTGCTGGCGAGACTGTTGCTGGAGATGATGAGGAATCGCTCTTTGGCTCAGCACCTAGTGCACCGTCTGTCGCTCCCTCTGAGGCATCGGTCCAGTCATCTTCTGCTTCAACCATCATGAAGATCACACCCACTACCTCACACCCCCCTCTGCTTTCCTCAGAATCCTCCTCACCTCTGCCCCTCCCTCAGGTCCCGGCCTCATACCCTCTGTTCAAGCACCTCCACTCCAAAGGTTACTTCATGGCCCCAGGTATCAGGTTCGGCTGCAGATACACAGCCTACCCTGGTGACCCACTCCGCTTCCACAGTCACTTTCTCTGCGATGGCATGGACTGGGACCAAGAGTTTGACCTGTTGACGTTGGTAGGAGGTGGTCGTTTGGGCACAGGTGTCAAGAAAGGTTTCCTTGTTGGAGGTACAGAGGACAAGGAGAAGGTGGATGGAGAGGAAGATGTTAGAGCTTTCTGTATCGAGTGGGCGGGCATGTGATGTGCCTGTCGCTTGATCTTTCAATACGAATTACTGTTCTGTCCTATTGATCTTGTTGCTGCCTTTGCTTTCGTGATCATTCTTGTGATATCTTTTGTCTTGATAATGTGCCGCTCTAAACCTTTGTCCTTGTCCTTGCTTAATCTTCAGATGTCTTGCAACTCTACGGTATGCTGGAGCGACTAAGGCTGCCTCACGATTTCTCACATTAACGAGCTCTACCTTCACGATCACGGCACCTTTTTGGCACCTCAATAAAAAGCTGAAGGGATTCCTGCAATTTGAAGAAGACGATCTCATACCAGTCAATCAGTACCCATTACTATGTAGAAGGTCAAACACAACACGCAGAAGCCTAGCTCGTCTGGCTCGAAACAAGGATGATAAAGAACAAAAACCAGTCATTAATCGTAAACAAGCATGAAAGCGACTAGTCTCATGGTGCACGCTTCCTCAACACTCTTCCGGCAGGGGGTGGTGTGCTATTAGTACTGAACGCCGCAGCAGCTGTGGTCTTCTTCCCCCTCTTACTACCCGTCAAGGATGCCATTGCGCTCTTGAATGTTCCCTTCTTGACCGTTCCAGTGACAGGGGTGGGTGCAGGCGCGGGAACTGGCAATGGCTTCTCCTTGATCGAGTTGTATTTTGCCGGCGAGCTGGGCACAGGCAGCTTCTTAGATGTCGGTGCTAGAGCCATTGCAGTGTGAGGGCGGCTGGGAGGGTTGTATTTGGCAGGCGACTTGTTTACGATCGTGGTCTTTTCGCTGCTGGTGCTCTCTGCTGAGGCATTGCTGGCACGGAGGGCACGGCGAGTAGAAGTGTTGGGTTGTGGGGCGGATGCGACCGAGTCAAGGGTGGTAGTTGTGGGTGCCGTGGCCGGTCTCTTCATCGTGCCTTTCTTTGTAGGTTGGGTAGCTTGAAGAGCTGCTGCGCCGCGTGGTCTGGGAAGCGGTGGTGGTGACTTTGTTGTGGGAGACTTCAGAGGAGATCGAGGGAGTGTGCGTGAGTTGGGAGATTTCGGCGAGAGTACTGTAGAGTTGAGAGGCTGAGGTCTCTTAGATCGCGCCAGGTTGGGAGAGGTAGGAATGCCAGTGGGTCCAGGGCTGGGTTTGCTGCGCTTCTTGGGGTTCGCAAGGGCGGCAGATGCGGGCTGAGTGTTCTCCTTGTCAGCCATGGTAACTTCCTCGCTAGAAACAAGTCAGTAAATGAGTCGAGGTGAAAGGGTTCCAAGACAAACCTCTTGCGCTTGAGGGACTTGGTCTTCGCAGGGCTTGGGAGACGTTGCTGAGT
Organism: Aureobasidium pullulans EXF-150; assembly: GCF_000721785.1. Taxonomy (NCBI): domain Eukaryota; kingdom Fungi; phylum Ascomycota; class Dothideomycetes; order Dothideales; family Saccotheciaceae; genus Aureobasidium; species Aureobasidium pullulans. The sequence continues at coordinate 388,952 of NW_021941022.1, forward strand.
CTTGTCCTGAGCTTGTTGATGTTTCTGCAGCAAGTCCTCCATGTTCATTTTACGGAGATGACGAGGGATGCGGTTGATGCGCATCTCTAGGCGAGTGCGCAAGCCTTGGGCCTGGAGAGCATACTGGGCGCGTAATTTGCGGGCGCGGTCGGCGACTACGGTCTTGTTAGAAGAAACCCTTGTGGTTTTTGGGTGTACGCGACACACTCTCAAGCTGCAAATTGTCCATAAGAGCCTGTTTCTGGGCCTCTGTGATGTGTGCAGTCCGTTCTGCCACCATTGTCGCGTCGGGAGTCGTGACGAGGGTCGTCATGTTGGATCTTTTTGGTGTCTGCTGAGCCTCTGTATGGATATGCGCGTATATGTAGGAGCAGTTTCGGAATTGGATGGTTGGATGGAGTATGCTTGTTCAAGAAATGGCGATGTTTAAGGAAGGAAAGACAACCATCAACAAACACCAAAGTCGGCATCGGAAGGGCTTCTTGGCGCGGCGAGCGTCATTGAGCAACAGCTTCGAGACCGTCTCAAGCAACATCCGACCCATCATCTCATCCAAACTGCGCAACTTCACCGACTACATCTATTTCAGCTCGACCTCTCCTTCACATCAGCCCTCTATCGCAAAGAAGCACCACTTCCATCCCCGATAAATCCACCTTCACAACCGCCAACATGGGTTTGGAGGCAACTATGATTGTGTAAGTCCAGCTCGTGAAGCCATCGTCTCAGACTCTTGTTCTGATCACCTTCCCAGTGTCGACAACAGCGAGAGCAGCAGAAACGGCGACTACGTACCTTCGAGATGGGATGCCCAAGCAGATGCCGCCAACCTCATCTTCCAATACAAGACTCAAGCCAATCCCGAATCCTCAGTCGGCCTCATGACCATGGGAGGCAGCGGCCCTGAAGTCCTCACCACCCTCACCACAAACCCTGGAAAGGTCCTCGATGGTCTGCATCGCACAAAGATCCGTGGAGAGAGCCATCTTCACACCGCCATCATGATCGCCTCCGTATGTTGCAACTGCTGAACCCAGATACGACTTGTTACTGACTACCGTCTAGCTCGCACTCAAGCACCGTCAAAACAAGAGCCAACGTCAACGTATCATCGTCCTCACCTGCTCGCCGCTAAACTCCGCTCAAGAATCCCAATCATCTCTGGTCAAGCTGGCAAAGCGCATGAAGAAGAACAACGTCAGCATCGACATTGTCGCCTTCGGCGATCTCAGCGACGATGTCACTACCAAGCTTCAAGCTTTCAACGATGCCGTCAAGGGTGGTGACGGCTCATACCTCGAAATCGTCCAACCCGGCCCTAACCTTCTGTCCGACACCATCGTTGCATCGCCAATTCTGGCTGGAGAGACTGGTGGCATGGGAGGTAGTCCATCTGGCGGCGAGGGAGGTGCCCCAGCATCTGGCGGTGGTGACTTCGAGTTCGGTGTCGACCCCTCAATGGACCCGGAACTGGCACTGGCTTTGCGTATGAGTATGGAGGAGGAGACTGCTCGTCAGGCACGCGAGACAAAGACCACAGAAGGAGCCGATGGCAAGACACAGCTCGAAAGCGTACCGGAGACCTCTGAGAGCCAGCCCCTGCTTGACCAGAGCGGCCAGCCCAGTGGTAGCGGCGAGTCAAAAGACAAGAAGAAGGATGGCGATGATGACAAGATGGACACTGCATGAGCAATGGTTTATAAGCGCATGGAGATCAAGGAGTTCTAATGTCACACGACTGCGACCCGGTATTACTGGGTCCGTCTTTGTATCAAAGCATACTGGGAGTCGACTATCGATTTATCAAGACGAATGAGAAGACCATAACACTACAATCATCGCTTCGTCGACTGCAACTGTGATATTCTGAAAAGCGGACGAGTAGGATCAAGAAATTACAAGAAAGGTATATAAAAGAGCTTGATGAAGAAAGTACAAGAAAGGTATACTATACTATACATTAAAATCCATAAGTCATAAGGTAGCCATCAAATATCCTATTTACATTCCCATCTCCATCTCCACCACCTTGTCCACAACCTCAAGCAATCACTCCTTTTCATAAACATAACCCACAATCCTCCTCCCAATCTTCTTTGGCGGCGGCAAAACCTCCCCATGCCCGCACTCTGCACTCCTGACCACATTCCTCCCCCTCACAGCCCCCAAAATCTCATCCAATTGCCCTTTAAACATATCTTGCTGCCTCTCCATCTGTGCTTTGAAGACATCTTGTTGTTTTTGCAATTCCGCCGTGAAGGACTTCTTCATCGCTGTCATTTGTCTTTCGGTCTTTGCTTCTAGCTGGGAGAATCTGGTTTCTTGGATAGATGACAATTGGGCGATCGAAGTATTAGTCTTTTCTGACAAGGTGTGGAGGTTTTGGATTGGGGTGGAGAGGGCTTTTTGGGAGGATGTGGTTGTGTCGAGGGAGGTTTGGAGCTTTAGGACTTGTTTTTTTGTGGCTTTTTGATCGGAAGATAGGGATTGGAGGAGGATTGTGTTGTTGATTGTTTCTTTCTGCAGTGCTTCCAGCAGAGCTGTTGATGGTGCTGCTGGTGCTGGCGGAGGTGTAGATGTCGCTGCCAATCGATCTGTAATTCCACGTAGGATTGCTGTGGTTTGTGAAGCCTCTTTGTGCAGTTTTTGCAGTGTTTCTGTGTTGGAAGCAGGTTCGGGCCGGTCTGTCAATGCGCGAATGGCTTTTGTGTTTTGCAAGAGCTGTTTCTGTAGTTTCTGGAGGGTTTCTGCTTGGGCTGGATCGGTGTCTGGTAGAGGGCGGTTGTAGAGGTCTCTCAGCAAGGTGGAAGTCTGTGACATTTCTTCTTGCAGCTCGTGAAGGATTTCATGGTTTGGTCCTGGGGTGGGTGGTGGTTTGAGGTATAGCTCTTGTACGCGAGAACAAGTTTCCTCAATGACAGATTGGAGGGACTGGAGAGCTGCGGCTTGTTGGTGTCTATATTGGACATCACTCGCGGCATTATTCGCTGTCGCGGCTGCTGTCAACTCGCGTAAGACTATCTCGTGGTCTTGCTGTCTGCGAGCCAAACTTTCCATTTGTTGGGACATGCGCTCCATCGCCGCTGATAACTTCTGAAAGCCTTTGGCGCTGGCTTGTTGGCCCTCTAGCAATGCATCTAGTTGCAAAGTCGATTGGCTCACAGACTTCTGAATGTGGTCCGAGGCCATGTTCAATTGGGTGAATTCCATGTTGCTTGTGCCTCCTGGTGTGAAGGGGTCTTCCAATCTCTCGAAGCCTCCGAAAACATGACCTTCGCTCAATGTAGGCATCAGAGGCGTGCGGGCAGATGCAATTCGTCTTTGCGACGAAACTTGCTGCTGATGCGCGGCCTTGTCGTCTTTGCCATCAGTCTGACGGTACGACCATTTCTCTTTCAGATGCGCGAGCTTCGGATTCTCCCAAGCTTTTGCAGGAGTGCGATTGCTCTTGAACGAAAACAGGGTTGGACTCTCGCGCAAAGTATCGGGATATTCTGATTGCATCAATGTCCACCACTCTTGCGCAGTCTCGGCATCCGCGAAGCTCAACAGGTAACGAGCTTTGTTGATTTGGAAAGGGCTGATAAAGGAACTCCGCCGGCGGCCGTACGCAAGAAAGGGAAGTGTTGGGCTGCCGACCAGAGAGTCCAAAGGTTCATCCGAGCTGTCGCTGGCGATACTGCCACGCGTCTTGCGACCGGTTCCATCGACATCGCTGGACGGCACGCTGGCATCGAAGCTGTCGTTGCGCATCTCCGGCGTTTGCGGAATCTCGAATACGGCCTTGTCGATCTTGGGCGAACCCGATTCCATGGATGTATGTTGCAGCAATGTCCAGTAGCTACAGTAACTTGCTAGAAAGCGAAAGGCAACAATCTCAACGGGAACGTTCTTCGTTTTGCCAGACGATCTGCACTGCTGCAGGGGAAGGAGTTTGGATGATGCTTACAAGGAGCTAGCCACGACAGACTGCGAACGATGCACTGGGCCATTTTGTGATGCGACAGCATAAGTAGCCATGTGTTATCATAACAACCTACTTTTTCCTGGTTCCCTGGTTTTGGCGGACTTCACGTCATATTTCAATCTATCTCAACCCGCGTTTGAGGGTGCGGCTGGAGCTGTCATTTGTTGTTTTGTATCTGGCCGTGGACGGGCCAACCGGACTCCAGCTTCCGCGTCAGTGTGACACACCAGGGTCCTGTTTGGTTTCGTTCATCTCCAAGGAAGAAAGAGGCTTCGAATCTCTCGACTCTGATGCTTGGTGGTTCAACTGGATGCATGGTGTGTTGAAGGACCAATTCCCTGTGTTCAGCGAAAGAGAGACGTTGGAGAGCGTTGCTGGAATGCAAAGTCACTAACGTCGCATGCTTGGACCTGATCTGCCCTCTTCACCGGTCACGTCAACCTCAAATTCCTCTTCCGATATTTCTGGAAAGACCTGCATACAAACTGCTGAGAATTTCAAGGTGCTCAACGCTGGTTTACCAGAGTCATGGGCGACGGTCTTTCTTCGAGACATGGACTGAATCCTTCCCAAAGTTGCGAGTCAAACGATGGGCTGCCTCATCTCGAGCTGGAAGAGACTCGTTGTCGGCGTTCTCACAGCCTCATGTGGTAAGTAGATATTGAACGTGAGGTTCAAAGGACTTTTATCCATGCTGTGCCCAGGAGGCTGAATTGGTGTTCTTCGTCCTGTACTATATCTGGGTCCGACTTGACCACAGCTCTGGCTGGCAGCTTGGTTGCACAGGCTGCAGTCGAAGGATGGGCGTCTATTTCGTGGCAGACACGCGAAACAACTTCTCCTTCACCACGCTGAATCAGGTGTTGGCGCCTATGGTTTCCCAAAGTCTGGATGGAATCCTGCCTTCAGGCAGCTGCGGCTCTTGTCGTGCCTGTTGATAAATAAGTGAGCTCCTCGTTGGTTGCGATTTCCACAAATCTCAATTCACTCTCATTCTGCCTCTCCCTCTCCCTTCCCGCATCCGCGATAAAAAAAAACTTGAGCAAAACCACCAGCTTTTTTTTCTTCCATCACACAACTGCAGTCAACTCACACAATCATGGGTCTCATGTCCAAAGCACGCGGTTTGGGTTTGGGAGTTATTATCTGGACTCTGGCAATTCCCATCTTCCTCTTCACAAGTAAGTGATGCGCGCCTCCCTACAGCGCACACCGGCTAACACACTGGAAGTCTTCCCGCTCGTCTCTTCCACCTCAACTGGCACTAGCGGCATCTACTTGCTCACCTACAAATGGAATAGTGATGAGCATGAGTGGCTGAGACTCGGCTACTACGGTGAGTTATTCGCAGAAAGGTACCTTCTTGGTCCTCTGGCTGACTGTCCTTACGAAGGCATGTGTATTGTCGGCGGCAAGCACAAGGACTGGTGCGTGACCACTACCGGCCGCTCTGGCAAAGACCTCGCAAAGGCCTTCAACATCGATACCAAGTACGCCCCGGACTTCGATTATCCCAGAAAGCTGCAGCGCGATGTCTTCGTCGCTTTCCTCACCGCTGGCGGCGTTGTCTGGTTCATCTCCCTCATCCTCATCACGTTTGTCATCCTCAGAGGATCTTCTGCCGGACGCCTGATCCGCAGTGCAGCAAAGACTACTAGTCTTGCAGGCGCTACTCTGATGGTGGCTAGTGCATGGGCAACCAACTCGGCAGTCAGAGCATTGGAGGTCGCAAGCACAAACTCCATCAAGGGCGGTAATCTGCTCTATGGATTGCAGTGGGTTGCTGCTGTCTTGGCCTTCATCTACGCCTATGTTGTCAGCTCCGTGGCCGACTCTGAGGACGGTGGAAAAGCTCACTACCTTGGACGTGGAGTATAATGCTTTGTGGAAACCAGCACGCATACCCTGGTAGTCTCAAATAGCGGCAGTCTTTTCAAAAAAAGAGCTCTAATTACAAACGATTGATCTGCACCGCAACGGTGTTCTATGTGTGCTCGTGTACGAGTAACTGTGAAAATAGAGCGAGTTCAAGCGGAAGGAATTCCAACACAAGACGATGTTTACTCCGGCTTTTTCAGATACGAATCGATCAGCATAGTGACTACGAACTCGCAACATGAGGTATAACAGAGCTTGAGAGTAGTGAGTTTCGGCATGGTCAGCTTTGGGTCAGGGTCGAGGGCACGTCATGATCCGAAGCGGCAGGAGCTCGGACCATTAGAGCTCGTTGATGCACCTCGAGTCATAACTCCTTCGCGTTGTTCACAATCAACCATCAATGGACTACACCTTTGTCGTCAATGGCGACCCAAACAGTCGCAAGAGGAAAGCTCCTCAAAGTGCATGTGAACACTGCAAAAAGCGAAAGGTAGATCTGACCTTTCGATCCTTTTGCATGCAATGATTGAAAGATTCGAGCAATGATAGAAACGATGTACACACGGCCTAGAAACAGAGAACCAGACTGAGGCTCGTCACATTACCACGATATCAAGCGGAACTCCAAAGCCGGAAACGCCATCAGTTGTGTTGGAAAGATCGAGCAACTCTGGTGATCAACGACATCACAACACGCAGCCTTTTGACCCTCCATCCGCCTCGAGATTCATTGGCGACCTTAATCCGGAAGCTCGTCTCGTAGCTGAAGATGACCCTGGTAGTGGAGGTCGTGATAGACATGGTGTTGGCACCTGGGTGGGTGAGCCGAGGCGTCACAACCTTGATATTCAACACCACCAGAGCCATCAGAGTCCATTCGCAGGTGCTCGCACGCCGGGAAGCAATGCTGTGCCTCAATCCGAGGAAACTGTCCCACCATCACCAATGATGGACAAGCAAGACAAAGACTCTCTTATCAACATATACTTCGAAAGGATAAACCCGTTGCTCTCGATTGTGGATGAAGCTGACAGAAACGAGGCGACCAGGAAATCTAAGTCCGTGATGTATGCGATGTGTTTAGTAGCTTCTAGGGATGCTGCTGCCCAACCTTACTTGCGCTTTACAGAGAGCCCAGAGCTGCTATCAGCGAGGTCTTTCGCTTCCAGAACGTACAAATGGCTACGTTGGGCCTTGTCGATCGGATGGGAGGAAGACAAAGTCAGTCTGATACGAACGCTAGCACTCATGTCGTTATACTCCGAGGGCTCGGACGGCGCAGAGGATGCATCCATGAATCTGGCACAAGCGATACAACATGGACAAACGATCGGACTTCACTTGGGTCGCTCTAGCGGGTATGGAGGTAGCCAAACACGATTGTTTTGGTCCCTGTGGTGTCTCTCCAATTTCAATGCAGCATTGAATGGGCGACCGCGCTTGATTTTCGATCTGGATATTGGTCTCAAGCTTGAAGAAGCGTATGATCTGTGCGGACCGGCCATGAAGGTGTTGCTCACTATCACTCAACTACTCTCCAGAGTCATAAATCTCTACCAACCCACAGCCGCACTGGATGTCTTGGGTATCGAAGAGGACTTTGAGAGCTTTGAAGCCATATTGAGCCGATGCAATGCTTGGAACATTGATACAAACATTATGAGTAAGCAGAATGCTATCTGTAAGCAATACCACAAGCCCTAACAGTCACTCGTCTAGCGTCCCTGGAGATATACTACCACGGCATAGCGATCATATCCCACCGCGCGCGCAGCACTTCCCAACCGTCGACTCCAACGCCCTCGAGCCTGCGGCAAGAACTCTCGGCCCTGCATATCACAACGATACTCCATCATGTCTCGCCTCAGAGCTTTGTGCCACTTCCCTTGGTATCTTACAGTATCTCACTGGCCATGTCGTCATTCTACAGCCAACTTCGTCGTGCCCGCAGCCCGATAAAGCGTGCAGCGTCTCGCGAGCACCTGGAAAACTGCGTACAAGCTCTCGAACAATTGGCCGAGTGGTCACAGCCAGCAAAAAACATGGCGAGAATGGGGCGCAAAGCTCTAAGACAGACCGCACAAGTAGCTGCTATCTCCACATCTCCAGAGCTTCGTCGTGCACCTCGAAACGGGTCTGGCGTGGGTGACAACATCGCTCAATGGCGTCCCGTGTATACGCCAAACTACGAGAGCAATCAACTCGCTGGAGCACAACGCAACAGTATTCCCACCCCGCAAACACAACCTGACGGTGGTCTGAGTGGTTTTGACATTGCATACGACGATTTAATGGACATGGACGCCGTCTTTGGCGATTTCCTAAACATGAATCTGCCTGACTTTGGACTTCCATTGCAATAGGCTAAACAGAGATCTAGCTCTCAATGGACATAGTCTAGATTTCAAAACACTTTGTGCGTTATGTACTGTACAAGATCCTCGAGAGCGCGTGTCACGTTTACTCCTCCTTCATGAACAGTAGGGCCCATCTCATGGTCTTTGGATGTAAGGGAACAGCGGAAAGTCGTGACATTAAACTCGCAAATTATAAGAGCAGGAAGGCATTTAGAGGTAATTACTCACCCACGTTACTCATACCATATTTTGAACAACATCACATCTACCCCCTAATTTCCTTTTACAACCAGAGTCGACAAGAGTGGGTCTCTCCTTGGACATCTCATGCCGATCACAAAACATCATGTATCACGACAGGTAGTCACAACACAAGACACAGGCAGAAGAAACAAAATCCGTTCACAATGCTAAACAGCAATACACCAACCCTACCCCTGATATAACTCATCAACGACCCCCTCCAGCCCCCTCTCCTCACCCCTGCCTCCCTCACCTCTCCCTACCTCCTGATCCCTCACAGCCCAAACAACCAGCGCAGCAACAGCCCAACACAAAAACAACACACAAGTTTCACCACCTCATACCACCCCGAAGCACGACCGGCCTTGACCTCCTCCCTCACCGCATTGACGAGATCTTCTTCGGTGAAGTCGTAAGGCGAGAAATTTGATGGTTCGGGAGGAGGTGAGCTGATTGTCGGCACGGTCGGCTTGAAGATGGTGGTGGTATGGTAATGGTGGTGATGTTCGGTGATGGTTGTTGTGTGGGCGTGGGTGCTGGCTGGCCATAAGGCTGTGGCGGCTTGAGAGAGGATCAGGAGAAGGAGGAGGGTCCAGAAGGGAGACATGATCTGTCCGATGAATCAGCACGATGAAAGAGGATGCTGATGCAATGCATGAATTGCTTACGGGGCGAGAAGAGGTTGCTGGAGAGGCGTTGATGAGATTGCTTGATTGAGAGATTTTGAACTGTGGCATCTCCATCAATATCGAATCGTAGGATTCCAACCTGATGCAACTCACGATGCTGACGGCTGCTGATGTTGCTGCTGATGCTGATGCTAAGGAGAAAAGAGGGGGTTCAAGCGAAGCCGGTTTTGATAAGTCGCTGACCTGAGGCAGGCACTCCTGAGGCAGGAAGCACTCATGGACTATGACGGCAGAATACTCTCTCAGCGACCAAACAAAGCACCTGTCAAAATGCACAATGGTTTTGGTCGCTGCATGACTTGGAAAGAAGCATGACAATTTTACAGCACGAAAAGTTCAAGGAAAGGAAGATAAGTTTACTTTTCGATAATACATATTGTCAGCTAGTATAGCAAGAGACCCAGACCACTAGCTTAACCCCTCTTTCTAGGAGCAGCAACCGGAGGAGGACCAGTCTTGATGACATTCAAGAGATCCTTGAGACCTTCGGGTTGGACGGATTGCGCAGTCCTGACACCAGCTGCATCGTCGAGAACATTCTTCGGGTCGGCATCACCGACCATGTCAATGTTTGTAGCAAGCCATTGTTGGAAAGGAGCAGCGACGAAGAAGCCGTCGGCGGTAAACCATTGCATGAAGGGAGCCGAGACTTCTTTGGTGACCTGTGGGATGGTGTTGAGCGAGGAAGGGTGGTATGTGACGGTGAGTTTGTAGGTTGGGTCGAACTTGTCTGCGCGAGTGGAGATTGTGATCTGGTCGCATGTGAGTATCAAACAAAGGATAGACGAAGGCGAGCAGTGTGACGAGAGCTTACCTTGCGACCCTTCCAAGCACCAACATAGATCATGCTCTTCTCAACCTGCCAGATCCACCATGTGAAAGCGCCGTTCAAGAGGAAGTAGATGACTACAGCCAGAGTGGTGAAGCGTTTTGTTGCCTCGAAGCCATATTTGTAGTCCAGGGCGAAGGTGATGGCAGCGATAATGACAGCAGTGTATCCAAGACCAAGTTTGACGTCGGTATACCAGTGCGATTGGCGGAACTTAAGGCCGTTCAGGTAGTTTTGGAGAGCATCGTCGGTCGTGTTCTTGCAGTCTGGGGTGGATGTTAGTATAAGCTGGGATTGCAATGTGATGAGGGCCAAGTTACCAGAAACGTTGTAAGGCGATATTCTCGAGTCGTCAGCCATGTTGGAAAAAGTGGAATGTTTGATTGTAAAGTTCAAACCTCTGGCTGCTGGCTGACAGGGTGAAAGTGAAGCGTGGCCGGAGCTCTGACTGACATGCGGAGGAGCTGCGGAGAGTCGGTCCAACCAGCGCGCATCCGCTTCTTGTACTCGACAACACGTCGACCACGTCAACAGCTTCACGACTTCTCAATCATGTCGTCCAACATGGCCGAGCCTGTGGTGCAGACCATCTACAGGGATCCTGCCCTGTTCTACTGGATCCTGCTGCCCATTACCGTCGTCATGGTGAGTCCAAGTCCTCCACCGTCCACATCATGCAGCTAGCTAACATGTCCGACCAGGTCCTCACCGGTATCTTGCGACACTACCTCTCCACCCTCCTGCAGTCCGCGCCCAAGCAACAAGCCATCAATGTTTTGCGTCAACAGCGTTCGCTCATGCGCGGTGTCAACCTTCGTAACAACTACCAGCAGCTGTCTCCAGCCTCTTTCGCTGCCCGCAAGGCATACATGATCCAAGCCTACAAGGACGGCACTTTCCTCGCTGAACCTGAGATGCGCGGGCAGCCTAAGGGCAACCCAATGTCCGATCCTGCTGCCATGGAGGGTATGATGGGCATGATGAAGGGCCAGGTTGCCATGATGGTGCCTCAGAGCTTGATCATGGGCTGGATCAATGCCTTCTTCTCCGGCTATGTCATCATGAAACTGCCATTCCCTCTGACTCCTCAATTCAAGTCTATGTTGCAGTCTGGTGTTGGAACTAAAGATCTTGATGTCCGATGGGTCTCGAGTTTGTCTTGGTACTTCTTGACCCTGTTCGGTCTGCAGCCTGTATACAACTTCATCCTCGGCAGCAATAACGGTACGTCTTCCGAAGTTTACTTGCCCCATAGACTCCATACTGATACAAGACAGCGGCCAGTCAGGTCACGCAGCAGATGGCTCAGGCCCAGATGGGTGTCAACCCTATGGGAGGACAGGATCCTGACAAGGACTTCCAGAATGAAGCAGAGAACCTCGAGGTGCTCGAGCATCACTGCCTTCTCGATGGCGTTGAGGACAGATTACTGTCAAGTGTAGCATAGATTTGTATATAGACCACGCCTGCTCATAGCATAGATCTGGCCAATCATCTCATTTCACGCATCAGCCTTCCACGCATCATTTCGACGAAAGTCATAGCACCCTCCCCGTGTGCTAGATTCTGTCATTTCTAGCAATCTCCCACGGCCATGCCTGGGGTTATGTGTTCTGTAGAAATGCACAATGTTTTCGAGATCGCTGTAGTCGCAGAGAGCCGCTAATCATCACGCTCTCAACGCCAGAAAGTGAGACGATGGTCAGAGTGCGGGGCAGGCAGGGTCCAGACAAAATGACATGACGCGACTGCCTTGATGGTTTCGACTTCTGCGACTCGACGACTGTTCCTTCCTCGCAACAACCATGTTTTCTTTCCGATCCAATTTCTTCTCAAACCTGCTATCCGGTGGCTACGGTTCAGCTCTCAAGCTCGACCTACCACCCGTCGAGTCAATCGACATTGAGGAAACGCCTGAGAAGCGAGCACGAACTCTCAAGCATCTGATCAAAGCGAATCACATCAACCACTCAATTATCTACCACCACCTGGAGTTCCACAACCACTCGCCTCATGTATAACTCCCTTCTCTTTGTCGCCCATGTATCCGAACTGTGCTGAGGTCATGTCCTCTAGATCCTGGGATCCGCCTACTTCCTCGGTGCCAATGTCGATCAACTACTAGATCTCTACGAGAAAGAGTCCAAGAACCTCGAACCTTGGCAAGATTCACCCTCTGAGATCTCAAGACACGACTGGCGGGACTATCTGGGAAAGAGAGAGTGCGAAAGTCCAATAATCGTATGGAGTCATGGTAGCTGATCGAGTGCTGTAGGTACCAGCGTGCATGGATCGATTTTCTCGAAGATCAGCTTGTCCAATTTGGCTACGATTGGCGAGAACTTCTTGACGACTTCCTCTATTCTGGCAAGCAACCTCTTATTAACAACCTGATCGCTGGCCGTATGTCTCCCTTCGACCCTTGTACAATCGTCTGTCTAACATTCCACTACAGTCGCACACCCTCTCATCCACCTTGGATTCGCCCTCGAACTCGCTTCTCCCACCGTCGCTATTGAATCCCTGGCTCTGGTTGCCTCGTTCTACAACGACCAACATGTCTACCTTGACGATCCTTCATACACAAAGCCTTCTCCATGGTCATCTCAAGATCCTTTCGAGGTCATCCAGAAGGTGCATAAGGACTCTCGTTTCGATGCCTTCTTTGAAAAGCCTGGAGAAGACAACTACACTCCCTTGACAGAGGACAAAGAGAAGGAGGCCGTTTTGCTCGAGTATTGGAACAGCTGGACCGTCACAGATCCCAAGGCTCAGTTTGAGGCCGCTCAACGTGCTGCTGTTGCCTTGCTGGTCGGCTCACACGAACGAGGCCAGAAGTTTGACTTCTTCCTTGTTCACATCCTCACCAGTTCTCATGCTGTACGCGTTATCGCACCCTTGATCCGTCCCACTTATCACGTCCCTCTGCTCAGGCAATGGTGGCTGTTCTTGCTTACCGCATACATCGGCCAACTTCGCCCAGCCATTAATAGAAATAAGATCTCGCATGTGGATCTTGCAGGTCGGGACTGGAGGTGGGTTGCTGACCGTGCTGTGAATGGCAAGTGGGCTCAGGATGCTCACTTTGTAAAGGGTAAGAAACTTCTGAACATTGACTTTAGCGTCCCTGCTGACCATGTTCTCAATTTCAGCTTGTCGTTCAATGCAAGAAGCCGCGAAGACTTGGGGTGATGAGGACCAATACTTCCTCAAGGCTGCCGTGAAGCTAGCCGATGAGTTCAGTGGTTGGGGCGGCTTCAGTGCTTCTTCCGAGGATGAAGCAGAGGCTACCGCTTCGAACATCGGCTTTGCCGCTAGACATCATGGCTGAGTTGTCTTCTAATTTGTTGTCGGGTATCCGCAAGAGAACTTTAATGACGATAATGACAGTGTGTACAAATTTGTCTAGGTTGTTCGAATTTCTGTGTGCAGTGAGATAGTTCAAGGGGGATGACTTACTATCTCAATCACCCTTGGAACTCTATTGTGCTACTTCAGAGTGTTCTTTTAATTACAAATACTTGCATCCAGCATATTATTCTGATTCTGCATCTCTCTTCAGCACATCGCCTACAAACCAGCATGTCGACCAACGCACCCTGGGGTCCACCAAACTCTCCTCCAGCATATCCAGAGAAGTTCCTGGATAAGAAGACAGATCAAAATGTCAACGGTACACTCTACGACTGGTACTACCACGATACAGGTCATCTCACCAACAGTGGCTGGCAACGTATCCGCAGACTCAACGGCACAACAACGGAAACCCATTTCGGCATAAGTCCAACTTCCCAAGAGTCCTCCATCGATTCCACATTCGTCTGTACCTTTCAACTTCGAAATCCAAAAGTCCCACGATTGGATGTCGCCAAACTCGAAATCGCCATGATCCTCTCACGTATTACACAACTTGCCCGAAGACATCGTGACAATGGGGAGGATTACTGCTCTTGTGGGTTCAAGGACCTGGTGGACAGGAAGGGATGTGGAAGAGAGTGGGACTTGACAAGGGGGTTCCTTAAGTGGTTGGATGCTCATATGTTGAGGAATCTTGTCAGGAAGCATGATCGGTGGTGCTCGTGTGGATGCTTCAAAACATGACGTCCGGATACGCGACCGGAATCCGACTACTTTTGAGGAAGAGCGGTCGTGCAGGACTACCTTTGACGATCCCTACTGTTAACTGCTCAGCACATACCGAAGATTGAATGGCTCCTGCCACATAACTCAACATGTCACACGCCAATTGAGACAGCCGTGTGGACCCACTGATACCAAACCAACAATCACCCCATCCAAAGGCACACGATCTTTGGCAACATAAGCTGTCTGTCTGCTTCTTTTTGCTCTTACTGAGCAAGACATCAATCTCGAAAAGAATGTTGCATCTGTGCAATACACACAACAGCCCTTAGAAATCAGCGTCTGGAATAGCCTGTCAGCAATAGTCCTTCTAAGAAAAAGTGAGCCTTGCCACAAAAATATGTAGAGAGCATGCTATAAGCAAACACATTTCCATTACTTTCCAACGCACTATCATCGCATCATGTTAGCGGAAGATAGACTTGGACCTGAAAAAATTGTGCATTCCACCCACACACAATCATTTGAACGACAGTCTAGCTAAGTCCATCTCACAAACCTGCGGATGCTGCAAAGCAAGGGACAAAATTCTACTAGCCTTTAGCTATAAAGAGGCACCTATGCCGCCCTTCCGACGTTTCCCATGACAATCCAGTGGATCTACAACAAGAGTCAATTGATGCAAGTCATAATAAGTTGTCGTAGCAAGAGTGGGTCCGAAGAGAGAAATAGTTAGTCCCGATCTGTCTTGTCAGATTCTCTATATTGGATGTATAAACTTCGAGGCCGAAAATGTTGGTCATAGATCGATAATTATAAGGGCAGGAAGGTTCATCTCCTATACCCACGTCGACATATAATTGATCGATGTAAGTCAAGATGAGTTGTCGTAGTTAGGGAACTGCACGAAGAGAAAATAAGTACTACTAACCTGTCTCGCGTTGTTTTCGTCGTTCGCGATGCTCTACAATACAGGGCATTTTGTATTAGTAAGATCTATGATCGCCAGTAGTTCTTGGGTTGTCTTTCTCTCCGAAACGAGATAACCACAGATCTGTTGTGTAATGTATGCTGAGAGGAAGTAGCGAAACATGGTGTCTGCATCGTGAGTTGGCAGAGATACGGGTCGTGGTGATACCGTCAGACTAAACAGACATGGCTCTGAGAATGGTCAGACAATCAACCCGAAGAGCTAAGCAGAATTGCCGACGATAAAAGCTCAAGGGCAATAAAGATGAGTCGAGCGAAGAGATGGACACATAGGAAGTTTGAACGTAAATGACTTTTGCGATTTTGTAACAACTAGAAAAGAGGCTGCAGGAGAGCGTTGAGGGGGTACTTTGAGAAGAACGTGATTGAAGAAAAAGAGATTTCGTGCCATCTTGCGTGGTAAAGTGTGTATGTCAAAAAAGAGGGCCAGCAGCAGGGGTGGGTTGTGATGCCATTACAAAACAAGGGGTAAGAGTGCAGCAGCTTTTTTCCTCCTTCTCAGAACTCCGTTATTTGAACCCAAAAAGGTAGTAGTAGTGCGTGGGTGGTCTCATGTGCTTTCGTCGATTACGAGGCCATGGCGCGGTTGCCTCCTCTTCTGTTGAAGTTCTTAGTCTTTGCAGAAACGGTGCTCCAGCCATCGTCCTCCATGGTCTCAGCTGTTGTCTGAGGTTCCTCGGTCTTTCTCCATGAGTCACCGCCCTTGGCCGGTACCTCGCGTGTGATCTCCTGGGGCTTCACTTGCTTGTCGTCGGCAATGGTGCCCTCAGCATCAGCGTCGACACCCTCCTTGTCGGCCTCATCACCCTCGTCCATGCGGCGCAAGATCTCGTATTGCTTGTCCTCGCCCTCCTTCTTCTCATCCTTTTCGGCCTTGGCAGCAGTCTCCTTGGCACGCTTCTCCTCGCGGGCCTTGTCGTCTGCCTCCTTCTTCTCACGGATTGCCAGCTTGCGCTTCTCCTCGATCTCCTGCTCTCTGGCGGAAGTGTCGATAGGGCGGGCGGCACCGAAAGGTGATGCCTTGGATGATGCAGCAGCGTCGTTGTTGGCGGGTGCCTCGGAAACGGTACGCTTTGCGAGGTTGAGTCTGGGTCTCTGTGCAGGGGCTTGAGGCGAGGTAGGGGTACTGGCGTCGGGGGAGGCAGCAGGTGAGTCGGGCTTCATTCTAGATCTCCACTTGTCGTCCATGTCCGCGGCAGTGGGCTGTCTCTCAGGTCTCTCGGGTCTGGGGGGTCTGTCGCCGGAACCGGAAGCGCGGTCGGCAGCGCCCTCGCCCCACTGGGGAGCGGCTCTGGGCTCTCTAGGTTCTCTGTTGAAGTTGGACTCCCTGCGCTCACCCTGGGGTCTGGGCTCGGCGGGGGTGAGGGGACCCTTTCTCTCCCAGTTTCCGAAGTCGCGGGGCTTGGAGTCGACGCCCTCGGGGGGACCTTGTCTGAAGCTACCAGCTCTGTCGCCCATACCACGGCGCATGCCGCCGTCACGCTGTCCAGGAAGATCGGGAAGGGGGCCCTTGCGGGTCCAGTCGTTGAGTTCGCGCTGGGGTTCACGGTCCTTGGCTGACGGAGAATGTCAGTATCGTGGGCTTACGGGCGGGAATATGCGCTTAACTTACGAGGGTCGGCGACGCTGATACGGATGTTTCTGCCCTGGAACTGAGTCTCGCTGAGTGTGAGAGCCTTCTTCAGGCCGTCAACGGTACCGAACTCGACGTAACCGAAACCCTTGGGTCTACGGTCCATCTTGTCCTCAACAATACGGACGCTGGTCACCTCACATCCGTCGAGGAAGTCGCGGACATCGGCCTCGGTGACCTCGAAAGAAAGGTTGCCGAGATGGGCGGTGTATGGGGGCTTGTCGGGCATAGGGAGCTGCTCGCGGACGGCGTAACCAGCGGTGCGGTCTACATTCTGTGTGAGATCGTGGGTCTAGTCTCAGAGACGCATCTTGTCTTACCACGGAAACCACCGGCAGCGGCATCATCGCCGGCAGGGGCAGCGGCACGGGAAGAGGCGCCCCAGCCACCGGAAGAAGTGTTGGTGCGAGAGGATTGGTATGGGGTGGCTAATTACGGCGTTAGGCGGTCATTCTTTCGCATTGCGTCAGGCGGGGCTCGGGGTGAACATACAGGCTGTAATGTGTTAGTCGGGTCCGTGTTTGTCTCAGGCGCATGTTCACGTACCAGGAAGAGGAGCAGTCTCCATCTCATCGGCCCAAGAGCCGAGCGCTATGAAATTTCAGCCATGGATATCCTTGCGACTGGGGTGGCTCATCTGGCGCATACACTGGTCGTTCAAGAAGTCGCCGAGCGACAACTTCTGCTGTTGCGATTTCTTAGGTGCTGTTCCCGAACCATGTCAGCGATCTTGCACTTTTTTTGCCCGTCGCCGCAAACCTCCAGCGCACACTCGCTATGTGCCTGTGGAGTGCCGGCCGTATGTGACTGACCCATGATTGCGGTATTTCTGGTGACGCGCCGTAAAGTCTGCGCGTTTGGGTCTGAAGAATGTATTGAGTATTGGATCGCAAGAACTGCGTAGGATATCCAGTGCGAGACGAATATCCCAAGCCATTTCGCTGATCAACGCTGGGGCGCTGAACTTCTTTGCCAAGGCGCTAGCGCTCAAAAGGTAACGCCCGCTGTCTTGATTCCAACTTCCACTCCTTCCTGCCGCTGCTGTCTCAAGAGCATCCATCTTCCTTGTGTAGCACAAAATGGACCGTGATTTGGTTACTCGGTCTCCGCAAGCTGAGTCCCTCATCGGACCTGCTCTCAAGATCGGTGCTCTTTCCGGTATGTAATTTCATCTTTCTTTCCTTCTCCGCAGCGCAAGCCACAAGATAAAATGCCGACCGGCTCCTTCTCCAAATTATATCATCATGTGACGTCTCTTGCCTTCTGCCAATACACCTTGCTTTACTTGATTTGCTCGTCCTGACATACGCTGCAGGAGCAGCTGGTTTCGTTACTGGTGGCGTTGCAGGCGTCATCAGAAATTCTCCCCCTCTTCTATTTGCTCTTGGATCCAGCATTCAATGGTTCGGTCTGGGCACTACATTTTGGGGTAAGTCGGATTGACAATGTACTCCTTGGATTATACCAACTATTTAGGTACCAGAAGCTTCATCTTCCAAGCATGGGATACTGGCAAAGGCCTGACCAGAAGTGACAAAGTCTCTGCTAGCACCATCGCTGGCGGTGTGGCTGGTAGTGGTGTTGGTCTTCTCACTCGTACGTTCATTGCATTCATTTGTTCACAGCATACAGCTTACAGATACAGGCGGCCCTCGGAACGCCATCCCTGGTGCTATCATGTTCTCTCTCTTCGGTTTCCTTGGCCAGACTGTATCGAACAGATTCGACAAGTCCGATATGCCAGTCTCGGACGAACCCCAACTAAATTTCTGGCAAAGGTTTGCAAGCCTGAAGTGGATGCCTGTTACTGTCCTCAACGATGGCGAGTACGAGAACATGTTGCGCGAAAGACAGCTCAAACTGGAAGCCGAGATTGCTCTTGTGGATGAGCGCATCGAAGCTTTGAAAGCACAGAATGCTCAAGCCGTTCCTGCCAAGACTTCTGCTTCATGAACGAACACATTCAGACGGTTCGCCTTACCGACCCAAGGTTTTATACGACGAGCAAAAGTGTGGTACTTCTGCAGCACACCACCGCCAACGCCTCCTTCGATGCCTGAGATCACACGCTCTATGGCCAGCCATTGCCAGCGAGCGTGTGAGGCTCGACTTATAGCGGCACCTGCGTAGACGATGCTTGTACGTACACTACGAAGGTCTAGATGCAAAGGCTCGTCGAACAGGCAGAGCTCGGCATCCGCCACAAGGCATATGGAATGTGTAAGTGGATGGCTGGACACTACATTCGGTATACATCCAGACTGAAGAAGGAGTATCGAAACATCACAAACTTCTCTTCTCCTTTCTCTTTGGTTCCATGGAACTCCTTGATTCTAAGCAGAAAGTCAAAGCAAAGGACCGATGGTCAAGAAAATGTATTCCAAGCACAAAGTTCAAAAAAGAAAGTCATTTGTCTTGTGGTCGGGAAGTCTTCACTTACCGAGTTTCGTCCTTGGTGTGCTGTTGTTGATGTGTCCCGCCCTTTTGCTAGCTCCGCCCTTTGCTCTCAGATCACGGTAATTCCCATCCCACCTGGAGTCTTTGAACCCACCCTTTCCACAGGGATTGCCTACACTCCAGACGTTGCTTGAGGACTTTCACCTCTGGCGAGATTTGCACTCCCACCACGGGTGCGACCCTCTCGCCGGTACCGAGATCTGCGAAATGATTAGTGTTGACTGAGAGTTGAACTGTGGTGTTAGTCTGGTCTTGGCGTGGTGGTTGTCTGGGATTGGTTAGTAATGCGTCAAGGAGATGTGGTGCTAGACCACTAGACTAAATGACTTCTGGATGCTCAGATGAAGATTTGGTGGTTATTTGAGGCCTAGCAGGGAAAATCGAGCTGAGTGAAGGGTCGCAGATGTGTTTTGTCGTGCGCAGAACCAGCAACACGCCAACCATCGTTTGTTTTCCTCATTCGTCCCATCACCCACGCTCTCTTCCCAACAATCGAAAGACAACCCAACACCCTGCAACTCAAGATGTCTGAAGTCATGGGTTTGCGCACGCAGATCCTCGGTACGTTTACCAAAAATCGCCATCAGTATCCTGCGTATTGACTCAGATGGCATAGAAAATATCCTTGCCCTCGAACCTCAGATGCTCGACCCAAGGTTCTTCCTGTACTGTGAGGTCAGAAACAACATGATCGGCGAGAAAGAGAAGACCTTCGACCTGTACACAGTCGTTCTGGCCCTTACCGAGCGCTTCGGCACCAACGCGACCATGCACATACACAAGAGTTCCGGCGCAACCCCAGAGCAGGCATACCGCGCTTTGCTCAGAGAGACCGCTATGAACCTCACTGAGAAGGAATACATTCCCAGATAGGCGCTATACGTATGGACGCGCGCTAAGAGATCGTGAGTTGATTGTTCACGAGTCGGATATGATCAGCCGAACTAACAAACTCCCAGAAGCAAGACTCGATACGACGCGAGGTGTTTCATTCGAACTGCGGTCCGGTGGTCATCGATAATTTGTTGGAAGCCCAAGTCATACCTGCACCACCAATGTATGCTCAGCATTCGAGATGTTCAACTTCCAAGGCGACACCCCCAGATTCGCCCACAGAGACATGCCCAGAAAGACTGCGTTGAAGCTGAACACCCGTGGCTATCAAGCGTCTCATGACGAGTAGCTGATTGGAGGATGCTGGTCTGGAACGTATGTTACTCTCGAACTCCTTCGGGTACAACGATGAGCTAACTCTTTGATCAGAAAAAATGACCAACTCAATCAGTGAGGACAGCATCCCTCACCCGTGTCCATCAATAGACCACAGCTACAGTTCCTCAACAAAGATAATTGCACTTCTTGCAGCAGCACTTTAGTAGCAACAGTCAAATCACATCACGTCACATTAGTGATTGCATACAAACTCTCAGATTTCTGATGCCAGTCTCACCTCTGATTTCGTTATTCTTTGTCTATCCCACTTATCTTGTGGTGATGTTTGCACGCTTCTAGTCCTTGATCTGCAGCTCGTCCTTTCCCAGACAAGTGTTTGTCTGCTTGACCATTTTCAAGAACATCAGTGCCAGGTGGATGTAATTGAAGGCAACATTCACTTTCAAGCAAACGAGATGCTCGATATAAGAAATCTAAGGGACCTATCTGACTTCTCCTCGTCTCATCCCAACACTTCTACTCATCTTTCACTATTCGCTCTCTGTTTACTCGCTCTCATCACAACACCATCAACAGTATAACCATCCCACAACCATACAAAATGTCAGAAACCATGGCCCTCCGCGAACAGATCAAAGGTAAACATGTCCATCCATCTCACCCCTCCCCCTCACCACAATCCTAACACCAACATCAAGAAATTCTCACCGAACTCGGTTTCTACAAGACTCAAGGCCGCTTCGTCCTCTCCTGCACCATGGATCACGACAACGACACCGAGCAATGGATCGTCGGCTTCCGCATCATCCCCGTCGACGGCGGTGTCGTGCGTCAAGATATTCCCATCGGTGTTGGTGGTTGTGCAGAGGTGGCCTATCAGGATATGTTGAGAAGTTGTGCTTTGCTCGTCAGTAGACGTGGTCTCCAGGCTATCTATGATGATGGCGACAAGCAGTGATCGTAGAGGTACGTTCTTGGTCCGTGACCTGGAGGTTCGAATTTGTGGATGTTGACTACGACTCTAGCAGGTCAGAGGCTGGGTTTTTTTTAAAACACCCATGGATGGTTTCTGGAGTGGAAGGGAGTGGAAAGGGCGATAGGATGGAGTGCAAAATGTCCTTCATTCATCGCATGCCTGTCAGCAGTATCTTCAGCCACTATGATCAGACATAGAGATACACAAAGACTATTGAGACTTGTCAATCCGAAGATCATGCAGAAAGAGGATTGAAGAGCAAGAATTTCAACAGACACTCTCCGAACCACAAAATCTTCGGCGGGAAATACGGAGAGAAACTTTTTGTGCTGACAAAAGCGATTGGAATGATGGAATTGAAGAACTGTAAAATGAGTCGTCAATACTGCCAATATAGGGGGTATCATGTATGCTAATTCCACAACGCCTTTCCACGGTGAACCCATAACTCCAATCAATGCATTTGCAACTCCTGATGATCGTATCTTGTGAACTCAGGGATATGAGGGAGATCCTCTGGCTGAAAGACGACCTGGAGACCGCGGCTTGGGGCCCTACCTAGCTTCGCGGCTCCTCGAACGTGAGCGGTCTCGTTTGCTGCCGCCGACTTTCTCGCTGTCGCGGCGAGAGGCACCAGCGCTGGCTGATGGGACGTAGCGGTCGGTCTTGGGTCTGTCATCGTCCCTACGGCGGCGGTCACGATCGCGATCCCGGTCTCTGTCACGGTCCCTATCACGGACATCACGATCTCGATCTCTATCCTTCTCGCGGTCTCTTTCGCGGTCCTTGTCGCGATCCTTTTCTCTCTCGCGGTCTCTGTCTCGGTCTCGGTCTCTTTCGCGATCTCTGTCACGTACATCACGATCGCGATCTCTGTCTCGGTCTCTTGAGCGATCGCGAGTGCGACGATCAGAAGGTGCGTGACGGTCTGAAGGAACGTAGCGGTCGCCCTGGCCTCGAGGAGAACGAGTACGAGAACGTCTTCGGCGAGTATCGCGGTCCTGGCGATCAGAGGGAACATAACGATCGGCTCCGCCGAGAGGGCTTCGCGAACGATCGTGACGTCTAGCACGGCGGTCGCGCGATGGAGATCTGCTACGGCGGTCCTTGTCACGGAGTTGTTTCGCTTTCCATGCATCGCGCTCGGCACTAATTTCGCGCAAGGTGGATTCACGACGGCCTTCATAGCGATCATAGCCTCGTTCTCTTGGTCGGTCAGCAGGTCGGTAGTGACGGTCTGCGGAGATGGAACGGCGATCGCGGTCTCTGCGGGCATATCTCCTGTCGATGCTCTCGCTGCGCTCTCGTTCAGTCTTCTTGGCTCCAGTCTTACCAGCCATGGCTTGACCTTCTTCGAGCAGCATGCGCATAGCCTCCTGTTCGAGACGTTTGGCCTCTTCCTCCTCTTGAGCCTTCTTGCGCTTAGCTCTCTCTTCCTCGTCCTTCTTTCTCTCTTCCTCGAGAAGTTTCTCCTGCTTTTCGCGTTCTTCGGCGAGGACCTTCAGACGAGCCTTCCTTCTTTCTTCGTCTTTCTTGCGGAGCTCTTCCCGTTCAGCACGTTTCTTTAGATGGGTCTCAACACGTTCCTTCTCCTTCTTCAGTTCTTGCGCGCGCTGTTTCAGGGCCTCGAGTTCGGCCTTCTGTTGCTGAGCACGCTCCTTCTTCGCGACCTCTTTTAGTTCTTCGGCATGGCGGTCGAGGCGCTCCTGGTGACGACGTTGTGATGCTTCGGCATAAAGTTGATCGGGTTTATTTCCAGCTTCCTCCTCTTGCTTTGCAGCTTCTTCACCAACGTCGTTACGGCGGATCTCTCGTAGAGCTTGTTCGGCAGATTTCAGGTAGTCTTGGATGAAGTTCTCGATGTCGGCTTCGGTCTTTGGGTAGATATCGGCGCGAGCGGCAGCGCCTTCGAGAAGAGGAGCGGCGATACGAGGGTTTTTGGCAAGATATTTGATGGGGTCGCGATCGATTTCGGCGTCTGTAAAGGAGCGGATCGAGTCGACAAGGGTGGTCTTGAGAGGGCCCTGATCGAATTGGGCAAAGGTGTTTTTGCGGAGGTCGTCGAATTGGCCCTTCTTCTTGAATGTATGCAGCAAACTGTCTATGGATCTTCGCTTGGATTGGGAAAGTGGAAGGTCTGCGACACGAGGACGTTTGCGAAAAGATACGTCAGCCTCAGCTCGGGTATCTGTGTTGGCCGCCGCTGCCATGATGAAGAAGCGTGTCGCTGTTCAGTAAAGAAAGGAGTGGATGGCGACTGATTATCCGTGATTGTTTGAGCGCTGCGGTGATGCGGGATGCAGGCGGAGGAGAGCCAACGCCAAGGCCGAGCTCGACGGGCAGGAACGAGCGTCTTCCGGAGCAAGAGGCAGCCAAACACGACGTGAAGGTCAGCAATTGATCATATACACGAGTCGACCGCGCTCATCTACGACCGCTACACCCCACCACCTCTACCTACCCCCTGTCCGTACTGCTGAGTCCGGAGCTCCGAACAATTGCAGTGCGACCCCAATCAACCACCCACACAACTCCCGTCACATCACCAGTCGCAATGTCCAAGATCCTTTTCTGGGGCGGTTTCGGTGCGCAATCAATCACCATCAGAACCATGGCAAAGCGCAAAGACTCATGACATACTACAGGCATCGCCGTCCGCGTTTGGCAACTCGGCATTGAGATGCGCCCCATCCTCCAGCGCAACGCTCTCTGGGCTTACCCTCTCTTCGGCGGCATTGGCGCAAGCTTCGGCTACTGGCTGCAGGGTGTTGAGCAGAGACAACTCCGTATCCTCCAAGACACCAAGGAATCATTGCTCGAGAAGAGAAGAAGACGTGCCGAGAGAGAGGGCGGCCTCAACATCGGTACCGACTACCAGAAGAACGAGGAGGGTCTCTTCGCTTCCGCTCCTGTCGGCGGCTCTACCACCAAGCAACATTAAACAATTCGACAAGTCCAAATCATCCCGTGGTTGCTGTTTCTCACTTCTTGATATCCAGAGAGCAACAACTCGCATGCACGTATCCCAATTCCTCCTACCGCACTGGCCATCTTTTCCCTTTTTCTAGCCTTGTTTGTAGAAAGCAAAAATGTTCAATCTTCAAAACTGCTTCTCCTAATGTCGAGTGTCCTTCGAGACTTTATTGACTACCATTGAGTTGAAGAAGGACTGTTCGACCTGAGTAGCACGCTGCGGCTGAGCATATGACTCGGTCTTCTAGACTGGCTGTTTCCAGTAGCTCTTCTATGTCCTAAATTCAAAGACGATGGTCGGGATCTTCACTGTATGATTGCAAAAGTCCCCAGAAGACGTAGCGAAGTGAAGAAGCCGACCGAGCATGTCGAGGTGAACAGGCTTCGACCAGCCAGCGGCTTCTCCTCCAGCTGAACCACCCACCGAGAGCTCTGAAATCCATCACTTTGCGAACATGATATGAAGTGATCAATGGTGCCAGCGAGACTTGAACTGTCGTCGTTGCCTTTCATCTGAACGATTCGTCGAACATCGACACGCGGACAATCCTGCGGCTGCAGACGTCGACCAACGTTCACTGAGTACTTCGACAACGACAACGACCACCTGTTATCAATTCCAGCCAAGACCTAATACACCAGCTGGCCTGGCTGACCGGACTATATACATTGGACATCTCATCGTATCGACACGATTAAACTATCCGTTACCTCAATTGAGCACGCGACATGGAAAATCATCCACCACGAAACACTTGGCCAGGGTCACTTCGGCTTCCTTCGCCGAATCCTCCGAAGTGCAGACAGATAACAATCTTTGGTGGTGGTACAGGTACGCTCTCCGTTCTCACATGACTGACGTTGTTTGAAATTGACGTGTACAGCTACCAATCATCTCGTCGACGTGTTTACCAATCTCGCTCAAGCCAACAATAGTGTGCTCAATTACATTATCCCTATCAGTGATAATGGCGGCAGTTCCAGTGAATTGATTCGTGTGTTTGGTGGTCCTGGTTCGTCGCGTCTTGTTGATCGAGTACGCAAGGACTCTTACTGACTGAAACTGTAGGAATCGGTGATCTGCGCAGTAGGTCACGTATCATCCTCCACGGCCGAGCTCAGTCTATATCGATGGAGGCATTCCTTTTCCATCGAATACATACACTGAACCTTCTCTACAGGTAGATTAGTGCGTTTGATTCCAGACAACGGTGACCCTCACTCCGAAGCTTCTTCCATCAAAGAACTGTTCAACCACCGTCTCCCTCCTGATCCCAAGTCAGCACGTCTAGAATGGCTGGAGATCGTCGAGTCTCTTCATCCTTTGTGGCGTCAGATCTCGACTCCCAAGAAGGAGCTTATCCGCAGCTTCTTGAACTTGGTTAATCAAGAAATCGTCAAAAGAATGAGACCATCAAGCAGATTTGACTTCTCCTCGGCAAGTATTGGAAACTTGTTCTTGACTGGGTGAGTGGCAACTTCTTTTGTACAAAAAGGGGGTTGCGCTGACGAAGAAAAAGCGCACGCCTCTTCTCAGGCTCTTTGGAATCAGCAATCTACCTTCTTAGCAGTGTTTGCAGCGTTCCTGAAACCATCACCGTCCTGCCAGCCATCAACACGAACTTCAGTCATCACATCTCGGTCTCCCTGGCCGACGGCTCCCACATCACGGGCCAGAACAACATCTCTCACCCTCCGGCACCTTCATCTCTTCCGGACATGGCGCCACCATCTCCCACTCGCATTCGCAGAGAAACGGAAGAGTCCGACAACGTCGAAGACGCCAATCTTCCCGGTTCCTTGCCATCCCTACGCAAACCAGCAATCAAGTTCTCTAAACTCGAGGAAGAAGACCTACCCAGCAGGATCGAAAGACTATGGTACATCAACCCTTACGGCCAAGAGATGTCATGTCCCGCCAACCCTCGTGTGCTCGAAGCACTCTCAAAATCATCGACGGTAATCTATAGCATCGGTTCCCTCTTCACATCTATCATCCCGAGTATCATTCTCAGAGGCGTGGGCCAAGCCATTGCCTCGCCCGGCATCAGAAATAAAATCCTCATCCTCAACAGCAGTATCGATAGAGAAACTGGACCTGCTTCGGATCCATTCACTGCTATCGATTTCATCGCCGCTATCGCAGATGCTTGTGCCGAAAGCAGAGGATTGAGCAAGCCGAAACTGGAAGACTATTGGGTTTACGTCAGCCACGTAATTTACATCGAGAGCAAGGAAGCTCCCAAAGTCGACAGAGAGATTTTGACAAAGGCCGGTATCGAGGGCATCAGATTATACGGCCAGAGCGGCAAGTATGACGACAAAGCACTAGAGCAGGCTTTGAAGATGGTTTTGGGCAAGGGCGAGCAAGTTGGCTTAAGCAGAAGAAACACTTTGCAAAGATGAGAGACATCTCTTGCAGATTCGAGAGACGACTTTTCGCAAAGATGAGGGACATCTTCATTACAGAATTGGAAATGTGTTTGGAGTAGAAGAAGAGAATTAAATCAAAAACTTACTTTGGCATGCCTTACCGAGCCCTTGAAATAGACATACGGGTTAATGACTCGCTTTAACTGTTGCCCTTGCTTTGCTCTCTAGACACTCCTTGCTATTGCGTTACTGTCTCAATAAGTAACACTTCTGTCCTGCGTAGGCTCTTCCAAAAGCTTTGTTGTCGTCGTCACTCCCCCTATTTCGTATTACTAACTCTCTACATCTCGACAAGAGTTGCCTTGGACTCTTGTCGCAAGTCAAGTACTCTAGAAGGATGCTTCGACGATTTCTGCCTCTAAACTATCTCGTCATTAACCTCGACAACAACTTTAGCGTCGACTTCTCTTCTCCGTCTACTCCTTATTACCGATTCTGTGTCTCGACAAGAAACAGTACTTCTCACCCTTGTCGTAAAGAAGCACTTGAAAGAGATGCCTCGACACTGCTAACATTAACGCTATCTCACCGCCAGCTTCTCTTCTCTGCCTACTCCTTATTGCCGACTCTCTGCATCCCAATAAGGATCCTTGCCTCGGACCCTTGTCGTAAGGCAAGTACTCGCAATTTGTTTCCCGACGTTGTCGACCTTGTAGTCGGCTCTGACGCTTCTAACATGCTAGCAAGTAGGCTACGACCCGACTGAGCGTGGTCTCTACGCTCAATTGCTTGTCTGGATATCTCGTCATCGTGATGAGAAAGAGAGAAGGAGCGTAGCAAGGGCGAGATGTTATAGGAGATCCCAATGATTTGATGACTCCTTGCATACATGCATGCATGTGAGACTGCTTACATTCCTTTTGCGGTATGGAGGTTTTGAGAAATCCTTTTGACATTACATTTACTATCTTTCGTCATGTGTGCTTTCGTATATATGTTGCGTCCGAGTCCATTGCAGTCTTTTTTTTACTCCAGAGGATCACGACCACCTTGCTTTTTCATCTCCTCCATGTAATCTTCTTCGCTCTGTAGATCGAACTCCATGGGGTGAGTGATGGGGACGATCGGCACACCCTTTTCTTCCAACAGCTTGAGACGAGCAGCAGTCAGAGGTCTGCTCTTGTTGATGCTGTAGATCTTGACGCGGTGACTGCAATCTTCGTTAGCAAAATTCTCTAGCTTGTTAGCCGCAAGGAGTTGTCACTCACCAGCTTGAAGTGACGTGAAGATCCCAGTTCCATGCCGAGCGAACGTAGGTGGGTTGCGTGTTCATGGCATTATCCCAAGTTCTCACGCAAAGTTCGAGCCATCCTTCCGCATCCACGGGAAGATCGATTTCCCACAACCTCCACGCGTAGTAATATTTGGTCGTCATGTTCTCGTAAGGAACTTCATACCAAATACTTCCTCCGTCGCCGGAAACTTCGACACGAACGGGCCAATGACCACCGCCGGAGTAAGCCCATCCGCGCATTTTGATCTTGCCGTCGTGGACAATTTGAGCCATGTTTATTGGCGTCATGATGGCGGAAGATACGGGCATGTCTTGGATGCTGAAACCGTTGCTGTACATGGCGTTTTGCTTTCCGACCTGGGGTGTGTAGTAGAGGTATTCTTTCGCTTGGACGGGGGCGAGAGAGGGTCCGCGGATGGCTTTAATTTTGTAGAGCCATTTGCAGGAGCGTGCTCCAATGTCTGTTATCTTCGTCAGTATGAGCTTCACGATTGTGAAACAGGGGGGACGTACATCCAAATACCACTGTTCTCAACGGGAATCCGTGGATCTTGGGAAGGGGTTCGCCATTCATCTCCCAAGCGAGCAATACTTCGTTGATCTTGACCTTGCGCCACGGCACACTGACCACATAGTTATACACCTTACCCTTCTTGAAATACGTGTCTGCGCCATAGAATTCGAGATGAATACCTTCTCCTCCGTCTTTGAGGCCTCCGCAGTGTTTGATGACCTTCTTGAGGGAGACACCGGTCCAGCGTGCTGTACCAATGGCGCCTTCACCCCAGGGTGCGTTGATCAATTCGTCTCCGTCGCCGGGGTATTCGGAGATCTGCTCGATACGGCGAGTGCCTGAGCATTGCAGACTGACCACATTTGTTTGACGGGGGAACAAGTCTTCGTTTTGAAGATCAGCGAGAGTAAGCTTTTTGGGGTTGTTAACCAGGCCTTCGATGTCCAGTGTGAATTGCTCGGGGTCGATCTCGGGAATACCGCCGTGATTGCGGACGAAATGGTCCTTATTGTCTGTGATTTCCGTCTCGACCAGGCGTTCACGGGGGGGCTCTCCGTTGTAAGGGAATTGAAGGACATGAATCATGTCTTTGCTTTTCTCCTCTTCGACATATTTCCAGCTGATGTCTGGAATGTCCTTCAAGGTGGATCCCATGGCATAGTGGTATTGCTTCCAGCGTACTCCTTCCAGGATTGGGTTGGTTTCCGGAAGAGGTTTCAGCTGGAACTCTGGCGGTGGTGGGAAAGCATATTTGGCCAGGATCTCCTCTGCCTGCTTTCTCTTTTCTGGGTATTTCTGTAGGAGAAGAATTTTAGAAGCTGTAGCTTTTGCAGGTCGTTAGGTTTAAATGTGCAAACAAACCTCCCACTCAATGTAACCCTTCCATCCTTCTTTTTCTTCTGCAAAATATGGTGCTTCTCCTTTGACCGCGAACTCGTCAAGCTTGCCTGAGCCTTGTTGACCGTGGGCCATGATTGATATTATCAAAGGCTAAATTATAGAGTCGAGAGAGGTGAGGAAGTTGTATCAGAAAGCACGACGGGGGATCTGGAACAAATAACCAGGATGGCCCCCAGTTATCAAGTACGAGTACGACGGCATGCGGTGTGCCTGACGTACATCTTGTTTTTTGTCCTATTGCAGGGTTCGCTATCGCACCTGAGCGATTAATCTACTGGTCCTCGAGATCGCACTAGTGATGGAGAAACGTGGAGGGACAGGTGCTTGTCTTGTGGAACTTCTGAGCTTGCATTTGTATCACGGTCCAGCGCATCTTGTGCTCTATGTGATCCTTGAGCTTCAATCTCTCTAAACTCTCCTTTGAATCGATTCTCAGAAACAGAATGGTCCCTTTTGCTGTTCGTGAGGAGTGACAAGGTTGAGGCTGACTCGGCCGGAAGGCGGCTCCGTTTAGTAAATACTGACGTCACAGCCCGGCAGTTCTTGACCATTGAACTTCAACCATGTGCGCTAGATTATCAATCCTTGTTTGAAGAAACGCCGCTAAGTCCGTGGTATATAGTATTGCACACGTCTGACCAAGTTCGGGCGTGATTCGCTACTGGAAATCTCCAAAGCCGTCCCGTCTGGCATGCACAAGAAGCCCCAGACGCATCAAGAGACAGCGGACAGAGAAGGAAGGTGGGTAGAGCTTGCAGCAATGAAAATGCAATACATGAAGAACTGCCGAAGACCCTCAGCGATCCGCAGTGATTCCCAGATATCCTTCAATCTTCTCTCTACCTTCTCCTTTGCGTGGCAGAACCTGTCCAGCATGAACGACACTAAACATAGTCTGCAGTACAAACATCGGAACAGCATCAAGGACATAAGCGTATCCTTCCCTTCTCATCAACGTACCGACAAACACCTCTGTCTCCGAGAACTCAATGATGCGATAAGTAGCTCGTATGATGATGAGTACGGCGGCAGCCATGAGCAGAGAATGCATCGTCTTCCAGGAGTATCTGCCATGTTTCTTGGTAGCAGCCTCAGTGACAGTCTTTCTGATACGAATCCGAAAGACGATAGCGATAGCCAAGAAAAGACAAAAACTCAAGAGCTGAAGTGCCAGCCCGAGAATCTCGAGTTTCTTACCTGTGGGTGCCATCTCTTCGACTGATATCATTGCACCACCACCCGCCGTGGCTAGGAAAGAGAACATGTCTATACAGACGAAGAAGTTTGTAACCATCTGAGGACGAAGAATCGATGCTTGAGGTTCATCGACCAATACCACGAGTCTGCTATAGGTCATGTACAGTGTCGCGGCATAGAGCGATGGCGGTAGCAGAATGAAGATGTTCTGGAGTGCGTAGAGAGCGATGTTGTTTGGGTGCAAGACAGATAGTGTTCGCAGAACATAACCCAGTGTCATCACTGAGGGCTTGTCAGTGTCCAGTAGACCAGAAGTTGAGAAAATGCTTACTGAATGCACCAACAATGAACGCCACGAAGAACTTGGTTCGGTAGTAGATGGCTTGGATCAAATGAATGGCAGCACCGAGACCAAACACAGCCGCGGCTGCGACAGCCAATGGTACGATAGGCTCATAGCCCCAGATGTTCTCAATCATGATTCGGATGGATGCCAGAAGAATGAAACTCAGAATGTACGTCCAGCGTAATAACCGTAATGGTGAGCGTTCAGCAAGAGGTGTCGATGTCAATCTTCGAGCACTCGACTCCAGGTCGAATTAAGGAGATTATACCAAAGCAATGGAGCAATGCTAGAAGGACGGTGGTACAGGGCGTCACCACGACATATACCTTTGAGCAACGAGCGCTACAATGTTGACCCAAGCCCTATCTTCCATTGCTTACCTGAATATAGACACAAATGCGAGGGTGATGCTCGGAAGACTGCGGAGAAGACGATGGAAACGGCAAACTTTCCGATAGCCTCTTTTTCTATCAGCTATTGGTCTGCCCTCCAGGGATGTGATGTCTCAAGAGCTGTTGAACACGAAGTAATACGTAGTAGGGCTTATGGAGCCGGTAAGCGTATTGGCTACCAAAACCACGGGAGTCTTGTCTCTACACAGGGTACAGTAGCCAACAAAATTTGGGGTGTAAGATGCTGCTCAGTAAAGGGCATATTGAATTGCGAGCTGCGATGATGAGCTCGCGCAGAGAGCAGTCTTAGCCTAAGTGCGTCGGAAGATGGCTACAACACATCTCACTCTACAATTTGCATGTCAACCCAAGCGCTCATGTATGCAGTAAGAAAAAGCGGACGTTGAGATGGTTGTAAGTCGGTAGACGTGAACGTCTTCAGTGGTTTTGCGACTCATGCCATGCCAAGGCTCCATGTCCAAGAGACTGTTAGTAACGAGAGCAATGAAGAACGCTTCCGAAATTTTCGACACGGCTTCATCTTTATGAGATTAGGACTTTGTGGTGGACAGTGTGCTCTCCGTCGTCTATGCGCGCTCTCCGAGGCTGCTGTAAAAGTGCATGAAATTTCGCTCACCAGCCGAAGGTCCAGTGAGAGCTTGAAGATCCAGGAGCAATATGCGGCTCTCACTGGACTCCTCTGCAATATCACAATGTTTTGTGCGTTACGGCAGCCTGAAAAGACGCGTGAAAGCCTTTAAAGAATGGTGGATTGGTTTGATTATTCGGGCTCCAGGAGCCATGTCTGATTACTAGTCTGCGACCAACGTTGCGCATTACAAGAAGAACGTCAAATGGGTATTGAACAAAAGGGATTAAAGAGTCAACGAGTCGCTTATGCCATCAAAAACAGAACTCCTGTATCAACAAAGGAGAAACAGAAGAGCAACTGTGCCGCTCAGCAGCGTGTAAGAAACGCTCGAGCCGTAGGCGGCAGCAGAGGTATCGAATGGGGTACCGCCACCGCCGCCGCTGTTGCTGTCACTGGATTGAGTGTGTTTGGTGGAGTGTGTTGATGAAAGAGTGGTTGCGGTGGCCATGAGGACTGATGATGGGGTGTTGGTTGCAAAGGCCAAGGATGAGCCGGTAATAGTCGAGGTGATGCCAGTGAAGGCGGGAGTCGTGGACTCGGTCGAGCTGGATGATGAGGCGGCAATTGGATTGATAGTGGCCGTCCAGAGCGCAGTGACAACGCTAGGGCTTGCGCTGGAGGTGTCGACTATGATTCCAGTCGCGCTAACGGTCGTATCGCTGAGGACCATGGTGCTTGAACCGATGTTGAACGACGATGTGGACGAGCTGACGGCTTTGTTGGCGTTTGGACACAGCTTGCCGGTAGCGGTTCCAGTGAGGAACGCGGCGATGATGTTGTTGTCGTTTGAACTCTGACTTTGGCACGACTTTCTGACTGAGGCGCCGATCGACTGCAAAGCCGAGATGCATGAAGATGAACACACTCCGCTTTGGAAATCGGTGCCCGCACAGCCAGTGATTTGGGTGGTATAGACGGCCTCACAGTCTCCAGCCAGATCGTCCAGGCGCGGTGTGAAGTCATTGAGAGTCACTGCTGCTACGAGCTGCAGGACGAACAGAAGGACGACGAACAATAGGCGGTACATGGTGTTGGTGTTGGTGTTGGTAGTGATTTTTTGTGAATGCGTGATGTTGTTGTTTTGATGATGGAAAAAGTCTCAAGCTCCAGGCTCTTTTTCAAAAATAAAAGACGATTGCACCAGGCAAATACACGCTCTCAATGGTGGCGGTGAGTCTTGTCGCGTGCTTTGTGCAATGCGACAGAAGCAAAACCGAGCTGCAAGGAAGACAGAGAGCGAGTGTGGAATCTCAAAGCACAGGGTGGGGCCTTCCTGAAGCGAAATGGTCAAACAAAATCAAGCTCCAGAAACGATATAGGGAAGGGACGAAGCGCCTTTTGCATTGCTTGCAGCAAGGACATATATAGAAAAGCTTTTGACAGGGAAGTAGCGATTGACAGCGGTGGGTAGATCAGCTCTTGTTAATCCTCCAGCTCACGGACTACCAGGCAACCAGGTCAACGTCACACACCTACTGTGGTCATCTTCTCTGACCTTCTCTACACAAGGTGTACCCGTTTGATGAGGATGAGACGTGGGATGACCCCTCTTGAGAGACTTCTGAAACGCACTCTGTTGTCGATCCTTGCGCGAAATCTTGCATACAAGCTCGATGATTGGTCAGAACAGCCGCCAAGGGAGACTTCGCACACGAAGCGATCATAGCATCTTTGACAAGGCCATCTACAATCTATTCACGCGTGCACGGCGAACGAGCGGAGTATCGGAGTAAGACAAACGATAAATGGACAGGCGGATCCTCTACCACGACACGAAAGAATGGTGTATTGTGCCTTCCTTTGCTACCAGAGCAATGCAAAGATTTACATCCCTTCCATTTGTCCATTCCGGTACAGCATTTGCTCGTCTTCTCTGGCACGTTTCACATCTCCTTCGTATCGGGTATGAGTTTTGCTTCACGGATAAATGATGAGACGGACTCTCGACCAGCAAACAGTCAGCCGCTGAATGCGGATGTGACATGGTGGATCTTTCCCGTTTCTGAAGCACCTATCAAACTCCGCTCTCTCCCACCCACACATTCGTTCCTGCAGCTCCGTTGCGAAAACGAGACTTGTGGAGACTGGAAGAGAAGTCGTGGTCCTCGTCAAGAAAGCTATTCTCGTCTATGGGTATCCAGCAAACACAGCCTGACTGACATTCGTAAGCTTCATGTCAGCATGCCTGACGCTGTTCTGATATACGAGGTGTTCTTGACTCGCAGGCCAACCAATGCTTACTCGACAGTCAACAGCGTGAAGAGCAACACACAACAATCATCTAACTGCCGGCCGTAAGAGCTTGACTGCGATAGACTGTTGGCCATCTCGAAACGGCACCTTAGCAAACGCTCTTCTACTACCGTTGACGTGTGGAAGAGTGCAAAGGGAGATTGATCGAACGATCAGCTTCTCCTATGTGGTGGAATGTACGGAGTAATCTCGCGGATCCAGTAGGCCGACCATAGCTCCAAAAGGATATAGAAAAGATCTACTCCGACTTCAGGTCAGGGGAGCACCGCGCCGCAAGACGCGTCGTCGCAATATGGGCATGATGACAAGATCGCCGAGGGACGAGGCAGGCCTAAAGTGAAAGCAAAGGAGCACCGGTGGGAGACGAACTCACGAACGCTAGTCTTGGCACGGGTCCGGACATACCCCACGTTTCGGCGGCCGGCAATGATCTCATCCAGGGTCAAGAATTTTTTGTATTTTTCTATCACTCACTCCCAAAACAATCACTCATATACCGAAAACTTCTCTTTATTACGTCCTCGATCACTCCCTCACAGACTTCACTCCGGTACCCACCAACCATGTCGAACCAAAACTCATCTTCGCCTCCGCCGCCTGCACCTTCGCAATCGTCCTCTTCGATCCCGACCTCGATTCCTACCCTTCGTCCCAAGAACCAAAAACCCAACTTCGCGCGTCCTGCCACCTCAGACCTCAAATCGCGTCTTCAAACCTTCCTTCCTCAGATGGCTGCTGCGAATGCAGAGCTCGAGAAGCTCGCGCAAGAGGGCGGTCTCGAAGGAAAGAGACTCGAAGATGTGGGCGAAGGTGACGAGTATGTCGAGATGGAGCTGGGCCTCGGTGTCATGGAGGAAAAGAAAGAGGGAGATGACAGCAGCGATGAGACCTCTGACGAGAGTTCCGACGACAGCAGTGAGGATAGCAGTGAAGAAGATGACGACGACGATGAGAAGGAGCAGAAGAAGAAGCAGAAGGAGAAAGAACAAAAGGAGAAGGACATCTTGGGCAGACTCATGGGACATAAGCAAGGCAGAGAAAAGGCTGCTGGTATTCAGGAGGTCGAATGAAGCACTCGAGTCGCTCCTCCTACGCAATCGTCGCTCCACGCTTCGGCCTGCCTTGGTTCCTTGCAAGTCCCGCACGCTCAAGCAGACCTCACCCCTCATCCATACCCATATCCTCCACTTCCTTAACGACATGGGGCTCTTTCTTTTCGCCGTTCGATGCCGGCGCCTCAACGCCTTTCTCGACAACATGCGCACTGCTGTGTGTCGACTTCTCCGTGAAGACGAACTCCCTGATCTCACAGTTCTGCCATCCAGTTCCTTGTTGGACCATCAGCAAACACCTCTTTACACGGGTCGAATTACTCACCAACGGTGGCGTTAAAGCCGCTCCAGTCTTCTGTCAGTGCATGGAGGAACCCACCATGCGAGACCACAACTACAGTTTCTTCCTTGCGGTTGTAGAGCCATGAGCGCAGTTTTGCAGCACGCTTCTGCACAGTGGCTCTGTCGGGTGCCCATCTTCCTTCCTACAGACAAGTCAGCATCGGCATGAGCCCTTATAGAACGTTACCCACTTTGCTGTTCCAGCCCTCCTCGACCGCGCTAAAGTCGACCTTCTCGCTAGCGACGCCAATTTCTGGATCCCAGAGCTGCCCAGTTCTAATTTGCTTCTCCAATTCGTCTCTGTCGGTACCGATGTCACAGGCATATGCGTTCATCTCCTGAGCCAAGGGCTGCAAAAGTAATTTCACCTCGCCTCTTTGTAAAGCAGGCGTAAATGCATGGACAGCAGTCTGAAGTGCACGGCGTAATGGTGATGAAACAATCAGTTCCACGGAGTCATGGTGCGAGAACGATGCCTTGAGATCGCAGCATTGCGACTTCCCATGAGGCGTCAAGATTGCATCGGAAATGCTGTCGTCGTGCTAGGTTTTGAACTACATCAGATATAGCAGATGCCAAACGTCAAGACTTCTTACCTGTGCATTGTGTTCGCCTTGTGCGTGACGCACGAAATAGAGAGACTTCGGTGGCATGGTTGTGTCAGAAACGAGTCTAAATCAAAACGATCAGCTGTGTCGCTGTAGCAAAGTGGAATGGCAATTGCTGTTTACCCAAGAGATGCCGCGCAAGTGGAGGATCAGGGTCCTCGAGATACAGGTCGGTGAACCTTCCTGATTGGGTCACCGTAGCTGGATCTGCACGGCCGCAGTCGTGTATGCGAACATCTTGTCTACTTTACTTCCTTTCACCTTTTGCCACGTCTACTCTCCGGCCGTACATCGTCGAGTAATGCCACCACATCAAATACACTCACTAGCCTACTTGTTCCTTGATAATCTACGAGAACCTGTCGAATCCCTCTTCCACCCGAATAGGGCTACACAGAGGAGGATTAGCCTTCTCGAGCGAAGAATCGCCAACCTGGAAGCTATTTCTGAGGAGAAATGAAACTGCTTACCTGGCAGTAGGTGCAGCTCTGGCAAATTCTGCTAGGTGAAAGAAGTCAAGTTATCAGCCTGCGGCGGTGCCTCTCGATCTCAATGACTATGAGAGTTGGCAGCATCTGACAACAAGCATCTTGCAAAGCTCATGCCCAATCCACAATCCACCCTCGAACTGATGATTATCCATTGACTGCCACTGTTCCACTTGCTCTAATTGTCCTGTGCCAGAAGCATTCATTGCGACGGCTCCTTTCCGCTGACCTCTCTCATATGACATTCGACCCTAAAGGGCCGGTGAGTCGCTGAAGCAACATTATTAACGCAAGAGAGCTCAACATCCGCGAAGCAGTCAGACATTCTTGCGAATCACGGAGTCATATTATGACATGCCCCGCTCATACTTTAGCGAGTTCTCCTACATAGTTCGTCGTCTGATTTGAACGTTATATCCTTCCTACTATCCTGCCGGTCCCAAAATTCTCACACCGCAAACCAAACCCGAATTTCCAACTCCCAAGTCATGTCTTCCACCAACTTCGAGTCTGACTGTATCTTCGTCGACAACGCAGATTCAGATGTCAGCTTTGCTACTACTACTACTGATGAGATGCCAGTCATCAACTCTACCTCTACCACTGAGATGTCAGATGCTGGCTCTGCTCTTATTACCGAAACTCAAGCTGCTGAGGCGATATATCAGCTTAGAGAAGTCGCCAGAAAAGCAAGTGCTGAGCTTGTACGTGCGGAGGGCATATGCATTGCACTGCAATCTCGGGCTCAAACTGTGCCCACAGATTTACAGCATCGGTTCGAAAAACAGCAAGGGGCAGCCGAGAAGGCACATTCGAAGTCGAAGTCCAGTGGTGACACTCCCAGCACCGAAGAGCTCATGCGAAGACTTCGCCAACAGCAAGAACTCATAGCAAGCATGCAAAGAAAACCCCGTGCAGGAGAAGAGAAATCCCGCGCATACTGCCATCGTCAGTCCGACGCCAAAAAGGTGTCACCACCTCGTAAATCTGCAGCCACGCTTGAGACGTCCATCACGGATCTCTCTGTGCTCGATGCCTCGATCCAAGTCGCCAAGAAGTCACCAATCTTATCCTCCCTCGCCGCTGTCAAGACTTCCATCAAAGCTCACGTCTCTTCAATCCTCGACCGCGATCTCTACTCGCGACTATCCACGCACGGTAAAAGGATCTACATCACTACATTTACATCCTGCCTCATCTTGGACATTCTCTTTCTCGTATCGATATACGTTCCCAGTATACGTACACGATCCTATCGTGTTATCCACATGATCTGGGCCTGTATATCTCTCGGGATGTTTGCGATGATCTGGGCCGTCGAGAAACTTGGTGAGAAGACAGTTGACCGTTATGGTGCTGCACTCTTCCGCGCCAGTCTTCGTGTGATTGTGTTGTTCCCCCAGACCATGGCGGGTATGCACGTGCTGTCGTGGCTGAATCCCTTCTCTGCTCATGCTTTTCCCTACAATTTTGGAGATCAGGTCGTCAAGGTCTGGATGCAGAATGCGTTTGTTGCTGCATACTTTTGTATGTTGATGGTGTCGGCTGTGAAGACAGAGCTCGCCAAACTGGATGCCGCTGAAGAAAAGGCTGAGGCCAAGATTGAGTAGGAAGAGGTGCTTCTCAAGATCCAGAAAGCTGAGCGTCATGGGGAGATCGGTGCTTACAAACTCAAGCCTGGAGGCTTTTAGTCGAACATAACTTATTTGCGGGCTATGATTAACGAGACCGTTACAATTCGGCTGTCAGTCATCATATCTCCGTCTCACAATTGTTTCGTGTGGGTAAGCGTAGTACTACAGTAGATACAGAAGTCCATGTCTCATCAATCAGAAACAATCACTGAAAAACTGCTCCAACGCGCGTCATAAGTCAACCTGAACGAATGGTGAAGTACTTCGAACATCTGGACAGCCTACCATGAGATCTTACAGTACCTTGTCTATGGAACTGATACCAGTCCGCGCGCAGATTGACGAGTTTGGTAATTCACCGGACGAATGATCTGTCATGACTACTTTCCTGAAGCATATGAACAGCCTCAATTCAATCGGAGAAGCACTTGTCAGGAAAAGAGACGAGATTCAGGAGTTCTTCTCAATACAGCGAAGGGTGAGGGTAAATTAAAGCAGAAGTGGTCATTGCCACTCTTGATTGTCATCTCTAGCTACCCATTGAACCTCGAGTGCTGTGCATGTGTGCAAAAGAACCCGTTTTTCTCTTGATGTTCCATTCCCTGAGCCCGCTATGTTCACTCCTTGTTGCCAACCAGATCTCTCTCAAAGTCCATCTGAATCTCAATGACCTGCTCCAAAGTTTCAAGGTCCAACTTCTTCTCGTCGTAGCGAGCGAGACTGCCAGCAGTTCTGACGATACCCTTGATCTGGCGACCGTTCAACTCGTGAACAGCCAATCTGTCAAGTGTAGCATCGTCGTGAACGCCTTCGGCCTTGCTGAGAAAGTTGTGCCAGATCTGCTTGCGTGAAGACTGATCGAGGTTACCGTACTTGAGAGGGACTTGGATTCTGGACTTGAAAGCATCGTCGAAAGTGTCGACGCGGTTTGAAGTGAGGAAGAGAATACCCTGGTAGTACTCAAGGACGCGCAAGAAGATCGAGACGAGAGCGTTACGCTCCATATCGTGAAGCGAGCGACGCTCCAGAAAGACGTCAGCTTCATCAATGAGAAGAACTGCACGCCAGGTTGATGCCATGTCGAGGATGTTGGTCAGTCTCTCATCCAGTGTTACACTGTCGGTTCCAAGGTCACCTGATGATACCACGTAGAGAGGTCTCTTGCAACGCTCAGCCACGCACTCGGCTGTCAACGTTTTGCCCACACCAGGTGGGCCATGTAGAACCATGATCAACCCTTTTCCCTTGTTTTTGATAATGTCATCAAAGTCGTTCTTGTCAGAGATATGCTCAGTCACCAGCGCCTGAACGAGCTTCTTTTGGCGCCTTTCGAGAACCAGCTGGTCAAAGCAGTCCTCGTTCCATTTGACTGGGCTCAACTCGTCAACGAACATATCAATCCACTTCTTGTGAGTGAACGAGAAGCCGTGCACCAAGGCGGAAGCGAGGAGGCATTGTTCATCCGTCAGTGGCTTGAAGACCTGCTTCTTCGAGGGCACAAGCTCGGTATCTCTTGCCTGACTGTCGTCGTCGCTATCATACAGGTCGTCTGAATCGTAGCGTTCGTCATCGGAGTCGTCGACCGTGATCTTCTCGTCGTCAAAGTCATATACCGATTTGGCTAGCTCAGGGTTGAGACGGTGGTGAGTCGCGCAATCGACTACGACGCGCTCGTTGATGTGTACACGGTTGGTGTCGTAACTGCCCGTTCTAGAATTGTAGACGTGTTCCAAAGCGATGGCAGAGTGCTCGGCGAAGTGAATTCCGGCGTAGCCTTCGAAACGACGACCGCGTGTTATAAGACGCTTCTCGACACCATTAATGTTGGGGAAGTAGGCGCGAGGTACCACGTCGAGTTTGTTGATCGAAACGGCGCCCAAGTAGGCATCAATAGTCATGCCCTCATTGCGAAATCCGAATTTCTTGCCATCAAAGTCCACTTTCTGGAGTGTGATAGCCATGCAAGGTCTCTGGCCACATCGGTAACCAGAGTCGACAATGCGGAAGGCCTGGACTTGGCCAAGAACGCGAGCGAATGCAATGGTCTTGGGCTTGAAAATGGTCCACAGATGTTGGTAGTTCATTACATGCTGCTCACGGAGGTTCTCGGCTTCCTTGATGGTCTCACCGAATTCCTCCTCGATGTGGTCGACGAGGACCTGGAAGTGTGTTGCGGCCTCAGAACCGGCTTCGAAGTTCTTGCCATGCTCTTTGATTTCGTCGTAGTAGTGGTAGAGCATGCGGCATGGCTGTGTCAGAGAGATATCCTTTGTGTCAAGACTGACGCCGGGGTAGGAGCCGACCGCCTCCTTCAGGAGGTCCTTGAGGTGTTGCGAATTGATCTGAACAACTACCTTTTGAACCTCCTTGCCATCCTGCGACATGTACCTGGTTACACAAAGAGCATACTTCTTCCACCTGGGAAGCAGCGTTAGCCATTGTTCCTCAACTCCGTCACACAGCTCTACAAGACTTGGGCTGCAGGAAGGCACAAAGTTATTGATTTCCTGATAGTCTCCACAGAGAGCCGAGCCGAGCTTGACTCTCACTGGATACTTCCCGGATTTCAACAACTTTGTGCATTTCTATAGTTGAAATGGCGAGTGGAAGTATCGCAGAGAACCGGTATCTGACGTGCTCAAGCATTCATCTTTCGAAAGAGTGTACACTTACCAGTCAACTTGCTCAGGCAAAGCCTTGTCCTCAACGGTTTCGGCATAATACCACTGGTGTTTCTCGCTGTACTTGCGATCCAGGTGCTTCAATTCGGCTTTCATAGGCTCTGCGGCGTCGACCTTCTTCTTGGGGTCCATCTCTGTGTCACCTTTCGTCTTGCCATTGGTTTCAGTGGTAGTTTCTGGCTGATCTTCGACTTCTGATTCATGCTCTGACTCCGAGCGGTCTTCGGTCACTTCGCCGATACGTGAAGGCGCCATGATACTGTGGAGAGTTATTAGGTTTGAAAGTGGTTGAGATGTAATGGTGGTTGTGGTAGAGAGGTAAGAGAGCAAGGAAGGATGGAGGTCAAGAACAGGTGACTGAAGGTGATGTCTTTTGGTGTGGTGAAAGCGACTTCCGAGTCTCTTGTAGGAAGGAGGTGAAAAGAGTCTTGTTTTGAGGAAGGAACGATGAGGGAATGAAGTAAACTCGAGCCAGCGCAAGCCTCACTTATAAGTAAGGCGAGGCTGGTGGTGAGGCTATGTTGGCAAGAGCATATGCGGTGTCTCGATCAGCCAGCGGATGGTTGCCTAATTGGGTCGCGATCCTTCGGTGAACAGACCAATAAGCTGCCTACAGGTAGCGCGACTTCTGCATCTGCGACTCCTGCTACTTCTGCCTAATATTTTGTGGGGAATATATCATTCAAACGAAAACGATTACTCACATTTGAGTGGTAAAGGCCGCGGTGTCGCGTTGGATCATATGGCGAGCCGCGCTGTGTGTCAAAAATGAGAGACTACGTTCTATTCTGCAGACTCTTGCAAACCTGTAACATAGTAGGGGTTTAGCTGCATGTTGCAACTGTCTGGTTGACAACTTGAATATGGAGGCTCTCATTGCAGGGTCTCGGCTCTGGTAACAACTTTGGGCGTTGTGACACACACTCTTCGGAATCTAGTGGAGATCATATCGAGTGAGTTCACAACGCTCGATATATAATTAAGTATCTGTTTGATCATGAGGCAGGACATTCTTTATCGCAGTTCGTCCAGTTTGGCTTGATCAATCAAGGAATATCGTTGTCATCGCCGTGGAACAAACGCAAAATCGATGCAGCAACCACCTCACCGTCATGTTCCATATCGGCTGTCTCTTTTGCAGCCTCGGCGTGGTCTAGGTCTTTGAGACTACCACTCTCAACACGCAGCTCTATTTGTCGCTTGACCATGTCTTCATCAAAGCCTAGATGACCTTGAGAAGTGAATAGGCGGTCTTTGATATAGATTCCTTGGACAGCTGTGTGTTCCGAGCTTCCCCAAACGTGGAC
Source organism: Aureobasidium pullulans EXF-150 (assembly GCF_000721785.1). Classification (NCBI taxonomy): domain Eukaryota; kingdom Fungi; phylum Ascomycota; class Dothideomycetes; order Dothideales; family Saccotheciaceae; genus Aureobasidium; species Aureobasidium pullulans. The sequence continues at coordinate 431,233 of NW_021941022.1, forward strand.
TTTTTGGTCGTCCTTGAGCAGATCAGTGGACTTTGATGAAGGCGGTTCTACAACGTGGTCCTGGTGCATCTGATGTAGTCGTAGCTTCTCGTTGTTTGTTCTGAAAAGTTGCTTTCCTATGTCACTGAGGTCGAGATGGGTGTGCGAGAGTTCCCACTTGCCACCAGGTACCGTGTCGACCTTGGCTCCGAGCATGCGACAGAGGATCTGATGACCAAAGCAGACTCCTGAAAAGCGGATGTCGGGACGATGTTGCCAGAGATCTGTCCATGTCAGCACATGGCTGGTACTATCTTCTGGAGGGCTTACCTTGTAACAGCTTCATGAGCTTCAAAATCCACTCGTCGTCACCGTGAGCGTCGAACATACTTCCCGTAATCAGGATGGCATGTACGTCTTTCAGGTCATCCACCGAGGGCACCTTTCCACCTTTTGGCTCTACAACGAATTTCATCGCCGTCTCAATGCCTAGCGGAGGATCGTGGTTGTCACCAGCGATCTTGAACAACTTGTCGAAGACTTGTCCAAATGATCCCTTTTCTCTTTCGGTGTCAGGATGCGGTTCGTCCGTCTCGAACACCATCATCCTGACTTTGTTGGGCGCCTCAGAGCCGGAGAATTTGTCGTGCATGATGCTGGTGAATTCTGTGTAATGTCTTGTCTGGTGATACGCAATGCGATTGCTAGGTGATTGTGGAGCTGATTTGGTGACCTTTCCAGCAAAAGTACTGTTATGAAATTGGCGACTCAAAGATGAGGGAAATTGGATTCGAACACGAATTGCGCAGCGAGAAAACATATACGACATGGGGTGCTACAGACGTGAGAGAGCCGCATCACGGTTTTAACGACTTACATAGCCATCGAGGTATTTCTAACTTTTGGCCGCACGTCATCACTCTAGATGTGGAACGTGGATGCCAGTACGTAAAGGCCAAGACCGTTGCGGCTTGGTATGGAGTCGCTAGCCAGATGGAGGGATGATATAGCTCTTGAAGTTGGTATTGATTCTCGGCGGTGTCACTGCAGCCCGTCAAGGAGTTGTTCACGATGTCGTAGGTAAGCGCAGGCTTGGTCTTTGCCTCGTGATGTGGTTGGATCGAGTCGACGACCGTGGGCGCGTTCTGCGCTGCTGGAGACGCGTGCGAGGCATGTTCAAACGCGTGTGGCCTTGATGAAGAATGAGACTCGGACTACGTGTGGGTGGAGAAAGACAGAAGTACGAAGGTCAAGAGAATATCTAAAAGCTGTTGCTCGTGTCTGATAAAGAAGATAGATGGTGATAGGGTAGCCGGCTCCTGGATGAGGGGCTGTTGGGCACAAATTCCCAACGACCGCCTCGTTCTCATCATTGATAAACCATGCCTATCCCGAACACACCGAATAACATTGGCTTTCATGTTGAAATAATGCTCAGTAACCTAATTGAGACAGAAGAGATATAGTCTAGTACTATATAGTTGTTCACAAAGACAGCATTTTATTGCGAGTCATTCTTCGAGAATTGCGGTCTTAAACTAAGCAGTTTGTGGATGTCTTTTAGATTGACGCGATGCTTAATCATGTTTTTCTGGATTGTCGCCCACACTGCCCATGTATCGATATGAGACTCGACAGATATATGTATCGTGTCGATATTGTGCCCTTTATAATATCAACCACGAGATAAAACATGTATTGCTGCCTTGACGACAAGAAAACTGCTCGAGACACTGGTTATGGGGAGCACCCTGCTCAGATTTTGGGCATCCATCGAAATGTTATGCGGCCTTATGAAATGTGTATTCAGGTGTGTGCACAAATATGTAAATGTGACTATGAAAAGCACCCGGAGATGTTGATTGAGGATGAGTGATTTGGCTTGTGATGCCATGTCTTTCTTCAACTATCTAACATTTCTATCTATAAAGCAAGAGAGAGCTATCTCCATCGCTACGCTGTGCCATTTTGGCTGTGGGTATCCTTTGTCCAAACCGGGACAGACAAGTAAAGCAAAAGCAAGTCATAACAATCCATCATCGAACAATCGCCGCAACGACCTCTATTACCCTGATCGGAACGTGCATCCTTCACCATCATCCTTCTTCCTCATCATATCCTTCGACATCAGCCCATCCCCATCCCCAGCGAGCGCCTTGGCCCTCACCGCAAATCCTCATGCCTTTTGCAGCATTACGATCGTTGTCACGCCAGCATCGTGCGGTGAAGTCATCACCCAGTGTGACAAGCTCGCCCTCGGTGCTCCAAGCCAAGCCGGTGACCTCGGATCTACCATGAGCTCGAATCAACGCAGTGCCTTGATTGTAAATAGGCAGTGATGTGTCCTCCAACTTTGCAGCAGACCCAGTTCGAGAGCGGGGACCAGATGCTCCGTCCTGTTCAATAATGGGAGTAGAGGTACCCGAGCTGGGTTGTGGAGACTTCTTCTTCAGGAAGGCCTCGTCAGTAGGGAACAAGACAGCGCAGCCCTCTCGACTGCCAACAGCGAGCATTTCAGGGTGCGAAGATGTGGCAGGGCGCAAGGCGGACTTGACGTAGAAGGATGTGGACTTGAACATGGGGTGACGGAAACCATACAGGGGTCCGTTACCGGAAAGACCCTGTCGAGGCCGGAACCACTTGGATGCTTGTGTGTTGGAGGAAGGCTCATACTCAGGCGCGGAGCCCATAATGAGGTGGTTGGTGGAGTAAGCGTAAACAGTGCTGTCACGGCAGAGTGCATAGAAGCGGCTACCATCACCGCTCAGTGCCAGACTACTAATGCCGAACTGACGGTGCTTGAAATGGGCCTCAGGCTCGCGAGTACTAGACACAGGCACTGATGGTCCGTTCCGACGAGAAGTGTATTTGCCTCGAAGATCCCACAGCTTGACACTGGCATTTGCTTCGGTTGCCGTCAGCAGCAAGTGAGAGCGTGAATCAGATAGGAAGGACAAAGCAGTGACAGAGATATCCGAGCGGCGAGACTCTTGTTGCAAGCCGTGTGCATCACGCATACTGTTGACAGAGCTGGCATACGTGACAGTGTTTGCCCGCCGAGCGGAGTTCACCATGCTGTTACCGGGCTCGAAGCTGACAGCATAGTCAACGACAGGAGCATCCTGACCGCGACAACGTAAGTCCCAGATCATGACGCTGCCATCGCGACTTGAGGTAGCGACAATACTGTCGTTGCCAGGCTGGAAGCGAACCTGTTTGACAGAAGATGTGTGGCTATGCATAACGTAGCGAGTTTGCTGAGTGTGCATGTCGACGATGCGAGAAGTCTGATCGCCCGAGGCCGATGCAAAAAGGTAGTCATCGGATGAGAAGGCCAAGTCCATGATGGCGTTGTGGTGAGGCTTGAAGGATACGTGGTGTTGAGAGAAAGAGTTGTCTGCGTAGGCCGAATCTATCAGCCTGACGCCACCCTCCTCATCGCCGATAGCAACGAGCGAGTTGGTGTTGCAACGAGCAACGCAGAAAGGTAGGGCCTGGCCGCGATAGTTGTGGCAGTCTTCAGGACGAGTATAGTAATCTGCAGTTTGAGCATGCCAATCAGGGACACAGTGGTCGTTGATCCTGCCACGACCAACGCCTCTGGCACCACCGAAGCTTCGTTGGAGAATGCGGCCACTTGTACCAAAATCTCGTAGACGTGTTATGGGAGCTGGAAAATGCTTTTCTTCCTCGGCCTCTTCGTCTTCGTCTTCCTCTTCAATGTCCGAGTCGTCGAAATCATAGTCAATGCGGTGGGAAAGGTTCGAGGGGACGTGGTAATCGAGTGGTCGCAAGGGTGACGAGTCAAGAGGTTGGACGGGCGAGCTCTCGGGAGTGGGTAGTATCTTTCTCTTCTTTCGTGGCGTCTCGAATCGGGGGAGGTCATGGAAGCCAGTGAACTTGACTTGATTGACGGCATTCTTGGTAATGTCTTTTAGTCTCTTGGAAGACTTCGAGCCTGTGGTGGAACGTGTTGTGATGGGGGTGAAGAACCTCGTGAAGCGTCGAGGAGTGATGGAGGGCTGCCCTCTGGGTTTACTGCTCACAGCCGTCGAGGATGGGGCGGCTGTGGGAGATGTGGGTAAATCGACATTGCTGCTCTGTGGAGAACACAGCATATCCATGTTAGACATGGTGCAGAGACAGAGACAGCGATATCAATACTCGAGCGAAGATGGACGGAGATGGGTGGTCCAACGCCACGATGTCGAAATACGCGTTGTGAGACGCGCCGCGTTTCTTTCAATCAATTTACTGCCCCGGAAATGTCGGCGTTTATTTTTGCCAAGGCCGACAAGTTTTCCAGCAAGCTCCAGATTTTTTGGGAAGGCGAGATAAATTCGTTTTTTATACATTTCCGTGGTCGAATATCTCGCCATGGCTCCCATTAAACGAAAGGCTCAGACCGAGGAGCGCGATGTGAAGCGCTCCAAGCCTGATGCTTCTGGAACCGCTCCGATCAAGAAGAGGCAACCCACCGAGTCCAAGGAACAGGGCGACAGAAATCCCGTCAAGGCCTCAATCCTGTCACAAGAAGAGCGCGCTTTCCCCCGTGGTGGCGCAAGTGTCTTGACTCCTCTGGAACACAAGCAGATCAAGATCCAGGCCGAACGCGATGTTCTTTTCGAGCAATCTGGAGGCAAGAAGCAAAAGCCCGACAACTACTCCGACGACGACGACGAGGACGCCGACGCTGGAGCCGACTCTGGTGCTGCACCCAAGAAGAAGAGAAAGACAAAGGCCGATAAAAGAGCTGCTAAGGCTGCTGAAGACGACAAGCCTCAGATCAAGATCCACGGTCTGAGTTACAAGAACATCACCGTTGGCACTCTGGTGCTGGGACAAGTTACCGACATCACATCCCGCGATGTTGCCCTCGCACTACCCAACAACCTCACAGGATTCATCCCCTTGACGGCCATCTCAGAAAAGGTCAACCAAAAGATCGAGGCTCTGCTGGCTCAGGCCGACGAAGATGTCAAGGACGAGAGCGAAGACGAAGACGACGACGATCTTGATCTCAAGTCGCTTTTCCACGTTGGTCAATGGCTCCGAGCCATTGTCACCTCTACCGCCGACGAGACTGCTGTCAACGGACTGCGCAAGTCAAAGAAGAGAATCGAATTGTCCGTCGACCCGAAACAAGCAAACATTGGCCTCGACTCCTCAAACCTCCCCGTACACTCGACGCTACAAGCCTCGGTCCGCAGTGTAGAAGACCATGGTCTGGTCATGGATTTGGGCCTGGACGACGAGTCTGTCAGAGGTTTCGTCTCAAAGAAAGAGCTGGGAAAGATTTTCGACATCTCCAAGATTCACGAGGGCCAGGTCATGCTCTGTGTTGTGACTGGTAAGGCTTCGGATAACAAGGTTATCAAGTTGGCTCCTGATTTCACAAAGATGGGCGACATCAACAAGCACTGCCTTTCCGACGCTCCCACCATCGATGCTTTCCTCCCCGGTACCGCTGTTGAGGTTTTGGTAACCGAGTCAAGCCGTGGAGGAATTGCTACCAAGGTCATGGGAATGCTCGATGCGACTGCAGATGTCATCCACTCGGGTGCTGGTGCTCGTGTGGACGACGTTTCGAAGAAGTACAAGATTGGCTCAAAGGTCAAGGCCCGTGTCATCTGCACTTTCCACTCTGCCGAGAACAAGAAGCTCGGTATCTCTTTCCTCGACCATGTCAAGACCTTCAAGGCGTTTGCCCTTAGCAGCGAGAAGAAGGCCGACAAGATCGGTCCTTCCTCGATTGTTGAAGATGCCCAGGTTGTGCACGTTGAGCCTGCTATGGGTCTCTTCCTCAAGCTTTCTGGTTCCTCAAATCCCGGCTTCGCTCACATTTCCAGAATCTCTGACAAGAAAATCGACAACCTTTCAGAAACCATTGGCCAGTATAAGCTCGAATCCACCCACCGCGCCAGAGTTCTTGGCTTCAACCCTATCGATGCTGTGTACAATGTATCTCTCGAGCAGAAGATCCTGGACCAGCCTTTCCTCCGTATTGAGGATGTCGAGGTTGGCCAAACAGTCAAGGCAACTGTCATGAAGATCATCCTGGGAGCTAAGGGAGTCACCGGTGTCCTTGTCCAGCTTGCTGACGGCATTGACGGTCTCGTTCCTGAGTCACACATGTCCGATGTGAAGTTGCAACACCCCGAGAAGAAGTTCAGAGAAGGTTTCCCCGTCACTGCTCGTGTCCTGACAGTCGATCCCGAGAAGAACCAAATCCGTTTGACCCTGAAGAAGACTCTCGTTAACACTGAAGCCAAGATCTGGAAGTCATACGAGGACATCAACGTCGGAGACGAAGCCCCTGGTACTATCATCAACATCAAGCCCAATGGTGCCGTCGTTCAGTTCTACGGTAAGGTTAGAGCATGGCTCCCCGTGGCTGAGATGAGCGAGGCCTACATTTCAGATCCCTCCCAACACTTTAGACAAGGCCAAACAGTCATGGTCCACGCCCTTTCTGTCGATGCAGAGGCCGAAGAGCTCAAGGTTTCCTGTAAGGATGCCTCTGCTTTCGGAAAGGACGAGGAGTCTGCTTGGAACGAGCTGAAAGAGGGTCAACTCATCAACGCATCTGTCACAGAAGTTACTGGTGAGAGCGTCATGCTTGATCTGGAGGGCTCAAACCTCAAGGGTACGCTCCGCCTGACTCACCTTACCGACGGATCCGAGGCCAAGAACAAGTCAACCATGAAGCAGATTAGAGTCGGTCAAAAGCTGAACGAGCTTGTTGTGGTAGAGAAGTTGAACAGAAGACACTTGGTCATCCTGAGCAACAAGCCCAGCTTGGTCAAGGCCGCCAGCTCCAAGACTTTGGTCAGCCAGTTCAAGAGTCTTTCGCAAGGCCAGGAAGTTGCTGGTTTCGTACGCAACATCACCCCCGATGGTGTCTTTGTTGAGTTCGCTGCTGGTCTGGTCGGTTTCATGCCCAAGACCCAGATTACACAGGAGAAGCTCGCACTGCCCGCTTTCGGTCTGCGCAAGGATCAATCTATCACCACCAGAGTTCTTTCCGTTAACCAGGAGTCCAAGCGCTTTGTTCTGACTATTCGCCCCGAGGAGAAGAAGGAAGAGAAGCCTCAGACTGCTGTCCCTACCACTGTCACCAACCCCGTCGATGGAGTTTCCACCTCGTTGACCGACTTCACCCTGGGTAAAGAAACTCAGGCACGCATTGTCTCCATCAAGGACACTCAGCTCAACGTTCTGCTCGCCGACAACATCCAAGGTCGCATTGATGTTTCCGAGGTCTTCAACAGCTGGGAAGACATCAAGGACAGAAAGAAGCCTCTTCAAAAGTTCAAGGCCAAGCAGGTTCTTCCTGTCAAGGTTCTCGGTATCCACGACGCCCGTAACCACCGTTTCCTGCCTATCACCCACCGCCACTCCCGTGTTCCCGTTCTCGAGCTTACTGCTAAGACCAACACTTCATTGAAGTCTGAATCTGATGTTTTGACCCTTGACCAAGTCAAGGTCGACTCCACCTGGATTGCCTACGTCAACAACATTGGCGACAAGTGCCTGTGGGCTAACTTGTCACCCAACGTCCGTGGTCGTATTGATCTTCTTGACGTCTCGGATGATGTCTCTCTCCTCCAGGATATCCCCAAGAACTTCCCTGTTGGCTCTGCCATCCGCGTCAAGGTCAAGAGCGTTAATGCCGCCGCTAACCGCTTGGATCTTGTTGCAGCATCCGCTGCCTCATCTGCTCCAGTTACTCTCAAGACTCTTACTGAAGGTCAGATCCTCGCTGGAAAGGTCACCAAGGTCAGCGAGCGTAACGTTATTGTTCAGCTGAGCGACTCCGTCTCTGGTATTGTTACTTTGACCGAGCTGTCTGATGACTTCACCGAGGCCAACCCTACAACACACAGCAGAGGTGACATTGTACGTGTCTGCGTCTCTGCCGTTGACGCACCCAACAAGCGTGTCTACCTCAGTATGCGTCCTTCCAAGGTTCTGAGTTCAGCACTGCCCGTTGAGGATCGTCAAATTACCTCCATCCCTCAATTGGTTGTCAACGATGTCGTCCGCGGTTTTGTCAAGGCTGTCACCGAGAAGGGTGTCATTGTCAACCTCGGTCCTCGTATCGATGCTTTCGTTCGTATCTCCGACCTGTCGGACTCGTTCGTCAAGGAATGGAAGTCAGCTGTTGAGATCGACCAGCTTGTTAAGGGCAAGATCCTGCAGGTTGACGCAAACCTGAACCATGTCCAGATGAGTCTGAAGCAGTCTCACGTTGACAAGGATTATGTTCCCGCCAACTCTTTCGCCGACCTCAAGGTCGGTCAATTTGTCACTGGTAAGGTGAGAAAGGTTGAGGACTTCGGTGTCTTCATCGATGTCGACAACACCATCCCTCGTGTTAGTGGTCTGTGTCATAAGAGTCAGATTGCCGACTCTGCTGTCGAGGATGTCAAGAAGCTGTATGATGCTGGTGATCTCGTCAAGGCCAAGGTCTTGCACATCGACACCGAGAAGCGCCGTATCAGTTTCGGTCTCAAAGCATCATACTTCAAGGACCTTGAAAGCGATGAGGAGATGGAGGATGACGATGAAGAAGATGAGTCTGAAGGTGAAGGTGTTCCTCTTGCTGACGACTCGGAGTCTGACGATGGTGTCGACATTGATATGTCCAACGTCCAAGACATGGAGAGTGAAGAAGAGGCCGCCTCGGACGAAGAGATGAGCGAAGACGAAGCACCCACATCCCGCAAGTCCATCCTCGGCGGTCTTACCACCTCTGGGTTCGACTGGAACGGTGCTGCCGCTCTCGACAACGATGGCGCCATCTCCGATGCCGAAGAAGCCTCTGCACCCCTCAAGAAGCGCAAGCGCAAGGCCGCCATTCAAGTCGACCAGACCGGCGACCTCGATGCCAATGGCCCTCAGTCTGTCGCCGACTTCGAACGCATGCTGCTCACCTCCCCCTCCGACTCCTCCCTCTGGATCCAATACATGGCCTTCCAACTCGGCCTCTCCGAAGTCCAAAAGGCCCGTGATATCGGCCAACGTGCCCTCCGCACCATCCACCTCCGTGAACAGGACGAGAAGCAGAACATCTGGGTCGCACTCTTGAACTTGGAAGTTGCCTACGGCGACGCCGACTCGGTCGAGTCGACCTTCAAGGAATCCTGCAAGGTTCAAGATAGCTTCACCATGCACGAAAAGCTCGCCGCCATCTACACATCCTCCGGTGACTTCCGCGCCGCCGAGAAGATCTTCGACCAAATGGCTTCCACCAAGTCTTTCCGTCCTAACCCCAACCTCTGGCTCAATTACGCCACTTTCTTGTTTGAGAAGAGAAATGCGGCATCTCAAGCTCGCGCATTGCTCCCTCGTGCGCTGCAATCGGTGGCTTCCCACGACCACCGCAATCTGACTGCCAAATTCGCCGCTCTCGAATTCCGCACTAGCACAGGCGAACCAGAGCGCGCCCGCACAATCTTCGAATCCATGCTCACACAATGGACGAAATGGACACAAGGATGGGACATGTGGTGTGACCTCGAACGCAGCCTCTCCAAAACCTCTGGCAAAAAGGAAGATGTCGAGCGCGTACGCGGTCTCTTCGAGCGCATGGCAAACGGCAAGATGAAGAAACGTCGTGCCAGATTTGTTTTCAAGAGATGGTTGGAATTCGAGGAGGAGCAAGGTGATGCTAAACATGTTGATGCTGTAAAGGCTAGAGCAAAGGCTTTTGTCGAGAAGATGCAGAATGGTGGTGAGGATGAGGACATGGAGGATTAGATGTTGAAGGTATCGAAAATCATGGCGTTTTCTTTTTTGGGAGCTTGGGCTTGTTTATACCTTTTCTACATTACACTATTTCTTATTGTCAGTTGTTTTTCAGCGCGAAAAGCATTCTTCATTTCATCCATGTGTTGAGTCGTCTTTTGTATGTGAGAGAGACAAGTCCTGAGTACTGTGGAAAGTACGATCATGTGTTTCAAACTTGGCAAGGCTCCACGTGAAGAGTGAATGAATGATTCAGAAAGAGGAGAAAGATGACCAAACTGTATTGACATTATAATTGGTAACCAGTAACGAAGAAAGACAACAGAAAACATGATCCGCCTTCGACCTCTATGATGGCCAACCATACTCCGAGAAGCATGTCTCCACCCCAGTAACATTTCGCCGAGGTAATGCATGCCGCCGACCTTGCGCCAAGTAACCATAAGAATGAGAGAAAACATCATGCGCTGTAAGATAGATATAAACTTCAACGCCGTCATGAGAGAACGAGCTGTGTGTGCTGAGTCGAGAGGCTTCTAGACTCTGGTGGTGAACAAGTCAGGAGTGTGGGTGTCCATGGCCTCCTCAGTCAAAGCAAAACCGCCTTCAACTGCAACTTCTGAGCCGAAGCTGGACTCGCTTGACATGGAAAGGGAAGACGCCATATCGAGCGGATGGCCAGAATAGAACTCGGGGTCAGTCATGGCCTTGTGCGAGTGCTGTGCCCTGAGACCCTGAATGTCTTGGTCGCATCCAGGCAGAGGACTGTAGGATGTAGTGGTGGGGATTGTAGGAAGACTGATGGAAGAGCTTGTAGTGTGCGAATGAGAAGGCGACTCGTCGTCAATCATGGATGGGCGACGGCGTGGAGGTGATGCGGAGGGGACCAGTCTGATTGTGGAACGGGGTGTCTGCGCATGGCGAGGTTCTCTGAGGGTGATGAAGGCCATATCGTTTCCGACGCGTTGCGAGTAGTTGTCTTCGCCTTCTTGTGTACAGGTTGAGAAGGCATCGCCACAGCTCTCGTTATCGTAGTCCTCATCGGTAGAGAAGCCGTCGCTCGTGTAGCCCGATGATGGAGAATGGGTAGGCGATTCGTAGGGCGATTCGGCCCAGCGATGAGGAGAGACAACAGTAACGGGAGGATGCAGACCGAGCAGCATCATGTAGTTTGCGTCCTTGACGGGAAGGCCTCCAGTCAGCTCATACTTGTCGATGGGTCTGACCTCATCCTCAAAGACGGCTTCGAATGACATCCAGCAACGCTCTTTGTGCATAGGGCGACATCGTTGACAGACCTTGAACTCGCAGCGAACATCATCTGGCACGCTAGCTGATGGGCGAGCCAAGGGGTCGAGGCTTTCCTCGTCCAGCCCACGTGAGAGTGCGGTCGTTCCCTCGATGATATGTTGCACGTGTTGCTTCTGGCGAATGATGAGTTGCAATTGGTCGTTCGTGTAGCCACCTTGCTCAAACTGTTTGATGTGAGACTCGCTCAGACCCTTTTGACGAAGCTCCTCTCCAGCAGGTGTGATGGGATGCTTCAGTGATTTGACAAAAGAGTAGTCTCCCACTTCAGGGGTATCTGAAGTACAGTAATAGAGCCAGCCGTAGGGCGAGTGATGACGGCATGTATCGCATGCCCAGCTTCCGTAGAGGCGCTCCATTCTGATGTGAGTGCAGGCACTGACACAGTACGCTGGAGTGCGGCGGTTAGACTGTGCGACAGGTGTATCGCCAACCTGCAATACATGATTAGTCGTTGACGATCTCAAGGTTGCAGACACTCATGGTTGCGTATAGATCGACGGGTCAAGAAATGAGTGCAGGCTTGGAAGGGACAAAAGGAGTAACCGTGATTGTGGTTTGGTAAACATACGGATGTGATCACGCTCATGTTGAAGAAAGCGTGCGATGGTTGTCGATGGTTCGTGTGAAAGAGTACGTAAAAGGATAGGTGTGTCGACGCCGAGAGAAATGGAAGAGTTCGACAGAGACACGGGTGTTGGTGGGTGATAAAAGAAGTGAGCGACTCGAGCGAACTCGCGCTCGCTTGCTCTGGCTTGGAGTGTTGAAAAGTGAACGAAGCAGGCAGGCACGCGGTGAAGGAAAGCTCGTCTCAGTCAAGTACAATTGATCTCTCGCGTTGAGATGAGGCAAGAAGGTTGGATGCATCTTTCACGAGCGAATTGAGAGCAGACCAAATCGTCGAGGTTGGATCAGGGACCTAGACATGTTTTAAGAAAATCACGGCAATTTGGTACAAGCAGTGCAACCTGCAAGGTGCGTCTTGCCGGAGCAAGCACACCTGATTCAGGGTTAGAGTACCATAATACCTCGAACAGAATCCATTGAAGAGGTTGATGGGAGAGTAACACGGTTGAGATGTAGAAGCTTTTCCCCCGCCTTTGTGCTATGGTCCTGACCAGGAATGGTCGGCCTTTGGGTCGGTCTTTGGGTCGGGAAGTCGCAGTGTTCGAGCGCTGCGGGAAGCGACCTCTTGTCCAACAGTAACTTCGTGGATTACAGGTCGGTTGGACATGGCGAGCCTTGGGGGAAGCTCTCGGCGATATGGACATAGTTCGTGCCTGAGGCGAAGAGGACCATAGACCAATCTCCGTGTGTGCCAAAATCCGTCACTTGTAGCCATCCCCCGCGGCCCACACCTGGAGTCTTCCGGCCTGTAGAGATGCACAATGTTTCTTCAGATTGGCATAGTCGTCCAAAGAGAAGCGCTGACTGTCGTGCTTTCAGTGAAGGCTATCCCTAACAAAGCTCACTTCTACAGGTGTGAAGTGACAAAATGACAGACGGCAAGTGCAAGCGCTGTCGGAGCCCCGCGAACTGCGCACAGACAACCTCGGTATTCGGTTCAAGATAACCCCCGGAGGAGGCCGCTGCCTGTCGCGTCCCCCAGAGGTTTGTATCTCTTGTGTTTTGTTAGGCCGGCCCAGCCATCTGGTTTGTCAGTCTTCTTCTGTCGTGCACTTTTCTGTGCAGCAAACCCACAACAACTTGCAACATGTCGTCGGTCAAATTCGACGTCAAGGAGACGGTAGCCAGCGTGACTGGCAAGCAGGACCTTGCGAATGAGGTCGGCAATGCAATCACCAAAGGTGCTGGTGCTGGCGGCTACCTGGCTGTAAGTCCTGTCAATGCGACTTAATGCGACCATGACTGACTGGTCTGGTATAGGCCTACTTGCGCCACCTGCAAACCAACCCTCTTCGCACCAAGATGATCACTTCGGGCTCGCTCTCTGGTGCTCAAGAAATCCTCGCCTCATGGATCGCCAAAGACCGCAACAAGAACGGTCACTATTTCACCTCGCGTGTGCCCAAGATGGCCCTCTACGGTGCCTTTGTCAGCGCTCCTCTTGGCCACGTTCTCATCAACATCCTGCAGAAGGCTTTCGCTGGCAGGACCAGTTTGAAGGCTAAGATCTTGCAGATCCTCGCCAGCAACCTGATCGTACGCTTGCCCGCCGAACTTGTACCTTCACGCTTGTCTTACTGACCCCATCCACAGATCTCTCCTATCCAGAACACCATCTACCTCTCCGCCATGGCCATCATCGCTGGCGCCCGTACTTTCCACCAAGTCCGCGCCACCGTTCGTGCTGGCCTCCTCCCCGTCATGAAGGTCAGCTGGTGCACCTCTCCCCTGGCTCTGGCTTTCGCACAGAAGTTCCTGCCCCAAGAGACATGGGTGCCCTTCTTCAACATCATCAGCTTCATCATTGGTACTTACATCAATGCTCACACCAAGAAGAAGCGTCTGGCTGCTTTGAGAAAGAAGCACTACGGTGACTCCAGAAGCACTGGTCGTCCTGAGGACGAGAGACGTCCCAACTTCTAGATGCACATTCGAATGCATCTCAGTGGTGTTCTCTACATCACATCTGGTTTCATGTCGAAGGGGAAAAGCATGGCAAGAGATGCAGCCGCTCAAGCTTCACCCGATGATGTCTTTTTCTCGCACGATTTACTATGCATATATCCAACTAGCCGCGCTCATAAGTCAACTGTTTCTACCTCGATTCCACCTCTTGATTCCAAGCTGCAATTGCATCTTAAGCTACCCTTCAATGCGCTACCAACTAACTCGCACCTTCCATGCTGAGCCGTGAGTTGTGCAATTGGGTCGTCTACCATCATGCATACTGATTGATCTAACCTGGCTCCGGACTCGTCAAGGCATGCCCACAGAGAACTGTTTTGGAACAATATTGTTTTTTCAAGCATTGTCTAACATCAATGGGGTTGTGGTCTAGTGGTATGACATCTTCTTAGCATTGCTCTTCTCGAGCATTACTGAGTGGAGAAGGTTCTGGGTTCGATTCCCAGCTACTCCAAAGCTGATCTTTTGCTTTTTGGTCCCAGTAGCCATCACTTATCATGATCGTGTTTTCGTTGATCTGTGTGGCTGCAAAGTTTTGGAGCTGAGAATGTCCGGTGTAACCAAATTTTTACCATTATAGTCTGGCTTTGTCTGTTTACATTGGCAGGACCGCGGAAAAAGAAAAAGCGCATGTCAGGTATCACGCAATCCCAACAAACGCCCTCTGATATTCCATTTCATCTCAAATTCAGCTCCATGGCTTTCCCTTGCCAATCTCACAATCAGCCAAGATGTCCTCCGCTGCCTTCTCCGCCAGAGCATAGATAGTACTAGTAGGATTACCATTAAGCTCCAACGGAATAACACTCGCATCAGCAATCCTCAACCCTTGCACACCGTACACTCTGAACTTCGTATCCACCACACCGCCCCAGTCGCGTCTACGCATACCTGCGGAACCCACAGCGTGCCAGACCGGCGCCAGCGATGCTCGGTAGAATGCTGTCCATTGAGCCAATGAAGCGTTGGCAGGAACATTCGAATAGCCTGGTAATATCTCAACGGTAGCGGAAGGACCGAGAGCGGCTTGCACCTCAGGAGAGGCGAAAATTTTGCGTTGGATCTGAGAGAGGCGTTGCATGACCATGATGTCCCAAGGCAGTTGCATGAAGTTGGGATTCAAGTTTGGTCTCGAAGGGTCGGAAGAAGACTAAGAGAGGGTGTTAGCTTCAAAGGTCATGTTCAGAGAGGCCGGGATGCGAATGCTTACATGAACTGTGCCTGTAGAGAGGGGTAAGGTTACCCAGTGGTTGCCACCGAAGACTTGGAAGATCATTGCGCCGATTGCTACTCCTTTTTTGAAAAAGGTGTCTGCTCTTAGTCGTAGTATTTGTTCTTGTGCTTGAACGGAAATGGCACCGCCACTCGCTTCGGACAAAATTCGTGCATAGGAGGGGATGTCTTTGTAGAGCTGCGCAGCGACAGTGTCAAGGTCGTCCTCGAATACATCGGCGGCAGTCAAAGAAGCTGTGAGAGGTCTTGCGTTCCAACCTATGGTCAATGACTCTAATGTGAAGTTAGGGTTGACGATGACGTTCAATAGCCACTGGTCCTGAAGGTGGGCTCCTACACCAGGAAGGTCGACCTTTAATGTGACGGAAATGTTGCGCAGAACACTGTGCCGAGTTAGTATGTCCCTCACTAAAATACGAGTCCAATCGGACAAGTATACTTACGAGGGGTTGCCAACCCCCGATCGCTCGAGGAGGCCGGGGGTCCTGTATGTGCCAGCCGAAAGGATGACTTCGCGCTTGGAGCGAAGAAACTGTTTCTTTCCAGAAGGTAATATAACGTTGACGCCTTTGGCCACCACGGCTTTTCTAGGACCATGATGCGCTCCAACACCATCCAAATTAACGTCCAAGGCAGTAGTGTTCGTAAACGCATGCAGATTTGGGCGACTGATGACAGGTAAAACGTAAGACCTGGCCGAATCAGATCTAATGTTGACGACTGTGTCCTTCTCAAGCGGGAACAAGCCGAGTCCGGCAGTGTCTCCAGAGTTGGGATCGAGATTCCATGAGAACCCGAGAGACTGCCAGCTTGAGTTCAATGCACGTCCATAGCCAGTTGTACTAAGATCATTGCCCCAGCCTACTTTGACTGGGCCGTTGAAACCATGGAAACTGGCCTCATAAGAAGTATCAAGAAGGGCCTCAGGGTCGGTAGGGAGTTGTAGGTGCTCACTCTTCTTGAAGTAAGGCAGCAGATTGTCCCAGGTCAACCCGGGATTACCCAAAGCTGACCATGAGTCCACCTCATCAGCCGTGGGTCGAAGGTATACCATGCCGTTGAGAGTACTTGAGCCACCAAGATCACGTCCTGCATGATAGAGGAGGGTCGAATTGTTGGCATAGACTTGCGGAGTTGTTGTATACTGCCAATCGAGCTCCGTGTTCCATGCAGGTCCACCAGGACTTACAGAAAGGACTCGGGAGTCGTTGAAGACTGTAGGTCCGGCTTCGATGAGGGCAACCGAGATGGATGGGTTCGCTGACAAACGGTTGGCTAGGACGCAACCAGCTGTGCCACCGCCCACAATAATGTAGTCATACTCAAAACCTGCATAAGCTGCAGAGTAGAAAGCAGATAGGATAATGAGTCTGGAGAAAGCCATGATGGACGAACTGACCGAGAAGACCTGATCATTCACTTACGCAGCAGGAGACACCGGAATATATAAGCCTGGAAACTCACTTTGTGCCTAAAGCGCAGGGGTAAAATCCTTCGTAGCAGAAAGAAGGCGTGGGACCGGTGATCAAAGGTCGCCAATCATGCTAGAATGTGCATTCAACATAAGCGAACACTTTGCATGTCTCAATCCATAAGCCGCAAGCACATCAGCAGGTCGCTTGCGGGATACTTGAGGTTCTGCATCTTAGCGAGGGAGCTGCATTCCATCTGCAATGGAAATGCAGCTAGTAACCTGCAGCAGTTCGTGTAACAGAGGAATCGCTGTGTAGGGCACCCACCGCGATAGATATGTTATTAATATTGAGGCATCTCTGCCAGAGTTCGAAAACAAAGCCGAGTATGAAACGTGCCATACTCTACCGACATTCTTCAAGCCGTGCTGACTGCGTGGTAGATCGTTCGGATGTGGATTGCGTGGTGAGGGGTGACCCGGCAGAGCTTCGGGCAGGACGGTCTTCTGTTGCTCCAACTGCACAACCATACATACTGCGGTGAGTCAAATGTGTAAGGCGACTCATTCATGTTGATTCGAATGTCTCTCGAGAGTAAAACAATGATCCAGTGACATGATGTTAGGCTTTTTGGCTGGAGAAATAGCTCCGTTTGCAAGAGACGCATGATCAGTTGAAAGGCTGCTGGCTGCTCGAGAATCCGTGTAGCGGCGAATTCACCCGAATGTCAAATTGGCAGGAAAGAATTCAAGTCTCGCATAGAGGGATGTTGATGTCGTCAAGAGGAATTGACTCGAAAATCAGAAGGGCAAGAGAATCCAAGACGACGCCAAGCTGGACTTCGGCGTGCTCGCTCTTGCCAAACGCGTGGCCATCGATCTGCCTAAACTACTCACCTGTAATTCTGTAGACATAAAAATGCCGGCGTTGAGTCGACGTCCTCTGAGTCTCGAGCAGTGCTGAAACGCATTGTTTCTTCCTCATACCAGGGACTTGACTGCCTATGGTACGCGAAGGAACCGCGTCTACAAGCGCCCATCAGGCAACCTGCGAGGCTGCACGACTGAATCATTGAAACCGAACGACAAATCTGTAATCAACTTCTTATTTCTTCAGCAAGTGTAACAGACTTTTCTTCATATTCAAACAAGTACCCCCACCAGTTTTACAGGATGGCAGAACAAGACGGCAATACGAGTATTGCGGCACGCATCGCCGCCTTGAAGTTGGACCAAGTAGGTCGGCAACCTGGTGCAAAGGCAGCTGCTCCCACAGTACCAAAAAAGAGATCGGAAATCCCATCGAGACAACAGACGACCAATGTGCCTCCTGTTGGAGTTCACGTATCTGCAGCCGATGCAGGCCACGATATTGGAAACCAGCCTTCCGCGGGTGAAATGAGTGGAGTAGTTGAGCGTGCTCCTCCGACGATTCCAAACAGGCCAGCCAGAAGTACTGCACCTAAACTACCACCGAGACAACCATCTGGACCATCTCCGCAGCTACCACCCAGGAGGCCATCGGAAATACCCTCAAACTTTTCCGGAAGGCCGGATATCAGTAGGAAGCAATCAACTGAATCCGTGACATCAACTAGGTCGTCAATCTCGACGGCATCCACTCGGACTGGTCTGAGCTCCGCGACGAGCAACTCTGGACCGCTCTATACAATTCGAGCACCCTCGTTCGATGCATCATCGCTTCCCCCTTTGCCTCCTAAGAGAGCACCTAGTCTACCAGAACGTGGTCCTGTTTTGCAGCAAAGCAAGTCATCACCCAATGTCCTGCCTGCCGTACAGGAGCCTGCGCGACCTCAACTACCCTCTAGGCCTCAATTGCCCTCAAGAAATCCTTCGTCCTCTCAGAGCGTAGCAGAACAGAGCACTGTTAAATCTGCGGCTCCTAAAAGGTCCGCGCTGTCTTTGGGCTTTAACAACACCGCCAAACCACCTCCAGTCCCAGATGCAAGACCGGGATCTGACGCCCCACCACCAATTCCTGCATCTTCTCGACCAGATCTCTCCAAGTTGTTAGCATCCAAGCCAAGTACTACTGCCAATGGAGCCACAAGCAGCGCAGCGGTACCAGTAGCATCAACAGCTCCAGGCCAAGGATCTTGCCTGAAATGTCGAGATTTCTTCATTGTTGATGCCCACGCCGCACGATTTCCACGACAATCGATACCATCTCAAGATCTTGGCTGGCTTGCTCAATCGCTGACGTCCCCCTTCCCATCATTGACCGACAAAGCTCGAGCAATCTTTGTTTGGCTACACCATAACATTGACTATAATACTCATGCTCTGTTCACCAACACTGTCAAAGGCTCAACCCCAGCTTCGACATTGGCCACTGGTCTCGCTGTTTGTGAGGGCTATGCTGGTTTGTTTACCGCACTTGCATCAAAAGCTGGACTTGAGAGCATGGTTGTCGGAGGTCATGGAAAAGGCCTTGGATTCGAGGCAATAGGTCCCGGGGCTCCACTGCCTGCTGAGGATGCAACAGGTCATGCCTGGAATGTGGTTAAAATCGACAACGGTCAGTGGAAGTTGATCGATCCTTGCTGGGGAGCTGGTCATGTCAATGGTTGGGGCAAGCCCTACGAGAGATCATTCCATCCTATCCATTTCATCGGCAGCAACGAAGAGTTTGGCCGCAGCCATTTCCCGAGCGACAAGAACCGTTTCTACAGAAGTGATGGCAGACAAACGATCACCTGGGCGGAATACCTACTAGGTGACACAAATGGTCAAGCTCCTGTACAGACATTTGGAAACATGACAACCGAGGAGGGCATTGACGAGAACTCAGTCTCACCAAGGATTAAACAGATTTCGGTTAACGACCCGCAATCTTACATCCGCTTCCAATTCAACAAAGTCTGCCCTCACTGGGACAACGAGCGGAACGGAAAAGGCAAGCACTACTTGTACCTAATCTTTTTGCCTGAAGGTAATGGCAGACCGGCGCGTGAAGTTCCTCTACAGACCAATGGATATTTCTGGTGGGTCGATGTACGCCCCAGTGAGCTCGGACAAGCAGGCCAGGAGATCAAGCTGGGCACAGTAACCACATGGAAAGGCCGGGACGGTAGAGGAATGGTGGAGAGCGATTACAACAAACAGGGTGGATTTGCGGGTGCCTATGCCTTTGCTGCCAGGTGGGAGCTTGTGTAATCAGCATTGTTTCCCTCTTAGATACCCCTCTATCTTTCCCCTTGGTCTCTTTAGCAAGGAGTTGGAATATAGCGACGAGTGCGCGGTGAATCAAAGAAACCAGAACGTGTGTTTATTGAATACGGTCATAGCTGTATATCGGCTTTTTCATTGGGCATGGAGCCTCGTCTCTTACTTGTTGACCCAGTGCCAGAGATGAATCGTCGTTGATCAATCGTTCGTTCTCGTGTGCTAGAGTCTCATGGTCGGAGTGCTCGCGCTTATTGTATCGTCGTGAGGGGTGGGTTGTGGCTATTGTGCTTGAGGTGAGATCAAGACTACCGAGTCTCCTGTGGGCAATGTGTGAGTTGCGAACGTCCAGGGTTCGGGTGTTGATACAGATTGCGTACCTCTTACGAACAGCATCTCAGACTGCTTCTTGAGTGTCTGACAAGGTCGTTAGCATGCAGTTCCAACTGGGAGGCTCCAGAGTGTCGTACCCTCACGCTCTCGGTCTCGTCATCGTCGTCAATAACGTAGATGGTCTCTTCGACCTCTCCAAGAACCAGGTTGCAATGGCTGTCGTATGCCTGTCCAGACGTGTTAGTCGATCGGTATGCGCCAAAGTATAGAAGACAGTTCATCGTACGTGGAGTCTGCCTTGCAATTCGCGGTCGCCGCGCAGCTTGACAAAGACGATCTCGTTGAGTGAAAGGCGCACAAGATCCAACGGCTCGATCACCGGGTTGGCGGTGTTGTCTTCGACATCGGCCATTTGCGCATCAAGGTTGTGTTTTTTTGTGCTTGATTGTCTCCAACTCGTCCGATGATGCTGGTGTCGCGAAGCTGCTGGACGCTCGCCGGTCTTGGCGGTCGGCGTCGATGCTCGCAGCCCGGCCTTGGCTGATTCGCGACTTCCACTCGGCCCTTGCTTTAGATTCACCGGGGAAGGTTCGAGCCGCTTCACTAGCTCCACATGGCGCGAAACGGGCCAGCAATGAGGGTGTTCGCGAGGCTGAAGTCTTCTTTCAAGTCGGGTCTTCTGTCTTCCTCTTGCCCATTCCAGAGATACAGTGGAATACATCCCGCTGCTTTCCACACTGGAAACTACTCATCATCAGCACAATGTGAGAATCGCATCTCTGGAAGGTTTCGTCAAATCGCAAGCCACAATCGTATTGTCTGGAGATCGTTGTCTCAAGATCATGGCCCTGCCACCTCAGACAGAGTGGACTTGGAGGCCGAAGATCAGGACTTCATACATGGACGCAAAGACGTTCACGACTTCCATGACAGGATCCAATGCTTATTGTTACGCAAAGATTATCACGGATTGATCAAGTTGTTCAGTGCCACAGAGGATAACCTGAAGTTCATTCAGAGCGTTCCGGAAAACACTTTCACTGAGATGTTGGCCCATTTGCAGCCAAAAAACACCCTAGAATGGGCAACTATACCGTACTCACAATTGAGCCCCGCGATGGTCCAGCAGTTGCACCTCCCGTCTGCGGACAGTCTTATCAGAGAGCATCTTCTCAATGCAATTCAGATCCTCGACAGACGCAATAAGTCCGGTAAGACTTTGAGCGTCACCGACTACAGTCTTATACTCGGGTTTGCGCGCTGGATTGGTCAGAGAGATGTCGCAGAGTCGTTTTGGAGAGCCATGGAGACCGACCATGTCGTACCGGACCTTAAATGTTACAACAACTATTTGGGAGCCATCGTCTCACATCTCCGTCATGAGCCATATGCCAGCCACAGCCGCCGTTTGACTGCTTTCAGAGTCGAAGCGCGCTCCAAGCCGAGCCCGAACGCGAGACACGCAGCTTACAAAATTGGTGACGGAGGCATCAAACAGGAAGTCATGAGTTTCCACCGTGAGATGATACAAAACGATGTTGTGCCAGATGAAGAGACGTTCCGTCTTCTCATACTTGGGGTTGCTCGCGAAGGTGACCTTGATACTGTCAAGAAGATCCTTAGACAAGTGTGGAGAATTGACGTTGATGGTATTGTCGATGGTCTTGAAGATGGATATTCAGAGAAAGAGCTTGATATGTCGCCCACATCCCCGCTCTATCCGACTCCATTCTTGGTTTATGCCATCGCACATGCTTTCGGTATCAACAACGATATTCCCACGGCTCTTCGACTGGTGGACCATGTCTCGAGAACCTACAAGGTTGAGGTTTTCGATCATGTGTGGCACGAACTGTTCAACTGGACATTTGTTCTTTCTTTGCCTCGTCAAGCATCAAGAAGAGAACATGCTTATTTACCGAAGGCCAGCGTACAGAAGATCTGGGAAGTGATGCGGAACAAGCCTTACAACGTGCGTCCGACTATGAGCATGTACAACAAGCTGATCAAGAGCCTCTTCATACAACAGAGAACTCGAGACATGTGGCATTACATGTGCGAGGCACTGCCTCTGTTCGAAGACATGCGCATCAAAACTCGAGACTTGAGCAAGGCGTTGCGTAAAGCACTCAGACAACCTCGGCATGAGATCTATACGGCTCAGCCAGTCGGCCAGCTCCATGAGGACTACATGCATAGTCGAGTAGTCCAGAAGACGTCTCGTCTATGGCTCAAACGCTGGGTACGTCTGCTGCTCGCAAGCATGCACTCATGGCGCAAGGTCGACAAAGACCTATTCTGGAGCACCATTCAAATACCCAAGGTCATTCTCGAATGGAAAGAGTTTATGCCTAGCAAGGTGTGGTATGATATTCCTGGAGGCAGGGTAGGCATCATCCTTCGTTCTGGCGAGGAGAAGGAAATTTATCAGGAGAAGACCATGGATATTATGGATGCAAACGACAAGGTTCTGGGCAATAATAGCCTGCTTCCTGCACAGGATGGCAATCGCTACGTGCTGACACGCCGTCAGCAAAAGGCGGCTACTAAACGTGGTCGTGTCACCTTGAATCAGCAGGTTAAGGCCGAGAAGGATTCAACAGGCCAAAAGCTCCAGCCTGAGATTGACGATGAATGATCACACAGAGGAAGCGAGCAGTATAATGATGGAAACGGGGACCGACAGCATCGCCAGGAGTTCAAGGAAACAGTATGAATAGCCCCGCATGAGATATGCAGTATGATTAACAAGAATTAACGATATGAAGACGAAGGAAATAATAGTCTCTCAATCACAAGTCAGCGACGAAAGAATTTACCGGTGAAGCAGACGATCGAGGATGTTGTAGATCCCCGCGCGGGGTGTCTTGTCTCTTGGCCGGTGGTGGCTGTGACCGGCAGGTGGTCGAAGCACGCAACCCCGTTTCTATTGCTGTCTGTGTTGGGTTTCGAGTGAACAATGCGACAACGAAGATGGAGGCAGTCAGGCAAGGAAGAACAGACAAGCAGTGAGGCCATTCGATAAGCAAAGTAATGGGCAATACGATGAACCATAGGCCGTTGGACGGCAGGTCACAGGAATGGGCCAAAAGTTAGTTTTAAAAAAGGTAGGGTTGGTTGCGCGTTCGTCCCCATTCAACGTCACCACTGTCGAGCAAGCCACGTTCTAAGACCCTCGCGATTCGCGGGCACCGGGGCCATTGTTAGACATTGGCGCCGCGCCGCAACAATTACTTTGTTCTCTTTCTCACTGCCTGACACCATGTCGCAATGGACTCCTGATATGCTATGAAGAGACAAACCTAACAACCTCGACCTGTCCCTAGATTGTGCACCAAGATGGTGGGCCATGACGACCACTCCGACGCCGAACTTGGTGGTGTCCGAAGGAGGCACTCTGCCCACTACGATGAAGACGATATGCACCCAGTTCCAGGCCGCCATGACACCCTCTCCAGCGAGCGTCCGCAGTCCAGTCCCTCGACATCTGGCATCGACATTCCTCTACACTCGCTTCGCAATTCAAGCGAGAACTCATCTCGAGTGAGATTCTCACTGCAAGAGCAAAGACCACAGAGCCAGTCGCGCGGAAAGAAGAGGAAGAGTGACGAAGACACAAGGCCTGATCTTACCATCGACGTCAATGCTGCCGCTGCACATTCTGTGCATGGGGAGAACACGCTCCCCTCACCATCTAGCATGGTTTCCTTGTCTAGCAATACACGTCCGAAGGCTTCACCATTGTCGCCTCAAACAAGAGCGCGAGGCTACTCGCTCCGTAGTTCGCTCTTCCAGCGCAACATGCATGATCGCTCCGCCAATTCCCCCTCTTCACCATCCATAATCGAGATGGCTCCGATAGCCCAGTCTAGTCAGCATGGGACACCTCACACACCAACTACCCCACGTTTGAGCAAGAAGAGTATGGATACTGTCGTTGAGGTTGCTCCGTTCCATGACGATGGCCTTGATCTGGAAGAACAAGATCCCAAACGTGCTGCCTTCAACCAGCCTAAAGGCGTCCAAGGCATAGGAGCCTTGCCGCATTACCACTCCTGGATACAAGAGCATACTACGCAGAACCAAGCCTGGCGCTCGTTCAAGGAAGGATACCATAAGGCCCGGAAGTTTGTCCTACGCATCCAAGATATTCCACCAACCAAGGACGGCAGACACATTGATCTGGATGCCTCTCGAAAGACTACTCTGCTCGACGAGAGGACCAACAAGGCCTATATCACAAATTATATTCGTTCGAGTCGATACACTGCTTGGAATTTTGTTCCTCGTCAGTTGTTCGCTCAGTTCTCGAAACTCGCCAATTTCTATTTCCTTTGTGTTTCCATTTTACAAATGATACCCGGTCTCAGTACCACAGGAAGTGAGTGTCTCTAGCTGACCACAGTATGTCCTTGTTCTGATCGTTATACAGCGTATACCACGATTATTCCCTTATTGTTCTTCGTTGCTTTATCTATGGGCAAGGAAGGTTACGATGATCTCCGCCGTTACCGCCTGGACAAGGTAGAGAACAACCGCGAGGCATCTGTTCTACACGCCTATCGCCCTATCACCTCCTCTGAAGCACCAGCAGAAGAGGGCATTGCTCGCGCCGAGGGCCCGATACACTGGGCAAAAACGAAGTGGCAAAACCTCCAAGTTGGCGACATTGTCAGACTCGAAAGAGACGAGCCTGTACCAGCCGACATGGTTCTGCTCAGCTCGAAAGGCACAAACGGTATCGCATACATCGAAACGATGGCCCTCGATGGAGAAACCAACCTCAAGAGCAAGCAGGCGACAGCAAATCTGGCCAAGCAATGCGACGCTCCTGAGAAGATAGCTACTTGCAAGGCCCATTTTGTGGTCGAAGATCCGAACATTGATCTTTACAACTTCGAGGGCAAAGTGACACTGGATGGTCAAACAGCACCCTTGAGCAACAACGAAATCATGTATCGCGGAAGCGTACTGAGAAACACACCCGAAGCTTACGGCATGGTCATCTACAGTGGTGAGGAGTGCAAGATTCGCATGAATTCTAACAAAAATCCTCGTATCAAGGCTCCAGCACTGCAGGCCATTGTCAACAAGGTCGTCATCGTTATTGTCATCTTTGTCATTCTTCTGGCAATATTCAACACTGTGGCATACCAAGTCTGGCGCAAGGGCACCGAGGACGACTCATGGTACCTTAACAACGCCAGAGTTGCATTCTTCCCTGTCCTTACCAGTTTTATCATTATGTTCAATACCATGATCCCGCTATCTTTGTACGTCAGCATGGAGATCGTAAAGGTCTGGCAGATGGTTCTGCTTAATGACATCGACATGTACGACGAAACGACCAACACGCCATTCGAGGCAAGGACATCCACGATCAATGAGGAATTGGGCCAGATCAGCTACATTTTCTCCGACAAGACCGGAACTCTGACGGACAACATGATGAAGTTTCGAAAGCTCAGTGTCGCTGGCACTGCCTGGTTACATGACGTTGATCTGCAGGACAAACAAGACGGCCCTGAAATGCTTGTGCACAAGAAGAGAAGTCGTAAGAGCAAGGGTAAGAAGCCAATGCGCAAGTCGACCGCCTCTGTCATCACATCTACAGTCAAGTTAGATGGCGCAGATGATCATCTTGAGTTTGGCGGACCTGGTCGCAAGTCGACATCGCAGTGGACCTCTTCCGCTAGACCTGGAAAGGCCCAACCTGAGCTCAGCACCAAAACCATGATTCGATACTTGCAACGAAAACCCTTCACCTTGTTCGCAAAAAAGGCTCGTATGCTCTTGCTGTCCATGGCACTGTGCCATACGTGCTTGCCCGAGACGCAGGAGGATGGAGAGATAGATTTCCAGGCTTCCTCACCTGATGAGTTGGCGCTTGTTCGTGCAGCGCAAGAGCTTGGCTATCTTGCAATGAACCGCGAATCTGCCATTCTGACCATCAAGACCTTTCCTAACGGCATGACACAAGAGCCCGTCCTCGAACAATACGAGATCTTGGATGTGATTGAGTTTTCCAGTAAGCGAAAGAGAATGTCTGTCACTGTCAGATTCCCAGATGGGCGCGTTTGTGTCATCTGCAAGGGAGCCGACACCATTGTCATGCAGCGTCTCAAGCTAGCCTCTCTAGCAAACCAGAAGATGGTTGAGATCGAAAAGCGAACGAGCATGCGCAAGAGTTTGGAAGCTCAAGAAGCCATCCGTCGTCAGAGCGAACAGCACGAACGCTCTAGCGTAACTCGACCCAGCTTTTCGCGACCAAGTTTCTCAATGTCGATAGGTCGGCCCAGTGTCGGTGCTCTTCCACGTACTAGCGTTGGAACGGCGAGGCTACAGCCCATCCGCGATGAGCTTAATATATGGCTCAGAGAACGTGAGAGCGAGGTCGACGTGTCTCACAGCGAAGACCCAAGTGTGCATTACTCTCCACGACCTTCGACTCAAATGCACAGTCGACAATCTTTGGCTCCCTCCGAAGCTCGCAGCTCATTGCAATACGATGATTTTGATCAGGATGAGCTGGTAGAGGAGTCACTAGTCACAGACGAGGCGACTGTACTCGAGCGCTGCTTCCAACACATCAACGACTTTGCGACCGAAGGTCTTCGAACTCTTCTCTATGGCCACCGCTTCCTCGACGAGCAAGAATACTTAGGATGGAAGAAGGTGTATCACGATGCTACAACCAGCCTCGTGAACCGCCAACAGATGATCGAGGAAGCAGGAGAGATGATCGAACGAGATCTGGATCTTGGTGGTGCCACTGCCATCGAGGATAAGCTTCAGAAAGGTGTACCGGAAGCTATCGACAAGCTCAGGCGTGCCAACATCAAGATGTGGATGCTGACAGGCGACAAGAGAGAAACTGCCATCAACATCGGTCACTCATGTCGCCTCATCAAGGATTACTCGGCTGTGACGATTCTCGACCACGAGACTGGCCAAGTTGAGCAGCGTATCGCGGCCACTATCCTTGACATCAATAACCATAAAGTGGCACACTCCGTTGTGGTCATTGACGGTCAGACGCTTGCTTTGATCGAGGACGATCCTTATCTGCGCAAGCTTTTCTACGAGCTCGCGGTCCTCGCAGAATCAGTCATCTGTTGCCGCGCTTCTCCAAGTCAAAAAGCTGGACTTGTTGCAGCTGTGCGACGAAGAGTTAAGAACAGTATCACTCTGGCGATTGGTGACGGTGCGAACGACATTGCTATGATCCAAGAAGCCCATGTCGGTATTGGTATCACAGGTAAAGAAGGCTTGCAAGCGGCTCGCACATCGGACTACTCCATTGCTCAGTTCCGCTTCTTGGTCAAGCTTCTGCTGGTTCATGGACGCTGGAACTACATTCGAATCTGCAAGTACACTGTCGGCACATTCTGGAAAGAATTCCTGTTCTACCTGACCCAAGCGCTCTACCAGCGATGGGCTGGCTACACTGGTACTTCCCTTTATGAGTCGTGGTCGCTTAGCATGTTCAACACCTTGTTCACCAGTCTTCCGGTCATCTTCCTCGGCATTTTCGAGAAGGATCTTCTACCCCAGACCTTGATCGCGGTACCTGAGTTATATACCAAAGGACAGCGCAACGGAGGTTTCAACTTCAAAATCTTCCTTGCTTGGATATTTATGGCATCAAGCGAAGCTATAATGGTTTACTTCATCATGTTCGGACTCTACGCTCAAGCGACCTTCACCAAAGATCAAGGATTATATGCCATCGGATCTCTGACATTTACAGCATGCATCATCCTTATCAGTATGAAGTTGCAAGTCATTGAGATCCACAACAAGTCGATTATGGCTGTGATTGCATGTTTCCTATCCATAGGCGGATGGTTCTTGTGGATGATCATTCTCGCCTCGATCTACGCCGACAACGTCACATACAACGTAAAAGATAGCTTCTTTGTACGCTTTGGCGACAACATGTCGTGGTGGCTCACTTTAATACTAATCGTCGTTGCCACAATGTGGTTCGAGTTCGGGGTCAAAAGCTTCAAATCAGCATATTTCGCAACAGACGTCGATCTCTTCCAACTCTACGAACGCGACTTGGACATTCGAAAGCGTTTCGAAGAAGCCTCCGCCACGGAGTTGCAAGCGGGCTGGCATCACGGCACCAAAAAGTCGAGTTTCGAACAGCAGCGCGAACACGAAGCGCAAGCGATTCGCGAACTCGAAATTCAAGATCTGCTAGACAGGCCCAGAGTTATGGAGGAAGGAGGCGCCAAAGCGGGTGTCACAATGGAAGAGCAGATGGTGTTTGTCGATGACGGGCCCAAGAGACCGTCTACCGATATCCAGGAAATGCTGTCTCGGAGATTTGGATCGGTGCAGCAAGGAGGTATCGACGCGGATAAGAAGTAGAATCTCTTGCATCAAGATGCTTGTTTAAATTTAATGTACTTTCAATTTTGCCGTCGCTAACCTAACTCGTCACGTTATACTCGTAGTAGCGGGATAAACAAAAAATATAGGCAGGTGTTCAGTTCGGTCAGAACTACGGAAATACATGGTTGCATGCATGAACGTTTTTGGCGGATTGGCGTGATCAGCAGAGTAAAGTGGTTCGCCTAGGATTCGTCGAGTTGCATGAGAAAAAGCGAACATGGAAGAGATCGCTTGCAGCGCTTCCCGTCGAGTCCTCCTCTTTTGCCTGTCGCGTGATTGGCACAAAAGGCCGTGCTCGGGAGGTTCGGCATGGTCATCGCAGATGGACTCGCTCGATGCCAAGCTCGAGCGCGTTGTACATGTGTGCTCGCAGTGCATGTCGCGATGGTGGGTAAGCAGAGCAGGCGGGCTGGCGAACAGGCAGGCAGACGTTTCCAGGTGGGGGCGGCGCTCTGGCTGGGAGACTGGGACGACATCAGGCGGTTGAAACTTGGACAACAGCCGCATCTCCGTCATGTCTTGGGTCCTGTCTATTCCTAATGCTGGGTTCTGAACAGTTGAGACAGAGGTGGTCGGGAACGACCAGGGCAGGTTTGAGCGATCAGCATCAATGAGTCTTGCCTAGCCGGACGCCGCATGTGGCAAAGCAGGGAGGGCACCGAATAAGCTCACGCATTGATCACGGCTCATAGGGGAACTGCCTGAGGAGAAGAGAGCACATTTCCCGTGCAACACGCACAAATGATGGAGGTGGATAATTGCAGGCCTTAGGAGTCTAGATAGGTATGCCTGAGAGGAGGAAGAAAGCAGGGAAATTGTAGGCGGAGATGGGCTGTCTCTGTGGTGAAATTGCTCGCTTTCGGGATTAATTAAATGGGATTGGTCCATGGCGGCTTGGCTGCCGAGCGTCACATCGTCGACTTCTTTGGCTGCGCTGGCTCGCTGGCTGCACCGTCTCATCCTCTTTCAACGGGTCCGGCTCTCGACTCCTATCGAGTTTTCCCTCCCCTTCCTCCCATCTCCATCATCCGTCATCAACAATCTCATCTCCATCGCCGCATGTTACGAACGACACGACTTTAGCTTGCATTGTATACTCGCAGCAGTTCTTAACCCCATCTCTCCGTCCTGTTCGACTCGGGCCCCTCAAACCACTCAATTCGCCCTCGGCCACCTCCGCCCTACACCGTCACGTCCATCTGTCGCCGCGCCCACCGTACCCCTCGAGACTCCGTTCTGCTTACCGATCCGCCACCCTCGACGGCTCCAGCAAGGGTCGTTTCTGTACAGCACAGCGATACGTGAGGCGTCCTCGAAGACGGCTTGTTCTTGGCGTTGGGTGTCGACGCCTGTGACTCGAATTGAAGCTTAGTGGAATTGCATGGCTGGTGTTTGGTCTTGATTGATTCGTTGCATTGCCGGTGTTTTGTGTAGCTCTGGTGAGTCTTTACAATCACTCACGATGGTTTTCCGTCATAAGCAGCCGCTGACGCCTCGAGCAGTCTTTGTTGTCATCCCCCTTCAAACTCTCTCATCATGCGCGAGGCCAACTTTAGCATCCCGAGCGCGAACAAGGCCTCGGTAGGCATCACCCCTGCCCTGTATGACCGCCGCGCTCTCGACTGTACCTCAACTCTTCCCTTGATCAACTCCCTCAACAACCTCACCTACCTCACTACGTCATCCGCACGCATCCGCGACATCCTCACAGTAGACGGTGGCGTTGAACGCCTGGTCTGCATCTTGAAAGAAGGCAGGAGCAAAGATGCCATGGAGAGCTGGAAATGGAACCTGGCCTTCCAGTGTGTCTTCAACATTGGTGTTAGAGGCTCTGAAGCGGTACGAACCCGCGTCGTAGAAGCCGACATGGTCCCCGTAGTGGCCACTCTCCTCGACAACTACATTCGCGCCATGGAGAAGCTCAAGAAGCGAGCCGACGAGGACGCCAGACGCACTTCGGCCAACTTCAACCCCTACCCCGCTCTCCAGAGCCCTACACGCTCAAGCCGATCACCTTACCAGTCTAGGTCAGAACGCACTCCCAGAAGATCGGTCCCTCCACCGATCGACATCTCTACTGATGATCAGCCCATGGCCGATCAACAACAACCACCGCTTCGTAACACCAGACTCGACTTTGGTCGTCACACCCCGATGCACGACGTCCGTCCGCAGTCCTCTCCACAGATCCGTTCAGAACAAGCTTCCCGTCAGACTCTACGACCAGTTCGTGATGCAGATCGTCTACCATCGATGCTGCCTAACCTGAATGCCGAGCTGAGCTCGCAACCCCAGTCACCTACCACTCCTAGTGCAACAGCGCCGACTAGCCCTCGCTCCGCCCTAGGCCTTGGACGCAGAAGACCATCCATCCGTCATCAGCTATCCATCTCTGGTAATTGGGAGGATGAGCAAAGCGATGATGCTGTTCAGGACACTTCGGACACCGCTGAGACATCGCCCGAGCCAATGGTCGACATTCAGAACGACATCTCCATGCAGGACATTGTTCACGATGAGACCATGCTCGAGGGAAGCGTCACTCCCGTAGCTCTGAGCGTACCCACCGTCGATGTGTCGGATTCGGATTCATTCATCACCCACACCTCGGTGCAAGATGGCAGCACCAACAACAACCAGACACCCACACAAACCCAGCCTGGCTTCGCACCTCCCCAGCAGCTTCCTTCTGTCGATATTGTTAACGCTACCCCACCAGCACTCATGGCTCCCCGTGCTGGTGTACCCTTCGTCTCGGCCCCAGCTCCTCTTGCCGCCGCCCTTCCCCGTGACGAAGACGTCATCATGTCTCTCCAACTGCTCGCCTATGTTTCGAAATACTGCAATCTTCGTTCATACTTCCAGGCTTCACACCTTGTCCCCCGCCTCAATATCGATGCCGAGCTAAAGACATTGGATGTTGACTACGACCCATCCGTGCCTTTCACCGGACCCTCTCAAGAAGAGCTCGAAGAGGCGTGGGACAATGAGTTTGTCGAACAACCTGCTTACAACATCTTCCCTTTGATCGAGAAGTTTACTGTACGATGTTCGAGCTCCCGTCAATCTCTCTTGCCGACATCGGCGCAGCAGAGCGAGACGATGCAATATTGGGCAGGTGTTGTCATGCGCAACCTTTGCCGCAAGGATGAAAGCCGTGGCGGAATTCGTCAATGTGCATACTGGAAATGTGGAAAATGGGAAGAATACACACGGCAATTTGCCAAATGCAGACGCTGCCGACGGACCAAGTACTGCAGCAAAGAGTGCCAAAAAGGTGCTTGGGGCAGTCACAGATTCTGGTGTGTAGCAGCTGAGGAGGGCAAAGAAGGAGAGAACTCCCGGCATCATCACCACCATTCGCACTCGCATTCGCATTCGCACCAGCGGTCCCACCACCACAACCAGGGCGAAGGAGCAACAACAGCAACAGCAGCGGCAGCAGCAGCTCCGGCAGCAAGAGGCGAGGCATCACGCTCACGAGCACATCATTCTTGAAGTTGATTACGAAAGGGGATTTACACAGCATATGTTTTTTTCAACTTTCCTCGGCAACGATATCCATTTTTTGGCCGATTGGAAAGAGTTAGGGTAGTTAGGGAGGCAAAGATTGAGCAGCAGCTTCGGCATGGGCAATAGAGCGCCTGGCCATTTAACGAACCATTGCGTAGGCGTTGTGGAGGACATTTGCGATAGTCTCTGGACAAGGCGTTTCTTATATGGGAAGAGGAAGCACTGATTGTTACTCGGGCAGTACGATATTTGACTATTATTTACTTGTCACAAACCCGAAATCTTGTGTCTTTGTGTGACTGTGGTTTGTTGGCGTGCTTTGTGAAGCAGGCAAGCACGGCAAGAGTTTATTTCGGCAGACAAAGAAGTGCAGGATGGCAGAGGGCAGGATGAATGGTGGTCGATTGAAAGTGGGTCCGGATAGATAGTCCGACGGCTTTAATTCAGGAAAGACAGCACGTGCGCTGGGTTGAGGATTGGTTTGACGGACGGCGTCCTGATAAGGAAGGAAGTAGTTATGCGCTGGGCGTGACACATAATTGACAGGGTCAAGTGTCGTCTGTCTTGTAGCATGGCTAGACCTAGTCACTCTCCCTAACTCGAGACTTCCCTAAGACTGCGGGTGGTGGCCCTGGACAGGAAAAGCGAAACAACATTCCGAGCAAGCGACTTCGGGCATGACTGGGCGCGTTGAAGTCGTCAGCAACGACGAGGATGCGCGAAGACCGCTGCTGTCGCGAATCTCGCCCGGCAACAGCAACGACATAGATCTGGACATGGCTGCTAACAACACACGGCCCGGCCATGAGAAGTGGCGGCGCGTGGTTGGTCTGCTGCTGCTGTTCACCACCGTTGTATTATGGACCGCTTCTAACTTTATGGCCTCCGTACGGCTACCCTGCCCCTCTATACTTGACGACTGTCGCACAACAAGACTGACAATGATGCATAGACGCTGTTCGCCGACAACACCTACTCAAAGCCCTATCTCGTCACTTACGTTAACACCGCCTGCTTTCTCATTCCGCTATTTCCCATCGTCGTGCGCCGCCTATACCTAAGCGGCTCCCTTAAGACGCCGAGATACGCCCCTCTTTCCCAGGAACACGACGATGGTACGAACACACAAGAGCACCTAGATGACGCTACTTCACAAAAGGCTGCACCTACCAAGGATGCTCATGGCATAATCCCTCTCTCCCTTGGAGACACGGCTCGTCTGAGTCTGGAGTTCTGCATGCTCTGGTTCCTGGCCAACTACTTTGTTGCTGCTTGTCTGGAACATACTACCGTCGCCTCGTCTACTATCCTCACGTCGACGAGCAGCATCTTCACCCTACTCCTAGGATGCGCCGTCGGCGTTGAGATCTTCACCCTGCGCAAGCTGTTCGGAGTCCTAGCGTCCTTGCTCGGTGTCGTTCTGATCTCCTCAGTCGACCTCTTTGGTGACAATGACGATGGCCGTGGCTTGTTCCCACACAAGTCTGCCCGTCAAGTCGCTCTGGGCGACGCCATGGCTCTGCTTTCGGCAGTGCTGTACGGTGTCTATGCCGTACTCATGAAGAAGCGTATCGGAGACGAGCGCAGAATCAGCATGCCTGTTTTCTTTGGCCTTGTGGGCCTTTTCAACCTTTTGCTACTCTGGCCCGGCTTCTTGATCTTGCATTACACTGGTATCGAGCCTTTTGAGTTACCTCCTTCCTCGAGAGTCACGACGATTATCCTCGTAAGGTGACTGGTTGCTTTCTTGTCGGACCCTTTTGCTAACCATGGAACAGGTCAACTCAATCAGTTCGTTGCTTTCAGATATCGCTTGGGCATATGCAGTGCTACTGACTTCTCCCATCGTCGTCACTGTCGGTCTCTCAACCACCATCCCGCTATCTCTGATCGGCCAACTCCTCATCAACAATCAGACCTCGCCAGCCATCTACTGGCTAGGCGCATGTGTCGTCGTATTATCTTTCGTATTCGTCAATCACGAAGAAGCACAAGATGAAGCGGCCCAAGACCAGAGGATTCTAGATCAAGCATCATCGAGTAGAGAACCACTACATCGGGAGGAAGCATGATGAGACCACACTACAAGATTGCATTGCTCCAAATTTGCATTTGCTGGGAGTTTGAGGTCGGGGCTGCCAACAGACATTTATAGACTGGACGGAGGCGTACTGCCATTATGGGGTATGGCCTTTTCTTATGAATATCACGATTTTTCTTCATTCACAGCTGATCAGTGTTATGCCGATCATGCTCCAGTATTTTATTCTTCTCTGTGTGAACAGGAAATGGTAATTATGCGTTGGGTCGTATGTGGTTGATTTCCATACATGATCGATGACTTACGCACTCCCATATACACAGCTGGATGACGGTTTGACTCCATCATTATCCTGCTATCTTTATCAGGTTTAAAGAAAAGACGCACTTGTCCGATCCGGACAATGCACTCACGCAAACTGATTGGATGTAAAAGATTTGCTTGACCCAAGAGGGTTTCACCTGCAGCGCTTGGAGAAAGGGTGTTTGCATGCTTGCCAAGGTTAGCGACATCCTAAACCGCAAGGGAAAGGGATTCAATCATTGACAAGCGCCTCTCTACAGCAATCACCACACATACTCCATCAAAAAGAAAAAAGCCCACTCTCTTACGATGGCGGCTTACAGACGCCAATTCGACACGCTCCGCTACAACTTCCTGGTTCAAGGCAACTCGGGTACTGCTTACACCATCAGTCAGCACATTATTTTGAAATGTCCCACCCTGAGAGAGGAGAAGAGCCATGTGGAAAAACACGTCAACAACGCAAACACTGCCAGTATAGACCACGAGAAAGACATCTATACCGCAACGGCATCTTACGGAAGACATCCGAACGTCCTCTGTGTCATCCTCTGCATCCCGGAAGCTATCTTCCTTCCACGCATGAAGACCACGCTTTACCAATACCTAAAGGACAACCCTCTACTCTGCGCCGACACCGAGCTGCAAAATAGATGGATCTCGCAACTCATCGGTGCGGCAGCTTGGCTGGAAAAGATAGGTTACGCACATGGAGACCTTCGACTTGATAATAATACTCATCGACGTAAACAAAGATGTCAAGATTGCCGACTTTGACGCCACGGTGGAAATAGGCAGCGAGCTACTTGCTGGCGCGCTCCCCCTGGGCAAAAGAGGACGCTCAAGGCAATTGTCCACAGGCTGGCCCGGAGACCGAGCAGTTTTCGTTGGGATCGTGTATTTTCAACATTCGCTATGGTCATCCTCCGTATGCCGAGCTCGAATCGCCCGTCTGGTATGAGTATATGAGCCATCGACGATATCCCTCCACGCCGAAAGGTGATGATGTCGGAGATATCATTCAGACTTGTTGGAGGGGTGATTATGCTAGTATTGAACAATTGGAGGATCATATTTCGCTTTTGTTGGGGATCGCGCCTCGAAAGAGCATGTCTCCTTGGATGGTGGTGTCTCATTCTGTGAGATTTTGGTGTTTGCGTGTAGAGTCTCATGCGTGGCTAGCCGGTCAAAGGTCACAAGCGTACCCGAAACTTGGAAATCGTCTTCGACTGTGGCGCTGGTGGTTGATGAACTCTTTTTGTACGGTGTTTCAGTAGTTTGCGGTAGTCATGCGATCTCATTGATTAGCACATGGGGAGGTTAGACAGTGGCTAAAGTGAGATCGACCAGCATATTCATAGCATCAAGTGGGCAAGAAAAGGGAAACCGAAAACCAGATCATGCACGAGAAAAGGAACAAGAGTAGATTTGATGGTAACTCTGACATTGTCTGTCACGAAGAAACCCAAGAAGTTCAGATCACACTCACAAACTCAAGCACTATATTTCGTGGCTTGGATGGCTCGCTCGCCGCCGAATCCAGAAGCCATCATTTCCATAGCCCGTTGTCTCTGTTGGGCGGATACAGTGCTATTGCCAGGCTCTTCCTGAACGATGGGTTGTTGCTCCTGCTGTCTCCCTACGACGACAGGTTGTTGAGGCGCTTTATGCTTACGCTCTTCCAAGATTTGAGAAGCCGCAGCACCAATGATGGCACAGATGGAGTTCGCGCCAGCTTTTAGACTGAATTGATCAAGATCGCCAGGAACGTGACAGAAGAGCACTTCTGCAGATGTTCCTTTCGTAAACTATTTTGTTTCCCTCTCGTCAGCGAAAAAACACCATATCATCAGGAAAGAAAGAGGAGAATCACAAAACCAACTCACCTTGTTAGCCAAACTCTCATAATAAATGAACCCGCAACAATACGTCCCTCCATCCTCATGCCCCCTAACATCCCTCCCAAAACTTTCCTTCAACGTTTTTCCCGCATCTTCAACCAACAAATCAACATCAAACCCCGTGCACAAACCCATAGGTACATCTTCCCCCCAAGGACATTCCCCAGCATCGTCTACAGTCTCGCCAGCGAAATCTTTGATGCGATAATACCTACCCAATCCTAGAATACGCCCAGCAGCACCCCAACAAGAGGTAAAAGTTTGTTTGTAAGCTCTGCGCTCACAGGAGATGAAATTCCATCCGTCCGCCATACCCATGTGCAGAATCAAATCTACATTGTTTCCGTGTGTGTCGTGGAGACCGGATACGTAATCACGGATATGTGCGTACTCCACTTTGACCGCTTGTCCGTCTGCGGAAGTCGGGTTTATGATATCGATACGTGCGCCGGTGGGGTTGAAGCGGGAGTTTGCGGATAGGGTGTGTGGGAGTAATTTTGTGATTTCGTGGGAGGTGTTTTGGGCGTAGTTTTTGCCGTTTCCGCGAGGGAAGGGCTGGAGAGAGACGGATGTAGGTATTAGTATGGGAATGCTTTTGGAGGAAATGGGTTGGACAGTGTTTTAGAATGACATAGGATGCTTTTCGATGAGATTATTGTCTCATAAGAGTGTGTGTCGTGGGTAGAGAGATGAAGGGCTTTTGATTGACGACAAGGAAAATCGACTTACCCCGAAGCCTGTGACCAGTACTCTGACACTTTCTTTCTGATTGCTATTGCTCATGCTGACGAATATCAAAGACTCGCGTTACACAACGTGTTCAGAATCTCCGAAAATATGGAAGGAGGTGAGGTCGCTATCTGGTGCGGTCCGTTTCCGCCCTCCCGAACGTCACTGCCCTTCCAACTCGAATGTGGGGAAGAGACGATGTGGGGTCTTTTGGTATTGCCGGTTGTCGATTTGAGAAAGGTCAAAGGGAGAGGGGTTCTTTCTTTCCTCGAAGTATACCAGAGCTGTTTTCTAAGAAGTCTACTATCTTTGTCGTCGTCGATAACTGAATCATTTGTTGCTGTTGTACCTGCCTGATTTGGAAACGCAATCATGTCACGCTTCGATCCTCCGGTCTTGGAGAACCATCTGCAGGGCAAAGTGGTCGTGTTGACGGGTATGTGCATATCTCTTTGCATATTGCCACCTATCCTGTGCTTCTTGATTCTCACAATGGAGCAATACTAATTCTCATACCTCAACAGGAGGAGCTCTAGGCATCGGCTCTGAACTAGTCCGCCTCCTCCACTCCTCTGGTGCTTCCATCTTCTTCGGCGATGTCCTTATAACACAAGGAGAAGCTCTGGCGAAAGAGCTGTCAGCTACGTCGAAAACAGGCCAACATGTTAGATTTCTGTATTGCAATGTGCAATCCCATCTTGCCAATTTGGGATTGTTCGATCTGGCGATGAAGACTTGTGGCAGAGTTGACCATGCTGCTTCTGTAGCTGGCATCAACAGGGAAGAAGATATCGCGAGTAAAGAGTTGGATATGGAGAGTGTGAGGAAGGTTGGTGATCATATCTAACTGATAGGATGGAAAAAGAGGCCGCTAATGACAGAGACAGGAACCGGATATTGATGACTCAATCGACGTCAATCTACGAGGACCTATCCTGTTCTCGAGAATCGCTGGTGTCTACCTTCGCCAACCGCCACTCAATGACAAGTCGTCCACAGCGGCTGCGGATAAGTCGTTGACATTGGTGTCTTCCGTCGCTGGCTTCACCGAAGCACCAGGCCTGGCTATCTACTCCTCTGCCAAACATGGTGTATATGGCTTGATGAGAGCTTTGAGGAAGTGGGTTCCAGATTCTCTCCTAACCATGTGAGTGGCTGCTGACAAGATTCGCAGAGTGTTGATCAAATCTTCTCCTTATGCCATCAGGACGAATGCGGTATGTCCTTGGATGACAGAGACCCGAATGGTCAAAGGCATCGACGCAGACTGGCGCGAAGCTGGATTGCCACGGAATAAAGCGATAGACGTTGCTAGAGTTATTGCTGGTGAGATCTCATAACTTGTAGAAAGATGACAAGCGCTTATCAGAATCCAGGGGTCATGGTTGCAAACTCACTTAACGGAGAAGCTCTCTATGTCGAAGGTGGTCGAGCATGGGGTATTGAAGAAGGCATAGACCGAACACAACCGCAATGGATGGGAGAAAAGCAAAGCCGTGATTTCCTGAAAGGACAAGAGGTGTTAGGAACAGGGGAGAGTTGGTGACATGTTTGACAAAATCTTCTACATGTACATAGTCAAGCATATCCATTCTACTCGACCCTCCTCTGCAACTTCGGAGCTCTAATCTTGCTCTTCATCCAATCAGGAACGAAAGCCTTGACACCCAATGTCTGCGCATCTTCCTCAGCACCAGTCTTGACAACAAATCTATCCTCAGGACTAAACGTGCTAGGTTCACCCGTAACCTGCAAATCCGTCATCAACTCCAACCTACACATCGCCAACCCAATATTGCCAACCCCATTAATCCATCTGCCAGGTTTGCCTCTCTTTCCGTCAATCTTGATATCCGTATTGCGCTCAGGCGTAGCAAAAGATGTCGAAGCCTCATATTGCATCTTCTCCGGAGGCGCAGCTACAGCATCAAATAGCGTAACCGGTAAGATACGTCTTCTGACAACTCCAGTATGATGCGTCCGAATCGTCAATTCCTGACCAACATAACACCCCTTTTTGAAATCAATACCTCCCATAATGTCGAAATTGCTGTTCATGGGCAGAACATCATCCCTAGGAATCTCCTGTTGGCCTTCAGGAACACCGCGTAGATATCTGCGAATCGTATACGCATCCAGCCCTGCATCTTGAATGCCCTCCATTGCCGGCAAAGTATCCAATTTCGTAGTCGAAGGCAATAGGATACGTTGACCCATCCCCATAGCTCTTGAATCCACCAATGTCAAGTTTCCTCGGTCATCCACATTGGATCCTTCCCCAGCGACACCGGAAAATGGCGTCCATTTTTCCGCTTCCTTCCATGTGGCCCAAATGTCCAATTCCCCTTGTTCCACCAACCTCATTTGCAATTTCGCTCTCAGTTTATGTCGCTTCAAGTGTTTGAGTAAAGTGGGGACTTGATCGCCATCCACTTCTACCAAGAATCCTGCATCCTCGGTTTTGTTCGTTTGCTCGTGGAAGGAAGATCCTAGCGTCGGATAGATAAAGACATCATGGAGCACCTTTCCTTGGGCGGTGAGGAAGGCGGCGAAGAAGCCGGCGCGAGAGTCGGGCTTGACGTTGTTGGTTATGATGCCTTGGAGGAACTTGGGAGCGTCGGGCCCATGGAGCGAGATGAGGCGGCGGGTGGAGAGCTTTGCTGCGCCCGAGGTGGGAGGTGCGGGTGGGAGTGGTGTTTGCGAGGTGGCGTATGTGCGTTTCGTCTTCGGTAGACGGCGAAGACAGATGAATGGCTGTCTTGAGATTGCGACGGGCATTTTGGTTGTTGTTGCTGTTGTCGTCTTTGGAAACATGGGAAGCTTTTGGATGAGTAAAGTCGAATCTCGCTGACATCATCCAACTTTTTTGGCCGAGGCTTCGAGAGCCTGGAATCTTTCACCAGTCGATGAGCAAGGAAATACCAATTTCACGATTTTTATAGACACAGTAGATTGTACATTGCAGAATGGCCATTAAATGAATGTCTTCTTGTCTTGCGATATATGTGATCCTATGACTTCGACCAACTATACCCTCCCTTCCGTCTCTTCCATAAATCTTCTCACGATTAGACAGGGCCTCTCTTGGGAGCCTTGTTCTTCTCGTTCTTCACCACGCCATTGAGGTAGTCGAGCAAAAAGCCTTTGGCTTCGACTGGCGTAGATGGCGACTTAAGTCCATCGTTATCTCCTCCGTTGCTTACTGCTGAAGAGGCACTTGCCAACCGCGATCTGAAGATTGAGGGATCCGTTGGCAAGGGTGCACCCGAGTTGTTCGACATGGCGGATCCAGATCTACTGTCAGCAGGTGCGAGTCCAGGGTTCTGTTTTGCGAACAAAGCGAGAAGCGCATTGCGTTGCTCTCCCGCATTCTGTAGCGGCTGCTCCACGCTTGAACCAGCTCCAGAAACTTCAACCTTCGGTCTCTGTAGGATTTGCGGCTGGAATTGCTTTGGTGCTTCTTGCGCCTTTCTCGGCGCAGATTTTCTCGGTGATGCTTGCTTCGGAGTAGCTTGCTTGGGAGGTGGTTGCCTGACCTGAGGCATTTCAGGTGACCCGTTCTGATCGGCCCGAGGCGAAGGACGTTGCAGAATGGTGAAGCTGGCTGGCGATTCGCCCTTGTTGCCTCGTCTCAATTTGTGTGGCGTTTGAATTGACTCTGGTGCTGGTGGCGCTGGAGACCCTCTAGTGGCTGCAGAACCGGGCCTTGGGAGAATGGACATGGGAGCACGTGGAGCATCAGGAGCAAAGTTCTTACCCGAAGCCTCTGGCGTAGACCTGGTTTGTTTTGCTTGGACTTCCTGCACGGCTTGTTTCGCAGGGAACATATTCGCGCCTTGGTTGATTGGCGCAGGTGGTGGAGTGGGCTTGGCCTTTGGTAAAGTCCTTGTCATCATTGCCAGGTTCATATTTCTCTGTTGAGGAGTTGCTGTCGTGGTAATGGATGCGGGTGGCGCAGGAGACTGGGCACCCTGAGTTGGTAGGGTTGCCTGAGGGGCTTGAGAAACCGGAACCGCCCTCGGAGGATCAGGGGACTTGAAAAGACCCAATAGCGAATTCTGGTGTGCAGATCGTCGTCGTACGTGTTGAGAATCTCCCATTGGGGATTGTTGTTGGGGCTGCATGTGACCTTGGTTAGGGCTGGGGAAGGCCATGGAGTCATTGCCGTAGGGCATAGCATGATGCGAAACGGGAGATTGCGAAGGGATCTTGAAAGCACTCAGCAGGTTCATAGCATGATTGTTGAGTCGTGGAGCGGGCAACTGAGAGGCTGAAGGAGCGACTGGACCATGAGCAATGGGAACAGGGTGACCTCCAGGGAACAATTGCTGTTGCATAGAGGGATGTGGGCCTTGAGGGTGGATATGTTGGACGGCTTGAGGAGGCTGTTGCGACATGTGCGACATTTGAGGCATGACACGTTGCAGATTTTGGTGAGCGTTCTGACCAAAGAAGCCTGGTGGATGAAGAGATGGATTGCGTTGATGAGCAGGCGAGGGGAATGGGAAACCTGGAGGAGGTTGCTGTCTGACCGCAGGCGAAGGCTGATGGTGCTGATAGTGTGGAGTACCAGGCTCCGGAGGCGTGCTCGTCACTTGATCCAGAGGAGTCACAGGTGGTAGGTCGTCTGTCGGAGGAGCCAATCCACCTGCAGAGGCATTCCCGCGAAGCATGGCCAGCAATGCGTTTGCCTGATTTTCTTCTCCGCCACCTGTCTGAGGTGATTCCGGCACGTTGACACTCAACAAACGTTTCAGCTCGAAAGCAGCATTGGCAGATGGAACCTCGGGCACGGGCGTGTCGGACGGAATATCCAAACTCTCTTCGACTACGGCTTCGACCTGAGCTTGACGAGCGACATCGCGCTTCTTTTGCTGATTGATCCATTTCTTAAGAGGTGGCAAGAACGGAGCAACCATGTAGAGTTTGTTGGCACTAACAGTGCCCTGGTCAGCATTACCATCTTGCTGGTGTGAGATGACCCTGTTGTTTTGCTTCTTGTGAGTGTACGATGGTAGATCTGTCAAGCGGTACCAAGCAATTTTCTATCTTCGGTCAGCACGTTTCCAATGGTATAAATTGCAAGGTAGAAAGACGGACGCTGATCTCCTTGCGAGTCTTGGGCTCAAAGAAAGTGTCGAGAGGGACACCGCGGAAGACAAACATTCGCAAATGTTGTTCTCGCATCGTCACGTCAATGTACTTCTGGTCGTCATTGGCCAGACCAGCAGTAGCAATGTCGTAGCCTGTCTCTTCCCAGACTTCACGGATGGCACAATCAAGATCCGGTTCATCCTTGTTGATCTTTCCACGAGGGAAACTCCATGTAGCGCTCTTTTTCCAGCCCTTGACGAGGACTACCTGGTCCATGTCATGGTTGAGTAGGATGGCGCCCCTGACTGGGACGCGGGTCTTGTAGGCGAGGAACTCTTGGTAGGCGGCGGTATGTTGCGAGTCGGAAAAGGTCGAGAGGAGGGGGCAATGTTGGAAGATGCGCAGACAAAAGTCGCGCAGGTTGAGCGAGGGTAAGGAGGGGTCTGTGGGACGAATGAAATCCTCATAAAACCACTGGGCTTCCTCGACCTGGAAGCAGATTCGCGCGACGCTTTCGAGCTCTTCTTGTGGGAGGTTGATGATGAAACGAACACATAAGTCATCCAGCCAGTCTACTAGCTGCATTTTTGTCTCTGCCATTTTGACCTGTGTCGCGCAGCATATCCGGACTCCAGGTATTGGCCAAGTGAGAGGGCGGCTTCCCGAGCGATGCGGAAACTAGACAAGCCTCGATCTGGTCTAAAGAGGCTCGCAGACTGTGAAGGTGAACAAGTGAGGGTCCGAAAGTAATGATGCGTGTCTTAGGGAAGCGAGTGGAAGGCTTCAGCGTCGTCGACCTGCCTGTCGTGCTTGCTGGCTGTTGCACCTTCCTCCAGAGTCCACACGTCTGCGTCACTGCCCAAGTGGGCCACTACCGTCTTCGAATTGGCCTGTGCTCGACTTGTGCCTTGCACAAATCCTCACTTGTACACAGATCTCCCTACACAAATCTCCATGCACAAATCTTCCATCAATCACTCCACAACTCTACCTAACTTGTCGCCTTTAACTTTATCGCATTCAAAAGTGCCGACTCTTCGCTGTCTCTCACCAACCCGTCTCAAACCTTCACGCTGCTGTCAAAAGGCACAAACTAACTCGAAATCGCCCCTGTTCCACTGAGAGCTAGCAAGTCGCCAACTTCACGCGCCTTCAATCACACTAGCCCCGTCGCATTTTGTCCTCTCTCATACAACAATCATGCCTGGTGACGACGATTTGATCGAGGCTGCCAAGTCAACCGCAGTCGATTACTACGACCTACTCGGCATTACATTTGAGAACTCTAGCGAATCAGATATCCGCCGCGCATACCGTCGCACCGCTCTCAAATACCATCCAGACAAAAATGCCGACAAACCGGACATCGTCGAGAAATTCCACTTGCTACAAATCGCAAACGACGTTTTGTCAAGTCCCGAATACAAGGCCATATACGACAATGCGCGCCGCGTCAAGCAAGAGAAGGAGGAGCGTCACCAGGCCTTTGAAGGCAGGCGTCGACAGATGAAAGAGGACCTCGAAAACCGCGAGAACGCCAGTCTGAAGAGAAAGCACCAGGAAGAAGAGGAGGGAGACAAGTTACAACGCGAGATCCAGCGCCTGGCCGCAGACGGCAAGAGAAGAAGGCTGGAAAGACAAGAGCAGCTGAATCGCGAGCGCCTCGAGGAGGAAGAACGACTAGATCGTGAAAAGAACGGCTACATCTCGCCTCAACAATCTGCGCCAAAGACTAGTACTACCGGTGTATCAGACATTGATCGATCTGTCAAAGTCGTATGGTCTAAGGACGGTCCCGGAGCTGAAATCGACAAAGACCGCTTAAAGGTCATGTTCACCACATTTGGCAAGCTTCAGGACGTGGCTGTGCTTAAAGAAAAGAAGAAGCGCATAGGCGAGAGCAAGTCCAAGAGCCTTGTCGCAAGTGCTCTGATAGTTTACGAATCGGTGG
The DNA here is from genome assembly GCF_000721785.1 of Aureobasidium pullulans EXF-150. Classification (NCBI taxonomy): domain Eukaryota; kingdom Fungi; phylum Ascomycota; class Dothideomycetes; order Dothideales; family Saccotheciaceae; genus Aureobasidium; species Aureobasidium pullulans. The sequence continues at coordinate 474,960 of NW_021941022.1, forward strand.
TCGGAGCCCATGCCGCCATTTCCGACTACAAGAAGCGGTCAGACTCAGATCCCGATTTTAAAGCCTTCGACTCAGTATATTGGGCATCGAACAAGGAACCAGACTTCTTGCAGCGTCCTTCAACAACAGTCCCGTCTACACCAGGCTCTGACAAACCTTCGACACAACGACCTTTGCGCGATATTCCTGGTCTGGACTCGCCTATAACGCCACTCAAGCAATCAGGGGGTGGCCTTCGTAAGGTACCTTCCTTCGCATCTTTTAGTAGCGCCAAAAATTCACCCGTCGCAACTTCTGCATCGAGCCCCAGTCTCGAGGAACTCACTATGATCCGCTTGAAGAACGCGGAGAAACGACGACTGGAGGAACAGATCAGGAAGGAGGAAGCTGGCGAAGAAGACTAAGATGCGCTCTTTCAGTGGAAGTACGTACTCAGGAGGTCAAAACTTTGCAATGTGATGGTGCTAATTAGCTTGCGCGAAGATGCTGGAGATGCAAAAAACAATGATACCCCTTTTGCTACAGGTGATGTTTCTCCAATCTTTATATGATTTGCTTACATTACGTGCTGTAAAGAGGCAGAGTGTTTTTCAGTTGCGGTAGAGGTCCAGTGAACGGCTCGAAACTCGCTGCTCTCACTGGGCCTTGCTTCGAAAGGAATTGGTTCGTGCCTTTTGATTGCTGACATCTGTCGCCTTACAGCCAAGGAGACCTCGATTATAGCTTCGCCTTGGTATCTACTAATGATCCCAACTGCTCCTTCATGGTCGCAGTCATGCCTTCCGCTCTCGGCCGCCTGCTTTTCCTATCCACGAACACATGCACAAACTCGCCGACAGCCTTCACTTCCTCGACGCTTCGTTCGAACACACCAATCTCGTAGGTGACGCTGCTCTTTCCTAGCTTCTTGACTCGTAGACCGAGATCAACCAGAGCGGGAAAGCCAACCGGGGCCAGATAATCGCATTGCGAGTGTACCACAAGCCCGATCAAAGGCGATGTGGGTGGGTCGAGCTTGCAATGCGTCATGAGGTATGTATTGACGATGCTGTCGAAGCTGTAGAATGAATTGTAAGTATGTGCCGATGACCTCGAGGTCAAGAAAACGTACAGAAAGTAATAAACACTATTATTCATGTGGTCGTACATGTCATTATCACTCCTGTATGAACGCGCGGTCAGATATGCATATATGTTGCTGACAATGCACACTTACCATCTTGTCCTGTACTCGAGATGAAAGCCATAGTCTTGAAGTCGACGCTTCTTCAATTCTGCTATTTGCGCCATGCTTAGATCTAGGCGTTCCTTACTGCTGGCTTTGACAGAGATATGGCAATCCTTCCAAGGCTTGTTGACGAGGTGATGTCCAGGGTAGTTGCATGCTTCTACCAAACAACATCGGTTACCGATCACCAATTCTGAGCCGAGGCACGCGGCTAAACCACGGAAGCTTCTCTATCAACGGCATGCAGCACCGGACTTCTCGTCTCATCCTTGTTTGTTGCATGCATGTATGACGGACAAGGCTGCATCACAAGGATCATGGCCGATAGTGCTTCGATGCTCGTAAAACTCCCACCAGGCAACACGCCTTATTCCATGGCTTGCTTGAAAAGTACAAACACCTTCTTCGCGCTCATCATCTTGAGATCTGTCTCTCTTTTTGTTTTCCGTATACCATGTACAGTCGCTCGCTATAATCTTTCAACTAATATAATAATGGCTCTTCCATGGCTCTCGTTCACGCTTACCTTCTTACTGATCGCGCTGATCCCCGACCAAACTCTCGCATTACCACAACCCGAATCACAGCATCTCGAGCCCCCACAACTGGAACCCCGAGGCGGCGGCTGGACAAATGCATACTGGGTTTCGCAACAAGATCTCACAGCAGCGACGCAAGCACAATGTCCTGCCTGGGCACCGATAAATTGCAACGCGATTCAAGAACCAGATTAGTATGTTTGCGCCCCTCTTGTCCCCCTCCCCCCTCCCACCCTTCTTCCTTCCTACTTTTCCGCTCTCCCATCTCTGTTCTCAGTATCATAATATTCATACTAAATCTTCGAACTAGCTGCTGCACTCCCTCCACCTACTGCGCCCGCGCTTCCGACAACACAATCGGCTGCTGCCCCTGGGGTCAAACCTGTAACCCTTCCATCGCTGGCGGTGGGGCTGGCGGGTACACACAACAAACTTCTTGGGTCCAACCTACCACTACATGGCAACAGCAGCCTTCTACTGTATATGTTACGCAAGGACATGCGACAACCACTGTGGTTTATGCGGCCGGGCAAGGACAACAGACTACAGTATATGCGGGACAAGGACAGGGCCAGCAGTATTGTTCTACGCTCTATGCGCATGGGGGTAATTTGCCGACGACGGAGGTGGGGACGTGTGGAACGATCTTGATTGCTAATCGAGCTGGGAGGAGTAGAGAGATGGGGAGGATGGTCTTGGTGAGTGCGGTTTTGATGACTGTTGGAGGTATCATCTTAGGAGTTAGGGGTTGGGTGTGATGAGACGATGTATGATGATATGAAGTTATGATTATGTCTCCTTCTCAAAGCTCCTCATGAGGAGTAGCCACAATGTTCTGCTCATGAATCGCGAACCACTCTGGATGCTCCCAGATCAATCTCCCTCGCTTCGCTGCCCCTATAGCCATAGCTTCTGACGGTGGAATTGAATCCATTATGCGACCCGTAAACTCGGGAGAAACGTGGTCTACAGCGTCTCGTAACATCTCGAGGTACTGAGGCAGAGGGTCGCCAGAAACAACAATGGCAGCAATCTTCGAGCGTAGCAGTACAAATTCGTGATGACTTGAAGCTTGCGGTTCAGTCACCGCGGTATACCCGTCGAGAAAATCCTCAAAAGCTGTTTCCAGGAATTTCGCTGGTTGTTCGATTTCATCCTATACATTTGACATTAACCTTGAAGAAAGTGGATCGGTGAAAGAGACGTACCTTTGGAAAGGCAACATCGTCTATAAATATGGCATCGGAAGTTGCATGTCGTATACAGCCATATTCAGAAAAATCCAATAGACTGATACGCAACGAAGCGGCGTTGAAGTCAACCCAGAGAGCGGCCCCGAATATATCCTCAGGATCGCAGTCCTCAGACAAGCCAACAATCTCGCATTTTCCGAGTTGATAGGCGTAGTGCAATGCACTGTATGGGGTTTGATATTGTATGACATATGGGTCAAAGGACATCAGTAGATTGAGCTGCGACATAGCTCTGAGAGCAGTCTTCCGGTGAGATTGAGGGCAGGTTAAGATGGAAATCTGAGCCGGCTGATCGAGAATGTGGTTCACTGCTGCCTGAACGGCGCTGAGTGCTTGATTGAGCGCGGGCTCATAAGCCTCTTCTCTACAGATCTATCAAAACAACTGCTCTTGAACATGACTTCGAACTTAGACTTACTCGTCAAGTACAGGCGATCTAGCCGTTTCCTCGAACCATGCCGAGTATGCAGAGCTTCCTTCGAACTGGACCAACACAGCTGTACAGCTATTTGCAAAATTCTGCGCGATGGTTAGATGCCTGGGGGCTAGACTGAGGCTCAGTATTGGCGTGGCAATAGCCTTCGCAACGAGGTCAAGAAACAGTAGGTAAGCGGTCGTGGACAACATATTGCTGATGCAAACGGAAAGACGTGGAGGACTCTCAGGACTACATGTATTCGGCTAGCAACCCAGTCGTGAAACGACCCAGGCGCGTAGATGCTGGCTTTGCTGAGTCGAGCTGTCCTGATTTTTCCCGAACCTGATCATTTGCTCCTCATAGCAATATGTTCGTGTTCGCAGCCGCTGATTTTACCCATCGAGTTGAGTTGGTCTCTGACGGTCATGCCAGTACATGCTCGTGTTTAAGCAGACTGTCAGTGGCGAGCGTTGTTTCTTCACAAGACGGCTGACTCGCTCTTTTCTTCATGGACACCACAAAACACCGTGATCTCCTTCACTGGAAGAGTATGGTGCTCGAGGCGACAAAGAAGGAGCGATGTGAAAAAAGTGGACCCGCATCTCCGGGCGCACGACGCGAGACTGCCACGACGTCGGTGAAAAAGACCTTTTTGTCCTTCCCTCGCGACTTCCCAAGTCACCATCACACAAGAATTTGTTATTTAAATGGAAAAACAAGGACTTCGCCAGGCAGTATTGATTGTATTGCTATCAGGGCGCGTATCGCGAACAATCATTCTGATCTATGGACAACCTCTCGACCCTCCCCAATGACCTTGCTCATCGGCCAAATTGACATCATTTGACAGAGCCACTGTTATCTGCACACGAGAATGCCGACCCGACAGTACCTTGAGCGTAGGCATCAACAATAGAGGCTACAGTTCCGTATGTTCCGCCCACGGTCATAAAGATACCCAGGACGAACATTAGAGCATGTGCATAGAATGCGCCTTTCTGGAGTATGGTACCAGTCCTATACCCGGCGAAATCATACATCCAAAGCGCGGCAGGTAACGTGAGCGCTAAAGGAGCAAAGCACACACTCCCAGCAAGAGCTATGATGTAATCGAAGATGGGAATCGCAGCGGCGAGGATGAGCGCGAGAGCGGAGAGCACAAGGGTGCAGCCGAGCCAGGTTGCGAAATGGACGAATGTGCTCCGTTGCAAGTGTTGACTGTTTCGCAGGATTCTGACAAAGCAGTATTTTGCTGCCACATGTGTATACAAGCATGGCGTAACGATGAGCCCAATGAGGCCGATTCCGTAGGCGATCTTCTTGATGAGGGGACCAGCACTCCCGAGCGATGGCGATGCAATCCACTGACCGCAGTATGCATAAACAACCAGACTGAACGCAAGGTACGCAGCAGTAACGAAGCCCATACAGAGGTACAGTGACTTCTTGTAGTCCTTGGGGTTTCGCATCTCGGATATGACTGGAAGCATGGCAGAAGTACCTGCACTTGAGGAGAAGATGTTCAAGGCAGCAGTGATACCACCCGCAAAGGTCGGATGACCAATGATATGGTATCCGAGATCGAAGTCTCCTGTCTTCGGAGCTGCGGCTGGTCTGTCAACGACCGTCACACCGACCCTGTGAGGATGTCAGCGTTCGACTTCTGGATACTGCATACAACGACCACAACTTACACAACGATAAACACAGCGACGAACACGCTGAAAAATCCAGCCCAGGTAAACCACCCAATGGTCTCGAACTTCCTAGCACTCGCCGTGATGGCGACTACGATAGTGATGATGAATGCGAACCACATCGTACATATAGCATGCTCGGAGAGAGCGTTCAGAGCGGCACTCGAGCCGATGATACCCGAAGCAGCACAGATGATATATGCCAGGGCGAACAACACTCCTGTTCCTTCACGTAGGATCGGACCTCCGATGACACCGGCCATATCGGCGACAGAATGACAGCCAGCGTGTCTGTTTCGGAAGTCTCCCAGGATGATGCCCGTATAGGTGTTTAGGGCACACCAGCCAAGTACGTTGAGAGCTCCGGGTAGAGCACCTAGGCTGGCGTACGCGGACGGGATGGCGAGGACACCGGTGGCAAAAATGACTGTGTCTTTGTCAGTATCTTGACATCGGTCGTCAATCAAGCATTACTCTTGAGAAAGATCACGGCTGCTTTGATCCATCCGACTGTACGGAAGTCTACATTTCCTTCGCCTTTTTTGAACACCTCGAATTGATCATCGTCCTGGAGGTCATCGATTTTGCCAGCTCTGATAGAAGCGGGACGGTCCAGAAGAGTCCCGATTGCCTCTTTCTCAGCATCGAAAGACTTTGGATTCTGTGGCTCGGTAATGTCGGACATCGCGGATCAAATAGTAGTACAACAATGGCAGTACGACCCAGAGCTGCGACTGAAGAATATGTCTGGATACTTATCCAACAGATGTCCGATGTGATGATATACTCGCGGCCCCTGATGGCCTATCAAGCCTGCACAGCATATCTGAATGAGGGACGGACGAGCTCCAACACAGTTCGCCTATCTTAACCTCCGCAAGGCTTGGCCATAGGGAACAAGGTATAGCTCTTGCCATGCCGCATCTTGATATGATAAAGTGCCTCAATCTCCAACGAAATATAGTGCGTGCTGCGAAGATCAGCTTGGATGACGCCAAAATGTGCTCTTATCTCTTCAGCTTCTGAAGGGGTGTGCCTAGGGACAAACATCCGAGACATTGCGCAGACATAATAAAGAGGCAGTCCGCCCAATAGAACACGATGTAATACGGAAGTGAACATCGTTGTTCTGGCATGTCGAGACAGAGTGTGATAATACCAACAGCGGAGACGGATGTCAGATAAAGGTCTCTGTGCCACTATCAAGATGTAGACGCGGCTACTCTAACACATCAAAGTGGGGGTGCCATTCCACTTTCAAAACTCTGGTCAATTGATTGTGACACGCTTTTCTACCCAAAAAACAAACAAACAGCTGAATCAAAGCAAAGTCAAAACACTAACATAGGTTAAACAAAAAAAACATTGCAAAACATACAGCAGCAGGGATTCCCACGTGGTCACCCACCGTAGTACTAATCTGCCGTTCAACTGCTTATGTATGGCAGAGCGGACAGGATGCCCAGTTTTCAGCTGACTGTGGCCGTATGTGCTTACTTAATCGTTTTGAAACAATATATTACTTGCGTTTATTGCTCTTGGGCAGTGGTACCTGCCCCTGGGTTTGTTTTACCTGCTCCGACTCACCAGCGCGATCTTCCTTTCTCCATCCCACCAGCCAACGCTGCGCTGAATTACAAGACATCTTGTTCCACCCATCGTCGTGTCTCGCCTAGTGGAACTTTCATCCGCAGGGAATCTTGACAAAATTCATGCGCTAATATGTAGAAATTGGCTAGAGACGCGATGAAGCCAAAAGCGCCAGCTGCCTTTGTTAATGCCTGGCCATGCGCGGAATAACCGTCAGCAAATGAAAAGTTGGCTGCACAATTCAGCATGTAGGAAATCTCCAATCCGCCGTAAACAAACATGTTGGCGATACTCCTGGTCAGTTGGTCAGTGAAGCATTCTTGCATGACTTATACGCAAGAGAATCCGACTTACGTGGATAGTGAAGCGACGAAGAAAAAGAGGTTCAGAATGGACCACACTGCATCTGAATCAGCAACATGCAGCATACAAATAAATCACGACCACATACCACAGAGATATAAGCCGAATGCATTATAGTACTCAATTGTCTTACCGCCATACGAGTCCACAACGCCCATCCAAGGCATCAACAGAGCACCATAGCCGCCATAGTAAAATGCTTCATTCTTGATCAGCTTCTCAGTCATGCTCGGGAAATGGGGGTCATTTACCAAAAGCGGTGAGTACGGTATATGCAAGCGTGTCACCTCTGACCATCTCCCACTGCGCAGAGATGAGTAGTCCAACACCGGCTAGGAAACAGAGATTTGCAACAAAGACTGTCTGGTTTAGGACGTTACGAAAGCCCATCTGAGCGAGAGAAATCGTCATCAGGGTGGTTGCAAAAGCACCAAAGCCTAACGGGCCCTGTATGTTTGACTTGTATTAGTGACTGAGGATCTAAAGATCAAGTCGAGGAGAGAATATGTCTTACTGGGTTTGCAAGTCGTCTTGACTGACCTTGACGAATTTCGCTCATACTCGGCGTCAAGCTTTGTAAGTTAAATATGTCTGTCTGCATGAATTATAATCAATTGAATTATGATATGACCATCTTCAAAGCATTGTAGGAAGCATGCTGATATACACCTAAGTCAGAAATGGTCTGATCACACAAGCTCTCCGGCGATTGCTGTTTTCGCCATCGCAAGTCCCGGCCTTACCAAATGCAGTCGCGGCAAGGCGTGCCAGAATTATGCTAATACCGAAGCTGGATACTACAGGGCGTGACATTGTTGGGATGTACGTAAAATTCATTAGGCTTCTTGTTCACGCCCTGACTTTGACATGTCGCAGTCGAGAAAATCGTCACAATTAAGGTTTTGATCCGCAAACATCTCGGGTGAGGTCAACGACGTCCACGATCAACATCCGAAGGCATAAACTATTTTGTTCGTTTTCGTTCGAGAAGACATCTTTCGCTCGGTTGGTGACAATGGTTGTGTAGAAAGTTGTCAATCATGTCAATGACATCTTTTCTCTCTTCTTGGCTCCACACTAGCTTTGACACAACATGCTGCGTACCACTTGGTATATAACCTATCGGTCTGCCTAACTGGGAGGAAACCAGAAGCCCATCACAATCATCAACCATCAATCCAGCTATCAGATCACCAGATCAGTGAAACGATGTCTGCCAACGAGACTAAGACCAACGGATGGACCGCCGTCCCCGTCAGCGGAAAGCAGATCTTCCAAACCCGTGGAGACATAAGCACTCCCACTCCAGTCACTGTCGCCGACGTCTACTTCCCATCCGACGTAGCCCTAGTCGCAGATGCTCAAGCTTTCGTCAAAAAGCGTCTTTCGCCTGAAGCATTCAACCACTCGATGAGAGTTTTCTACTGGGGTATGTCCTTCGATCATTCGGGCTTACTGGCGAATACTGAACATCGCTCCAGGATACGTGATCGGCAAGCAACTTCTCCCCGAGTACGCCGCAGAGCTCTCGCCTGTGACTTGGGCGCTCACCTGTCTGCTGCACGATATCGGTACTGCCGAGGACTATTTCACCTCGACCAGGATGTCCTTTGACATCCACGGTGATATCAAGGCCATGGAAATCCTCAGGGACCTCGGATCCACCAAAAATCAAGCTGAGGCTGTAGCTGAAGCCATCATTCATCATGAGGACATGGGCGTCGATGGTACTACTATTTTCATGGGACAGCTGATTCAGCTCGCCACTTTGTACGACAATGTTGGCAAGTACGAGAGTGTCGACAGCTTTGGCGACATCACCCACGAAACCACGCGTGATAACATCAACAAGACTTACCCAAGCATTCGTAGGTGTCCTTGGTTTGCGGAGATTGTTCGTAAGGAGGAAGGAGACAAGCCTTGGTGCCACACTACTCACATCCCGAACTTTGACAAGGAGATGGAAGCCAACACTCTTCATGAGTAGTGGGAGTAGGTTTTGTCATTGACCTTGTCACTAACTCGCGTCGACAAGGTGGCGCCCTTGCAGTACGCAGAAAAGCTTGTATCTTGGAGCAAACATCGAGGTGTTGAGGGCTATCGAGCGGGACGGAGCAACCGCTATTATAGCTTGAGGTAAGATAGAGGACGAAAGCTTCGAATACTGAAGAACGCAGACCGCGACGTCCCTGATAGCTACCTCGTCACACCAAAGACGTTCTCCAAGCATTTAGACACCAACGAATCTATCTCTGCCCAAGACATTGCAGGGCGAATGAAGAAGGATGGTCTTCAGGTCCTAGTGGGGGAGGCGAGATCGAGCCATCAATGTTGACATTGTCGTCTTTGCGTATGTTCGAGAGGCTATCATTTCGAAGTCTTTTAATGACAGCCCGAAGTTCCTCCCAACTTCCTAATCGGACCCAGCCTCTCTCTGCTCTGCGCCACTTGTATGCCTTCAGTCCGAGCAAGAGGAGAAGACATAGTCCTGGACCGAGGTACGTGTTGGTAGCAATAAGCCAATGGAGGTGACCGGGGTGAGACAGTCCAGCAATGGGAAACCCCAGGACTACAATTATACACATTGCACATGATATCCAGGCAAGGACTGGTTGCATGTGCGATGGAAAATCGGTCCATTTCCTCGACCGGAACGGATAGTACTCGTTGTACCCGCTCCATTCCTCACTTGCGATTTGCCTAGAATGCTTTGCAAGCCATTTCCGGTATCTGATATATGCCAAGCATTGTGCGGCCCAGACAAGTACACAGCTGGTAGATCCAATGGACATCAACACCTGCTGTGTTCTTTTTGCACTGTTGCCCTTGAATGACAGAAAAGGCACCCAGCAGAAAATCAAAGAGGCGCAGACGGCCCAGACCGGGCTTCCTTGATCGTTGAGTCGATTGAAATAGGACCAAAACTTGGTTTTTCCATGAGTAGCCGTGAAACTATGGAGTATCCGGGATGCCATATAGAGACTCGAGTTGGCGGTGCTGAGGGCGGAGTACAACAGGCAGCTGTTGATGAAACCAGACAGACCATCAATTTTGGCTAAATCGACAGCGATGGTAGGGAGAAAATGGCCGTCACCCGCTGCCCGCTTCTGATCTAGGGGGTGGCTGTTACAGGTAAAATTATTGTTGGCAGTGTTTGGATCTCCCCAGGTTCCATAGTAGACAGGCAGCAGTCCATTGTTCCATGGAACATTGAGGGAGAAGCCAAGTACACTCAATGTGTATAGAAGCATAACGAACGGTACTATCCTCTTCGAAGGGAGTTTTAATGCAGCTGGATTCTTTGCCTCGAACGCCGTGATGGTGAATGTCTCTACGCCGACGTAGGGAAAGACGGCTAAATTTATTGCAAGACTGCAACGCTAATTAGAGAAGCTAGGATCGTGCACTGAAGGTACCTACACAGCAGCGACACGTTTGTCTGTGCCCATATGGTCAACAAACCCGTCTTTGATGCCTTCGGAGAATCAATTTTTGCTCTGTGACAAATGTAGGGGAACATAAGACGCAGAGTCAACTTACAGTGTGAGAGATTGCGCCCTCCCGGGTACGGTCTCGCTGTGGCTGTCAGTGATACCACCTCTCGATGACTTGATTCTAGTTCTGTACATACCCACCCAGTCGATGAGAAACATCATGAGCATCAAGCCGGCCACCATGAGCAATTTCAAGCCGCCTCCGAACAGCTCGACATATCCAAACACCTGAATCATGAGCTGAATGACCTGCAAGTGCATAAGAAACACTGGGACTAACCTTGACGCTCGAGCAATTGACCAACAGAATGATGATAGGGAACGTGATGTAGATCAGAGCTTTTGAGACCTTTGACTCCTTTAATTCTGAACCATCGTCTTCGGACCAATACTGCACGATCCCACCAGCAGTGGTTATTACGGCTGCAGTAGAAATGGCGTATGTGTACCTATTGGCGTGTCAATCAAATGACAGGATCTTGTTGGCAGCCTTTCTCGTTACCAATAAGCGAAATGAACCACGGTACCAAGCTCTCTGTCCACAAAGGTCTGCACAAATTGTACCAGAGGGTTGGGCACAGGCCAGAAGACAACCATTTCGCTCAGGCCGTCCATAGCACCCCAGGCCACAAGCCCGACTACCGCAAATGCAAGTATGGTAGCAACCGGACCTGCAAGAGCCAAGGTATCTCCAGAATTTGCGAAAAAGCCCACGCCGATTGTGGTACTGATCACGATCATCTAGCTTGTTAAAGATGCGTATAAAATACACTGGACTCAGCACAGGGTACAGAGTACTTACAAAGATCTGCCATTTTCCTAAGTCTCGCCTGCGCGGGTTATGTCAGTTATGTCGCAGATCGTGAAACAAGCATCGATCACCTTAGTTCACGTCTACTTCGAGAGCGCATGTTATAGGAGATAGAGGTTGACTCAACACCATGTGCCTTCTGTATGATTTTTGAGGGCAACCCGGAAGGGCGTTCACGATAGGTATTTTGGAGATATGAGCCGCTTTCAAGTAATTCTCCGAAGCTTGATATCTCCCTCAGCTCTGAATATGGCCTTATCTTTGAATTCTACACCTTAAACAACCTGTCTATCAATCCAAAGGTGATCATTCTACGTCGTGTTGGTTGTGATCGGATTTATCGTCGAGAGCTGATAAGACTGCTCCGTACGTGCGGCAAGGATTCACGACATCAAGCCTCGCTCGAACCGGTCAACATCGCGATCGTCTCTGCCACCTCGACACACGTCATCTGCAGGTGGCTTATGAGCAATGAGAGTCAGGCAACAATGATTTGGAGGCGTAGAGTAATGCCAAATGGCTCATCAGACGTTAGCAGGTACTCATTTGTGACGGGCCTGCGCCTGCAGGCTGCTTGAGTGTGCAGATGCAAAGCGGCTGGAAGTAAGGCGCAGCGTGTGCGCAGCGTGGGCGCAGCGTGGGCGCAGCTATGAGCATTCAGTACTTGTGAATGACACATTGAAAGGTATATAATATGATGCATAAGCAGAATTCGCTGAGCATCCATTTTTCAAACAATGTCTGACGATTTCAACCTTGAGCTGCTGGGTTCAAAAGGACTACTCGGTATTGACGAGGAACTTTGCAAACAAAACTTTGCCGAGACATGCAGGTCAATTTCCGGAAGCAAGATCCAGCTGAAAACCATCGATTGCACGGGTGAGCAGCACCATCCCAGGCTTCTCCGAATGGTCACTGCTGACTACTCTGCGAGATCGCGGCGAATGCATCCAGCGGTGCTTCGACAGCGAGTCGAACGTTGAAGACTACTTTTCCATAACTAGTCCTCAGCCGATCACAACAAGGATCATGTTGAATTTTGATTCGAGGAATATCTAATGCACACGCTAACTGATTGCGAAGTTCCATTGCCCAAGGCAACTCTTTGCAGCCATTTCACATCACAGAATCACTACTCAAAAAGCTTCTGGCACAATATCAAGTGTCCGTGCTGTTCTTGGACGTGTTGTACAACCTGTACAAAGAAGTGCAGGTGGCAGAAGGCAGTTATGGAAAAACTCATCTTGTGAAAGGCTCGCAAAACACTCACTCTTACGGTAATAGAAGCCCATGTTCATCAGGTAGTGATATGCTAATCTCTTGACAGAGCTTATCTATCAGCTCAAATATCCAGAATTGAATGGTCGAAAGCAAGGATTTCGATGGTCGATTAGACGCACTGAAATCTACCATCGCATAAACCTTGACGACGGAATATCCAGAAGCTTCTTGTTGATGTTGAACCCTGTTCCATGTTCTAAAGCTGAAAGGACAATCAGTCTGAAAGCAGAAGATCAGAGAAAATGGGAGAGCATCAAGAGAAACCCACTGCGTCTGGATTTGGCAATTCTGTCTACATATATGGACAATTGGCGCCTCGCTCTTGCTGATCTGGCAGACATGTTTCATGAACAGGTTAGCGTATCCTCTATGACCTATCTAATTCCTGTGCAAGCGTTGACTTCCATTCAGCGCAGATTTATCTTGGCGGCCAAATTCAATATCGTCAGAGACTTTCAGGACACTATCAACTTTACCACCATGAGCAAGTTGCAAGCGCTCGAAGAAAAGGTCCAGGTCATACCAAATATGATACGCTCATCAATTACCCTGCTAGATCATTTGGTCACACTGAGCAAAGCCTTGTGTGGAAGCGGAATGTATGACGAACTTGAGCAGGAGGAAGTGAAACAGTCATTGGACGCCATGCGTACGCGCGCTGACGGGTATCTGGCGACCTCGGTCGCTTTGGAAACTAGGATCAATGGCATCTTCAAGTTGGTGAGACATTACCCATGTCGGGTGCTTGACTTGCACAGGCTAATTCTCAGCCAAGGTCTCGAACGCAATGATTCTTCGGACTCAAACAACTACTGCTGACATAAACCATCACGCCCTTGACTTGACGAAGGAGTCAATTCAAGACAACTCCGTCCTGAAGCTGGCTACACTTGCTACACTCTTTTATCTACCGGGTAGTTTCGTCGCGGTATGTCTGAAAAAAACTTGAGCACGACTGACAGCTGATATGTCACTCCAGGGTATCTTTGGAATGAACTACTTTGATTTTGGAGATGGAGCGAAGATTGAGATAGCAAGTAACTTTTGGATCTATCTGGCAGTCACAATCCCTTTAACCATTCTGACGGGCATGGCGTGGTGGTTGGCGGTCAGGCATCAGAAAAACAAAGCGCAGGCCCACAGCTTAGACAATTTGGAAAAGGCTTGAGCATTCATTGGTATGGCGCAATTAGTCAACATCTTCTGGCAGAATCTTGAAGCATTGATGGATGCCTGATTATTCAGAAGTAGGCCATACTCATCGAAGTTTGGCCTTGTATACAACCATTCTTCGATCCTCGGTTCCAGCTGCGTAAGCCATACTTCCAACTTCCGAGTGACTCACTACAAAGCTGATATTGCATGTATCGAAGTTCTCTGTCAACATGGTAAGCATGTTTACCTCTGCGAGTTTTGGTGTATCATCGAGTGATCTCGGATACCAAGTCGATGTCAGGATATCCGAGAGGGCAAAAGATTGGACCCTGAAGCCTCGCCCACTCTTACTGCGCACGAGGAATACCCTTGGCTTGTGACTCTCGAGTAAGGCACAGGCTTGGTACACACCGGTGATACGATCCTGAAGCTGGACGGAATGTAGAGAGCCTGATCGGGTGAACACAAGGGTGACATGACCGAGATCATCGAAACTCAGGAAATGGAGCAACACAGGAACGCCTTGTGGGTCACCATTATCGAAGTGATAAGGTATTCCATCCAGTGGTACCACGATCTCGCGACACGGAACACCAGGCGTATTGTGCCGATTAGTCTTGTACATTCAAGGTCAGAGGTATTGCAACAAAGATAGGCTTATTGGACTCACCCATGGTTTTTGGCATTCGAGCGGCACGGGGGGGGGATCCTCAGTAATCCAACTCGCTGTTTCCCAGACATACCAGAATCTACTTCTTGCTCCTTCTGGACCTTGGTCTGCGACGGACCACGCGTAGACATACTTACCATCTCCACTGAAGCATGCAGTTTCTAGTTCGGAGACCAACTTTTTGTCATAAGATTTTCTTGACCCTGTATGATTTCGGCAGTACAGCCGAACGTGGTCTCGGAAGCGGACCAGAATATGGCCATCACGGGAATTGGATAGGCCGAAGGGCGGAGACCTTGACTCAAGCACGACTTTCTCGGGATCTGTTTCTTGGCCAAGATGTTGCACCATGATCTGTTTTTCGAGTAAGCTGCTGCATAACATGTCCATTCACAACTCACAATGTATTTATTTCTGGATGCGCCATCGCGCAGGATTGCCAAGTATGCGCCTGAATTGCTCACAAATTTGATGCTCTTCATCTCTGTAAGATCTGGAAACAGCGTTTGGAATTGCGGAAGTCCTTCGTCATTGTCCCAGAGCGCAGCTTCAGTAAGCCGCACAGAGCCGATGCTTTCGGAGCTCTGGTAGATCAACCATGCCTCGTTCTCTGCGATAAAGATATTCTTGGCGTTGACCTTCGAGACGTATCGCTTGGTCCATAGCGGAGATGATCTGTTGCTGAACGACTTCAGGAGTGGTGACAATGATAGACCCTCTGGATGATGCGCGTAAAGTTTCGGGATTCGAGGCTGTGAGTACCCTTCACTAGCAAAATGGTCGAACAAGTTTTGTATTTCGTTGTTGACCATGATAGCCGAGGGCCTCGCGCTTTCGTCACTCTGAAGCAGTTCCAAGACCATATCTCTGCATGGGGGAACCCAGGGAACATTGGATGTTGTCATGTCGTTCAATATCTCAACCACTTCGCGTTTGAGAGAGGGGGTGCCGGTTCCTTCTTCCCGCCCATAGAAAGCGAGCCGCTCTTGCTCGCTTGTCTCACGAGCATTTTCTAGAGCTCTATGAAGCGCTCTCACACCGCCTCTCGGATCGCAGACGTAGACCAGAATGTCGGTTAAAATGCAGCCAAATGACCAGATGTCACAGGCTCGGCCCACTTCATGCCTTTCTACCTCTGGAGCTTGGTAGATGTCAGCCGGGCGAGTAGTGTTGGTGTACGGGCTCCATTCACCGCTGATGACTCTCTCATTATGAACCCAAAAAGACGCCTCGCCGAAGTCTGTGATCTTCCATATCCAAGATTTTTCAGCCCCGAACACCAAAATGTTATTTGGCTTGAGGTCTAGATGGAAGCACTGCTGAGGCTGACCTTCCAGGGGGGGTATATGGTAATGAAGCCACTCCAGACCTTTGGCAATGTCAAGTGATCCATCGAGGAAATAAGAGGGCCATGTGAGGCCACTTGGTCCAGGTGGCTCATCTTCCAGGTCGATGACGAGTTGTTGGAGCAGAATCATTTCGAGGTCACAGTCTGCTAGCTCAGAAAAAATGTAACACCAATTATCTATCCGAACTGCTCCAAGAGAGGCCATAATACTGTCAGGTCTCGAAATGCATTGGGCAATTTTGGTCAAGGCAGATATCTCTTTGGTCACTTTCAATAGTTTGGCTTTCTTGATTGCGACCTACCCTTGACATCAGTTTACAACAGCTCATTTCGGGTGAAGATCGCAGACATACGCGAAAGACAGTGGGAGAATGTGGAGGCAAATAAGCCTCGACAACTCTCACAGTATACACTGCTTTTTCTGGCGATTCCGATCTTATATCCGCTCCTTTTACGTTCGATAACGTAGGATAAATGCGCAAGCTTTCCAGCAGCGGCAATCGTCTCCCGCGCGGAAGATTTCGCTGTGTGTCTTCAACAGATGATATTCGAATAGGATAGAATATTTGCTGTGCTTCCTCGACAGCATTGTTCATTTCGATGACGTCTCTTGTTTTCTTGCAGAGTATCTTCCGGATTTCATGCAAAGCGTTGTCATCAATACGGTCGCGAGCCACGACCTTGATATTCTCAAAGGCCTTGTTCCCTTGGATTTCAACGTCTTCTTCCTCGAGCCGAAACAACTTAACAAGCTTCTCAAATTTCTTCAAATCATCTACCAACCACATCAAAGCAGACAGGCTGTTCAGTCGGTCTTTGTGTATCCTCCTCTTGACGTCCTGCGACCAACCCAGCCTTTTTGAGACCAAGTTGAGGAATGACATATCGTGCGATCTTCTGTAAGCTATCCACACATCTTTGCAAGACTGTGCAGTCGCAAAACGCTGAGCATCCTCAGGTTCCGGTAAGAGTGACTCTAGCGAAGCCTGGCGAATTTCCTCGCAGACCATTGACCCTGGCTGAAGTCTTTCGGACAAACGCTTCAAAAGCTGGGGACTCATGGGCGGCACATGGAGTATTTCACAATGGTTGGGAGCGCACTTCGTATGGGTCTTTGTACTTGCGCATTGATCGGGGTGCCGGAAGGAATGATTGAGATGAGGAGCGTCTGAGTGACAGCAAAGGCTACCATGGTGGCGACATCCTCCTTTAAAAACAACGCATCATGTGGTAAGGCTGTGGCTGGCTTTCGATAAGACTCCTGCACTTATCTGGAAACACACATACCTCAATAACTATTTTGGAACAATGCACGTACCATATACCGCAAAGAAAAAGGCAGAAGCCGGCTTTCACAGAGCGGAAAGCTCTTATCCGCAAGCAAGCAGACACAAAACAAGCGATCTAACCGGCCGTGAACGCGTGCATGCTCATAGCCCAACTACAAGTTGAATCCAGCGATACGGCGAGTACCAAATCACGGACGACCTTCACGCAGCCACAAGATGCCAAGCCCCAAGGTGCAGGAAACTGCGCACGCGACGAGGCTGACGGGCTTCTCGCAGTCTACACGTCTCGTTTTCCAAACGGCGACTGAGCCCCATGGGACGTAAAATTAGTGTCACAGTAATTGCTGATCGATCCGCCTGCATTCAAATTCCTTGCGGACCTCCCGACAGCCCGTCGACAATGAATAAGCGCCGAGGGAAACGATATTGTCCCCATAAAACACCAGCTGTTGACATCGGTGGACTTCTCGATCGGAACAGCACCTCCACACCTTGAACATTCCAATGCCGTAATTATGCAACCCACAATGCATTTACATTGTGCGACACATGCTAGTTGTGTAATACCAGGACACGTACATATGAGTCGATGTCTTCACTGATCAGTAAGCAGAGCGAAGGCTTCTGAGTTAGAGAATTTGGACTTTCATGGCTGGCACCAAGGCATGACATCACAATCCTTTGCATCGCTGCCTGAAAATTGCTGTCCACCAAAGCAACAAAAGGAAGCGAGCTCCTGCTCCATCGGGATGCCATCATCTTTAACCCCGAAAATGATAATAAACGAGTCCAAAAAGCCCTCTTCTGATCCTCAGATTCCGGCGTTTTTGCGACAGACGACTGAGGATCCTGCTACAACGCTCGCCTTCATCCAAAGTCAGATACATGCCATCTACTCGACAGCAAGCGCAAACCAGCAAGATGACAATGCTCCCAAGCTAGACCATGATACCTATATCAAGATCTATACCGCTATACACAGCTACTGTACTGCCACCAAGTCGCCAAAAGGATCCCTAAGCGGTGAAGATCTCTACCGCTATCTCGAAGAAGAAGTCAGGAATTACTGTCATGGTGTCCGGAGCTATATCTTCATCACAGACAATGATGAGGAAGGCGATTCAGCGCGTAGACTGCTGAAAGCATACATGACACAATACAACAAGTTTGCACACTTGTCGAATCTCGTTAAAAACCTCATGCAGGTGCTGGAGAGGCATTGGGTCCGGAGAGAGATTGACGAGAAGAAGAAGAATGTGTACCTCATTGAAGATCTCAATAAAATGGTCTGGAGAAAACAAGTTCTCCAGGTTGGTGCAGATACAGCGCCGACAAAACAAGGCTTGGGAGAAGTCGCGGATGCAGTGACGGAGCTGCGAGAGAGAAGTGGGGAGATGGCGGAGTATGACTCGAAGCTCGTCAAGGATGTGGTCAGATCATTGTCTTTTCTTGGTCTCACGCTGGACGATTGAAATGAATGGCTTCCGAGATACCGACCTGGGCTGCAAGTGAGATGTCACCTTCTAGGGCGTTCTATGCCGCCATGAGAAGTCGACGACACATTCTGGAAGACAAGGTAGACTTGTAGTTCTAAACAAGATATCCCAGTGAGGTCGAAAGCTCTGTTCACCTTGCAGCGTCTCTAACCACAGTATGCCTTTAATGTGAACAAAGACCTCATCCCAACTCCGCAGCTGCAAAGAGGTAGCGATGGTTCTTGCTCTCTCAAGAAACCACTGATAACGGAGTGTGCCAGTTGAGGCCACCATGCCAATCGCAAGAAGCCAGATACCAAACGAGTCGTACAGCCAGGGTGACGACTCTGATTTCTCAAGCTGGATCTTGAACTGCACGAGGGTCCGATTTAGGACAAACGTGTGCGGATAGTACGTCGTCCCGTGAGTGATGAACATGTACAATACAACGGCGTAGCGCATACACTCAGTGGGTGACGATGACGAAACGCTCTCCAGGTCCGAAGTTGTGGGCAGAAGTCGGTGTATAACGTAGCATGTGAGATCATGAAGTTGTGTGGTTGATATGGGGGTTCTTTGGGCTCTTTCGAAGACTTTATAGAGGCGGATAAAGACGTTCCTGACTGATTCGTCGACGAGAAGACCATCGAGCGCTGTAGGGTATTCATGGTAGGTACCCAGATCCAGATGCCACTCCGGAATGGATGGTATGCCATTTCCGGCCCCGAAATCATTTTGAGTCTCAAACTGAGGATGACCTGTGATGAGCATTGATACCCTTCCAATGATACAATCAGCGCGAGATATCAGAATGGAGATAGCTTGACTTACCAGCTGACCATCCTGGCGGTAAGTGGACTTGTTTGCCTTACGCCATTGATACCACCTCTTGTGTTCACCATTCTCTTTACGCCTTCAACATGCATCTGGCTAACCACAACATTACCCTTTCCAAACTATTAGGCCCACATGTCAGCCGCATGAACATTATAAGGAGTATAAAAGGCTCTAAGGACAAGCATACTTCGATGGCTGCCAAAGTGATGACAGAATTCATAGTCCCGTCCTGTACTGCTAAGGTCTGATGACTAAGCTTACGTCGTAGTAGAGCCACAGAGTCAGCCATGAGAGCTTCGGATGTTTGAAACCCCTTCTGGGCTAATAGCTCTTCGTCGAGACATGCTGTTTGAAGCGAAACGTGGAACAACGCAGGATCGCCTAAGGCCAGTGGCCACCAGGAGACGAGGAATGGATTAGGCGTCGTGTTCAAGTCTAGAGGGTAGTACTGGAAAGCGATTTTGGTAAGAACTGTGGTCGTCAGTGGATCTGTATGGATGAACTTGGCGGGAAAGCGTGTACAAGTATGAATTAGTCGTTGGACGTGTTCCCGAGGCAGTCTTGTTGGCGGATACGAATCAAATGGATCTAAGGATCCGAATCGACCTATGCTGAGACTTTGAAGATGTGTTGATGGTTGACCAGCCTTCCGCTCTGCACTGGTCAAAGTCGCGGTCAATGGCTCGTTTGCGTAGGCACATTGAATGTGTCGTTTAATGCACCGAGAGCATTGAGGAGAACCGAGATCGCATTTAGCCTTTGATTTGGCGCACGCTGCACAGGACCGCCTGAGAGTCTGGCGCATCTCGAGATGAAGGATCAATGACATGAGCTTTCCACAAACATTCAGGTCGTGCTCAAATCCCAGGTGATTGAGGTCCAAGCGAGCGCAAGAATGAACGCGTCTCCATCGTCAAAGTCGGAAGCTGGAACGTCCGAGGGACCGCAAATCATGAGACCTACGTATAATGCCAATTTTGCTTCATGGAATTGCGCGGTGGAGATAAGTCGAAGAGAGGCGTGTAGGTATTGCTCTGAGAAGGATCTACCGAGGCCACCAAAAGAGGACTAGACTCCGCAAAATCGGAGACTAGTCCTAATGAGGCAACTAGTATCGGAGTCGTTCATCGCAACATCATGCCAGGAGAGATTGATCACCGCGCTGGGTAATCACAGTGCCCTAGTCCTCCTCAAACTTGGAGTCTAGTTCTATGTGTGCGTAGAAGAACAACGGGTTGAACGCTTGGCTCTTGGACATTTGGCGAGTTCGGAAGTTCCGAGGAAGAGATGCATGGTAGCAAGATTATGTATAAAGCAGGAAGCCACCTCCCTCCAGTTTCATCGCCCATTGCCGAACGTAATTGCTACCATGAAAAGCTCCATCACCGTAGCCAGTATGAGTGCTGGGCTCGACAATGTCTCCTTCTCACAGCCGAACCTACCACAGTCATGGCATTCGCAGATCACGCTGCCAGCCATCGTTGAAGGATGGTTCACTTGGCAGTACGCCGTGACGTTCATACTTGTTGTGATTGTTTATGATCAAGGTAAGAAGAGATGTTTAATCTCAGTCACGACTCAGCTAACTTTCGATGCCAGTTATGTACATCAAGCGAAAGGGCTCCATCGCTGGTCCTGCGTTCAAGATCCCACTCATGGGCCCGTTCCTTCAAGCACTCGATCCGAAGTTCGACTCATACCTCGCTCAATGGGCCAGTGGACCTCTGAGTTGCGTTTCGGTCTTTCATAAGTACGTAGTCGTTTCTCTGCACACTCAATCGGTACAGCTACTCACATTCTTTTACAATAGATTCGTTGTTCTCACCTCTGATCGAGACTTGGCTCATAAGGTCTTCAAGTCGCCCGCATACGCCGAACCATGTTTAGTCCCAGTCGCGAAAGACATCATCGGCCACAAAGCATGGGTGTTCCTCCAAGGAAGAGACCATGCAGAGTACCGCAGAGGGCTGGCACCCCTGTTTACCAACAAAGCCATGGCTACTTACCTCCCAGTTCAAGAGAAGGTGTTGGCCGACTACTTCGACAAATTTGTTGCCGCCAGCGAAGCCAACAAGAACAAATCGATGCCATTCATGACTCTTTTCCGTGAGATCAATTGTGCACTGTCATGTCGTACGTTCTTCGGCGACTACATCTCTCAGGACGCAATCAAGAAGATCTCGGACGACTATTATTTGGCCACTGCCGCCCTCGAGTTGGTCAATGTTCCGCTCTCAATATACATCCCGGGTACCAAAGTCTGGCGAGGTAAACGAGTCGCAGATGCTGTCCATGTTGAGTTTGCCAAATGTGCAGCCGCATGCAAGGCCAAGATGGCGACTGGTGCAAAGCCTACGTGTACTGTTGACCACTGGGTTCGACACATGATGGAGTCCAAACAGTATCGTGAGAAGATCGCCGCTGGAGAAACCGATGTGGAAAGACCGCCAAACTTGATTCGCGAGTTCACCAACAAAGAGATCGGAGAGACGCTATTCACCTTCCTCTTCGCTTCACAAGATGCGTCCAGCAGTGCCACGACTTGGCTCTTCCAGATCCTCGCTCAACGACCTGATGTGCTCAACGAACTGCGACAGGAGAACTTGGATGCACGTGGTGGTGACAAGAACAAGCCGTTCGACCAGCCCATGTTGGAGTCTCTCACGTACACCAACGCTGTCGTCAAAGAACTGCTACGTCACCGCCCGCCCGTCATCTTCGTTCCTTATCTTGCGACCAAGGACTTCCCCGTCACATCGAACTACACCGTGCCCAAGGGTTCCATGATCATACCGTCCTGCTATCCAGCTTTGCATGATCCTCAAGTCTCCCCTGAGCCGGATGTGTTCGACCCTGACAGATGGATCACCGGCGATGCCGAGTCGAAGACTAAGAACTGGCTTGTGTTCGGCGCAGGACCACATGACTGCCTTGCAAGGAGGTATGTACCACTGTCTATGGCAGGCATGATTGGTAAGGCGGCGATGGAGCTTGATTGGAAGCACTATGAGACAGAGCTGTCTGAGGAGATCAAGGTGTTCGCTACGCTGTTCCCGATGGACGGATGTCCTTTGGTTTTCACTAAACGCGCTTGAGTAAGGCATGCCAAGAACGTTTGTAAAGATACTCTTGTTAGATGGCGTAGATTTTAGGCATCAGTCTTAGGCATCAAGGGCAGCTGAAAGCCTCGTTTGCTCAGCCTCCGCCAATCGATCAACATCCAGCCTCTTAATACCATCACCCAGGCCCTCGATCTCGTGATCCAAGTTCTCCAGTCTATCTTTCGCTTTGCTGTCCGCCAAATGTACGGTCGCATATGGCGAATGAGCGTATAGCACTCCGAGCAGGTTCTGTAATTCTCCATCTACCATGTTGATCGACTCAGCCACTTGAGCTGCGACAGATTGTTCAGTCGACCTCTGCAGATCATGCAGACGTGATTGGCGTTCGAATATCGCCGACCGAAGGGCTTGAGACACGACCTCGCCATCTGTTCCAGACTCGACTGGGACACGAATGCCATGATAACCCAGTATTTCCAGAGCTGGATCTTTGACTCCTTGGCGGTGCAGTATTGGGTTCATGTTCTTCATAGGCGACGGACCTCTGACTGACTGCTTTCGGTCGAGTCTAGATGGTGGCTGGCTTGGTGGTGGAAGTGTTTGGGCCAGTGCATCCGAGACATGGCTGATTGCTGATGTGTAGGCTAGAGTATCTTGAGTGCAAGAGGCCAGATCTTCGGTCTTTTGAGCCAGCTCATGTAGTGTTCTCACAACCTGGTTATACTGTCAGCTGGGGTCTCCTCGTGTGCGTGTTCAAGATGATTCATACATATTCTAACCAGCTCTGTTGTTCGAGTTGGGCTTGCGCATCGGAGAGTTTAAGCGCATTGACTATGGGTGCTCGGTATCGCCTGCTAATGGTCATCTCGAGTACTGAGTCCACTTCTGTGATCAAGCTCTCGAGCTCTTCGGCCAGCGCATATGCTTCCTGTACTGCTTGTCCGCTACTCTCATGCTCGAACCCATCTGTCTCTCCAGCCAGGCTATTGAGAGTCTCGATGTATGTGGCATTTGTTCGATCTTTGATGATCTTGCCTTCGAGCTTGACCAGTGCGTTCGAAAGCAGATTAAAATCAGGGAGCTGCTTCTCGCTCGATTCCAGTGGAGCTAGCTTGAACATGACTTTCTGCAGTCCATCAAGTAGGCGATCGTCCTTGTCAAGCTGACGCTGGGATGAGGTCTTGAGCAGAGTCAGGCTCGATTCCGCGTGACGCTTAGTCACACCAACTCGTTGTTGAATCGCCTCGGTGAGCTCGTTTGTTTCCAAATCCAACTGGGCTTTCGTTCGTGCCTGGCTAGATTTCTTCTCGTCGCTTTCAGAAATTGCCGAGACGGGTTCCTGGTTTATTGCTTGCAGCTTCCTCAAAGCATTTCTTTGAGCTTCGAGAATAGCAGTTTGTTTCTCTATTGCGGCAGTACTTGCTTCCAAGGTATTGATGGCATTTTCGAAATCAGTTTCTTGCATGGGCTGTGGCATGCCATCTGTAGTCGTGGCTTTGTAGTTCGTTTGCAGGATATGTGCGTGTCTCCAACATGTCAGCAGAGTTCTTGTGAGCTATCTTACCATTAAACATACAGATCATGTTCCTCGAGGCTTAAAAGAGTAGCAGGACTCAGGTATTCATGAACCCAGGAGGTCATAGAGTCTTTATACTGGGGGCTCTCGAACAACCAACCAAGCTCATCGTAGCCTAGACCAATGCCACGCTCAGTCAACACCGCAAGCAGGCGGTTCAAAGCAGCAGCGGAATCCATAACTTTTGTTAGTAAATATTTACAAGGCGTGTCGGTGTAAGAAGCAGCGAGAGGGAAACAACAAACACGGACCGAGGCTTGCCGAAAGTGCCCCGCCATGTCATGGTGCCAAGGCCAAAGCTCTTGTGCGCTCTCGAAACAGAAGAACATTCAGAGTGACGTTTTGGACATCAAGAAATCATTTCGAACCAGACACGAACGATGCAGTCTCTACGAGTTCTATCAAGGCTACCGGCATCTCGCATCGGCCTGCGATCAACCCAGGCATACACCCAGCTGCGCACAGCGACGAGCTCGTCCACATCATCCGCCTCCGGACCCGCGCGCAAGAGCGTCACCATCGCCAATGACACAGGGCGAGTTCCTTGGTCTGAGTTGTCATGGAAAGAAAGAGGAGCACGCACAACACAACAATCAGCAAACTTTGCTGTCGTCATCCTCGGCCTCGTCATGACTGGCGGTGTAGCGACCGTTCTCTGGCTGGAAGTCTTCAGCAGCGACAGCAAAACCGCCGTCTACAACCGCGCCTTCGAACGCGTCAGGACCGATCCTAAATGTATAGATATCCTTGCTGGAAGAGGAAAGGGTGGAGAGATTGAGGCTTGGGGAGAAAACGCTGTGCGCAACAGTCGCTTTGCGAGAGATCACATTTCGTAAGCTTTCTTGAAGCCTCGAATGTTCAGCTGTATACTGACATATCCGTGTAGCTCGAAATCTGAAACGGACGGTATCGGAACGACACACATGCGGATGCACTTCCACGTTGGTGGCTCACTAGCCGTGGGCACCGTCAATGTGCACATGACGAAACGCAGGGACGAAAGTGACTTCAAGTACCATCACCTAGCTCTGGATGTACCTGGTCACGAACGCATTTGGCTCGAGAATGCAGAGGCTTGGAAACTCGACAAAAGAGCATCAGGCAAGATGTTCGGTGTAAGATGGTGGTGATGGGCTCGCCGAACAATGCCTCTTTCGTCTTCCTCAATAGCCTGGTTGGCAAGGCTACACGTACATGCACATCTGGCATGAGCTGAGGCTCTTCGCAGATCGTAGCGACCTTCTCCGCCGATCGTAGGATGGAGAGGAGGATGGCCATCGAGCCGTGTAGGCTACGCCGATGCAGTCGATCGAGAGAAGCGCTTTGCCAACTTTCTCGCGGTATGAGCTTCACGATGCGCAGGGTCAAAACACCCTGTTGGCGTTCTCGACCGCCACGAACTGGAAGCCACTGACAGCATGGTTGCTTTTTCTGGGGGATAAGAACAACGTACACTATCTCACTTGCCTACATCGATACACTCACGCAAGTGGCGTGCGATCTTGCTGCAATCCCCTGTTGTGGGATTGGAATGGCTTGTATGACGAGAGCTGAAAGAGGATTTCAAGTCGCATCGGGATACGGAAGTGTGATAAGTGTGCCTTATCGGCCTGGCTACAGCAAAGGCATACGTGTGAGGCTTTCCTAATCAATCATAGAGGCAAACGCATGCTTGCCCGTTGTTGTTACGCCATATGTAGGGTTCAGACACTTCTTGGAAGAACCCTCGGCGAGATACGAAAAAGACTTGTTCCTTACGATTGCTGTACTTGTCTACTTCATCGGTAAAAGAAGGATATATGTACAGTATATTCAAAAGCTTCCGAGAGAAATGGGGCACTGCATTTGTTGTTTTATACAAAACCTGTACTCACCTCGTCTAACCCCCTAACTCTAATTCTCAAGTACCGAGGCCGCGCGAAACCACACGCACGTGTAAACTTGCCACCCACCTCCACGATTTCTACCATGCTTTTCCACCATGCGAGCAATTGAACCGTGAACTTTGCACCGTGTTGCGTGGTCGAGATCCAACCTTGTTGTGAACGGAACACGCATCTCGAAGCGCGCTTTCATCTGCACAAAAGTTAAAAATCAAATGCCAAAACTTTCGCTTGGGTCGAAAAAAGCTTCGATTTGCCGATGCTGTGCATGTTTGGCTGCGGAGTAGTGAACCGTTTGCCTAAGAAGCCACAAATCCCCTGAACTGTCTCTGCGGGCGGTTAATCTTTCTGAACAAGCGAAGGAGAGTTTTTGGCAAGGTGCTTCTGGAAGGAGAGCATGTCTTTGTGTTTTGGTTAATTCTCCGCGTGTTTCCGCCGAGGCAGAGGGGGAAGATAGGTTGGAGGTCCTCCGAGGTCTGGTTGATTACTGTTCGTACACAGACAGATGGTTATGGCCTTCCCAATGCAGATAACACAAGTACCCCTTTGCCCGTGGAACCCCTCCTCCTGCTCCCTCGATAGTCAGAATGCTCAGGTGGAGGCGATGTTCTATATTCGGCTTTGACGCTTCCGCCCTTCGCTTGAACAACTGCCTGTTTTACCCTTCTGCATTATGCTAGACACATAACGTTTAGGGATTTGACGGAGGCAAAGGTACAAAGCAACTTCAGAGGCTCATGAGGATAACTACAGGAAAAATAGCCGTCTGCAAAGTGTTTGTACAGAGTACACGCAATAATGCACAATGCACTTTCTCACGTGCGATCGTGGTTCCTCTCTTCAGCCCTGCGATCCACAGGCACCTCAAAACGTGACTTCCTTCCCTAGACGTGTTCGCGGATCGGGATTGTTGGATTGTGGATTTACTATCAATCTCGCTTTACTGTTTATACGTTTAAATGTGGCATTTATCTTATCCACATGGCACAAGAAGCGAGAAACTCCCCTGTGGCAGATTGGATCAGAACTACTCCTGTTGAGAAGAGAGGGGGGAGGGAGCAGACGGATACGGAACTGTTATACGTTGTAGGCACACCGTTTCGTGTTTAAATCCTCCCTGGCTGTTGTGAAACCGTTTGCTTTGTTTTGATGTTTGCTCTGTGCTGTTGTTTGTTGTTATGGTGAGAGATAGCTTTTACGAGAGCTCGCAATTAAACCGATGCGAGAGTCACGGAAAATGAGTGGAAAAAGAAGATTGGTGGTCAAATGAGTGTATTGTGTGATTATTATGAATTTTTTTCCTCCTCTGTACGAAGGACATAGAAAAAAAGATGTGCCAGGCAGGCAGAGTTCGTTCATACATAGTGAAAAGTTATATGAATGTATCCCAGAAGATTTTGGTACTCCACATAAGGTCGTGAATACATGAACACTTGTGTTCGTGCCTGTGCTTACCTCTATGCATCTTTCAGCATGAGGATTTTGAATTCGTGCATGATTCCTCGTGACGAATGGCATGTGAATGCCTCGGCGTGCCTTCGAGCTTTGCTCGGGCTTGATGTTATGCCTTCATGATTCGTAGAGGTCATGTCGAAGAGATGGCTAGAAGCCTGGTTTTGGTGGAGGAAATGCTTTGCTCTGAAACATGTTCGCAGCAAAGTTCTCAGCGGTTGATCAGGGCGATCCCAAGAAACCGGAGTGAGCGCAGTTCTCGCAGGCATCACCGCTGGAGCTGCCAGAAAGGACGTAGCCATTGCAGTTGCGGGCGTAGAAGTAATAGCAGCGGTTGAAGCTCAAGTCAGGCATCATACCAGGAGTGGCGGGCATGGGAGGAACGTCCTCCTTGTCATCCTCGACGGTGCGGAAGAGAGTGCCCCAGCGGTGTTGGTTGTGGTTGCTGGTGCTTCCCTTGCGGGATGAAGGACGAGAGGGAACCGGGGGAGCGCTGGCGTTGATCTTCTTGGAAGCGGCCTTGAGGTGAGTAAGAGAAAGGGCAGAAGGGCGTCTGCTGCTGGTGGCAGAGATGGTGCCGTTGGTCTTGACTTGAGTCAAGCTGTAGTCGCCCATAACAGAGTCGGTGCGAGAGTCACGGGTAACACTGTAGACGCTCTTGGGAGAAGACAAGGGGAACTCATCCTCAGAGTGTCTGTTCAAGAGGCTACGGAAGCTGTAGCCACGGTGCTGACGCGGCCTTGAGACCTGGACGATGACTGTGTTCTCTTTGCAGGACTCCTCATCGAACGAAGGTGATTCTTGGAGGCGGAAAGGAAGAGGAGGAAGAGACTTGTCCTGTCTGCAGGACATGGCAGTGCTTGGTCGGCTGATGGGTCCTGATGAAGCCATGGACTCTGATGACGAGCAGTTGCGGAGAGCGGGAAGAGCTGCTGGTGAAGGAAGAGGAGGAAGAGCACGTTTGGCGTAGATGCTTGCATTGGCAGGGTACTCGAAAGGTGTGGTAGGGCGGTCGTGGAAAGCGTCCAGGCAGCGAAGATTGGACTTCTTGACCGGCGATACCGAGCACTCCTCAGGCTGAAAGTCGAAGTAGCTCATAACGGCAGCTGGTGGTTGTTGGAGAGAGGATGTGCGAGGATGCATGGTGGCAGCCAGGGTTAAATGAGATTGAGATTGAAAGTTGGTCGAGGCAATGAGTGTGGATGTGATATATTGATAAGGGAAACGAGTGGCTGGCTTGGTATCTTGTCGATCTGGTGGCGGAAGGATTGAAGGAAGGAAAAGCCGTGGTGATGATTCGGATATTAGAATGCAGAGGGCGAAGCCTCAAGTATCTATACAGATTCGTCTCACAACGAGACACCGCAACCTACCTCTTGCATCTATCTTGTTTGCCGTTGACCGTTCACACTGGCATACCTGCAGCACCGGCGTGCTTAAACTTTCGAGGGGGTCTGGATGTTAGTTCTGGCACGCAAAGATCACCCCCTTGGGATTTGGTGTCAAGGGGACGTTGACACTTGATGGCGACTGAATTGCGACCTTGACAGCACCGGCAAACGGCACTCGTGGGCCGCCCCGTCGACGCTTCCCTCCTTCCGGTCAAGAATCCTGGAATTCCTGGTTCGCTCCCGCTTTGGCGGCGCGCTAAAGGCGGCCGCTATCCGCAGGGCTTGCACCCCCTGGAACCGCAATAGAGTTCTGGGCTTCTGACCCTCTGCACAAGCGCCCGTTTCTCACTCTTTCTCGCGTCCTCTGTCCTCTTGCTCCTCCAAAGCCTCCTCCACTCTTCCGTCGCCTATTGAGCGTTATGGTCGCTTCCTGTTTGCCAGAGCGAGTCCGATGACTCGCGATCGACTCCGGGTGCCGTGACCAGACCGGCCATCTGGTGACTGGCGAAATGATGACCGTCCCCCACAATCTGAGCACTGTTGATGCTCGTCATGAACATGTCTCTGTCTGACGCATCAGGAACAACGAGCTGGGAATTGACATCATCTGTGTGGTGATCTATCTATATCAATTGGTTCACTGGGTAATTCATCTATCTCATCCCAGCTACCATCCTCCTGGATGGATTTACAAATCCCAGAGTCTGGTCCTGCAATTGACCCCTCCTTTTGCGGGCCGAGTGGGACACTGCTTCGTCCTTGAAGTATGCAAAGGCCACATGCAGGGAGGACTTTAGGGTCTTTGTTGTGCAAACGTCTCCCACTGGCTTGTCAAACAGGAGGTACATTTTCTCACCAATTCTCGACACGATCGTCGGTCACTCTTTCTTCATTCTCTCCACGATCGAAGATCGCGCCTCGAATGCTTTGCAGCCGTTGCCAAAATGTCAACACAGCGAGCTCGAGCTTTTGGGAACAACTCCGTCAGTCTGTGCATGCGGTACATACTCATGTGTCATGGGGAGATTTGCACCGCTTGTGCATACCGCATTCCCTCTATTTCCGTCCTTCGTATACTATGGTAGCTCTTGTCGATAAGGATCACAAATAATCCTCTCGTGATAAGACTAAGATATCCTTTGTGATAGACCAACATCCATTGGAACCGTTTGTTCATCTTGTTGCTGTGCACAACCAAAGCATGTATTCCTTCATGATGATGGTCTTGTGGAGTCTCGATTTGCCTCTCCAGTTGGTTGCTGGGCTGTCTTTTATGACCATTGAAAGCCAGAAACCGGAATAATGACAGAGATCTCTTTCGGTTATGCACAATGAATCATGGATCATATCTCTACCAGATGTAGATATATTCATCTCAGCTCCGAAGGGGTGTGACTCGGCCGCATAGCATCTAGCCTTGTTGACACTGATCCGCAAACGTATCCTGAGAGCCAGACTCAAGTGTCTGCATGATCAGCATTCGGGTCGGACTAGCTGCATGGAAAGCGCACGATTAATTCTCCGAGGTGGGTTTCATGTTGCATCGTTCACAGAACATCTCAATTTGCACAGCACGAGCACAAATCTCCCTTACAGCGTTCACTGGCCTCGGATGTCGGAGACCCCACTGCATCGCGTCGCCCACGTTTGCCAATTCTCGCATCCTTCATCTACACAGCTAACCTCATTCTCAGGAGTTCGTGGCTCTCTCGCTTGCAGAAACGGCGCTCAACAATCACAACTCTATCAACATAGCACAACGAACCTGATATCATGCTTCACGGTGTAACCACTACTCTTTCGTATCTGAGTTTAACGATGAGCGAGCTGAAGGTCCTACTTGATGAACAGCCAATTCGTCATGATCCGCAGAGTATGACGGACTTTATCGACACTCGAGATACACATTGATATAGAAGACTACCAAGGCGACCCAAGCAACTGGTTCAGCTTTGATCCTCTCATGTAACCCAAAAACTGAGACCCCCCACTTGACCAACGCCTGACCATGATGTAAGAGCCGCTTTGGTCAACCACGCACCAACTAAAAGTGCTCAGATATTGGAGATGCCAGGCATAAGCAGCTCGATGCAATTTCCCAGCATTTCGCTCGCTTCGTGGAGAAGTTCCCATCTGGTCTTGCTGAAGATCTCTTTCAGGAGCATCAACAATCCCAAACACCCATTTCGGTGCTTGACGTGCTGCAGATCATCGGCCGATCTGACCCCACCAACGCGGCGAAGGAAGCCGCGCAAGTCCCTAAATTTGATCTCATGCGTCCTGAGCGTGTAAGTCGGCAACGGTGGTGCTATAGGGCCATCTAAGCAGAAGCCGTAAGTCCACACAACAAGTGCAGCAAAGTAGAGCACCCAAGGCCGATTGAGCAGATTGTCGTCACGAGCTGAATATGTAAGCCCTTGTGCACTAGGATGTCGCCCAGAAGAACCGTCATCCTCCGGTAACAGCACAGCCGACAAGAAGCGCAACGCGTAGAACACGGCATCACGAGCCCCATGAGATGGGGCCCAGGTCTCTCTCAACTTTTTTGATGCTGCCGCATGATCATTCGCAGTAATCACACGTCCCAAGGAGCGTTTGGCTCCAGCAAGAATCTGACAATCGACAATGTCAACGTACATTGCCATGCGTGCCAGATGGTGGAGCACTGTACGTGATTCAAATACCTTCTCCTTATCCATAACGTCGCTTGAGATTCGATCATACAAATACACCGGTGCGTTAGAGGATGACTTGGCCAGGGAAGCATCGAAATCGCGCCGCCAGAAATCGCAAGCAGATGCCAGCTGATCACTCCAACTGCCCTGTTTGCCAACTCCGATCGAGCTTGCTCTCACGTCTTGCATTCTCATGTGCCAGCTGACACTCATGAGGCCTGCCATGATGGTAACCCGGCCAAAGGTGTTGGTCTGTACATGTTGGCTGTTTAGTGTCTTCTTCAACGCCTCGAGGAAGCTCATCGGTCTGTAACCGCTTAGTGTAAGGCTATGCTCATGGCTTCGCACTTCAGCCCCACTCGGAGCAGCCCACAGAGCCTCGTCACATGGGAGTGGTATTCGCATCTCGTGGGCGACCATCACAGCAGCGTGACCAAACATGGTCGCGTGTGTTGTGTCAATAATGAAGGCAGCAAAAGCCGTTCGGCGCGTAGCCTCGTTACTGATCCAGTTGTTCCACCATTCGTCTTTTGTATTCTTTCCGCAAGTATTCACACTGCCGTTAGGTCCAGGTGGTGTCCTCGTTGGGTCGACGTCATACGGGGCGAAATCAAGTGCTGCTCTTCCCACAAGTGAACTACCTCGCCGCATCAAAGTAAGAGTTGAACAGTGGTGAATGTGTGCCCGTTGATGTAAAACAGTGGTTGAAAACATCTTTTCGAAGACTTCCAACAGCAACAAGGACTGGAATATCCATAACTTGGCTGGCGGGATAAAGTCTGGATCTTCAACTATCATCCGACGAGTGTGCCATGCTAGGAAAGAAGCCAGTTCTGCAGAAGCTTGGGTGACTTCGTAGCCATATGATGGCTCCAGACAAGATGCACCGAGTGTCATTACGGCGATAAGCAGAAGATCGGGGCATGTCTCGGCTGAGAATGTTGGTTTATGTAGAATCGGAAGTTGTGGATGTATGTTGAGCCAGAACGAGCTGCAGAAAACTTGCATCATTCGCAAACTCAGCACGTGGGTGTCTCCGTCGTGGTCACCTTTTAGTGTTTTCTCCCTCTGCATAGAGACTTGGACGTGCCTTCCATCTTTGAACTCGGAGATTATCAGGTCCAGGAGCCGCTGCCTTCGTGGACTGGACAGCACACACTCGGGTTGTATGCTGTCTTGTTCTGTTTTGGCGACCGATGGAGGGCGAGCTAGAGACTCCAGATAGGTGTTTCCAGCCGAAGTCTGCATGTTGTCATGTAGTAACTGTGGGTTCTGATTGTAATTGTATGGTGCGTGGGAGTGGGGTGGGAAAACCGCGCCTTGGTCGCCTTCAAATAGCCAGCTGATAAACTCCGTACCTGGCATCTCCGGAGGTGACGGTCCATAGTTCTCGTTGAAAACTGGTACAGTCGCACTCGCGGAGAGGTGGTGAAGGACGTTGGGATCCGTGTAGCCTGTGGCTTGATAACTCGGTCCGCTTTTAGAAAGATAGGATGTTACAGAGTCCGATCTCATGCCGATCGGTGATTGAATTTGAGTGTTGTAAGGCAGGTTGAATTGCGATACTGTAGGCAAGTTGGTGAAAGCTGGTGGAGATCTGAGGTTTGCCGCGGTAGACGGTGATGGGTAGGGTTGAGGCAAGTAAACTCCAGTAGCATTGCTAATGGGAGCGAACATGCTCTGCATTGAGTTGAGATGATACATATCCATCGGGATTGCGGGTGGCATGTTAGGTCTGGCAAATACAGGGTTATTGACTTCGTGGCGTACACTGACTATACGATCGTCCATTGCTCCGGAGGTCACTAGATTGCCAGATGCTGTCTGTGGTGTGTCCAGATGGCTCGAGCGAGCAGCTAGTCGAGTGTTCAGGGGGTTGTTCACAGGATCCAATGTGTTATCGTACTGGTCACGTTCCACATTACCATTGAAGGGACCGGGTGCCATGGCCGAGCCAAAGTCGTCTGGTCCAGATGTCAATCGTGGATCAAGAGCCATGGAGCCAAAGCTCAGTACAGACTCATGTGGCTTTGAAGCAACTGGCTGCTCGACACTTTGTGGCTCCGATCCGTCACAGCTTGTACTGGAGGCAGCTATCTGAGCATCCGAAGACTGTTCCTGCTGAGCTTCGGTGATGTGAGAAGATTTGAGCTTGCCATGCTTGAAAGCATCCCGACGATATAGATGCGAATTCTCCTTGGTATGTCTCTCTCGATGTCTGGCGTAGAGATCCTGGCGAACAAAATGCCGATCACATCCCTCAAAGTCACAATTGAAGATCTGCTTCGGAGCGTCTGAAGTCGCATCAGCAACTTAACGGAGAATTACACGGCCTTGTACTCACGGTTTAGCTGATGCCTGTACAAATGTTCGGCACGTGAGTAACTTTTGTCGCATCCTTCTTGGGGACACTCATATCTCTTGTCCCTTGGCTTGCTCGCAGTTCTCTTCCTCTTGACAGGCCGGGCGTTGCTACTGTCTTCATCGACATGACTCTCGAGCGGCTCGTTACTTTTGTTCGATGTTTGTCGACGCTGAGGTCTGCTCGCAGATTTCGATTTCATGATACAAAATGAGCAAAAGCAGCTGATTGTGCCGAGGCAGTTTCCAAGACCAGCAATTCATGAGCGAAACTACCGAGATGTACTTGTGTCAGATCAGGCCGTAGGCTGCTCGATTTGTATGTCCAGGCGGCTTGAGAACAAAGGAATATTTGTACGAGTTTGAAACACGCAAGAATGACTGACTATGGTCAATGGTGGCTCTGTGGTAGTTCAAATGGCATGTATCGACCCCGGATAAATGCCCGTTGGAATTGCGGAGTGAGTGCGGAGAAGGAAAGCTTGACGCGGCAGGCCTGAGTTCAGCCAGGAGGGTTCTTTTCAGGGCCAGGATTGTTGTTGACAGCGGGTGCAGACTTGGATGGAAAAATCGAGGACACACTTGACAATGAAGACAAGTTGACGGGACACGACGTGATGTGCGCCCCCATCACGCGCCTGCCCGCTCGACAGCATCGCCAAGCAAGCCGCCTTGAGTCTTGTAGATCCTAATGGCAGGCGTAGGCGATCACGTGGAGAGAGCTATGCATCCTTCTGAAACAGTGACTTTCTAGTTCAATGCTGATGAACTGATGCGTACGTACCGTCGCCGGATGAATTGTATAAAAGCCATGCCTATGCATTCCCGACGCCTGAACCCGTGTAAACCTGCCTGCCCGCCTATGCGCCTTGGACCCGCTGGATGCTGCTGTGTATAAAAGTCAAACCATACGCTTACTTAACGATTCTCAGGCTTCAAGCATTCTTGCTGTAATACTCAGCATGCTGCTTCTCTTGCTCGTCGTTGAGAGTGCTTCCGGTTGGCGTCTTCTTCAGTCCGGCCCAGAAAGCCTCTCTTTCACGCAGCAAGTCATTGCACCATGCCTTGACCTCGGGCAATTCAATCTTCTGAGCGACCCATGAGAACTCGCCAAGGTCGATGCGGCCCTCATGAGAACGCTCGTACTCCATCATCTGGAGCAGGAGCTCAATCTTGTCCACGTCATGAACGAATTTGCTTTCGAGTGTTTGACTGTCCTCATATTCCTGCCACACTGCACGCATCTCCTGGCCCGACAAACCACCGCCGACCTTGCCAAGCAAATCGGAGCATATGTAGTCCATAGTGTCTGCCTCTCTTCTGTTCTTCTCCGACTTCGGAACGCCGTCAACAGGGGTGATGTCGCCAACAAGGGCTTCGGCCATGTCGTGAATGAGAGCCATTCTGGTGCAACGGGGCACATCCAGGCGAGAGGAGAGAGAAGGCGGGCAGAGCATGGTGATGATGGACATGCGGTACATGTGGTCGGAGATAGATTCGCCGTGGTTGATACCGAATCTGCGCCAGCCCTCGCGCTTGGTAGTCTTCAGACGTTCAAGAAGGTGGAAGAAAGGGACGGGTGAAGACGAGTGCTTCTCGAGAGGGGCAAGGGTTGAGAGGACAGTGTCGGGCGTCCATTGCGATGCTTGGCTTGTTGTCAAGAGGCCAGAGGTAGGCTCTGCGCAGCAGGTCAGTAACATGAGCTTTCAGAAAATTGCATGTGACAATAGAGTGAGCATACTGGGCGACGAGTTGGTTTGAACCGCGTCTTCAACAACGCTGGGTGCCATTTCCGTGTCTGGGGATGCTTCTTCGTCGCGTGATGGCCTGGTGATTTTTGACGTGTAGTGATATACTGATGATTGGGCGTAAGGATTGCTAGGTAGGAATTTACTCTCAGGTATCTAGAAGATATGCAATCATTTGACCGCGGCGTTTGGCGCGCCTAAACGCTAAAGTCGTTTTGATCCACGCGGCGAAAGCCGGCCACCAAGAGTTGCCATACACCTGGTAATGCCACCCATACCACCCGCGAGACAGAACAAGAGCAGAGAAGCATTACGGCAGCGTTCCAATCGTTAGAAGGCTCGAGTAGGAAACCATACAGACTGTGGCTAGTCGCTTGAAGTTGATAAAGGGCGAGATAGACGTGAAGTGTTTACTCTTCTGCAGTGGTTCCGGGCGTCGTTACCCCTTGACCGATGTTTACTCAGGCCTTTGTTGATTGGTGCTTCTTGACTTCTCAACTCGAACGGATTCAAGCATCGTGCATACTTGATGATTCACTACTAACCAGCACTACGGAGAAACCATAAACGACTGGCATGTCCCGACCCGAATCAGTGGCTGGATCCGCCTCTACTCCCAGCCATGCACCTAGACCGCCAGCTCCAAAATCACGATCCATGTCACCTTCCAACATTTCGCTTTTTGTATCAAATCTGAAACTTCTAAATCTTGATCAACGACAAGACTGGCCCGATATCACCGTGCGCACTTTTGATACGAAAGATGCACTTCAGAATCAGAAGAAGCGAGTGGCATGCGTTGAATGGTCTCTTTATCGACTGTTCGAGATCTGGGATAGGGAGACTACCCGCGATGTAAGTCAAGATTTATTGTCTCGTCAAGTTACTTTGTGTTTATGTGAGACAGAAATTGCAACCGTTCTTTCCACCTTTGGAACCAATCCAATCTTTGAATCTGCGAGCCGCACTGTTTCGGTGTCTTAATGACCTGAAGAAGAACGATGTTCTGGGCAGGGAAGCCACTCTTCGTAAGACCATGCTGGATGACTGCAAGGGTGACAAGTTCGAAGAAGTTCTGCTCTTGTTTTCTGCTGCTGTTGTTAGGAAACAAGTAGTTTCAACTCGCCGCAAACAGCAGGCTTCAATCGGCAAGAATCTTGCTGTTGCGAGGAACCTGGACAAGCGCGAGTTGAATACAGTTGGCCCCCTTTCCCTTGCCTACCGTGCGTCTCTGACGAAGACTTTGCAACATCGAGTAAATCTGGACCACACACTCAACAATTTCCGCACATCACTCTACGAGAAGACTAACGAGTACCACGAGCGTCACCTTACACTCCTCGAAACGCAAGATGCGACAAAGGAAAATCTCTCGCCGGAGACAGAGAAGTCTATCAGACGCGAACTTCGACAGAACTGGGTTGGCGGTATAGAGGGCTGCGACGCATTGCTGGCAGGAGCCAAACTCGCTTCCTCAGACGCCTATATGGACTCCAACTTCGAAGATCTGTGGCAACACTTTAGACAGGGTACAACTCCTGAGGTGTCTCCAGAAGGTGTTTCTTTGCTCGAGACTCTTCAATACCGTGTAGCTGAGCAGAACGATCGTTTGCGCCTCTGGAGAGCATACAAAGATGTTTTTGAAGACACCAACACACCCGTGAGATCTGTTCAAGCTTCTAGTGTGCCCGATACTCAGGATCGTACGGCTGCAGCTCATGGCTTGGACATCTTCAGAAAACATAAGAGCATCCGTGTGGCACAGACACCTTCTGAGCCCGAAGAATCTCGCATGTTGGCCTCGGAAGTGGATTATGATCGTGTCGTCCAAGACATGAGACAAAGCCTCTCCGACGTCGGCAAGAAGAAGCGAAGCCAGAACAACGGATCTTCATACCACGCAGCACCAAATCTCGATGATAGAACTCGCCGTACGAGCAACATGCCGAGACAGGTACCTGTCCCAGTGTTCCTTGCTGGATCTAAAGAGCCTCAGGAGGACTTCTTCTCGCCGCTCAAACGACCGTTGCTTGTATCGACGAACTCGACTCCCACCACCGTGCGAGATGAACCACAAAAGTCATATCCATTCTTGTCTCGAACTCACAGTCAACCTGTAAACACGCCTCAGACAGTGAGGAGTGAATACATTCCAACCACTGGTCAAACCATGGAAAGTCCATATGGCTCTGTTCTGAGGCAGCCAAGGTTCACAGAGAACAGCCCTAGTGTGCAGAAACTGGAGCAAAGACGTTTTGAAGCATACAAATCAGAATCGCAGGATGATGATGCAGCAACTCCTAGGAATGGATACACTTCTCCGGGCGCAGCAGAAACCAACACAGCATTCCCTGAGCACCCGAGTCCTGCTGCAGACCCTGTCGCATCTCTCGAAGACAAAATCGATCGCATCGATCTAACAGAACCACAAGGACAATCTTCGCCATTGGACTTACCAGACTTCTCACCACCTCAGCTCTCAAGTCCCCCGGCGCCAATCTCTAGACAACAGAGTCCACAAGAGCGTCCCAATCTGTCCGAACGTGCCCGCATGTCCATGGCCTCCTTCCACAGCAGCGAAAACAGCCTTCCTCTGCCGCTGCCTACCCCCGACTCCCTAGATGTAGGAACAGAGACGGAAACAGACACAACATCATCCCGCCGCACCTCCCTCGCCGACCGCGCTCTAGCCTCCATGACCCTAGCCACCAACAACGCTCCTCCCCAACGCCGCACAACCACAGCCAAACCCCGCCCCCGCTCCTCCTTCTTCCCCTCCACCACCGCCGCACAATTCTCCACTCCCATCAAGAGCGGCAGAACATCCTTGGGCGGCACAAGAGATACCACACCTAGAGATAAGTTATTCGAGCAAGATGCAGAGTATGCTAGTGTGTTCAAGTCTAGACCCAAGATTGCAATGAGTCCTGGGTTGAGTCCGCAGTTGGATGAGGACATGGATGATATCGAGGGAGAAGCTGAAGATTTCAGTTTTGAAGATGGAGGTGCTGAGGATGGGGGTGAGGAGAGTATGGTTGGGTTGCAGAGTTCGCCGTTGGGAAAGTTTGGAATGTAGATTTTTAGGGAGGTGAAGATGATGGAGGAATTGAAAATTTTGTTGTACGAGATGAGCAATCTTGGTATGAGATGTATGTTAAGCGTCAATTCGGATGTAATCACTAGAGCAGGCACAAAGGTAGACTTATTCAATTAGTACGTCATCGCCTACGTGTGTTGACCGCTGGTCTGGATTGCAGTATTGCTGACTGAATGCGCAAGTCTGGCGAAGTGATATCCGACCACTTGATCTGACAATACCTCAACAACCACCTTTCCAACCCATCCAAATCCTCTCCTATCCATATTTTGAGGCATAAAGAATGTACTCATGGTATTTTTATAAGAGCAAGGTATGTCGTTATCGAGCAACACTGTTGTCGATGCTGAAATTGCTTGTTAGGGGTATGACCCTGGCCCCACAGTACCACGATATCCGAGATGCAGAAAACGTGATTTCTTGTTTTGCACCTTTTTGCGGTAATGACCTTTCTCAGATGTAGGGGAGATAAAAAAGCATCCATTGATGTGGTCCAGATGCGTCGATCTGATGAAATGTCTTCCCAGACCATAGCCAAACAGATGTTTCTTGTTCAAATCCACATATAACTCGTGGCATGCGGACTTTTCTAGAAAACTCAAAGATACATACCAAAGAAGTACTGTGCTCAAGGACAGTGGTGAAAATATTCAGGACAGCTTCTTGTAATTTGAAGAATAAATATCTATGCTTTACTTTCTTTTTCCCCCCCGAAAAGAAGACGCCGGCCTCCCTAGAGAAAGGGTATGAACGAAGAAGAAGAGGAACAGAGGAGAATGCAGGTGGTGTCAAGGGCTAAGCGACAAAGATACGCCTTGATCCATGCAGCCATAAAGGAAAATGCCATGTACAGGAGGGAAACGCCCGTGACTCCTGTCGCCCGCCATAGTGCAAAGAGACAACGCCAACCGGTCCATGAAGCCCAGACGCTAGGAGAGAAACAGATATGAGAGACTATGCAGCAAAGACTCGGACGTTGAGATCAACACTGCCAGTGGCGATGACACAGCGAATGCTGACTTTGGCGGCTTCGTCTGGTTTCGAAGATCCGTTGGCAGCATCCGCGTTAGCGGCCGCATCCTTGATGACACCGGGTGCCCATCGCATACTGCTGACAAAGTGACCGTGTGCGTCCTCGATAGTCTTGACGCACTTGCCTTCTTGTGACAGATCCCAGCAGCGTATCGTTTTGTCATCGGCGCAACTGAGAAGATATTTGCCGCCTGGGTGGAACAACAGAGCGCGCACCCAGTTGTCGTGGCCGACGAGAGTCTTGATCAATGTTCCCCGAGCGTCCCACAGCTTGATGAGCTTGTCACGGCCAGCAGTCGCGACAAACTCAGCCGAGCTAGTGGCTGGCGGAGCTTTCTTTAGACCGGCCATCGAGGCCAAGTGAGGATATGCGGCTGCAGGAGCAAACGTGCAGCATTCGATGACATGTTCGTGGCCGACAAAGGTGACTTTGGCATCGCCAGATTGAGTATCCCATAGACGAGCAGTCTGATCATTTCCGACGGAGAGAAGCCATCGGCCATCGAAGCTTGGAGCGACGTCGCGTACCCAGTCAGCATGGCCGCGGATAGTCTTGACACAATATCCAGTAGTAACGTCCCAGATCCTGATGGTCTTGTCTCTACTAGCACTTGCCAAGAGGTTTCCGCTCGAAGGAGCACCAGCGGCGCCAGACGGGATGAAGCGTACAGCCGACACACTATGGTCGTGGCCGGGAAGAGTGCGGATATTTTTGTATTCGTCACTGGGATCCCACAGCTTGATGGTCAGATCGGAACTACAGCTGGCCAGAAGCGTGCCTCCGCGCGGACCACCATAATCTATGTCGAGGACACCCTTGGTGTGACCCTTGATTGTACGTTCGAGCTCGCCGAGCTCCCAATCCCAGATTTTGATTGTGGCATCTTCCGAACCTGAGGCCAGAGATGAGAAGACGGGATGGAAGGCGACACATGTGACGGGTTGGCGATGAGATTGGAGAGTATGACGGGCGGGGGATCGTGGCAGCCATGCGGCAGGGTCCTGATTGCGACGCGACAATGAGGTGGGAGTGGCGGTATCGAGTTCTGTTTGGAGGGTGGTATTGCGCGATTCAAGGTCCATTATCTGTTGGAGCATGAGCGCGTCGTCCAAACAAGTCGCGGTAGACGGGCATTGAGTCTCACCTTCTTTTGCAAGCGGACGACACTGGTCCACTTCTTCTCCAGCAGGCCTTCATATTTCTTTCGCGTAGCATCATCGAACGAGTCGCCGATGTTGACCTCTTCACGGAGGGTTTGGGCAGTGTTTGTCAAGCCGGCGGCGGTAAGGTAGGCAATCAGTGACTTGTGGCTATCAGCACATCAGCCAACAGC
The DNA here is from genome assembly GCF_000721785.1 of Aureobasidium pullulans EXF-150. Classification (NCBI taxonomy): domain Eukaryota; kingdom Fungi; phylum Ascomycota; class Dothideomycetes; order Dothideales; family Saccotheciaceae; genus Aureobasidium; species Aureobasidium pullulans. The sequence continues at coordinate 516,019 of NW_021941022.1, forward strand.
TTTCGTAAGAATCGGGAGAGACCAACAGTTCTTCAGCCTGTCGCTGAGTCAAGAGATTTGTCATTGTGGTGGTTGCGCATAACAACTCTGGCAAGCAAGAGCTGGCTGTTGTTACCAGTGGTGGGGCTCACTGAGCAGGAAGCTGCGATGGACGCCGGCGGTGAGGGGGTTAAGAACAACCAGAAAGGGGAAATTACAGGTTTCGGATATGACTTGGATGGAGAAACGAGACAATAGGGAGCACTCAGGGCAAACGATTGGAGGGTGAATGGGTAGTCGAGTCTTGATGGAGAATAGCACTTGTCAACTTGTCGCATGCTGCCCGATGCCGTCAGACGGGAATTTGGCTTTGGGCTTTTGTGTTTGTTGTTGTTGTCAGGCCATCACTACTTTGCGACCGCAATATACATGACGATACTACCACAATTCGTCCACGCTCACAGCGACTGATTCAACTTGATTGAGAAAAGACAGTGCATCCCTGTTTGCCGTCACTTCTCACACCTCGCATCCCGCATTCCGATCATCATTATTCTCCCTCTGGACTGACTACCGACTGGACTTGAACACATCGAAATACCGCCAACATGGCTGAAGAGCAAGAGGATTTCAGCAAGCTGCCATTGCCAGACCGCTTCGTACACAAGAACTGGAAAGTGCGCAAGGAAGGTTACGAAGCCGCGACAAAAGAATTCAAGACTGCACAACCAAGCGACCCCCTCGTCAAGGACTTCGTTGCGGACTCCAACATCTGGAAGGGAGCTGTCGCCGATTCAAACGTTGCCGCCCAAGCTGAAGGTCTTAATGCGCTGAACGCTTTCCTCGAAATCGCTGGCAAACCTGGCTGCACTCGGTGCGCTATCCTTTGCTACTACCCCTCCAATTCAGGCACCTGGCTAATACTCTCTCCTTAGCACGCGCACATCCACAATCCAGCCTATCGTCGAGAAGGGTGTAACAGGTCGTCCCGCCGCGAAAGCCGCTGCCATCGAGGCTCTCCTTCTTTATGTCGAACTCGACATCGCCGACCCCGTCATCGAAGAGCTCATCCCCCTACTATCCGCAAAAACACCCAAGATCATCGTCGCTGCCCTCCAGTCTCTGACTGCCATCTATCACGCATACGGTTGCAAGACAGTCGAGCCTAAACCCATTATCAAGCTACTGCCGAAGGTTTACGGCCATGCAGACAAGAACGTGCGCGCCGAAGCACAAAACCTCACAGTCGAACTCTACCGATGGCTGAAGGAAGCTATGAAGCCCCTCTTCTGGGGTGAGCTCAAGCCTGTCCAACAGACGGACCTAGACAAGCTGTTTGAGAAGGTCAAGGACGACAAGCCGACACAAGAGAGACTGCTCAGATCTCAACAAGCTGCACAAGAGGCTGCCGAGGAGGCAGGCGAGGCCCCGGCCGAAGAAGTCGAAGAGGAGGAAGACGCTGCGATTGACCTGGAACCGGAATTCGAGGCTGTCGATGTAATGGCAAAGGTGCCAGCAGACTTCAGCGAACGCCTCAACTCGTCCAAGTGGAAGGACCGCAAAGAGGCCCTCGAAGAGCTTTTCACCGCTGCCAACCAGCCTGCCATCCAAGAAGGTCCATTCGACGATGTCATGCGTGGTCTCGCAAAGAGTATGAAGGATGCCAACGTGGCTTGCGTTACTGCTGCTGCAAACTGCGTCGAAGTGCTCGCCAAAGGTCTAAAGAAGAGCTTCTCGAGATACCGTTCCACCATCATGTCGCCCATGCTCGAGCGTCTCAAGGAGAAGAAGCAGTCCGTTACTGACGCTCTTGCTGCCGCTTGCGACGCCGTTGTCTCTGCTACCGGCCTTACTGACAATCTCGAGGAGATGCTTGAAGCCTTCAAGCACAAGACTCCTCAGGTTAAGCTTGAGTCTGCCCGTGTCCTCGTGCGCTGTTTGAAGAACCTCAGAGAAGTTCCTCCACCTGCTGAGCTCAAGACCATGTCTGATGCAGCAAAATCTCTTCTCGCCGACTCTCAGGCACCACCGAGAGAAGCAGCTGCTGAGATTCTGGGTACATTGTGGAAAATTATGACCGACCGCAATATGCTTCCTCATCTCGACGGTATCGACGACATCAAGAAGAACAAGATCAAGGAGTATTGTGATAATGCAGAGGTCAAGGTCAAGTGGAAGCCCAAGGCTGCTCCTCCACCAAAGCCCGCTGCTGCTCCGGCAAAGAAGGCTGCTCCAGGAAGACGTCCTGCGCCTGGAGTAAAGAAGGCTGCTCCAGCACCCGTCAGACCTGCTACACCAGAAGAGCCCCCAGCCGCTGCACCACTAGCAGCCCGCCCGACAAGCAGACCTGGAGCCAAGCCTGGTCTCAAGTCAGGTCTTGCGGCTCCTGGATCGAAGATGAGAAAGCCTGGTGTCGCTCCACCAGCTGCTTCTCCCAGAAGAGTTCCTTCGGAAGATGTGGAGATGTTGGACGACCCGCCAACTCCCGCTCCCGCACCGCGCTCAGGGCTTGCAGCACCTCGTAGTCTAGCAGCCAGACCGCTAGGCAAGCCCACTAACTCCTTCAACCAGAGCACAAACGAGCCTCCTCAAGAATACGCTCCACCTCCCCAGGCCGCTCCGTCAGTCTTGAGCTTGGCAGAAAGGTCGGAACTCTCGGATCTACGGTCAGAAGCCGAATACCTCCGTTCTCAAAATAGCGAACTGAGAACGGACAAGATGAGGCTCAATAGCCAGATTCACGAGCTCCAAAACCAAAACGCACAGCTTATTGAGGATCACACTCGTGACGTACTGGGCATCAAGGCGAAGGAGACTCAACTAGTACGCGCTCGCAGCGATGCTGAAGCTGCCGAAGAACGCGCAGCTGGTCTCGCTCGCGAAGTCGACAGACTGAAGCGTGAAGTGGCTCGTCTTGGACGTCTTGAACGCGATAACAACCAGGACGCACATATGCAAAACAACAACTATTCCGAAAACAACGGCGCCAATGGAATGAGACACTACGACACAGAGATGGGCGGCATGGGCCCGCCTCGACCTCAATTCGGCCGCCCAGGCGGTGGCATGTCATACTCATCACAATCACGAGAGCCCAGTGGCGAGAACAAGGGACACTTCGAGACAGCAGGCGGGATTGAGCGCATCACAAGCCCCGTTAGTGGTTTCAGAAGTTCAAACGCGCCATCGATGGACCACTCCAGCAGCGGCCGCGCTAGTCCCGCGATTTCTGGCCTACAACGCAGCACCAGTGGTAGCAGACCTGGAAGCAACTTGGAACAGAGCCATAGTGCAGGTCTGGGCGCAGACTCTGGTATGCAAAGATCGTCGATGTCGAGGACACAAAGCGGTGAAGGTGCTACTGGTGGTGTGGAGAGTTGGAGGCGTGCGGCTGAGGTGACACAAAACCTGAAGGCCAGAATCGAAATGATGAAGGTAAATATTGCCCAAACACCCCGACCACAGAAACAAGACGCTGACCTTCTTCTCTCTCAGGCCAAACAGCAAAGCCTCCAACGCAACCACTAAGGAAGGGATGAACGAATGCTGTACGAATAAGAGCATGGAAAGGAGTATGGCAGGATAGCGCCTTTTTCGCTTCTTCTTCTTTTTTCCTTCTTCGATACCTATGACTTTTTTTTCTTGTCTCCAGTGAAAGGTGCACTTTGGAGTTCTTGTTGTTGCTTTAGAATTTGGTGGTCCTAAGGATCTGGGCGAATCATCAAATCGTCTCTTCACACTTCCTCTTGAGTGTTCCTTCCGCCTATGAGATACGATCTCATCATACTCTCATATCAAAATGTTCCAAGGTTGACCGCCAGACTTTCGTGATCTGCCCTCCTGGGTGTCGATGGCTGAAGTGCTCGCCGAGCGTCATCGGCGTCGCATTACTCTATAAATGAAGCAAGCACCACGGTCTTTTCGCATACTCGCTCCTTCCGAGATCATTCTCATTTCTCTCTGCTTGAGGGATCACGCGCTTTCAAACAGGCTGACGTGAAAACTGTGCAATGCCTTTGTTGATCAGCATCATACGCTCACACTCTGTATCAGGCCAGAACGCAATCGATATAGCAATCTCGAATAAGCCATGCCCACCCATACCGCCATCACGCATAAGAGCCTCCTAGTGAATCCTTCCCAAGTCAAGCAATTCTTTCAATATTCACGTGCCTGATCAAGCAATAGTTCGACCACCGCTTGGCAGAGCAGAAAAACAGAGTTTACGGATAACTTATACTTGGAAAGGTACATTGTTACAGTTATACAAACCTCGAGTACTCTACAAGTACTTTGATACATCCCCAAATGTCCGATGCGTGCATCCGGATTTCTTGATGCTTTGGCTTTTCTGCTTTCGCGCCGAACGCTGCATGTACTGTACTGTACAAGAAGTGTCCGATAAGTCTTGTGTTTTTGTGTTACTTTTGAGTACGAAGATAGCATTTCTGTACCTTTTTGTCAGGAACCGTGTAGCACACCATGCTGAGTCGTGTTTTATCCTCACCCGTTGCCCTCGTGCCCTGAATTCCGAGTTTCATGGATATCGGCACGAGGATAAACAGGGCAAGAGAAGAGAGTGCTTACAGGCTATTCGTGTCGGTCAAAGTGGGACCTGGCAGTAGTTTGGAGCTTGTTGAGGTTTGAACGTCGTGTCCTGGATTTGGTGCATCGCAGCAAACAATACCCGAATGCGCATTGCACTTCCAGTATTGGATAAAAAGAAGATGGAAATTGAAGATCGATGATAAAGAAATAATTTCCTGACCTGCAGCGATAGACTGTCTAGAATAGCAGAAGCCGGTCGATATAACATCCCATCTCCCAAAGGTACCCCGTGTTGACCTTGGTGCACAACATGAACCTCCAGACAAAAAGAAAGAAAATGATAACGCAGTGAGATAAAAAACAAGGTTACAGATAAATTTACTTCATCTGACCGCCCTTTGCTGTACAAGCAACAGCAGACTTGGAAGGTGTGCTGGTGATGGAAATAGTAACAGTGGGCGACGAAGTCACGGTCTTGACGGTGGTGGTCAGGACGGTCATAACGGTCTTTGTGGTAGTCGACTGCTTGAGGGTAGTGGTGACGACGGCGAGAGTGGTCTTGCCGCTCTTGACGGTTACCACGGGAGGTGTGAATGTGGAAGTGGAAGTTGCGACAGCTAGGATAGATGTTAACTTTTGGCTTGCCCAAGATGCAAGAAAAGCAAAACTTACCAGTAGAAGTGATGGTGGTGGCGATGTCGGTCGAAACGGAGGTAGAGGTAATGTAGAGGGACTATCAGAAAGATCAGTAAACAAATCAAGGTCGAGTGGGAATAGAAAGAAAAAGCTTACAGTGTTGGTCTCGGTCAAAGTGGTAGTGGCAACATCGGGAGCACGTCTCTGCAGCTTGTTCGCAGCCTCTCTTCTAGCCTTGCGCTCGGCAATTCTGGCTTCACGCTCAAGAGGTACAGAGCGATCGAACAGACCACGGCGGATCTTGACGGCAGCAGAAGCCGAAGGAGTAGCGGCAGCAGTAGATGAAGCAGAGTCATCGGTCGACAGAGCAGCAGCAGTGATCAATGTAGGAGTAATTGTGCAAGTGGGATCGGGGTACTTTTGAGTTGTGGGGATCGAGCAAGTAGCAGTGATGGTCTTGGTGGTCAAGATGGGGACGGCAGTGTAGGCAGTCTTCTTCAAGGTTGCCGTCTTGGTTGTGACCACTGTTGACTTGGCAGGTGTAATAGTCACGGTGGGCGACTTGGAGCATATTAGTTTGACGATATCAACTTGAAGATAGAAGATAGACTTACCTTGGTCACAGAGGCCACTGTGGTCGTCACAGCAGGCAATGTGGTAGTCGAAATGATTGTTGATGTCTCAGTGACGAGGACAAGAGGTGTCGTTGTTGAGTAGATGGTGACGGTAGGTGTGTATGTAGTGGTTGAAGGCAAGCCAACGTTGAGATAGAAATCACGTTCGTAGGCAATGGGATCAGCATCTCCGTTGTTGGAGATGATCAGAACCGACCAGTCACCAGACCAAAGTTGGTTCTTGTCCATGGGGCATGTTGACAGCTGGGTGGTGTCGTCAGGCTGGAGAGGAGTATCCGTGCATTGATGTTCATCTCCATTTGGATCAACGAGGAGGTTATTTGCAACATCATTGTCACAGCCTTCAAAGAGAGAAGCGAAGGTGAAGGCGTCGGTCGAGCTGATGTTTTGGAAGTAGTTTCCACCGTTCTGGAAGTCGATACCATATGAGACACAAGTTTGTGCGAGCGAACGTGAGCTCAGAAGAGCAGCGGCCAAGAAGCCACCGAGTCTGAATGTAGACATTTTGAATAGCGAAGGAAGAAGTAATACGAGAGTTAGATGCAACGATGGAAGAACCCAGGTCGGGGGGACACGTCTATTAATCTAAACTCATCCTCTGTTTACACAAACTAAGACGGAGTTGCCGCGACCTACCTGGAGCATGGTAAGATCTCGCTTGCCATGCCAGCTGGTCGAAGACTAACCACAAAGCCCGACGACGGTCTCCGTATCACGCTATGGTTCCTGACTTCTTTAGGCAAAGGTGGAGGAAGCACGTTCGGATCGATATTCTTGGATCCTGACATGGGTCGAGCACCGAGTCCCGAGCGCGGTTCGCTAAGCGCGATATAGATGAGACCCATATTGGTCTGGACATTGGGCTTGACAAGCCGCATAAACCGAATGCAGCTTGATTCCCGAGGAATGAAGACCAGAATCGATATCTCGACTCGAGCTGATGGGGTTGATGCCATGATTGTTGGTAGCTTACGCGTGTCTATTGGAAAGCGGCATCGCACAATGATCAATTGTGGTGGAGATGCTTTTCCGGAAGACGAGCCTTGCATGGCGGAAGAAGATGGAAGTTTGGTCTACGGGCCCTGGCATCCGTAACCGCCTGTGTTGACTGCTCGAGAGCACCAACCACGAGGCCAAAATCCATTTCAGGATGCTAAATTGCCTTTCGTATGCGGTGAAGCGATCTTCAGGGTTTCCGCATGTCTCAGCATGCTCGATGACATGACAGCGTTCGCCAAAGGGAAATTCGTTGGCATTCGATATTGGTGCATATCAGGGCTCGGGACAGCGAACGTTGGTTTGACGTGTGTAGAAGCCGGACTTCATGCGGGGACTCCGGACCTTGGAAATCGAGATCTCAATGGCGCGTGCAACACGGACCTTTTTCGCGGTGCGGCTCTGCAAACAAAGCTTTGGTATGTGGCCTAAATCGGATGGGTAGCACAGGACCGATGTCCAGCTGCACTACGAGGCCTCATGGATGTTGGGTCAGGACGAGCGAGCCAGCCCTACCTCGTCGTGCCGGACCCGGAAGAGTCCAGGATTAGCTGTTCCACATACTAATGAGCTGAGATCCAAGAATGGGTGGAGCTAGAAGTGTAAGAAGAGAGAAAGGAGAATTATCTGCATCGTGGTGCATGATGAGGATGTTTATAGGGAGTCCAGCTATAAGCATACCTCATGAACCGAGATTAGGATCCTCATGAGCAGATTAGAGAGAGATCTACACCTACACCAGAAAGCTAGAAGGCGCGAGTGCCTCCATCAGATAGTGCAAGTTAGCTCTCGTATCTGAATCGCGGATGAAAGCCAGCACAGATGCAAGATGCAAGCCACACGAACTCCGAGAACCTGTGGCAAACTCTCTTCAGCCTTGAAGCCATAAAGCCACGAGCTTTTGTGAGGCGTCTAAGATGTCCGATATCCACAAGTCGAGCCGGTGAGTAGTGTCTAGGGCGCGCATTGCTGCAAGTGACGGCAAACATATCCACAGCGTGTCGTCGTCAAGAGCTCGAGAGGTGGGCCGCGCACGGGTTTTCGCATCTTGCCAAGGGAATCCCCGCATGATTGAAGCTCGGACCACGGACCCACGAGCATGCCACGATTTGTGACGTTGCTCTAACTTGTCCTGCGGAGGTCGTGGTCGAGGTCGAGAAAAGCTGGAACAGTGCGAATAATCAAAATGTCAGCCGAGAAAGCACCCATGGATGAGAAGGATCTCCGCATATCTGAGCTATTGGCACCCTACCCAGTAAAGAATGTATGGCCTTACGAAGGCATGCTGACAGGTACTGGCACTCAGTCGCTATTTACGGCAAGTATAGTGAGGTACAAAGGGAGATGCAGTGCACCTACGGACAACGGGCTATTTAGGTATGTGCTGGTGTAATACACGATATAGGAACAGGCGCTGCCGTCTTTACTGATGCTGTCGGAATTGCTGCTCAGAATACCACCTTGTGTGTTTCAAGCTACCGTGATCGAGAGTAATATGCACGAAATTCTGCTCGCACATACAATTTCTTCAGGCCAATGCAATCGATCAAATGCGAAGCTATCAGATAAATTTGGCACACCACGGTGTTGGCATCGAGTCACTGCACGATGAGGAAGCTACGCCTCCCCCAAAGCCGAGTCCGACGCAGGCATGCGACTACGGTACATGAGTACGTGCTTACCATGCATCATGCAAAAGCTTAGCTCTTGCCATAAACCTTCCTACGCGTCAGATCGGCCCTTGCAGGAAAAACTCCTATTGGTCAATTCATCTTCCGTCTCACCACACATCATGATCTTGTCGCTCCTTCGGGCCTGTCTAAGAATCCTAAACGAGGATCACCTCTACACTTCGCATCGTTACATGCACAGGTACATGGCAGCAATGAGGCTCCCGGGAAGAATGTCGACCGCCGAGTTCGTTCTGGGAAATAGGCCGCTTCGCTTCCATGCCGCTCTCTGCCCTGCCCCAACATCAACACCGCCATCAGGATGCAAAGTCAAATACTCCGAGACCTACAATTCTGTCTGATCCTTGCTTAAGCCGCCTAGGATCCCGGGAGTCGATCTAGCGCCATCGGGATGTCCAGCATAGCTCGTGTCTTTTGCTCACCGGAAGGGCTCGTGGTGGTCACTGCCAATGTGGAGAACGAGCTGATATGCAATATTCGGTTTCTGCTAGTCTAGTCATGATCAATCTTGGTCTAGAGCTTCGCGATTGACCTGTTCGCCTCCATGTGGAGGGCGTTTCGCGGGTGTGTTGTCTTGGTTCTGACAGCCGGTATTGGATGAGGCCAATATATATACGAGCCTCGACCGACATGTCAAGTCGGACTATATCCTCATCACTCGTTCAGACTTCTCAAACTCCCTCAATCGTTCTCGCACCTTTCTATTCTCGGCCAGATTATCAGGGTTCCTTACTGATCAACTCGGCTCTGATTGCCCAACATGCATTTCCAGAAGCTCAGTGGGCTCTGCCTCTTGGCATTCGCCTCAGTCTCATGGGCCGATGCCGTACCTGAGGGTCGCTACCTATGGGGAGCTGACCGTATGGGCAAGATGGTCCGTCGAGCAACCACAAAAACTTCAACCACATCGACCAAAGCGTCTACCTCTTCAGTCAAGGCTTCATCTACCTCTTCTGTCAAGGCTTCTTCAACATCATCAGCATCATCAAAAACCTCTTCTGCCACTGTGATCTCTGTCTCAAGCAGTACCCCTGCTTCCTCAGTCAGCAGTGCATCGTCGTCAACTTCGTTGGTGGCTGATGCCGCGTGCACCAATGGACCAAACTCTCGTCAATGCTGGAGTGGCGGATACAGCATCAAGACAGACTTTGATCTGAAGCACCCTACTACAGGAAACACTGTTACCTACAACCTTGAGATCACTAACACAACATGCAACTTCGATGGCAATGGCGACATGCAGTGTTACCTCATCAACAATCAATTCCCTGGTCCCACCATCACCGCTAACTGGGGTGACCAAATCGTCGTCAATGTCAAGAACTCTCTTCAGAACAACGGCACTGGTATTCATTGGCACGGTATCAGACAGCTCAACAGCATGGGATCTGATGGCGTCGGCGGTCTTACTGAGTGCCCTATTCCTCCAGGCGCCAGCAGAACATACTCGTTCCAGGCAACTCAATTCGGTACTTCCTGGTACCACAGTCATCACTCATCGCAGTATGGTATGGGAATCACTGGTCAGATTGTGATCAACGGTCCTGCAAGTTCCAACTACGACATTGACCTTGGCCCTCTCCCAATCAACGATCTCTACTATGGCCTTGCAAACAACGTGAACGAGGTTACACTGCACAACCTTCAACAGAACCTGCCTCCCCCAGATGGTTCCAACATTCTCGTCAATGGTAAGGGTAAGAGCGCCAACGGTGGCTCTTACTCCCAGATGACCCTGACCCCGGGAAAGAAACACCGACTGCGATTGATCAACACTTCTGTTGATAACGCTATCCGTGTTAAGCTTGATGGCCATAACTTCACTGTCATGTCCGCTGATTTCATCCCCATTAAGCCTATCACCGGTCAGAACTGGCTTCTACTCGCTGTCGGTCAGCGATACGATGTCGTCTTCACAGCCAGCCAGGGTTCCGGAAACTACTTCTTCCGCGCCGAAGTCGCCACTGACTGCTTCAGTGGAAACACCGGAAAGGGACGTGCCCTCTTCACCTACTCAGGAACGACCGCCGCCGAGCCCACCGACAGCAACGAGGCTGCCCCCACCAATGGCTGCACTGAGCTCAACACTGTTCCTTACTGGACTCAAGCTGTTGACCAGAGCCAATATGCCTCTCAAGTTCAGACCCTCAACACTGGTGTTGCACCCGGTCTCACTACCAACGGGCAGAACTTTGCGCTCTGGAACCTGGACACCCGCGCCATGATGGTCAACTGGGACAAACCTACCGCTGAATATGTATTCGAGGGTAACACCAGCTATCCCGATCCCTACGCCGTCCTCGAGATCCCCACAGAGGGTACATGGACCTACTGGCTGATCCAAATGGGCCAGCAAAACCCACCTCTTCCTCGTACGTTCCACAATTTACCCAGATAAATCGTCTTTGTACTAATCAAGCTTTGTTTAGATCCCATCCATCTTCACGGTCACGACTTCTTCGTCCTGGGCTCCGGCGCTGGCGTATTCGATGCCTCAACCGCTGTTCTCAACTTCGCCAACCCACCCCGCCGTGATACCTCCATCCTTCCCGGTCTTGGTTGGCTTCTAATCTCCTTCCCTGCCAATAATCCCGGTATTTGGCTCATGCATGTACGTGCCTCTTATACACCTCCTAAACGTCCTGAGGTCATAGCTAACTTGATGTTTAGTGCCACATTGCATGGCATATCTCTGAGGGTCTTGGTGTTCAATTCATTGAAGCCAAAAACTCTATTGTCATGCCCGACAAGACCGCCTTCAACTCACAGTGTGATGCGTGGAGGTCTTACTCCAAGAACATGCTTTATCCTCAGATCGACAGTGGTCTCTAGATGCCTGTTTGCTTTACTGTTTCTTCTAGAAGTGAAAACTGTATCGGAGGGCTTTCAGTAATTTGGCTTGGTTGCATGATTGGCTTTTCGTATTCCTTTCTGTCTGGCTTCTGGTGGTCATCTCTCATTGAGATCGATAGGAGTTTTTTATTGTCGTTCTCGAAATCTTATAGGTTGAAATAAATACCTTTCTTGACATTTTTGCCGTTTCCAGCATTTTATCTCTATTCGGGCTCAATCTTTTGTCAGATTTGCGTTTTTACCTGAAAGCTTCGATTTTGACGTGTGGCATTTGCAAGTCAGCTGCTATCATTCCCGTGAATTGCTGTTAATCTTCCAGGACGGGATCTTTGATTGCAGGTGAATCGTGATCTTTGTCTTCGCTGTGGTCGTGTATGGTGTCCATCTGCACTTCTGCCAAGGCTAATGCTAGGAAGTCGCTTTGGCGTTCGTGCATCGTAACGCCCGTCCTGCGTCTCAACCAGGCGGCTACCACTGCGGCTTGGTATGCATGACAAGAGTTTTCATCGAAGTGAAAACATCACCCTTGCGACCATTCGCGTTTTGTTCTCCAAGGTTGACCGTCCCGAGTCATCGTCAGGCACGGGCTTGCGCTGCAAAATCGCCGAGAGGTGGAGTTCTGAAGACGGTTGACGATCCACCACGGGAGTCGAAATGATCGTCGTCCATTCTCCGAGATCGACATGAAGTCAACCATCCACAACAACAACGATGCTTCGTCCTGTTGAGTTTTCGTCCATGGTTTGATCTTGCTTGAAACACTGACGGTGTGGCCGTGGTTGTTCTGGAAGGATTATGCTGCTACTGAACACTGGGAATGATGTCGTCGGCCAAGTTCGACAGGGCGAACACCACGACGACATGACCTTTGGACTCGGTTATCTCGGTTCTCTTCCTATGATCACTGCATCTCACTTGTTCTCCACTTGTCAATATGGGTACGCAATTCAGCTCCGGCACTACAAACCTCAGCCGCCGAGCGCAAACTACAATCGTACGCAGCAATGGCAGATCGCTATGATGCCTGCGTGCCGTACGCGCCGTAGAAGGAGCACGGTTCTCTGCTGCCGAGCAACTCTTTTTCCCTACCACGAAAAACGGAAATACGACCAGTCAAGGATCCCGAATTAGAAATAGGCAGCCCGCAGTCACTCTGCCGCGCATAGCACCTGCTACTGCAACTTTGCCAACCTTGATCTGCCTGTTATGCATGACCCTGGTAAGTGCTAGTGAAAAGATCGAACAGCTCTTCAAGTGGAACTCTGGATGTCCGGATACGGGTCTGTCCTTCATGCTTCCATGACGATCTACCATAGTTGCCATCCCGAAGCGTTCTCTGCCCTGCGAGCTATTCTACCTGCTTGAGGAACATAAGTAGACATGTGCTCACCGCGTAGTTGATCCATGCCCTTGTAAAATTGCCATTTGTCTTTCGTTCTATACACCCAATCATTGTACATCATCAAGTTTACTCTACATATACTCTCGCTTAACATGAGATCAACATCCTTCTACACAGGCCTTGCTGCCATCTCTCTTGGTTCTGGTCTCGCCTCTGCCCAATGCCAAGTCTATGGTATTGACTTTCAGAGTGGCGGTTCCTACTTTCAAAACAGCGAATTGACGGATCCCTTCACACTGGTACAAGAGTTCTCGGGCTGTTCAAACGATACCGCAAACGTAAGAACCTGAAGTATTCAATAGATTTAACCTTTCCTAATCCGAGCTCCAGAACATCTTTGTCGACCCTAATGGCGACCAATATCAATGTTCAGACACTCCTCTGACGCCAGACTATGAACCTGAGACTGTTACTTGTAGTGACTGGCCAAAGGATAAACTCTACTCTGGAGACTGGTCTATGATTGTAATCAGCAACAACGGCGATGCTGATCCTATTGCCTTTCAAAGAGATTTCAGCCTCTCAGTCGGCACACCAACGACCATTACCTACACACCCACAGTTACAGCCACAGATGTCGAGACCAGCGTCAGCTCAATCATCAGCACGATTTCCAGCACAATCACCACAACTCTGGTTCCCAAGACGACGACAAAGAGACAACTCATCGCATTTGCAAAGCCCACTTTGTTGTCCCATCCTCTCAGTATCCAGGTCGTCACCAAGAACCTGTATACCGTGACCAAGACAAGATACCAACCCCACGTCACTCAAACAACCGTGGAAGCCAACCCATCTTGTGCATCACCCACGCCCAACTGGATCGCCGACCCTATCGCCCGCATCGAAGTCACCATCATAAAATCCGTATTCCAAAAGCTCAGCAATTCTGCAAAGTTCAAGCGCGGTATTTCCGAAGATGCAGAGGCCAAGCAAAATTTTGTCGCCGACAGATCTGCTCGTTTGCAACAAGCTCATGGCTTGGAAAAGAGAGCACCGGATGCTTCCATCAGCACCGTCACCGCGACAAACACTGCCGAATACGTCACGTCCACAACTACCCAATGGACCACTGTGACTTCGACATTCCCTACTACTTTACTGTCTACTATGTATGTTTTCCCCTCCTCCTCCTCCTCCCTGATCTAACTCCATCTCAATATACTGATATATTTACTAGTACATCCACACCCCCCACCGTAACCGTAACCCGCGCCCTCCTTGATTTCGCCGCTCTTCAAACTCTGATCCAAAATGTAATGCATGTGACAATCACGGATTATGAAATTGCCACCGAGACGCAAGTGAAGAGTGTACCGTGGACCGTCACTGTCACTTCCACCACTACACCTGCTGTTTGGGCTGCTCAATGTACCAATGGTGGTGGAAAGATTTGGTAGAGGAGAGGGAAAGAGGAAGGATGGAGAGCAGGGTTTGGAGAGGTTTGATGGAGGGAGTAGAACATATTGGTTTCAATGGATAGACTTTTTCTTCTTCTTGTTTGGGTTTGAGACTGGGAGATGTTGGTCGTGTTTCTTTGGTTGGGGTGATTGACATGATTGAGCAGGCTGAAAAAGCAATAGTGAGCAATCTTCTGAATGCTGGTTTGTGTTGAGCATGGCTATGAACAATTGCTTCCCTGTCCCGTTTCCTTGGTGAAAACCAACCAACGCCTCGCTATAATCAGTGTGCATGTGCCTTCCTCCCTTGTCGCCTATCCATTCCGACTGCCATGATCATCAGAGTTTCCGATGCAATCTCACTTCCCAATCTATGCCTTTGACCTCTTACTCTTCCTCTTTCCCATCTTTTCAAATGCTTCTTCCGGAGGCTCATCATCCGCCTCCTTTGCCCTCTTCTTTCCCTTTTTCTTAGGAGCAGCTCCATACTTTTCGGCAAGATTGTCCAAGAAGTCTTCACTTCTACCCTTGTTGCGTTGTTGGATCATTGCAGCTAGGGATGATAGATCTCCTTCTCCTTGTCCTGCTTTGGCTTTTCCTTTTCCTCTGTTGCCCTTTTTGTCGAGACCGAGTTTCTTTGCATGTTCGTCTGCTTCTTCGTGTTCTTCCTTTGCAGCAGCGATACGTCTATCGATGCTCTTCTGCGATTCTTGTGTGAACTTGACATGCGCCTCCACATCCTCCTTCTCAATAGCTTCATGGATAATCCCCCTGAATCTCTCTTCATCAACAGCAGGATTAGACACCATAACTTGCTGATAAACCTTTCCCATATCGCCCTTGTATTTGGTGTATGCGGCTAGCAAGGCTTCTTTTTCTTCATCACTGCCTTTGTATTCTGCGGTGAAAGAGGTGATTGTGTCTTCTGTGACGGCATTGGCGAATTGGGCGCGGTAGAAATCGCTCCAGTTGAAAATGTCGTCGTCGATGTCGAGGGATTCGTCCGTGCGGCCTGTGTTGTCGTAGCGGGTGCGGCGGCGTTCGTCGCTGAGGACGGCGTAGGCGAGGGCGATTTCTTGGAATTTGGTGTGGGCTAATTCTTTATCTGAGGGGGCTGCCTTGTCTGTTTGAAGTGATTAGTGGGAGAAAGGCATAAGTGAGCAGATGGTAGAGGGGTGTTACCTGGATGCCATTTCAGAGCGGCTTTGCGGTAGGCGGATTTGATTTGGTCTTGGGTTGCTGTTGTTTGGATGCCGAGGACTTCGTAGGGTTCGACGGTTGGGGGCTCGTCTAGCTCGAGGTCGTCGATATTGGTAGCCATGATGCTGATGTGTTGGTGTTGTAATTGTCAATCGTAAGAGAAGCAAAACAGCTTCAGAGTCTCAACGCGTCGAAAGTCAAGATGACGCGCTCGGACACGAAACCAATTTGACCAATCTCGAGCCTCGGCATCAAACAAAGTGACGAAAGCGACACAAGATCACAGTCACAGCTCTCTGTTCTCTCACTTCCAGCCCTCCCACTCACAACCGAAACAATGACCCAACACACCCACCAAGACTACATGCGTCTCGCCCTACTTGAAGCCCGCAAATCCCCTCCCAAACCCACAAACTACTGCGTCGGCGCCATCCTCGTGTCCCCTTCCTCACCCCACCCCATCCTCGCAACAGGCTATACACTCGAACTCCCCGGCAACACCCACGCCGAACAATGCGCACTGCTCAAACTAGCCCAAAGCATGAATATCTCAGAGGAACACGTGGGCTCCATAATGCCTGAAGATACAGTGCTGTACACAACAATGGAACCTTGTGATTTGAGGAATAGTGGGAATCTACCTTGTACGGAAAGAGTGCTGTTGACGACGAGGAATAGTGGGGAGCACAAGGGGGTCAGAAAGGTTTATATCGGGGTCAAAGAGCCTGAGAAGTTTGTGGGTGAGAACAAGGGGAGGAAAAAGCTGGAAGATGCTGGCGTTGAGGTCATACATGTGCCGGGGCTTGAAGATGAGATTTTGAACGTGGCGACTGCTGGACATGTACAGGCAGAAGCAGAAGAGGAAGAGCAATGATGAATAATATTTCCTGATTATCTGCTAGTCATACAGTGTCATGATGGGGAGTCTCGAGACGTCTCTAGTTGCCTCTGGCAGCATCCTCCTCCTTGTTCTTGGGCACGCTGATGATCTTGGGAACTGTGACCGAGTTGAGGTTGCGGAATGCCTGTAAGGAAGAAAGAATTAGCAAATGTCGTTTGAAGATACCAGACTTGGAGGCTGAACAAAACGAAGCGGTTCTCACCCGCCACAGCCATGTCCACCAGACAAAGCTCCACAGGTAGAAGATCCAAGCCCATGTATAATTTGCCCACCACAACGGATTCAGCAATTGGATAAAACTTACGTTTGCGACGGCACCGTCGGGAAGCTTGCCGTCCCACTTGTCCTCGACCTTGGTAATCTTGCCTCCCTCGTGGAAGATGTTCACCACTGATGAGATGGTCTGTTCCTTGCCGATACCCTTGACGACGTAACGGGTCTTCATGTTCATGCTGATGGGGTTGCCAGATGATGTGACCTCGTGGCTCAATCTCTCAATCTCGCTGAATGCTGACTGAAGACCGTACTGCGGAGGGATGCTGTATTAGCCTTGATAAGACGAGACATGAGGTGAGGAGTTACCTACCCACTGTGCCTCGTACTGCTTGCGGCCCTGAGCAATGGTGATGGGGTCCTCGAAAACACCGTCATCCTTCCAGAGCTGCAGCTTCTCAAGACTGGGGCGGCCGGCGAAAAGATCAAGAACACTGCCAACCAGCGTCTTCTGATCACCCTCAAGACTGACACCAGGTGCAGTCTTGATGTTGGTGTTTTCAATGTTGAGTCCGGAAGACATGGCTGCTGTTTGCGTCTGGTTCAAAGGTTGAGTTCTTGCGAATTGTAGGCTTGCGGGTCTGCTGAGGATGTTTGCAGTTTGTTGAATGTAGCGAGGAGTAAAAGGACGCATTTGGTTTGGGTTTTGTAAGAGAAGAGGTGGAGAGGAAAGGGACGAAGGAGTTTGCTGTGTTGCTCGGATTGCTTTCAATTGACAGCTGCATAAACGGTGTGGTCACAGTGACTACATTCTTTACCTTGATGTCATGCGGGGAGGGCTTGTGGAGATCCTTCGCGGCTCAAGAGGGAGCTTGGACCCTGTCTCGGAACAACCACCGTGTCGAAGAAGAACCCTCGGGACGTGATTGGGGGCAACAGGCAGCTGGTTTATGCTCTTGCGTGACTTTGACACTATTGTGCGTGTTACATATGAGAAGCGAGATTAGAATGTCGAAATGACCTCGGAATACACAGCAGAACATGTTTTGACAGAGACAACGACCACAAGCCAAAGTTTCAAGTCAAGGTCCCGAAGTTCTCGTCGCTGAGACATAAATTTTTGACTCATCTCTCAGAGGGATGATGAGTTGATCGATGAATTCTCGCTTGAAATCATCGTTCCGCAAATCAGCTCCTGGATGCGCGAACCAACTTATGCATGCAGAGATGGCATTATAGAAGGCTTTTGTCATGTTTCCCTTCTCTTGTTCGACCCAATTGTTGACTGTGACCAGATCAGCCATTCTTTGGTCTCCAGCTGCTGGACTTTGAGAAGAAGGGAACGGCTCCCTGGCGAATATCTCCAAGAGCATAATACCAAGTTTGAGGAAGGCGTATTTGTCGTCAACAGCCATGTGTGTTACAGTCACGCCCATGCCGCCAGGGTTTGCTTGTAGAGGACCAACAGCAGGGCTCAAGTAAGTCTGCCGTATGAAAGGTCGCTCGATATCTGCCGCATCCAGAGATGTCGCGCGCTGTACAAAATACACGTCTTCGGATCGCCATTGACCACTAATCCAAGCAGTCGAACGCAGCTGGAGGAAAGATGAGGCGATTGTCAACCCAAGGAGACAAGCTTGGAAGCTATTGAAAGGCTTTTGACGTCTGGTTCCCGTAGGAGGTCTGGAGATAACGTCTTTGAGGCTTGTGGAACTTCCTGAACGGTGCTTGTACAGATCCTGCAGCTCTTGTGATAGTGGATAGTCTCTTAGTAGTCGTTCCTGATGGTCCACACAGAAACCAGCACATTTCTGAGACCGCGATCCCTCCATTGCGATGCAAAGGCAACCGACCGTTGGCAGTTTGGTGACATCTATCTGGGGTGTCGCTTGCGAGCTCGCCTCAAAAGCCACTCTGCTTTGGACAACAGCGGCAGTCCCATCGTCATGCAGCACGTGTACCTGAATGCTACGGTACACGGACGGGGACATAAGATTAGGTATGGTTAGGTGGAAGGCGACGCTGTCCACCGAATCCGGTTCCTGAAAATTCGAGTGCGGTATCTGGACTCGTGGCTCCAGCATCAGATTGACGACATGGCTTGCATGCTGTGAACATGTCCAAGTTCCACTAAGGACTTTATAGAGTCGTTCTGCGCCCTTCTGCACGTGGTGCAATGGTGTACTGAAGGCTTTTCTGGAACCTTTGGATCTCGCTTTAGCCAGCTTCTTGCTCTTTTCAGTAAAAGACTGAAGTTGTCTGTTGTGTTGCATCAGAGCCTCAAGCAGTGGCTGTATGCGTCTGCCCTTGTGACTGAACTTCAACTTCTTCTGAAACTCGTAGGTGTGTAGAAACGATTGAGGAGAACGACGGGGCAAGCTTTGCTTTGGCTTGTGAGAGGTCACCAAAGCCTCCAGTTGCGGACCTGTAACCTAAAGAATAAGCCATCGTTCTCGCAGTATAACATCATTGATATCACATACTTGACCCTGCCTCTGTATGTCCAATATCATAGCTAGTTGCTCCATGTCATCGAATATTTGGGCCACAATAATACGGAAGGACTCATAAGCTGTTCCCAGCTGTCGTTGGAGCTTCGTGTTCAATTGAGAATCCTTCCACAGATCGCCGTAGCCACGTGTGATCATATCATCCAGTTCATCTTGGTCAGTAAGTTCAGTCAATAGGTATTGCAGAGTCAGGCTGAACTCCGTGTATTGAACAAGAAGTATGATCCTGTACCGAGATGCTTCTTGTTCATGGTTGAAGAAGCGCTGGAAGGGTCGAAGACCTGCCTCGTAGTGCTCAAATGCAGAGATGAAAAGTGGTACGACCGCGAGAACAAGGCCAGCTACTTCGAGGCCGGACATGCTGCCACTTGACCAAGGCTGTTGTAATTTCGAAGAAACGATATTTGGACGGAAGAAGTACTGACTCTTGAGAGCTTACCCTCCAGCGCTTACTCTCCGGGGCTGAGTCGTGGAGGAGCGCGGTGTACATGCAGGCGTAAAAGCGCCACTATCGATAGATGCACATGGAACGACATGCAGTATAGGTGCAACGTAGATTTTTGTGCTTCCGTCGCGTCCTTGTAGACGTTATATCCAGACAATCAACAAACATTCGAGAAGGCTCGTTCAGAGTCTTCAACAAGATCTCGTTCTGCGTGAGTTAGGAAGCGTCATTGTGGAAGGAGCAGGCCCTAGATAGCGACGCGCTGGCAATGCAACGCCACAATGCAGCCAGCTTGCAGGATGAGTTCATCTCACTGCCCGGCATTCGTTTAGAACCCGTCCTTGCGCAGCACGAGACCTCTTTGCCTTTCACTTCCGGACTCTTGTGTATTTCGTTCACGATAACTTGTTCACCAAACGAAGTGTGAACGGGTGAAGCATCGTTACAAAGCTGCCCGAGCGATGAACACACTTGGCGGCGCGACAGAAGCATGTCTGCATGCTTTTGGTCTTGTCAATGAGCGGCTCAAAGATCAACCCGAATCTGGTGTCATCTTGGACCTCCAAGAAGAGCTCGACAGAGTCAGAGTGTGGGCAGGAAATCTGGGAGCTCTCGCAAAGGGTCATAGCGCTCTCGAATGGCGGCTTCGTGATGCGGATCTTATCCGCTCAACCATTCTTACGCTCCTTGGTCTACTGCGTGAAACTCTTCTACGCAGTCAGCATTCCCTCAACTCATATCTTAGCAAAGTTAGCAGCGCAACTTACTTGTCCCAGTCGTCGATACACAATCCAAATCAGGTGCGATTGTAGCCATCTCTAGCAATGATGCCTCCGACGCTATATCTTTACCATCTGACGACGAAAGTGACGCACCTGATTCAGCAGCCACTGCGACAGACTCTCTTGTGCTCACTGTTGTGGAGTTGGTGAACAGTCTTTACCGTTTGTCGTTCAAGATTCGAAACTCGAAAACACGACCGTCAAGAGCCAGATTTTACAAAGAGATTGATCTTGAGTCCGGTCTGGAGCTATTTGACGATTTCTATGCCGATATTGACCGCGACCATGTGTTTGAACTTCTTGGAAATCTGCGAGCAAGTTCGAAAGCTATTGACAACGACGAGACGTTACTAGACCGGCTGCACCGAACCAATTGTGATTACGACTTCAGTACGAAGATTACACGGACAGACGTTCTTGTCTCTGATAGCAAACTCATCGCATTGAGGCTGGCGACTGCCAATACTACACGCCGCAGAAAGTTCCGATACTGGTCGAAGCATGCGGATAAGTTGGCGGCTACTGAAGAATCACCACAGGCACATCAACAGTTTCAGATAGCTCATGATGGAGCACAACCCGGTGAGGGATCCAAGAAAATCAAGCCTGACCAGCGGAGTGACCTAGAGAAATCCATCTATACCACAACTGAAGCAACCGAGGTCATTACAGGGATTAACGTTGCAGGCTTGGAGACCGAATCCGTCGCTTCCATTGCGACCACAGCACAAGATCTCGAAGGCCACGTCGTCAGCTTGCCACCGCCACCCAAACTGGCCTCAGAGGGTAAAGATTTCGTATGTCCTTATTGCCATGTGCTTTGCCCACCACGACATGGGTCTGAGCGTCTCTGGAGGTACGTTCAAACCAGTGTATGGGCCTCTAGAGCCTTCGTACCCGTTTCCTTGACTGGGCATGACTGAAACCAAGGGGTAGAGCACATGTGATCCGGGATCTAGAACCCTACGTCTGCACTTATGCTGACTGTTCTTCTGGAGATCGTCTTTATGATTCACGAGCCGATTGGGTGGATCATGAAAACAAGAAGCATCGGGGTGTATGGAAATGCGCTCTCCACAGTACCCTTGCCTTTCTGACAGAGGCGAGCCTGAAATGTCACCTAGGACAAGACCATGCCATGACACAGGATCAAGTTGATGCATTGTCTCGTATATCTGGATGTACTACAGAAGACGAGCGAAAAGAGTGTCCAATCTGTCTCGAAACGGTCAGACAAATACCCAACTTCGTTCTGCATCTCGCAAACCACATGGAAAGGATTGCGACGTTCTCTCTTCCAAGAGATCTGATTTCCGACGACGGACAGTCAGCGAAGTCCAATGAAGCCGTTCCCGAAACAGGCAGTGACATACTCACACAGATATCTGGCTCTGCCGACGATTCCGAAAGTGAAGCTGCTTCGGAAGTTTGGCACCGTTACTCTGGCCGGAGCCATGCTGTGGAGGGCTACCAGATCGGCTGGATCTGCGCTCTGCCGGTCGAAGCTGACCTAGCAGAGCTTATGCTGGACAAGATTCACGACGCGATACCCCTGCCAGCAGATGACGACAACATCTACACCTTTGGACAAATTGATGTGGATGGTGAAGGGAGATTTCATAACGTAGTCATTGCTCGACCGCCTGGGGTTGGTACGGGAAGAGCTGCTGCGGCCACGGTCGCCAATGACATGCGCCGCACATTCACAAACCTCAAATTCTGCCTCATGGTCGGAATCGCTAGTGGTATCTGGAGCCCAGAAGTCGATGTCCGACTTGGCGATGTGGTCGTTGGCGCACCCGACGACAACGGACCTGGAGTTGTGCAATATGACCATGGCAAATACATGCAAGGAAAAGATTTTGTGCATAGAGGGATCCTGGACAAAGCTCCAAAAGTGTTACGCGCTGCTGTCAGTGTCGCAAAGCAAGTACGCCGGAGAAAAGCGTTTCTTTCTCATCTTGATGATGAGGACGTGAAGGAGCTGGCACCACGTCCCACCGACGACATTCTCTTCGAGGCTGCTTATACTCATCCCGATGGAGCTCGCTCATGCGCCGGTTGCGAAGTGCAAAGGAAACAGAAACGACCCGAAAGACGCGATCTCGTACCACTAGTTCATTACGCTACTATTGCTTCAGGCAATGGCGTTGTTAAGGATGCCCTCTTTGCAGACGATGTCCGTCGCAAGCATGGCATTCTATGCTTTGAGATGGAGGCCGCTGGTCTTTATAACTTTCCTTGCCTTGTCATTCGTGGTATCTCGGATTATGCGAATACGCATAAGAGCGACGATTGGTATGCCTACGCCGCTTCCACCGCCGCAGCATATGCCAAAGAACTGCTTAAAGTGGTTCCATTGACAGCAATTTCACAACTTCCTTCCATAGGTTAGTCGGCATCGTCCGTATCAAAGAGCTTCTTCAGCATCGTCACCAACGTCACCTGACGCCCTTTGGGAAACAAGCATTGGCTGGTGCCATACCCTTCCACTCCTTTGTTCACAGGTCCTGAGTCGGTTCTGCAGAAGGTAAAAGACCACCTCGTACTGCACAGTGATGACATATTGCCATATATCGAAATCCTTCTGAAGTTACTCCCCAGCTGACCCATTCAACACACTTAGCCTGTCGCTACCATGTGTACGTAGACATCTCAATCTTGGAGTCCAGCCCTGTTCCCATCCAATGTATTTGACATACCATGACGCAGCTATCACTTCTCTGTACCCACCAACACAGATCCGGAAAATGGTGAACCACAACCTCATCCGTCATCCCATCATCCCACCGGAGCAACAACGAACAACCACGAACGCTTCTACACCCGAATGACCTCGCCCAACTCACCGGGCACGTTTGCACATCACACGGGCTCACACCTTTCTCCCGGCACACAAAAGCCGCACCAGTAAACTCTTCTGAGACAGGGCACATCTAGGGCACACCTCGGTATCTATATATTGATTTCTCGGGTGCTAAGATAAGGCTCTCGGAGGTTTCTGATTGTTTTGGTTTGGGTACTTTGGTACTTCACGGCAGTGGACAAGCCACGATTTGCAGATGAACTCGTGGAGATGATGGGTTTGCGGGTGGGAGCCGTGGATTGGGCAACGGGTTTGGGATAACGGTGTTGGCTGAAGGTTCATGTGGTTGAGAGATGTTCGGCGTGTGAGGCTTGGGATACGAGAGATGCTGATAGCGTGGTGGTGCAGCGTCTACAAGTCTAGCGAGATATCACAAAGGAGGTCAAATGTCGACAAGTGAATAGTAGAAGTAGAAGTGACTGCAGTATAGAGAAGCTATTGCAGCATAAAGCATGAGATTAGAGCTACAGAAAGTAACAAAGTCTATCGAGGCATCGGATCCTTTCCCGGGAGGTCCATATGAGACCAGACATTTATCGCATGAGTGCCCGAAAGTCCAGCCGGCTACTGTTGAACACAGTATAAACCTTAGGGTGTTCACTGGCAGATTGCCATCCACGAGAATCGCGGTAGTGATCTTGTCCTCATGAACCTACAAGTTGAGCCGAAGGCGCAAGCGGTAAGAACAGATATATCCTAGCAATAAGGGCAAGTATTCCGTGTGATAGTAAGTCGAGGCGTGAAGTGCAGTGCAATGCTCAAATAGGGTTGTGGAGTCGGCATGTTTTTGTGTATAACCGTTGCGGAAAAAAACGTCGACATTTAAATACGTCTCGGCATGCAGTATAGGCTACTCCGAAGCCACATCGTTTGTTTTTCAAGATTGCTGTGCAACAATTGCCATGTCTTGATCATTTTGGAGTTCTGCAATTGCCATGTTAGAAAGAGAGTTGAAGATGAGTTTGGTGATGTCCTAATGTATAAGTCGAGACCTGGACAAGATGCCAAATTAAATAATGATTCGATGGCCAGGACAAAAACCGTTGGTGAGCTACAAGAATTTGCCGTGTTCCTTGAGTCAAGACCGTTGCGGGATCTTGCCTACTGCCTGTGAAGGAGTTGAATCCAGACGCAAAGCACGCCAAACGTGTTCGACAGCTGCCAGGTCTGGCGGTGATCGTTCCCGTTCTCGATGTCTCAATAAATGCATTTTGAGTTACGTGCGTATGGTGCTTTGCCCTCTCTTTTCTTCAAGAAAGTAGGTCGTATATAGGTGATCGTCCGGACCTCTTGGGATGGCTCTGGTGATTGTTCAGGTATCGATCAGCACCAATTTCAATCGACCATTTGCCATCCGGTCCGGTAAACAGCAGCCATGAGTCAGATACCTCAGTATTCGATAGAGGCTGGCAAACTTGAGCTCATGAGAGCACTCAATGGCACTTTCTTCGCTATATCTTGTATCCTCGTAGCACTGCGAGTCTGGACACGAACGAAGATCTCTAGATGCTGGGGATGGGATGACTGGTTCATCTTGTTGGCGCTTGTCAGTAGATCTTCCCTGTCAGATGGAACCGCATAGCTAACCAACACAGGCAATCTTCATCGGCGAGTGCACTGTCTGGTTGATGCTAGCAGATGTGGAGTCGAAACCAGCGTCCCTGGCAAATCTTGAGATATATGCAGAAGTGGGTACTACCGTGCTGGCATCGGAAACATGATTGAAAGATATTAACCTGTCATGTCAGCTTATTTGCGCCGAACAAGCCCTCTATATCGCCGGCACCGTCGTGCTCAAGATCTCGCTGGCCTTTTTCTTCCTAAGATTCCTGATTGTGCGTTGGGCTCGATACGTCGTCTGGATCAGTGTTGTGGTCTACGCAACCGTGGCGACCATGATGTTCTTCCTCGTAGTATTCGAGTGCGGCATACCTGGGAACTATGTGATGAAGCAGGCCACTGGCAAATGCGTCTCGTTCCGCATCCTCAGTATCACTGGATACATACATGGCGGACTGAACGCACTCACGGACTGGGTGTTTCCGGTACTGGCCATCCATTTCCTGATCCAAACCAAGATGTCACGGGCAGCAAAGGCGTCTTGCTGTGGTATTCTGCTCCTCGCAGTGGTAGGAAGCATTGCCAGTATCGTACGAACCGTCTACATTCCTGAAATCGGACCCGGTGGCAACATCTACAGCAGAAGTATGAAGCCTTTGATCTGGACAATGATCGAGGGCGCCTTGGGAATCATTGCTGCGAGTCTGGCGACATTGCGACCGCTGTTCCAAAGATGTTCTGCCAGGACAAAAATCGTGTTGCAAAGCAGATCAACATGCGATCGCTCGACCAGCAAGCTCTGCAAATCATCTCTCGGCAGTACGCTTAATTGTTTTGGGTCTACGAAAACAGCGGCAGACTCACCTCCAGATAGCGAAGCTGAAAAACACGACACGATGGATCTCGAGTCTGGAGACCAGGCAAGGACGATGTCGAAACCTTTGCACCTGGGCGTCTTGAGCAGTGTGGCTACCGAGACAGAGTTGAACATGACGAACAAGATGGATACGAGGACAATGGTTCGAGGGACGAAAAGCGGGTTCTGATTGTTGAGCTTTCACGGCATGTTTACGACTCATGAAACTAGATTAACGAATTCAGCGGCGAAGTCCCAATTGCTCTCTTTAAATGTCGGCCATGTTTCATGCTAGGGAAAGTGATGACGAGTGTACCTGCCTGATCTCGGCCTTCATCTGGTTGACCAAGCAAAATTAGTCTTGAAGTGATATGGGAAGGAGCGCCATAGTGGGCCTGCCATATCGATAGGCGCGTTATGGGCTCAAGCTGGCCTTTCCAGCAGCCTTGATAATGAACTGGTCGCAGCATCTGTATCTTTGGCAGGGTCACTGCTTGATAGCATTGTGCTGGGATGTTCCGAAAATCAGCATGCGCCGGCTGCTTGTCTTTGATGAATAGAGAGGCGAGGGCTCGTAAATATCGCTGGTGAACTATGCTGTTCACGAGGGAGATGAGGTTGTATGTGCTTGTCGCGTGGAGCAGGAGTTCATCGCTCATCTGAAGAGCTTTCTGCCGCCGTTTCTAACAGCAGCAGACTCCCTGCCTTCCAGACTGATGCCGGTGAAACCCACAGTGCCTCCAGATCTGTCGTATTTGTATCTTCTGAGGGCCTCGCGCAGGTGGTCAGGTAGCAAAGGGCCTCTATCACGCTCTCTGACCCTTGGCTCACCCTCGCCATCCTTACCGAAGGCTTCCTCGTTCTTGTCGTCCGTAGGCAACTTCTCAGCGGCAGCAAGCCATTCCTTCTGTACCTCGCGTGCGCGATCAACAATCTCACCGACAAAGATTTTGGTGTAAGAATTGATGGTAGTCACCACGCTGGCAGGGACTGACTGTGAAAGGGTCTGGTTGGCAAGACGGCGAACAACTTCCTTCTTCAGATGTATGCGATTCCACGTCTCGTAGATTTCGGCATGGGCGGGGTGGATATGTGTGCTAAACATGGCCTTGCGCTCTTTCTCGGCATCCATGGCAGCCTTGGTGAGCTTACCACCTTCCAGGGTGTTGACATCGTCGCCGCCGTCTTCTTCGTCTTCGCTGTTGGCATCATCGGCGGGACCGTCTTCGTTGTTGCCGGCATTGGTTGAAGTGCCTTTACGGCCACCATCGCCGTCGATCAGACTAGCAGTATCGCCACGGTTCTTTGGGGGGCGTCCGACCTTTCCGACCTTCTTGCCCTTGTTCGGGCGCTCTTTCTTGTTGCCGCCGGTGCCTGTGCGACCGCTCACAACACTGTTGATCTCATCGTCGATGTCGAGACTATCGCTACGGCGCGAGATTGGCGAGTATGCGGCTTGAGAAGCTTGCGTGTCGGGACTGTATTCTCGTCCTGGGCGATCCGGCGGCGGGAAAGAGGTTTGGCGCAGAGGATGGGTAGAACTGGAGGCATTCGATGCTTTGCGACGCTTGTATGACGGAGGCTGGCCGGGCACGGTGATTGAAGGGCGCTTCTTTGGTAGCGCCAACTGCGGGCCACCGGGAGGCGGTGAAGTCGCGCTTCCGGGAGGACTGCTCGCCATGATGCGGCTACAATATGAGAGGGGCGGGTGTGTGTGGACAAGGTTGGGAGACTTATGGATGGGTCAAGATGGTCTTCGGATAGTCCATGCAGCGCGTCCGATGTGGATGGCGCTTGGACCCAAATGGACGAACTTCACCCACCTCCGTGCAGACAACCATGTGCGACCCTGCTGACATGTAACCGTCTATCGTCAAATGAGCATCATGTACGTGTACTCGTATGCCTTTACTGCTATGACTTTGCTTTATAATATCGCCAGCCTACCTTGACTATCTTGCCCTGCTTTCATTCTCTCTCCTTCACCCCAGTCTTGACATCACCATCTTTCTCCTCCATCACCGTCCGGGTGCTTCTCACTTTCTCTCTTGTTACCACACTCCCTTGCTTAATTTTCTAAACCATCTTCTAAATGGCCGATACGAGTACTCCGAGGCCAACGCCTACCATTCCATCCGGAGGTTTCTTCAGTGCATATGCTGAAGCAACAGTGACGGCCCCGCCTTCGACCGTCTACAATGCTCTGATTGATACGTCCATTTGGGGAGATTGGAACAGCTTTGTGCCTTCTGTAACAATCGTCAAACGGTCTGATGACGAAGCCGACTCTATCGACCCCGGGCTCAAAAAAGACATGGTTCTGAGCTTTGAAGTCAACATGACTCCATCTATGACCACCAATAGCAAAGAGATAGTCACACATGTCGATGAGTGTCCGTCTGGCCTCCAGCCGGGTAGAATCACCCGCATAAACTGGATCATGGACAACAAGGGCAGCTTTACCCCAAAATTTATCTTGGTCGCCGAGAGGGTCAACGAAATCGAGGATCTGGGTGACGGCACATGTATCTACAGGTCGTGGGAGACCTTTTCAGGACTTGCCGCTCGAATTGTCAAGTGGAAATTTGGTCAGGCACTCCAGAAGAATTTCGAGAACTGGGTCACCGGCATTAAGCAATACGCCCAGGAGCAGGAGCAGCGAGCGAAAGACCGAGACGCTGCTGTTGAATTGCCCGCTTGAGAATTTCCCATTCTTCGCTGTCTGATCAACCCTCTCGTGGCAGGAAATATCAGCCTCCTGGCGCAGAGTTGATGTCGAAGAAGCTATTGATAGGCGAGGTGGATTTGGTGCGGGCATAATCTTCGGGAGGAGCGCATGCGAGTATCCGCTCTCAATGGACAGATGTACACGAGGTCTGTGACAAGGATCAGGGAGTTCTGGAGCGATTCTCTTCAACTGAGTCTACGTTGTCCTATGGCTCTAGCATCCTCGGATTGACTCAAGCTCGGTGTCAACCTGAAATCTACTCGTATTGCTTTCCGCTCTTTTGTCTTTTTGGATTGGAAGCAATAAATTCTCTCCGGCGTCCGATCCAAGCTCAGTCCTCGATCTGAACACCGCAAAATTTACCAGTCTCTCCATCACTCTGTCGAACCAACTCAATGCATTTACCTCGCGTCCAAGGCTGTTCATTTCTTTCGCTGTGGGGTAGAGGCTGATGCCCAAACCAACAGGTCCCGAGATGAACTCTGGCTGACTCTCGACTCTGCTTTCTTGTTTGTGTCCTGTCCTCTTGGGCTGTCCCTGGCCTTGGACTTCCACAAGCCAGATCGCTACAGCTGCAGTCAGCAGTAGCGCTATCAGAACTGGTACCGCGATTGTGAGTCCGACTGATGGCCCTGGCGGTAACGTGTCTATAGGAGCCAAGCTTTGTGCAGGCCCTGTTGTAGTGTATGGTGATGTGAGGCTGGAAGTTGTGACTGGATAGCCTGGTCGGCTGGTGTGATCTGATGAATAGGAGTGCGAAGATGTTGGTTTTGAGCTGGGTGAAGAAGGCGGCGGGTGGTGAAGCGAATGAGACAGGAAGGTTGTTGATGACAGGGGTGCGTAGTGGAACTGTGTGCTCGATGTTTCTCTGGACGAAGGGGCGTGATGGGACCTGAGACTCGAGGTTCTGCTTGAGGTCGGCGCATAGCTGAACTCTCTTGTAACGGAAGAATGCGTATGTGGAGGAGTCGAAATGGTACTGGATTGGGATCGCATTTCGGAAATCTTGTTTGATCTTAATTAAGGAGTTTGGTCTCGGTGTTGAACTTGTCAATTACACAGGCTTTGAGACTTTCTGTTGTTCGAGCGTTCTAAGACGTTCTAAGTGATGATAAGACATGGCTTTGCGCAAGACCTTTACTAACAATGATTGACTCCGGCAGGAGACTGCATTGTTCAAACGCATAATACGAATAGAACGGGCTCTTGGTACCCATATATTCAGATTGACGAACTTGATGGAATACTCGTTTGTGCGTGTCTGTACACTCTTGATATATCCACGAACTGTTCATAGCCACTGGTATACACCAGACAAGTCCGTGCACCATGTTGCATAAGTGTGTTCGGGTACTTTGTGAAGATGTGGATATCCAAATTTTCCAACGAGAACACAAGGACGTTGGTTGTTCGATGAATGATGACCTGGTACACGGATTCTCCTTCTCTATCATCACACTATGCGCTCTGGTCCATCTTATGTTCCCAACTCAAGGGTTTAGTTCGGCCGATCTCGGCCCGGAAGTCAATCGCCTCGATGCGAACGAGCCAAACGTCAGTGACGACTGGACTCCCGCTTCGATACACAACTTGGCTTTGACTCCAGAGTAGCACCTTCCAGATGTTCGAAGCTGTCTTTTGAGACCTTAAATGTGTCCTGCCTGAACAGGTATCGATGTCTGCCTGAAATACGCAAGTACGCGCCTGCGCCAAGCCGCCTTCCAACAACGCAATTCGAGCACGTCAATCATCCTTCAAGTCATTCGTGTTTTCCTGGTTTCGGAGCCGAGTCCCCTCGACCAGATTTGGCATCTCCTGAACAATTGGGGGGTCAGATACCGTTATGATCTCTCTACTTCGACAGCCACGATGGATGAAGCCTTTCATTGAGGAGCCCAGTGAGGTCAACGACGAGACTGTGCCAGAGAAGAAGCAAGGTCTTCCGTGGGTCGCGATTCTTCTCTTTGTCCTTGCAATCATTGGATTTGTACTGCAGGCTCTGCTCAAGCTCGCATCGCCTTCTATACTGTTGGCTATCGCCGCCTTCCACCTGATACTAGTCAGGCCGCGAACGGCGTCGATATTCCTGCTTCTGATCTACACTACCCTGTTCGTATTGCAAGTTTCAACACTTGCCTCCACATTGGAGCCTGACATATGGGATTCTGGAATCTACAATCTTGTTATTGCCATTCACGTCATCAATATTAGCATCTCACTGATCAGTATCGCCGCTGTCGTCAATTTGCCACTTCGAGACCCGTCGCTATCACGAGAGGGTATATGTCAACCTTTTAGTCCTCCGACTGCAGAGCTCAGGTCCCCGGAAGACAGTCTCACTCTCTGGCAATGGATGACCGTATCATGGATGTCTTCGCTCATCTCGGTTGGCAAAACAAGACAGCTGAATGAGGATGATGTTTGGTTTCTCGGATATGAATTCCAGCATCGTCACCTGCACGACGCATTCCGTGAGCTCCATGGAACAGTCGTTAGGCGACTACTACGTGCGAACTGGGTTGATCTTGCTCTACTCACGGTGCTTGCTATACTGGAGCTGGCGGCCAATTACTCTGCGCCCATACTACTCCAGCAACTACTCAAGGCTATGGCCAATCTAAGGTTTGAGAAAAAGCCTGCCATATCTTTTGCTGTTCTCATCCTTGTCGTGAGATTAGTTGCTGCGCAGAGCGCAGTTTTCAGTCTTTGGTTCGGCAGACGTGCGTACGAGAGGTCTCGAGGAGAGATGATCACGATGCTGTATGAAAAGACACTCAACAGAAAAATCGTCGCGACCATCAAAGACAAGACTGAAAATCAGATTGATGAGACTCAGAACGAGGATTCCGATCGTGACATGCCGTCGAGCGAAGATGGAGGAGATGAAAGTTCCAGGCTCCTGAACGGCCACACCAGCAAGACGAACGAGAAACAATCCTTTTTGTCCAAAATTCTCAAAAAGACTCGTGCTGGATTACCCTTTTCATGTAACAAGAAGTCGACTCCTGTTACCGAGGACAATGCGCCAGCCTCTATGGGCAAAATTCTCAACTTGATGCGTGGAGACGTCTATGAGGTAAGATTTACCAAATTTCTCAAAATCCCCGTACTGACTTATGTTGATAGGTAAGCCAACGATTCTGGGAGTTCCAGACCTTGATCAACAAACCCCTGGGCATGATATTGTCTTTGTGCTTGGTATGGAACTTGCTCGGCCCCTCGTGTCTGCTTGGAGTTGCTGTCGTTGTTATCGCCCAAATTCTGAATGGCATATTCGCCAGCATCCTTGTCAAAAAGGAACGTCTTCGTCGCAAGGCTACGGATGTCAAGCTGCAGCAGGTCTCTGCATATGTGGAAGCAATCCGTCACCTTCGATGGTATGGTTGGCATCCTGTCTGGCTCGAGAGAATCTTAGAAGCCAGGCAATCGGAGCTTGATCTCAAAGTCATCACTTATCTTTGGACCAATGCTATCAGATTTGTCAACATTCTGGGCAGTGGTTTGCTGCCAGTCGCGGCTTTTTACGGGTTTACAGCTCTAGCTGGCCACGAGTTGCGCATCGACATTGCCTTTCCTGCTTTGCAACTGTTCAACATGTTGCAAAGTGACCTGAGAGAGATACCGGGACTGATAACAGTACTACTCAACGCGTCGGTTGCTGTGGGTCGTATTGAGGCCTTCATGAAGGAACCAAACAAGACCGCAGATGACAACTCTGCTTCGACATTTGCCGATGTTCTTGAGCTAAGGGCTGCCACTTTTGCATGGCCAGGACTCTCAAAAAATGTCCTTCATAACCTCACAATCTCGTTCCCACCAGGCCTTACCATAGTGTTTGGCCAGGTTGCAGCAGGCAAGAGTGCTTTGTTGCAGGCCTTACTTGGGGAATTGGATCTTCATGATGGTGAGCTGATTAAGCCAGACGCTCCCATCGGTTACTGTGCTCAGGCGCCGTGGCTTCAAAGTATGAGTATCCGTGACAACATCTTGTTCTCGTCTCCATACGATGACGTACGGTATAAGCAAACTCTCGAAGCCTGTGCTCTGACTGCAGACCTCGCTAATTTCAAGCATGGGGACCTGTCTAGTATTGGAGAGAATGGCATAGGTTTGTCGGGAGGACAGAAAGCCAGAGTTGCTCTGGCACGCGCAATCTACAGCCGCGCTAAGATTCTTCTTCTCGATGATCCTCTGAGCGCACTTGACCAGCAGACTGCCGAGTCCATCGTCGCCAAGTGTTTTGGAGGTGATCTTGTCAAAGGTCGAACAGTCGTTTTGGTCACTCATCGCACAGATCTGTGTAAGGGCTTGGCTGAACAGCTCGTCGAGATCACCGACGGAACAGCACAGACATCGCAGGGAGATTCGCTGCATCTGAGCCCAACAAACTCGCACACCGCACAGACTCTTCAGGATGCAAAAATGGTCAAGGTTGATGAAGCACAGGAGTCCGCTGCTGTACCAGACAAGTTCGAGGACGAGGAACACCGTGAGCATGGAGGAGTCAAGGCTGCAGTATACTGGCAATACATCAAAGCTGGTCGTCTGAAGTGGTGGTTCCTTGTCATCCTTTCTGCTGCTACATTCCGTCTTCTAATGGTAGCCGAGTCGTGGCTCTTTAAGGTAATGCTTGTTTCTGCAACTGACTTGAGAAGTATACACGCTAATGCCATCGGAATAGGAATGGGGAGAAGCATACAAGGAGGTGGAGCAGGTGTTTAGCCTGCAGATACTCCATGCTGACTCTTATGTCGCCTCTTCGAGTCCAGTCTCCCGTTTATTTGCCCGATTTCCGGACCCCGGTGTCAATGTATATCCTTGGCTGATCGCGTTCTTTGCCCTTATCATCGTCGAGTCTCTGGCACTGCTTGTCTCTCAGATCTTCATGCTTGTCATCACGTACACTGCTGGTAAGGGCATGTTTAAAGATATCATGGACAAGGTCAGTCATACCACCTTCCACTATTACGACGTGGTACCCATTGGACGCTTGATGAACAGACTGACCTCGGACGTGGCGACTATCGACGGCAATATTTCTGATCAGTTCTTGCAAGTTGCCTGGCAGGCGATTGCTTGGGTCACATCGATTGCCGTGATAGCGGGCGTCACGCCTCTGTTCCTTGTCTTTTCCATTGCATTGACACTCCTGTTTGTCTTCATATTCATGCAATTCCTGCCCACTTCCCAGAGCTTGAGACGCCTCGAAATGGTCTCCCTGAGTCCTCTCATGTCTAACTTCGGTGCTTTGCTGAATGGCCTGACGACTGTTCGAGCCTTCTGTGCTCAGTCTCGCTTCCAAGACCGCGTGATAGCAGTCACTGATGCTTTCCAAGGCATGGATCACTTTTACTGGTATGTTTTCCTGGTTTCTTGTATCTTCGTCTTGCTAATGATTCTCTTAGGTCCTTGCAAGCGTGGCTGATGTATCGATTTGACATTCTGTCGGCATGCTCGACATTCATCTTGACCGTACTGGCGATCAATTCTGGACTTTCTCCTGGACTGACTGCTTTTGTACTCGCTTCCGCTAGTAGATTTGTGGTAGCAGTCCATGCTTTGTGTAAGCAGTATGGTCAGCTTCAACTGAACTTCGTATCCGTGGAGCGCGTTGTAGAGCTCCTGCACCTTGAGCAGGAACCCGCTGGTGAGATCGATCCCCCAGCATACTGGCCATCTTACGACAGCGACGTTGTCTTCGAAAAGGTCACTATACGATATGCACCCCACCTTGATCCTGCTCTGTCAGATGTATCGTTCACTTTGAAGGGAGGTTCAAACACAGCAGTCATCGGCCGCACAGGTTCTGGAAAGAGCACCCTAGCTCTGTCTCTTCTCGCAACCATGACTCCAGGGTCAGGTCGTATCCTTATCGGCGGCATCGATATTGCCAAGGTCAACAAGCAAGCTCTGCGTAATCGCATAACTTTCCTGGCCCAAGATCCAGTCCTCTTTCCAGGTTCTTTGCGTCATAATCTTGATCCTACAGAGCAACACGCAGACGACGAGTGCGAGACGGTCATAGCTCGTGTTTGTGGCAGCTACAACTGGACTTTGCAGACTCAGATCGACACTGGTGGCAAGAATCTCAGTCAAGGACAACGTCAACTCGTCGGTCTAGCACGTGCAGTGTTGAGGAGAAGTGCAATCGTCATCATGGACGAGGCAACTGCGAGTATCGACAAGGACACTGCATGGGAGATTCAGCGTGTGTTGAGAGAGGAGATGAAGCAGAGCACTGTTATCACGATTGCTCATCGCCCTTCAGCTGTCAGAGGTGCAAACTACTGTCTGGCTTTGGGTAATGGCAAGATCATTGATCAAGGAAGCCCTGAAGACGTGGACGTGGCCCGCAGTACTGTCCCGGACACCATCTAAGGTGTGCAAAGTAGGAGTGGCCGGCGGAAAACGTTACATTTCGCTCAAGTAGAGTAGAGTAGAAGAAAGCGAATGGTTAGATTGTGCTGTTGACGTTGCTTGCGGGTTACTTGCGGTCTGTATATGCATCGGACGCGTGGATTTGTTCTCGGTCCTACTCGTAGACGGTGTTAGAACTGCATGTCAAAAGCTAGGATGTTTTTAAAGCTCGAATAAATGTCCTCCGAAAATGCGTATACCTAACTGCTCTCTCTGGACACTGTACCCGTGTGGAACCCCATCTTGCCGTTTAATATTTGTTCGTAAAGATAACTCGCAAGCTGGGAGCTCTGTTCGGGTTTGATTCCCGTTGGTCATGGATATTTGCCCAGTTCGCTCGACTGATGCAATGTCAGTCACCAAGTTGAATACAGAATTCTTCAGGTCAACAACGACCCGTTGGGACAGCACTCATACAACTCTCTCAGTGATACATGTGTGGCTCTAGAATTGCTTTGTGTATTCTCACAGTTAGTAACAGTAAGGGTATACAGTACGGATAGTTGATGATGTTCATGACAGGGTTGCCCCAATATCAAAATCCACTTTGAGCCCGGAATGGAAGTGACGCGAGCTCCAGGGTCATCCGCGACAGGCTTGGCGCGTCAGATGTCGATCTCTTGATAGTGAAATGGAGGGTTGAGTTCAAAGGCGGTAGTTTCTTTGCGCAACATTATCACATATTCAACTGAAGGACGTGGTCGTGCTTACTGGGTAGAGTGAAGGTCGACAGAGTTCCCCACGGTGTCTTCCGGGCCTATCGACGTGACGCTGTTCAGGAGCCTACAAAGATTCAGCAACCACCATCAGCTCGGCATTTGTTGATCAAAGCCGGCCACACGACTTCCTGCCACACATGCCAACACTCAAGCGCGACCGTTCAACCATGAGTGACGAAGGTTCAAGGAAGAGGGCCAAGACGTCTCCGTTTGATGATACTCCAGCTGTCCAGCCACCGATGGATATGGATACCATCACTGAGGAGGTACTCGTGAAACCTGCCGTCGACGCCCCTCCATCACAAGAGCTTCAGGTATCCAACATCTCACCTCGACCCACTTCTGCATGCTAACTTTGTCTCACCTAGACGCTTCAGATACTTCGAGGCGACTTTGACGATTTGCGACAACTCATTACCTGCAAAGTCTGCGAGCGTCTACTGTACGAACCCTACGTTATCTCCTGCGGCCACACATATTGTTACAGCTGTCTATGCACATGGTTCGCCACCAGCAAGAAGAAGACATGTCCCAACTGCCGCGACGTCATAACCCAGCCTCCAGCTCCTTCCTATGTCATCAAGGAAATGGCCAACATCTTCATGCGTCGCCACGATCTTCTACCCGACGGCGAAACCATCGAACAACACGAACAATGGAAGTTTGAAGAGGCGGATCTAGTGCGCAAGGATAAGAACAACACAGATCCTCGGACCGGCGGTCTCTTTAGGGGCGTCTTCAAGCCTCGTCGTCCTAGAGTACACCCTATCCACGACCCCATCGACCACATCGACAGATGTCCGGAATGTAACTGGGAGGTCGAACGTGGCTTGTGTGGACAGTGTGGCCTTCTCATGGACCGCAATAGCGACAGCGAAAGCGACAGTGACGATGACAGTCTCTCAGGCTTGAGCAACGAAGAAATCTCAGACGACTTTGAAGACGAGGACCTTGACGCTAGTGCCGTCTATGGTGAATTCGACGAAGACTTCGACGGACAAGCTCGCGAAGGAGAACCGCATCTGGATTTCGGCTCGGACCTAGGAAGTGAAGAAGAAGCCCTCGCGCAAAGAGAATTATGGCGACTTCTCGTACGAAGCGGTCGACTACCCAGAAATCTGCCTTTCGAGCAATTCGCTCGTGACGGAAGAAGACACCGCATTGTGGATAGCGAAGCAGAAGACGAAGACATGGGCCACGACTTGAATGAGGAAGATGAAGACGATGATGAATCCGGCTCAATACATGACTTCCTGGACGATAGAGATGTCGGCGAGATTACCGCTATGACCATCAGCTCACCTACCATCGAAGAGCGCACACCAGCTAGACCGAGAAACCGCCATCGACACGAACAACAAGACCACTCGGATTCTGAATCAAGCTCGGATTCAGATTCTGACTCCGATTCTGACGGTGTGCGCCACAATCCTCAATTCCATCGTCCTCAGGTTCCTGTATACACGATTCACGACGATGATGACGATGACGAAGAAGAAGAAGAAATACGACCTATACGCCGCCGAGCTGTACATCACATAGCTTCCGACAGCGATGATAGCGATGACGAACCAAGACGCATCTCAACACATTTCCGCCAGCAGCCCGCATCGCGTAGATCGCAGCCACCCGTCCTAGCACGTCGACCACGTCCCTTGGTCATCGATAGCGATGACAGCGATAGCGAAAGCTCCACAACAGCAGACGGCAACTCACGACCTCCCATCGAGATATCCGATGACGAAGATACCGAAGCTGCTTTCTTCCAAGCCCAACGCAATCGTATCCGCAATCCCAGTCCCGCCGCAGCATCAGTCGGTTCATCCGACCGTAGCAGTGTTGACGATGAAATCGAACCCGATGACTACAGCATCGATGGCCATGATCTCAATGAAGGATTCGAAGGCTTTGAAGGCGCTTCCACGTCTAATGGAGGATTCTCTCCCATACAGAGTGGAAGTGAAGATGGTGCTCCTCAGACTGGTATGGATTACTTCAACGTCTACGGCGATGAGGAGGGTAGTGGAGATCAAGACGAGGTTGATGAGGACGAAGACGAGGATGAATACTAGAGATACCCCGGTAGCAGCTGTCGTACCAAATGATGCATTTGATATGCAAGTTCTTTCTATCATGATCTGGCCTCTGATGCGTTGAAAACATAGTTGTGAGATCGACCTTGTTGCGTGTCTTGAGACTTTACTCCTGTCCTTTAGCCTTTGAGGAAAGAAAGAGTGACTTGACGTGAGTTTTAGTGACTTCTGATAACGAGCTCTTCGAAGAACTGCTTATAGCATCATATACAATTGTCCTATTGTTGATCGATCAAGCAATCATATAGTAAAATCAACTATCTAGAGAATCCAAGTAAGTCTTTGACTCTCATCACCTCTCTTTTCATCAGAAGCTTCATCTCGTCGATGCTTTCTCGCCCGACGGTTCAAAATACGATATTGACCATTAGCGAACAGATTAGCCGCAATCGACACGGAAATCAAACAGACTATCGCCGTCCAACCTTTCTTATAGTGAGGTGCATCATCAGCCTGGAATAATTGTCCACCGATAATTCCTCCCAGGTTGGCTGCTGAAACGAACATAGCTGTATACCTTGTCAGTTTTGCTTAGAGTGGGAGACATAAGGGGAAACCGCTTACCCATTGTGATTGATCTCTCAGCAGGCGATCTGGCATTCATAGAAAGCCAAGATCCATTAACCGGATGCCATATAGTGCTTGAGGCCATTGCGAGCACGAGCATGGCGTATTTGGCTTCTTTTTGAGTCGTATCTGCTAGAACCAATGAGCCTAGACAGAAGCCCCACCACATCAGCAAACCACCTAGGATCACATAGCCTCTGCGGTTGGTTTTGTCCGAGAGATAGCCAGAGAGGTAGTTGAGGAAGATTTGAATCCAAGGACCCACGGAAACCATGGCTGTGGCTTTGAGTCTGTCGTAGCCGAAGTTTTTGACCAGAGAGGGTGCGTAGGAGGACATTGTTGTGGCGGGAGCGATACCGCAGAGTGAGATCAAGACGTGAGGGTATATCTTCCAGTTGCCAAGAACGCTCAACAACTCTTTCTTCGAGATCGAATGTGATTTCTTCTCCTTGCTTGGGTCATCGAGCAGGACTCGTTGACGAAGGATATGTTCTTCGCGTTCGGTAAAGTAGCGGTATCCGAATAGTGTTGCTGGGTTCTGGGGACCGAGAGGTATACAGAGAAGGAAGACGACGCCGCAGAGTATGGTGAAGATACCTTCGATGAGGAACATCCATCTCCAACCCGCAAGACCTGCTATACCGCGCATGTGAAGACTTGCACAAATCAGTATCGATAAGAACAAAAGATATTGAGAGTGTGGTTACTCACATTCCATAAGCCAATAAGCCAGTACATGCACTGGCGAAATTGTTGCCGAAAAAGTAAATGGCGAAACGCTTGCTGGTCTCTTCTTTCTTGTAGTACAAGCTGAGAGTGTACAAACCTCCAGGAATAAATCCTGCTTCGCAAAGGCCCAGTAAGAGTCTTGTTGATAGATAAGCTCCAAGTCCATGTTGGAAGGCTTGGAATGTTGCGACTAGGCCCCATGCGAATATCTGGCTAGAGATCCAAACCCGAGGGCCAAAGCGGTAGAGCAAAAGATTGCTAGGGATCTCGAGAATGACGATACCAGCGGAGAGAAGCTGTTGACCGATGTTGTATTGGTATTGTGTGATTCCTGCGTCTTTCAGGAAATTGTCGTTGAGGGCGCTTCCGATGTTGCCG
The DNA here is from genome assembly GCF_000721785.1 of Aureobasidium pullulans EXF-150. Lineage (NCBI taxonomy): Eukaryota > Fungi > Ascomycota > Dothideomycetes > Dothideales > Saccotheciaceae > Aureobasidium > Aureobasidium pullulans. The sequence goes on from NW_021941022.1 coordinate 555,123, forward strand.
CGATCCAATTGAAGTGCGAAAAAGACCATAGTCAACAACGGTAGGACGGTGAAGTCAAGTCTGCTTCACGTTTAGCGAGTGCGATTGGCGATGCAAGTCTAGGTTTGCTGCTTACTTTCGGACAAGCTTCTTTTCTTCATCTTGTGTCCAGTCCACCGTACCGGTAGGAACTTCATCGCTTCCAGATGTACTCCCATCAGGAAAAATTGTCTGCTCTGGGTACTTCTCCATGATTAGCTTCCTGGAAGCGGTAATGAAAGCGGAGTAAAACAGGAAAGAAAACAGAGCAGTGAGGCTACTAGAGATCGAGAAAGGGGGACTGGCAAGACAGTGATTGATAACTGATATCAACTGTCTGTGCCGATCAACTTATTCTTGAGAGGGCGAAAAAATCGATTTAGCCGTCTGTATTTTTATTGGTAGCGATCCTAAATGTGGATGTGCTGAGGGCAGAGCGATATGTTCCGAGGAACGGCATCAACATCGGTACTCAACAAGGGGTAGAGATTGTTGGCCCTCTGTTCGATGAGACGACACCACGATAATCGAGTCGCAAAGAAGTGCAGTCATGGTATATGTATATACAGCATGTGCTACATCTAGCACGCAACTTGCTTCACAGATGCTGCAATACATCATTGTCTTGACAGTAGCTGTTCATGGAGATGTGAGGCCTATCCCCCAGGCCAAACATGGTAGGTCCTCCTATAGGAATGATGTGATTGCAGGCAATCATGGCAAAAGCGATGAGTGTCTTGTGTTTGTGGGTCCTTGGTTCGTTGATTGGGCAAAATATATCAATACAGATAATGGAGTCGTCGAGTAGGAACGAGCGGGTGGTGTCTGCAGTTGTTCGTTGACACGTGAAGTCGATGATGCCATTTTAGCGTTGAAAGTCGTGATGTTTGCAAGATAGGCAGTTGAGATTCAATACAAAGAAGTTTTTCCTTCGTGAACGGACACAATTATGGCTGAATTTCACAGCTCTCGATGCTTCGTGCACAATGATTCCAGATTTGCTGACATCGATGGAAGACATGGTGAGAAGAAAGAACAGAGTTAGAAGTTGAGGTTGCTCCCCAGTTCTTCCCCACGCAGCGCCATCTCCCTTTTTGGAATGGCGTCTTACGTCCTCTCTGTTTCGTAATTCGAAAACAAAATCAACGTTCTTAGCCTCTTCTCGCAAGTATCAAATTAAAATGGCCCTTCAAGATCGATCCTACAGTTGTGGGACACGCAATGGATAACCATCGGAGGCCGGATACTCGAGCTCCGTATTGCCAGGAAGCCCTAGACTCCTTGGCCATATCACTGCGAGGCATCCGCCTAGCTTTGTGCCTCCTGTTTCCACTGAGGATTGAATCGTCGTCATGTCGCGTCCAAACTTCCTTGTAATCGTCGCAGATGATCTCGGTTTCTCGGATGTCGGTGCCTTTGGTAGTGAGATCAAGACACCAAACATTGATAGATTGGCATACGATGGAGGACTACGATTTACCGACTTCCACGCGGCCGCAGCATGCTCACCTACTAGGTCCATGCTGCTTAGTGGCACTGACAACCGTAAGCAGTAACATGTGTAAGATCTTCCATCGCAATACTGACGAGTCTTGTAGATATTGCTGGCATTGGCGCCATGAACGAGAATTTGCAAGAGTTTCAGAAGGGCAAACCTGGTTACGAAGGATACCTGAATGATCGCGTGGCTCCTCTATCTGAGGTCTTGCAAGATTATGGATATAAGACCTACATGTCTGGAAAGTGGCACCTTGGCTTATCCCGTGATCGCTGGCCTGTCAAGCGTGGGTTTGATCGATCTTACTCATTGTTGCCTGGTGCGGCCAATCACTATGGTTATGAACCTCAGATTGAGGAGGGAGACAACCAACCAAATATCCTGAAGAGCACAACTGTGTTCTATGTTGAGGACGACAAAGCAATCGCCCCAAAGGACCTCGGCAAGGACTTCTACTCCACAGATCGGTTTGGAGACAAAATCATCGAATATCTCCAGGACCACAAGCAAGATGATCCTGAGAAGCCTTTCTTTGCATATCTGGCATTCTCGGCGCCTCACTGGCCACTTCAAGCCCCAGAGGCAGATATTGACGACTATCGTGGTGTCTACGACAATGGACCTGAGCATCTTCGTGACCAGCGACTTGGTAAACTCAAGGAGCTAGGCCTCGTACCTGAACATGCAGTACCGCATCCAACAGTCGCACCACCAACAGGAAGAATGATGTCTCAGCCATGGGATACACTCACGGAAAACGAGAAAAAGACCTCTTCGAGAACAATGGAAGTCTTTGCAGGCATGGTGCAGAGGATGGATTACCAGATCGGACGTGTAATTGAGCAGCTAGAGAAGACTGGAGATCTCGACAACACACTCATACTCTTCATGTCTGACAATGGAGCCGAGGGCATGTTGATGGAAGCTCTGCCGCTCATCGCCGGTGATATCTTCGCTCACGTCGAGAAGTACTACGACAACAGCCTTAACAATATCGGTCGCGGCAACTCTTATGTCTGGTATGGGCCTCAATGGGCAAACTCGTCCACTGCACCTTCTAGACTCTACAAAGGCTTCTCGTCGGAGGGTGGCATTCGCGTGCCTTTCATCTTGCGTTATCCTGCATTGACTGCCCAAAAGTCTCAAGAAAGCAACATTGAGCACTCTTTTGCCACTGTCATGGACATCTACCCGACTCTGCTTCAGCTGGCAGGGGCGAGTCATCCAGGCAAAACATACAAGGGACATGAAGTCGCACCTGTCCGCGGCAAATCATGGGTACCATATCTTACTTCTGCAAAAGCCCAAATTCATGACGAGAACTCAGCTGTGGGATGGGAGCTTTTCGGAAGACTAGCGGTCCGAAAGGGAATTTTGAAAGCAACCTATATTCCTGCCCCCTACGGTCCAGATAAGTGGGAGTTGTTTGACCTAAAAGCTGATCCAGGAGAACTCAACGACATTTCAGGAGACAATAAGGAGAAGCTTGCCGAGCTTCTGAGTGATTGGCAAGAGTATGTCGCTGAGGTTGGAGTGGTTGGACAGGCACCTGAGTATGGTACGTTGGTATTGGACTAGTCACATACGTGGAACCATAGATCTCCATCAACTGAAGATGGACTTTTCCTGGCCAAGCTTCTCCCAATCATCTCCATTCTGAATCCACATGTCCACTTTCTCATTGTAGAAACAATACAGACCGGCGATTGCAGCACATTCTGTGATTGGTCGAGTGTAGTACCACACGATGTCCTTGTAAGTTTTGTCGCCTACGACGACATCATAATACTCGGCTTCCCCTTTGTATGGACATTGGGTCCTTGTCTCACTGGGCCGCAATATTGAATTGTCGATAGCTGTGAGAGGCATGTAGTATCGGATCGGAAGTCCCCCTTCGTAAAGCTGCATGCAGGTACTGGTTTCTGCGACGGTCTTGCCATTCACAGCTACCTTCACTCCTCGTGTGGACTGCAGAACGTCGATGCGCTTGAAGGGGTCCTTGGGATGCACGAACATGGGAGTATCCTCTTCGAGCCATTGATCTAGATGAAGTTAGGACCGCATGCAGCCCACAATGAAAAAAAGTGGAAATCAATCACCTGCAGCGCTGAATTGCACTTTGAGCATGCCACTGAGCTCAGATGCTTTGCCAGCAAGACCGTCGCTGAACACGATAAACCCATCTTTGACCTCCTTCATGTTGTTGTCAGCTTTACGTGTCACCTTGACTTTGAGTGTGTTCGCGATGATCTGATTATGATCACCCTTGACGTCTTGATGATCCTCATAGACGATGTCGTAGCCTTGTACATTTTTGACCAAAGCGCTTCGAGGAAAGTAGAGCTGTGGGTAGTATTCGTGCTCCCACACGAACAACGCGCCTGTTGTACCGAGAGTGTCCGCTACGCAAGCGCCGTTGATGAGGATTCTCACGCGTCGTTCTGTACGAAGCGTCTTTACTGGCCCGTGTTCAACGAGGTGGCGGGCAAGCGTGGGCAGACTGTGGAGTCGTGATTAAACGCAGACACGAACATACTGCTGAGCATGACTCACTCGACTTCACGTCCTGGAACAGCCATTCTTGATAGTATCTGAATATGGATGAACCAAGATTAGTAAGAGGTGAGTAGTTGGTTAGCAGAGAGCGGGGTTAGATGATGAACTGATGGATAAGATAAGATGGACCGGCAAAACTCTCCGCGCGACCCGAATCCGATCCGCAAGGGTCTCGTCTCTGAGAAAGCGGGGACCACGAGAATGCACGAAAAAATAATTGGATCGTCCCCGGAGGAAGCACAATCTAGACCGCAGTTGGCAATCAAAAGAGGCAGGCAGTGTTGGACTTGCTCAAGACGAGTGCTTCAAGCTCACGAAAACGATAGCTGGAGGCGAGAAAGTGTTGGGTGATCCTTCCTGAAGTCTTGAGCACATACGAGACTCGGCAAGGGCTTTGGGCGTCGGCAAGGGATTTACAGTCGAAGCGTCTCGAATAGAGCTGGGCGGCTTGCGAGCAGCAGGCTGCGCTGACGACCCTCAATAAGCAGGCGTAACTTGATCTGACCTCGCTTCTGTCCACACACAGTCATCATCCAGTATTTCTTTCTTCGCCGCGAAGCAGACGGACGACTTTTGCTTTGCAAGTTCCAGCCTCCATCGTCACTCTCGATCTCACCCCACCACTCGTGCACTTCCAACCCAACGGTCGCTACTCGGGACGCGCGAAGTCGTCGTGCTCCACAAAAAGCAACCCAGCCCACATCCACGCACACGACGTGCATGCCCCTGATCAAATTCACCACCACGTCCATCAGTCCGCCATCCATCAACCTCCTCTTCTCTCTGGCATCTCTCATGGGCGCTGCGAGACACTGAAGTCACATCCTACCCGCTCCTCCAGCTTATGCTCGACAAAGCTGGATTTTGATCCATGAAACAGCATGGCCCGTCGAAGGCCCCCAGCAACAGCCCTGACTTTCGGCAATGCCCTCTTTTGCATCTTCGTATGGCTACCACTCATAGCCACTGCTCAGCAGCAGCAGTCCGTAGGCAACAATGCCAACATTCGTAGACGCCCTTCTCTCAGCAACGCGCGTTCCCCGCCAGAACTGAGATCCACCCACAAACACCTTAAAGACACCGCAATCGACCCTTCAATCGAGCGCGCCCTTGCGACTTTTGCTCCAGCCGAGTCTATCCCGGCCGTTCGAGCACCTCCTGCAAGATCATCGGCCACGTCCGGTGGTCTCTCTTCGCGACACCCGGCGCGGTCTTTGCAGGATTGGCAAGTCGAGGATATTATTCTCCTGGCGACCGTTGATGGCAAACTACACGCAAGAGACCGTAGAACCGGCGCTCCACGATGGGAGATAGAGGCCGATAGACCCATGATCGAGACCGTCTATCACCACAACGACTCGGATCCTGAGTCTCAGCCCGAAACCAGCCTCATCTGGATTGTCGAACCCTCCCAAGATGGAAGCCTCTATGTCTACTCTTCCGAGCCCCAAACCGGCATGCAGAAACTCGGCTTGTCGGTCAAGCAACTTGTAGAAGAGCTGTCGCCCTACGCCGGAGAAGACCCACCTGTGGTATACACCGCCGACAAGAAGAACACCCTTTACACTGTCGATGCGTCCAACGGAAGAATCCTCAAGACATTCAGCTCGAGCGCGTCAACCTTCAGCAACGACCAGAACTGTCGCCGAGTCAATGGCCTTGGTTCGCTTGAAGACAACGAATGCGAGACGATCGGAACCCTTACCTTGGGTAGAACCGAATACACCGTCTCCATAGCAGACAAGCTGAGCGGTGACCCCATCTGCACCATCCGCTACTTCGAATGGGGACCCAACAACCGCGACAAAGACCTGCACAACCAATACGCGTCAACCATGGACAGCAAGTATATCTACACCCAACACGACGGTAGCGTTGTCGCTGTGGACTACAGAGAAACAAGCCGCTTCGGAAACTCGATCTTGTACAAGCAAAAGTTCTCGTCGCCAGTTGCTCGCGTTTACGATGTTGTCAGGCCGCTCGATGAAGACATTCTGGACGCTTCTTTGGTCATCCTTCCTCAACCTATTGGTCCTGCTGGCGATGACACAATCGAGCAAGACAAGATCTTCGTCAACTGTACAGAATCTGGTAGTTGGTATGCCATGTCGGAGCTCAGATACCCTACCGTCACCGACGGTGCTTCCAAAGCTGTGTGCTATACCCAAGGATACGCCCTTCCAGTCGGCACTTTCAACCCTGCTAAGCAGAGAGCGAACCTTGTTGGCATACACCCTCTCCACCCTATGAGCATGGACCAAAGCGAGATCCTCACTATCGGTGGGCCTGATCAATCAGTTATTGGATCCCCGAATGCATATAACACCGACCACGCTCAGGTCATGTTGCCTGGTTCCTCTAACCCTTGGGCCGGTATCACATCATCAGGCTTGATTGGCCTGCTCGCTCTGATTGGACTATTTGCCATCGTGTCTCGATGGGTAGACGTGCAGAAGGTCATACAACGCCAAACTCCGGAGCCTGTTAAGCTGAAGGAGGCGCCAATCCCTGTGACATCTAATCTTAGCCAGGCCATTCCTTCCAAGGACGACAGTGCTCCTCAAGTCGAAGCCATCGACCGTAAAGTCCGTTTCCCTGAGCCCGCAGAAGAGACCATCTTCCCACAAGGAGATGAAGAGGAAGTGCCGGAAAAGCAATCGTCTACTGAAGAACCAATCGAGGCCAAGGTCGACTCACCCACTCGTGCCTCGACTCCAAGTCCAGCAGAAGCCGAAAAGCCCGCCGAAGAGCAAACACCTGTCAAGCCCAAGAAGAAGGCCACTCGTGGTGTCAGAGGTGGTAGAAAGGCAAAGGAGAAGAGACAAGAGCAACTTGAAGCACAACAACGCCGCCGCGAGAACAGCCAAAGCAACAGCGACAAAGAGAGTAACGGCGCTCTTGCCACGTCGCTTGCAAAACCTTTATCGAAGATTGATGGCATGGACGTCATCAGTGTAGATGCATCTGAGAGTCCCAACGTGTCCGGCAAGATTCAAATCAACAACCTCACCATTGATACGGACAAGATAATCGGCCATGGAAGTGCTGGAACTTGTGTGTTCGAAGGCAAATTTGAAGGCCGTGATGTGGCAGTCAAACGCATGCTCTCTCAGTACTACGAGCTTGCTTCTCAGGAAGTAGGATTCCTCCAACAAAGCGACCATGACAAGAACGTCATCCGTTACTTTTGTCAACAGAAAGATCAGCACTTCCTCTACATTGCCGTTGAGCTTTGTCAGGCGAGTTTGTGGGATCTGTTCAATCTTCCCGACACTCGTGACGAAGCCCGTTATCAACAGCTCCAATCACTGGCTCAAGCTGTTCAGCGTGATGCTAGAGGCACACTCTATCAGCTCGCCAAAGGTCTCTACCACCTTCACGATCTTCGTATCATTCATCGAGACATTAAGCCTCAGAACATCCTCATCGCCTTCCCTAAGCCAAACAAGCCCAACGAGCTTCGTCTCGTCATCTCAGACTTTGGCTTGTGTAAGACCCTTCCGGAGAATGTGAGCACCTTGATCGATCCTACGAGCAACGCTGGAACGTGTGGATGGAAGGCGCCGGAGCTCATCTCTCAGCCCAAGGACACGGCCTCGAACAACGGCCACAGCAACATTTCGCATCCTGGCACTAGCGAAAGCTCTTCTGGTGGAGCCATCGGTGGTGTCAAACGAGCAGCTGATATCTTCTCCCTCGGTTGTCTGTTCTTCTGGGTCTTGACTGGAGGTGATCACCCCTACGACGACAAGGAAGGTTGGATGCAAATGCGTGAACTCAACATCAAGAAGAACAACCTGCAGAACATGCACAAGCTTGACCTGGGCTCTGACAGCGAAGAACCCCGCCAATTGATCACAGCAATGCTGGCACACAACCCTGAAGATCGTCCATCCGCCCAGCAGGTTCTCTGCCATCCGTTCTTCTGGTCACCCAAGAAACGCCTCGACTTCCTCTGCGATGTTTCCGACCACTTCGAACACGAACAGCGCGACCCACCATCGCCTCATCTCAACTATCTCGAGTCCTACGCCGATATGGTCATCGGCGGCAAAGATAAAGATTGGCAACGCAAGCTCGACAGAATGTTCCTCGACACACTCGGCAAGCAACGCAAGTACAACGGCGCCAAAATGTTGGATCTTCTCCGTGCCTTACGCAACAAGAAAAACCATTACGAGGACATGTCGATGGACGTCAAGAAGAGGGTTGGGCCTTTGCCGCATGGGTATCTGCAGTACTTCACTATCAAGTTCCCCACGTTGTTGATGGCTTGTTTCTGGGCGATCAAGGATTGTAGGGTGGAGACTAATGCGAGGTTCAGAAGCTACTACAGCATCGAGAATCAGGAATAGAATCGCCTGAGAAAGATGAGACTGTTGATGTACCTGAAAGAGTAAAGGAATGAAAATTGTTTCCGTCTTCCATGTTCCGTATATTTCGTGCATCAATTTCATTCATTCCTACTGTGATGTATTTGTTTTCTTGTTTTCTTCCGCAGAGAAAGGGACATTGCGAAAATCATTGACATCCAGTCGTGTAATCTGCTCTTACATTGAATTTTTTCCCCATCAACAGTGTGATCCTTGCGCCTTTATCTCAGTCACACACAACATGCATTCAACATGCACCACATGATCGCGATCGACAGTGGCCGATACTTCAAAAGGGCCGACAAAAGATCAATCGATCTGGCAAGAATAAACAAAGATGATCAAAAGGATCGAGAGAATGGGAAGATGTTCGCAATTATTTCACCTCTGCTTGCAATTGATACTGTGAACATACTGTAATCTACCTGTCCAATCCATCCAGTTCCACCAACCTCGCAACCAAATCCACCAATCCCTTCTCCCTACCCTGTAGTTTTTCTCCAGGTCTTTCTACAAGGCCTTCCAGCACTTGATCTAACATTCCTCTCAACCTTCCCACCAAGACTCCGATTCTCGCCCATCCTTTGAGGCGGATCCAGCCATCGACTACCAGTCCTCTGTTTTGGGTGTCTAGACTTATATCGCCGGAGAAGAGGAGTAAGGTATATGCGTTGAACGGCGTCAAGTCGCGGATAAACGTCTTGGAAGTCGATAGCAGGGAGAAATAAGATAGGAATGCTGTGGATGGGGGAAAGGAAGTTCCCGGTGCAGAGGAAAACATCGTGCTGCTTGGGTGGATGAACAATCTCGAGCTCCCTTGTTCTGGTTGCTGCTGTGCGCCTTTTTGTGCAGAAGATGGTAGAGTGGGAGCGGCGGTGGCGTTTGGCTCGCGGAAGTATTTTATAGTTCTTGCTTCTGGGTCTAGGGCTACGGCGCCAGAGACGGAGGCGGCGTACTTGGTATCCGGGAATTCGATCCTTGCGACTTGGGGTGAGAATGCTGCGGCGACGAGGGCGCGGACGAGTGCGGTGTTGGTGTTTCTTGCGTTGTACTCTTGCGCTGCCGATGCGTGCGATGAGCCCAGGAAGCCGATCTCTTGCAACGAGGACATGTATTGCCGTCTGTTGGTCTGGATGTCGAAGAGGGTTTGGGTGGAGAGGAAATTGGCATCGCACCATTGGCGGAGGGAAGAGGATGGCATGCCTTCGGCGCGCTTAGCGGTCCAGAGTTCGAAAGCGCGGAGGTCGCATAGCAAGTCTCCTTGACCGCCTGGTGCGAAAGCAAGACGTGCTGTCTTGGCCTCGTCGCGGCGAGCAGGTGGGGAGACGAAAGGTGAGCGTGCCGTAAGAATCGATGCGATGGTCAGGCAAGCGTCGAGGCAGCCGAAAACAGCACCGTAGACAAGTAGTTTGCCGCATCGCAAGTCAGCGGGAATGGAAGACAGATGACGACCCAATGCCGTAAGCTCTGCACCATCCAAAGCACCCATGCGATGTAGCGTTGTCAAAGCACCACTGACAGCTAAAGTGGAAGGTGGGGTGATAGCGCGAGCAAGGAAGGAAGGCACATCCAACACACCCATCGCCTTGACACTCAAACACAACTGCTCCAACGGCACACGCAAAATCTCAGGATCGGGTCGGTCAGCCATCTTATTGGTTTCAGCTTGCTTGGTGTACAGTTTGTAGCAAGTACCTGCGCGAACACGACCGGCACGACCACGACGTTGTTTACATGCTGCTCTGGATGCCCATACTTCTTCGAGTTTGGTCATGCCATTCGCGGCGTCGAAACTGGTCTCCTTGACGCGACCGCTGTCGATGACGGCGACAATGTCTTCGATTGTGATGGAAGTTTCCGCAACGTTGGTTGCGCAGATGACTTTGCGTTTGCCGGCAGGTGCTGGAGGGAAGACTCGTTTCTGTTCGGCCGGTTGTAGCGAGGCGTGGAGAGGTAGAGCGTGGATGTGATGTAGATGTTGGAGGGTCTTGAGAGTGCGATCAATCTCGGCCACACCAGGAAGGAAGATTAAGATACCGCCATCTTCTGAGCCTAGTTGCTCGTCGATGGTCTGGACGGTATCGGAGATCAGATCGTAATTGATCTTCATGCCGACGCTGCGAAGGGCTGCACCCATGCTAGGCTCCTTACCGCCGTCCTCGTCACCTTCCTCGGTGATGCCACCCGCAAAGCCAGTCATGCGGAGAATATCGTCTAGGTAGACGTCTTGAACTGGATGCGTGCGACCTTCAATCTCCACTGTGCTTACCGTCATCTTGCCGGCGAAGTAGCTCTTGAAGACTTGCGCATCGAGAGTGGCAGACATAAGAATCAGTTTGAGGTCTTTACGGACCTGCAAAACATCTCTCAACAGCACCATGAGAAAATCGGTATCCAGACTACGCTCGTGGACTTCATCGATAACCACATGACTGACATCAGCCAGAGCATCAACAACATCTTGCGGTTTTCCACCAGATGTCTGTAGTCTTCTCAAGAGCACACCAGTAGTGACAAATGTGATCTTTGTAGTACCGGGCTTTTGTTTTGATTCTCCTCTGATCGAGTAACCAACTTCTTCGCCGACCTTCACACATCGCTCGTCCGCAACACGATCTGCCAGACCCAAGGCAGAAATTCTGCGAGGTTGTGTACAGATAATGTTTGCAGCCTCTCCAAGCCCTTGCCTAATCATGTCATCAAGGACGAATTGAACAGACTGAGTAGACTTTCCTGAACCAGTTTCACCAGAGATAATGGTGACCTGAGAAGATGTAACAGCTTCGACAATGGCGTTTCGTAGTTTCCAAGCAGGTAATGATTGTCTTGCTGCCATCATGCGCACTTGCGCGGCAGTCTTTTGCCTGGCTTGCCAGTCCGCAAGAATCCTTTGGCTTTGCTGCGATGATGGCTGCCAATTGATGGGTCGAGGCATACGTCTAGGACGTTGACGTCTGCGACCTGAGGTTTCCGAGTCGGGCTCAGCTGAAGTAGAGGAAACCGAAGCAATGCTACTGAGTCTACCAGGATTAGCAATGATATTCGGAATCTCATGTTCTAGCCAGTCAATGAGATTGAACAGCATTTGCTCGCCTAGAAAGTCGGATTGTGCTTGAAGCAAAGCTTGCTTCAAGATGCTCAAGCGGATGTATGCAGGTAGTGCGGCTTCGATGGAGAGGACAGGAACGACATCAGGGTATCCAGATGCGGGCTTTCGTGCATGAAGAACGATGCGCTCTTTGGGCTTCTCGGCCACCTCCAGGACTATTTGACAAGAGCTCTTGGTTGCCTTGTATCGGTCGCTGTATATGGAAGCCAGAATGACTTGCTCTTCATCCCATACATCGGCGTCATCGGCGATGTTCAAACTCTCTGTTGTTGACGATAGGGATGATGAATCCAGGCTTCCGAGAAGTCTATGCTGTAGTCTTTCTGCTGCTCCAGCTTCGTCTCCTGAAGATGCATCCAGTGCTTCTTCGCAAAGCTCCATAGCGTAACCAGTAATCGCAAGACGTTTTAGCTTGCCTTCACGAGCAAGATCGCTACTGGCCATGGAGACACCAGCAGAGTAATTTTCTGGCAAACTCCATTTGGGCAAGTCGTCTTCCGGAACATGAATCAAAAGCCATTCAATAGTCTCTTCGCGATCCTTGCAGATTTCCACAGCTTCCTCGATGTGAGAGGGACGGAAGCCTAGTTTCGTCAAGTCCTGAACAATGTGCTTCTTCTCGCCGTTGGACAGAGTGACACCGTGCGGATTCCAGAGAGCAGCCTGTCTGACCAAAGCCTCAACATCCCTACGCATCTTCTTGCCCATCTCAACCTTCGGTGCTCGTGTCCAGCCCTTTCCGGGATTCTTGTTGACTCCAGGGGTGCTGTTATCCTTCTTCTCCGCCTCCCTCTGCTTTTCGATTTCCTGTCTCTTCTTGTCTTTCGCGGCTCTTTCATCGTCCCATTCTTTTCGTGCTTGGAAAGGATCCGCAGCATATAACCAGCCCATGCCTTCTTTTGTTGCCTCCTTTCTCATGTCTGCGAACTCGCCCTTCCACAAGTCGCGGTAGTTTGGCGGCATCATCATGTGCAAGTTTTTCGCGTTGGCGACGCGGTATAGCGCATATGTAGCAGCGAAATGTCTAGCCTCCACGGCAGACTCTTGTACGCCCAACGCCCTCTTCGCTGGAGGAAGCGACATGGGTGGTAGTGAAACCATCTCCTGAGTCTTGGGGTTCTTCCAGCGTAGAATGACAGACGAGATCTGGCCTGGTGGATCTGACGAGCGGTGCATAGTGTACTCCGGCTTTTCCCATTTCTGCTTCTGACAGTGCTCGGAGAGCATGTTGACGGGGAGTTTTCCTGTCCATGATTGACCGCCGATCAGGGTTCGTGTATCGGGTTTCTTGACGGGATCGCCGGCGACATCCAGCTCGGGAGCAGCATTCTTGCCCTTGCCCTTAGCAGGGGCTGCAGAACTGCTTGCGGCCGGAGGGGTGGCCTTGGTCTTCTTCGAGTCTTTGCCGTTGGAGAATACGATGTAGCTGGTGTCTTCGCCGTTCGCGGTCGCGGCGGTCGAGGCAGTCTTCTTGCCGGACTTATTACTGCTCCTGGGAGCGTGAGGTTTGTTGACCATTTTCTTGTTCAACAAAGGCTGATTGAATTCCGCGTCCAATAAATAATTCACGGCGAACGCGGAGATAAAATCTGGGGCCGCAACTTTCACTTGGCAACATCGGGACAAGCCCATCTTATTGACGAGACATTCACTAGGTAGTCAACGAGATGAAAGGTGAGGGCTAATCTGTATTCTCGTTCGCTTTCCGTATGCAAACGAATCGCAGTAATCAATCGCAATAGCCTGAAATCCGCCAAATGCTTTTGGTCATAAAATACAACCTTCGTATGCAATATACACCTCCGTTCGAGTCCGAGTATCATTCCAGATACCCAGCTCCTCAAATTCTGTCTACACGCACTCTATGCGGCGGGTCTGCTTCTCGATCTGGGCTTAGCACCAGATGCGACGCGCTTGGCCTGAGGACGAGACAAGTGGTGGGCGGGAATCCAGGACTCGTCGTAGGCCTTAGCACCGCTGGTGACAGCAGGACCGTCGGCACCAACAACGCTGACTTGGTCGGCAGGGTCGACCTTCTTGGTGCCACCGGAGGAGCGCTTGGCACGCTCACCACCCTTTCCGCGGCCCTTCTTCTGGGGGAAGAAAGTGGTGATCCAGGTGTTGTAGATGAAGTAGACGGTACCAGCGAAGACACCGGTGAGGACGAGGTAAAGGAAGATGCTGCGAACTATTAGTCTGTGTCGATAATTCTAGCACACCAAGCGGCTTACATCTGGGGGTCGAAGAAGCTCATGGGAGCCTCGACGACGGAGACAGTGCCGTTGTAGGCCTGGAAGGTGTGGATCATGCCGTGCTCGTCCTGAACAACAGCGGCCAGGTTGAGGGTCAAGTCCTGGGGGTGCATCTCGGTAGCGAAGCTGTAGGTGGCAGTCTCCTTCTCGCCAGCGGGAATCAGGAGGTCGTACTTGTTGACGGTCAAGTTGCGGAGGGCGACGGGCGGGTCGGGAGCTCCAGGGACACCAGAGGGAGTCAAGAGAGAGCCGCCAATGTAGCGAAGGTGGACAGGGGTTGTCTCATGGTTGGCAATTGACAAGACGGCGTTGGTCGCGTGGCCATTGACGAGCTTGACACCGAAGATCTCAGAGTCGGGGAAAGAAACAGAGACCTCGACATTCAATCTGGGAGATTGCTGCAGGGTAGGGTCGTCAATTTCCTGCTCGACCTCGGGAGCCTGTAAACGTCATCAGTTGGATATTCCCAATTGGCGGGCATTGACGCGTGACAAACCTGAGCGACGACAGAGAGAGCTTTCAAGGCAAAGAGCGCAAACGCGCTGAGCTTCATGGATACCATTTTGGATGTGTGTGGTATACAGTTTCTTGTGAGAGAACAAGAGAGCTGCGGGGAGACGAGGTCAAGAAGGGCGAGGTGGCCTGTAGCTGATTGGTGGTCCGAGCTTCACTTGCATCTCCACTCCAAGAGCCCTCGAGCTTCGAGAACATCCTATTGTGACAAGTGACAAACATGAACGACAAACACTAATTCAGGAATTAGGCAATCAAATAGCTTCCATTGTGTGCTACTTGAGCTGTCTCGCATCGATACAGCTTTCTGTCAAACCTCAATCTACCGCTGCTATACCGGAAAACACAATCAGCCCTCAAGTGATCTTCAGACGACGAACCGGAACGATGTCCATGTTGTGCATCTCTGCGGGAAACCTGCAGTTTTCCCCATTGATACATGCCTTTCCGCGCATACTGCCCTCTCTGGCCTCCGGGAATGGGCAACGATGTCCATAGATGCACTTAGGATCAGAACACTCGGCTCCGTGGATGCAAGCTGACATGCGTGCAACAAGTTTCAACGTCTCCAGCTCCTTCGGATTGCACTTGTATACATGATCATGCTCGCATTTGCCCTCCGGATACGGACAGTCGTGACGAAGATGGTGTGCGTTGCAGAGCTTGAGCTTCTTCAGTCGATTGACCTCATCTTTCTTGAACTCCGGTGTGGGCGGGTCAATCCGTTGACCCTTCTTGTTGCGGCGCACATAATCCGTCGGCCATTGCTCTTTCTCCTTGGGTATATCCTTTGGGGGCGTCTTCACTGCTGCTCCTTTCTTCGCCGCCAAGATCCATGGATTTTCCTTTGGCTTGACCTGGACTCCTGAGATGGCAGAGCTGATTGAGCTTGCTGAGTCTTGACGGCTGTGTGCGATGCTAGGAAGAGCGGTGCGTGCTGTTCCGACAGCTGTGCGCGAGCCAGAACGCGATGTTGCAGGAGACGATAGTGGTGGGGTGACTGATTCCATAAGGAGTGCTGGGACAGAATCCAGTTCTGCAACGTGGTCGACCAATTTGTGAATATCCATTTTCGTGTTACGAAAGATGTCATTCATCTGGGTCCTGTCAATGTGCAGTGCCGCAAGGTAACGGTCGGGTTCGGTGCCATGGAGCAATGTGACGCGTTGCGTCGTCTCGATCTTCTCGGTGAAGCGTTTGAGTATAGGTGCGTATATCTCGCCGTCCTCGCAGCCGAAGACTATGTGCTTGCACTGCTTGTCGAACATGTACATGGCCAGGTTCTCTGTATGTTTATTAGTGCGCTTCTAAGCATACAGCAGCGATAAGTCTCGAACCTTCCATCTTGTCAAACACCACAGCGCGACCCTGCATGCCGACATCGATCACATCGAACAGATTTTTATCCTGGCAAAATCCGCGGACGAAAGTCTTGATCTGGTTGCCATTGCTGACCAAACCAGTGCGAAGGCCGATACTGCAGAGATCTTCCAAGTCGACGTAGATTTTAAGGACTATCTTGGTATTGTCTGGAAGAGCGTGGATGGTTGAGAAGGCGAATTCATTGGTAGCCTGGAAAAGAGCTTGCGCTGCGCGGCGACCGCCTTGATCGCCCTGGCCTAGGAAAGCGTTACGGAATATGAGTTCATTACCGTCGATCAGTACCAAGACGTATGGATTTTGCTCTAAGGATGAGTGATCATGGTCGCCGGTCTGTCCGGCACTGGCGAGCTGTTGCTTCAGCCAAGTGCGCTCCAGCTCGAAGTTGCTGCGCTCCTGGACCAAACGCTCTGACAAGTATTTTAGCCGGTTCAAGGCATGCTACAACTCTTAGTTCCAGGTTTTGTGAACCACCAAGTCTGGTCACTCACATCGAAGAAGTCTTTCTTTTGATTGTCGAGAATCTTGAACGCCTCGTACTTCGCGAGCAATTCTGTGATCGAACCACTGTCAAGCGGCTCGGACATGCCAAATGGTACAGGTGACGGCGCAGATGATGCCATCGTAGTCGACGGGGCGTTCTTGGATGAAAATTGGGATGGGTTCATTTGTTGTGAATCGGGGTGCGAGACGGTCCTAAGAGGCAAGCGTAAAGCTGGGAAGGATGGAAGAATTTTTGAGGAAGGTGCAAGTGTGAAGGTGAATGTGAGAAGCCGCGTGTTGACGATTTGAGAAGCGGCATATCGAGTGAATTTCTACCACTGTTCGAATCATGAATTTCAAGCAGTCACAGAATTGTAACAGCATTAGTATCGCCTCGACAACAGCCCTCTACGTCCCACAATGCTACAAACGATGCTGGCTTTTCACACTATTGCTTGCAGCAAATGTCGATCGATCACAAATGACAGATGCATGTTCGGGGACCTGCATTTGGCGGTGTACTGCAACCAAGGACCTTGACATGAGATTCGTCGAACCAGAAAGACTCAACATTCATGGCATGCTCTGCCGTTTTAAGTGCATAGCTAGTTCTTGTGTCGATCACTTTGGCTGCAGTATGGACGCTTTGGGAGGGATGCTTCCTACCCTCATGGTAGCAATGCTAGGATATCGATCTATAAACTAAGGAGGAACTGCATCGTCTCCAGAAACAATGGCTCGTTATGCTAATAACTAATCGCTTTCCAACTATGGTGGACTTTCTACTCTCTTTTCCACTCGTCGTGCTCCTCCGCCAAATGTACCTTGAACTTGGCCATCTTGTTTCCGAAGTTTCGTTTGCAACGCCAACAGACAAGGTCAACAGTATGCCAGGGACCATGGCCAACCAGCCGTATGGGATCATCTTTTGCCAACGGGAATTTCTCTAGTGGGACCAAAAAGGGCGTGTGGAAGCTGTTGTAATGGGCGCTGCGTTTGAGGTGGTCGCTATACATCTCTCGCGACATGACATGAACGTGGAGGTGGTTCATGGAGGGTACTGCGTGGATACCCGTGATGATCTCCTTCATCCAATCACGACCTGGAGGAAGCACATCTGGCGGCTCGTCCGCGTCTCTGGCCTGTATCCGTGGTTGTTCTGATTTGGAAAGCTTTCCATATTTTCGTCGCAGCTCGTTTGCCACCATCTTCTTAGCCCTCTCCACTTCTACTTTGATATCCGCTAGAAGCTCAGGGTCTTCAAATGCGACAAAAGGATGTAGGAGGTTACGTTCTGACTTTGGTAAAACCAGAAGATGGACGGAAGACTTCGGAAACATGTCCTGAATGATAACTGAGGTATCGTTGTTGAAGATTACACGTTCGTGTGCGAAGGGGTCGGCTGTATATGCGCCCAGGCCATCTCTGTCCTTGAAGACCATCTTGGATTTAAGATTCGAATGATGTTTGCCAGGAGACTTTTGAGAGTTAATAGGTTTCTTCGACATTAATTCTGTGACTGTCAACAATGAGAATGAGTCCCCGGATATGGTTAGTGGATTACTTACAGGCATTCCTAGAGTTTGTCTTTGTATTCGGAACTTCCATTCCAACAATCTCGTCCTCTGTTATGGCTTCCTGAGGTCCTCCCATATTGGTAATCTTCTCACGGTGTCTGTTCCTTCCTCTAGTAAATATGCTCGAATGGCTCGCTCTCCTGAATAGATGCTCGGTTTTAAGTGTATCCTTCCTCCGGCGCGCGAATAACTTGATCATATGTAAGAAGCGTTCACGACATGATCAAGAGCTCGCAATCTACTCACCTTAATACTTCGTCTCCTTTCGAAAAAGAAATGTGGCTGTCGATGATCCTCTCATTCTTACGCCTATTGGTCATAAATCCGATGACGTGAACAAATCAATTAATTTTCCCGATTCAGCTGACACGCGACTTCTGCCCGAGTCGCGTCTTCCTGAGAGGTTTCGAAGAACAAACTTTCACACTGGAGTGTTGCACGACAAGCAGCATTACGACTGCATGCGTCGCTGATAGTTGAACACAAGTTGAGCGCATACTTACAATTCATCTTTATCGACCGCCAGGCACTGGACCAATACCTTTCTTTGAAGTCATCCTGCATCACCGCCACCATGCCTCGTTCGTCTAAGAGACAGACAAGGCTGACCTTCGACCCTCTGCCGACTTCATCGCCTGCACCTTCTGACATCAGCAGCTCTGTGCGTGACCGTGCTGCGACAGTTCGATTCGAAGGAGCTAGTCCAGCAAAGAGTCGCAAGGTCCGTGATGCGCCGGGCACCTTGTCGCTGATCTCTGCGCCTGCCTCTGGAATACCCAAAAAAAGCCTGCCTCCTACACCAGACCCGACGGGACCCACCACATCTTTCGGTGCATCAGCCGTCAGTGAGGACGACGAGGACGTCCGTCCAACACCCAGGTTATCTAGCCGCAAAAACCTGAAGAAGCAGCAAAAGCTCGATCTCACGCCATCTAGTCCTCGAGCTATCAACCATTCGCGCCCTGTCAGAGCCGGTTTCTTCGGTACTCAGCAACAACTGGATGCTGGTTCAAGCGACGAATCCGGCGAGCAAGCTATGACACTACCAGTCAAGAGCCACAAAAAGAAGAGCAAGCGCCAGGAGAAGAAACAGAAGTCTCCATCGCCAGACATGGAGGTTGAGATCGTACAGGAATCAGCGCCCGTCATCCCCGGCGATGATGACGACAGCGAAGATGATCTACCGGCCACACCAGCAATCAATCGCAAACGAAAGCGTCAAGCTCATAGCTCCTCACCGCTGTCACTCATTCCCGAAGATGAAGACGACGACAGTGACGTTGTCATTACTGGTTCTCGAAAGCGTTCACTATCGACCAAGAAGCGCGCCCTTTCACCAGCATCTGGATCCGACCCCGAAGAACTCTCGGATGAACCACCATCTTCGAGATCTCGCAAGAGACTACGTCGAGGTAAGGACCCAGTACCCATGAGCACTATTACCGAAGAAGAGAAACAAGAGCTGGAGGATGACCTCGTGGACCTGGCATCAAGCGGTAGTGACGGTGAAGTCCGACTGTCCAAGAGGAACAAGTCATCACAAAAGAGTGCTCGTCAGCTTGCGCTGGAGCGTCTCAAAGCCAGAAGAGGCGCACCCATGAGCAGTCTCGTTGAGGATGAGCAAGATGATGAGGAAGAGGAAGAAGAGCAACCAGACGACGAAGCAGACTACGATCAGAGCTCCGCAGAAGATGAAGATGAAGATTACGACCTACCGGGACCATCGACACACAAGACTACCCGTAAGCAAATGTTCGCTGAGGACGAGGAGGACGAAGGATTTGTCATCGAAGACGACGACGGCCCTCTTGGTGTCCCTACGAATGATGTCCCGATTGCCTTCACTCGTTATGCCTCGATGAAAGCCAAGGATTTGTTCCGTTTTGCCATTGACTGGATGGTCCAGAAAAAGATCAATCCTGCTTTCCAAATGGACGACGAGATCTACGATCTTACGTTCAAAAAGCTCGACGATGAGGTTAAGGGACTGGCAGGTTCCAAGTTCCAGTCAGCAGCCTGGACCGCACAATTCACACTGGCACTCCAAGCAAGACCCGACCTCCTCTCTGCCCGCCTCGATCGTAAATCCTCAGACCATTTCGGACGGGACAAGTGCGATGCCTGCAACAGATCAGGGCATCCAGCCACATACGAGCTCAAGTTTGAGGGCAAGCCATACGACAAGAACTCTTTGGAGCCTGTCGCACCGCGCAAAGAGGCCAACGAGGACGATGATGAAGACTCCGACTCTGACGAGAGCAGCGTGGACGAAAACGCAGCAGTCAACTACGACTCTCAAGGCCGTCAAATTCTCCCCGAGGAAACTGTCTTTTACCTCGGCAAATTCTGCATGAGCAATGCAGAGACAGCTCATTCTTTGCAACATTGGCGCTACCACCTCTATGAATGGGTCGTTGAGTACCTTGAGTCTGCCGGCTGGAACACGCCCAAGCTTATCGTTAAGCGCGATAAGTGGAGTGTGCGCAAGCGAAGAAAGCATGCCAACAAGATCGTGGATCTTATGGAGGAGGAGGGCAAGATCAAGGCATTGTACTCTGACTTCAAAAAGGAGATTGATACTGCCAGAAATGCTAAGCAGGGTCGCTGGGATAGTTCTCCTTAAGGGGAAGGCACAGGAGTTCTTCGGGGATATGCACATTTGCATGCCTTTCCATACCCTCTTGTAGTAATATGACGAGACCATGACATTATCTTTAATCGAACCATTTTCACTTCTCACTTAGTGCGGCCGTTCCATGTGACATAGCAAAGAGATTGTCAGTTGCTGGAAGGAGGACAAAGCAGCCCGCTTCCTGCACTGTATCGGATTGGGAATTGCTCTGAGGACCATGTTGTTTTTACAGCTCAGCGTACGATCGTATGTATTTGTACAGAATGCTCAGGCAGTCATCTCTAGCCATGGCATATATCCAGAAGAGAAACTCTTCTTCAGCCGGGGAATATATGATACCGATCATCACCCCAGCTCATCCCAATGCACCCATGAACGCCCTTATTCCCATATATTCACATTCTCATGCTCTTTCTCTCATCTTCCTTCTCTTCGCCCATCCACTCAATCTCTCTTGGCATCAGGATCAACATTCCACTGCACCTCACCAACCACACTCCTCAATTCCTCCAACGTGCCTCCCATCTTCACGACCGAATACCTCAGCATTCTCGGATCCAGACCCAGTGTTCTGCGTACGGCGTGCTGGGTTCTCGCCGATGAATCGAAGCGCACCACAAAGTAGTGGCCTGTGTTGTGTGTGGCGTTGTGTTTTCTCATTGGCTTGGGGAGGTGGAAAACGCCCCAGTTTGTGATGCCGCGAACGACGCCGCCGGCGTTTAAGACGATGTTGCCGGTGGTTTTTGCGATTCTGAGAAGCGTGTTAGAAGGGTGGGATGAGCGGGAGAGGAGGAGGAGACGGACTCGCGGACTTCGGCTAGGTTGCCTGGGCGCACCTGTGGTTGTGTTAGCTATGCGCAATGTAGACATGGTGAGTGAAGAGAGTGTAAGTACCACGCCAATGAGTTCGTAAAGCATGATGTGTGTGTGGTGAGTGGAAAAGATGTGCTGTCTCGAAACTGAACAGCAAGCTCGTGGGTATGCGCAACGACGTCTGGGCTGTCTACGAATGCGACCATGGCGGGAGCAAATTTCCATCTTATCTTATCTCGTCTGTTTCGGCGCGCTTTCCCGTTTCCCGCATCAGCGACTTCCCCGAGTCGCTTGGCGAACCACTTCGTCACTATCTGGAGAGCTTTACGTTGCTGGTCTTGTTTTCGATCGCATTGCTCTTTTCCAGTTGAACACTTGATACTTTGAAAAATCATTTACAATGGCATCCATCGCTCGCTCAGTCTTCCGCCGCTCGCTGGCCGTCAGCAGCAGACCCGCATTCTCATGCCGCATCCCCAATGCTGCCGTCTCTAGACCCTTCTCCGCTAGATCGGCTGGTGAGTGACACCTTCGCAACCAGTTTATTTTGTTCTCAGCCGCTAACCACTTCTTTCCGCCTTTTAGCACTCGCAAAGAAATACACTCAAGACCACGAATGGATCGAACTCTCCCCCGACAACAAGACCGGCACAATCGGCATCTCCACCTACGCAGCAAATGCCCTCGGCGATGTGGTCTTCGTCGAACTCCCCACCACAGACCTCGAAGTCAGCGCCAACGACACCATCGGATCGGTCGAGTCTGTGAAGTCGGCTTCGGATATCATGACACCGGTGGCAGGTGTGATTGTGGAGGCCAATGCCGTTTTGGAGGAGAAGCCTGGTACCATCAACAAGAGTCCCGAGGGTGATGGTTGGATTGCCAAGATCGAGGTCAAGGATGTCAAGGAGGTTGAGGGTTTGATGGATGCGGAAGCTTACAAGGCGTTTACTGAGGAGAGCGAGGAGTAGAGCAATGGCTATCGGAATTGGGAGGGGGGGGTGTTCAACCACGGGAATTTTACGTATGGTCTGGCAGGACCTTTCTTTAACATGAGTACAGAGATACGAAGGCAGTAGCGACGAAGCAAGCAACGTTCTGAAGACGACTCCAATGGTCGCAAGATTTCAAGAAGACAAGGTAGTGTGGTTCATTTCAACATGTTGTGATTTCGCATTTGATACATTTGTTTTCCTCCCATGCGCTATGCTACATAACCAACCCGGTTTATCGTCAAGAAAACAGGCTCCTCCCTAGAAGCATCCAGTTGTAATTTCCTCTCTTTACACTCTCCTAGGTAAACATGTTGCCCAGAGACCTTTGAGCCAATGGTACTTCATCACTCTGCATCATGCGTCAGTAAAAGTGTTGGAGCACTAGGGTGGATTGAAAAGCTTACCTCAACAAAGTCCGTTGCATGAATCAGTGCACTGAAACAACCCACTAACTCCTCCAAAGCTTGTTTGATGCTGGGACGAACTTGTGGGCCTTCTCTCATCGCAGCCTTGAAGACACCTTGCATGCACTGCCTGTTCTCAGCCAGGAAGGCTCTTCCTTGAGCCAGAACGTGCTGATTGCGCGATCCTCTGCTGACTACGCAAGAGGTCAAGATACGCAGCATGGAGATCAACAGGCGGTAGAAGTTCTCCAGTGCTTCGACATTGTCGACATCGAGACCGATGTCCGGGTCGGTTGCAAAAAGTTGTGAGTCGCGGATGGCGCTGAAGAGACCTGCTTCCAGGATAGCAGCGGCACCCTCGTTCGTGTGAGACATGCGCAATAGAACTGAGAGCGCGGTGTGGATATATGAGAGAAGTGTCGCAATATCTTGTCCTTCACGCTGTTGTTGGAACTCGCCAGAAATACCACGGATACCGTCAACAAGCACCGAGGTGAAGTTCAACTTGGTCATAGCCCGTGTCAAGTAGGGAGACTTGATCATCTGGAAGAGTTGCAGACAAGACTCGAGCACCATCAAAGCAGAAACTCTGCAGCTGCCAGCACTAGACATGACATCTTCGCAAATTGTGTCCATCAAACGCTCACCGCCATGCTCAATAATCTTGGCTGTCTGGCGTTGCAGTGGTGACGATGTCTTACAGATGGATCTAATGAAATGGCGAATGGTCTGGTAACATGTCTCGCGTAATTCGGTACCGCCAGAAGCACTTCCAATACCGCGCAGAGCAGTACGGAACGCCGCGGTGAGCCTGTCATGTACTGCGCTAACTTCCACGTTTTTGTCTGTGGCAGAAGAGTCTAGCACTCGCATCAATGTGTATGTGAGCTTTGCGAGCGGAATTGTGACGGGAGAGTCCTCGACGATCGTCCTGTCCAATTTAGGTAACACAATCTGCAAAGCCTGCAGCGCCAGCGCGGTCTTTGGAGCGGCTTGGAAGTCGCCTAAAGCAAGCATCATTGACACAAGCTTGACCCATACATTGAGCGCTGAGCGTTGTGCCAACATGATGGAAGCGTAGTTGTTTTCTGACTGCAAGCACATCATGGCAGCATCGATCTCTGCAGCGCATTGCTGTTGTGCTACAGGGTCGATCAATTTACCAGCCTTGCGCAGGTCAGCTTCGCGTAGGAGCAACAGCTCTTTGGCGAGCGCAAGATCGTAAACCACCCCATAATCAGACTTGTCAGTCCTGCACGAGCTGAAATCGAGACCTGCGATAAGAATCTTCTCTGCCATCTCGAAAGGTAGGGAGATGTCCATATCGATGAAATCAAATAACTCAAAGATTGACGCGTTCTGCACTTGCTCGCCGGAAGACAGAATAGTCACACCCAACAAGGAGGATAGAACTTTTTGACGCTGGGTCGGGGCATTGCGCTGGATAGTCGCTCTAATGTCCAGAGAAGCTTCTTCAAAGAACATAGTTCGCTGGATGAGGAAGTCCTTGAAGACAGCAGCAGAGTCCGAGATCAGGAATTCTGGGTCGGCGCAAGGTCGGTTACTCCACAAAGTTTCGGGACCAATAGGTGTTTGTACAATGGCCACAGCATCAGAGTAGCCAGATTCTCTAAGTTCTTCAAGAATAATGCGCTCTGTCAAGGCAGAGTGAAGAAGCTTCGAGATAATCTGGCAGGACGTGCGACGTATTGAAGAGAGCCAGGCAGCTTCGTTGACTTGCGGCAAACTGATGGTATCGGCTGAGAGCTTCACCACAGCATGGAACAGTGAGGCACCGTTAGCAAACAGACCGTTCGGAGGTACGCTGATGGCTCTGTCGGTACAACGGAAGCCCAGCAGGCAATGTGCCAGAGCTGGGCGACTGCCTGCTGTCTCCAATGAGCCGTTAAGCAGATCTAAGATGCCTTGCTTGATGCCAAGGCCAGGTCCCTCTGGTCCCATCTCGAGCTCTCTTGAATCGAGCTGAAGGGGGGAGACGAAAGAGGCAGCAATACGGTCAACATCGAAGTCTTGTTGCAATGCAGCGAGGACACGACTACCTCCATAAGATGCTCCGGTCGCGATAGATAGCTTGCGAGCTGTTGCCAATTTTTGGAGGAGTTGTAGAGAAAGCATCGTCAAATCCTGGTGGCCCGTTCCGCAGTATAGGCCGAGGTCAACGATGATATTGACGTGGTTCAGAACAACGTCTTCAAACGAAGCGAGGGCGGGATTTGCGATGGCCTTGTCTCTACCAACGTACTGCGTCTTGACGATGGGTCGTACGACGTCAAAGTAGATGGACTGCAGCTTCAGGACCTGGTTAATCACCTCGATGCTGCGACAAAGCGCGACAATCATAGGCGATCCCGGAGAAGCAGCACTAACGATGTCAACATCTTCGTGTGCAGCGGCGAAGAGTGCGTTCGTGACTTTGTCGTTGAAAAGCCATTCCATAACACGGGCAAAAGGATGGAATCGGACATAAGCGGCTAGAGAAGAGGTGGAGATAATGGAGTCAACAGGTATGTTTGTACTGTTAGCAAAAACAACGAGATCTTCGTTGAAGGTAGAAAGGCAAGTAGAGACAAACTCGAGGCAAGTACATCTCAACTCCCATATTTGATTCATGTCAGGAAGATCAGCGAGCCTTTCCTGGAAGACGCTGCCCATTATGAAGTCGACGTAGGGATCCATACCAGGCATGCGATATGTTGCACCCAACTGTTCCGGGAATGGAAGCATATCATGCAGACTGCTTTCCTCAGGGCTAGGCACAATCATACTCTGCACGAGCCTCGTGAAGGCATTCGGTAATTCGAAGCCTTCCAATAGTGATTGGAAACGTCCTTCCTTTGCTACTGTTGGGTTTTGCGGTGTTTTTGTGCCCAGATAGTTCCTTAGGCTAGGCGAATCGTACATCCATGAGTCAACGTAGTCCCAGAGTGCATATCCGGCATCAATGCTCTTGTCTGTCAGACTGGCCGCGATAGCCATGAATGTGCATGCCTTGAGACGATTGGAGACGCCAGAGACGGTAAGATTTAGCACGATCTCATGCAGATTAAACGTGGGATGAGACAAGACGAAGGTTCTGGCGCTTAAGCTTGAGCGGCACATATGCGTGACAAGGCGCAGGTAGCATTCAAGCATGAGTTCGCTCTCGGGCTCAATGAGCGGGCCTGCCAATGCGCCATCGCCTTGCACTGAGGCAGATGTGAGCTTCTCACTGATACCGGGAGCATAGAAACTCAGTTCGTTGAAAATTTGCGCCCAGCTCAAAGGAGCTCCTCGGCGAAGCTTTGCCACGGCTGTTGTTGCATCGTCCATCAAAAACTTATGAGCAGCTTCGGCGCATTCGGCATCTTCAGAGATAGATAGGAACATCTCGCAAAAAGCGGCGGCTCGAGGAGTAGACTGGCGCTTTGAGGCCCATTGTAGGAAACCGTAAAGGTTGCTATCAGGATCTTGCCAGAACGATTGAGCGGCCTCGGGGAAGCCTTTGAAGGCGTACGAAATGATGACAAGGAATCTCTCCAGATGCAGACCATGTTCCGGAGTACCATGTGACTGGCGGATGCTTATGTTACGGCGCTGCTCGTCTTCCTCAAACTTCAGCCTTCGAATGGTGTCAGGCATATTTGTGATGAAAGCGTCGACAAACAGCTGCAGGTTCTGAGCGAGAATCTCTTGGAAGTAGTCGGATGCCTTGATTGGCCCGTTTCTGAAGCGCTCCGCTCCGGTCAACAGATACGATACCAGTCCAACCTTTGCGGGATCATGCCACAAGTCAGCACGCACCTGTGCGCATATGAACAAGATGAATTCGAAAGCACCATTGCGGACAGCATCGAGATAACGCTGCGAACGTGATTCGGTCTCCGCTTCCAAGTCTACTCCTCTCAAAGGCGAGCCAATGGGATTGTCGATATAGCGACCGCTGTATTCAGCCAGCCAGAAAACGGTCGCGGCCGCACGGAAATCGGGCAGCTTCCATTTCGAGTTGTCTGATTTGTCGGCAAAGTACTGATCCAGGCCACGGGCATCTCTCAAACTGGCAGCGCTGTCGACGGGTCCAAGGACTGAGGCACAGCTAACCAGGCCCGGCAAGTAATGTAGTGTGATGTCGTCAGGGCTGGCTAGTTGCGATGTTTTGTTCAAGAGATGGCGGTAATCGTCTACAGTTGCAGTGCCGACTTTGACCAGGTGTGAAATGATAGCACCCATAGATTCGTGTTGCTTGGTCAAACTCTGTTTCTCGAATTGTAGTGTCTCCAGTGCGTAGCCGTGTGCCGTCTGGCCGATCATGGCGATCTGGTTCAGTCGGTCCTGGAGAGTCTGTAACCATTGCTCGATTTGGCCCATAGAGTCAACACATTTGCGCCAGAAGGTTGCGTCGGGCTTTTCCGTGATCAGGCCGGCACAGATGATGAATTTGTCACGATCGTCGGTGTTCTCGCAGTCGACAGCTTGCTGGATGGTCATGCGCAAACACTCGAGCAGCGTTTCTCGGTGGCCGTGAAAGCGGAATATGGCGGCCATTATTTGTGATCTACCAAGCTCTTCTGCCGTGTTCTGCGATTCGAGGTATAGTTTTGCAGTGTCCATTTCATCCAGATTCAACTCGTCTGCGACCTGGATGACCTCCTGGCGCCAGTCTTCGTTGACATCGTAATCGCGTCCATCGATCGTTACTGGAGCTGCGCATTGTTGTCAGCGCGTGTGGGATCGCACGGTCGTAACAACTCACCAGACTTAAGTTTCTGTCGACTGCTGTCGCTCTTGTTCTGACGATCCAGTAGTTTGCGGAAGTCCGCGATGCTGTCTTCCAACTCGGTCCAGAGGCGATCAACATTGGGCAGGCGAGATTCAGAAAAGGCGACGAGGTCGGCTTGGAGACCTTGCAGTCTGGTCAAGCTATCGTATTCGTCCATGGTCGCTGGGATGGTGGTGAATGCTCGTCACCCGACGAGAGTGTGGGCTCAGGGTTCCAGATTCAGAAGTTTGCGCAGAGTTTCCGCGCGTAATCGGTGTGTTAAACGCGACGATGATGGAAATAATGTTTTGTCCCTCTTGGAGCAGCAGCAACACGGACGAGAAGCTTGACCCGTCACCTCGGCTTCACCGAACTTCTCCCGTTTGCGCCGCGCTTTCTTCTCCCAGATCGCGTCCACTATTTCGACAGACCACGGCGTGTCTTGTCTTGATTGATCTTGGTCTCTTCGTTAAATGATCTCGCGAACGAAGAGAAAGGATCGACCTTCGAGAACACACCACCAATTTGACGTGTTGCTGACCAGCGCTCCATAAATCACCAACCGGGCTTAAGAGATATATATCCGGGCTATCGCAACTGCCCAAAAAGTTGCCAGTCGCATCCTAGTAACTAGAGTCTGCCAGATTCTTGTGTCGTGAATCTCTTTTGACTTCTAACCGAAATCATCACCAACACCAGATCCATGCCACCAACATAAGATTGTCATCCAGCATGGCGTCTGATATCAATTTGGCTGAGGCTCTCGGTAACTACATCCTGACAATCCAGCGTCCTCTTGCTAATCGTAGACAGAGAGCGTTTCTTCCAAGGCAGTCAAAGAAAGGGAGGAAGGCTTGTCCAACCTTCGGCAAATCTTGAGACACAACCAAGGAACTTCTAGGATCGATAATCTGAAAGACTCGGGCTTCTTCAAGATTTACGACTCACTCTTCGGGGTCGTCTCGGCTGAGCTTGATACGCTCCGGGCTGTCAAATCGGGTCTGTCGAGGAAAACAACCGTGAGCGCCACAGAAGCAAGACTTTCTAGTTGCTCTGCAACTCTACGTGTGGCAATCGACGTTGGCATTCGAAACATCCGCACCAAATCTGTCAAGGCACTCATCGATCACCTTCTTAGCAACTTTGACAGTTCAGATGGTACTCTCAACACTTCACTTGCAGGCGATTATGCTAAGAATCTCTCGGTCTTGTTGAGCTATGAGTCTCACGTTGAGCATCTGCCTAAAGAGCTATGGAAGACAGTCATGGAATTCTGTCTTGAGAAGATTCAGTCCTCCTGCAGATCTGACAATGGACTGGGAAATAGCATCTTGAGCTCACGATCTTCTCGTTCCCACTTTGCGCCCTCTCAACCAAGTATGAACAAGGATATGCTTCCTAGGCAGGCCGTGGATGATTTGGTCGATGTCCTACGTTCTTTGACCAGTGTTTCTTTCGCGCCGCTTCTTGAACAAGGTCCTCGTATTCTTACTGCCATGACGCAATTTGTGAACACTTCACCACACATGTCGAAGCCTCAGGTTGACGCGCTGGTGGTCATCAACTCGACTCTACTTCAAGTCCGCACTGAAGACATCAAGTTGACCAAGAAGTTCACCCGCGATGCTCTCTCCTTTACCAAAGCCCTGTGGAACACGAAGCTTGCAGCTCTCAAAGACGAGACTTTATCGATGCTAGTCTTGCTGCACCCTTACATTGAGGTTCTCTCGCAGGAAAATGAAGAAGAGTTGTTTTTCATCGAGATGTCAAATCTTGTCGACGCTATCAAGGGCGAATATACCAAGCGAGGGGTCAAGGATCAACTCCAACTGAACCAATTGACTCTCCGGCTTGCTCTAAAACAACCCTCTGATAGCCTGCGATGTCAAGTCTTTGCTTTGCGAGATGGTCAAACAACCCACGAAAATGCCTTGAGTTCGGAGCACAGTTGGACCTTGCTGAAGTTACTGTCGCTTCTGTCGGTCTGGAGCCATTCCCATGATCCCCGAAATGTCAAGAGTTCTACGCATCCGGATTCTGGTCCTCAGAAGCGTCAGCGTATTACGCAATGGTCAGATGAGCTTATTCGAATGCTGTCCGATTTCAGTATAGCCACAAAGCTCACAGCTTTACAACTCATATGCTTCGTAGCTCAATCCGTCACCATCGAAGAAGAGGCCTTGAGCAACTTGATTGAGAAACTGGCCACTCTCATCACTGACGACAACGGTTCCATCGCTTCTTGGGCCCATCTCGCTCTGTCGAGGTAATTTACTCTTACTCATAATTTTGACCACTGGTTCTGACCTGTTCGCAGTTGCGCTTGTCAAATCACAGCCCGGGCAGTAAGTCTGTCCGACGCATGGAAGCATATCTGGCAAAACACACTGAGAGCTGTCAGCCCTGCTCAGACTTGCAGGACAGCTTGCCACCTTCTCCACGCCATAATTGAGACAGGATTGGTTGATCGGACAGTCGTTGTCGACAACGTCGGTTCAATGCTCTCAAGTATCTCAACCAACGGACCATCTGTCTTCAGTGATTCTGTAGCGGCGTTGTTCAGTACTGTGTTGATACGACTTCAGCGCGAGGGCACCTCTTTATCTGGAGAAAGAGCAGAGCAGGTGTTGGCTTGGGTTTTCCGTACGTGGGCACCGAGCAACTTCCACGACAAGATTTTTGCTTCTCAGAACACTACCATTGAAGTTGTCGATATCATGAACCTCGTCAACAGTTGTTTGGGTCTTCCCATGGAGCAAGAGCTGCCCCAGAGCTTACCGATCTGGGGGTCTGTTGCGCAATCATGGATTTTGCACGCCCAAACTCAGGAGCTTCTTGACTTTCTATTGCTTAGAAAGAAGAACGCCACGATTTGTCCTCAACCTGACAGAGCCGAGAAATTGGCAACTACCGGCTCTACTACAAACAATGCTGTAGTTTCATTCTTGCTCGGTCTTTGCACGACTGAAACGAATAGCGCCATTGAAAAGTGGGAGAATATGAAGGAGCAAGGTGCTGGTCACCTGGACAGGCACATGGTTCGCGTCGTTGGCACTCTTACCATGGTCGCACTTTGTCTTGCGAACTGTCTAGGGGCCAAGGATACTCATCGAACGGAGCAACTTCGTGGTGCTAATGATAGTCTTATGGGGCTTCTCTTTGGCGACCTTGCGAATCCGGCAACTGATCAAGGCAAGGTGGACACCCTTCTTGACCTTGTCGCCCACAGACTCATCGCTTGTCGCCACGATGTAGCGGATGAGTATGACGGACGCCACGTTTGCATGTCGAAGATGTCTTCTTCCTTACTGACACTTCTTGAGAAGCGACGCGAGATGACACAGTCAGAATCCTCAATCAAGAACAACGAGATGAGTGACATGGACTTTGACACTGACTTCGAGTCTCAAGTGACTTCGCACACTGCTCCGATGAACGAAGTGCGTCCTCCAAGGAAGGTTGTTCCAAATAACTATAGCATCGTCTCCCAAAGAGCTGGTGTGACCATTTACGCAAAGCTGATGCAATCTTTCGATTCGATCGGAGAGATTGACGACACCATCATGACAGATGAACCGTCCAAAGACTTCATATCTCAGATTCTCGAACTTCCGCCTCCAGAGATCTTAGCCAGTGGACCATTTCTTACAGCTCTACCTCGATATGGAATACAACTCACTCCCAAGCAATGTGAGCCACTTCTCGGGTTCTTCGCAGATAACACGCTCCAGTCTTACGAGTTTGAGCGCGCAGAGACAAATTTGGAACTACTCTTGGGTGTGATGGAGAGTTTCGTCTATACCTGGACAGACGCCTTGGATCAAGAGTTCTACACGTTTGGCCTCGATATCTATAAGTGGTTCACAACGACGGCCCTAAAGGTCAAGCTTCTCTCACCTTGTGTGCAGAAAAGACTTGTTCGGCTCATTTTTCAGGTCTTGCAGATTGATGCAGACTATGGACAGGCCGACAAGCTTCCGCCTGTACGTTCCACGCTTTTCAGACTGTTGCGAGAAGGCACTTTAGAAGTCAAGTATTTCATCGCTCAACGTCTGTCCTCTATCTTCGATCTCTTTTCTCTGACAGCTCACGCGGAAATCTTCGAAGAGATCAGATCCAATCTGCCTGCCGATTTGGAGTTGACAGAGGGTTTGGCCATCAGGATTTTGGTCCTTGCCAATCTAGCCGCTGGCTGGTACTCGCTACGAAGATCGTGCATCTACCACGTCTTCGAGACCGCAGGTATGATCACCGATGTTGAGAGCTATGCCGCGACATGCATTGCCACGATATCAGACACGCTCAAGCTCAAATCCCCAAGAGAAGTATTTCAGCTCTTCTCGCCTCAGCTACTGTACACTTGGCTAGAGAACCACACGGTCGAGAAAGTGCCGTTCAGGATCTTTGGCTATGCAAGCATGGCGGATTTGTTGGAACACAACATCGACGAAATTCATGCTCAGCTGGCTGTCCGTGAAAAAGAAGACGAGGTTCGATGGGTAGTGAGTACATTAAAGTCGACAGAAGGACAGATCTTGCGATCAAGTTTCAGCAAGACGGTCGCCTACGCAATCTCCTGGGATGTCTGTGAGAAGCAAGGATCATCTCAGGACTCATCACAGGTTGCTACAGCTTGTGAATCCCGCATTCGGACTTCCTTCAAGACCAGTGGCGAATACTATATGATGGTTCAATCTAACCTTCCAGACATCGTGGCTCAGATCTTTACTTCTGTGTACCACGAGGATGCGATTGAAAAGTTGTTCGAGAAAAGACCTCAATACACATACGCCAAAGACGCTCTATCCGCAATGAAACGATATGGGTTCTTGGATACGGAGCTTTCAGAGGCGCAGCAACCCTGTTTCAAAGGCAGGTATCTTCTTGATCAATTAGAACGGGTGTGCCGCAGAACAGGCAACAAGACATTCACAACTGTCAAGGATGTCTTGGATGTCCCTCACATCACAGTCACTCTCAGATCCATCATCGATTGCATGCATCCCGCGTACGGTCCGCTTCATGCTTGCCGGACTGTCAGAAAACTGCGTATATTCCTCGCTCTAGCTGGAGACTACGTTTTTAGTGGCTATCCTTTGCAGACCTTGATACGGACTCTAAAGCCAGTCATTGTCGACCCACACTGTTCCGACGATGCTATGGGTGTTTTGCAATACCTTCTCGAGCGTGGAAAGCAGTTCCTCAAGCAAGAGCTGGCCATGATCACCGGCACGGCTTTACTGATACTGCTGTCGCTGAAGCAGTTCATGACGTCC
The DNA here is from genome assembly GCF_000721785.1 of Aureobasidium pullulans EXF-150. Taxonomy (NCBI): domain Eukaryota; kingdom Fungi; phylum Ascomycota; class Dothideomycetes; order Dothideales; family Saccotheciaceae; genus Aureobasidium; species Aureobasidium pullulans. The sequence goes on from NW_021941022.1 coordinate 587,758, forward strand.
CGTCAAGACAAAACTACCCAGGAGAGTCAATTCCGCAGTACAGTGTCGAAAATGCAGGTATTTCACGATTGGCTTGTCGAGTATCTTCTCGGCTTTCGACCCACGCTGAAAACAACACAGCAACAAGATGCATTCAGCTCTCTTGTTCACTCATGCCGCGATTTGGAGCTACCTGCATCTTCGGGTGCAAACGAGGCTGCCAGTATTATGCTGAAGGGGCTTCTAGATGACGAAGAATCTGGCTCGCCTATCTTAGGACCCATGGAGCGCAGACAGGTCATCTCAACACTTTGTCGCTACTTCCATGTGACAGACAAGGCCGCAGCCGACATGTTTGGTTCGGACGAGCTTTCTCTATCCTACGCTCGTCGGGTATGGATATCCACTCAGTCACTTACAGTGGCTGACGACTACCGAGCGTGGGCTGCACGGGTACTGGGCCGCGCCTATGCATCGACTATCTCGTTAGACCAGATTCAGCCAACGCAGGGATTGATATCACATCTTACTGATGTTGGCGAAGATGATGATCAGGGTCAGAAAAAGAACAAAAATCCGATTCAGTCCATCAGAGCTATTGTGACAAAGCTCAAGAACCTTCTCTCGAGCGAGGACCGAATGCACGTTGGTGTAGCCGAGCAGAGTCTAAGAAAAATTGCCGATCGTTATGCGACATCAAGGAATCATGATGGGTCTATCGAGTTTGAGCGGATGTTGCCAGGCCACGTCGTCGATGCAATCTCAAGAGTGTACTCCAAAGACACTACTGGAGCTGAAAGTAACCACAAGATTCGTAGAGAGGATCTCTGGCATTCAGCGAAGCTCGACCTAACCACACCATACGAGCTCTGGATTCAGAATTTGACCATCGCCATTTGCCGATGGGCAAAGGACGAGCCCATTGTTGGTCAGTTGGGAGAGTTTTTCCTTGCTGATGTAGGATTTTCGCAAGAGCTCTTCCCTTTCGTTGTTCATCTTGCTCTCGGTTCTGAAATCGATAAAGAGCAGGTTGTGCGTACTTACCTGTCTGAGGCTTTCGTCACACACTTCAGCAATCATGAAGCAGATACAGACAGGAAGTCCCGTCTCTTGTTGGAGTCACTTCTCTATCTACTCACGCAGAAAGTCCCACAGGAGAGTACGAGAATGAGCCGTCTTGAATGGCTGGAACTGGATTACCTCGTTGCTGCTGAGGCTGCTAACCAGTGCAATATGCCCACAGCATCTTTATATCTCGGGGAAGTAGGATCAGTTCCAGAGTCCGACTCGCGACCGTCGCGGAGATCTTCCGTGGGCCCCACTACTGCCAAAGTCCCTTCCAACGAGCTCCTCCTGTCTATCTACAGTCGTGTGGACGATCCTGACTCCTTCTATGGCGTCAAACAACCACCCTCTCTGGAGTCAGTCCTTGCACGTGTCCATCACGAAGGAGACGGACTCAAGGGCTTGATGCTGCATTCCGCTCGAATGGATGCATCCATGCGAAGATTCGGACATCCTCACGAATCAGATTCTTTCGGTTTGATTGGCTCTGTTGGTGTCATGAATCTGAGCAGTCTCACTCATGATTTGCTCAATCGCAAAGGAGGCAATCAGTCTACTGCGTCCACAACAGATACGATGCTCGATGCTGCCCGAAAGCTAGAGCAGTGGGATGTCTCTCCTCCTCAGAAAAACAGTTCACCCGCAAGCACACTATATAGTGTATTCCGTGGTATTTCTGGCGCTACAAGCCTCGAATCCGTTCAGGTCGACCTCAACGAAGCTCTAGGATCATCTATCGAGCGTCTGCAGGATACACGTCTCGATGCTGCTTCGGTACGCGCCACGTTGTCGGGCATTGCTGTTTTGAACGAGATTGATGAGTTGACCACGGTGAGATGTTCGTCTGATCTCACCAAACTCTGGGAGCGAATGCAAACCAGGCAGAGGGGATGGGATATCGGGCGGTGAGTAACTTTAGGTCCTATTTGGCTCCTTTGCATGCTAACATTCACTAGTTTTAATGATGCCCAAAGCATTGTCTCCTGCCGCGAAACTCTGTTCAGTCTGCTGAGTCGGAACAACAATCTTCGCGAGGCTCTTCATGTTAGCATTCGTGATTGTCGTGCGATAGAAGCTCGATCAGTCATCAGCTCTTCACAATTCAGCAGGAGGAACGACTTGATTCAGCAATCTTTGACTGCGGCCACCTATCTCTCACAGCTTGTGCCACTTTGCCAGGAGATTGATGTCAATATGGACGCGGCCGCTCACTTTGAGGTGGCCACAACGTTGTGGAGACAAGGCGAGATCTCAACATCGGTGCAGATGTTGCAGGAGCTTTGTTCTCGGACGGACCTGCTGAAACAGTCCATCCAGGTTGGTCGTGCGGGAATGTTGGCTCAACTAGTAAGCACCAGTTCTTCGAAAAACAACCAAGCGCACTACTAACAATACTAGGGTCACGAGGTTGCGGACGCCCGTCTTGAGAAGCCTGGAGAAGTCATTGCGAATTATCTTAGACCAGCGATTGAGCAGCTTGACAAAGCAACCTCCGGCTCCGAGGCTGGAAAGGTCTATCATGAGTTCGCCTCTTTTTGCGATCAGCAACTCCAGGATCCCGGCAACCTGGAAGATTTCCAACGACTGGCAAAACTCAGAGAGCGCAAACTTGGTGAATATCGACAATACGATAAACTCATTAAGGGAGCCACAGACAAAGACCGTAAGAGAGAACTAACCCGACAACAAAGGGTTGTGCAATCTTGGTATCAACTCGACGACGAAGAGTTCCAGAAGATGAGACGTAGTCGTGACGACTTTGTCCGTCAAAGTCTGCAAAACTATTTGCGGGCTCTAATAGTGTCCGACGAGTTCAACTCTTCTGTTGTTCGCTTCTTTGCTCTATGGCTGGAGCACTCCGACTCTGAGACAGCCAACACAGTTGTGCAGAAGACCCTCCCAAACGTCCCCAGCTGGAAGTTCGTTGGCCTCATGAATCAACAGACGTCGCGCTTGCAAAACGACTCGAGTGTCTTCCAGCAGTCTCTGGCCAATATCATCACCCGTATCTGCACCGATCATCCTTATCATGGCATTCACTACATATTCACGACGTGCTATTCGTCCATTGTGGAGTCCGAGCAAGCCGCAAGATCCAGACGTGATGCCGCCACGAAGATTGCCAACGACTTAGGCAACGACAAAAAAGTGGCCGAAACGTTACGCAGAAGCTTCAAAGTAAGCCACGCATATCACGACCTTGCGGACGAAAAGCTGGATCCAAAGGACTTCAAAGGAAAAATCACAGTCAGCATGGTGCCCAAAGCAAAGGCCATGGTGAATACAGTGGTTCCTAGGAAAGTACCGCCAGCCACAATGTCGGTTGACCTTCGTCTTGACTGCGATTACTCTACTGTACCAGTCGTCGCCAGATACAGAGATGATATCCGCATTGCTAATGGCCTGAGCGCGCCTAGGGTCATGGTCGCAATCGGATCGGATGGCAAAGAGTATAAACAACTTTTCAAAGGTGGCAACGACGACCTCAGACAGGACGCGATCATGGAACAAGTCTTCGGTGAAGTCAGCAAGATGCTGCAGACTCACAAGAACTCCCGTCAACGCGGCCTGCACGTCCGTACGTACAAGGTCTTGCCGCTCACCTCGACCTCGGGCATCATCGAGTTCGTTCCACACTCCATGCCATTGGGTGAATACTTGGTTCCAGCACATCAAAAGTATCATCCCACCGACTTGACACAGAATAAGGCACGTGAAAAGATAGGTGGCGTCCAGACTATGCAAAAGGACACGCGCATCAAGGCATACCGTGAAGTCGCAGCCAGATACCAACCAGTGCTGCGCCACTTCTTCTTCGAACGCTTCCAAGACCCAGACGACTGGTTCCAGAAGCGACTCAACTATACGCGCAGTACAGCCACCATCTCAATCCTAGGCTGGATCCTCGGTCTTGGCGATCGTCACTGTCACAACATCCTACTTGACGAACAAAGTGGTGAAGCCATCCATATTGATTTGGGTGTGGCCTTCGAAGCTGGTCGTGTACTTCCTATTCCCGAGGTGGTCCCCTTCCGCCTCACTCGCGACATCGTTGATGCCATGGGTGTAACGAAAACCGAGGGCGTGTTCCGCCGTTGCTGCGAATTCAGCATGGATGCCCTTCGCGCAGAAAAAGATGCCATCATGACTCTTCTCAACGTCCTCCGCTACGATCCTCTGTACTCCTGGACGGTATCTCCACTCAAAGCTCGCAGAATGCAAGACCCGAGTCGTGATGGCGATGACGGAGGTAATGGGCTAGGAAGTGCCAGCAAGAGGCCTGAAGACGAAGCTGGAGAGGCAGCGAGAGCCCTGGCGATTGTGGAGAAGAAGTTGAGTAAGAGTTTAAGTACCGCTGCTACGGTCAACGAATTGATCCAGCAGGCGAGTGATGAGAAGAACTTGGCGGTGTTGTTTGCCGGATGGGCTGCTTATTGCTAAGATGGTGATGGGTGTAGATGTACAGAAGCATAAAGGTACAGTCGCTGTTCTTGCTCTATATGGCCTCTACATACTCAGGAGGTCCACTACTGTCGATACATTGTATACAAATCAAAGTATCTCTATAATTCCCACTTCCACCTTGAGAGTCTGATTCTGACCAACACAGATCATGGTGACCCTGTCGGTTTTCCGAGTCAGGGTCATACCATTAACCATGGTCAAAATCAATGTCAGCGACATTGCACATCCGCAACAATATATTGTCGTCCTAATATATATCCAGTATATGCTTTGTATTATAACACACACTTTGATACATTTTTAATGGTCATATGAGCTTCCTTTGCCGAGTAATGTCATTATAAAGGTTTCCATCATCCTTCTTTTTGAGACCTGCATCACAAAGCACTGGAACCAGCCCACCTTCTTCTGATCACTGGAAAAGTGTTACGTCATGATTGAATCAAAGACACTGGTATTCGGGTCACGGAGAGAAATCGTACTTCGGATGCGGATATCTCGAAGCAGGTGGTTCGCAAGAAAGATGCACTCACCGACTCACGAGCATCTGACAGAAGTCTAGGATAAGCACGTCCAAAACACCAAACAACAACAAGCAAAGAAAACAGTAATATTCCGCGCAACTCAATCTAGTTTCCTCCAATCGTAATGTAATGAAATGCATACCGACCCCCAACCAAGCAAAGTCTATAAAAGCCAGAACAGAAACGCCAAAGTACAGAAAAGAAGCAGAATGCCAGCCACGAAGAGGGGAAAAAGCAGGATAGAGAAAAGGAAAAGAAAAACAGGGTATCTAGGCGACGCGACGTAAGATCATTAGGACGAGAGCGATGACTATGCCGATGATGGCTTTGTCGATCCAGGCGTCTGTTGTGGTGGTTGCTGGCGGTTGTTGTTGTTGTTGTTGTTGGAGTTGGGGAGGTGGTTGTGCTTGGACCTGAGGTTGTGGTTGTGTTTGAGGAGGCGGTGCTTGTTGTGTTGTAGGCGTAGGTCGGATATCCTCAGCAGCGGCAACGGCTGGTGGTGATGGTGCAGAAGGTTCGGGGTCTACAGTTTGTGGTGCTTCAGGCGCAGAAGCAGAGGTTTCGGCAGAAGCACCCTCTTTCTTGGGCTCGATTAATCCAATTTTGCCCACCAGTGCATTCTCATCTTCTTTCGTCTCCCGCTGACCCAACTCTTTACATCTTTCTTCCTGCTCTTCTAGGATAGCAACGCCACTTCTTCCACAGCCAGCACACGAGTACTCTCTACTCTTCTCGGCCAACTGCTTCCTCACATTATCCGGCGCACTCATACCGCCAACCTGCCCTCCAGCATCCGTGTCCATAAAACTTCTTATCGCAACAAGTGCCGTCCGTATACCCCAAGCAGGCTGCCAAGTCTCTTCATGGTGTCCAGAGATGGAAAGGCAGATTTCGCGATTTGGTTCGAAGCGGCCTGAGGGAGTGAGGAAGCGGAAGGAAGGAGGGCGGAGAGGATAGGCTGGTGGGAGAATTATGCGGCCGTGGTAGATGCCATTTGCGAATGGTGAAGGCGAGGGTGGACCGCGGATTGTAAAGTGCCATTCAAACAGGTTTTCTTCTAGAGGGGCGGCATGGAAGTCTGGAGTAGGATTTGTTGTGATTTCGGCGGCTTCTTTGACTGTTGAGGATGTTAGAAAGACGTGGTTAGTAAGGATGAAGGGGGTCATTTACGGATGCGCTTGATGGTTGTATTTTTGGCTGCCATGTTGGGCAGAGGCTTATGAGTGAGTGACAGCAGTAAGAAAAACGGAAGGTATCAATAGATGAGGATATGACAATAAAAGAATGAAGAGTCGGAGGAAAGAGCCACGTTTGTTGGACTCATTGATGTCGCGGCCTCGCTGCCCCCGCATGAATGACGACCCGAGTGAATTGTGAATCTGGGGATGCCGGTTGAAAAACATTTGACCATTCAAGTCAATCAAGTCGTCTTTGCGCCCGTGCCTGCCACATCTCATCAACAGTTCTTGCCCTCACTGACTTGATCCTTAAACCATCTGTGATCTGTCAAGTACCAATATACTCGGTCGGACCTTCCTTGACGCCTGCTCACACCACACCACATCACACCACCGCACACAATGGCAGTACCGCCAGCCCAGATCCTCACCGAGGACGACATCTACAGAACCTCTACCCAGTTCCGACTCTGGTCGTTCAGCGAGTCCGCTCTTCTTTCCCTCCGCCAAAACACACACGAAGCCGCTGTCCAACAAGCCCGATCCTACCTCCCCGAATCATCCCTGGCATCCCTGCCTTCAGCACAAGATGAACTCCGTCTAGTTCAGCGCTACTGCGACCAAATACGCAGCACCTCGGATTTCTTCCAATGGCCTGTTAATGTCAAAGCCACTGCTGTTCAATATCTGAAACGCTTCTACACGACAAACTCCGTCATCACATACCCACCAAAAGAGATCTACAAGAGTGTTTTGTTCCTGGCGAGTAAGACCGAGGGTGTACACATGACTCTCTCAGAGTACGCCAGACGCATCAAGACAGACCCCAAAGACGTCTTGGCTCCTGAATACAAAATCATCCAAGCCCTGCGATTCACACTGGATGTACGGCAGCCTTTCCGTGCCCTCAAAGGCTGTCTAATGGACTTGCTAAATCTAGCTGCCGGAACCTCTGCACCGCTTCCTTTCCTAAACACAACACCTCAAGGCCTCCAAGACCAGATGTGCGCACTGCCACCACCACCTCAAGGCTCACGATCACAATGGCAACCGCCGCAGCAAATTGGCGCAAAGGAAGCTTCAGATAGAGCACATTGCGCTTATGCAGTAGCCCGTCATCTCCTCGACGCCTCTGCTCTCCTGACGGATGTCTATTTTCTCTTCACGCCTCCTCAAATCTATCTCGCCGCTCTAAAGCTTTCGGATCCAGTCCTCTTCACTTTCTACCTGTCGACGAAGATTCCTGCTACAGCTGCCGCACATGATATGATCATCTCGACTATTGCACAATGTGCCGATATGTTGGCTAGTTTTGATCAAAAGGCCGTCATGAGCAAGGACGAGAGAGCGAGACTGGAAGCACAATTGGATGAGGTCAGAGATCCTGGAACGAAGGATTTGGTAGGAAGAAATGAAGAAGTCAAGAGAGGAGGCATGGCACTGGGAGAAGTAGATGGCGAAAAAGCCGAGAGGAGAAAGTTGGCGAGAGAGAAGAGTTTTAGAGAAGGCGAGGATCTCTTCGGTCCTGCCTTGACCGTGCAACAAAAAGGATAAGCAACGAACTAGGAAGAGTAAAAGAAGCATACTTTCCTGGAACATGGAAGATTTGGCCCTGATATACAAACCGATGAGAGGAAATGATATAGATAAACCTCTCATCTGCCCAATCCTATGAACAAAAACCAGATATGCACCATGCCACCACCCAAATATGTACAAACATGCTCTCCTCTACTCCACATGCATCATCTAAGCAGCCTTTCCCACAGCCGAAGGAATCTTCCTCACAAGCCCAGGATACCAATTCGAATTCTTGCCCACCTCCGCATTGCTACCATTCGAACCACTCTTCTTTTTAACAGCAGGAGCAGAAGCAGTGTAAGTGGAAACGTCCCTCCAATCCGCAAATGTGGCGGGGCGATCGCTAAATCTGCTGAATGGTACGTCTTCATCTTCTACCATCAAGAGGCTGGGGTTTTGCATATATGGATCTTGTCCTTTGTCTCCCTTTTTCTTGCTTCTGGTGGTCTTGCTCGCTGGCTTTGATTTAGAGTTTGACGATGGGGATGAAGAAGAGTTTGAGGAAGAGGCAGAAGCAGGGAAACGCATTTCTTTGATGATTTGGCGAAGTTCCGCATCATCACCCGTAGTCTGCGCCCTCAGATACGCCGGCGCTTCCGCCCGTTGCAAACTCGTCATCACCGGCTCTCGATCCTTGTAATCAAATCTCTGCGGTTGTGGTGGATCTTTGGGCACGATATTAGGATCCAAATACGCTTGATCGCCTTTGGCCAGAAGCTGCAAGATATCCAGACTTTCTCCTGCGGGGATGGGGGTGGTGTGGGAGGGTGTTACGCAGTCCATGTCTACTTCTTTGCGGAGCACGGTGTCGACGTCGACGGCGGAGAAGTAGGCGCAGGATTGGGGGAGGTCGTGGATGCCCATTTGTTGGGAGAACATTGCGCGGGTCCATACGTTGGCGACTTGTAACGCCATGACTGCGCGATATTTGTCTTCTTCCTTGACCAGGTATCGGATTTCGTCGTGTACGGTGATGGAAAGACGGGCGTTGATATTGTAGCGGCGGGAAAGATATTCCATCGACACGATTAGGAGATGCAGGTAATCGACACCTGAGGATTGGATCGCCCAGTTGATGCGTGAGGTCATGAAGCCACCTTTGGAGATGAAGCGGCGCATGAGTGCTTCTGTGATGCCAGCACCGAGTACGGGCGTGCGTGGACGTTCTTGCTCTGCGAAATCTTCCAGCTTGTTGAAGACGAATGATTCGGTGCCACCACGCCAGAAAGGTCTTTCACGCAGAACCTTTCTCGTTGTCTTTTGACCTTTTGTGTTTTTGTACAGTTTGTCGGCTGTGGAGTCGGCGTCTGCATCGCTGATTGTAGGATTGAATTGGCGGAGAAGAGTAGAAGCGAAACGTAAGCCGGCACCGTAGATGCGGCCATAATTGAAGACCTTTGCGTCGTTTCGAGAGATGCCTAGAATGGAGGCGGTGCGGGAGTGCATATCTGTGCCTTGCGCTTTGCTGCCTTCGAGGTTCATGAAGCCGATTGCGTTGCCGCCGTGTATTTGGAAGGAGGCGTCGCCTACGAGGCCGGCGATCCAGAGTTCTTGAGAGTCGACATCTGCGCCAACGAAACAGTAGCCGGGTGGTGCCCTGACCATGGCCTTGAGTTCAGAGCCCACACGGTTCTTCTTAGCGTTGCTGGCTGTGAGCCATGTGTTCTCTACTGCTCTTCTTGTAATGGTGCCCATGGGGATGATCCGTGGTAAGATGAAGCCAACCTGGTCGTTCTTATTCTCCTCTCCTTGGTATACAACCATTTGCGACATGATTCTGTCCCTAGCACTGATCCAGTACGAGCATGATGCATTCATTTGCAGCGCTTCCTTGGCATAAGTGTATTCAGAAGAAAGTATGCCGTTCTCGAAGAATTGTAAATATCCTTTTGCCAGAGGATTGGCGCATCTTGCTTGAGGTCCGTCTTTGTGTGGTAATCGGAAATAGACATGTATGTTGTCGTCTCGTAACTCCAGGTTTTCTTCTTCCGACATATCGCAGGGCTGCAGCCCTCTGCTGGTGTATTTGCTCGCTTCTGAATGGGGTACTCTATACGTCCACCCATTCTTATCGGACCAGATTAGCGGGCGACCATCCCAGGCAAGTCGTAATATTAGCGGCGAGACTCGCGTGCGAACTGTAAGGCCGATCGGCGCATCATTTTTTACAAATAAGTCCTTGTACCATTTGGGCATTCCAGGCATCTTTTGTCGGGCGGCAGGTCTCGGAGGATCTCCTTTCTTTTTACCCTTCACCATGCGAATCTCCTGGCCCGACCAGTCCAGCTGGCTCAACCATGGATCATTCTCATATTTCTCAGGTTCATCCTTCATTGCAAGCGCTTTGTGAGCCAAGTCATGCAATCGCTCTTCCACAGCGTCCGACAGTTTACGGTACGTTGCTTCTGCATTTGCAATGTACGAGTCCCACGTTCGGTTGACAGGCAGAATCTCTGTGGACAGATGGCGGAGCGCAGCGAAACTAACAGGATGAGGACATGTTTCCATGAACGCTGGAAAGACTTTCTTGTAAACTCGATGTGTAATGTCAACATCAGCGGCACAATAGTCAAGCAGCTCATCAAGCTTGTCGCAAACGCCTTGTCGATCAAGCTCGGAAAACCATTCACGCTTAGCCTTGTCGATAGTTATACCGCAATGAAACTGGGCAACATCACGCAGAGAGTTGACAGAACTACGACCAACCCATAGTTCCTCCTCTTCATCTACATCTCCTTGGGATTGGAGCAACACAGCCAAATCAGCAGCAGCATCTGAATTTGCGATCTTGTCTCTTGTCTCGCGGTTCTTGCGGTGCATGTTCCAGGTTGGCCTCTGCCTTGAGCACATGCCATTGACCGCCACATGGAGCGACATGGTATCGATAAAGTTGTTGCGTGACTGGTCGAGCTCGTATTCTTCAGCAACTCGTGCTCTATCATAGCCAATGTTGTGTCCTACGACTATACGCGGCTTTTTGGGATCTCCTAGCGGGATAAGGTGGCGGTCACTTTCGGATTCGCCTAGCAGCCAGGGCGACAACCATGCATACCAGGATTTATCGCTCACGGCGCATGCCATGACGGCGTAGGATGACTGATGCCACAAGACTTCGACGTCAAAGGTCAACATTTCCTCATCCGGAGCTTCGATAGGTTCATTGGAGCCATCCTGATTGTACTTGGTCCATCCACTCCGTCTAGCCCATTTCCTCGGTCGCGGTGGCGGGTTGGCGGTGGAGTACTTTTTGGCAAGACTTAGATATGGTTCTGCAGAGTCCATGGCCAGCTTGTAGAAATGTTCGTCTAACGTCTTGCCTTGTATCTGGGGCATATCAAAGGCGACAGGCGCAGAAGAGTCGGTGTTTTTTCCCAGAAGATCATGGCGGCGCAAGTGGTCCTTGGATAAGTGGACGAGGTCCTCAGGAGCCGGTGGAGCCTTGCCGGCGAATATTTGGGGATAGATGTGGCTACTGATTTGCTGAACACCAATTTCGTTGAAGCGCGATTCGGCCGGGACAGACAAGGAAGAGCGACGAAGGTTCGTAGTTGAGGCAGGCGATGGGTGGTCATTGTGCGATATGTCCGTGGCGTAATGGCGAGTAGATGGGTAAGGCGGGCGTTGTTGGACGACTCGGCGGAGGCGCAATAATGAAGCCTGCTGCGACCGCATGGAGCTGGCGGCCATGCTAGACGGCGGCATGGTGGAAGTGACTACTACAAGGTGCGCATGTATGAGAGCTCGTAGTCGAAACAGACTTCCAGCAGCGGCTCCATGGCGGGGGAAGTGAACTTTCTTCTCGCACAGTCGACATCATCACCTCCGAGTCTGCGCACTGATTTCAAAGCTCCCGAACCATGACAGCTCAAGTGCAAATAGCGCAAACCGTCGCTTGCCAAGGCTCTATTTGCAGTCCGGGAGCTGGAACATGGACGGCCGAAGCTGAAGGAAGAGGGCTGGCTGGGGTCGAGATTGGGCGAGTGCAGCAGGCGCTTTCACCTTTAGCCATCTTCTGAGGTGACACGGCCAGCAGCAGACAGCGGCACCATCGTCAATCACCACCAGGCAAACTTCAACATGTATTGCTCCTTATATAGTTCCTCCCAATGACTTTAGACAGAGTGCTTGTGAGAGCTCGTCGCCCAACAGAGCAGTCGCTACCACTACGACCATCCTCAGCCCGTGATGTCTTATCCCTCGAGCAACCACTGGACTTTCGATGGTGCTTCTTTCAGTTTCTTGTGAGTCCATCACTTCTCCCCTCGCCGCCTCCTGCATGCCTCTGGCTCACTGTTTCTCACAGGCCTTGGAATTACAACCCGAACCCTGACGAGTCCAGCTCTCAGACCCAACAGCAACCCTTCAATCCCTCTCAGCCAGCATACAACCGGCCGACACAGCAACAACCATACACTTCCTCCGCCGCTCAATACCCGCGACTGCCTGTACCAGCGTACGCTCAGTCAAGGCACCACTCGACAGCCGGCCATACCCGACCGCAGCAATATTCAACTCCATCCGCTTCTTTGCACGCCGCTTTGAGGGAAGGCGCAGACTTTCTCCCAAGACCTTCAATTGTCCCTCGACTACCACCACTTTCTCGCCTCAACTCCACTCCCACGCAGCAATCCAGTTTCGGCTACATTCCCAACCACTTCTTTTATTCTCCACCTCAGTCGCCGCAAGAACCTGATCCGCCACATCACACGACCAACACAAATCCTGTTTCGTCCTCGTCCGCACAGCCCTTTGCAGGTCCATCCTACACCAACCAGTTTGCTGGCCCCTCTATTCCCAATCCTCTTGCAAACCCTTCTGCTGCCACTCAATCGACCCCGCGTCTCGACACGCAGACTCTGGCTGGCGCTTTCAGGGGCGACAGCTCACATCTACATTCTCATAATACTCTAGGGCAGCAGCACATCAAGGAGGAAGATCTAGACACAATGCCTCCTCCAACATCCGCATCTACTGCCGCTGCTTCTCGCAAACGTGCACGACCTTCCTTTTCCTCTGGCACACCACCGTCTGCAACTAAGCGTCGCCTTAATCCCGATCTCATAGAGCTAGACGATACCGATGAAGACGAAATCGAAGAGCTAGGTCCCGATAATGACATCCTTGCAAAAGAACGTGAGGCCTTGGTCACCAAGCAGCGCGAAGAGAGCAACAAGGTCAACAGGATGGGTGAATTGAACTGCATGATTTGCTTGGAGCATTTTACCAACATGACTGCCACGCATTGTGGTATGTATGCATCAGTCTTTCTCCATAAAACAGAGCTAACATCATTCGAAGGTCACATATTCTGCCACGAATGCTTGACCCAGGCTTTGATAGCCAGTCAACGAAATTCCGATCACAACTATGGCACATGTCCGGCCTGCCGCAAACCCATCAAGCCCAAAGGAAAGACACAAATAGTCCCTCTGACCTTGATGAAGGCCAGGAAAAAGTAGAGCTTGACCTTTGACAGCAGTGATCTGGATGATAGCGATCTGGATTTGTGATTATAGGATTCGGCGTTGTCTTTTGAATTACATGGTTTCTAGCTTTATACCCACTCTTCGCTATTAACAACCACTCGAGCTGTTTAGGCAGTTAATTAAAATACCATCCATTTTTATATTCTTGCATATCAACCCCTGTTCATCCCGCGTTCATCAACAAAGCTTGTTCAGTGGAGGTACGAAGGTGGGTAGCAAACAATCTTGCTGTAAAACACCGTCCCGTGCGAGCCAGAAATCTTGATTTTTGTGAGCTAGCTCGGTGTACAGGTCCGTCTCAACCAGTCTCATGCAGTTTACAAGCAGTTCAAGCAAGAGGATTCAGGAGGAGTGCGATCACGACTTTCACAAGATAACCCCGTAATCGTCACCCCGCCATTATGTCATAGGGACCATGAACAGCTCCCTCGTCATGAACGACCTTCGAAACCTGAACTCGATCGACTTCTCCTTTAACTTCCCGATCAATTCTTGTGACCTTTAATCAATCTTCACTTTGATCTTCATTTACAACAGCTGAAACATTACAATCAACATGGAATCTCTCAGAAACGCAGCAACTGCAGCCGCTAGCTACGTCGGCTTGGGCGGCACTCCCGAGGAGAACAGAGGTAAGCAACTCCAAGGTTCACGGAAAACAAGCCTCGAAAGACCTACATCAAGGTTCACGATGCCTGTCACAACTGGGGCAGCCATTGAGGGCTGTACGAACAAACCTTGTCAGAGGCTTCAATAGAGAGCTTTGCTTGACACTGTGCTTCTCGAAAGCTATATATTGAGCAAACTTACTCTGTCCAGAACATGCCATGCTGACTTGTGTTACCTAGAAGGCGAAACTAGCCATATCGCTGGTGGAGAAGCTCCCCAGAATGTAGCTACTGGCACCTCTCAGTCTGGCATCGAGCCTGTCTCAGGCAAGCTTGGTCGTGGTGAGGCCGGTGAACCTTACGATGCTGGCAATTTGGACGGTATGTTATGCCAAGCAGCTCAGTGACTTGCTCATGCTAATGTTAACAATAGGTGCTGCTGGACTTGGCGGCAGCTCTGCTCAGAACCCCTCCGGTTACACCTCCCAATCGACTGGACACAACACCCACAGCACAGGCACAGGCCTCGGCAGCGGCCTGACTGGCAACAGTGGCAACAGTGGTCTCACAGGCAACAGCGGACTTACTGGTTCTGGCCTCGGCTCGAGCACAACCTCTAGAAACGAACCTGTCAAAGAGAAGATCCGTGAGACTTTTGGCGTTGGTGGTGGTAACAAGCACGGCACCGGCTTGGGTGGTCGCGAGGAAGGACCTGGATATGGCACAGGTTCGAAGCGTGACAAGGACAGCTCATTGGGCTCCGTCATTGGACACGGCTCCAACCCCGACAAGTACCTTTACGACTCGAAGACAGCCCCTGGACTTGGTGGACACCGCATTGGCGACGACTTCACCAGCTCAAACACCAGACATGCGGGCGCAGACTTCCTTCCTGCCAGCCTCGGCTCTGACGCTGCTGCGGGAAGAGCCAAGCATTCTTCCGGATCTCACTCATCGTCCGGCGGCTTGACCTCAGGCCGTTCCGAGAACGACAGATATGCTTCTGGAACCAGCACTTCATCTGGAACTGGTGAGAGTCTGACCCAGAAGGCTAAGGACTACCTCCCCGGCACTAGCACCCACTCGAGCTCCAACCAAGACTCAGCTCTTGCTGGTGCTAGATCCGTAATCTCTGGCTCTGGACGTAACGAGCCTGGCTACGACAGCTCTAACTACGGATCTAGCAACACCTCATCTCTTCCCGTCCGCACTCACGACTCTACCCTGACTGGTGACAGAGGCCTTTCTAGCAGTGGCGTCGGAGCAACTGGCTCGGGCCTCACAGGTACCGGCTCATCAGGTCTCTCTGGCACAGGATCGTCAGGCCTTACCGGTGGCCTTACTGGTTCCAGCACGACTAGTACCGGATCAGGTCTCACTGGCTCGCACACCCACAGCCACGGTCTTGGTGATGCTGCCTGTGAAGCAGGTAAGAATTGTTAATCTCCATAATCAATGATCTCGTTACTAACAACGACCTGCAGAGCAAGAGGGATACAAGCCCCACGGTGGTCACCCAATTGGTGAAGCCGCACACACCACAGGACAGCAGACTTGGTTGGACTACCGCAACGACCCAACCCTGCCTGTCGCTCGTGCCAACCCAGCCGACTTGTAAGGTGCTTTGCACCAACTTTGCCTAGCATAACGGCATAACGAAGAAGGGCTGGTTGGTGGGTGATGTACATGCTACTGCTGTTTATGATTATGAAAAGCAAGATCGCTCAGCTCATCGGTCTATATATGATAACGAGTATTTCCCTGTGCTATTATACTTGACCCTTACTGCAATTCGTGATAGCCGCCAGATACATATCTTGTTCTTCGAAAGACGTTTGATAGTTGGTAGTTCTGCAGACTCATCAGGTCACTGCGAAGTCAAGTGTTCCTTCCCATTCTCATGGAGCGATGGCTTACGCTTCGCATCGTCATCGAAGCTCGCTCGACGACAACGAGGTAGGAAAGAGCAATTGCCTCCCGCCTTCCTCGAACGAAGCGTCAGGGGCTGTTTACTTACTCGACCGTCTTCTCTCTTCCAAACCTCTTCCTTCATCAACCAAACATCAACCCACTTTGCATCTTCCATGATAGCTTGTTACTGCTTTACTACTCTGTTGCTTTACTCACTGCTTACTTACTCTGCCATCATCTTCCTGATTCCAAAGGTATCGTTGTCGATGGATCTCCGTCTCTGCAGTGGCTGACCAGTGTCTGCTCATCACAGCATCCCATCATCTTCCATCAGTCCAGCTCTCATACCCACATCCATCAAGGCTTCATCGATCCATCTCGACGCCATGCATTTCATCAAGCTTGCCACCGGCACTTTCATCATTGCAGCCTCCAGTGCTGCTGCTCAACTCACCTCGGGCCAGAGCCAGACACAGTCTTACGAGCAAGCCTCTAGCATGACTGTCAATGCCATCGTCAATGACTTCCGATACAACGGCGATATCACTGTCCTTCGTGGACTCATCGACATTGCCTTTGCTGCATTGCAATCCGAAGCTGCTCTGGTTGCATCTTGCCTGCAGTCTCCTAGCACTTCATCGTCCAGCAAAGGCAGTCCATCTGCTACGTCAGCTCCCGCGTCCACTTCTGGTTCCATCCTCAACCCCACCATTCCCAACCCGCCACCTCTCAATGTTCCCATTCCTGTGCCTGCTGGGTCGAACCCAGCCGCTCCTTCGTCGGCACCGCCTGCGTCACCACCGAATCCTCCAGCAGCTGGCCCACCTGCTGGTGCGTTGCCGGTTGCACCTCCTGCAGGCAATGGTCAATCAGCTGCATCGCCATCAGGCGGCAGCAATGGCCAATCATCACCAGGCTCATCGCCATCCGCAGGTAGCAACGCTCAATCACCTTCATCACCTTCATCACCCTCATCGCCGTCTGGGAGCAGCAATGCACAATCCTCTGATCCATTGGCCAATCAAGGTAGCTCAGGCTTCTTGACCTCCATTGTTCCGCTCTCCCGGTCAAGTACAGATGGATCGGTCTCTCTTGGTCTACCCATCAGCAGCTCAAACATCTCTGGCATCGCCAACTCGGCGGGCGGTATTCGTTCCCTCGGTCCTGTTACTTCCGGAGGCAGCAACCCCATCGGCGGTCTCGTCTCGGGCGTTGGCAGTGCTGTCACGGGTGCCCTCGGTGGTGTTGCCAGCGCTCTTCCTACACCCCTCGGTGGCATCGTATCAGGAGTCAACAGTGTTGCTGGCGGTGCTCTCTCGGGCGTTGGTGGCCTCGTCTCTGGCGTTCTCGGTGGAGCTACTGCTACATCGCCAGGCGGAGCTGGAGGACTCGTTTCCAATGTCGGTGGAGCTGCTGGCGGCCTCCTCTCTGGCGTTGGTGCTGCTGCAACTGGAGTCATCGGTGGCGTTGCAAGTGCTCTTCCAGGTCCTCTCGGTGGTGTCGTCTCAGGAGTCGGCAACCTTGCTGGCGGAGCTCTCTCTGGTGTCGGTGGTGTCGTCTCTGGCGTGCTCGGTGGCGTCGGCGGTGCTGCTGGTGCTCTCCCAACTGCTGTCGGCGGTGCTGTTTCGAACATTGGTGGAGGTGTCGGCGGAGCTCTCACTGGAGTTGGAGGTGCTGTCACCGGCCTTGTCGGCGGTGTTGCTGGTGCTTTGCCAACTCCTCTCGGTGGCGTCGTTTCTGGTGTTGGAAACGCAGCTGGCGGTGCTGTGTCTGGTGTCGGAGCAGCTGTGTCAGGCCTGCTCGGTGGTGTCGGTGGAGCTGTTGGTGGCCTTTTGGGTGGGCTTGTTGGAGGTGGCGCTTTGCCATCAGCAATAACTGGCACACCGTCGCCAGTTTCAGGAGTCGTCGTCAGTGCTACCAATGGAGCTGTCGCCACTTGCACCAATCTCATCTGTCTTCAAGCCTCTCTACCTGGGCTTTTGGGCTTGAACCTCAACGCCATTCCCACTGGAGGCTCAGGCGGTTCCCTGCTCGACGTCGGTGTCAAGATCCTTGGTGGTGGCGCCGCACCTGCTGCTGCACCCGCCGTCACAACAAACCTCAATGCCATCATCGCCGCTGCCAGTCAAGTGTCATCAGTCGTCAGTGCCAGCCAATGCAACAACCTCATCTGCCTTCAGGCCTCTCTTCCAGGAGTCATCAGTTTGAGCGCTGGTGCCATTCCCACATCAGGTGCAAACCTCGGCAACCTTCTCGGCGTCGGTCTCAACCTGTTCGGTGGAGGCAGCGCTCCCACAATTGCCACAGTCTCTGCAGGCACAGGTTCAGCAATCGTTGCCGCTGTCACCACATCCGTTTCAATCACTCCCATGTCGGTGGCTGGTCAGCCTTCACCAACTGGACAATGGGTCCCAATTACATCCTGGATGTACATTGCTCCAGGTGGCTTGTTCTGATCTGATGGGTTGAAGGTAAGGTGGTTGATGAGATGATGGTGTCTATGATTGATTATGGGAGTATTTTATGACAATTCTAATAACAAAGCATGTTCTACGTACCAGTCTGTGCCACCCATCTCTTTGTGACATGTCTTCGTCTTTCATCTCCGCTCATCGTTACTCGTCCATGCTGTCGTCGTTCATTGCTTTTTCAATATCTCCCTTGCGACCTTCTTTTCAGTCTGCTCCAAAAGAGTCATCATGGCAGTACGTCTGTCGGTCGCACTATCACCTTGCAGCACGACCTTCGTCCGAGGAGCAATCTTGGGATACTTCGGATCAGAGGCTTCTTCACCAACAACGGCACAGTAATGAATCATGCCATTAGGCGACTGCGCGGACACGACCTTGAGGCCCTTTTCTCTAAGATACAGCGCCTGTGCATTCGCTTTATTTTACGTACCTCAGCACATATACCTTGGAGAAAGAAATAAAAAAGACTCATACACTCCCTCAACTTGAGATGAGAAGGGCGACGTGGCCAAAGGGATAGAATTACCTGTTATCTGACTCGTGATGTCCGAAACCGTGATGACTTGAAGGACTTGCTCGCCAGTGCCTTGTTTGATTGCTGGAGGCATTGTTGTCGTTTTATATAAAGTCTCCAAAGAGAATCGGCTACAATGTGGGCTGCGATATGGTTGACGATAGGTGTGAGAAGATGGCTGGTATACAGAGGAGACTCAAGGGAGTGGATTTGTGGTTGCTAGTGGTTAGAAACTTGGAAGAACAGCTATGAGTCTGTGGCGTCTTTTGACTCGCGAGGGTCACAGCCACTATTGTAGGGGATTTGGGTAACGAACAGCTGAGATTGCCTTATCTGGCGCATGGTTGTTGGCATTCTCAGGTTGATAGGAATATAATTGTCGGAATACAGAGAGGTTGGCAGTGTCTGGAGAGTGTATCGTTAAGAGTTTTACTCGACTGAAGTGTTTAATTTCTGCTCTTCTCGGATACATACATACATAGCTGACTGTCTACACCTTCTCGAGTACCTCGATACTAGGATAGCGTTGGATAACAAGACCCCGACTGTTTGATACGAGCTTCCCCTGCCGGTAGCTGACACATGGCAAAACAGCCGGTCAGCGCCGATTGACGAGCAAAGACAGACGCCACTGCTGTCATTTGGGAACCACCAACATCGTCCAAGAATCATGAACACCTTTCAGACTTTCACGAGAAACAGCTGAATGAATGGTCAGTGGGCAGTGTTCGCCGTCCTGGCTGCGCCTGGTCTACAGCTCTTGTACATGTCGCTCGAACACCCTTTTTGGTATTTACCTTGCGATCTACAGTAGATACAACTTGAAAAGGAAAGGTGGGACGTGGTTTACTGAACAGATGCAGCGCGTAGCCACCTCCCCGTGTGCTAAAATCTGTCACGTCTAGCCATCTCACGGCCACGCCTAGGGCCGCTTGGACTGTAGAAATGCACAATGTTTTCAACATCGGTCCGGCCGTCCGTAGAGAGTTCCTAACTGTCGCACTCTCAGTGGACGGCTGCACTGATCTTAAAAACATTGTGCATTTCTGCAGCATGCGCGTGACAAAAGTTTAGCACATGGGGAGGAAGGGTTCACCACATCTTTTCCCGAGATTTGGTGCATGTCGATCAGGAGATGGACAAACTCTGCTGTGTTTTGATGTGACTCGTGAGTGGAGTCCGAAGGAAGAGGGAGAATGTGTAATGCGTGGGTGGGATATGTAATGATGCAGTGTATGTTTGGCAGTGGAAGTACATGGAAAGAAGTCCGCGGAGGGGAAAGACGAAGGAGGGGTCTCTGCACGATGACTTGGTTACTGTATTGCTTCGCATCAAGTTGCTCGAAGATGGAGTGATTGACTGCAAGCATAAGTGCCGGTCAGAAGATATTCAACAGGCTTTGGAGATGACTGAATATAGACATCCTTGTCTGTACATGGCCAACAGAGTTTCTTCTACATGGCTCGCTTGTCCTGGTAAAAGTCTAAAGAAAGGTTGCTTGACTCTGTTCGTCCATCGTCCGAACGGTGCCGCCCACGGTCCCTTTGCCAACGGCGTTTTTGCATCGAGTCAAGAGCGGAGTTTTGGAGGGCAAGCTCGGAAGACGACCAAACTTTGCTTTGCGCAGCTTGGGCTCGACCTTTCGCCTTTTCCAACTTCTGCCTCTGACCTTTCCTCCTTCACCTTCCATCAACTCTCTTCTACGACTATACATCAGTAGTAAACCATTTTCATACCATATCAAAATCTTGCTGGACCCTGGAACGAGGACCCTCCCCATACTTTTAGTGACGATATCTTTGAGAGGATAAGCGATACCATGCCGACAAGCGTGCCCAAGGACTCTGGACTGGGTGTTTGCAAGCAATGTCAGGTTCATGATGCTGTGGAAAATGTTCGATCCCGACCCATGTGCAAGTAAGCAGAAGCACCGGCATTCATCATCGCAAGAAAACATACTGACTTTCCAACCAGGGACTGCTTTTGCAAGTACATCGCAACCAAAGCCGTGAAGCGCATGGAAAAGTTCCGCACCAGATTCTCCACAGCAGGCCAACAACGAGTACTGCTCCTACCACTCTCAATGGGCGTTTCCTCACTAGCACTCCTCCACTGCTTAGACGAACAACTCAAACGCCAGATCGAAAACACTGGACGCACCGGATTTGCCCTACAAATACTACACGTCGACATGACCGCCGTAGTCCCCGAAGGACCCCCAGAAAAAGACTTGGACGCAATCAAGGAACGCTACCCAACACACACCTACACCTCCATTCCTCTTTCCTCAGTCATGGAAGTAGAAGATATCCAGGACTTGCTCAAACAATACAACATCGACACACCCGCCTCCCTAGCTCTCGCCCACGAAGGCATCGAAACCACAAACCTCGAATCCCTCCAAAAACTCCTCCAAGCAATCCCAACAGCAACAGCAAGATCGGACGTCCTCCAAATCCTCCTCCACAAACTCATTGTCGATTTCGCAAAAGCGGATACCTGTGAAGCCATCGTCTGGGGCGACAGCACGACCAGACTCGCGGAAAAAACACTCGCGGAGACAGCGAAAGGCAGAGGATTTGCTTTGGCCTGGTTGGTTTCTGATGGGCCCTCACCATATGGAATTGATTTCTACTACCCCATGCGCGACCTGCTGAAGAAGGAAATCCACGCATACGCAACCTACACAAATCCCCCTCTATCTCCTCTAGTGGCGCCAGAACCACCGCTGGAGACGGTGGTGAGTGCCAAACACAGCACCATTGACGGATTGATGCGCAACTACTTCGACGCCGTGGAGAAGAATTACCCCAGTATCGTGGCCAATGTGGTCAGGACGACTGCAAAACTACAAGCACCTGGCGTTGGTGCTGGAGATGCAAGTTGCAGTCTTTGTGGTTTGCCCTTGCTGCTCACACCCAGAACCGAGGAGGGCTTGGTTGCTGAGGGCAAAGCACCACCGCCGTTGTGTTATGGTTGTATGAGAAGTGTGCCCATGTTTTCGCCTTGAGAGCGAAGCTTCAGATGAGCATGAGCGGGCTTCAGACGAGCATGGTGGACTCTTTCAGCATTTTTCCCTGTTTTCTCCTTTTGTTCTTCAAGCGTTCTATCACGACAGCATTGTTTTTGGGTTTTCTTGTTTTTTCCATCCTCTAATGATTGGCCCTCACATATGGGAGGCCCGAGGACAATGAGGATGCACTGTTCGGTTTGCAGCTTGTTCATAGTGCAAAAACGACAGCAAATTGGCATGGGCATATTTATTCCCCCATGATTATATATCAGAATGGTCGAAATTGTTCAAACAAGGATCGTCTGATTTGCTTTATCGCGATTCTTACCTCAAGTGAAGAGAGTTGAGTAGCATCAGTAGAGAAATGATCTGGTTGATCACGGGAATCGGATATGCTTCGTGAGAAAAACTTGACAATCAATGGTATCTAACAACGCTATCGTCGAACGGGGGAATCAAACCGCTAATAACTCCAAGAAACACAAACATAAAACACAGAAACGATATTTCCCTGGTATTACAGCCTACTCGTCTTCTTTCGTAGCATGTCCTTCATAAACAAAAGAGAAATCTGAACAATCAACGACCCAACCCTCCAGTCCTCACCTAGCGGGCGTCTGGATACTAGCCGGCGAGGGGATGCTGAGGGTACGCTGAATGACACAAATCAGTCCTCATTGTGATCATCTTCTGTCAGCACGCATGGTACCAGTGTCTTGTTCAGTGTAAACCGGACGACTGGCATTTCCTCTCTCCAGGTCAGGTTCTCTCCTAGTGTTGCCGCCACCGAAGTTGAGCCATCCACCTGACTTCTTGGTCGCAGGTGCAGCGGTCGGTGCAGGACGGCGAACATCTTGGGCACCGTCGGTGTGTGGGCGGGTCTCCTGAAGGAACGCTCTACGGTCGTCTTCTTCGTCACTAAAGTCCTCGTACGCCGTGGCGGGTGGAGGGTGGTGACCGTTGCGACCCTTAGTCGCCTTGAGAGCATCGGGCTTGTATAGGCTGTCAAGATGTTTCTCCAAAAGTCGGCAGTTCTTGGTGTTGGCCTTGAAGTAGGCATCGGCAATATCGCCGACGAATGGGACGAGACCGATAAGGAAATCAACAGCGACGTTGATGAGCATTCGAATGAGGATGTCCATTGGTAGGCCTCCCTTGACCTTCATGCAGCCTCTAACGAGCAGCAAGGCAATGGCAGCGTCGATAGCATCTCCAGCAGCGGGCACTATACCGATGATGGAGGACCATCCGAAACGAGTACCGAGGAATTCGAACAGTGACATGTCCAGTCTGTAGGCGCGACGGCGCATTTTGGCAAGGACGTCGGCATCGTGTTCGGGGATGTATGCGGGAACAGTCTTCTTGACCTTCTTCTGTTTGCCGGGCTTGCGTGGGTCGTCGATGTATACGAAGAACGGGTCCTGTGACGGGCATTAGTATGTGGATTGTGCTGAAGGATACCAAAGACTTACCTCATCGCCACAGGGCTTCTTGCTTTGGTATTTTGCCATCTGGCCGCGCAACATCTTGTTGGCAGCATACTTTCCTACGACTCCGGCCATGTTTTTGATGTTTCTTGCTGTTTGGTCGATAAAAGGAGAATATATCGATCAGAGCAAGGAGGTCGGTGATGCAGACTGGTAAGAGTAATGTAGCAATTCAAAAATAGCAATGGATGCTGGGAGACAAAGAAGTCTTGGTTGTGCTTGTCTCAGAAAGAGCTTGTTGTACTTGTAGAAAGGCGCGTGGTGAGACGGTTAGGGGAAGTCGCAACTGGGCGTCAAGCTTCAAGGCGGTTGCTGAGGGAAACCACGAGCTTCAGAAGAATGTAGCGCTTGGATGAGTCGGCGTGATATGATTGCTCGTGAAAACACAGCGATAGTCGGCCAGCGCAACAAGGACTTGATACCTCGTAGATTGCACCATGGCGCAACTTGGTTTTAACCTGCTTGATAACCCCATGATGATGGCGTTTCGAAAAGTATCCAAACACAGCCACTTTTTGATGTCACTGCTTCTGCTGTTTCCGAAAGTTCTAGCCACAGCTCGACCAGCGCCACATCTATGCACCGCCTCACACGCGCTTAGGATCGGGCCGGCGCTAAGTCCGATCTGCACGGGGCAGTTGCACCCGGAACGCGTCTGTAGCTGACGTGGGAGCTTCGAGGGGACGATAGCGCCAGAGAAGGGAGTTTTTCTCTGTCTTGACACAAGGCACGTTTTTCTAGGATCAACAACCAAGAGCTAGGGAATCATGCGGTCGTGGTTTCAACTACGCACTGCTGTGCTGCTGGCATTGCTGGCTCTAGGAGTTCATGGCAACGAGGTCAAGATCGTATGTTCTGCTGTTCAATTGCGCCGACTATAGCTGCCAGGATACTGACTCTTAACCAGGACCAGAAGGAAGTAAACCGACAACAATGCTCAGGCATGTTCAGCCGCAAAGGTTGGGGAGGAGCTGTAGATCCCTTCATCCTGACCAAGTTTGTCAAGCCCGAGGACATCCCCGAAGACCAGGACCCCGTCGTATCGCTCGTCATGTTTGAGTGGTCAGACCGTGACTATGTTGGCAAGCTCATGGACGATACAACCTCGGACCGTGCCTACATCTGCGACGCCACGGCAATCGAAGCCAAGTTCTGCAACACTACCGAGGAGGGTGAATTCATCTTGTCTCAGGATTCGGGCAAGAGCAAGAGCTTGATCATTACCCAGGCCGTACACCTCAAGAATCCACCTGCCATCAACTACCCTATCAAGCGTACCGGATACTACTGCGTTGGCACCTATGGCTATACTGCAGAGAACTACAATGGCATTGTCGAGTTCCGCAACAGCTACGGTGAGCTGCCTGCCGCTCAGATCGCAAAGTTGCCCTTCTATGGTGCTCTTACTCTCGTCTATGCCCTTGCGTCGGCTGGCTGGGCTTTCCTCTATTTCCAAAACCGTCACGATATCCTGCCCGTCCAGAACTACATAACAGCCATTCTGGTCTTCCTCGTTATCGAAATCTTCATGACATGGCTCTTCTACGACTTCCAGAACAGACACGGTCTTAGTACAGGTGCGAAAGCACTCCTAATCGTGGTCTCGGTTCTATCTGCTGGCAGAAACTCTTTCAGCTTCTTCCTGCTGCTGATTGTGTGTATGGGCTATGGTGTCGTGAAGCCTAGCCTGGGCCGCACCATGATCTGGGTTCGCTGGCTTGCCATCTCCCACTTCATCTTCGGCGTTGTCTACGTTATCGCATCGCTTTCGGTCACCCCTGAAAACGCAGGCCCTCTGGTTCTACTCGTAGTTCTGCCTCTCGCAGCTACACTGACGGCCTTCTACATTTGGACGCTTAACTCGCTCAATGCCACCATGAAGGATTTGATGGAACGCAAACAGACCATCAAGGCTATGATGTATCGCAAACTCTGGTGGTGCATTCTCGGCTCCATCGTTGTCATCTTTGTTTTCTTCTTCGTGAACAGCTGGACTTTTGCTGGCGTCAGCGATGAGGACTTCGTACCTACCCACTGGTCTTCGCGCTGGTTCATCTTGGATGGTTGGCTCAACTTGGTTTACTTGGCCGATGTTGCGTTTATTGCTTGGCTCTGGCGTCCAACAGCAAACAACCGTCGTTTCGCCATGAGTGACGAGGTATGTGTTATCTAATCCACGCAGACTAAATCCCTGCTAACGAGACTCCTAGATTGCTCAAGACGACGAAGGCTTCGAGATTGCTAGTATGCGTTCTTCTCTCGACTTTGACGACCCAGATCTCGAAGGCGCACCTCCAGCTTACGATGCACCTCGAAACAACGCTTCGAGCTCCGCAGCGAACCGTGACGCATCACCTTTGCCAGCACCAAAGCCCACAAAACCCGCTCAGCTGCCCAGGGAGTCATTGGATGGCGAGACGATATTCGCAGTTGGCGGAGAGGATGATGACGATGAGAGGTGGAGTGAAGATGATAGCGACAATGAAGGCAAACATCTGACAGGGAAGAGAGATTGAAAACATCGCAAGATATGATTTGGTTCTGAGAGAAACCAATTGGCGGAAATCTCCTATTTATCTGTTATCACTCATTGGGCGGCGTTTGGACCCGTCTTCTACAAGACTTTTTTCCCCTTGAAATGCA
The DNA here is from genome assembly GCF_000721785.1 of Aureobasidium pullulans EXF-150. NCBI lineage: Eukaryota > Fungi > Ascomycota > Dothideomycetes > Dothideales > Saccotheciaceae > Aureobasidium > Aureobasidium pullulans. The sequence continues at coordinate 613,683 of NW_021941022.1, forward strand.
AGTCTTTCCCTCCTCATCATGATTTTCATGCACATTTCGAATTTCAATGCCTTGAGGCTTGAGGAAAAGCCCAGGCCAGCTGTGTCGTTGACTTTCCCTTCGCGAGTAGAAGAACTGGTCGTTCTTCCTAAACCAACACATGTCCATTCAGAGCGGCGCTTCCTCTTGAATTTTTTGAGACGACTACATCGAAACCTACAACATCGTGCTTTTTGATGGCTGTTCAGCAAGGTGCCCTACCGGGCTGATAGCTCAGTCCTGGCACGATTCTCATATCCCTACATCCACGTCAAGGAGAATGTGTTATGGAAGGAAGGCAATTGATACGAAGAGATGAAAAAAGGACTCAACAGAAAAGACAAAAACGCCGTGGTTTCTTTCGCTAAAATCGAGCATGCAATAACAAAAACGAAACAGAGTAAGCACTCTTTCAACCCGCCTTGTGCGTGTAGCCCAAAAAAGTCACACCCTTTTTCTCCGATCCAATGCAAAGATTCTGTGTTGTGTGATTTCCTTTTCTCTTAAAGCCCAGCCGAAAAAGTGATTAGAAAAAAACGAGAAGAAGAGAAAGGCCGAAGTGTGTTGTGATGTCTTTTCTAGAAAGACGGGTGGTGGTTTTGATGTTGGGGTCATACGTTGTTTAGGCCGTGTCGTAAGATTTGGTCCATCTAGCCCACGTGTTGGTAGAGGAGCAGAGGTTCGCCAACGTGTTCGATCTCTGGAATCGTACAGCGCAGGTCGAATGCTTTTGATAGCACAATCTTGAAGATCTGGTTGTTGTTAGTGATGCCCTGAACCCCCAATATGCGGAGTACTGACCTTCTGAACGTTGATGCTGTGACTGGTACTGCTGAAGATCAAACTTGCTTTCATGGCTTTTGCAAAGCGCTTAGCCTGTAAAATTGTCAGACGGAATTCAAACAAGACTCCGATGTGGTATATGCGCACCTGCATGCTGATCTCTTCTTGCTCTTCGCGAGGGAAGTTGACAAAGTGGTCGTATTTCGTACCGACCAGGAAAGGGATGGCCGTCTTGTTGAAACCCCTGCCTTGACGATACCACTCCTTGATGGAGTTGAGTGTGCTCTTACGGGTCAAGTCGAACATGAAGAGGATTGCGACGGCGTCGTTGCAGACAAGGGGCAGCATGTTGACGAATTCGCGCTGACCACCCAAGTCCCAGATTGAGAAGGTGATTTCCGTGTTGCGGATGCTAATCGTCTTTTCCATGAAATTCACACCTAAAAGGGAAGGTCAGCACGTGTGCGAGAGCAGAGTATTGAAGAGAGCGTTGCGCACCAAGAGTCTGAATGTAGTCCTCGTCCCAGCTTCCCTCGACGTACTTGACCATCAAAGAGGTCTTGCCAATCTGTGCATCACCGACCATTCCGACCTTGATAACGACGCTAGCGTTCTTCTGTGCTTGTTGTCGTTGAGCATTCTGATCGCTGTAGTCGCTGTTTTGACGGTTCAAACGGGAGCTCGGTCTGGAGGGGTATTGCGGCATCTGGTCTTCCGAGTGTTGAGGGTCGGGAGTGTTGTCTTGAGATTGGTAATTGGAAGCGAAACCAGTGTCGGAGTAGGAAGTCTGAGGCCTGCGGGCAGAGTCGGCGGAGTCTGAGATGTTGTGGTTGTGGATATGGGGGAGAGCGTTGACAGATGAGGCAGTAACGGTGTGCATGCTCGCGTCCTCCAGCGAGGCATCAGAGGGCGACGGCTGCGGGACGGGCTCTGCGTAGTCCATTGTTTAATTGCAGAGGTGTTGCTAGGCGGGCGGCCTTGAATTCCCGTGACTTGTTGTCGCGAGGGCAGACAGCGGGTAGAAATAGCAGGAATGGGCAGTGACAGGAACCACAGGTCGAAGATTGGGCACTAAGCCGGAGAAGCTGTTCGTCTACCAGTCAAAGCGCAAGGCGGTCAATCGAGTCGGGATGGTACACGGTCCAGCGCGCGATACAAAGGACACCAGGTCGAATGTCTTTCTATCAAAGAGAAGATGGAGCTAGAGTTGAAGCAGGAGCGATGGAGGAAGATGCGCTGGGACTGTTTGTTTGCTTGGGGGAGACCTGCATGCGCTTCCGTGTGTTTGGCCGGGCCCCACGCTTGATCCCACTCGCCAGCCACACGAGCGGAACCGCGCCAAGAGCGTGAAACAAGCGTCATGCCGACCGAACCAATCATTTTCTTATCGATAAGCTTCCTGTCTTTTTCGTCGCGCCGCGAAAAGTCCATCCACGACATCAATTCACGCCACACATCAACTACACATAATGAGCAAACGCACAGCAGACCAATCCGAGGAGGACGAGATCCGCGCCCTCAAGTCGGGCCAAAGACCGCAGGACGGCCAGCCCGAGGAGCTCGAGTTTGAGGACGAGTTCGAGGATGAATTCGAGAGCGAAGACGAGATTCTCGAGGCTGGTGTTGATGGCAGACCCGACGAGGAGCGCGAGGCCGAGGAGCGTGATGGTGTGTACCTTCTTCGATCATGCTCTACATGATGGCAAGTACTTATGATACAAACAGCCATGGACGTAGATCAAGACACTTTTATTCCCGGACGACACAAACTCGAAGCTGGACAGACGCTGGCCCCGGATACTTCAACATACGAGATGCTGCACAACCTGGAAGCCCCATGGCCGTGTCTCTCTTTCGACCTCGTCAAGGACCAGTTGGGCGACAACCGCAAATCCTATCCTCAAACCGTCTACGCCGTCGCAGGTACCCAGGCCGCACAAGGAAGCGAGAAGGAGAACCGCATCATGGTCATGAAGATGAGCAGTCTAGGCCGCATGGACCGTGGTGAACAGTCCGAGTCGGAAGATGAGGAAGATGACGAGGAGGAACAATCGCTCGAGCCCATTCTGGAGACCAAGGACATTCCCTTGAACACATGCACAAACCGCATTCGCGTGCACCAAACCCCGCAAGCCTCATCATCAACTCCTTCCACCACTCTCAGCGCCGTCATGACCGAGTCCGGCGATGTCTTCATCCACGACGTTACTCCCCACCTCGCCTCGTTCGACAACCCCGGCATGACCATCACCCCCCAACAAAATAAGCCCGTCAGCACCATTCGCGCACACAAGAAGACTGAGGGTTACGCCATTGACTGGTCACCACTTTTCCCCGCTGGCAAGCTCTTGACTGGTGATGTCGATGGCCGCATCTTCGCTACTACTCGCACCGAGGGTGGTGGTTTCGTCACCGACACAACTCCCTTCACTGGCCACAGCAGCTCCGTCGAGGAATTGCAATGGTCTCCCTCGGAGCGCAACGTCTTTGCCTCTGGCTCTGCAGATGGCACCGTCAAGATCTGGGACGCCCGTTCCAAGTCACGCAAGCCCGCTCTCAGCGTTCAGGTCGCAAACACCGATGTCAACGTCCTCTCTTGGTCGCGCAACACCACCCACTTGCTCGCCTCAGGCCACGAAGACGGCGAGTGGGCAGTCTGGGACTTGCGCCAATGGAAGCCCTCGGTCACCACCTCTCCCAAGCCCAACTCCGTCGCCTCATTCAAATTCCACAAGGAGCAAATCACCAGCGTCGAATGGCACCCCACCGACGACTCTATCGTTTCCGTCTGCTCTGGCGACAACACCCTTACTCTTTGGGATTTGGCCGTCGAGCTCGATGATGAGGAGTCTCGCGACACTGCTGGTGTCCAGGATGTGCCACCCCAATTGCTGTTCGTCCACTACATGGAGCAGATCAAGGAGTCCCACTGGCACCCCCAAATCCCCGGTGCTCTTATGGCTACCGGTGGCAATGGCTTCAACGTGTTCAAGACCATCAGTGTTTAGGTTTAGTTACAACCCCTTTTCTACTGTTCATATCTATCAAAAATCATTCACGAAGCAAAAAAGTCGTAAAATGTTTCTGCCTTTCTGTCCTTCTGCATTCATCTCATTGTGTGAATCACGTTTACCTGAAGCAAATGGAGGCTTCACTTTGACCTGACCATGCTAATTACATGCAAACGCTATCCAAGCTCCCTAGCTCCCTTGCACCTCGAAAAACGATGCTATGAAAATGCACAGTTGAATTCGTCCAGTACTCTCTGTTCAAAGGAAGCTTCAACTTCCAGTCACTCTCCTTCCACCGTCCTTCTTCAAAGACCCCTGATTCTGTACAGAAACCTTTCTCTGTTGCTTCTGCTCTCTCGTGGGACTGTGCACCTCCCCCACACGATCAGGAACCTGAGCCGAAGCTCTACGAGCAGGTTTCTCTCGAACAGGGAGGGGTTGCGATGGTGTCAGGTCTGTGGTCGCACGTCTCTGCATCCTTGGAGCCGTAGGATTGGACGGGTTGGACTTGTGGAGTCGTTTAGGTACAGGTGAGATGGGCCAGAAAGGCGGAGATGCTGGTTCTGTGCTCGAAGGTGTGGTCTTGGGCTTTGACTTTGGTGTTTGTGGTAGGATGGGGGTTCTCTCGTCATTGACCTGGTTGTCGTCGTCGGTAAGGCTCGAGGTTTCTTGCTTTCTGGATTCTGGTTAGTCAGGTATGGATTTGGTGGTGTGGTAGGGGGGAAACTTACTCTTCGGCAAAATGTGGGAAAGTGTAGTATCTTTCTGGATCCCTCGGATCTGCATCGGGATCGTAGGTAGTGCCATCGACCTCTTCTTCCCGGCTTGTGTTGTCGACGTTGACCTCGTTGTCGTCCTTCTTTCTCAATGTCTCTGTAGACTGTCGTGCACTGCTGATCTTTCTGATGAGAGACAGCATTGTGAGATTGTTATGGAGAAAACGACGTAGGTGTTTTAGCTTGAGAGTTTGCTGCAGTTTGAACGGCGTATATGGCTGATTTCTTGTTGTATGTCGAGGATTCCGACTGGCGCTCAAGCAATGGGGAGATTGTGTTGCCGTTCGACAAGACTCTATGCTCGACACCAGTCTGACGAATTACTTTCGGCTGCTCGACAAATTCGAAGACCAGACCTTGGATACGAGTGCAATTCGAGTATCTGGGCAGGACGATTGGTCCCGAATCGAGCAACGAGTTATGAGTTGACCCCGTTGAATTCTTCAAGGAACTGATGTTCTAGTCGTCAGTCTTCTAACGAGCTTGAGAGATTAAGCAGACGTTCGACAAGTGGTCGACGTCAAGTTCGACGAGGGACAAGTGATCGAAGGATGTATCGAAGTTTGACAATTTCGACAGGTTTAAGTGATCGATGTGTTAGTCTTTCGACGGGTTCAATAAATGTGGTCGATTGCCGACGTCTGAGACATAAAGAGTACAAGACATGGTTAGAAGAAAGAAGCCTATATAGGTGGTGTACAAACAGGCAGTGACAATAGATACAACAATGCAAGAGATACCAAAGGCAAGCAAACCGGTCAGAAATGCAAGCGTCAAACGTACGGATGCTGCTGCTGCATTGATGCATTACTTTGTTTCTTGTTTTTGAAAGTGGTATTGTTCGGCGTTTGTACTCTGGACATGTGTGATGTCGTGCAGACATGTCAGATTTTATCGTGCCCCTCTCCCAGTACTACTTGCTCGAACCACTTGATTACTGCGAAGTCCTGAATATTGGCCCGGTTATGACAAAGCATATCCTGAAAATGGTTATATTGCTTCTTTGAAGTTATTTCTTGCTACCTGCCTGGTTGTTCGTGGCAGTTAGTCGCCAACACTGTTGCGCTGGCCAGATCATGTGTCTTGCTTCTTATGCAGACACCCGCCTGTTACGTCTCAAAAATGCGCATGCAGGGCGAAGATCATGCCATAGGGCTGCAGTGTGCAAACCCAGCATACGAACTGCCGTGTAGATGTCCCCATCAGCAGTCTCGGTATGATAGGCATAAGAGTTTGATAGACATAACACCAGCACCGGGCTCCTGAAAAGAGATCATCCAAAAGCGCAGATAGTTTGAGAGACTGTGGTCTTATATCGGCCTTGATCGGATTGCCGGTGCAGACCTTCTCCAGATTCATCTATGTTACACAGCTTTGACTTTCTTCAGGTCGTTCAGAACCATATATCTCGACACGCTGATCCAGCCCCATCTAAACCACCTCATCTGACTCTCATGCGCGTTTGTCATGGCCTTTTGGGCTTTTCTATAACTGCCCACGCCACTGACAACTAAAAGCGGTGTGGGGAATTCACCAGCTTCCTTCTTCTGGAACACTGTCTTTGCAATGCTCAATGGGGCATCCAAGATACTGCCATACTTTCTCGCTACGTTGACAGATGATAATGTGTACATCTTGATCGGATTCTCCCAACCTGCATGCTTCTGCATGATCTGCTTCAGGAAAGCGATACCACCGTGATAGAGCGAGATATGGTTTGGATGTGAAGAAACGCCGGAGTTGTCGAAAGTGATCAGAACATCAATGTTGGCTTCCGGGGCAGATTTCGCTCCTATTCTTGCCATCTTTGGTGCAAAGGTCGTGGCCAGTAGATTCGCGATTGCTTTGCTCTCCCATGTTTTCGTCATTGAATCTGGAAATCTTTCGTCGTCCAACACCAGGACGTCGTCTGCGTTTCTGAGGCCGAGTAACAGTCCACTCTTAACTAGTTCTTGCTTGCGAATGTGACCAAGGCCGTCGGCATCTCCGGAGCTCAAGCAAAGGATTTTGACATGGTTGCCGAGCGAAGGCTTTGTAAGTGCAAGGACCGTAGGAGCGAAAAACATTGCTTCGTCATCCGGATGAGCGATCAGGAGGCATATACGCTTGTTGCGAAGCATTGGGAACGAGGATGTCAGGACACTAGTATATAGCCATAGGACAGCAATGATGACGGGTGCGGCGGCCAGCCATAAGGTTCGCATATCCATGCTTGTGCTACTCTAGAGGGCTCCGGGTCCTCGAGTCCACTGAGATTGCAATTGACGACGTGTGTTGTGATGAAGAGATCAAGACGAAGCTCAAGGAGAAGGATGCTCGTTTGAGAGATGATAGCGAGCGCTTGAGCCTTCTCTATCCGGCGTCGCTGTCTGTCCGGCGCCAATTGACGCGCAAACAATACACGATTGTTTTTCGCATATGGTATCTTCTCAGGGAGAGAGATGACGACTGGAAATTCTTCTCACATCCTCATATTTTAATCGTGCTTTGTTATATCTAGATTGTCGAGATTTGCTGCTTTGAAGTAACCAAGAGCGGGTGTTGTGTAAGAAAGCCCCATGTGCTTGGTATCACAGCGATTCGAGTGCCGATCACGGGCCGAAACGACAACTATCAAAAGAGCCCCCAAATTTTATTTCACAACCACCACCAAGAACACTCAAAAACATCATCAAACTCTAGCGACGTGTGATCTCTCTAGTCATTCTGCCACCATGGCTGAAGAAGATAACCAACCGCGCAACCGCAAAGAGCGCCGTGCCGCTGCGAAGGAATCTGGCAAACACCCTTCGACCGCAACCATCAATGCCGCGGGCCACATACCATTATCTCAACCCGATCGCACCGGCCCCAAAGGCAAAACTCTCCTGGAGATTGCAGATGAACGAACCTCAGCGCTTCAAGGCATGATGGCTTCTGGTCAACCTTTCGAAAAGTCTCTTGGCGATGGTCTGGCTCGCGACGAAAATGGACGAGTGCTTCTACCTGCCAAAGACGACGACGAGGAAGCCGTGATTGGGCCTGTGGGCGAATCATTCTTCTTGGCAACAAGTCTAGCAATGGTCCACTTTACTCTGGATGTGCTGGTGTTCAACCAATATGCACAAGAAATCAGCTGGCCTGCCATCATCCAGCGCACAGCTATTGCCTACCCAATTCTCTTTCTCATCGTCTACATGATGAAGTCAGAGATGGCAAATCGCTTCCAAACACTCAAGCAGCTGTTCTGTCTATCTGTCGCAATCGCGAGTGGTTGTTACATGATCTATGCGGGCAACACATACGACTACTTTGCAGTCATGAAGCAGGCACCCCCGTTAGGTGCGCTTTGGATTTGGAGTGTTATTGAGATGAAGCTGGAATACGGACTTTTAAGCATTCTGATCGATGTCGGATTTCTGTTCTGGAACGGCTACACCGTGTTCTAGATAGGCATCATTCCCATTACAACTCAAAATCATATTTGCTCTTTCATGTTGTCATTTACGACCGTGCACTTTCTCGAGCTAGCTTAAGGCTATCAATGCACGCTTTGGAGAAGCTTGGTAGATTCCTCAAGATGTTTTAGCTATATGAGGTGGAGACGAGACAGGGCAGAATTGCTTTAGGGTGTAGCAAAAGTCTTTTTATATCTTGGATTCTCTTCTGCCGCTGGTACGGCCGCTCATCTCTAGTTCATTGATTAGCAGGAACCATTGCATTTGGCCTTCTTGCTCTCTGTCTGCTCACTCATTCTTCTGCAGTAGCAGGATGAAGTAACAGGTATATCCGCCATATTAGTCGCCAACTGGAAGGGCAATTCGAGTTGATCATATTCATCATGACGTCCAAGCAGTTTCAAGCATTCACGATATCCGACCAATGCCCAGACATTGTTAGGGTGTTGATGGCCACGAGGAATGCCGGCCACGTAGCCAAGGTCTTCTGCGTATGCCTGGGCTGCTTGTTCGACGAGACCCTGCTCGAGTGATAGGGCAGCGTAAGCATGGCGTGTGGGTTGCATCCAGCCCCAAGGCTCACTGTATACGAGGTTGTCGTCGCGCTTGATGGACTCTCTCAGATGCTCAAAGGCGAGATCGATATTGCCCTTGCGGTACTCAATTTCACCTGCCAGCATGGCTTCGCCAACCTTGAGGATATCGGTGCACTTGTTTGGGAAGTCGAAACGAGATTCTGGTACGCGTTTCTGGGCCGCTAGGAACAGCTCCTGCTCCTTTTCGGCTTCGACGACGTTGCCGAGCGCTGAATGTGCGACACCCTTCGCATAGTGAAGAGTTGCTGTAGTTACACAGTACAGCTTCTGATTCTTTGGCATCTCAAGAGCGAGAATTTCCTCCCAACGTCCAAACCGAACAAGTAAGTGAGCACGAACGCCCAGGAAGGACTCAAGCCAATCTGCCATGTTTGGTGACTCAATGGCAAGAAGTTCTTCCGGTAGGTAGTTCTCCATGAGGGTACAATTCTGGAGAGCAATCTCTGATTTGCCGGAAAGCAAGGCAGCATAGATCAAAGAGTGCGAATTGTGGGCGCGGTAGAAAGTGTACATCTCGTTACCTTCCATCTTGGCCACATACGCATCATCAGCTCTGACTGCCGACGCGTTTGCGGCAATGCCAGCCCTGTAGTCTCCGATGAGAACATATAAATGCGAAGGCATGTGTTCCAAATGGCCACTGTCGGGCACAAGGCCTCGCAGGCGGTCACCTGCTTCCAGTGCAGCTTCTGGTTTTCCTGACATCTCCATCAAGTGAATGTAGAAGTGCAACAAAGCAGGATGTTCCCAAGCTCCAGGCAGAGTAAAGGCATGGTCCAGTGCTTCCTTTGCTTCGTAAGGACGAGCGCCACGAGCAGGCTTGCCGGTATGGATGTTCCAGAGAGCCCAAGGCGTCAACACCATGAGTGATTCCGCATACAGACATGCAACATCTAGGTCGTCTCTGTAAGTTTTGTACACATCTTCCATCGCGTCGACATATGCCACGTTCCATGGCTGATAATCCTCGGTAGGGGTCTTTTGAGGGTACCTGGCGACGATCGCTTTGATGAGAGCTTGCTCAACTGGTGTCGCGTTGTCTGCGAGCTCTAGAGCTTTGCGTGAGGTCTCGTATGTCACTACTAGAGCTTCCTTGAGTTCTTTGGGATCAAAAAGTCGCCATGCTTTGTTGTAGTAAGGACCCTTTGTATAGGCGAGGCCCCAATAGCCCATAGCACAACCAGGGTCCAGTCGAATGACTTTCTCAAAGCAGATGGATGCTTCCTTGATGTTGAAGCCATATGCCCATATCAAGCCACGATCGAACCAAAGCTGGGCCTCGGAATTCTTTGTACTGATCTTGCGACTGTAAGTGCCCAGATTGAAGTAGCCATCGGTCGGTTTGGCATGCTCCGGAGCGTTGACTGATACAGCTGGCATGATAATGTTTGGGTCGAATTAATTGCTGGTGGACTATAGTCAGAAAACAATACTTGGTCTTATGTCAAACAGGGCGATGTTGCCGAGGCTTCGGGGACATTTGGTGGGGTATAGATCTGGACAGCGGCCACCTCCCCATGTGCTAAACTTTGTCACGCGCACCCTGTAGAAATGCACAATGTTTTTAAGATCAGTGCAGCTGTCCACTAAGAGTGTGATACTTAGCGCCTCTCTGCGGACGACTAGAGAGATCTTGAAAACATTGTGCATTTCTACAGACCGAATAACCCTAGGCATGGCCGTGGGGGATGGCTAGAAGTGAAAGAATTTAGCGCACGGGGGGGCAGGATATCCCCGATAGCTGTTGATCGGCCATCATCTTACATATCGCAACGGCGACAGAATGGCGACAGAATGGCATGAAAAGACGACGGTATCCACATATACGTACAGTGCGTATCAACCCAAGACGTGATTTCATGACGCTTTGTCGGTCGACAGCACTGTTGGCAACATGATGCTGCCAGCGTTTAGCACGCTTGAGAACCAAACCTCCCTCCATCCTCGGTATTTGATACCTAACATATGAGCAGTTCTCGTCGAGGCTGTCTCCATTAACAAACGTCAGTAGCGTTCCTAACTGTCAAAATCAAGGTGGTTTTGAGAAACGGACAGGGTCCATCAAGAGCTCGAATTCGATGCTCTCTCTCACTGGATAATGTCCGATATCCGAAACTCAGTTTGCATTTTCTAAAGTGACAATGGTCGGCCCTCAGTGATTCGGAGATGTATCAATCTACGTGCCCACCCAGTGAGTGGTTCTGGCATAGGTGACTCCTACCAAGCACAACGTCGGTAAGCAGCAGTGGCTGCGTTCTGTCGCTTTGACTCTCCACCCCATGAGGAGTACCCACAGACTTTCGGAAGTGGTGCGGATCGGAACCCAATCTCATTCACAACCGGTGCACAACTTGAATCTGCAAACTTTTTGTCAGATCCCTTACGGCTCGAGCCACGATTGCTGGTTTTGTAGAATGCATCCATTGAAGTCACTAGGCTAAGCATTCCTGCAAGTCATCCAAAGTTCATTCAACGTTCGTCCCTTTCACGACTCGTTCGCAAGAAGACGCGGCCACGATCCACCTCTAATTGTCATCGCCAAACAACAAATGCTTGGTCAAACCAAAAATCAGCAAGTATGCTAACAGCAGCGCGGCATAGCGCGTGGAACCACCGGCAGGAAAGTACGGCGAGGGTTCGGAAGGCACGGAGCTGCCAATGCACAACTCCAGCAGATCTGAATTGCTCCTTCCGCTTGAAGTGGGAGTAGATTAAGCAGTAATCAGACAAGCGAAACTGAAAGGAGTACACCGAGGAGTTGCGTAAGACTTCGGTTACAGCCTATCCGTTCACACTATTGCGAGGAAACTACTGGGCTATCGCAATTCTAACGAGCACGTTTGGCATTCATGCTGGACGTTATCATATATGCCGAAAATCCAAACCAAACCAAGACGGCAGAGCTTCGGATCGCGGCAAGCACGGCCAACGTTCTATCCTAGATTTGTTTCACTGACGACGGGTCTGCATGCTTATCCAGTGCTATTTTAACGTCTCCATACAGTGGTGCTTCACTATTGCCAATCTGACTGCAACATTGGACTTTGCGGCTTACTCTCGAACATGGCTGTGCCGCTATGGGAAGGCCTCAATTGCTATATCGCAGACTCGCAATATCGGGACGCGTCCCATTTAACAGACCACGTGGAATCGCTTGCGCCTCCTCATCCGGTCAAGACCCATCTATTAGAGCTTCAACATATGCACGCTCGGCCCACGTAAAACCAATTTACCTTTGCGTTCTGCGGAGCAAAGAACTCCTGTTGGCTAACCACGCAACCACGCCACAAGCTCTGATGACTACATTGACCTAGACCACTGACCACCAAAGCGGGACCAGTATACCATGACTCGCGGCTGAAACTTGAAGGATTCTCTCCACAGCACAACCCCTACACGCGCGGTTGTCCCTGATAGTAGTTCGCGAATACTTTCGCTTGCGGGTATTGCGAAACCAATGATCTCCCGGAACCCTCACTGTCAGGCATATTAATGCTAATATAATAGCACCGCCGCCGCTGTTAGGCAGGCAGTCTAACTACCCGGACGATCCAGACTACAACTCACCTCTTTGCCTTGGCAGAAAAATCCCATACTATCCAAGTACAAAAGACGTTTTTCCCCATTGCATCGGCCACTTGCTTTTTACCATTGACCGCCGCTACGAACCGAAGCACGCAAGTAATAAGAAATTCTATCAACCCTTGCAATCATCGTTTGATCACCACACATCACCAAAATGGCCATCATCAAGTCCTTCGTTACTCTTACCCTGCTCCTGGGCTCGTCTCTCGGCGCACTCGCCGCTGGCAACAAAACTGCTACCAACGGCATTGGAAGCCTTCCCGCACAAGTTAGTATCTACATCCTGTGGATCCGGTGACATATTCGCTAACAGCATCTAACAGAGACATGTTATCTCTGTCGATCAAGCTGAGAGCATTATCGCTGCCGCCGTGAAGGAGGCATCAACTGTTATCCCCGAGAACATTGCCATTGTCGACCCCTCAGGTCTGCTTGTCGCTTTCCACCGCATGGACAACGCATACCCCGGTAGCATCGACATCTCCATCAAGAAAGCTCGCACTAGCGTGCTTTTCAACGGCATGGCTACCGCAGACCTTAACGCTGCTGCTCAAGGTGTTCTCTACGGTTCGTTCGACAATGTCAAGAATGAAATGGACTCGAACTAACCAGTTTTCCAGGTGTTGAGGAGACCAACGGCGGTCTTGTTGTCTTTGGTGGTGGTCTTCCTCTCTACAAGGACGACTACCTGATCGGCGGTATTGGTGTTAGCGGTGGCTCCGTTGACCAGGACGTTCAGGTCGTCAAGGCCGCTGTCTCCTGGTTCAGCAACGCCACCCTGTCCCACTACTAAGCAAGTGATACGACAAGCAAAAGTTTCCTTTTCTCATGCGTTCGAAGTGGGGTTTTGTGATGTCTTTCAATACCCTCGACGCACATATATCTCTTTGAATTTGATACCCTTCTAACGTCTGTAACTCGCAAACGACTTGCTCTTCTTCTGTGGGTGTTGGTGGTCGTTATTGAGCTTAAGACAGCACGTGCGATCGAGTGTAGTAGTTGCGGTTTGACTTCGTATCTCGAGAGCCGCCCAGAATGCGAAGCTTATCTTGGTACCTGCATGATGCATGTGTCGGAGATCCCCCAGGTCTCACATCCCACGTGAATGCAGATTGAAATCCTTCGTCAAAATATTGGTAAACACGATATATCGTGCATCTGATCTGTATGTAAGAATAGGCGCACTAGTCTCATCTCGCAGGTGGCATGGCTCCGGCTCGTTGTAGCGGTGATGGATATTCGGTCTTGTTCACTGACCGCTATTCTCGGCAAATCGTTCCTTGTTTTGCGGCTCTAGCGAATATCGAGACACCAACATCATGAATACTTGTTACAAGGACTAAGCAATGAAAGACGCTTTGGTTTGAAATTCCAGGAAGTCGTCTTGAAATCCTATGTTGCTGAATAAATACAACGAACGACATATGCCCAAAGGTGCGTCCTTCAGCCTGTGTCTCAAATCTAGTCAGCCCAAGAGATACCCAAGTCTTTCACACCGCCAGTAGCAGCTTTCACGGGCTGTCCGACAATGTCCCATCTATCGACTCTCCAGATACAAGCATGCCAGCCATTTCTTCTATCCATGACTCGCTTCATGATATCCTCACGCATCCAGAAGCTACCAGTTTTGGTCTCGGTCTCAAACTGCCATGTCGTCACGATATGCAACCCCTTTTCTCGAACGTCACGAGGACGTTGTAGTGCATTCTTTAGCTGATCTTCCTTGTTCAGAAGTAGCAGACGTAGCGGAATGATAGGGCGAGGGCCAGTCGGAGTGGCAATATCCATGTCGATAAAGACGAGAACGAACGACGACTCGAAGCCCATATCCCAGTTGATATGATTGAATGTGGCCGAGTATTTACGGATCGAGCTGTGGTCTGGAAGGACATCGTTTCCTTGGAGAAGACCGAATCCAAGAGCAGGAAGCCCAATGGAAGTAAGCGTAGTCAGCTCGGCATTGAATGGCTTGATCGAAAATCTTTTCAGTGGGCGAGACTTGTCAAACAGCTGCTTTGAGTCCTTGACCGAGAACGGAACAGACTTCTGAGGAAATGCTTTTGTATCGATCGTACCTCCAATGATAGTTCCCAAAATTTCAGAGAGCCAGTGGCTTGGGTAGCCGACCTTTCTGAGATGCATGATGACTCGGAAGAGGACAGTCAAGTTGAACGGTGAGTTGATCAATGTCATGGCGGGCACCTGTCTTTCTTTAGGAATGGCAGTCTTCAATAGCAGACCGTGAATCCAGGAGGTGATAGTAGGACGGTCGAGAAGGCTCGGGAAAGGCACAATCTCAGCTTGCTTGGACCATTCAAAGTATCCCATACCAATCAAGCCCTGCATCTGCATGAAGGCAGGTAATGGCATACTCTCCGAAATGCAAGGTCTCCTGACACATAGGAAGATCTTTGCAATCATTGACATTTCCGGAAGCAAGCAATACTCGCTGTTGAACTCGTCGACATCTTTAAAGGCAGGCGGATTTCTCAAGCAAGTGAAGGAGAATTGTGCTTTGAAATCTTTTGTGACCGGCGTAATGGGAGCAGCGAACAAGAAAGCTCCCAAGGTTCCACCAGTGTAGTCGGGGACGTTGGAAAGATGAACCCGGTCGAATATTTTCGGATAGTCTTCTGTGGTCGAGACTGGCATCCCAGATTCTTCCTGACCTAGCACTGGCTTGTTCAAGCGGTCTGGGTAGAAATCCAGGTGAATCTTCTCGAAGATCTCATCCATCTCACCCAAGATTGGTTCGACCCTTATGCGTCCCTTCAGGTGATGGAGAGCAGCCGCTACTTTGGTGAAATAGTCCACGGCATAGTCATACAGACAAGTTGGATTCGCTGGTTTCGGCCAGAGATAGCCACTCCACTGATCAATGATGTTGGTTGACAAATCAATCTCTGCCATGGCCTTCGAGCCTGAAGTCATGAGAAACTGCTTGAGATGACCAGTATCGATAAGAGTGACATTTGGCATCCATGTGTTGTCGATCTTATTAAGCAAAGCATCGGTGATGTTTTTCGGAAAATTCTTGGACGCCATTACTTCCTTCAAATTTAGAGGGTCATCTTGAAGGAATGAGGGTGGGGGTGTCACTATGCAAGCCTTCTGGTACAGCACTGCATCTTTCTTGCAACCCTTAGGAGTGGGGATTTTATCACCTGTAGCATATGGGTTCATCATCTGCTTCATTGTGTCCAGTAGCATTCTTTTGCGGAACTCGCTAGTTGGCCAGTCCTTTGCGGTTTGGTGCTGCCACAAGACGAGAGCATTCCTAATAGCATTACGGTCTTTCTGGAGGATATCGAACCAGGTAAATGTTGCTATCGGTTGGCCAAGCAACTCAATGGCCTGCGATATGGTTGACTGGAGCTTCTGCCATGCTTTGGGTGGCATGATGTGGTTGATGTACACGTAGAACAACGTTCCGAGGATTTCTTCACGCTGATCGGTCGACATGTTCGAGGTGTCAGAGAGCTCTTCCAGGAGTAGAAAGATGATCAACGCTCGCGCAATCACCGTTGCTTTGGTGTCGATGATCGTAAAGTGATATTTGGCAGTTGGTTTCTCAGCTTGCTTCCTCTCATGCTCGTGGATTTTCATCCAGGTACCGTGCAGATGGCGTGCATCACCAATACCAGCGAAAAGATAAGCAGTCTTTTCTTGTTTAGCATCTATCGGCTTGAAGTTGCTCTGTTGCTCGTCGTGACCGATATGGTAATACTCCTGATTTGTCAACCTGCCAAGAGTTTCAGTCAGATATCACATTCGATGCTTCGGCTTTGGCTGCATCCCGATAGTGTTTAATAGCTGCATTGTATCAGCGATCTTGTTCGTGCTTTGTGCTCATTATCCTAAACTGTTCCTGACCTTCGTAGAGCTTGCCTTGCTTGTACAAGACGTTGCCGAGCTGTCGAAGCTCTTCTGACTCCGAAGCCATTCTGCATGTATTCAGTCCTGATGCCTCAGGTATAAATCACCTACACTTCCCATCAATATCGTGATGGGAAAAAAAGTCATGGATCAATTAGTGCAGGCAGACGTGCGAAAGACGCGACTCCAAACTGCGCGTCGTTCTGAGAGCTGCAGCTAATTTGGTCGGGGTTATGCTTTGACATTTTGAGCCTCAACGTCTATTAGCAGAAGCTTCCTGAGAGTCGACGTGACAAGGTTCAGCACACGGTGAGGTTTGAATGAAGTATTTTTCTCTCTTGATCACATCGAAGATCGCGCCGGACATCTTCAACAAAGGATGCAAGGCACACCGTCATCCTCGAGCGAGACCGATTGATTGACACCCCGCATCTGCATGACAGCCGTGACGTGATGACTTCGACATCGTTATTTCGTATTTCAAGAGGTAGGAGCGACCTCCTTGTTTTGTTCTAGCAGCTAACTATTTGCTTACATTCATGTCTTTCGATACCAATACTCAATTCTCACCTCAATCGACAAAACCTATCGTAGCAACTTCGAAGATGATGAAGAATCTGGTCCTTGATCCATCGCACGCCGAGGCGCCTACTCGCGACCACCAGGATTACCCTGACAGTCTGCCAGAGGCAAAGGAGACCAAGGTTCATCCCACCAATGCCGGATCAGAGAATGCAAGTCTGTATTTCGTCGGAACAGCAACGACGATATTGTAAGCTCGGCGGGATAAGCATTGACTGTGCAATGGTATATCTAACCATATCAGGGAATGGGAGGGCGTTCGCATCATGACAGATCCCAACTTCTTGCATGCTGGAGACCATGTTCATCTCGGACCCGGTGTGACGGGAACAAGACAAACAAACCCAGCACTGGACCTGCACGAACTTCCTCGTATTGACGCAGTCCTATTGTCACACTACCATGCAGACCACTTCGACCAAGAAGTTGAAGCTTCCCTTCGTCGCTCGTTGCCCATTATCACAACTCCTCACGCGAAAGATCACTTGACTTCGAAGGGTGAGGAGGAGTCTTTCAGCAAGGTATACGATCTCGACTTCTTCCAGAGCATGTATGTCGATATCCGCAAGTCTGGAACTACACATGAAGCAACGAATAAGAAGGTTCCGGCTGTAAAGGTAACAGGTATGCCTGGTAAACATGTTCCGCAGGGTATGCTGAGCAAGGCCAATGACCTGCTCGGTGCTGTGCCACCTACCAATGGCTGGATGCTGGAGTTGGGCTACAAGGAGGGCGATGGCAGCTCCACTGATAGCTTCAAGAATGGATACCGGTATGTTCAGCCACTCTCTCTCGGTCTAAAACTGCTTAGATGACTGACGGATGGATTATCAGCATCTATATTTCCGGCGACACACTCATGGTCGACGAGCTCAAGGAAATCCCAGAACGCTACAAGGGTCAAAACATCGACCTGATGTTGATCCACCTTGGCGGCACTACGATCCCATCGCCAAAATTGCCAATGTTGATGGTAACCATGGATGCAAAGCAAGGCATTGAACTTGTCAGACTGATCGATCCTGACTTGACCATTCCCATCCACTACGAGTAAGCTTCGGTCTCAGTTCCATTGAGAAGAAGGAAAGATGCTAACATTCGGACAAAAGTGACTACGATGTCTTCCTAAGTCCTTTGGACGACTTCAAGAAGCAAATGGAGGAGGCAGGGTTGAGTCAGAAAGTCGTGTACCTGGATCGCAAGGACCAGTACAAGTTCGCCGTGCAGCAAAGCAACTGATCCGGTAAGACTGTGGGAAGAGTTGAAGTTTGGGTTTCGAATTTCGATGACTTTATGGATGCAAGCAGGAAGCCATCCAACATTGATGATGATGATGATAAGAAGATAAGGGCGCGATGCGATGTCATAAGAAACGGGGGATTCAAAAAATCAATCCCAAAGAAATACGAGGGAGTATAGGTGTAACGGAAAGCAGTATGCACTTGTCCAGAGGCCATTCGAAAAACATGTGCACAGGACCTACGCAGAGAAGCACACGAGCATTTGGCATGACATGTAGCACTTGGGTATTGTGAGAGATTGGTTTGAAGCCTTTGGATCTTTTTCTTGTCTTTTGATTTTCAACATTCATTGGGAGGCCATCTCATGTCCCTTGGGGATTCTTTCTTGCAATGCTCAATTCATGTTTCCGACACGGCCCATCTCTCTTGATCGCGGCCATCCTTGCATCTTTCATGTATTCACAGTTCTTGTCGCATGGTCGGGGGCATAGCAGATGTTGGACGGAGCTCAATTGATCATTGGTTCTTCAAGTGGGGGCAGATGAATCGTTGTAGTTTATTCGTTTTTGGTTTGGTTTGGTTTGGGTTTTGGCGCTCAAAAAGTTGTTATTGACACATGGTCTGTTTACTTGGCGACACGCTTGCCCTTCTGGTTCTTCTTGGGAACGTCAGAGATGGTAAGACCTGTTTATTGTCAGCTCCAATTTGTTCACTGCTTCTTTTTTCCCGCTGTTTTCGGCAGAATTTCGAACAAGTCGGAGGGGAATTGCGCGTACCCGGGGGAAGAGACTGCTTGAGCTTCTCGGCCTTGTCCTGGTCCTTGAGGACGAGGGTGTAAAGGTAGCGGTTGCAGCGGACCTTGAACTTGACCTGCTGGGGGCTGGTCTTCTTGATGCGGGCAGCTGTGAATTCATCCAAAAATCAGTCTTCGAATTCCTCGATTGCGGGTCCTAAGGCGCGGAGTGGAAATGGGGAGAGAGAAAAAAACGCACAGGAAGCGTCCTTGCGGCGGCAGATCTCAATGAACTGCTTGATGTCGAGAACTTGGGAAGGCATGATGGGCGATGTGTTGTGTGGTTAAACTGAGCGTAGTTCTGGCGAGTCGTTGCTATCGGGGGCAAGCTGGTCGCTTTCTGTGGGACAGGCTAAGCGAGGTGCCTTCTGTTCTGCCAAGATTTCTGGCTCTGTTGCCCATGTGAAGGGGAAGGAAAGGAGGGCGCTTTGACCTCCCCACCTTCTGACCACTTGCGACTGAAGGGACAGACTACTGGTTTGGATAGTGAAATCAGGCAGACGAGATAGTAATCTTCTTCAACCTACGTGTCTGATTCTGAAACCTAGAGATATCACTTGCGACGAGCGACCTTACTTATACCTCGACATCACCTGTGAATTCACAATACAATCAATCATCATGCCTACCCAACTTGATAGAGCACTCAACTCAAAGGTCCGAGTCATGCGGAATCACATGCATCAAGTATCAAGCACTAACATGTGCTGTGTTACAGAACCTCTTCTTCGGCTTTGCAGGTCTGGTCGCAGCATCAGCAGCATGGTCCATCTTCGGCAGTGACATCTTCCCCCAGGAGGCCGACCCTACTGGTGGTGAGTACAAGGATACACCTAGACCACTCAATGACATAAGTACTAATCACAAACAGAACCCGAAAACTGGACTGAAGAAGAGATGAGAAGATGGTTGAACCGCAGAAACCTCATGGCCAGCAGCTCATCAACCAAGGAAGAGCTATTGGCCAGAGTAAAGGCCAACATGCGTGCACCCAACTAAACGTCGCACAAACAGAAAAGAGAGTCTCGAAAAAGAGGAGATCCGAGATGAAACGTTTGTCATGACTCTACGAACTATGGTACATTTATCTTACAACACCTGCTGTCCACTCTAATGTGACTGGCTTATCTTCTATGAGTCGCTTGTGAGGGGTGCGAACAGTACGCCCAATTGTCCTTTGCCGAGCGGCACTCTGGACTCGCCGTAGTCTTTGTCTGCACCCAACTGAGCATCCACGAAGCCTCTTCTATCATCTGCAACACCCAGCATATCGAGCAAGTACTTGGCCTTCGCAGGCATGACCGGCTGAAGCATGATTCCAGAGAGACGCAGTACCTCAGTACAGAGGTAAATCACGTAGTCCATCTGACGCTCAGCGTGCTCGGCCGAATCAGCATTGGGCACCGCATCCCCTGCCTTAAGCTTGCTGGCGATATCCCACGGACTTTGGGCCTGCAAGAAAGCATTTGCTGCATAGATGTTGTTCATCAAGTCCTTGAGAGCAAGATTGGGCCGTAGGGCTTGCATACGGCCGTCGATGGCTTGAGGGAAGTCTCGGACTAGTTTCCCAAACTCCAATATTGCTGCTCGATTGTCGTGTTCCTCGCCGAATGGCAGCTTCGATTGGTCGTCACCAGCAAATCTCTCAACAGCACGTCTGACACTCCAGCCCTTTCCGCGAGTGATTCTAGAGGCCAAATTACCTAGACCTCCTTGAAGACCCTTCTTGTAACGCTCGATAATGAAGGCATTGTCGTAATCAGCGTCGTTGTCAATGCCACCATCGTGAATCATGTAGTAGCGCATGGTGTCGGTGCCGAAGCGATCGAGAGCGAAGAATGGGTTTACAACATTGCCAGTGCTTTTTGCCATCTTCTGCTTGCCGAGAGTCCAATGAGCATGAGTGAGGAAACGCTTTGGCAGAGGAAGGTCTAGAGCCATGAGGAAAGCAGGCCAATAGATGCAGTGGAAGCGAAGAATATCTTTGCCGATGACTTGCACATCGGCGGGCCAGCCGCCGGCATGCTCCTTGCCAGGTGCCCAAGGATACCCGGCTGCGGTAGCGTAGTTGATCAGAGCATCTAGCCAGACGTAAATGGTTTGTTCAGGGTCGGTAGGCACGCGAATACCCCACGTCAGTCTCTTTGAAGGTCGCGAGATGGACAAATCCTCAAGACCAGCAGTAACAGCAGACACTACATCCTTCATTTTTGTCTGAGGAGTGATCCATTCAGGGTTCTCAGCGTAGTATGCTAGAAGCTTGTCACGGAAAGCAGAGAGTCTAAAGTGGTAATTGATTTCAGACGTCCATTCCACCTCCTTACCAGTCTCGATCGAAGCCATGATTTTTCTTCCGGTAGGAGGGTCCAAGACGAGATGAACTTGAGATTCCGGGTAGAAGGTCTCATCGCTGACAGAGTACCAGCCTTCGTGCTTGGACTGGTAGATATAACCCCTCTCGTTCAATAGATGCCAGGCGTATTCGACAGCTTCTTTATGTGCAGCATCGGTAGTCCGGATGAAGTGGTCGTTGCTGAGTTCTGCTCTTGCAGCCAGTGTCTTGAAGATATCGGCACCCTTGTCGCAGAAAGGCTTTGGGTCGCTTCCGGCCTTTGCTGAAGCTTGCTGGATCTTCATACCATGCTCGTCGGTACCAGTCAAGAGGATGGCTTTCTTTCCCTTGAGCAACTGCCATCGCTTTAGCACATCACTGAGGACCATGGTATAGAGATGGCCGACATGAGGGGCGGCGTTGACGTAGAAAATGGGAGTGGTGACATAGTATGGCTTGCTTTCATCCGGAGTAGAATTTGTCGCCTGGTGGCGTACACGAGTAGAGCGATATGTGCAAGTCGAGCATATCGATTGCGGTCGCCATGACCTTGGACGGAAAGAGCGTATCAGAGGAGTCATTGAGGTTGCGCTGGTCTACAAAAGGCAGTCGCGAACATTTGTTGGAGAAAGGTCAAAGCTTCATTCCTACATTTTGCATGTGACAAAGACAATCTTTTGACCATCGACTCTCAATACAAACACTCACATCAAGCACGATGGCCACCAAACTGGGAGAGGACGACTTCACTCGCGTCTCGGCGCACGGTATGCTACTACAGTACGAATGCGACACCTTGCGCCTGTTCTAACACGATCGCAGCTGCCGAGACCGTCACCGACGCATACTATGTCGCCCTGGCAAGCGCCCGTGGTACTCTGGCCTCCTACTACGTCCCCAAGGCCGTCCTTCCGTCCGGGAAACTGCTGCCTCAGATTTCCTACAATGGCACCGTCATCTCCGACCCTGAAGAATTCGCGAATCTCTACTTGACACAAATGCCCTTCACCTACTTCGAAATCCAATCCATCAACGCACACGTCCTCAACCCAGCACTCGCCCCTCTGGATCAGACTGCAAGCAAGAAGGAGCAAGTCGCAAACATGAGCATCCTTGTCCAGGTCAGCGGTTACGTACGGTTGATCGAGCGCAAGGAGGGTCCAATGCGCGCCTTCTCGGACACCTTGATCCTGGTCCCCAACAAGGAAGAAGTTGGTGCAAAGGGCAAAGACAAGACCGGCGAGGGCAAGAGCTGGCTCATCCAGAACCAGAACTTCAGATTCGTCGTTTGATTGAAATCTTTGCTGGACTTCACACCCTGTCCTCTTCGATATACACTTCTACAACCATCACCTTGCCACTACAACACTCGATCGCAGGTCTTCGGAAGCGCCCTGGAATACACTTTGAGCAGTGCCTCAGGTATTTGAGTTGATTGCCATGTTCATCTCATGCCGCTCATGGCGTTCGCAAAGCATATCGAGTCGTGGATCGCTGCGGATGTTCAAATTCGCAAGCCACTTCCATCACTGTGCTAAACGTTATATGACCCTTTCTCCACACACCTATATAGCCTTTATTGGTTACACGAGACGATTGGGTCAGTAAAAGCTTCCTTATACAGTTGAGTTGGGAGAGTTCGAAGCTTGCTATACATAAGACGCCGCTTCTGTTATTGGCAGTACATGCCGATACAATTGTGGAGCTTAAATCAACCAAGGCCGTATCCCTCATCGTACGAGACGACATGCTACTGAACCCGTGTGAACTGAATTGATGTGAACTGAGGCATTGTAGAACAGTGACTGGTAATCATCTATGACAGAGGAAGTGGTCGAGGCCACATGGCGATGTTGAAAACGATGCCGCATTATGTTAGATCGTATGCCCTCGAGCTCGACCGAGAGTGTGTATCTGAAGGAGGCTGCAGATTCGCTGTCGTTGAGGGATGGTAGGTGTGAGCCTCAATGAATCTATGGTTGAAGTTTCCAGACCCTCCTCATCAAGGAGCAGTTAGATGCTAACGACAGAAACCTTTATCCCGTCGTGCAAACGACAGGGGACCGACCGCGTATTATATACCGATGTTCGAAAGTGAGACCTCAGAACGTCCTCTCGGTTGGCGTCGGTTGTATCTGGAGATGGGCGGCGGACCACTGGACGTCTCAATTCAACCTTCTGCAGAAATGTCTCAACATGGAACCATATGGGAGACAACCATGAGCAGGATGTCAGATTGGCACCCAGCCGTACTGGCCCGTGACAAGAATTGGCTGACTGTCAGTCAGTCACTATGACAAGGGCATCAATATCATACGAGACATCCATCGTCATTCTGTTGGTCAGTGGCCATGCAACGCCTTGGTCGAGTGGCATATGTTTCCTTCCAATAACCGAGGTTGCCTCAGGCAAGTAAAAGCCGTGCTCGAAGAGCGCCGTTGAAGACGCCCCCTCGGTTCGCACTCGCATCGACGGTAGTTACGAATGTGGTGATCGAAAGCTCGTCACCCCTTCAGCCCAGGTCGATCAAATATGTATTGAAGGGCAGGATTGGCAATCCTCTTACTTGTAGCCGCTGAAGCTGCCGCCGGCGGCCAGTCCGTCCCGTGACGCTTCTGAGGCTCAAAATCAAGCTTGTCTGACGGATTGGTCTTGTAGGCTGTAAGTGACACGGTGCTGTAGAAGGTTCCTGACTCTGTGGAGTCCGTGGGGTCTTTGTGCCTACTTTTTGTGAGGATCAACGAGTAAACGAGACATGTCATGTTATCGAAGCATCAAGCCTTTGTGGACAAGGTCTGAGATCGATCATACGCCTTGCCTTGCTCTTCTTTTTGGTCGCCAGCCACATGCTAAACGACAATTCTTACCTACTTGTACTACCGCTTAGAAGGTTCTAGTGATAAGGGAGTGCTGGCAGGGCTCAAAATCGGTCAGGGACCGAGATCAAGGCACCGCAGGAGGTGGACTTTTGGGCGCCACAAGTCATCATCGTGACGCACTACGGGTAGAATGGCTGTGGTTGTACAGCATGTGGCGGCTGAGAAGAAGGACGAGTACGCCGTAGGGTGTCCTGTGAATGCATGCAAGAAGCTTTGTTTGCTGCAACACGAGCATCGCTCGGTTGGAAACACTTGTCCATGTCTCGTGCAAGGCAGTTGTAGGCTGCGGCGCCGATGATCTCTTGAAGAGATCTACGGTGGTGGCGGCGACGTAGATGAAGAGGGCGCAGACCTCAGCAACCCCTCGTGGCGAGGTTGGGATGTGGTAAAGAGCGACATGTTCATCTAGTCAGGCCTGCCACGCAGGTTCGGGAGTTCCAAGCAACAAAGCAGAGCATTAGTCAGGTTGGCAGGAGAACAGACTGCGCTCCATGTCGATGATCGACCAAATGTAGGAGAATCTGACTGATGCTCGCCAAGTAATTACACAGCCACACTTCGATCTCCGCAACAGAACCATCAACATCAAGCGCAGCGGCTGGCATCGGGAAGCGAAAAGCCACGGACGGGGTTTGGAACGAGCGCGAGCAGACACATCGGAGAATTGGAAGAGAAGGCGGGTCGGTTGCAGAGTTTTGAGGCTCCATCACACACATGCGCAACTAGGTTCTGTAACCAGGAGTTTGCTGAATGCGAGTGGTATGCTGAGTGTTATGTTGGGGAGATGGCCGGGCTAGAACGATAGGATAGACGATCGTAGAGCAAGTTGCTCGAAGTAGGCAAGGCCAGAAGGGGGAATTCCGAAGGGCAGGACTCGTGGTTCTTGCCAAAAGCCAAGTTCTTTTGCGAGGGAGGTTCAAGATCTGCGGCTGCTTTCTGCGTCATTTGAGTAGCTTGATCAGGGCTGTCTTGAACCTTACAAGCCTTCCAAGGTCTGTACAGCCAGTTTCGCGATTTCTGTTTGCCTCTGCGCTCATCGACAAATAGTCGGATTGACCACCAAACACGCAGGATCGCGTTCTTGTCGCGGCATGAAAAGCATTGAACTCGTCACAAGCACCATTCACCCGTTAAACTGGCACATCAAGGCGTCTGACGTACAGGAGCAGCCACAACGACTTACAGGCTACAGCACCAGCAGCACAGAGTACCGGCTCCACGCGCATCTCTAGTAGCTGCGCCATCGCGCCGGGCCATCGCGCTGTCCGAGCATCCTTGATCGGTTTCCAGTTCTCGACTGACAGCACGAGTGCTTCATCCTTTCTTCTCGAATCACGCTCCCCGAGCCCGACAACTGTTCGAGTCCATTTGCTACCATTTATCGCGTCGTTATCACCGCTCCGGCCATAGCAACGTCGCAGGCTTCTGGCCACAAACACCTTTACGCCACACTCTGGAAATAATACATGGACGCTTGAAAGTCGCGACTGTTTCTGCACTGAGCTATATCGACAAGGAAGCCTAATGCTGCATTTTGTCCTGGCGCGCGACACCTCTCTCCACCGCAGACCCTCTACAGGTTCGCATATCACCGCGACCTAGCAGATCACGTATGTGGGGCTTGATTTTCTTTTTTTCTTTTTTCTTCTCGTCGCAATGTGACCGTGGCTGACATGAGCCTAGTCTATCATCAACACGCTCAGCCCTTGTCAAATGTATGTATCCCTCGATGGCCACGCGAGTTAGATCAGGCAGCCCTCAGGTCGAACCTTTTCCTCCTCTCGAAGTTCCTCGCACGCCCACCTCGGCCTCTCATTCCGTCTTCGCCATCTCAAAAGATAACCAACACCTGCTCAAGCCACACGCCCCGGAATACACTGTTGTTTCGCCCAAATCTCCAGCACATTTTACGCCACGACCTCTCACGGGTGCCGGTGCCTTGGCCGATGCTAGGCGACACAATCAACAGCAACACAATCAAGAGCAAAGCCAGACCAGTCCCAACCCTGCCGCTACCGCTCTGCATGCTCTGATGAGTGGTCCCGGAATCTCAAAGGCCTCTGACCTCTCTTCACCAAATCACTCCTCGAGCAACCAAATGCGAAAGCCGAGTACACATCTCACCGTTCCGGTGACAACAACCGCCGAGGCTTCCCAGCCCAGTCCTGTGAGCTTAAGAAGTTTCGGAGATTCAGACGCTGTCTCGCCCGGCGGCGCAATGACAGCCACATCGCACGAGCACACTCGGGATCCTCAACTGGTCGCTGAGCCTGCAGAAATGACCAGTATGGACTATCCAGAGCCGACGCGCGGATACAGCTCGGCTGCAAGCGCACACCCATCGCACAAATCATTCACATATCCTGGCCCAGCATCGGTAGCAGCAGAGGCGGCCGCAGAAGGTCAGTCGAGAGCCTCTCCATCGACCAAACGGCACAAGTGTCCGTATTGTGCGACTGACTTCACACGTCACCACAACCTCAAAAGCCATTTGCTTACCCACAGCCAAGAAAAACCATATGTTTGCCAAACCTGTCAGTCACGCTTTAGGAGGCTGCATGATTTGAAACGCCACACCAAATTGCACACTGGTGAAAGACCACATATCTGCGACAAATGTGGAAGACGGTTTGCTCGTGGCGACGCTCTAGCTCGACACAACAAGGGCCCTGGAGGTTGCGCTGGTCGCCGCTCGAGCTTTGGAGGTGATGACGATAGTAGAATGGGCGATGAAACAATGGAAGGCATGGACTATGGTGATCATGGAGAGAATGGTCACGATATGGACGATGAAGACGACGACCCGAGAAGAGGGAGTGAGCCGAGTCGCAAGCGTGCGCACATCGAAGACTCGCATGACTCCAACAGGTCCATCTATCGCCAACACTCGAGCACTTATCCGCCGCCTCTCGCTAGTCGCGCGATGAGGGGCAACATGGGCCCTCCTAACCACCACATTCTGCCCTCATCCAGCTCTGTAACATCCCCTGGCGAGATCTCTAACGTCAACTCGACGAGTAATCTCCCACTAAACCAATACGTCCCGACTCCCACTGTTGTGCTTGGAGAGGGAGGCATATCACATTCACCCAAGCCACTCTCTCCCAATCAACAAGACCAGCATCGCCTCAGCATAGCCGAAGCTACAAATGCGTTGCGCAACAGGTCGCCTAGTCTTACACAACTTCAGCAGGCACACAACGCTCGCGGTGGACAAGCGACACCACCTGCGGCCCATCAGATGTCACAACACAATCAATTACCTTCACTGGCCGGACTTGCTTCTGGACATTCTGTGAGATTGCCCATTCAGTCTACATCTCATAATCCGATGCACAATAATATGCAATCTGGACCTATGCATGGATCAAACCCAGGAAGTCTCTCAAGTCACGGACACAGCTCCGGTGGCAGTATGCGAGAGATTGTTGGTGATGGCATTAATGATGTCTGGAACTATGTCAGAAACCTGGAGCAACGATTCTCTCGTATGCAAGACGAATACGAATTGCGCATATCCCGTCTTCAGGAAGACTTGATAGCCATTAAGGGACATCTCAGCTTCCAGCCACGCTGATAGGTGTCACACCTTCCGGAATATGACCCATGACAAACAACACGCCCTTTTAACGAATTCGAATTGCGATTGCTCGTAAAGGGCCACTTTCGTTCAAGCGCATCTTCGGCCTTTTTCATTTGTTCTTTCTTCTTCTTATACCCGAACGCATCTGTTGGGATGTGGTGTTCTTCCTGTTATAGGCGGTGGAGCGGGCGGCGCTTTGAGATAAGAGGATGGGGCGTTTCACAGGCAGGCAGGCAGGCAGGCATGTAGCATGGTCGCTGTCGGACCCTTCCTCGCGAGGTACGAAGCTGCTCTTCCTCCTTTTCTGAATCTCCAAAAGCGTCAGAAATTTTGGTTACTTTCTTGCTTCATCTTGCTATTCTTCTCTTCCCAGCACTGCTCCAGGGTTTTATCATAGAGCGTTCCAGCATGAAATAGCGCAAAATGAAATTATCGGTTGCAAAGCCTGAACTTACATTGTTGCAGTACGAGATGGCCATCTCAGCTCACATTCCAATCACCGTGAACAGCAACATCACACAGCATTCCTGTGAGTTCTCAAGACAACAACAACAACAACAACCCAGAAGATGCGGAAATAGAACAACATGATGACTTCTTATTTCCACAAACGGGCAAGATTAGGAATCTGATTGCGCCGCTTCTTGTTTTACACAGGCCCAAAGGTAGAGATGGGACTCTTCAACAGGAAGAAGGTCGATAGCCAGCCTGGTATAGACGTTCAAACCATTGGCGCAACGACGGCCCCGCCTTCATCGACCAGCAGAACTGGAATCAGCAGATTCGGCAGGGGTGGCACACGATCTTCACATTCCCAAACCCCTGGAGGGCTTGCATCGAAAGCAATTCGCATCATACAGTTCCTGTTGGCTGTGTTGATCTTGGGGCTTGTCAGCTATGCTCTTCATGTCTACTCAACCACATTCGTAAGTCATGTTTTCGGAGTATGGCGGACGTGTCCAAATTCAAAAGCTGACAAGCTATATCTCAGTTGCAAGCCGCATACATACCAGCCATCATAGCGGCGATCTTGACTATGCTGGCAACTATTCCACTGGCCTTCTTGTCTCGCATCCCTGGTCTTGCGACGCACCCGCTCCATGCTGGCCTGGTCGATCTGTTTTTTGCTCTGTTCTGGTTGGCTATTATGGCCGAGCTAGCTGCATATAGTGATGTCGCAGCGCCCAAAGACGTTACGTACTATTCAGGTGGGTTCGACAATCTGCCGACTGGAGGAGCAGCGTACGCAGCCTACAGTGATGCCATTGGTAGACTCAGGAGAGCATGGGCATGTGGAGCCGCAGCTGCAGCATTTGCCGGAGTCGAGTTGTGAGTATCAGCACACGACCAAGATTCTCTGAGCACATCTAATTCGAGAGCAGTGTGCTGTTTCTCGTCAGTGCGTTACTACCACTACGCGGACGCTTCGCAATCACAGGAAGTGACAGTGTCGGAGTACCCACGAGTCATCACGGCTCTGGCAGACATAGTGGCTCAGAACCCGCGTTCGAAATGCAGACGAACAGTGTCAACGCTGGTCACACAGGGCCGACGAGCCCGATAACTCCTACGACTGTGCATGGAGCCAGCAATACGGAAGGACAAGTCGCTGGAGGCACCAACATGCTTGGAACCACGAACCGAAACACGTTCGTACCCACTCCCTCTGGACAGCACGAAAGCGGGTATAGTGGTGAGGAGAGAGCAAACATGATTTAATGCATGGTCCGATGTTGATGTTCCAGGAGTTGTCCAGGGGACTGAGTAATGCGGGGTGAGGTCAGTGAAGTGGAAAAGTGGTACGAGAGCAAAAGCTGGGGTTAAAGGAGATTAATTATAATGAGCGAGCTGTCATTCGTCGACGATCAATTCCACCATAGTTAAACTCCCTTTGTCTCGATGCAACTGAACATGTGAATTGAGCATGAACAATGACAACGGCCAACGGAATCCTCGAAATGCGCAATGGCGCGCCCAAGCATTCACCTGCCATGAGCACTGCCAATTCTAACGGACACGACCGAATGAACTCGTCCAGCAGCGACTCGGACTCTCCCACACGACGCCGTAGCGATCCACGACCAGCATACAAACGCAAGATGTCGACTCCATTGGCTCCTCCCTTTATGGTCTCTGCGCCTGGAAAGGTCATTGTCTATGGCGAACATGCTGTCGTCCACGGAAAGGTAGCACTTCTGCGACAATTGCCTTCACTGTATACCGGCGGCTAACCCCTTGGACAGGCTGCTATGGCTGCTGCCATCTCACTCCGCTCCTACATGCTCGTCACAACACTCTCCAAGTCGCGCCGTACCATAACCTTGCGCTTCCGCGACATCGACCTCGATCACACATGGGACATTGACACTCTCCCTTGGGATGCCTTCTCTCACCCCGATCGCAAGAAGCGCTACTACGACCTTGTCACTCAACTCGATCCTGTTCTTGTGGACGCCATGAAACCGCACATCCTCAACGTCTCTCCTCACATCCCGCTTCAAGAGCAAAAGATCCACCAGGCCGCAGCATCCTCCTTCCTCTACCTTTTCCTTTCTCTAGGCAACAAGTCTTCGCCTGCCACCATTTATACTTTACGTTCTACGATACCCATCGGCGCCGGCCTCGGTTCCAGCGCCAGCATTTCTGTTTGCATAGCTACCGCTCTTTTAATCCAGGCCCGCGCCCTTTCTGGCCCTCACCCTGATCAGATGCCCGAAGAGGCTGAGAAGCAACTCGAGCGAATCAACCAATGGTCGTTTGTCGGCGAGATGCTCATTCATGGCAACCCTTCAGGAGTCGACAATACCGTTGCGTCGGGCGGCAAGGCTGTCCTGTTCAAGCGCGCAGACTATGCGAAGCCTCCGCTAGTCTTACCATTGCGAAACTTCCCAGAGCTTCCGCTACTTCTTGTGGACACGAAACAAGCAAAGAGTACTGCTGCAGAGGTCGCAAAGGTGGCACGACTGAAGAAGACGCAACCCAAGATCGCAAACCATATCCTGGATGCTATAGACAACGTCACCGAATCCGCGCACGCCTTGATTACCAGCCCCGACTTTGACCCCAAGGACCCCTCAGCACTTACTCAACTAGGCGAATTGGTCTCAATCAACCATGGTCTTTTGGTCAGTCTTGGAGTCTCACATCCTAAACTCGAGCGTTTGCGCCAGCTAGTAGACAACGCAGGAGCTGGATGGACTAAACTCACTGGTGCAGGTGGAGGTGGCTGTGCCTTCACCCTTCTCAAGCCGGATTTGCCTTCGGTTGGCGAAGAGATGCCAGTAGCCGAAACAGTAAACTCACAAGCTGAAACGCTAGCAAGACTGGAAAAGGAGCTTGAGAAGGAAGGCTTTGAGAAGTACGAGACGACACTCGGCGGTGATGGTGTTGGTGTTTTATGGCCTGCCGTGCTTGACAATGGAAGCGACGAACTCGGAGGCGAGGAAATCGACTCGGACAAATTCGAAGCAGTCGAAGGCAGAGAAGGCGTCGAGAAACTGGTCGGAGTCACGGGCGGAGTTCACGGAGGCGTACGAGAGGGTTGGAAGTTCTGGAGGATATGACGAGACAAAGAAGCTTCTATATAACAGAACTATGATAATCTAATTCCGGAAAGAAGTTTTCGAGATTGCAATGGCTTCAGACATGTACAAGAGCGGACAGGGTCAGCGTTGACGACTTGGTATTGTTCTCACTCTTGAATGCATGCGGCCTTGGCGTTTCCCCATTCTCAAACAATGACGCCGTCTCCGGGACTTTGGTCATGGAAATAATTACAACGCCTTACAACTCTTGATTTCTAGACACTTATTGCCAACAACTTCTTCTGAACATCATAGCAACCATGGGCAAATACTCCGACGACACCAACTGGGACGACATTGTCCCTCTGCCTCAGGATGACGGCGGCCCAAACCCTCTCGCCGCAATCGCATACACGGACGACTACTCGGAAGCAATGTCCTACCTCCGTGCCATCATGGCAAAGAATGAGATGAGCGAGAGAGCATTGACCCTGACCGAGGATATTATCGACATGAATGCTGCACACTACACTGTCTGGTGAGTCTTCTACCATTACCCTCGAACCTCGAAACACCCCTTGACTGACTCGCACACCCCTCAGGCTATACCGCTCCGAGATCCTCAAAGCCCTGAATGCAGACCTCTCAAAAGAACTAGAATGGCTCAACGAAACTGCCCTCGCACACCAAAAGAACTATCAAATCTGGCACCACCGTCAACTCGTTGTGGATCGTCTGGGCTCCAGCAAAGGCGAAGCAGACTTCATCTCTCAAATGTTCGAACTGGATGCAAAGAACTATCACGTGTGGAGTTACAGACAATGGCTGGTTCGCAGATTCGAGCTCTGGGATGAGGGAGAGTTGGAGGCCACGGAGAAGTTGATTGAAGAGGATGTGAGAAACAACTCGGCATGGAACCATCGTTTCTTCTTGGTGTCTGGAAGCAAACCGCCAAAGACAGAGGACAAGGAAGTGGTGGAGAGAGAGATCAAGTGAGTGTTGTCTCGATCCGGGGCTGCGAATCACGACTAACCAGAGCACCGCAGATTTGCCCAAGAAGCCATCCGCAAAGCACCGCAGAACCAGTCACCCTGGAACTACCTCCGTGGTATTGTTTCAGCCGCCAAACTTCCCCTCTCTTCACAAAAGGAGTTCGTCAACGAATTCGCATCTGTGGACTCCGAGGACGAAGATGCTGTTCGCTCAAGTCATGCACTCGATCTACTCGCTGAGATCTATGCTGGTGAGAAGGAGCAGAACGAGAAGGCTGCCAAGGCATATGATCTGCTGGCTAGCAAGTACGACCCCATCAGAGCCAATTACTGGGCTTACCTCAAGGACCAATTGAACCAAGGTCAAGTGGCCGCTTAGACGTCAGAAACACAGCATGGCAGAGGCGAAAGGGTGGAACTTTCTTTTTGCATAGGTAGCGATTTTGTTCTTTTCAATTCATGATACCCAGCATGGGCGTTTTGTCTATTATGAGTCTATCTGCTTTCCACACTTTCAGATGTTGTCAGGTTTTCACATAAGATTGGCACTGGAGACAGTTGCCTTTTCCTCCTGACTCGGCTCTGCATCGATATGCGCGGAGTCCTTCTTCCACTGCGAGACCATATCGATGGTGACGTTGCTGCCACCACAGACGATAATGACAACCTTGTCATCTTTGGACACTTCTCTCCCTAAAGCCTTTTTCAAGCGATCTCCATAGCATAGAGCCACGGTGACACTGCAAGACAGCTCCACCAACAGTCTCTCATCTTCAGCCAGTCTCCATGCACCCATCATGGCTTCCTCATCGCTAAGTACCAGCGTCTTGACCTGCTTGCTCGACATGGCCAACTCGAATGTCCTCGCAGCGACCTTCTTGGCTCCCAGCGTGGTCGCTTGAGATGTGATTGCCGGCAGCGTGATATGCTCGCCAACCCTCACACTTTCGGCCAGCGAATCCGCACCCTTGGTCTCGACAGCAAGAACTTGCGTTTCCGTCCAAGAGTGCCTCTCCACTCCTTCCATGATTCCATTGAACAAACCTCCTCCTCCCACGCTACAAGCCAAAACCTCTGGCTTTGCATCTTTCTCTCCGGTGATTGCAGACAGTTGCGCACTGATTTCGTCGATGAGGGAAGAATGCCCAGTCCAAATCGTAGGATGGTCGAATGGCGGCACGTATACACATTCCTCTCCCCCAGCCTCTGCTGTCTTGATCACGGTCCCGCGTAGGTAATCATCAGCTTCTTGCCAACTAGCCCCATGCTGGAGCACTTCTGATGCCCCTGCCGCTTGCATTTTCGCCATCATCATGGGCTTGGTGGTAAGCGGTACCACCACTGTGCAAGGGCGGCCTAATTTGACTGCGCTGTGGACGGCTGCGAGACCGGCATTGCCGCCTGATGAGGAGTAGAAGTGGACTGAGGTGGGGTGGGAAGAGTTAGTGAGGGAGGTCTGCATTAGGTGGCCTATTCCGCGGGCTTTGAAGGAGCCGGAGAGTTGGAGGTTGTCTAGTTTGAGAAAGATTCTGCTGTGAAGGTGTGAGTGTTGATGGTTTAGAGGAATTGGGGTTGGAGTGGGTTGCTTACCATCCTGCTGCTTTTGAGAGGGTGGTTGATTCGATCAAGGGTGTTTCTACCCATGGGTTCTTTGATGTGGCCATGTTGATGCGGGTCCCAATGGATCTTTCCTTCTATCGGACGTGGATTTGAGGTTTTGTGATGGTATGTGATGGGAAAGAAGAGATGTTGTTCGAAGAAGTCTCTCGGCTAAATGCCAGACGGACCATGTCAAAACTAGGGCGAAGCCTCCAGCCGCTTCGGTATAGATCATACACAACAACTATGGAAGATACTTGGAGTACTGATCTACCAAACCTCTTATGACAAGGATACAAATTGTGACATGGATAGGCTTCTTTCGTGGATTGTCCGTTGAAGAACAAATAACTCTAATCATGTCCACTGGCTATATACTTTTGAGCCGATCATCTATAGCATTTTATCGAAGCTGGCTGTAGTGAACAAAGGTACATCTCAATCAGGTCTTGTCCTCCATATAAAGACGTGTGCAAGTCGTGTTGATACCTAAGTGGGATGCCTGACAGAAAGTTCGAGGTCTCTGTCCGCGTCATAGGCTGGCAGTGAAGCCGAGCGTGGGACTGGCTGGCCGGACGCCCGTTTCAGGACGGATCGGTGCCCCTCCACAAGTCGTTGCTACAACAAACTCTCCTTTGTTTCGTCTCTCCCTGACATTCAGCTCACGCATACTGTACCCAGACCGAACAGACAATGGCCGCCTCATCGACATCCATCCCGCGATTCCTACTGCCCAGGCTGTCATGGTCTCCCCAGAGCCAGTCCACGTTTCATGCCGCTGCCCGCATTCACGCCTCAACGCAATCGTCAGCCTCCAGAAACTACACCACACGAGCACTTTCCAAAGCACACCACTTTCCCTCGGCCAGTCGCGTCGCATTCGGACAAGCAGCAGTACAACCTAGAAGACACTTCTCGGCCACCACGCAGCGCAGCAGAGACCACCACTTTGACACACTCAAGTTTGTGCAAAGGTTGAAAGATGAGGGCTTTACAGAGGAGCAGGCAGTCGCCATGATGAAGGTGCTAAGCGACGTTGTTGAAGAGAGGTACATTCCGAGCCAATCTCGCCCCGAAATGAAGCCAAGCTGAGCAAGCAATCTATCACAGTATCCAGAATCTCACACGGACAATGGTGCTTCGCGAGGACCAGGAGAAGGCCACGTACACACAGAAGGTCGACTTTGCCAAACTTCGCTCCGAGCTGCTATCGGCCGACTCGACCGAATCGTCCCTGACACGCGCCTCTCACGAACGCCTGACAAACGACTTGGCCAAGCTTAACTCAAGGCTACGTGACGAAGTCCAGCGTACGCAAGCATCAGTAAGATTGGACCTCAACCTGGAGAAGGGCAGAATCAGAGAAGAAGCAAACTCGCAAGATCTCAAGATCAAGGAGACCGAGACCAGAATCGAGCAGGAAGCTGCAGCTTTGAGAGAGCGTCTTGAGCAAGTCAAGTTCTCGACTCTGCAATGGCTGATGTATGTTTCATCTCCGAGCGGACCGACGGCACATGGAGCCTTGCTAACATGGGGATTCTAGGGGTGTTACGACGGGTACCGCCGCCATTATTCTCGGTGTGTGGCGCCTGCTCATGTAGAGGCATGATGGGTGAGAAGTCGTTCACCATTGTTTCATTTGTTTTCCCACGTCATCCATGTGGGATTTGCTACCTTCACCGTGTCAATCAAGGCACTCATTACTTTTTCCTTTGTCATTATTCATGGGCGGACAGGGGGCGTTTGGGAAGGATATGGCCGGAGGATGAAGAGGAAATTGAAGACATTTGGATAGACGGCCATTGGCACTCGCAGAGATTATCAGTATACCCCCTTTGTCGAGTGCTATGATGCAGTCTATACCGGAAATAGAAGGCAGCAGAGATTGTTCTCGAAGGCCGTGTGATCAAGGGTCTCATGTGTATGGCGAGTTCATGTGTTGACTCCGAGTGAGTCCTTGTAATTTCACTGAGGGGTCATGCGAGCTTAGGGTAGAAATCACGTGCAGGAGCCAAAGCAGCACCAGGGTCGCGATTTGGATGCA
Organism: Aureobasidium pullulans EXF-150; assembly: GCF_000721785.1. Taxonomy (NCBI): domain Eukaryota; kingdom Fungi; phylum Ascomycota; class Dothideomycetes; order Dothideales; family Saccotheciaceae; genus Aureobasidium; species Aureobasidium pullulans. The sequence continues at coordinate 649,334 of NW_021941022.1, forward strand.
CGGTCCACAACTGCGCCGACTTCTAAACACAGCTTCAACCTTTCTCCCAGACAGACATCCTCCGCCGCCCTCTTCCCTCACCGCCTCAATCCCTTTCCCATCCCATATCATCCTCCATACCACTCACAATGGCCACCGAAGTAAGTCGCAAGTCCTGCCGCCCGTCCGGAGTGCGTGCGCGTTATCCAAAGCCCAACAAAACCGCTTGACCCCCTCACTCGGTCCCGCTGCCCGATGCATACCATGATAGACAGATCGCTGACTTTTTTAACTCCTGCAGCGTGAAAGGTATCTAGGAACATGACATCGTCACCTACGACCGACCAGGCATCTAACACACGAGCAGCAAGACTTTCCTCGCCAGACTGTGCGAGCAGGCTGAGCGCTACGATGGTATGTCAACCTGAAACATCAACACCCGCTGTGCAAATGCTAACCACGTCCAACAGAGATGGTTACCTACATGAAGGTTCGCAACTAAACTGCTTGTCCTACAGTCTCTACTTTACTAACCATCAATCCGCCCTAACAGGAAGTCGCCAAGGTAATTCAACCTAGGTCTAGACTTGTTTCCTTCCGTGACTAACAACAAACAGATCGGTGGTGAACTCACCGTTGACGAGCGCAACCTCCTCTCCGTCGCCTACAAGAACGTTGTCGGTACCAGACGTGCCTCGTGGCGCATCATCTCCTCGATCGAACAGAAGGAGGAGCAAAAGGGTTCCGACAAGCACGTTACCATCATTCGCGACTACCGCCAAAAGATCGAGACCGAGCTCGAGAAGGTCTGCCAGGATGTCCTCGACGTCCTTGACGACTCCTTGATCCCCAAGGCCGAGTCTGGCGAGAGCAAGGTCTTCTACCACAAGATGTGCGTTCCTATTACATCATCCATTTTTCCGCCTGTCTCTGACAACTATACAGGAAGGGTGACTACCACCGTTACCTCGCTGAGTTCGCCTCCGGCGACAAGCGCAAGACTGCCGCCACTGCTGCCCACGAGGCCTACAAGGTAATTATCCTTCTGATCATCTCACCACATTGAATGGCCATGACTAACTCCCTCCCCAGAGCGCTACCGACGTTGCCCAGACCGAGCTCACCCCCACTCACCCCATCCGCCTTGGTCTTGCCCTCAACTTCTCAGTCTTCTACTACGAGATCCTGAACTCTCCCGACCGCGCATGCCACCTCGCCAAGCAGGCCTTCGACGACGCCATTGCCGAGCTCGACTCGCTGTCAGAGGAGTCCTACCGCGACAGCACCCTGATCATGCAGCTCCTCCGCGACAACCTCACCCTCTGGACTTCCTCCGATGGCAACGAGCCAGAGCCCGCCGCCGCCTCCGACGCCCCCAAGGCCGAGGAGTCCAAGACTGCCGAGTCTGTCGAGGAGCCCAAGGCCGAGGCCTCGTAAAGAGACCGCTCGAGTATCACGAAATCCACTTGACCATTTCACGTCTTTTTTCGCACAGACGCCCTCTGGCTTGGAGCGCGACGTCTGGTCTGGAGCACTACTGAGCGTCGAAATGAATTGATTCCCCAAAATGCGTTGCAGCTTGACGAATAAACTAGCCGATTTGACATTTCTCTACCCTTTTCCCTATACTCTCCACAGAAACTCTTCTTTTCATTTCGGCTCACTCAGTACTCGCGAAACAAACTTCGTGCTCCTTGCCATGATGATCGCCGCTCCCTTTGACTGCGCTGAAATACCCCTTTTGGTTTTTTTTACTGTATTCCCTTTTACGTCATTCCTTATACCTCCCCGTCAGTTAGGGAAAGCGCTCATCATGCGCCAAATCAATATTTCAAAAAAAAAATGATGGCGTTCGGTTTCTTTGTCTTCCTTGTGACGTACATGTTTCTTTGTTTGCAGCACAAGGTCATTGTTGATGAAATTTTACAGATACACTGCAGGCTTGCATCACTGTCCACATGTGCTTCCTGCTAGATGTCAATCACCGGGACCGTGACTTGTAGATCATGTACAAACTTCACCGCGTGTTACAACACGACGCCTACACATCTCCACTGTAACGCTGCAATTCCACAAACTCAAACACGTCAATGATTTCTTTGTATCTCTTTGCCTGTTTACCTACCAAAGGAGCGTGAAAGAACGAACATGCTTTGTACTTGTCGACTCAACGGGCTCTTTGTCGAACATACCTTTCAGTTGAATGCCTATATCATCCAGCTCTTCCTCACCACTCAGGATCTCGGCTCACCCACCAACTAACCAAGAAAAACAGAACGCGGTTGATTTTGCTCGGTACTCCTTTCTCTTCCCTCTACTCTACATTCCTTTTGATCCTTATATCTCCTCAGGTCAGGATTATCTTCATTGAGTTTGCCAGCAAATCTAGACGATCAGTGATCTTCTTTACAACATCAACAGCGAGTTCAGTTTTCTAGTCAGTCATCTCTCCCAACTTGGACTTCCGGTGAGTCAATCCTATCACAACTATTACTTTCACAATAACAACCAATCACACCAACAATGCGTTCGCATCTCCGCCTCCACCTGCCCGACCTCAACCTCTCCGTCCCAGCTCTCTGCCACACCTCCCCCTCCTCCTCAACTTCTTCCCTCCCCTCCTTCTCCCTCTCCCTCTCCCGCTCCTCCAGTAAATCCTCCTCCACCTCTTCCGTCGCCTCTTCCTCTACAACCGCACCTCTCACCTGTCCTCCCTCCCCCATAACCGCTCAGATCCTAGAATCTTGGTATCAATACGATTGGCGCAACAGCAGTGATGCATTGACCGATTGGCTGAATGCCAGATGGAAGAAGAGTGGATATGTGGTTGATAAAAGGGTTGTGTATTTTTTGATAAAGATGGAGGGGGTCAAGGAGGTGGAGATGGGGTTGGGGGATTTTTTGGGAGGTGCTTTTAATAGACCTTTGAGGGTTTGAAGGGGGTGTTGGGTTAGTGAGGGGTTGTAACTCCTTGCTTTTATGAGTGGGTATTCCGACGTAGGTTTTTTTTACACTGCTTGATGCAGTCAGCTAGTACGTCCAATTTGCTGGAATGAGAGAGTGCGTCTATGTCACTTTCAACATATCCAGCTCCTAAGAAGCTTTCACTTTCCAACCATTGCCTGTCTCTCTCACGTGTTATGTGTTTTATTACTCTTGCTTATTGAGTCGAACACTCATGGTCTACTTAGTTGAGTCATCTTACAGTTAGTGCACAGTGCGAAAAGTGGCTATCAAAATGCACAACACTTTTGAGATCGGCGGAGTTGTCCGATGAGAGCACCGATGCTTCCTGGATTCCATCTATGTTTACTTAAACTCCTTCGTTCTGTTCATTATGTCTATCCTCGGTTCCTCAAAGATTGACTACGAACGCTCCCGGCCTCCTGTTGCAATGTAGAGTCATTGACTAGCAGTCATTGACTAGCAGTCATTTCTCGCCTGCTGTATAGTATCATCTGTCGCAAAGTGTCTCTCATTTTCTGCACATATCTCTCATCTGCTCCATTGTATATACCATTTACTCTACCTCATGTGTCGCCTTCTGTGTGGCACTTAGCATCTGCTGCACTGCACCTCGCACCTGCTGTATAGTGTTGGCCACTTGTTGTACGAGAATCATTCTCTACTTTAGAACGTCTTCTATCTGTCTTGATAGTCGTTTGCTCCTCTGCTCCACTCATCTGCTCATCTGCTCATGGCCTTGTGTATCTGTTCCCTATACTACGCTCTGGCTTTTAGTGGATTTACTGCTCTATCTATCTATCTTCTTCAGGTAGATTCTGTCTGATGTCATGGCCATTCTGTCCAATTCTTCACAAGTCTGTCTTCTTGGTTCGAACTCTACATGCCTCACCTTCTTTCCATCTGCTGCATGTTTCAGCCGGAATCGGGTAACTTTTTGGATACCCAAGTCAGCTGCAGTACGGTACTACGTGACATCAACACCCTCTTATTCCATCTGCTGAACAGTCGAATAGTCTGCTGCATTGTCTGCTGCCTGTCTCGAATTATTTACCGCATCGTCAATCCGTATGCTGTACTTGACCTATCATCTTCCGCTCGCTCGAACCATCTGCTGCATGGCTACATCATCTGATGCATGGTCAAACCATCTGCCGCACGGTCATCTCAACTGCTGCACACTCAATACGTTTGCTGCACACCTTGTTCTTGATATCGAAGTGAGCTCGTCTGCTTCGCTTCCAATACATCAGCTGCGAGGTTTGGTCATCTGCTGCATACTTCAATGAGCTTCTGAACATTCAAAGTCGTCTGTTGCAAGTCCAAATCAACTGCTTCCTTCCAAAATCCATCTGGCGCGTAGTCGGATCATCTGCTGCATGCTCGGACCGTCTGCTGCACGGTCAGACAATCTGTTACAAGTTCGAAACCATCTGCTGCACACTTTGTTCCTGACTTTGGAGTGTACCGATTTGCTCTGTATCTGACATATCTCATTCTTGTAATCCATCTGTTGCAGTTCAATTCACATCTGCTGCCATCTTTATATATCTGCTGCGATATTCACACATCCGCTCCCAAGACTAGTCTGACTTCTAACTTTCCAGAGAAACAAAGAAAGAGAAACGAAAAAGTTGGCTCTCACTGGACAGTCACTCATTTCGCAAAAACTTCTTGCATTTTTATAGGAGACTTGGAGCCCAATGGCTACCTGAGAGCTGTAGTAGTAATAGATTAGACTCACCTGACTGCCTCTTTGTTTCAGGGGCACTTCGCAGTCTAGTCATCTCTCCAAACGCATGATCAAGGGGCTAAAAACACTGCAAAAATGCACAATTGTCTTCGAGGAGCACGCGGTGACCGAAGAAAGCACTTGCGTTTGAGTCTATGTTCTAAGCTCTCATCTTTCAGTTGCTCCTTGACAAAAGTTGTTCTTGTATCTTTACAAAGTGGTCTTTCCCTACGATGAGTGTTTAGAGATCGAAATGGGTATGGTTACTCGGTTTCTACTCTTCCAGCGGTCACGGTAACATGTTAAAGCTCTCTGATGCCAAGGGGCTCCATGGGGGATACTACAAGAATGTACCAAGCTTTGTGAAGTTGGCTAGCGAGAACACTTGATTCGCATGCCTCTCAAGTGACAGAGCGATGTGGAAGGAGCTATCCAAGACGATCTCAATTTGTTCTCCACTTTCTCAAGGTTTGTTTCATTGGCCAGTCGCTCCTTCCCGGGCCAACAAGGCATGTATTCACTGCTTTAGTTTCCCAAAAACTGAGATGAAGGATGTTTGAAGTCAATCGTGAATTATGTTCGTAAACGTATCGTACACCTGAATTGGCTCGAGTGGAATGTCCTGTAAAGCTTCTAGTCCAACCTCTGTCCATTATACCCTGGAAACAATGACAACGCCATGATGATCTGTTCGATTTCTCTGTCGTAAATTTGAACCTGAGACATGTTTCCTATGCTGCGGTCATCTCGATCTTCTTGCCCTTGACCGACTTCCACTCGACGGCAGCGGAGCCGATGATCGATAGTGTCGCAAGTGCAACAGCAACATAGTATGAGTTTGTGAGAGCATCGTTGTAAGCCTGAAGCACACCGTCGCGGTATTGCTCGCCAATAGCCGACTTGAGCTCTGTGGCACCAGTGGAAAGGACGATAGCGGGATCCAAATCAGGCACTGCTGCCTTGAGTCCTGAGACGAGTTTGTTGGTGAAGACGTTCTGGCCAACAGAAATGAAGAGAGCACCTCCGAGAGTTTGGAAGAACATGACGATGGCGGTACCAGTGGGAATGTCTGCAGCTGGTAGCACAGTCTGCACTGCGATAAGGATCTGCTGCATGCCCATTCCCACACCAATGCCGAAAAGAGCTTGGTAGCCAATCCATTCTGCATGACCTGTGTCGACCTTGAGGGTAGACAATAGACCCGCTCCGATAGCCATGAGAACTGAGGAAGCTAGCATCCATGGAGCGTACTGCCCAAATACAGTGACCAGGCCTCCAGCGACGACCGAGCAGATGACTACGCCGAGAATCAAAGGTAGGGACATGATTCCAGATTTGGTTGCAGAAACACCCTTGATCGCTTGGAACCCTGTGTAGATGTTAGCTTGATACTCTTGCCATGTAGATCGGAGAGTACTAACAGATTGGCAAATAATATACAAACAAGAAGAAGGCAGCACCGAGAGAAACACCAAACCAAGCACTTGCTGCAACGGAGCGCTGCTTGATGATGCGAGGAGGAATCGTAGCCTGCTCTCCGACGTAGAACTGGATGCTGATGAAGATAGCAAGGAGCACACCAAAGACGACAAAGAGGGCAATGACACGACCACTGCTCCAAGGATATGTGCTACCGCCCCACTGAAGCGCAAGCAGGAGGCAGATGATCATGGGCAGGAAGATGACAGTGCCTGCAGGATCGAAATCCATAACACGATTCTTCCAGCCAACGGAAAGCTTCTTTGCGCTTTTGGTGGGGTTAAAGAAGAAGAAAATAAAGATCATAGTGACAGCTCCGAAGGGAAGGTTGCTTCGCAGATTGTCAGTACATTGCTTTAAATCGACTGGACCTATGTAACTCACATGTAGAAACACCAGCGCCACGTCAAGTGATCGGTGAAAGCACCACCCATCAAAGGACCTGCCACACTAGCAAGACCATACATAGCACCAATGAGACCTGTGTAGGATGGTCTTTTCCGAAGAGGTACCGAGTTTGCGATAATCAGGATAGCTCCAGAGAAGAGTCCAGCAGAACCAACTCCAGCAACAGCACGTCCAACAATCAATGCTGTCGATGTTGGCGCAATTCCGCACACGAAAGAGCCAAGCTCAAAGATGAAGAGTGCGACAAGGAATACCCATTTCAGACTGAGGAATGAATAGAGCTTGCCGAAGAAGAGTTGGAAGGAACAGGTTGTCAGAAGATAAGCAGAGCCATACCATGCAATATCGTCAATCGCCTTGAAGTGATCGGTAATCTTGGGAATGGCGGTTGCAATGATAGTGTTGTCCAGAGCTATACAAAACACGGTCAAGCACAGAGCGATTGTGATGAGAAGGAGCTTGATCGAGGTGGGATATTCGACCTCAGGGTCTTCTTCATCGTTTTGCGAGCCATCGGAATCCGGTAAGGGCTTCTCATCGCCAGAAACAACAGATGCAGTGCGGATATGGGCGTCGTCCGTCTTCTCCGATTGAAGCACACCAGGCGAGGTAGCTTCCAATGCCTCTGGGTTAGAGTCCTTGGCCTTTCTATTGAAGAAACCCATGCTGAGGGTTTGGTAGAGACTTTGCTCGACAAAGATGTTATGTTTGATTTATGATGGTAAGGTGGGACAGGTTGCAACGGGATACCGAGAAGAGGAATGCAAGGTCTTTTCTAGACCCGAATTTTGGTACAGTACATGCGGCTGGAAACAAACGGAGTCACCGAAACAAACTCACCGACGGCCAAACACGGACAGATTCCTAGAGACGAACAGACGGCTGCCTTGTGGTTAGGAAACGCCTCAACCTTAGCAAGTATAACGACACCGTGCTAGCGCATTTTGACAGCGAATCTCAAAGCTGACCTGCGACCGTGTCGCTATTCAAAATGCGAACCGGAGATAAAGACGTCCGGTCTTTGATTCACAGGATGCTCATTCGTCCACGAGTACTTGGCTCTTTCCTTTTGGGTACTGTTTGATTCATCCCTGCGTTGTTTGTGGGACGATGCTGTCTCGAAGAAAGGGGAATTCCTTGACCGGGGAAGGAGGATCAATTGCTCCTTCTCCGATTGGTAGCGAAACCCATGGCTGAACGCCATGCTTGAGAGGTAAGATGAATCAAGCCACACGATGTAGTCATTTTGCGCTCGACGATCTTCAAGATAGGCGGGATCTCTACAGATTTTACCAGAGGTCGCCGGTGCTCTGATTTCTACATGTCCGTTGTAGGTTGTGAAGACCTGGTGGCATGGACTGAGTGGATGTGTCCGTACCTGACATTTCCTCCGCAGATCGGGCCCATCCGTGTGGGTGAGCATTGTCCGTTTGAGGCTGGTACCGACATCAACACATGCGGTTTCCTTGTCAGCGCGTCTCTAACATGGTCACCGTGGTTTACTACAAACATGCACGAAAAATCGAGGTCCCAGAGCCTATCCGATGAAGGACTGTCCAAGCTCTCAACGAGCACTCTAGCAATCATGAACACTTGTGTACCTGTTCATAGCTATTTTCTTCACCGGCACCTGTCATTTGGGGGAGCGGCTTGCACATGCTCGATCGCATGCCCTTTTGTACGCGGCATTATTTTTCCGTCATTTCTCCAAAGCTTGACTCGGCCCTGCAAGACGATATCGCGACAAGTCGGGTTTTGTAAGCAATTGATAATCAGAAGATGAGTACTTCACGTTTACCGGCGACTCACGGCATCCTTCGCAGGAACGTCTAGGAGGATCTGACTGCCAAGTTGGTTGAATATACGCCTGATGTCGCCCAACTGTTGACTCGTGACATAGAGAATCAGTCCACTACATCGGTATGGCGGTTTTGGACCCATGAAGACTCTTCGTTAATCGATGGGAGCGACGCTCCAGTATTCACATGCTCAGGTACATACAAGCTTCGTTATCCCATAATTTCAAGCACGTTGGTGGAAATTCTGTATAAACGTCTGGTGGCACGATGGTCAGGGACGCTCATGCAGAGCTAATGCGATGAAGATCTCGGCGCCTGCTGCCTGCTGCCTTGCTTGAACGTCAGCAGCTCAGAGCGTACGATGCTCTTGACAGCCCAGAAGAATTCTAACGGGAGCATCCAAAGGGCTTCCTTCACCCCTCGACAGATCTTGAAAGCACTGTAGTTTTCTAGTCCTATCTGTTCATTGGTATTCGGCGAAGGAGTCCCGGTTGTGATGTAAGTACTGTATTGCTATATATACAGTTACCCATGTGTGAGATTGTCCACTACTGTAACGTGGCTCCAAGCTGATAATCGACGGTAATAGCGGTATAGAATGGTCAGAAGAATGGTGACCCGAATGCTCTTCACTTCGGGTACTAAAGCATGACTGTTTCATGCAAAAGCAAGACTAGACGATGTATTTGTCGAGAAACTCTTGCACGTAGTGGAAATATCCCGCTTCTGTCACTGTGTTGTTGTGATCGCCATAAGGGAACTCCTTCCAAATCTTCGGTTCCGAGCGACAGATGTCGAAGAGTCGCTTCATGTGAGATGGGCTGTAATACGTTAGCAACGACTCTCTACGACCTTATTGTCAGAACATACGGTACGATCTCATCCTGGAGCCCGCTCAAGAACAGGATGGGGATATTCGTGATTCCAGGGAGCATTTCTTCGCTTGGCCACACTTGGTGACACAAGGGTGTCAGGTATTTGGCTGCAGGGATGACACTATTCGAACGTCAGTCCGGATCGCTTCGACTGGGTGTGCGGAGTCAATTCACCTTGGAATCATCTTCTTGATGCTGAGGAACGTGTTTTCGAGTATAACACCAGCAATGTCACCATGGTCCTTGTTTTTGACAGCAAGGTCAATACCTACTGCACCCCCCAAACTTTGGCCATAAATCACGATCTTGGTATTTTTGAGATCTCCTCTGCCGCGGATGAAATCAAGACCAGTCTGTGAATCTTTCGCAATGCCCTTCTCGTCCGGGTTGCCAGTTGATAAACCATAACCTCGGTACTCCAGCATCAAAACATTGCAGTGAAACTCGTTCGCCAGGATTTTAGCGATGGGAAGCCTATGTCCGATATTTCCAGCATTTCCATGAAACATGATGAATGTTACGTTCTTTGCCTTACTGACATTTCCCGGCTTGATGAGGAAAGCACTCAGAGTCTCACCGTCTGGTGTAGGAAGAGAGAGTTCCTCGGCATCCAAGCCGAGTTGAGCAGGTCTTGGAACATCGGTTCGAGCATTTGCAGGTATATTCCGAGGATAGATGAGTTCACTCGGCGGGGTCAGAAGATGAGGTTCAAATGTGTTCAGAAGACATACTTCTGGTAGTAGTAAAGACCGCTACTGACGACGGCGCCCAAACCAGAAGCGAACATGATGGGCACCCGGAGGTAACCCCATAGTAAAGTAGCCATATTCTCGGATGCTTCTGAGAAACGGCGGGATTGGGAGAGAGATCGATTATTCAGGCGAGCAAGTCGTTGGCGGACATCTGTTGTGGTTGAAGAAAGAGAATCAAAATTAAAGTTGAAATTACGAGGATTGTATTTTGACAGCCGGCGAGGTGTTACCATAGGACCACAGGTAGGCGCAAAGAAAGAAGGAACGAGAGACTGGCATTAGCATCGGAGGGCGGAAAGATAGGAGGATTGGTGGTGGTGGTCGGTGACGGAAAGCTTGGCGGGCTGGCTGGCGGCCGGCGTTGCGTGCATCATTGATGGTTTGCCTGGAGCTGTCGCAACATCCAACTTGCATTTCACTTTCAACATCCCCCAGGCGCCTGCTCATCCGAACAACTTCCTCATTCTCCAGACAAACCACACCGCACATTCACAACACATTCACGATGATCGGACAAGCAACGGGCATGCTCGGCGAGGGTAGGATTGCCCCCGAAGAATAGCTGTTTCCAGGAGCTTACTCAAGGTGTAGATGGTATTCACATCGACATGAATCACCTCAAGAAGGGCGAGGTTAAGTGAGTGTTTCTCAAAATGTGTGATGAGCTTGACAGAAGACTAACACGAAACGACAGCCTCGGAACATCCATGTACGTCGAATTCGCATCTTCAACCCTGCGTCCGGAATTATACTGAACCCTTCCCAGCATGGCCATCAACTTCAAGGACGGAGTCATCCTCGGCGCAGACAGCAGAACCACCACCGGCGCTTACATTGCCAACCGTGTCACCGACAAGCTCACCCAAGTGCACGACACCATCTGGTGCTGCAGATCCGGTTCCGCCGCAGACACCCAAGCCGTTGCAGACATTGTCCAATACCACCTGAACATGTACGGCATCAACAACAACGAGGCTCCCACCACACAAACCGCCGCCGCCATCTTTCAAGAGCTGTGCTATGACAACAAGGATATGCTGAGGTAGGGTTGGCGCTACATCAAGGTGACCAATGGACGCTGATCATGTGCGCAGTGCCGGTATCATTATCGCAGGATGGGATCGCAGACATGGTGGCCAAGTCTACTCAATACCGCTAGGAGGATCTCTACACAAGCAGTCTTACGCCATTGCCGGATCCGGATCAACATACATCTACGGTTACTGCGACGCCAACTGGAAGGAAGGCATGACCGAAGAGGAGGGCATCGACTTCGTCAAGGGATCCCTGAGAGAGGCTATCAAGTGGGACGGAAGCTCAGGCGGTGTGATTCGCATGGTCGTCCTCACCGCGAAGGGTGCTGTAAGACACCTTTACTTGCCCGACAATGGCTACACCGGTCCTGGTACCAAGTGAGTGCTGCATCAATGGTTAGCGACACACCCTTTTTGCTTCTGATGCCGCGACTTGCACGCAGCGGAGCAAGTGGTCCGGGCAGCTAGATGTTAGCGCGCATTTGGCTTCTCACCCATCTCCAGAAAATGACGCTCCCAGACATACAGAGGGGTTGCGACAGCATGAATGGAATGGGAGATGGATAGGGAGCACCAGATAGATAATACGAAATCATGTCTCATGGATGACCGTGGCTGCACAAACACGTGGGAGGTGTAATATGGACTGAGAGCGAGTAATGCTGGGGTCTTGGTGTCTTGTAGGGCGACTCGCGAGTCGAGGGTACGGAAGCTAGAGGCGTCTAACGAACAGAGTTTCGACTGCCGTCCCTTGGCCGGTCCCCATTCTTTGAACTCCCTCGTTCAGCGTTCTGTTTTCTGTTGACTTAATCCCTTGTCCGACCTCGCTCACTCTCTCTTGATAGAGACGACTTCTTTGGCCACTCCGGCGGCACTGTTTGTGCAGAAGAAATGCCTTGCATGTGTGAGTAGCACTTTTCCCATCTCTCCATCCTGCTATCGTGACGGTCTCGCCATAGCATACGTGCAGCGCCCAAGTGACGTCGCGACGAGTCGGCGACAAGGCCTGGTTGATCGCCGACCGCCTTGACCAGAATATTCCATGGTTACTTCTATGTCTGGTTGCTGTATACGGAGTCGTCTTGTGCCGTGTCAATCGTCGCTGTGTTTGTCTCGTCAACCAAACATGTCTTGGCCGATGGTTGGTTGCTGAGCTCCCCAACCCTCTCGACGCGAGCGCGGCAGCGCTCCCAACTCCATCTTTGGCGGCGCGCATACTAATCTATGATCGAACAGAACACAGGGGCCTGTAGATTATGGGCTCGGTAGCAATCGACGCCTTTACACAACACTCATCTACGCCGCTGCCGCCACCACCTTCCCGGCACACTCCACATCTGGCCCACGCTGAGCCTCCGTTTGCACCACACCACCTCCCACCACGCAACACCATGTCAGCAACTGAAAGCCGAGCAAGCAGCTCGCATGCTTCGCGAATGTCTGCCGAGTCGCCAGCGCCCTCGTCTACTAGACAGCGCCCCGCTTCACCCGCTCTACAACCTGCTGCAGGCCAGCGGACTCCTCTTAATCTGGCAAACCCTCCCGCCTCGCTCACAGACCCCGCGCAACCATCCTCCCCCGAGTCGTCGCCCACCGAATCCGACTCCTCGTCCACTTTCTCCCCCCAGCGCATTAAGCTTCGCGATTTAAAGCACATCCAGACTTTAGCAAAGGATGATATGCATCCTTTTGCTGAAGATGGCAACAAAGTCGGTGACCAGGGTCCACAGTACGAAATCAGTGGCATGCCCATTGAGAACATCATCGAGATGGTCGCTGGTCTCCTGACCAAGATTACCGCCACCAACGACAGGCAACACCAGCACCTGCACCGCCAGATGACTCCCCCTGAGGGCGGTTCGTCTTCTAGCCGGTTGCAATCGAACAGTGTGTTAGCTTTCCACGGCAAGAATGTGCCCAGCATAACCATCCTGAGCTATCTTCTTCGTATCAACAAATACTGTCCCACAAGCTACGAGGTGTTCCTCAGCCTTTTGGTCTATTTCGACCGCATGATGGAGAAGGTCAATGCAGGCGCCATGCACAACCTACGTGAGATGGACAAGCATGAACGCGCTGTTGCTTCCGAACAAGAACTCAGGAGTCCTGCTTCTACCCAATCTATGGAGGGTGTGGCACCCCCTAGCCACGGCTATGCGCAAACAGCAACCCCGCCGTTATCTGGCGAGCTAGAAACACAAAACCAGGGCGCTGTACCTGGCACTCCTCACAGCAAAGCTCGCCAGCCGGACTCTCCAGCTGCCTCTACTCTGGACGCAGACACTCTAGATCTCTCACACCTCTTCGTTGTTGATAGCTTCAACATTCATCGACTGGTTATTGCGGGTGTCACATGCGCCAGCAAGTTCTTTTCTGATATATTTTATACCAACTCACGTTATGCCAAGGTTCGTCAAATCGGGAAACTCTCTGCATCACTTCCACTAATCCCAGTCACAGGTTGGTGGTCTTCCACTGCCAGAGCTCAATCACCTTGAACTGCAGTTTTTACTTCTCAATGACTTCCGTCTTTCTGTTCCTGTCGAGGAGATTGAAGCATATGGAACCACCTTGGTCGAATTCTATGCTCGAGAAGTTCTGGCTCAAAAGGCAGACCAGGACGATTAACGTGCTTGGTCGTTTGTCTGATCCAGCAATCAATGCCAACCTTGAATTGACACAAGGCGCGCATACACAACGAGGCGTTACAAACATGCATCGCCTATCAGTCTTCAGCGAATAGCTCGTCTGAGGAACTGGACTCTTTACGACGAAATGACAGCAACCTGTTTTGGCCTCTTGTTGGGGCATATGATGAGGAAGGTATATTAGAGCGCGGTGTTGTCCTGTTTTAGAGCCTCTTAGATCAACATACCCTGACCGACCCTTTTATTTGGCATCTCATTTTTGTCTCATTGCTGCTACCATAGGCTTTCTGGCCCTCTTGCTTTCTGCCTCCAATATACCCAGTTTCCCTTCCAGATTGCTCTTGCTTCTCTGGCGTCTGCGTGTCTGTTGGGAGGACGTTGTCGAAATTTACAAAGAGTTTCATAACCGCTATGTCACCGAATCGTCTTTGTTCCAGCCTTGCACGTGGCTGTCAGTTGTGACATGCAATGTTTTATTTAAAGTTCCACAATGCCGAGAGTGTTGAGGTCAAGCGACAGATACGAGTGATTGCGAATACGTCGCATGATTCTGATTCGACAGCTGGAGTTGAGGCACATGGATTTGATTGAGTGTTCGATTGGGATTCCTTCTTGAGAGGAAGTATCAAAGTACATGTTGATGTGCTGTTGGCATGGCGTTCACGGCTTTGATGTCTCGGCAAACACCTGCCATATTAAACACATTTAGGGGCGCAAGGGCCTTGGTTCTTGAATGAAGCATAAACGAGCGCCAGAACATGATGTACTTTTTTGGTGGGTGGTGGGTCTTGGACGTGTCTCAATCGCTGGTAAACATGCGTCACTTGTACGATCATGGCAAGGAAATCGCAAGTTCACAACTTCGATGGCAGCGCCCAGCGGGCAGTTTCGGGTGCCTGTTTTTTGCGCCGATCGTCACGCACAGGGATTAGCTTGTAAACAGGGCAAAGTTGGTCATGATCTCCCTGTAACTACTTGTTCTTCGCGACCGGAATAGAGGCACATGCTTACAACTTTGCAAACACGTTCTTACAAATAGGTGTTACTTCTGACCTTCACGAAGTTGTTGTTTGACAAAAAAGCCGCGACTTGAAGTCAACAATTCTGAAACTGACAGCAGCAGGCAAACAGGCCAAGAGAAAAACCTCGGGGTTCGACGCGCGCGGCGACAAAGCTGCTAGTCTATTTCGGAAAGCTCGACCGTCACTCTTGCATAACAGGCACGCACGTCCATCGCTTTGTCTACAGAAGTTTCTGGAGGGCCCTATAAACCTGATAGTACCTATCTTCTTCTTCCTACAAGCACCGGTCATAACTTGGGTTGATCCCTCCTCACCTACGACGACGTCTCTCACCTAGGTAGCTATCGCTTTGGTGAAACATCGGCCACTCGACACAGGGTCCACGTCTAGGCTTTCTCGCCATCAGCACATTCTCCTACACACATCATGTCGACATTCGTCGCTAGCTTGTGAGTATTGTGATAACACGAAATTCGACGTTAGAACAATGTGCTAAGTCAAACAGGTTCCTGCCGTATACGGTTGACTTTCATGATGAACCAGAGGCACCTAAAAGGCCGAATCCGCAGCGAATGCACAGTCGTGCTGCGTCCGCAACTGATATGAAGAACATCGCAAACACAGCGGCAAGTTTGTTCAATGGTCCTCCTGTACCTCCCAAGACTCCTGCAGAGGAGAAGCAGGACGATTTCTTTACTCAAGTACAAAATGACCCCAGGACCAAACCCGGCGACCCGCGTTCTCTTGCTCGTACTGAAGCAGCCCCTCCGGAGTGGGGCGCTGCTGCGCAGTTTTTGAATCAGCCTAAATCTACTGCCGGTCCTCTCCCATCTGGCAGCATCCTCGACTACGTAAAATCGGAGAAGAAGGACCCGGAACTGATGGCCAAATTCACGGCTCAGAGAAAGCGCAGACCGACAACTGGAACCACGCGCAGAGGCAGCAACGTTGGAAACTTTGCTAGAAAGACCTGGACCGTTGAGCCTGCCATTCAAGGTAATGGTGGCTTGATCAATGCCGTTCGCGCTCACGATGCTTCGAGGTCTGACGAGGATTTCCAAAAGATCTGGGTTGGCACCCTCGGATTCCCTACCGATGCTCTAGTCGATTCCAAGAAGGAAGAGATATCTGACAGGCTTGCTAACGAATACGACGCCGTGACTGTCTTCCCATCAGATCGTGATATCAACGGACATTACACTCACTACTGCAAAACTATCCTCTGGCCAGTCTTCCATTATCAGATTCCGGACCATCCAAAGAGTAAGGCGTACGAAGACCACTCTTGGGAGTTTTACAGAAATGTCAACCAAAACTTTGCGGACAAGATTATTGCAAACTACAAGCGTGGCGACATCATTTGGGTTCACGACTACCATCTTCTCCTGGTTCCTGGCATGATCCGCAAGAGACTACCTGATGCCCAGATTGGTTTCTTCCTTCATGCGGCATTCCCCTCTTCGGAAGTTTTCAGATGTCTCTCCACTCGTACTGAGCTTCTTGAGGGTATGCTCGGTGCCAACCTTGTGGCCTTCCAGACTAAGGAGTATGCACATCACTTCCTGCAAACCTGCAGTCGCCTTCTTACGGTTGAAGCTACACCCGAGGGAGTACAATTAGAAGAACGTTTTGTCAACGTCAGCCATGAACCTATCGGTGTGGATCCCGAAGGCATGGCCAAGGCCAGAGAGGAGCCAGAGGTGCAGGAGTGGATCAAGGTGATCCAAGAGAGATACAAGGGCAAACACTTGATTGTTGCCCGTGACAAGCTGGACAATGTCAGAGGTGTCAGACAGAAGCTACTTGCTTATGAGCTGTTCCTCAACAAATACCCACAATGGCGTCAGAACGTGAGTCAACTGCATTCTCGGTTTTTTTGTTTTACATCACTGACAATGACTTTACAGGTTGTTCTCTTGCAAGTCGCTACGTCCACCACAGAGAACAGTGAGCTTTTGGCCACTGTTTCGGACATCAACACACGTATTGACTCTGTGCATTCAACGCTTGCGCATCAACCCTTGGTCTTCTTGAAGCAAGACATCTCATTCTCGCAATATGTTGCCTTGCTTACTGTTGCTGATGTCATGATGATCACCTCTCTCCGCGAGGGTATGAACTTGACAGCTCACGAGTATGTTCTCTGTCAGGACGGAGCTTCAACGGAGAAGAAGTTTGGTCCTCTGATTCTTAGCGAGTTCACTGGTAGTGCCTCGGTGTTTGGTGGCAGTGAAATCTCTGTCAACCCATGGGACTACCAGAAGTGTGCTGAGGCCATCAAGCTTGCTCTGGAGATGTCTCCCGAAGAGAAGGAGCGCCGCTACACCAAGCTTTCGCATGTCGTACATCACCAAACTGGAGATTACTGGGTAACCCGTCTGAGCGACTCTCTTAACAAGGCGTCCAAGGAACAATTCTCTCGCGACGCAATGTCGATTCCTCGTTTGTCAGTCACCTCGCTTGCTCAAAAGTACAAGCAAGCAGAGCGCAGAGTCTTCATCCTGGATTACGAAGGTACGCTCGCTACTTATGGTACAGACAAGGACGTCGTCTTGACTTCTCCTCAACGTGTCCTCGATACCCTCAACGAGCTGTTGTCTGACAAAAAGAATCTTGTCTACGTCATGTCCGGTCGTACCCCCGAGGAGCTGCAACGTCTGTTCCGCCAAGTTCCCAAACTTGGTGTCATCGCAGAGAATGGATGTTTCCTTCGTGAGTGGGGTGCCGCCGACGACGAGTGGACAGCTTTCGCAGACATCGAAGCGTGTGCTGCTTGGAAGAAGGATGTCAAATCAATCTTCCAGTACTACGCCGAGCGTGTTGAGGGATCATGGATCGAAGAACGTCACTGCTCGCTCGTCTTCCATTACGAAAAGGCAGTAGATCCCGACGCCGCTCGTGCCCAAGCAGGAGACTGCGCGAACCACATTAATGACAGCTGCCAAAGCTACAGAGTGCAGGCCATCCCTACAAGCAAGGCAGTCTATGTTGAGTCGCTTGACTGGAGCAAAGGCTCAGCAGCAACGAATATCTTCGAAAAGCTTCGCGAGAAGAACATCGAAGGCAAGGGACGTACACCACCCGACTTCTTATTTGTGGCCGGCAACGACCGTGAAGACGAGACCATCTTCCAGTGGGCCAACGAGCTTTCAGAACAGGGCAAGGTGGCCAATGTCACCACTGTGAGTGTGGGCAAGCGCAACACCCAAGCCATGACCACCATCACCCAAGGTACCACTGGTCTCATCAGCGCACTGCAAAAGTTGTCAAACTTCTCATATGAAGGTGCCCGCGAAGGATCTAGCAGTCGCCGCCCCTCCGTTCTCCTTACTACGGGTTCTTAGTTGGCGTCTTCGGCATTTTAACACCGGCAAAAGGCTTTCAGAATGTTGATTGCTTTAGTAATGGGGTATGGATGATCGGGGTCACTCTGCAAGGCTGATAGTTGATGGTTGAGATTGTACTAGTAGTTTGCTTCTGTTTCTTTTTTTTTCATCCTTCTTTTGCTCTTGGGAGCGTCGATGTTTCCGCCCTATGCATGATGATAGATGAGTAGTCTAAATGAAGTCACGTCTGTTGCATGAACATCTTTTCCCAGTATTTCTCATTGAAGTTTTTTTGTGGTTTAAATCATTTGGTTAGCGCGTGTTTGACTGATTTTGGTCAAACTGATCTCACTGTGGGGACAAGCTGTTTGACCACATTCCAGGTAACAAGGCTCGGCACATCGAGTCAGTCATTCAATGGTCGATGACTTTTCACGTTCACATGGACCGACTTCATGTCCTTCGTATCAAGTGGAGAATGGAATTGCACACCTCAAATGCTTGATTTGTAAAGTTGACCACGTTCTCTCACCGTTGTTCGTCTTGATGAAGGTCAGAGTGGCGCGTTACACATGCATTGTTTGATTGTTCCTCGAGACAAGAAACCTCTAAAACCGAAAGTGACTCCCAATGCCATATATCAAATACAAGTCAGACTTGATGGATAGCCCACTTATCTGGCTCCTTAGGAGGGCGGATGAAGCCAGTGTAGATATCGTTGACGACCCATATCGTCGCTCAAAGCAAACGGCCAGGGTGATACCGTCAACCATAAATCCACGAACTCCGAAACAATACCCCAATCAACCCCACAAAACAGAAAAGTCTTGCATCGAATATTCGTTCTCGAGGCTTCGAGGCAATTTCGAGTCACTAATCACGAGAGATGGCTCCTCAGTCCACCATCCCTTGATCTTCCAGTCATCGCGTGGAATATATACTATCACGGCGAAGCACTTCTCCAAGATCCTGAATCTGGCCAACCGGATTCAACCCTTACAAGCTAAGGTGATGTGGTGTAGTGGTAGCATGTGTCGTTGTGGAGGTTAAATTCCAGCAACGCCGACCCGACGGCGGTTCGATTCCGCCCATTGCCAGGATCATGTTTTTGTTGTTTTGGGGATGGTTGTTTGCGCCTGCTTTGCTCTATGTATGTATAGCAGCCAGCCGTGAGGACGACTGTTTTCTTGGATGGATGGCTGCATGGTATGAGATCGTGGTGGTTGTTTTGGTTGGGTGGAACAAAAAAGGAATGCAAGGGTTGTTGTATTGGTCAACGTGATCATGGCGTGGCTCAACACACGCAGCTGGCTCAGCCAGTACAGGTCCGAGGAAGGGACTTGAGGTAGAACGAAAAACAGGTCATGGCATTTTGACGCCCTTCAGGAGCTAGGAATTATAGAAGAGAAGAAACAGAAGTCATAGAAAACATCTCGCGCACCAACCGCAACTCATATCCTTGTCATGCCTTTTGAATTGTAAATCACGCCTTTGATGAAACGCCTTGCCTCCCCAGGATGATGAATGAGCTCTCCCGCAGGGAGAATGTGGTGACCGAAGCAGAAACGCCCAATGGAATTGCGATGCCGAATAAAAATGAGTGCAGGCCGTTAAGTCCCATCTAAGCGGGGCTGACAGGTTTTGAGCTTCCCGGCGAGTGACTGCTCCTTGGATTAGGGCCTTGATAGATGTAGACATCAACCGCAGTAGCACTATCACCGTAACCATGACCGGGCTCACCAGGTACCGGTAGCGAGGTCCTTGACTTCTGCTTGAATCCCTTTTGGTGGAAAAGATCCCAGAACATGGCTTCGCTCTCGTGACGGACTTTTGTCGAGATGAGGATGACGGCTCTTGGGGAGCGTTGAACGAGGCGTTCAAGTGTGTCTACCAATGGAGGAATGCTGTCGCTGTTGTAGATGCATTCGGCGACCAGAATAAGGTCGAAAGCGCGAGAGGCAACCTTTGCTGGCAACGGAGCCTCCCAATCCAGAGCGGCAAACTCGATAGTCGAAGACATGGCAGGGTTGGCGGCTTCGATATTGCGTTCGACCAACTCGTCGACCTCGGGCAGGTCTGTGAGTACGACATGACAATCAGTGACAGTCTGAGCAAGGCCAATGCCGACGACACCGCAACCACAGCCCAGTTCTAGCACATTCAGTTTTTTGTATGTGGCGGAGGACAGGACGCTCTCAAGCAGAGGTTCTTCGTGGACAGAGCGCAGAGCAACGACACGATCGAGGTATGCGGTCAGTGAGAGACTGCCGTCCCACAGATGACGGGCAATACTCTCACCAGTGTCTTCGTAGATATTCAAGGAGCGGCCCGTCAAGGGAGTGAAGCGGCGCTCGACCCGTCTGCGTGTCTCGAATTTGCCCTTGGTCGGATTCAAGTACTCGCTCCAGACGGAGACGATTCCGGGGAGGTGACCACGAGAGTGATGTTCTTCAAAGCGGTCCGTCATGTGGCCATCAGCTTTTGTGTGGACATGCAGCCTGGCGGGCCAGTCAATCTCGGTATGGGTCAAGTCGAGGGAGATGTTGAGGGAGCGCATGTCTTGCTTCCATTGCAGAGAGCGGCGGATGTAAATGTCGCCATCGTACTCAGGTTGGCGCAGGCTCACGGCGAGCAGAATGTCACGGGGGTAGAAAGTCTCGCCCAGGTCGGTAGTGAGTGTGATGACAGCTGTGAGCGAGGTGCAGCCGTTGTCGACGGTGACCTTGGGGGTCTTGAGGAAGCGAACTAACAGGGCATGTGAGCAATGGCACGACGGGAACAGGGCGGGCAGCAGGCAGGCACGGCGGCAGTAGGGCCGGTACAAGGCATGAACGACAGCAACAAGGGCAAGGTACTCGGCAGGGACGTTGGCGGTCTCGAAAAAAAGGGTGGCTTACTGTAGTGCATGGTTGTCGAGTGACAGACAGCAAGGGCGCACGACAAATGGCTGCCGGAGACAAGCAAGAGTCAGGAAAGGGCGGACGGGGCGTAGGACGGTAGATTGGAGCAGTTTGTTTTACATGTTGAATTTGTGTCTGTCAACGAACGCTGGCCGATGGTCAAGGTCGTCCAAGGTCTAGGCCACACTCGCTGCAATCGCGCTGCGGCACCGCCATCTAGGCCCGCGCAGCCCGCCTATTCGAAGTTTTTGCCTTTTCTCCTTTGCCAAGAGCAGTCCCGCCTTGACAGGTCATCTTATCTTATCCATCTCTCCTCTCTTCTCCGCATGCGCCCGGATGACATCCGAAGGCGGAGCCCAATCGCAGTCGCATGCTACGCCGAGGCGTCAAGGTCTCAAAGCCTAAGGCACGCCATTGTCATCATCCTACCGTCTGCCGTCTGCCGTCTGCTCCAGCTGTCATCTCTCCTACAATTAATTCCGACACAGGCTCGACTGATGCCACTCGGCCGCCATGTATCGACGCAGCGATCCTCGCTTCCGCCGGACCATCAACGAGATCTCGCAGACCATCGAGTCGGCCAATGAGTCCGCCCAGGCCAACATCTTCACCTTTTCCCATAGATACCTGGGTCCCTGCTTTTCTTCCATCGGAAACTGCTTCCAGTCCTGTTCTTCCTGCGTACCATGCTGTGACGACCGTCTACGCCGTAGCCGCGCCCGTTCACGCGCCCGTCCCGAGCTGAGCTTCGACTTCTATGACGACTGGGATGATGATGAGACTGCCGGTCTGTTGGCATGGGATACCGAAGATGCAAGCTATGGCGCTGGCACCGTGTCAGATCAACCTGCCCGCGAGCGTGCCATGAGCTATGGTGCTCGCCGGGACAAGTACGGCCATCGCAAACCTCAGCCACGAGATGATCCTGATACCGATCCGACCCTTATACCTGCTACTTCCTACTTTGGTTTCCTGGGCAAATTTTCCAGTAAAATCACCAGCGGCAAGGCCTTGCGCTACAAGCCCTCAGCCGCCGATCTGCAAGAACATCCTGGCGCCTCAAGGACAATGCCCCCACTCGCAGAAGAGAACGACGATTTTTCTCCTAGAAAGAGAAGCAATACCACTGGGAGCAATGCCACCGTCGATTCGTTCAGTTCGAGGGGAGATCTCTTCCCAAGCGAGGACGAAGACGATGCTCACGAGCTTGACGATGAATTCGCCATGGTTTTGGAGCGTCGCACTACAGGCGCCGGACTAGAAGACGTCAACAGTAATGGTAAACCACGCCGCCCTGGGAAGCGTCCAAGCACTGGCTCTAGGATGTCGACTCGAACCATGTCAAGCAGAAGTACGCGTAGCTCGAAACGACGATCTCGAGTAGCTAGCTCCTCACCATCAAGAGAAGCCATAATAGAGCGCGAGCCCAAGTCCATACCATCCATGACTGAGCTTAAGCAAGAAGAGGAAAGACTGCGAGAAGAGGAAGAAACTGCCATTGCTGAGAAAAGAGACGCTGCCCGAGGTCTTGCACTGAAACGCGGACTGAGCGTCAGTGAGCCATCGCCTATGGAGCACATGTCGTCTTCTGCGGAACCAAAGCCTGCTCCAAGCCCGGATACCACGCGCGACGAGTCCACCGGTCATACGCAGGAGCACAAGTTACCAATATCTTCTGCATCAGCCGAGGACGACAGGTCAACAGGCAGCGACACCGTCCCGTTCCCAAGCTTTGATCCACAAGAGGCGGTAGACGACGAACCTGAGTTTGTACCGGCTCAGATGCCTCGATTCGCGGGCTCATGATGAATGATTTCGATAGCTATAAATTCATAATCGCAGCGAAGGAGTTTTGGTGCTTTGTGGGCAAGGGAAGATTAAACTGGGAACGAATCATATGTGCATAACGAATCTTCTATTATACTTGGTGGTCCGGTGGGTTTGACGTATCGTTAGAGGAGAGAATATTAATAATATCCGCGTGAAATTTCTACACTATCAAGCGCATGGCATTTCATGTTCTCTGCGTATTCTTGTTGAAACGTCCATTTGTTGAAAGGTAGCTCCGAGGAGTCACGGAGTTAAGACCTAATGTGCACTTTCAGAGAAGCCTACGCTTTTCTGAGGACCCTGTGCGTTCCAACTCTCGTATCCCAACAGTAAGAGAGAGACGAGGCATGCGTTCGCCGGGTAAGAGAACACCACGCGCTTTGTATTGGCTCACCCAGAACAGCTTGCCCTATTCCTTGGACCAAGTGTATAATATGGGTCTGGAGGTGAGAAGAAAGCTGGAACGAGGGAAGCAGCGGGCCGTCGCATATAATTAAAATAAACCCTGTCAAAGTCAAACCTCCACAGAAAGACCTGCTTCAGGGATATGAGCCTCAAATTCATGGAGACGTCATTGATATAATTTTTCCGAAGACAAAGACACTATCTAGGTCTATCTGCTATCTATCATATCGATTCTCTATCTTGGTGGACTGAAGTAGAGACAAGCATGGCAACGTCTGAATCGAATGGAACGGCAAGCGAGGTGTCTCGGATTAGGCTTAAAGCCGGGGGTGGCTTGATGATCTCTGGCTTGATCTCTGGAATAGAGAGTCGTGGAAATTAGTCTGTCAGATTGGGAAGCAACATCAAGCAAGGTCCAGGAGAGGATTGGGGACGAATGCAGCGACGTGTGACAAGAAGTGATTGTCCTTGTGCCCGAAAAGTAGGGCTACAAGAGAGCTGATTCGTCGGGGCAGATTGGATCTAGAGACTGGAAACATAACGGCTTTGGCGGGACGAGTCAAGAGGCTTCAAAGTGCTTGGTGTTTAGGCGAGGGAAGGAACGGTACAGGGTAAAATAATTTGCTGACGATTGTTCCTTCTTGAACGAGCGCATGCCAGAGACGACGAGCCAAAGTCAGAGATATTGACCATCATATCGCATCGACAAGTGTCACGCCAGACGGAAAGAGTGGCATTAAATGAAGGGCGCTAGCGTCATAGGCTGCAGATAGTAGTTCTTGTTGTTTGAACATGTCGATGCAGGCCGACCAACCCACCGAGACGTATCAGCTTCCTGTTGCTACCCTACCGAAGACCCGTCACGAACAGCCGCCATCTGGCACTCGTCAACTCCCACTCGCGCATGGGCGACCCGATCAAACCAGGCCGCTAGAGAGCATCCGTCGCCTGCGCGCTTCCCATGCCTTTTCGAAGTCGACGGAAGCCTCTCCTACTATGGCCCCGTTAGCATCATCTGCTGCTGTTCAGCGCGGCAGTCCCGTACCCATGTCGTCCGCAGCGCAGCGCACCGTCTCGATGGATTCGACTCTATCCTCGCTCTCCTCATCGACCGCCCCGCAACCCATCGCACGTTCGCAGTCGGCTACATCTCTGGACATCACCGACGTACCCACCCTGATCGCTACCGCCGGCTCTCCTGAGGCCGCCATCGCAAAGTTGTTACAAGAGAAACAGTCGGCTTCGACACATACCACTCAGCTATGGAGGCTCGTGGAGAAGCAACGAGCCATGATCCTCGGACTTAACAAGGACCTGGAGCGGACACTCAAAGAGAAGGAAAAGTATCGCAAAAGGCTCAAGGACATACTCGGCGAACAATCCTCTCGTCCTCCCACCATGAGAGAAAGTTTAGGATCTGCCAGCCTTGACAGTCAGTCTCCCAACCTACCCGCTTCTAGTCCACCACTACCGACGAGCAACTCTCTGGATAGCTTGCCATCCCGCCCTTCGCGTCCCAACCGCGTACAGACATCGGCTTCCGCATCATCCTTGCCTGGCATTCCAGTTCGCTCTTCTGCGAATGGTCCGAAGACCCCCCTGCTTCCTGACGCTCCGCATGTGTTATCGCCTAAGTCTTTCTCAAGCCCGAATCAGAGATTACGCAAGGAGAAGCCTGCCCCACTCGACCTTTCAAACGCTCCTACTATGCTTCGTGAAGCTTCGGACTCGGATGAAACACCTCCGCTTTCCAGAGGAAGGAAGAAGACCAGGGCAGACGATGACAGGTCAAGGGAGACGCTGGCAGGCGAGGGCCCACACAAAGAGCCAGCTCAAGCCAGCAGTAGAAGTGCTCCTCCTCCTGCCATCGGTCGACGTGTCCCTGCCCCTGCAGATCTAGACGCAGACCCAGGCCTTCTCAGTGATACGGATCAAGGTGTACTCAGTGACACCGAAACGATCGATTTTGGTTCTCCTCAGCTTGCTCAGGTGCAAACATTCCAGAGCATGGGCCAGATGGTGTCAGCAGACGCCCCTGCCCAACCTAAACGGCATCCTGTATCTCTGACTGTTCTAAGCCCCGGTCTACCCATGAGTCCTCGTCCTGGTGACAGACCCATGAACTCACCCATGCCTAGAGCCATGAAACAGACAATGTCGTCAATACCTCTCTCGCCTAGAGTCGGAGGTCAGATGCCTTTGTCACCACGTGCTCCACGCCAACCTATTCCAATGCCACCACAGACACCTCTCTCGTTTGCATCTCCCCATTTGGCTCGAGCTGAGACGTATCAGGCGCTCGCCGCAACCTCCATGTCTGATAGGCTCGCGGTCCCTTCTCAATCGCATGTTGCGGAGCCTGAGCCGTCTTCGTACGCGCCTGCTCCAAGATCTCCTGGCGAGGTCTACCGAGGCTTTATGTCAGACCAGTATCCTGGTCTCCTTTTACCCCCGAACGCTCTTCCTTCGATCTATGTGAAAGTCGACTCATCACGTTTGCGACCTTCAAGACACAGTTATATGGCACCTAAACTATCCGAGGAGAACCCCGTCATCACGCTTGCTGTTTTTGCTAGGTCCAACAGAACGCAATTATGGCGGGTGGAGAAGTCATTGAGTGCCATGTCCGTCTTTGACCAACAAATTAAAACTGCGTCAAATTTCAGAACAAAGCTCCCTGATCGTTCTTTGTTCACTGGCCACGCTCCTGCTCGGATGGATGCTCGCAGGAATGCGTTAAGCTTCTATTTTGACAGTATGCTCGATACTCCTATGGACGATCAAGCTGCTGTCATCATCTGCGGGTTCTTGACTGCTGACGCAATTGGACCCGATATGCCCGAGTACTTCACTCCAGAACCAACAAACGCGGCCAAAGCTCCAGTGCCACAAGGTGGAGGCGCGCGCAAAGATGGCTACCTGACCAAACGTGGAAAGAACTTCGGTGGTTGGAAGGCCAGATATTTCGTTCTGGACGGGCCCACTCTCAAGTATTTTGAAGCCCCTGGCGGCGCTATTTTGGGCTCAATCAAGCTGTCGAATGCGCAGATTGGTAAACAGGCACAAAACTCAACACATCATAGCGAAGATGATTCTGACAGCGAATACCGACACGCCTTCTTAATCCTCGAGCCAAAACGCAAAGATTCTTCGAACCACGTGCGCCATGTGCTTTGCGCAGAAAGCGACGAGGAACGCGACTCCTGGGTTGAGGCTCTATTGCACTATGTCGATCAGATTGTATCTCCTACAGCGCTACGAAAGCAAGATTCCATGCATGCAGTGCGCAGTCCACGTCTCCAGAAATCAATGAACGATATTTCTTCAGCGAGTTCGAGACAGTCGGACAGCTCTTCGATGCTACGCAGTATTCCATATCAAGCTACGATGCCCGCTGAAGCGCCGATCATTGGTCCTAATCGCGAACTAGCCACGCCCTCGCCAGTTGGCTCACCAGCAATTGGCGACAACGAGCAACACCATGACTCAAACCACCACCCTCAAATCTCTGGCCCAACTAATGGCACTGTAATTCAGAATGCAGAGTCGTGGGGCAACAAGAGAGAACCTGTAACCCAGACCAAGGACAAGAAGCGAAGCATCTTTGGCTTCAGGGGTCGGTCATCGTCCGACACAGTTCCTGGCAGCATACCTAAGGATCTGGTCCAAAGCGAGTCGCCTGTTCTTGTCAGACCAGTCTTTGGTGCTCCCTTGGCTGAAGCTGTGGAGATTGCGCCGCCGTCGGATGTCCCTGTACACCTGCCAGCCGTGGTTTATCGTTCTGTGGAGTACCTGAGGGCAAAGAATGCGTCTTCTGAGGAAGGAATCTTCCGCCTTTCTGGCTCAAATATTGTCATCAAAGCACTCAGGGAACGCTTCAATACCGAAGGAGATGTCAAACTGCTCGAGGGCCAGTACTATGACATTCATGCCGTTGCAAGCTTACTCAAGCTCTACCTCCGAGAGTTGCCGGCTAGTATACTTACAAGAGAACATCACCTTGAATTTCTCAAGGGTCTGGACTTGGATGAAAAGATCAAGGTCGAAGTGTTCAATGTACTTGTGAATAAGCTTCCTAGGGCGAATCGAGAGCTGCTGGATATTCTAAGCACGTTCTTACGCGAGATTGTTGATAGAGAGAGTGTGAACAAGATGAGTGTTCGAAATGGTGAGTTACATCGTTCCTATGTCATGAGACCTGCTGAATATACTGACGTCAAAACAGTCGGCATTGTCTTTGCGCCAACACTTAACATACCGGCTCCACTTATATCCCTCTTCGTCATGGAGAATGACAGAATTTTTGGTGCTCCAATCGACATAACCACTCCAGTCACAGCCTACCCTGTAGACACGCCACTTTCGGGGGTGACACCTGAGAGTGTTAGGTCACCTCGACAGAAGCTATCTAGTGAAGTGTCCACGCCCAGCTATAACCAGACGAGTTTCTACCAGCAGTCGGCGCCTTCTAGCCGCGATGGTTATGATGCCAGTCTTACGTCCTCTCAATTGGCACACAAGGAGAACGGACCGAATCCACAAAATGACAGATTCTCTGGCCAAAACGGAAGCCGCGCAACACAATTGAGCAACCCAATGAGCAAGCAGGCAAAGAGGGAGAGTAACACATTGTTCATGAACCTTGGACCCATGGGACAGCGAGAGCCTGCTCTCAGCCGTCTTCGAGAAGCTGAGAACGTCGAGTAAGAGTAGCAAAGGGCAGACTGCTATCATCAAGATTCAAATGAGTTTAAAGGCGTTCAAAGGCAATGACGGACAGAGCGACGGTTTCATGTACACGAAGAAACGGCCCGCTACGCATGATCAGGGCGGAGTAGAAGGCCGCAGATTGTCCTGCATTTCTCTACATAATTATTCAGTATTTTTTCGTAGTTTTGAGATTCCCCTCGTCGTAGCAGCGGCTACTGAGCATTTCCGGCACAAATGTTTTCGGCTCAGGAACAGATTGCAAATAGAGCATCATAGATAGTGTTTTAATATTCCGATCAAAGACGCGGTTAAGCAAAAGTGACTTGAAGAAGGTGAGGATAGACGGTGGAGGTGTGCTTGACAAGTGAGTGCGGAGGTGCACGGCCGTCGTCGGGTCGGGACGCAGGACATCAACAAACCAAGTTCGAGTCAACAACAGCCGCTCGCATTGGACGGCAAGATTGCTGGGTAAACAAGAGCTCTCTCTTTTTCTCTGGTTGATGCCACTCTCATTCAGCACCTTCCGTCCGCCTTGAATCTCGATCCTTCCGACGCCCGACTCGACCGCCGACACTTCCCTTCGCCCATGCCTGTGTCGTTGCTGGTTTGACGACATCAGCGCTTCCCCAAAATAGTAACGAACGCAACGAGACACACGCCCCATCACGACGAATAGATTAGATCTGCAGCAATCCTTGCGACTTTGGCACTGTACTGCACCAGGCGAAACATCGAATATCACTTTCGGCGGTTACAAGACGCAGCTGGGCGCAAGCTTCGATTCGCAACAGCAACTGCGACATGGCTTCTGCATTTGGAGGAGGGGCAGTAGACCCAGAGACTCTGTACACGAAGCAGGCCTGCATTGGTGAGGACATGCGCGTTGAATGAATATGGCGTAGTGCATGCTGACACAAAGCAACAGGTGGTGGCAGCTTCGGAAAGGTCTACAAGGGGTGAGTCGCACACATCTTCACCTTCACATAGTAGCCAGCCGCTAACCACTTGTTGTCCACAGAGTTGAAAAGCGTACCGGACAAGCCGTTGCCATCAAGGTTATTGACGTCGAGAACGCCGAAGACGAGGTCGACGATATCATCCAGGAAATCTCCATCCTCTCGGGTCTCAACTCGCCCTACACGACAAAATACTATGGATCATATCTCAAAGGCTCAGATCTGTGGATCATTATGGAGTACTGTTCTGGCGGCAGCTGCGGCAACCTTATGAGACCAGGCAGCATTCCTGAAGAATACATTATCATCATCATCCGCGAGCTGCTCATGGGTCTGGAATACCTGCATAACGACAACAAGCTCCACAGAGATATCAAGGGTGAGATGATATGGAGGCTTCAAAGACGTTTCTTATACTAACTCTGACAGCTGCAAACATTCTTCTCGGCTCGAATGGACAAGTCAAGCTGGCCGACTTTGGTGTTTCTGGACAGCTCTCCGCCACCATGACCAAGAAGAACACATTTGTGGGAACCCCCTTCTGGATGGCACCCGAAGTCATCAAGCAGTCTGGCTATGACCACAAAGCCGATATCTGGTCTCTTGGCATTACTGCTCTGGAGCTGGCATATGGAGAGCCCCCATATGCCGATATTCATCCCATGAAGGTCCTTTTTCTGATCCCGAAGAACCCTCCTCCCCAGCTCGAGGGTAACTTTAGCCAGGCTTTCAAGGACTTTGTCAACCTTTGCCTGCGCAAGGAGCCGAAAGAGAGACCCAGCGCTAAAGAGCTTCTCAAGCACCCTTGGATTCGCAGGGCTAGAAGAACTACCTATTTGACCGAGCTGATCGAACGATATGAGAGATGGCAGGCACGCCACGGTGATCGCGAAGAAGACGATGAGGACATACGCGAGGTCTCGCCCCCACGTAGTTCCGACGAAGAAGACCTCTGGGATTTCGGTACGGTCAGACCCCTTTCACGCAGAGCACCAGGGCTGAAGGTTATGAACGAGGCCGCCATGAACACTCGCAATCAGACACCTGTACCTGAGCCACAGTCCCCCAACAAGCAGGCTGCTTCCAGAGCCGGCGAGGAGAACTCAAGTCGTCGCACTATTCGCGCTGCTCCTAGCATGCCGCCGCCGCCACTACCCCGGGACCTTTCTCCCTCGAAGCGACCAAGCTCATCGTCAAGTATGGTGCCCCCTTCTCCTAGTGTCGCTGCTCGGGTGCCTCTGCCTCCGTCTCCAATCAAGAAGGTTGTGCCCCAGACGCCCCCCGAGACTCCACGCTCTTCACAGTCGGTAGCCTCAAGACACGCCGCCAGCCAAGCACAATTGAAGTCACCGCCACAGCAGATCAACGATGATTTTATCCAGCAGTCTATTGCTGCTGACATGTCTTCTTACATGAAGGGCCTCTCTCTTAATGAGCGACCAAATGAGCCGTCTAGACCCTCAACACCCGCTGCCCAGAAGCAAAGCAATGCACCGCCATATGGCATGTCGAGATCGCCTGAAAAGACAACTTCGAATCCTTTTACCCTCGAGCGAACGTCTTCTTCCTTGAGCGTCCAACAGCAGCAGCAGCAGCAACAACAGGCGCGGTCGCTGCAACAACAACAACCTCTGCCAGTATTGGCCCCATTGAGACCGAGCTCGTCTGCTTTCTCTACAACTGCAGCAGCTCCAAAGCCGCAAACACTGGAGCCCCAGAGCAGGACTAGACAAGACTCGGATGTTCAGGCTAGATCGCGACAGGGCTCCGACGTCCAAGGCAGATTGCGACAAGACTCTGACGCTCAGCTCAGGGCCAGACAGGGCTCAGACGCGCAACTCAGGACACAGCAGTCTTTTGACTCGATGCAAAGTAGCTCATCGAGCAGCAGACCATCGTCTTCGTCTTCAGCGTCGATGACTGGACCTTCGCCCCCTGCCCAGCCTCAAAACGATGAGATCACCGCGCTCTCTGGTGTTGTTATTCCTGCTCTTGAAGCTGCTCTTCACCGACGTGCGTATCAACTCTCTTTGCTGCAGAAGTCAGCAAATACGCAGTCGAAGTCCGCACCTTCTCCGCAGGACATTATGCTCAAGAGGCAGGCCCATGAACAAATCCGTAGACTGGTTTCGAAGGTTGGCCGCCTCATGAAGGATATTGATCATTGGGATAGCGTTGCTCCTGTAGGCATGGGCGAGGGCGTCGAAGGATTTCTCGAAGGCGTGTTGGAAGAGGTTTTGTGTCGTGTGGAGGCCGAAGATGCTTGAGCAACGCATGAACCACTGCTATTGCTCTTCACCCGAATGGAAGCAGAGGACTAGTGGTCCTTGGAGTTCGTGAGTAAAGACTTCTTCTGTGTAGATGTTTTTCTTGAGGGGGTCAGCTGCGAGCATCGCAGCACCCTCATTTTTCTTTGGTGTTTTGATGTTGCGTTAGGAGCGGCATTTTGCATGCGCAGGGCGCGGTCAAAAGAAAGACATTACTGCAGAAAGAGCGAACAGAACACACAGTTCTCTGATTGAATCAAAGACTGCTTTCACGTAATCACGTTGACGCGTCGTCTTGCTTTCTCATATCCCCACTCTGTTGCCTTGGGTGTGTTGTCTTCGAGCCTTGTGCTTCCATTTTTTACTTTCTTTGCTACTGGTCTGTTTGCATCATCGGATATGATCATGTCAGAGCAAGAGCAAAGTTTGGTATTCTTTGTCTCGCATCTTGCGTCTTTGCATCTTTGCATCTTGCTTTTACGAATCTTGTTTCGCTGCTTCTTCCCGGCTGACAACGGCTGCAGGGAGCTTTGACTAGGCTTTAAATGCTGCAAAGTGGTGTGTCCGCCTCCAAAACCACGGGTCTCCACAAGGTCGTAACTTTAAGTCGGCTCATACTCGAAGAAGGAAATTTTTCTTCTTCGCTCCTGCCACTTAAGGTTCGTGCACCTGTCATTTTGGAAGCATCGATACTCAGGGGCGGCTCAGCCAATAGGTCGCCTTGTATATTGACCACCTCCATGCTTTGTGCCTTTGGCTCGACAAACAAGCCATGCCCGTCGCCGTGGAATGGTGCCGTTCTGGGACAGACACACATCAAGATTCCCGACGGCGCTCTTCCCCGGACGACAACGGCCGTCCACGAGGCTTCTTCGACAGATACCTAGTTTTTCCCAACAGAATTCAAAAACATGGGATTCTTGTTCTGACGTCTTTGAGAGTCTGCAGAGTAAGCGGTATGCTTTCGGCCGGCAGTTGCCAGCGAGCGCAGACTCCTGGAGGAACAGGATGATGCAAGTGCACGTAGCTGCATCGGGAAGACGAGGCTACCAAGGTGCCCGTTGGATCGATACAGTTGGATGCTCTCGGATCTCGACATTCGTATTGAGCATGTAGAGCGTGTGTGGTGCGCTTCAACTTGCAAGATTGACCGTCGCAAGACGGCGGGTTTGGCGTTGAGACATGGTAGTGGGCACTCGCTTGGTCAAGCAACGGTGCTACGGTAAAGCCCTCCGTGATGGGGGTTCTGCCTTGGCTGGATAATGGGATGATTCTCGGCCGAAGTGCCCGGGACCGCGACACGTCACATTTATTGATGAAGAATGTCCGTAAGAAGAGTGTCGCGACGATTGACAGGAAGAGGAAGGTAGCACGGGCTTACACCTACTCGGATCTGCTTGTGGGTGTGGGAAGATGATACACGGTCTCGCTTATACAGGTGGCCCCGTTCTCCAGGGCAATTAATACGCAATAGGGTAAGCTTTGCAGTCCGGATGCCACTGCCTACTTGTCATCTGGCACTTTCAGGGCAGGCCGCAGAAGAAACCCACCCACGATCGGGTTTCTGCCAAGGTGTGAGAGATGATCTTTGCAGCGTCCATGCAGCATAAGATTGGAAAGAGCAGACGACACCGACGGGGCTCAAGCTCCAAGATGGACGATGTAACAACAATATTCAACCATACCTCTCCGTTATCCGGTACAACCTCCGTTCGCATTATTGATCAATGCTTCAATTGACCAGCGACCTTGTGGCGGAGCTCTCTCCTATTCTACTCGAGATACTCCGTAGACCCTTGGTCTTCGGGATCGTGGCTTGACATAGAACTTGGAAGAGCATCAGCAGACTGCCAAATGATCGACAGGCATGTCAATGGCCCCTGCGTGTCGAGCCTCCTATCTTCGCTCTCAGCTCCTGGCACTTTGCGTCTCTCGTACAGATCCCAACCTGTAGGATTCTACCTCTCTACTCACACCTCCGATCCATGCCTTGATTACTTCGGCAAAACCAGGACTCACGGACGCAACAAGACCCTGCGGCTCGTCCAAGTGCTCGTGCTGGACTGTTACGCACGAAGCACTTGCGGATGTCGAATGGGATCGTCGTTTTCAACACAACCTCGATGACCTCGACTGCAATAGACTACGATACCCGGCGGGTAGCATGTCAAATCATCCATCAGATCAATCCGTTGTCGAGGTTTGAACACCACCATCTCCACATATGTCCTCATCGAGTCTGTCTATTGGCTGCTTTTACGCACCTTGGGCATTCAATGACCATCGAAAAGCCCCCCCTCACCGCTTATTCCCAGTTCAACCTTGCTCGAGCCTCAAACATCTTCACCTCTTCAAGATCCGAATACAGGGCATACTTTCCGATCGACAGGCTCTGGAACACCTGAGCTCCTCGGCGACCATCTCTCAACAAACCTTGAAAGAAGGACAAGAACGCCCGACTGTTGATGACTGGCCTCTCAAGATAGTGCCTGAACGCCGAGGACGCCCTACCAACACCGAGCCAATGATGCATTATGCCGACATACCAACCACCGCACCACTCACATGCGAACTCGGCAGTTGCATCCGTGGCCGAGGGCGCCGAAATTTACCTCCCTCTCTGATGATCCAAGAAGCAAGGATCAGAACATGCACAACACCAAAGCTAGAATAGCTACGTTACGCAAAGCGACATACAACATCCCACCCTTCCACCGCACGTTCATTTAGGCAAAAAGCGAAAGGTGTGTCAAATTTCAAGCAGCACGAAGAGCAAAAAAAGCTTAACACCCACAACCACTTCAAGCATTTCTGCTCGGTGTTGTCGAGACGTGCATGTGGCCGCGTGGGTCGGTGCCTGTTTGTATAACCTTATCGAAGCAACACGAGGTCATGGCGAAACACTTGAGGGGTCTGAGACACTTCCCACCTGTCGTAACGGCTTTTCCACTAGCGGTACGAAGCACGATCCCAAACTATTCCAACGTCACGATTTGCTGGCAGGAAGGTGCACACGAAACATCAGCTTGGAGTCAATTCCATGAATACGTACACGTATGTGGCAAGCGCCTTTCCAAATGAGGAGAAAGGATGCCCGAGGGATACTCTCCCAAGGAGAAGAACACAGAGGAAACGTGCTCATGAACAGAATGAAAACAAAGTACCACCCTGTTCCAAATCTTCTTGGCTCCGTAAAGGAGAAAAGAGATTGGGAACAATAAACGCCTCGCTGTGGGATTAACAAACAGATGTGACAGGGAAAAAAAATCAGAAAAAGAATATGGTAAAACAGAATAGAAGATCAGAAACAAGACGCTTTTTTTCGGGATGACAATGAAACCTCCATGCCAGTTTTCGTGACCGTGACTCTTTTCCTCCTCTTCCTTTGCTTTGCTTGAAAACATTGTGTGTGGTCTCATCTTCGTAAAGTGCGGCAGGATGACCTGTCTCGATTGTTGTGTTTGACCTCCTCTTTCTTCTCGATCCAGGCGATCGTCGAGCATAGGGGATAGGCAATGATAGCAAACGAGCATGATATGCTTTTCTAGCATCTCTCTCAAAGCCCAAAGTTGACCACACCCATGCCCTTTGCCCTCGCAACCTCGATCCAATCCACCTCTTCGGCTCTCCCACCGCTCATCTCCCTCACCCTCATTTCCTCGTACACTGCCCCTAATAGTTCCCTACTCCTAGTGGCATTCCTCGAGATCCCTGTTCCTTCCATAACCCTCATGAGAGCGATCGCTCTGCTCTTCGTCTCCATATCAGGGCTTGCGAACCCAGCGACGAAGATGGGGAAGACCAATTGATGTTGATCATAGTTTTGGAGTGTGACTGCGGAATCGGCGACGGAGAGGATTTTGAGACTGTGTAGACGGGTTTCGGCGCGCTGGGTGGGAGTCAAGTGGAAAGGTTGGGAGGGATAGAGGGAGCTGTTTGAGTAGACCACCCATGTGGAGAATTGAAGTTGTGCCTATAGAATGAAGAGAGTCAGACGAAGACAATCGAAAAAGGGGGTGACGAATAGCAAGAACAGGAATAGCACTTACGAAGTCGAGGAATATGCGGGCCATGAGGGGGAGTTGGGCGGTTGCGTATTCGGCGTTCGGTTGGAAGAGGTAGGAGGGGCAGTAGCGGTGCCATGCTGCGTAGAGCTCGTTTTGGTACTGTGCGACCTGCTGGATGCGTGCGGCCATGATCTGACTTCCTTGGGGTCCGTGTATATCTTGCACCGCTGCCTCAGCGCGCATCTTGAGTGATAGTTGACACAGTTTTGCACCTTGGATGCAGACTTGGTTGGCGAATTCGAAGACATCGCGATGGGCGCTGGTGTCTTCGCCGCGGTAGACTCCGGTTGGTTGTGTGATGTCGAAACCGGAGAATATGCGGTTCCAGTCGGGCATCGTCAGGTCGTTTGTGAGGAAGGCGCGGACGAAATCTCCGTTGCCGTTTCCTGAAAGACAGGCTTGTTTGTCCAGGTACAGCACATACCAGAGGAGATAGGCTTGCAAGATCCCATTGGATTGGCCTTTGCGGTGTTGGGCGATTCTGATCAGATGTTGGATATGGTGCTCCCACATGTTCATGTTGAAGACTTCTTGGGGGTTGCTTGACCCTTGGGTGGCATAGCTGATGTCGTAGATCAGCAGTAAGAAGTGTAGATACAGGAGGCGGTCGGAATGTAGATCGGAGGGCGAAGATAAGCTGGAGGATATAGCTTGGTGATAGTGTTGGAAGGCCTCTGTCAAGAGTTGTTGTTGACCCTTGAGTGCTAGACTGAGTAGTGAGACTGCGCATATGGCATGGTATAGCTAATATGACGTTAGCGGGGTCCATGAACTGACAGCCAGGTGCGCATGATCTCTGAAGCCTGTTACAAGCTCGACAGGCCAATCAGGCAGATAGACTTGCTACGTCGTGGTGTGATCTAACGGCTACTCCAGATATCTGGCTCCAGAGATATGGCAACAAGGCAACGCGGAAATTTGCAACTTACAGGAGGAAAGTCCCTGGCTTCAGCGACAATAGGGTCCTCCTGCATCGGTCGGTCAACGAGCAGGTTTTTGCCAAGTGGGAAGATGCGCTTCGAGATGAAACCTCTATAGTGGACCATGAGTCTCTCGTCTCGAAGCCCTTGAGTGACTGAATCGTTCCGCCGCGCAGACGGTAAACTTGATCCTCGAGAGCTTCCAGTGAGATTCAGAGAGTGGAGGTTCTCCGGTAGGCTGGTCCTTCTATCCACAGGGAAGGTTGCCAGGCTTGGTAGTGTTAATGGAGCGTCTTCAAACTTGGCCAACACCACGACATTGGGATCGCCGCTCGAAAGGTTAGTTCTAGCTCTGTTTCTTGAAGCTTCTGTGGACATGTGACTGTCCCAGCTGTTACGACCGGAGCGAATACTAGTCTTCCGTGGTCGTGGTGTGCCGAGCAATCCATACTCCGGAAGGCCAGCAAAGCTTTCAGGGTTGACGACAACGTTGAAAGTACCAGGCATCTGAGATTCGGCTTTCCTTTCTCGATCCTCATCGTTTGTCAATTCGGAGAATGACGGAAGGTCGTCGTATGAGGGTGATTGTGATCTCCTACTTCCCAGGCTTGTCCGAGGCGCTCGTGCTAGAAACCATTAGCCGTGGTCCTCAAGATTGTGGTCCTCGGAGGGGGGAAGATAGATTTTTTGATACCACATTCATGGTATATGGAAGGGATAGAGGTTACTCACGATCCCAGACAGCATTGCCAGTTGTTGATACGTTGGAGTACTTGTTTTGTGTGTTTTG
Source organism: Aureobasidium pullulans EXF-150 (assembly GCF_000721785.1). Lineage (NCBI taxonomy): Eukaryota > Fungi > Ascomycota > Dothideomycetes > Dothideales > Saccotheciaceae > Aureobasidium > Aureobasidium pullulans. The sequence goes on from NW_021941022.1 coordinate 686,197, forward strand.
CGTGACATCGTCGAACTTCCAGCGGAACTCCCAATCGCATTCCTTGTTCAGGCGCGTACAAGGCTATAAAAGGTCAGTCAGGTTTCTCTGCAGTGGTTCATTACATATATCTTACACCACATCGTGGATGAGTCTCATCGCACTTGACCTGGGCTTCTTGTCAGTCGATCGTTCCTATTGCGGTAGAGGCCTTCGTGTCCTCAACCATTGGAGCAAACACACCTTTCGCTTTCTGCATGTCCTTCAAGAGTATCGAATCAGCAATTGTCCGAATTTCTTGTGTTTGACAGGGGGAAAGGTGAATTACCAACAGCCGGCCCTCGAGCGGTGCGATAATCTCGGCCGCGTCGAAGAAGTACTCCCACCAGCAGATTCTGTTTCCGCATTGGCAGAAGTAGCAGTAACAGGCTGCTGGCCTCGAGGTGCTAGAGGTGGAAGCTGGTTTCTAGCGTTCGAAGAAGCATCAGGTCTTCGATGTTGCATCGAGGCAACAAGACATTGATATTCGGGTACCGGTACACAAAATCAAGACCTTTCTTAGTCAAGGGAAACGGCAACAACAGAGAGTAGTATTAGCAGGAGCAGGAGCAGCTTTTAGCGGGGCAGCTTGGGAAAATCCAAGTATAGGAGCGTCGTGCCGACCCAGCAAGCCAATAAGAGATGGCGATATGGAGCAATCCAGAAGCAGTGACCACGAAGTTTCAAGAGACATACAGACTGGCAAGAGCAGAGTACAGAAGGCAGCGAGGTTAGCGAGCCGACGGAGAGCGGGCACCGCAGGGTCGGAGGATTGGATGATATAAGGACAAAGGCAAAAAGACAAGACGCACGCGGCGCCGTGTGTGTGGGAAAGTGCCAGGGTTTTGCTTTCCGCTTTGATCCTACTAGTTTAGCTTTAAAGAGTTTCGGACTGTATTAGGATCAAAGCGAGTATGGCTTTTGTGGAGGAGACACTAGATGGAGGCAATCGCGAGTGCTGAGGCACGAACAAGGGACGAGCCATAAACGGTCCAGGAAATCAGGACTGGGGATGTCATGCCGGACGGTGATGCATCTCGCACTGTGCAGAGAAGGAAGTTGGTGCTAGCGCTGCTGTCGAGTCTAAGCGTTCCATGTGAAATGAAGATAATTCTAACAGGCTCAGCACCGCCGACATGTATTCGCTTCTAGCGTAATTCTAGCTCCAAAACGTGGCAGCCACGAAGGTCAGAGACACTCAACAAGTTGGTAAGAACGTCTTGTAGAAAAGCCCTTGGCAGATGTGGGTATCTAGGGTTGAGTTTTTTCTCGCTTGACCTCCCCTTTCCAGAATATCTCTCTATATGTAGGCGGTCAATGTTTGATCAACATTGTCATCTATTATTCAGAGATGATGTCAACACCGAGGCGCAACAGATGTATAGGTATCAGCGTAGTGTAGCTCACCAATTCCCACTAAGTTTATTTCGTCGGATCCGCGCTCGTGCCCAGGAACTGCCGCAAAGTGACTGCAATAAGGATGGGATTGTCGAATGTACTGTGGTATAGAACCCCGTTCGCGCGGCAGGAGCGTATCGGACCCTAGAACGGAAGCTGATGGATCATGGATCATCCCGTTGGACAAAGTAGGAGATGCCCAATTCGGAGACTTCCGGTTCGCGCGTGTGCATACCGAGGAAGCAATAACGGTTGACACTAGTAAAGACACAACGACGTCGACGTTAAAAAGAGGTTCGACTAAAGTTAGCATTACGGCCGACCAAATGAGATCGTGACTTGCGACAATGAGATTGCTCGATTGTCTGCCCGGGCATACCTCGACATATGATCACCCGTGCTCCCCGAAGCCATACTTCCCTCTGAGATGCCTTGACGACAGCTTGACAGGAGCAGACCGCGACCAGCCGACCCAGGAATCCGATTCTCATAATGCGAATCCGTGGCGGATCATACGGGCCGAGTATATTGGACCACGACCCCGGGTGCACGCACTCGCAACGGTGCAACACCGCAAGGTTCAGATGTCATCTCGTCATTTGACGGCGCCCTTTGCCGGTAAAGACAGGAACGGTTGTGTACGGAAATTGTGATTGGGTAAGCGACGGAAGCGACGACCCTATTGCTTCTTGATACCTCCTAGAGAATGTTCGCTGGTCTGTCAAAGCTCGCCCTGAAAATCTACCTGCAGCCACATGTCCATGCCGGTGGTACAATCGCTTGCAGCGCTAGCTAGACGCAATGTAGGCGCATACAAACATGCGCTCGCGGCCCCGTGAAGATGCGGCTCAGACAGCCAAGGTACCATTAATAAGACGAAGGATTGAGGTTCCTTTCTGCCTCGGGCAAAGCCCCCGGGAAACTCTACAGAGGGATGCCGAATATTGTTGAGCTGCAATCATCCAAGGGCATGCGTCCTGCAAAATGACGATGTGAGCACGCTTCACAATGGGACTCGCCGGCGGAAGCGCTTGGAACAACAGTCGTACAGCACTTCATGATCGCCCTGGAGACCATGCCCCGCCGTCGAGAGGCCCCGTCGCGAGGGACCACCGCCCTGCCCCGCCGGCTTGCCCAAGGTCGAGAGATGATGTCGTGCAGAACGCAACTGCCGCCATGTGTTGGAGCTCGAAACCATCGTCATCACAGACTAAGCATCGCTCAAACCGCGAGCGGATAGACTTCAGTTTTCAATGGAAGGTTTTGACGGGGCCGGCAGACGTCGAGTCGTCGACGAAACTTGGCATGATTGGGGTTCCACGAGGTCCAACGTGCGTGTCGGGGCGGAATTACTTGGTTGAGTTAGGATAAACCAAACTAGCGGATAGAACCGACGACCCTTTTTCTGCTTCTTGAGGACAACGTCCGACACACTGCTGCTGCAATGGTCGCAATCTTCTACGCTACAGCCCCTCGGAGTTGCTGTTGTGCATGGCTGAAGTGGCTTGCATGACTCCAAAATTCCTGCTCTCCCTTCCTCTAATTCTCACGTGTTAGGGTAGCACGAACCTAGTCGGTATGCAGCAATTCACAGTTGTATTGACCTCTTTCGATACTAAGGTCCAGTGGCGCTCGGTTACTCGTCCAGACGTAGATAGTAATAATGTCACCACTACGTCGTCGTCCCCAGCCCCTCAATCCGGCGGCGTAAGTCGCGTCCCAAATCGTCGTTGTCGAACTCTCCTTGCAGACATGTCAACAAACTCGCTTTGGCCTTTTCCATCGTCTTTCGTAGACTCGCGTGTCCCTCGGGCCGCATCGGCTGCAATATCTGCAGGGTGCCCAAGACATGGTCCAACCTCTTTTCCACGAGCTTCTGGTCTCCCTTCCAAGCCACATCCGTACCGTCAAAGGGTCTACACAGCGCTTCGACGCCGTTGACAATAGTGCTCTCCCGTCTGCGATGTCAATTAGCTTTAAGCGAAACCGTTGGTCGGACGTCACTCACGAATCCTTGTCGCCGGCTCCAATACCGTTGTCCACGTCCATGCTATCCTCGTTCTCGGTGTCCACTATGTCAGTGAACACGGACCTGATCACATCGCACATGGCATTGAACAGTTCAAGGTCTTCCCGGTTCGCGGCCACGAGGCCTAGACACTTGATAGCGTGAGGACGGTACGTCACATTCTGTCGTTTAGCTTCTCGTAGAATAATCTATTGTAGATCACGTCAGTAAATCTAATAGACAATCTCGGTCCCGTCCGGCGATCGGTAGATGCAAAGAGGGCACAATGCGCGGCTCAAGCGCTTGCTAGAGGGAGAGACGTCACTTACCTTCACGAATGTTTTCGCAACGCCATCCTCGGCTGACCAGACATGCTTGGTGGTTTCCACGAACTTGGCGAAAGCATAGAGTACCGCCTCCTTGCCGTCCCAGGTCTTTCCGCTGAGCGCCTTCTCTAGAACAGGCCATATCAATTGGCTGGTTGTAGCGTCGAATCCACTACTCATTGAGGCAAGAGCAGTTGTGGCATCTGCCACCGATCGCGCTGCTGTATGCTTGATCACCCATTGTGGCGAGTCCATGTGCTCCTGCGCCATTGACAGGATCTCCTTCAGGTAGAGTGCGATGGCACGACTACCCCCGACATTATCCTCCCATGTGTTGCGGAATATCTCCTTGACCTGATCATGAGAATCATGCTTGCCGAAGAAGATGAAAGGAAGGAAGTCGGCTGCCAGGGAGTTGAATCTGTCGTTAGCATGCTTCGAGATTGCTTGCACGATCTCAGCAGCCGCAATGCTTTGGCGTGGGATTGCTTGTTCGCGGTCTCCTTCGCTCTCGAAGTACAGCTTTCTAGCAAATGTGGCTAGACGGAGTATCTGCTTGTCAGATGCGCCGCGAGCGACGTAACCTGATGAAGCAGCGTAAGAACTGGATACTGTTTCGTTGCGATCGATCACCTGTCTCTCAATGAGCCTCAGGAATTGATCGGCATAAGGCTTGAAGAGAACGTTATGGCGTGTACTGAGCGAGACCAGAATACGACTACAGCCAACCTTCGAAGGCAGACCTACTGCGCCCTTCATGGCAGCCTCGAGACGAGGTTGAAGTTGTTCCATCGAAGCGTCATCGAGCAAGTCCAGGCATCGTTCGATAGCTTCCATCAGGGGACTGCTGCGAATGCTTGACAATCGGATGTCGTCAATTTTCTGTTCGGTGAGGTTGTACTTGCTTGCATTGAGATGCAGATAGTTGACAGCTTGTGGTTCGAGGATACTCAGAAGACCCACCAGACGTTCAACTAACTCAGGAATAAAGGGTCGCAGAATCTTGCCGCTGGCCTTTTTGATAATCTCGAGTAAAGTATGCAAAGAGAAGCTCTGGACTTCTTCCGCGCTAGACTCGATGCCAGAGGTGGACATGAGGAAAGGTAACACGTTTTTGAGCAATACTGCAGCATTCTTTGAGGCCATGGTATCTGCCTCAAGCGACCTTGTGAGGATGCCCGTCAATACGCGAGCCAGCGAAGCTGCTGCAGCTCTGACAGATTCTTTGATGTCATCGAGCACCTTGAAGCAAACACTCCAGATCTTCTCGAGATATTTCTCGTATCTGTCCAGAGGTCGGCCTTGTACAAGATCGCCGATTGCAGCGCATGAAGCCTGACGCACTCGCCATTCTTTGCCGAGAATGTTCAGTAGCAGATCATCCATTATGGCATCGAAGTGGGAGTCGATCGTTGCTGTAGAGTCTTTTACCAATGCGTTCCAGATATCGGTCATAGACCTCTGGACGTTGGGATTGGGATCGAATCGGTATCGATAGAGCTTGGGGTATAACTTCGGGTTACTGGCAAGGTATCCGTCAACACTAGAATCCGACAAGACATTGCTGAGGCCAAATCTGCCAAATGCAGCTCTGCTCGACCAGATGGCATTGCTGGATGCAAGAGACATGAAGCGGTAGACCAGACTGGAGTCGCCGACCTCTGCGGCGAGACTCATAATATCTTTGTACGTGGTCACAGATCCGTCACCAGTGGGAAGTGCTCCAGGCTCGAAAAGTTGCGTCTCGGCAGTGACACTTCCAGCTAGCTGGGCTTTGTTGTCAGAAGAGAATGATCCAATAAGGTCTCTGACCAGGTCATCCTTCAAGTTTCTGTCACCCTTCTCGTAGACAAGACCAAGCCCGCGAGAAGCTGTCTCCTGAACCAATTCGTCACGATCAGAAAGACACTTCTTGAAAGCGACCTGGCAAGCAGCTAGCTGACTCTGTACTTCTTCCAGGTGACCACAGAATTGCACAAAACAGAGCAGCCAGATAACTGATGCCTTTTTGAGTGAGGGCTTAGTCTGTTTGCAGTCTTCAAGTGTTCTGTGAAGCAGTTTGCGCAGTGCGTCGGTCCGTTCGGGTCCAGTCGGCATCGAAGACTCTACATCAATTCGATGGATGAGAGCCTTTGATCTCCACCCGACTGCAGCGTAACTCAGAGCTTCGCCTACGGAGAAGTGTGTCTCGGCCTGCCGAATGTCGTGAAGTTGATGCAAACGCTCGGAGGTATGCTCAAGAAGCGATTTCTCGTCAGAAGTTGTTTCGGTTGTTGACTCTTCAAGAATAGTGGCCATCTGTCCGACAGCCAGAGCTGCACTCTCACTACCTGATTTAGCGATATCCGCAGTCTTGTCAATTATGGCTTTGAAGCCGCCTAGCTTCTCAAAGACAGCTGGCTTGACTGCCTGGAACAGACACAAATCGCCGAGTGCGTTATAGCTGGATTCTTGCAAGATTTTGTCTGTGGATTTGAGCAGGATCTCAGCGGCATTAGAGACATACTCTCCGAATGGAGCTGAAGACTGAAAGTCATTGCCATCTCGTAAAGCATATCTGCTGTAGAAGAAGCCCAAGGCTGAAACAGCACCATGGACCTGGTTAGCTGCAGCACCCACGGCCTCTTGCCAAGATGAAGTCTTGGTCAAGAGCTGTTGAATAGCCTCTAACACTTCTCCTGGACGCTCACTTTGGTTCTTAGGATGGGAAGCGAGTAGACCAAAGGCATGGGCAGCAGATTGTCTGGTGGTAAGCTTGTTCGAGAAGATTGAAGGGAGAAGCCCCGCAAACTGGGGAGCTACTGTTTCCACCAAAGAGTCGGGACTGAGAGCACACAAGTCTAAGAACAACTTGTCTGCATCATCAACCTTGATCTTGCTACCCTCGGTGACCAACACGCTCACGGAGAATGCCTGCAACAGCAGTTGAAGACGTGTGGCAGCGTCGTGTCCCTCAGTAGCGACCTGAGCAATACGTGCCTTGACAGTATGACGAATCTGCTCGTCATTCTCAATAGCAGTGTCGAACTTGTACTCCCAGTCAGCATCCAGCTTGACCTGTGTGGTACTGGTGGACAGAGCGTCATGCATGAAAACACGTCGACAGTATTTGATGGTATCTATGAAAGCGGCAGAGTGTCTTTGGAGAAGCTGCTGAACTGCTCTCAACGGGTCGCGGTTGTTAGAGGAGCCCGAGATGTCTGTCGCCAACTCGTAGAATACGTAGTTCATCAAATCTTGGAAGGGAGGAAACTTGACACTCTCGTCTGTTTGTGATGTGCCAACAGAACCATTAAGCATTCGGTACCAGTATGGACTGAGTCCACGTCTGCCCTCCTCGGTGACTTCTTGGCGGTCGACGGACTCGGCAGCAATTGCTAGTAAGTTGACCCAACGAGCCTTTACAGATGCATAAGGAAGGCAGCGATTTGCGTATCGCACAGCAACATAGCGAGTGCTGCGACGATCGGGTGTTCCGGACCTGTACATCTGATCGATCAGAAGATTCTCGAGACTAGTCGCGGTCTCCAAATCTCCGTGTTTTGCGAACGCCCCGAGCATACTGGAGAGTGACTCCTCGATGCTGACAGTGACCGAGCTTGAAGCTGTGTCCAGAGCCAGAGATTCAAAAAGCCAACGTAAGATGTCCAGATTTGGTTCAACGACCAGGTCTTTCGGGCCAGCTTTGGCCAGCAGTCCGATTACCTCGTAAGCATAGCCACGGGAGACAAGATCTTCGTTCTGACTAGCTCTTGGCCAACTCTGGCCTTCAATGTATTCACGTAGTCTTCCAAGAACCCGTGGAGCAATGGCGTAAAGACTCTCTTCGCTACCCAATCGAGAAACGAAGTTGATATAGACAAAGATGGCAGCGCGAAGTTTTGTCGCTTCTCTTCCAAGTGAAGAAGGACTGTCGCTATCTGAGCTTGCGATGCCATCGTTGACGAGTCTGACGATTTGTTCGGTGAAGGTTGTGCTGATTGTTGATTTGGCAAACAGTCCAAGGATCTTCAGTTGTAGAGGCACTCGAACCCTTTTCAACGAGTCAATACCTTCGTCCCCGAAATACAGGGTGTACAGGGACTTGACAAAGTCTGAGTCTTCAAGCGGGATACTAGGTAGTGTTCTCTTCAGCATGTCTTCGCCGATCCCCGATGTCGACTCGGTCGAGGCAAACAAGGCGGGAAGAACGCGCTCTGCATCTGTGAACATGCCACTTGCAAGAACTTTGGCAACACTGGTTTTGATCTCGAGCAGATTAAGACCCATTGGAGAAGCGGGGTTCCAAACGTCTGCCTTGTTTTGTAGTGTCAAGAAAGAATACTCGCTTGGTCTGAGACCTGGGCAAGTTATTGAAGCTGTGTTGCCACCTTTGGCCACTGAGAACAGAATCAACTTCCCGAACCAGAACGCCAAAAACGAGGTATCTTCAGCACTGAGCTGAAGAGTGGAACGCAACTCCTCGTCTTCCTTTGTACCTCTTGGAGGAAGCTTGAAGTACTTCAGCAATTGGAGCAGCAAATTGAACATTTGAGAGCCATGAGCTGGTGATGTCTTGCCAGCAGAAGCGACACTTTGCAGGACAACAGGAAAGAGGGCGGTGCTCTCAACAAATGACATGCGGCGAATGCCAGTCTGTATGTACAAGAGATCAAAATGGCGAATTAAAGGAATGTTGGGATTCGATTTGAACTGTTCAACGAGTGCAGCGACTGGTAGCGCGACAGATCTGTCCTTTTTAGCATAAGTACATCGAGTGATCCGAAGAGAGACATACTCTGGCTTTATCCTAGTGTTGATATGTTGGCAAATGCTGATGACCTGGAGAACAATTATCAGAAAACAGATCAAATAAACACAAGCCCTGACATGCTACATCGACCAGATAGTAATCTGTGTGGACTTCTGAATGGAGATGTCGTGAACGTACCTTGTTGCGAACGCTCATATGTTCAGAGGCGAGTTTGAGGAGCAGAGGTGCGAGATATGTGTTCAGAGTGGTTTGGAGTTTCTGATCGCCATCTGCAAGAGCTATGCGCATCTCTACCTTGCCAACAAGTGACAGCTCCTTTGCCTCCGGCGATAGTTGAGCAGCCATACTGTTGGTATTGTGGTTGCAAGAAGGTTTGAGGGGAGAAAGTGAGGTGGAGGGTATTAGTCGTTCACCTGGTCAGCATGACAGATTGGAAAGATCCAGAAGAACAGGCTGAAGACAAACAACAATCTACAAATGTGTTGCCACAAGTGTACGCATCTCACGACTGCCTGGATGTGGTCGGACTTCCAAATGATTGATAACCAAAGAGGCAAGCGTGTCTTGGCGGGAAACGGCGACCCTGACTCTTCGCAGCCGCTTCCCGCATGACGCTAAACAATTATTCTCACAGATAATTATTCTCCGACATCGCATTGGCGCATTTCTACAAGCTTGGAGCTGTTCCAGTCAGTCTTTCTCGCACATCACACACAGCAACCATGTCGAACACCAAGGCCAAATTGACCGTCCTGATCTCTGGGTCGGGAAGTAACCTCCAAGCACTGATAGACGCGTGCGGAAAGGCAGCTCTTCCCAATGCAGAGATCATCCGTGTCGTATCCAACAAGAAAGCCGCTTACGGATTAGAAAGAGCACAAAAGGCACAGATCCCTACCGCATACCACAACCTGCTCGAGTACAAGAAGCGCTTCCCGGATACGACCGAGTCCAAGAAGTTCGAGCAAGCCAGAAGCGAATACGACCGTGATTTGGCTTCGCTGGTCCTGGCCGACAAGCCCGACATAGTCGTGTGCGCAGGCTGGATGCACATCCTCGCGCCCACTTTCCTGGAGCCTTTGAAAGATGCCGGCGTGCCTGTCATCAATCTCCACCCAGCACTCCCTGGGCAGTTCAACGGAGCTCATGCCATCGATGACGCATACAAGGCATTCCAAGAAGGAAAGATCGAAAAGACCGGCATCATGATCCACTATGTCATCTTGGAAGTTGATATGGGAGAGCCGATTGTTACCAGAGATATCCCTATGCGCAAGGGTGAATCACAGGACGATCTTGAGCAGAGGATCCACGAGAACGAGTGGGAGTTGATTGTGCAAGGCACGAAAAAGGCCATCGACACGCTCTGGAAATCGAGACAATCATCATGAGGACTTGAATTTGGCACACAAACAGGGAGAGGGGAAACATGAACGAGAAACGATTTTTGGTTGGGAGGTATAATCCCAGCATCAATATCTATATACACGCTTCAACGCTATCAAGACGACCATTACGAGAAACTCCAAGACACGATCAATCCTCGTCTATTTTGTTGGGTGAGAAGTCACCAAGGAGGATATCGTCCGGTGCAGGGCCACGGGTGTTGCGTACTAGACGGATGTCAGCCATCGGTACTTGATACAAGCAACAAAAACAACACTTACCCCATTCGGTCTCGACGCGGAAGAAAATCCAGATCCAGCGTCGAAGCACCTCAAGCAATTCCATCACGAAAATGCCGCCCTCCAAATCATTGAAATGGTCCAAGTGCGGAGAGAGCTTGAAGCTCCACGTGCATCGCAGCATCAGATCTATGCAGATAGCACCATAGTACATCTCTTTGGCATGGAAGTAACGATTGCGACGGAGAGCCCATGGATGCTCCGGGTCATTTCTCTCTCTGGTTGATGAGAACAGAGACAAGTCCCAATCTTTCGTGACATCCCAGTAGAATGAGTAGAAGGAGTTGACGAAAACGAAGAACAACCTGTGGGCGAGTTAGTGGAAATTCTAGCAATCATGTCAGAAGTCGGGAGTTCGCACCATAGACGAAACAATCCAGTCTCGGACATGCCAATCTTGGCTGGATCATATCCTCGCATCAGAGCACTCAGGATGATGACAGGGAAAGCACTGGAGTACTTGAGAGCGTTGGCCAGGTGTTGACCACCCCATCCGTGGGCACCAATACCTCCAGCCTTTTTGTTGGCTTTGCGGACTCGGAAATACTCGATCAAACATTGTCTCAAACGTATCATGCTGGGAATGGCAATGATACAAGGCACCAGATATTGACCTCCAGCCTGTCGATCTGGCTTTTCGGTCGAACTTCTGCCTGACGAAAAGAACATGTAGAGGGCGATGAATAGATCTCCCATGACTTTTGCATAGCTCGTCAAGACATCTGCCATCAGAACATCTCCAAATTTTCCATCGTGTGCTTCGGCTAGACCGCCTATACTGATGCGCTTGAGTGTAGCAAGAGTACGGTATCTTCCACTGCGAGAGGCGCGCTGGATGGGGAGAACGAATGCGAGTACGAGTATGAGCAAATATAAATTGGGGAGTATTTCCCAGCTTGCGACAGAGGCAGGGTTGCCATGTGTGATGATCCAGAAGAGGAATAGCGAGAAAGCGAGGGGAATGGTAAAGATAGTTGCAAGGCGGTATGTCGAGAAGTGATGCGGAGGTTCGGTGGGTGAATTACGAGCGGGATATCGAATAAGGGATGGCACGTCCTATGCGACACGAATGAGCGACTGGAAAGTTTCTTGATATACGTGAGGTACCAGAGGGGATCGCATACAATCTTGATCAAGTGCAGATAATGTAGATTCAGTCCCCATGCCCATACACCTGCACCTTCAGTCAACATCTGCTACGGAAGACTGCTACGTGGAACTTTGCGTACCCAAGACGATGATCAAAGCAACACGGTATGGAAGCGGGAGCACCAGACTGAAGCCATCTAGCTGCGACTCGACTGCCGGATCACCATCCATGACGGCTGACCCTGTGTTGAATGTGGACAGGAGATGGACATCCAAGGAGTCGCGTGCTGTCGCAACAACAATTTGGACGTCCCAAAATACATTCAACGTTGGTCCGCGCAAGCTTTTGTTGCCAACACCCCTGTGGTCGAGATTGAGAACCGGGGTAGAGCTTCGTGCATAAACGATTCATAAAGCAACCCCGCCGATCTGGTCAGGGACACATCGAAATGTCGTCATACTCATCGTTCTTTCACCAGCCATCGAACTGGTGATGTTACGTTTACGGCCAAACCTATTTGACAAACCCTCCTGCTCCTCTTGTCCCTTCCTTCTGACATCAATTCTTCTTTTTCGAAACTTCCACATCGTCAACCTGAACTTTTGAACCCTTTCAATTGACATTTCACCCCACAAACAAGCTCTCGACCTCACCTAATCACAACCGCATATCCACATAATACAACATGTCTTTCTGGAGCCGCCCTCGTAACCTCCTCATCCTTGGTGGTGTCCTCGTTGGTGCTGCCTTCGTCCCTACTCCTGGATCAAAGACCTCGTATGCGCTCTTCTCTTGTCTCTTCCCATCTCTCTAGGAATCACTCCCTGTGCTCTGTGGAGCGATCACATACCTTGCGCAGTTGTCACTGCGTTGCATCTCTCATCAAATACATCGTTCCAATCATATCGGCATCAATCAAGCACCCACTAACTCAATACTCAATTAGCAACCCCTTCGAGACCCAAGGCACAAAGAACATCGGAGCCCGCTGGTCAGCAGGTGGTGGCTCAGATGTCCACACCCCTGGCGCCGCAACCCCTCGCGGAAACGCAGAGAACACAACAGAGAACCAGGTAGACCCCAAAGGTTTATATTCCCCACAAGATTTCCTGTCAGACTGACAATTGGCTTACAAAAGGACAACGCCTCAGGCATTCGCAGCGAACACTTCCAGGAGCACCAGATCTCCCAACGTCCCGGCGAGCCCGGTCCTTTCGACAAGGCCTGGAACAAGGCTCACTACGGCACCGAGAAGGGCAAATAGATTATTCGTCACATCTCTTTCCCCGCCCTTGAGTGTATGAACCGAAGGATCCCCCGGCATGATGATGGTTTTTGCAACGAAAAACAGCAAAGATGGAATGTTTAGCATTTTTGTATCTCCCTGATTGAATAGGGATGGCCACAGCGCAAGGAACAAGAAAATCCACGAAATACCCGTTGGTTGTCAGCACGCAGACGTCTGCATCTGTTGTATCAATTATATCTCGACTCGATGAAATTCAAAGCATGAGCGTTTCTGTTATCATAACCATACACATCCAAATCTCGGCCATTTGTCCATTGGGGACGATGGCATTTCTGTCACACAAACCAGACTCGTTGACTTGAACCATGCTTCCTCCCTCGACCATGCAATTGTTCAACGTCTGTGGACATCTGCGGCCCGATACCTATCGGCTCACTAGCTAAGGATCGAACCGCAGAAAGTCCAGCGACGGACGATCATGAACCAAACGCCAATCCACCCTTTCGAGACCTACTATGCAAATCAAACTTTAATTCATCGGTGTTACTTTCAGTATCAGACAACCACTTCACCCGTCGATCAAACCGGACACAAGTGCACAGCTCGGGAAACAATGATAAGCACTGCAATACCCACTCACCAAGCCTTTGTGATGTCCATGGCATTGAACACCTCCAGGGTCTAGAATGGCATACAACTGTTGGGCACGTCTCGATGTGTTGATGTCGATTTGGTCACCCATGTCACCCTGCTCTAAGCATCAAACATCGAACACAACCCGCTATACCGCAAGTAATTATGTTAGCAAGCATGAATATCGGATGATTGTATCATCATAATGATATGTGAATACATTGTAGCCTGATAGATGTATATCCAAGTCTCGTGGTCGCGAATTATCATTTACTCGTCACGAAGCTCGATGATGCGCGGAGGAAAGCACATTCGTCTTCTGCTTCTGTGAATCATTCTCTAGGTGACCATGTTGTTAGATCGGCATGAATAATTAAGGTCTCGCAAGGGAGGCATTCAATTCATTTGGCTTGTTGGATAAAAAGCAATGCGATATCAAGATCCGAGTATGGTGGTCTGGGATGACATTGAGATTACGCATCATTGAGAGGCGAGAATATGATGTCCAACAGACCAAATGTACATGTGAGACGTTCACGAATACCAAAGGGGAAGTCAAGGTTAAGCGATAGAAGCAGCAAATTCATATACGTTATTAATACTCGCATCGAACACAGGTACTCGAAACTCAAAAGCAAAAGACAATAACAAAATCAATAAACACTTTTTGAGCAATCTTCCTTCCTTCCTTTCTTAATTCTCATTCCTAGTATCCAAGCAAAGCAGAAGCGCCGGGCTCGCTGGAGATGTAAACAGTGTGGTGAGTGTCGCTGAACCCATTGAACTTGGTAGCACTGCACTTGGTGTATGCGCCCATATCCTCAAAGTACAGCCAATCGCCCACATCAAGAGTTTGAGCACAAGTCCAGGACTCAGAGATGCAATCAATGCCATCGCAAGTAGGGCCCCAGATGGAGTATTCCAAAGGCAGCTTGGTGGCAGCGTCATAAGCGGCAACTGCATCAGAGTGGTTGTTGTAGGTAGCCAGGGTATCGTTCTGGGCCTTGAGGACGCGCGGGATGGGGTGTTGGTGGTCGAACATGATGGAGCTGAAGTTGCCGTACACGCCGTCGTTGAGGTAGAGCATGTAGCTGTTTACTCCAAGAGCCTTGTCTTCGACCGAGCGGCGGGCAATAACGTTGCAGGCGATGGTGAAGGCGGAGGAAACGTAGTAGCGACCGGGCTCGCCGATGACGCGCACGCTGGGAGGGAAGTATTCGTCCAGGGCGACTGAGAGAACAGCGGCCATGTCGTCGAAAGTCTCGCTGACGAAACCGCCGCCCACGTCCAGGGTCTTGAGGTCGTAACCAAGGGCATTGGCCTGATCGAAGACGAAGCGAGCATCGCGGACGGCCTTCAGGAAGGCTGCTGGGTCGGAAGCGCCTGAGCCGACGTGGAAAGCGACACCAACGACGTTGAGATCGAGCTTTCTGGCGAGAGCAAGAAGATCACCCGTGTCGTCGAGCGAGGCGCCAAACTTGAGACTCAGACGGCAAAGACTGGCCGAGTCATCGGTAAGGATGCGGAGGTATAGTTCGGCGTCGGGGAAGAGTTCCTTGATCTTGTAAAGCTCGTCGGAGTTGTCAAAAGTCATCTGGCGCACGCCTTGCTTGGAAGCGTAGCGGACGTAAGACTTGGTCTTGCAGGGCTGGGCGTAGATGATGCGAGAGGGGTCGACACCGAGGCGGAGGACCATATCAATCTCAGCCTTGGAGGCGCAATCAAAACCGGTGCCCATTGCAGCCAGCAGGCGCAGGACCTGAGGGTCGGGATTGCATTTGACGGCGTAGTGGGGCTTGACGCGGTTGAGGTGCTTCTTCCAGCGCAGGTGCTGGCGGTAGATGTCGCCCATGTCGGCGACGAAGAAAGCGTCCTCTTCGCCGGGCTCGCAAGTATCTTCGTCGATGCCCTGCACACGCTGCTGCAGAGCACGGCCGATCATGGCCTTGGATAGAGCCTTTCCATTGTGGCTTTCTTCGAGACGGGGGGTGTAGTTTGCTTTCAAGGACGATAGAGATGCATAGTCCTCAGGGGTCGTTGCAATAGCCGAAGGTGCCATAACCATACACTGGTTGGGTGCCAAAGACTCGCGGTCGAGTATGTTACAAGTAGTAGTTTGTGGTGCAGTCAGATCCAAAACGTCTTATGGCGGCTTGAATGGCGCGAAACCTAGACTGGATTGTCGGCTAGGCCCCCACGAGTCTTCCTCCTGGAGAGGAAGAACCCCAGAGATAGTCCTATGCGGCAGCTGGGATTCTGGCGAATCTAAGAGGGGCGTCTGGTGCAGACTGAAAAGCAGACGTTCAAGTTCGCTTAGTGGAGCCACAAGAAGAGATGACGAAAATCCCTCACGAGCCTCCTAATTCATTCGACGACGCTGTTGGGCGTGGTAGGATGAATAGAACGCGTGAGCTGCGTGTGACGGTTCGAGAAGTCGAGGGGCGATGTGGTGGGAAGGAAGAGGGAGGGAGTGTGAGAGAAGAAAAGGCTCAGGTCCGTGTGTGCGTAGACTGAGGCTTGGGTGTTGGCTCTCCCACCTCAAAAAGCGCTCAACGCCCCCAGGAAAAGTACCGTGCACATCGTCATGCTGCCGACTTTCTGACCGGGTCATCGACGACCGACTGCTTATTCGCTTCGAGACCTTCGACGACCATGCGCTTTCTCCGCTGCAGAACACATCGATCATCATCCCTCGAGCCGTCTCTGCCTTTTCCCTCTGCTCCTTTCCTCAGCTCTGCAGCGGCATTTTCATCTGCCTTTTTCTCTCTTTCCTCTCCACTGTTTACTTTCGATCAGCTTCTCCAGAAGTCGTTGCAAGGAAGCTAGCCGTGCTCAGCCGGCATGTCACTTTTTTGTCTTCGATGTGCCCCTCTATTCTCGATGCCCCTCGATCATCGGGATTTGGATGCTGCTGAATCCATCTTCGCGACGCCCAAAAACCCACTCTATTTTCCTGAGTATCTTCACATGCATTTTCTCCAATCAATTCTCTTGGTACTTTGAAAAGACGGTGAAAAATATTACTTGATAAAACTCAACACTGTCTGTCTCCGGTCCACTTTGTCTACCGCTGTCTAATGAACACTTCTTTGGTGGCTTAAAAATATAGGACTTGTTGTGTGCCATTTATTGGAAACATAATCTAAGAAGAAAGATCATTAATTTCTAGATATCTCCACCATTGTCTATACACCGAGACTTTTGACCAACAGCCATAAAGCAACAGGAACAACAACATTGTCGTTCGCTCCTGTGAGGACCGCTTCCATAAATGAAGCTCCACAGCCACAGATAAACATCTTGGTCACCTCTAAGCCCCAGAATCCAACGTCCAGAGGCAAGATGGAATCGTGAAAAGACACTTCAGGCCAACCTCCAAATCTGACCCATGCTTTGGCGAAGAGCAGGCCAATGGTCACGGCGACGGCAAACGCACCACTGCCCTCGAGACTCTTACCGCCGATCCAAGGCCATTTGCAGCGACCGTAGCGTCTGCCTATTAGACTGGCTGCCGCATCGCCCATGCCCACGCAAATGACTCCTGCCACCATTGCGACTTCTCTAGTCTCGTTTTCTGTTTCCCAGCCGGGCCAGCGGCCAGTTTTCGTTCTGCCAATGCCGGCGAGCGAAAGCCATAGCGGAATAGCGCAGCCGATGAGGAGGAAGACATGACTGACAACCATGGGACCACGCAAGTCACGTCCGTCGACATAAGGCGCTACAAATCTTCCGATGGCAATACCCAGCGGAGGAACTTGGCCTGCTCTGATAATTTCAAGGATCAGGAAAATTGCGAGAACAATTCCCAGAGCTAATGAGCAGAAGCAGGGATCCACAAAGATGGAGGGTAAAAGCATGGTAACCATGACTGCGTGGAATACCTTGCGTCTAGTGTCCACTTCGATAAAGGGCGTCAAGCGCAAGACTGTGACCAAGCCGACGCAAAGCACAGCCGCCCAATATGCAACAATGAGCAGTCGTGTGTTGGCGGCACCCACCGCAGCTCTTATGCCGGGAACTGAGGAGCCCTGGAGTGAGAGATTTTGCAAAATCTCATCCTTGTAGGCAATACGGCCAACCGTAGAAGATAAAGCATCGAAGAGTATCGGAATATCCGAGAATAGGTATTCAAAAGCCCAGATGATGGGTTCTGCAGAGTTGAGCGCAGCATCAGAGATGGTCCTTCGAACAGGTACCAAGATGACGAAGGCGATAGCTGTGAAGATGTAGATCGCATACGCCCACTTATACATAAATGCACCTTCAGGGGTCAGATTCAGATGCCAATCCCGAAGCCGACGATGTCTCTTTTGGGCGGCTGCGCCGGTGGTGTTACTGAGAAGTGATGACGGAACGTCCATACTAGCGATAGTATGCCTTCTCTTCCTAGAGAAGTCGTTCGCATCCACAACAGAATCTCGGTGAGAATCTGGATTTGCTTCGACAGCAGACTTTGGCTCGTATATGTCGTGGTGCTGGATGCTGGTATTGAGACCAAGTTTAGGCTTCTTTTGATCTTGAGATTGGACCTTTTGAATCAAAACATCCTCGTCGCTGTCACTGTCATCGTTCTGATAGCGTTTGAAAGGGTATATCCACTTGGTCACTACCGCAAGCGGACCTCTCTTGTAAGCGTGAGACGAATGGCCAGACTTCGATCCAAAACGCCGGAATCTCCAGCGAGGCACGCGTGCAAGAGCTACATTCCAACGTGCGACGTGAGTACACAGAACGAGGAGCCACACGCCTCCTATCCATAGTAGTGCGCGTAGAATAGCAGACTGAGGAGAATTGGCGAATAGCAGAAGGTTGATCAAACCTGCAGACAAAAGGTGCTTCTCAGCAGCCAGAAGACTAGTTGTGGTCAGGTAATGTAGTGGCGGTAGAAGAGCCTGATGTAAAGGATATAACAAAGTCAAAAGCTCCGGCTGCAAGAAGGGAGGTTGGCTAGCCTTGAGCTTGTATGGCGAGGGAGGAAATGCTTGCGAGGGCAGTCCGGTGTTCTCAGAGAAGATTAGTGGAGTGATGGAGACAATCCAGTGTAGTGTGTTGATGTCCTTGAGGCGAGAAAGAGGAGGGAAGAGACGTGGTGGAAGAGATGCCAGACCCAAGATCAGATTCGGTAGTAGCAGAGCGGGGTATTGCGGTAGCAGAGAAAGGGCGATTAGGACGGGGACAAAGGTAGGATACAGGATCGAAGCAGGGTCGAAGGAGGCGGGAACGCGAAAGCGGCGCCATCTGGGACGGCTGATATCGTCGGAAGGAGAGAATATCACGATCCTCAGGGGGTATACGGAAATCAGGAGAACGACAATGGCCAATTGGGAGAAAAGTTCTACTGCAAAGCATCAGGGCCTGGATCATACACATATGACTGTTGAACGTACCTCGATGCCAATTCCAGAGAGCAGATGTCACAGCAGGAGCGAGGATTATGATCAGTCCGATAGCTGCGAGCAAGGCGCCCTCGGATATGCGACGAATGTGCTCAGCCCTCCTTCTCTTTTCGAACAGCCGTCGCGCAACCAGCAACTCATCCTCTTCGGCCTGTTGTGCTGCTGTTTGGGACAGCTTGTGATCAAAGTACCCTTCAGACAAGCGGCGGCTTTGACTGTCCAGCTGCGAGGGCGTAAGCAGGGGGGTCGGCGAGCCCTCTGTCCCATCGTCTCCAAGCTGTCGAAGTCCTTTCGCAGGCCGTATCGAAGGTGGAGGCAGGGCTTTCAGGTATTGCGTCGGTCGCTCATCATCGGCCTCTGTGCCGCTCTCGCTCGAGAGAGTCGTTGGTGTCTGGCGTGCATCGTAACCACTACTTTCTTCCGACTTTACGCGGCGGCCGCGTCTGGCATAGGGGTGTGGTGAGCGCTCTCGATCATCGCCGGCGGTGGGCATTCTGTTGTGCTTGTCGGATCATCTTACGACCAACACCTGTCCACTGCTTAGGATTACTCAAGAATGTCTACCTCACCGTTTGGCATCGAAGGACACGAATAGCTTGTCCCGGACGTGACGTATGCTTCACACTTGGCATCTCCGTTCCCGAATCCTTTTCATGTGAATATTCATTATCGACCATCATCACAACGGCCAATCGATAGATGCTTTAGAAGTGGAAAGATAGTCATTGTAGTATCCCTAATATCACATGTCTACCGTGCATTTATTTTACATATTCGTCAAGTCCCGGATTGCTCACAGGTACTTCTTGGCCTTGAGCCATGCCTCTACATCGTCGGCGTCTCTCTTCAACCATCCCTCCTTGGCTCTAATAGCATCGAAGCTCTGTGCCAAACTTTGGTCGAAGCCCTTGGTGCTGCGCTCCTTGAAGAAAGCATCGATCTCCTGGATCTGCTTCTCGCTTGTGAAGCTGCTTGTGCACAGGCTGACGACACTGCCGAGCATGCTGAGACCGGGAGGAAGCTTCTTGTAGATAGTGTCCCAGTTCACCTTGACCCAGTCCCACAAGGCCAGAATACCTTCCTTGTGCGAACGCAGTCCACCGAGAGGGAGGTAGATGTCTTGATCCTTGACCTCCTTGCTCAATGCCATGGCGAGAGTACGCTTGATGAGCTCGGGCTGTCTGGCACGTCCGATGGAGCGCAGCGCTGTGTTACGTTCATCGGCGACCTTGGCAGTTCTGTACTCGTTCAAGATGGCATCATACTCGGCCTCGCCTCCATTTTGAAGGGCAACAGCGTACACACCGGCACGCAAGTTAGGGTGGATTGCAGATCTGTCTCCGTTCTTGAACTTCTCGAACATCTCGAGTGCAGCCGCCTTGGTCGTCTCATCGCCAGCGAGCGCTGCGCTGCTGAACAAGAGTGACTTGAACTGCTGCTCAATGTGACCGTCGCTCTCCTTGAAATCCCAGCCAAGCTCGTGCGACTTCTTGCTAACCAAGTCACGCTGGAAGGCCTTGAGTGCGTCCTTGACCTTGTCGTCCTGGAAGACCCAAGCTGCACGTACCGAGGCGATACGAGCAGTAAGCTCGTCCCAAACAACGAATTCGGGCTCAGTGTCGAAGCCCTGGAGCAGAGAAAGGACACCGGATGTCTTCTGGTAGCCAGATGCGGCAAGAGCACCAGCATCGGCAATCATACCAGCTCTGTCCTCAACAGTGAGAAGACCCTTCTTGGCAGCCTCTCCGAGCTTCTGAAGACGCTCAGGCGAGTATGAAGTTCTGTAGATACCAGAGTGGTCGGCGTTGATCTTATAAAAGTCAAGATCCTTGACCTTGAAGCTTCTCTCACGGCCGTCAAGTGTGAGTTCCTCATCGACACCGTCCTTTGAGCGGAGGCCAAGGAACACAGGGTAGAGGACCTGATCCTCCTCGGGCTTAACATCTGCGGTACGCAGGAATCTGTTTTGCTTGACGTGGACCGAGTTGTTCTCAGCATCTTCAGTCACGCTGACAACAGGGAAACCAACGTTCTTGGTCCAGATGTCCATAATCTTCTCAACATCCTTTCCACTGGCATCAGCCAAAGCAGCCCAGAGGTCGTTTGTCTGGGTGTTTCCAAAGGCGTGCTTTTTAAGGTAGCGTCTGACACCCTCCATGAAAGTCTCCTCACCAAGGTACTTGGAAACCATACGAAGGACACAAGATCCCTTGGAGTATGAGATGGCATCGAAGATCTGGTTGATCTCGTCTGCACGCTTGACAGGGACCTCGATAGGGTGAGAGCTTCTCAAAGAGTCCAAAGCCAGAGCACTTTGAAGGTTGTCGGTGACATAGCCCTGCCACACCTTCCACTCAGGGTAAAACTCGTTGCAAGAGTACCAAGACATCCATGTAGCGAAACCCTCGTTCAACCAAAGACCATCCCAGAAGTCCATTGTAACAAGATTGCCGAACCACTGGTGAGCAAGCTCGTGCTGCACAACCTCGGCAACTCTTTGCTTGGTAGAGGCACCGCTGGTCTTCTCGTCAAACAAGAGGTCAACGACACGGTATGTGACCAGACCCCAGTTCTCCATGGCGCCAGCGCTGAAGTCTGGAATAGCTACCATGTCCATCTTTGGGAGAGGGAACTTGCTGTTGAACTTGGTCTCGTAGAATTCGAGGGTCTTGGCAGCGAGTTCCAGAGAGAATCGACCATGCTCGATATCCTTGTCAGGAGTTGCGAATACACGGACAGGAAGTCTGAAGGCGTCGGTCTCGATCATGTTGAGCTCACCGACAATGAAAGCCAGAAGGTAGGTTGACATCAAGGGACTCTTGTTGAACGTAACAGCCTTCTTTCCATCGTGAACATCCTTCTCGTTGGCGACGTCCATGTTGCTCAAGCAAGTCAACTTCTTGTCGGCGATCAGGGTGATGGTGAACTCGGCCTTGAGGGCAGGCTCATCGAAACAGGGGAAAGCTCTGCGAGCATCGGTAGGTTCCATCTGAGTAGTGGCGATGTACTTGTCGCTACCGTCCTCGCCCTTGTAGCTCGAACGGTAGAAACCAGCCATGTTGGCGTTGAGGGTACCCTTGAAGGTCTGTGTAAGAGTAGCCTTGTGGCCGGCGGGGATGGTGTCGGGGAACGAGACGGTGGTAGTTTGAGTGTTCTCATCGTAGGTGAGCTTAGGCGATGAGGCGATGAGCTTCGAGCCAGAGTGGACCTCGGTGGACTTGATGTCAATGTCGATTGTGTTCAGCGAGATGGAGGTGGTGTCCTCGACAACATCGAGACTGCGTGCAGGTTAGCGATTTGAGTATGCGGCAGAGGCGAGATCTGGGTCGAACGGACTCAATGACGACCTTGCCTTCATATTCGAAGGTCTCGAGGTTGGGCTCCAGGGTCAGGTGGTAGTGGAGAGGCTTGACGTTCTTGGGCAGGACCTCACGACCTTTGGCAATGTCGAGGTTGGCACCCATGGCATCAGCATCGCGGCGACACATCCTTCTGTGTGAGCAGTGTCGAGCTTGAATACGGGATCTGGCGAGTCGAGAGTTTGAGTTTGGGCGGAGAGACGAGGGGCGTTGGTGGAGAGGGGTGGCGGGGGTCGAGTTAGTGGTGGTAGTGAAGAAGTGGGAGCGAGACCCTGAAGCAAGAGCACGTCTAGGAATCACAGATCTGACGGCCTGAGAGCGGACTGTTCGGAGAAGATGAAGGTTCATCAGAAGAAAGGGAAAGAAGGAAAGGGGCAGAGCGAGAAGGAACGTAGACGATAACAGCCTTTGCTCTTTCTAAACTCGACTACTTGTTGCACCTTCTGTTTCGGTCACACGAAGCATCACGGACTTTTGCAAACGCCGACCCTGCATTGTTCCTGCCATCTGCAGCGCTGCAGATCCCAAAAGGTCTCCCCGCGTCTTCGAGACCTGACACTTGGCACATATCATCTGCGGAACAGCAACATGTCCATTGGGATCCTACAATAACAAAAGCCTTTCATCCGACTCAAGACATTGCGACCATGTGGATATTACCTCTGGTCGGATACCTGGGCCTTGCCCTTGGCTTTTCCTTCTTGACACTTGCAATCGCATCTGGACTTTACTACCTCTCGGAACTGGTCGAGGAGCATACCGTCCTGGCCAAAAAGCTATTGACACGCCTGATATACCTGGTCGTCGCCATTCAAGTGTTATTGGCCCTGTTCGACAAGTTTCCGCTCGGTCTCTCCGCTCTTGCAATTGGCAGCCATGGTGTCTATCACCAAAACTTGCGACGCTTTCCTATTGTCAAGCTCACCGACCCCATCTTCTTGCTGTCGTGTGGTACGTGTGCATCATCTCTCCCTTCGCTTGCTCTGGCTAACGCGACCCGCCAACAGCACTTGTCTTGCTAAACCATTGGCTTTGGTTCCGCCACTTCTCCGCCCCACCTTCATCACCTCCAAGACACTACAACTACTACGCTCCCAACGAATCTGTTCCAAGCTTCAGTGAAGTTGCTGCCTTTTTCGGACTTCAGGTCTGGCTTGTGCCTTTCGCCCTATTCGTCTCGTTGTCTGCCGGCGAGAATGTTCTGCCGAGTATGGGCAGTGAATATGCCACTGGCGCTGGCAGCAGTTTCATTTCTGCTGGAAAGGAACCCGACAACGCCGCGACTGCCTACGCCTCTGCACCCGGTGCTCGTAGATCAAGATCCGGAACCAATGCTGGCATGGCCAAAGCCGCTGTGATGGGCGTTCGTGAATGGATTGGCGAAACAGGAGAGCTCATGGGCTTCTGGAGAGGCGAGCGAACAAGGCCTTTCTAAGAAATGCATCAAGCAGGGTTTGAAAAAGTCAAGATTAGTTTCAGGGGTACGAATTCATGAATCAAAATAAGAATTGTTTGAGAGGTATACACGCTATACAACACACCCGCCCTGGCCTCGCGACCACTATTTTGTCCATAGGTAATGCATTTACTGCTTCTCCATGGCGCCAAGAATGGCTCTTGTGAACTCCTGGGTGGTCGAGTTACCGCCCATGTCACGGGTGCGGGTCTTGCTGTGTGGCTGTCAGTTTTGCAGTCGATACAAGTGAAGTGAACATAGACATACCCCTCAGCGATGACATCGTAAACGGCCTTGGAGATTCTGTTGGCGTGGTCGTCAAGACCAATGTGTCTCAGGAGCATGCTTCCAGAAAGGATGAGAGCAGTAGGGTTGGCTTGGTCCTTGCCCTTGATGTCGAGACCAACGTGTCTGCAGCCAGGCTCGAAGACGGCGACGTCACGGCCCATGTTGCATCCGGGAACAATACCGGGACCACCCACGAGACCAGCACCAATGTTGGAGAGAATACCTCCGTACAGGTTGGGCATAACCATAACGTCGAACTGCTGAGGTCTAGAGACGCACTGCATGGAGGCGTTGTCGACAATCATGTCGTTGGTCTCGATGGTAGGGTACTCCTCGCCGACCTTCTTGATGGTGTTGCGGAACAAACCGTCGGCCAGCTTCATGATGTTGGCCTTGTGGATGCAGGTGACCTTCTTGCGGTTGTTGGCGAGGGCGAAAGCAAAGGCGAACTTGGCGATGCGCTCCGACTTTGCGCGGGTGATGATCTTGAGCGACTCAACGACGCCCTCGACCGACTGGTGCTCGAGACCAGAGTACTCTCCCTCGGTGTTCTCACGGATGATGCAGAAGTCGACGTTCTTGTGGCGGGTCTCGTAGCCGGGGATGTTCTTGATCAGGACAATCGAGGCGTAGATGTCGAGCTCCTGACGAAGAGCGACGTTGAAAGACTGGTGACCGGAACGCTCGACGGGGGTGTGGAGGATACCCTTGAGACCGAGCTTGTTGCGCTTGAGCGAGGCGATGGACTCTCTGAACAGCTCCTCGGAGTGCTTGTCGCCAGTCTCGATACCGGTGACATCGACCTGCTCCCACTCGACGGGGACGTTGTCGGCCTTGAAGATCTGCTTGACTGACTCGGAGACTTCGGCACCGATACCATCACCGGGGATCAGGGTGACGGTGTACTTGCCGCCGAACTTGGTGGGTCTGAAGATGTCCTGACCGACAGTGGTGGCCATGGCTGTGGGTATAGTTCAGTAATTGTTTCATCGATGGCCATTGGGGTCCTAGTACTGACAGCGCGAAGCGACCGAGGGGCCGGCAAGGCATCTGGATGCAGGCTTTGCGCCGCGAAGGAGAGTCTGGGGGGCAGGGTCAGAGTCTGTGTGCCCAGGAGACAGATTTGGTGGAAGCGGCGTACCTTGGAGAGCATGGCGACTGGTGCGGAGCGGAGAGGGATAGGGTGTGAGGATAGAGAGCGACCGTGGCAGTGAGGTTGGCAATAATACAGAGCGTCGAAATCACAACTCGAATCCACCAAGGCGGAGGCAGGTCTTGCTTGGCACCCGGTCGGTGCCCGCTCCACACGGGAAAGAGCTTTGCGCTCCCGACTCCTTCCTTGTCCACTACCGATCCTTCTACCGAGAACATCCATGTTTCCATCTACCAACAACCGTGGATTACAATTCTGCGAGCAGTCTTAAGAGACGCCGCAATCGGATGGTGATAACGTGGTAACTCAAGATGATTTATCACGATTGAAAGATTTCGTCGAACCCCTATCAACATACACCTGTTCGAACTCGGCTCTTGACCAGCAATCATGTCAAGACTCCCGAAACCATTGCAGCGTACTCGAGAAGCTTCCTTCGGATTCAAAATGACGATGCTCATCTTACAAGAGACGAAGGCGTTGATGAGACATCTCACTTTCACATCTTATTGAGCACCCAAACTGGTAACTCTGCCTATTGACACCTGGATTCGACACTCTTCCGAAGCCACGTTCTCGCCATGCACTGGTCTCCATTCACTGCCTACAAAGCGATTTGAAATAAGCATGTCAAGCTTTTGATGATTCTTCTCAGCCCTTGATCGATGACAAGCATCTGCTCGGTATGGGATGAATGTTCTTTGGCTCGAGTCCCACACCTTGTTTCCATAATTCGATCTTATCCCGAGGTATTCGTATCGTCTACTTGCTCATATCGATTTGTTAAGATGTTTCCTTTGATGACCTTATTGTCAATCGTATTGCCACGAGGCGCAATAAACCAATGGGGAATTTATCCTGCCATTCGAGAGGCCAAGGTGTTGTATTTTCTTTATTGCATCTTATTGATACACACTTCTGTCTCCCAACACCTTCAATAAGTATATATAACACTTCTCTACCCTTCTCATGTCACCACCACCAACCAACAAGTCACTCATTTCCGACTCTCCCTCCCATCACAAACAACTCAAAAAACAATCATGAAGGTCACCGCTATCGCATTGGCCACCATGGCCGCCGTCGCCACCGCCGCGCCTACCGCAGAGCCCGCTGCTGCTCCCGAACCCGCGTTCTCCTCGTGGGGCAAGAAGTACAAGCCCGGTATGTGGAACGGTTGGGGTGACGCACCTGGCCAGGTCTACCGCCGTGAGGCCGATCCAGCATTCAGCTCCTGGGGCAAGAAGTACAAGCCCGGCATGTGGAACGGCTGGGGCGATGCTCCTGGTCAAGTCTACCGTCGTGAGGCAGAAGCTGATCCTGCTTTCTCTTCGTGGGGTAAGAAGTACCACCCTGGTATCTGGAACGGATGGGGTGATGCTCCCGGACAGGTCTACCGCCGTGAGGCCGAGGCCGACCCTGCTTTCTCATCTTGGGGAAAGAAGTACCACCCTGGTATCTGGAACGGCTGGGGTGACGCTCCTGGTCAAGTCTACCGCCGCGAGGCAGAGGCTGACCCTGCCTTCTCTTCGTGGGGCAAAAAATACCACCCTGGTATCTGGAACGGATGGGGTGATGCTCCCGGACAGGTCTACCGCCGTGAGGCCGAGGCCGACCCTGCTTTCTCCTCCTGGGGTAAGAAGTACCACCCTGGCATCTGGAACGGCTGGGGTGACGCCCCTGGCCAGGTCTACCGCCGCGAGCCCGAGGCCACTACCACCGAGGCCGTCGTTGAGCCCACCGAGACCGAGACTGCTGAAGTCAAGGCCTAAATTCGCCAACGAGAAGTTCACACTCATCAATCCCTGGCTTCCGCATCTTCTGATGACAGCCAACCGTTGACCGTTTGAATATCACTTGCTGCTTAGCACACCACAACAACGCGATTCGGAGCCTCATTTCTTACACTTACAGGCCTCGGATATACTATTGCTACTCTACTCCTTCTATTGCCAGTCAGCTCGAATGTTCTTCGGATCACAGAGGCCTGGCTTTTACTGCACATCATCTTTTCTGCACTTGCAAACATTCTTGTATTCAACCTTTTTGTTTCAGTCACTCATCCGCGCTCTATACCATTCTTCGTTCTTGCGCACTTATGTTGACTTCTTCTTGTGGTACAAATCAGAACTTTAAACCATGTTTCTGGTCGCTTGTGACATTCTTCGGTAAATCCCATTGTGCCATGTTCATCATGTTTCTCTTGACCTTGATCTATAGACTTTATGTCAAGACAAGTCGGCCAAGACTAGTCAGTCGTTGTGTGAATATTCAATAAAGGGTATCTATATGACGAATGCAAGAGTCCACCGTCCCAATGAAACATCAAGTCTCTGTAGCTTCAGCACTCGAGTGCTCCTGCTCCTGCTTCTCTTCTTCGACCTCGACCTCAACCTCGACCTCGGCCTTCTCACCCTCAGCTTTCTCGGCCTCAGCGTCAGTCCCGGGCTCTGGAGTCGCTTCAGGTGTAGGCTCAGACCTCTCATACCACTCCTTATCCACCGCCTTTACCAAAACAACTTTCGCTCTGTCGGCCATGGCGTAATAATCGGGATTATCTTTTGGCGTAAACATGGCGACGTGAGCAGCGATTTCCGAATTCGCCTTTTCGTTGATGCATTTGACCCAGGTTCCTTTAGACTTCAGCTTCTTATCCACAACATTATTGGTAGTCTTTCGCTTTTTAAGCGGTGATTCACCTCGTTGTTCTTTCGCCTCCTTCGGCACTACACAAAAGGTTCTTTCCTCTCCCAAAATCTGCTCCGAATAGTACGTTTTGCCCAGCTTTTGTTGGTCCAGACAGGTGTAGAAATCGGCAAAGGCGATTTTGTGGGAGGAGCTGAGTTGGGCTACGCTTTCCACTCGTTTTGTTAGATCGGCGCCGCGGGCTAGGCAGCCGACGAATTCGAGGTGGCCGCCTGCCCATGCCCAGCCTTTGGAGATGTGGTCGCGGTTTTGCCATACTGCGCCACCTGCTGCCGCTAGAGCTGCTGCACCACCGGCAAACATTGCGTACTTGCCCCATTTGCCCCAAGCACCGGCTTCAGGGGCTGGAAGAGCGCCTGCGGGAACTCTAGTAGGAGGAGCCGGTGTTTTGGAGGAGTTGCCGAGACCGAAAAATTGGGAAGCTTGGTTGTAGGCGCTGTAGGCGGCTGAGGCGTTGTTGTAGTGGGTTTCTGCGCCGTGGGCTACGACGCCGGGGTGAATCCCTAGGTAGGGAGTATCGAAAGCTAGGACAGCCTGGATGTAAGGGAATAAGAACTCTGGAGCCTGAGTTGGGTCGGTGTCCTGAGATGGAATTGGCGGCTTCTCTTGAGGAGGTGCGGATGAGGATCTAGTAGCCTGAGACTCGGGGACTTCCAGACTGACAGTGCTGTTGTTCTTAGATGTAGGGTTTGATGTTGTCTTGTTGCCAACTCCCGAGTCGTCTTGGGTTGACGAGAAAGTTCGGCTTGAAGGTACTGGTTGATCGCGAGCGATACTGAGTAATGTCTCTGCAGCTACGATACCACCCATTGAATGACCAACAAGCACAACTCTGACCGAAGGATCGACAGTAGGGGATGGAGTATTGTTTGCGACCTCCAGATCGATGCATTTGTCGAGTAACCATCCGTGGAACTTGGTCACGCATTCGTATAGATCGCCTTGAGTCTCGAATTTTGGGTATACGATGGACAATACGTTGATCTTTGGCAGGGCATTTTGCACGAGAGTTCTGAAGTGATCGGGAAAGCCTACCATGTTTGTTGAGTTATATGTTCATGACTAGTAGCGGGGGTGATTGTTTACTGTACCATCGAAAGTGTGGTCTCCTCCTTTGAAGCCGTGGATAAAGACCAGTAGCAAACTTTTGGTAGGCATGTTTGCTCTCTACTGTCTATACAGAGATTCAAAAGGTGGATAGAATGGTTGTCACCGAAAGGGGATTGAGAGGAGAGGACGAAATGTTGGTCTGGAGCAGGTCGCACGCGGACTCGAAGACCGGGTGACGGGTGACGGGTGACGGGTGAAAGCGCGTCATCGAGACCGAGATGGATCATGGAATTTCTGGCCCTCCAAATTTCTACCACCATCTCATTCCAATTGCCAACTATACCAGCACATCTCTCACGAAGTACACGATCACACAAACAAGCAATACAACATGTCGCACCCTCAAGAACCCACGCGACAGCCCACAGTGGACGAGACGGAGCGCTACAAGGTCACTCTCCACCGCGCCGCCATTGCAGCTCTCGTCGTCTGCCCAGCCCTCGCTGCCCTACCACCGCGCAAACTAGACTTCTACACAATCTCCCTGATCGGCATGACTGGCTACTCAGCAAACTACCTATACCGCGAATCACAAGGCCAAAGCATTTGGAAAGTTATTGGCGGCAGCAAGGCTGAGGAAATGCGACCCAAGGGCGACACATCACTACCCACCGACAAGGCTCGCGAATTTCAGCGTCAATTGAAGCTGCAAAGAGAGGCAAGAGCTGCTGGCGACAACTCAGGTGTTCAGGCCGCTCAGGAAAACAAGCAAAATATCCTCGAGCAGGTATACTACGGAAACGAGAAGCCCGAGGGCTGGAGAGCACGCAGAGCAGAGGAGGACCAGAAGGCTCTTGCTGAGGGTAAAGGTCTGAGCGATATCATCATGGACCAGATCTGGGACGTCTGGACTTGGGGCAAGCACAAGGAGCAACAAGTCGAGGCTGAAGTCAAGTCTGAGATTGGGAAGAAGTAGACTGTTTTGCCGCAGCTCTGGAGTTTGGACATATTGAAGGACTATCTTGTACGACTAGCATACTACTCAGAGGTCACGAGACTGTATTATATGCGAGATTCATGCGTTCGATCTGCAACCTTTTGGCCTGGGGGAAAATTGAATCAAAAAGAGACGCTACCTTGGGCTTGATGAGAATACAATTGATCAGATACATCTAATTGTTGGTTTGAGAGGACCAAGTTTCATCAGCTAAACTCGGTCTTGAGCCATGTGTTCCCAACCAGCGAGATGTTCTCAACATAGAAGCCCTAAGAACTCTGAATCGTACCTGCTGTTCCCATTAGCGCTAAACATTCTTGCTAATCACGATGAATGGTGACTGCTCAAAATGTTCATCAACTTCCAACGCAACCATCAGATCATGAAACTCTATCATCACAGAAAATGACTGAACACCAACTATTGCAGCCTCCACAGCAGATAAGCCGCTCTATCGGATCGATAGCGGCCGAACGCCATCAGTTGCATCGCACAGCATGTTTCAACTGTCGTTCGTCGAGACAAAAATGTGATCGCAAAAGTCCATGGTAGTATTGATATCTCTAGTAAAACCACGTCTTCTAATCTTCTTACAGTATGCGATGCACTTCGCAGCAACGAATATGCGAATATCCTTCGGTCTCGAACAGAGGCCGAAAACAAGGGAGTGTCAAGTAAGTCAAGTTCGTGTATAAATACTCATCACTTTGACTTACGCAATCAGTAAACCGGATACGGTTGAGAAACTTCTGCAGCGTATCAATGAGAGTCCTGTAGGGGATCAAGTCATTGCAGCCATTTTAGCCTCTTCCCGAGCCTCGCAACCTCCTCAGCTTTCTCCGGACACACCCACCGCACGAATATCAGAAGATGATTCCACAGAGACTGGAGCAGCGTCTGGGACATATACCGCTATTGATTTGAATGGCCAACAAGCCGAATTCAATCAGGCGAATACTGATTCTCGAAGCTCTCTGGTATCACCCTTACATATTCTCGCCGACGCAGTAGAAACCGAGAGGCTTGCATCTCTTCAGATTCGAGATCCAAGCCCGGCGATTATGTCATCTAATGAGCCTTCGTCGAGCACCACTGGTGGTGGATGGCTCTCTTCAGACTCCACAGCACGATTGATCAAATACTTTAGTACGTTAACAGCTTCAGACCACCATCCAATACTAATTTGATGTCTTTTCAGAGCCAAATGTATCTTTCCAGAAAGACTGGCAGGTGCTGGCATCACAGTCCTCGAGCTCTGTTCTGAGGGTCAGCTCCTTGACCTGTGACCCACTTTCTTCTCGCCTTATCGACGATGCAGATGCAGAGAGATACTTTGAGTTGTAAGCTCGGTCACTACCGTTGTTATACTGAAAGTACACGGCTGACAACATTCGCTAGATTCTTCAGGATAAGAAACCCTCTAGTGTGTCTGTTGGATCCTATCCTCCATACACCGGATAATGTTCGACCGATGTCTTTCACTTTGTTCTCTGCTATCTGCGCACTGGGTTGTGCAATATCCGATCAGCCCAGAGACCGATTATTGTATCCTGCTCTCTTCGCATTGGCAGAGAGTAACATTAAATGGTCGATAGCAGCATCAGTAAAATCGGTAGAGACCATTCAGGCTATCTTCACCATGGAGTATTGGTCACCTGCGTACGAGAAGCAAAAAGATGATCCGTATTGGTTACACCTAAGTCATGTAAGAGACCCGAATTTCTACAATATAGCACGCTGACATGAGCCAAAGGCTATTTTGCTAGCCAGAGAGCTGGGACTCAACAGAGCAAAGCCAATAGATGATCTAGTCGAATCGTACACCTCTGCTACGGCGAGCTCAGATTTCAAGGAAAGATTTCGAAGGAACTTTGAGCGGACCTGGCTTGCTGCCTTCTTTGCAGAAAAGAGCTTCGGCATCGTCACTGGACGTGTCATGAACGTTGGTAGAACGGAAGTCTCAGAAACCATCTCTGAGTGGTGGCAGAAACCTTTAGCATGTCCCTTCGATCGTATCATCAGTGGAGTTGTGGAGATGCGTGTTCTTCTTGTGAGTTAGAACGAACCAGCGCTAATTGTTTGTCTAGACCTCGAAGCTAATGTACCCTGTCGCAGATGCAATACCTTGAGGAAAGAGAGAATATGAACAAAACCAGAGACTCGATAGCGAACTGGCAATCGCGAGGTTTCGAAGCTCTCGAGGCTCTTCGTGCAAAACGATGCCTATCTAACAATGCGTCAGATATATCACCGTCTGCAGAGTACTTGCCCATACTCGCCTCCTTTGTGGACCACAGTATCCTGGTGTTCAACGCCAACGCCCTGAGAGATCTTGTCGGTATTAACGCTGTGGAGACTATGGCCAACCCATGTAGGATCTTCCGACAGACGGTAGAAGTTGCCTGCAGGTCTTTGGACCTGGTGCTTTCTGACCCAGTCTTGCTAAGGCACATGTATGGCACCCACAATAACCAGTTCATCATGATATGCCATGCTTGCAGCGAGATTCTGTTTGTGAGTACCCTAACCAGCTCATTTGCGGGAGAGATTATTTAAGCTAATTGATACTCAAGGCTACCACCCGCGGATGCCTACCACCCGATGTCATCGAGACTGCAGCCGCCAAAGTACGTGCTGTGGCCATGCATATGGAATCTATCACACGAGTGCTCCCAGAATCATCTGCAGCATCTCTGTACACAACTCTGTCCAAGATCTTCTCTCAGCAGCTAGAAAAGTACATCCACACGGCTCAAGCCAGTTCTGTGAGCCAGGAACTTATACCAACGGATTGGTGGAATGGACTCGGTGGGGATCTACTCGTTGACATGGGTGACCTCTTCCCAGAACAATTGTTCCCAGAATGGAATAGTGTTGGAGCTGCTTGCGATCCAATGCTATGAGAAATAATTAGACATGCAAGAAATGCATTAGGATACACAAAATCCAACAATCTTTTGTGAAGATTATTGAAAGTTATGAACATAATCAATCGGGGTCTTTTCCGATGCCTCTTTCGGTTATTGTTTCCGAGAGCAGCTCTCACATCCTTCGCAAAGCAACCCCCGCCTTCTCCACCTCTCTACATAGGTACGCAACCCTTGGAAGCTCTTTCCACCACAGATAAGGCAGTAATATGGGTATTGTATTGCGTGCTAGATCCATAGGAACAATTAGAGAAGTCGCTTCCGGGTCAATGGACAAGAGTAGGTAAAGAGCGTCTCATCCGCTGCTTCCTTTCCTCCTCTCCCTTCCTCAATTCATCCCCAAAACAAAATACAGAGGACAACCCCATCTTTCAACCTCAATTGTCGATCATGTCTTTCAAGCTCCACCCCCTCATCGACAATGGATTGAAGAAAGGCTCCGAGTCCTTCTCCGGCGGCACCCTCTCCTGCCACTGCCCTTCCGAAAAGGTCACCGTCTCGCTCTCCTCAAACGTCCTCCACAACCACGCCTGCGGCTGCTCCAAATGCTGGAAACCCTCTTCGGCGATCTTCTCCATCGTCGGCGTAATCCCCACCTCCAACCTCTCCATCACCGCCAACGCCTCCAAACTCCACATCGTCGATGCTTCCGCACCCATCCAACGTCACGCGTGCAAATCCTGCGGCGTCCACATGTTTGGAAGAATTGAAATCGAGCATGCGTTTAAAGGATTGGATTTCGTGCATGTGGAGTTGAGTGGAGAGGAGGGCTGGCAGGAGCCCCAATTCGCGGCGTTCGTTAGCAGTGTGGTTGAGCAGGGGCTTGTGGCGCCTGAGGATATGGAGGGAGTGAGGGGGCAGTTGAAGGGCGTAGGGTTGGAGACTTATGATGCGTTGAGTCCTGGTTTGATGGATGCGATTGCCACTTTTGTGGCGAAGAAGAATGGTACTTTGAGGACTTCGAAGCTTTGAAATTAAGTGAGGTTGAGACGTTCTATGTTGAAAGTGCAGACAATTGGGTCTGTAGGATGTATTTTGGAAGAAGACAAATAAATTTTGGTCGATGAGCAATACATAAGCTATCAACCAGTCTTCCATTTGAGTAACCAAATTCACACTGAGACGTTACGATAGGAGCTGAGATCAAGCATGTGGAATTTGCTTCTCTACGTACGCAGCTATCGCAAGCACCAAATGCTCTCAAGAATCTAGACATCGGAAGGCACAATGTCATTGAATATCTGGAAAGGGTCCAGTGAGAGAGCAAATGATTCAAGCTCTCAACAGCCCCGCTCTAGATTCTCAATCACACCGTGAATGTTGATAAATAGTACCACACTCCGCAAGGAAAGCCAGAGTCAGCATATGCTCAACATCAACCTCACTCAAAGTCCTCACCAACACCAAACATCACACCAACAACTGGAAGGAAAAATCATTTCTCATACTCTACATAATCCAGATTACATTTTATCCTCATGACCCATCAAAAAAAGCCCCAGAAAACGAAAACAAAAGAGAAAAAGTTGAAACAAGGGCTATCAATTTACTACTTCTACTCCCAACATCTTTGCATGAGGACCATAAATATCAAAATCTGGAAATTCCAAGCACTGGGCAATTTCTAGAGGGTGCGGCTGGAGCTGCAGACGACATCGGGTGCACATGAGCTGACGTAGCCGGTTGTGAAGACAGTGGTTGTCAGGGTCTTGAGGGCAGGGCAAGTCGAGGGGCGTACGGTGATTGTTACTAGAACATACGTTAGTGTGGTTTCGGATTTGGTTGTGGAAGGAAACTTACTAGGACCAGTGTAGAATGTCGAGGTCGACGTTGATGTTGATATCGGAGATGATGCGGTGCCAGAGCGACCATCAGTGGTGCCACTTGGTGTTAAAGTTGGAGCGACACCAGATGCTGCCGTGGAAGAGGCATAAGAAGTACCGCCGGAAGTAGCGATTGAGGATGCTGCACTGGATGCATACGAAGACGCTGCCGAGGAAGCTGCGCTCGAGGCGAATGAAGAAGCAGCGCTTGACGCCACCGAGGATGCCGCGGAAGAAGCTGCAGATGATGCTCCACTGGATACTGCAGTGGAGAACGCGGTAGAACCACCAGTAGAGAAAGCAGTTGATCCTCCAGTCGAGAATGCCGTCGAGAAGCCCGTAGAAAATGCGGAGGAGAAATCACTCGAGAACGCGGAGGAATAAGCAGATGAGAACGCAGAAGAGAAAGCAGACGAGTAAGCAGAGGAGAATGCAGTCGAGAATGCGGTCGAGAATCCTGAAGAGTATGCCGTCGACGAGGCCGTGGAGAACGGAGTACCAGACCAAGATGTGTACCAAGAAGTTGAGAATTCGGTAAAGACGGTCGAGACGGTGACACTAATCGGAACAAGCGAGGTAGATACCACAGTCGAGCTAGCCGGACAACTCAAGACACCGGGAGAGCACGATGTGATGGTCGTGATATCGGTGCTGTAGATCGTTGAAGTGACAACACCCACAGCGCTGGAGCTTACAGTAGATGCAGTGCCTGAGCGACCACCACTGGAACTACTCAACGAAGTCGAGGAACTTGTTGTCGAAGTAGAAGTTGCGATCGGTGTACCGACGATAGGGGAGCTGATACTCACAATGCTCGTTCCAATGGAGATGAGCGAAGTGGAAACTATCGTCGAGCTTGCCGGGCAGTTCGGTGTTCCAGGAGAGCAGGAAGTGATAGTCGTCAGACTAGTGCTGTAAATTGTACTCGTTACAGGTACCTGCACAGACGATGATGATGATGATGATGAAGATGATGAAGCTGCAGTACTAGTGCTGGAGACAACAGTGACACCGATGGGAACCAACGAGATTGACACGACCGTTGAGCTCGCAGGACAACTTTGCACTCCTGAAGAGCATGAAGTCACCGTCGTGATATCAGTGCTGTATCTGGTGATTGTCAAAGGTCCACCAGGGCTCGTAAGTCTTGTTGCTCGGTATCCAACAGTGCCGGCAGGGAACGGAGTGGTCGATGATAAATCGTTCGCGTTGGAAAGCCCGCAGGTCCTGGCATTTGGTCCACTCTCAATATAAGTAACACCCAAGCAATTGGCCGTACTGCTACAGATGTTGACACATACGTTCAAATTGCGGACAGAAGTGACTGTCGAGATACTAGCGGTGGTGTAACCGCTGGTGCAATCAACACTGTAGTTGTTTGACGGGGTCTGCGAGTCGGAGAAATATCCACCACAATAGCTTCTGTAATCTACCGTTGCTGTTGGAGCAGCACTAGAGACTGTGACGCTGACAGGGACGAGTGAAGTCGATACAACCGTCGAGCTGGCCGGACAACTTTGGACTCCTGGCGCACACGAAGTCACTGTCGTAATGTCTGTGCTGTAGATAGTCGAGGTGACAGGGCCACTGACCACATCACGGGCTGGAGCACGCTGTGCATAGAGGACACCAGGCGAGTAACCTGTGCCAGAAACTTGGGCAAACATTTGACAGTTATTCGTATTGAGATCGTAAGCGATGGCTCGACAGTAGCTCAAGTCGTCGCACTGCAATTGACATGATTGGAAGGCCGCTTGCTGTGTGGTGGTCTGGCGTTTCTTCAAGCCAATATCAGCTTCGTCTTCCGAGTACATTGTCATCATCATGTCATCGAACATGAGAAGCTCAGCATCACGTTTCGAGTTGCCACCAGTGCTGGGAACAATCACAGTACCACCTGTGACTGCAGTGTCACACTTGTGCACGTATGCTTTGCCGTCTGCATCGGTACAGAGTTGATCGTCGATTGCAGGGCATGTAGGTTGTGTGCAAGAAGGAGGTGCAGCCTCTTTGGTAAGGTATGTGGCAGTGGCGGAGCTCGAGGCGCTGGGATTGTAAGTGCTGTAAGGTGAAGGCGTGATAGGAATACGAGTATCAGATCGGGTCGTGCTGCTTTGTCTGGCACTTGATCCAATCGAAGAAGATCCCGGCGAGGTAGAACTTGACGCGCTGGCGGATGAGCTTGAGGCTGAAGATGGCCGAGAAGACGTAGAAGAAGATGCCGCAGCGATCGAAGAGGAACCGCCAACGATCGAACTCGCGGCAGCAGATCCAGTAGTACTGAGCATTGTCGTGCTAATCGAACTGAACCCAGGTGATACACCCTCTCTAATGGCAGCAACATTTCCAACATCTCCCACAGTGAATTGGGGGTTTGCGAAATTAAGCTTCAGGAAACAGCGTTTCTGGGCGTTGAAGCTCCAGGCAACACAACCTTGACGAGCATCGCAGAGGGCAAAGCAAGCGTTGAAATCTGGCTGGGCTCCAGCGGAAGTGCCACCAGAGTTAGTATCGTTTCCGCAGCCTAGACGGTACACGGCTCCGTAACTATCAACGACACGTTGCTGGTCGTTGGCAGGGCAAGAGTAGGTGGCCTGAGATACCGCGGGAGCCACACTGGAACTTGAACGACTCGAAACGCTGCTTGAACGGGACGATGACGAAGACGTCAGACTTGGAGCTGCTGATGCGGAGGATCTTGTGCTGCTACTTTGAGCAGCTGGTCCAGACGAGATCTCGCTTGAGGTCGACCTGCTGCTGGAGGGGCTCGAAGACGGAGAAGCGGCACGGACCAAGATACCAACGCTGAGGCTATCGCTAGCTCCACTGACGACCCGGTTCAGAGCTGACCTGAGATAGCAGGTGCCTTGTGTTCGGGTGTCGTCTGCAGAATAGCTGAAAGCCACACAGCCAGTGGTACTGTCACAAGCTTCCATACATCCCCTAATGCCTCTGCTGTTGGTTCCAACAGACGCAATTAGATTACCCTCTGAATCAGAATTACATCTGATTTGATAGAGAGCGTTGTTAGAGTCGGTGTAGTATGTCCCATCGGCAGCAGGACAAAGCGGTGTAGCTGTACTCGTCCAATAAGGTCCTGTGATGGTCGAGGAAGGAGCAAGACTGGAAGATGTGCTCGGCGAAGCTGTTATGGAGGCAAGCGTAGACGCAGTTGAAGGTGGCAGGGTGGCAGTAGCCTCGTACTGGGAACTGGACGATGCAGCCTCCTCAGGAGTGGCGACAAAGATGGCGGAGGAAGAGTTGGGGTCAGGAGTGGCACCAGTGATCCTGCTGAACAGGGTACATGTACCATTGTTAGCGAAGTAGTTTGTTCCCGCGCAGCCAGTCGTACGATCGCAATAAGCAAGACAAGCTCGAAGGGTGGGTGCGTAAGCACGCTTGGACAGAGCCGGTCTGGAAACCTCGTTGCCATCGTCATCGAGTACTACGCTCGAAGTGTCATATGTCTCGCCAACATAGGCGTAGCCACCAGTAACAGCGTAGACAGTGCCTGAATCACTAGCGCATTGATCAGTCGAGTTCACACTTGAACCGCCACAAGTCGGCAGAGGCTCGTTGGAGACTTCCAAAGTGGGTTGGGTCGTAGGTGCAACTTCGGTGGTAGTGACTGCCGAGCTCGAGATGGTGCTGGAGGCGGCAGCGCTGGATCGTGGGCTGGAAGAGATCACATTTGGCGAAGAAACAGACGAGGCAGCACCGACTGAGGTCATCACAGCTGAAGATGCTGCGGCTGACGAGGCTGGCGAGACAAGACTGGATGATAGACTGGACGACAGACTCGACGCAACGCTAGAGATAACGCTTGCACGCGAGCTACTAGCAGAAGACAGAGAACTCGTTGCTGCTGCCGAGGAAATGCTGGACGACAGACTGGAAACCGAGCTAGAAACAACACTTGCACGCGAGCTTCCAGAGGAGGATAGTGAGCTCAAGATGGCTGAAGAAGAAGAGACAGCGGTCGTGCCAGGGTTCACGACAGACGACACCGCTGATGAGACGCTGGAGGACAGACTAGATGCTGAACTAGAAACAACGCTCGCGACTGAGCTGCTGGAGGACGAGAGAGGGGAAGCTGCACGACTCGAGCTTGCTGACGTTGTAGTTGTAGTAGTCGTCGCAAACCCGGTAGCCTGCACTGCTCTAATAGCACCTACGCGACCATCTGTTGCAGGTTCGAAGGCTATGTTGGGGAAGTTGAGTTTCAAGTAACAGTTGCCTGAGTACGTAAAGCCATTGCAGCCAGGGGTAGCATCGCAGTACTGGAAGCAGTCATTGAAACTACTTGGATTGCCGGTCAAGGTCCCGCCACCAGTGGTATCCGAGCTGCATCCTATGGTGTATTCAGCACCGTAGTTATCAATTACACGTTGCCTGTCGTTAGCTGGACACGAGTAGCTTGCCTGTGAGACTAGGCCTGTGGCTGCGCTTGACGTTGAGCTGCCTGCGAGGCTACGGCTTACACTACTGCTTGTCGACACTGCAATTACAGACGGCACCGTTGAGCTGGAGGAAGAGCTGAACGTGGAACTACTCAACGGCACCACACTGGACGATGTACTGCTTTGTTGTAGCGCACTGGTCAAGGAGCTGCTTGAAGGTGCTGCGCCGGCTACTGAAGAGCTGCTGGATGCCGCTGCACCAGCTACCGAAGAGCTGGAGCTAGATCCAGGAGAGATCGTATCTCTGATGGCGGCCACATTGTTTGCATTTGATGCTACAGTGAATCGCACGTTGTTCACGTTAAGCTTCAAATAACAGAGACGTGTTCCAGTGGTGTACGAGAAAGAAACACATCCTGCCCTATTATCGCAGAGAGCGAAGCAGCCATTGAAGTCCGGTTGTGTTCCAGCATTAGAGCCACCACCAGTCGTGTCGTTTCCGCAGCCGATAGTGTATCCAAAGCCCAGGTTGTCGATGACATGTTGCTGGTCATTGGCAGGGCAAGAATAGCTGGCTTGGGAGATAGCCGCAGCAGACGCACTGGATGTTGAGCTACTCGAAACACTAGAGATTGGTACAACGCTTGACAACGATGATACAAGGCTCGAAGATGAGGATGATGAGCTGATGACAGATGACAGAGCCGAAGAAGCGCTCGAAGACAGGACCGAAGCAGAACTGGAAAATATGCTTGAAAGCGAGCTTGACGATGAAGAGCCGACGATCGACGATGAGACTGATACCAGACTCGAGGAAGCACTCAGAGATGAGCTTGAAATAGAGGAAAGGGCTGATGAGGCACTTGAAGATAAGCTCGAGGCAACACTTGATAGTGAACTTGCCGAAGACGAACCAACGACTGACGAGGAACTCAAGACCGGGCTCGACAAAGCACTCACGCTCGATGACGAGGAACTCAAGATAGATGACTGAGCCGAAGAGGCACTTGATGACAAACTCGAAGCAGAACTCGATAGGGAGCTTGCTGAAGAAGAGCCAAGTGTGGACGACGACAACAAACTCGAGACCAGACTTGACGAAGAACTTGAAAGAGACGAGGCACTCGATGACAGGCTTGATACAGAACTCGACAGCGAACTTGCG
Organism: Aureobasidium pullulans EXF-150; assembly: GCF_000721785.1. Taxonomy (NCBI): domain Eukaryota; kingdom Fungi; phylum Ascomycota; class Dothideomycetes; order Dothideales; family Saccotheciaceae; genus Aureobasidium; species Aureobasidium pullulans. The sequence goes on from NW_021941022.1 coordinate 726,077, forward strand.
GAGGAAGAGCCAGCGGTGGACGAAGATGATGAGCTCGATGATAGAACTGACGAGGAACTTGACACCGAACTTGATGATAAACTCGAAGCCGTCGATGTGAGACTGAAGAATGACGACAAAGCCGATGAAGCACTCGAAGACAGACTGGAAAGACTGGAAAGTGAGCTTGAAGAAGCACTGGACAACGAACTTGCCACGGATGGAGCAATGCTGGACGAAGAAGAGCTCGAAGTCGAGGTGGTGACGGTTGTTGTAAAGCCGGCTGCTTGGACTTGCCTAATAGCAGCCATGCGACCATCTGTGGCCGATTGGAAGGCGATGTTGTTGAAATTGAGTTTCAAGTAACAATTTCCATTATAGGTGAAGCCATTACATCCCGCGGTCTGGTCGCAATAACCGAAACAATCGTTGAAGCTCCTGGCACTGCCAGTCAAGGTACCACCACCTGTACTATCGGAGTTGCAGCCTATCGTGTAGATAAAGCCATTGCTGTCAACCACTTGCTGTCTATCATTGGCAGGACAAGAATAACTTGCTTGGGACACGATACCAGTAGCCGCGCTGGTAGTCGAGCTGCCTGTGAGACTGCTGCCTGAACTCGAGACAACGGAAGGTACACCTGTATTCGATATTGTCGCACTGGAAGAAGTTGTTGTGGTAGTGGTCGTAGTTCGCGTGGTCGTAGCTCCAGTGACTGTTACAAGGTTGCCTCTGACAGGGTTCTGAGATGCCTGGATGTAATCACCACCGGAAGAAATGTAAGGTCCATTTACTCGCTTGATGTAGCATTGGTTTGCGTGGAACGTGAATGAGGTACAGTCGGGTCGTCCATCGCAGGTAGCAAAGCATTGTTGGAACGTTGATGGGCCAATAATTGTGTTCTGCACAGGTTGAATATCGTATCCGCACATGATGAAGTAGTAGAGACCATTGACACGATCGCCAACGTACGGGTCGTAGTAATATGTACCGTTACTGTTAGGACAGGTTGGCGGGTCTGTATATACCGGGTAACCATTGAGGGTTGAGCTAGGTCCTCCAGCCGCCACGGCTGACGCAGATGTTGCCACAGAACCGCTGCTAGACCCAGCAGTGACCAAGGAGCTGGCTGAAGTGATGATGGGAGAACTGGAGCTAGTGCTGGAGCTAGTAGTCGTGGTGGTGGTGGTTGTCTGCGTGACTGTAAAGGGACACGAGACCCTACTGCTTGCAGTCGATGTGTAGATTGGCGCCAGGTAGTCCTGAGTTGGGCCATTAGGGTTGGTCCATCTGTAGAAGAAGTTCAATGAAAACGCAGCTGAATCGATTGGTCCGCCGTTGGCACCCAAGGAGTATGTATGACTCCAACCTGCGAGACGGAAATGAGTGACCAGACCTGGGTATCCGCTTGCAGCACCAAACTCATATCTGGTGAGGTTTCCGCCGTTCGTCACGGTGGTAACGTTATCGCTTGTCAAATTGTTGCGTATGGCCCAGTCCTGTGTCCAGTGAGGAATAGCCGGCAGACAGTAACCTCTGCGGCCGCCACCAAAGTAGCCGATCGTTCCATCAGCGTCACCGTGGAATTCAATCATCGGAACGCGTCTTGAGGGACTACAGGTAGTGTGTACCAGGTCGTTTGTCAGGACCGTGTTCGGGAAACACACTGTGTTCGAGTCGCCTGTCGAAGTGTAGAAAGCTCCGGAATGAGGTGCAAACGCGTTGAACACTGAAGACATGACCGGGTCACAAGCAAGCACATTGACGAATCCACCACCGTTGCTTATACCAGCAGCGAAGACACGGCTTGTATCAACGCAGTACTGAGCCGAAATGTTGGTGACCAGAGCTCTTACAAAGCCAATATCGTCGACAGTCCTGTTGGTGGCGTAACTCGGATCTCCCTGCCAGGTGTTTTGTTGATCTTGATCTTTGATCGCGGTAGGATACACAGAGATACCGTATGGGTTGATTCTTTCAATAGATAGTCCACTGTTGCTCTCCATAGCAGACCCGCTGTCGCCTCTGCCGTGGAAAGCCATGATAAGCGGTGCTGCCTTATTCGGGTCGTAGGTTGAAGGAACGTGTACATTGTAAGTACGCACGTATCCATCGGCGCCTGTGGCAGAGAATTGAGTGCTTGCTCCGCCGGCTACGATCTGGGAGTTCAGTGGTTGGCCGCAGCCAGAGCTTCGGGCTAATCCATTCGTGACTGGGGCGGGATAGGCAGGAACCGGGTAGAATACAGTTGCACTGTTTGCATTTGAAGGTCGAACAATATTGCGGAATCCTCTCTTCAAGTAACAAGTTGTCCCAGTGTATGTGACGGTGTCGCAACGGTTCTGAGCATTGTCATTGCTGCAAAGGCTCATGCACTCGCCGAAGCTGGCGACATTGTTGATGGTACCGTATGAAGAAGGAGAAGCATCGGCGTTACAGTAGACAGTCCATTGACCACCGCAAGAGTCTGTGAAATTGGTCGTGCTTACACTGCCAGAACATAAACCATTAAGATTCTGTGCCAGAGATGAAGAAATTAACGAAAAAAAGAGCGTGGTCGCCCGCAAAGACACCATGTTGGCGACAGAATACGGATGAGAACGCGGTTACGAGAACGACGAAACGAAAGGTGGGAAGACAAAGTCATATCGACCGATAGTTGTTGACAGGGGAGCCTTGGAATGCAGAGGCTCGGTACCTGCATTCCTAGCGATATGAGATCGGGAGATACCACTGACTTACTTGAACAATCCCAGGGCTGGGTACCATACGGTCCGTTGCGCAAGCAAGGAATGTTGCGTTGCCGGTCCTGCGATCTAGAAGGTTGATCCAATCTGTGTTGACTTTCCCGTGATGGAACTACGCTCGTACGGCCTGACTTCTGTTTTCATCGAGTCGGCATTCTCGATGCCTCATCGCTTCTAGAGCATTGCTGGGTGGAAAGAGACGATCTTTGCTGAGGATGAACATCATCTCAATGCCAGGGAGAATCGTGCATAGAATCGCGTTGCGGAGTTGCCATAATGCTGAACCTTGATCAAGTGGAACCCTGAAGGTGGTCACCAAATGTTGATCTCTCGAGCTTGACAGTTTCACAGAAGACTTGAGGTGAATTGGGAGTGTCACTGGAGGATAGAAGTCAAAAGTTCGTTTCTCTCAACTTGACTTGACGCGCTCACGCGTTTTGTCCGGCCGGCCGATATCGGCAAAAGACGGATGTGCGCTACTTGGGAGACCCTGTCTGTGATATTCACTTAACTTCAATCTTCTCTTTCAACCTGTACACTTCAATTATGTGGAGATCAAGGAGTAGATTTACTCATCGATCTATGTCTTAAGTGAGCTGAGAGGGATCAAGTCTGTAAAGGCCGCGTGAAAGCTCACATATCTCTATCACTCAAAGCGATGAACTGGGTGCGTTTGCTCACTTCAAACCACGTCACTCTAGTCAAATTTGTCAGAAAGTCGCTAACATATCCCAAAGGTACAATTAACATGTTACTTGGCTGGGATCAAATATCTACTCACTGCAAACCCCAGTCGCACTCCTCGGCAATGCAAGCAAGCATACTCTTGAGAAGTGCTTGTTCGACCACAACAAGCAAAATACCCAGAATCATCTTTTCGCGCACGCACCGATCCAGGCCCATCAGTAAAAGCATGCTTCACACTCAAATCCATCCTGCCATGTCAGACTTGCTGAGCGCAAATGCCACCAAGCGCCTTGCATATGCCCACAATCGCTACGGTATCCAGAAGTGGGGCTTTGTTGTCTACAGATGTACTTACGACGATGACGAGGCCTGGGCACAGCTTATGGAGCATATCAAAACACGCACTATCGACTCCATCAAGAGTGACGGCATCGAAACGGGTATGATCGACCGTTTGGATCTTCCGGTCATCGAGGATCCTACCTTAGAAGCCGCAAGCAAGACCGAAGTTCGTTGCAGATTTAGGAAATGGGTTCTTGAAAACGCCCAACTCGAACGAGCATCCGACAGTGACGAAGATCTTCTCGACAGTTAGCCAGCCCGGCAACGACCACGGAAGACAGATCGAAGGAAGGCTATGTCAATCTCATCAGAGCTGACTCAGGCTGGTCTTGGGATGAATATGACCCAGCAACCTTCGACCGCGAAGCTGAAGGCTACGAAGAAGATGAAGACCCACTCGACGAGAACGAGGTGGAGGTAGAGGGCTGCAAGTTACACGACGTGGGATGGATGAAGATCTCACCAGATGGATTGATGCCGACCTTCTATGGTTATGCGATCGGAAGCAGTTACTGGGATGTCGCCTATGTTCGTCCCTCCGATGGCGTTGCGTTCGAGTGTGTGATCAATGGTAATGCTTCCCACAAAGTGCAACACGAGTTGGTGAATGGAGATGCAACATCTCTTGTTCATCGTATGCGCTCACAAGCAGATGTGTCATTGTTGGCTACATACTACAACTTCGCCTTCTCCGCCCTGCTCAAGTACAATTTCACCTCAACACCTTGAACTCCCACAAGCATACGCCTCAAAATCTTTCCACTCGGCGATTTCGGCACTGCAGGCACGAACACAACATTACCCGTCAACCACTTATACCGCACAGTCTTGCTCTCCATTAGCTTTTTGACTTCCTTAGCAAGGACCTGGAGCTCCGGAGTTATGGGACCATTGGGCGTGCATTGGTCCACCAAGTGTTTCGAAGAAGGGACGATATATGCTCTTGGTAGCTCTGTCGCCAGCCCAGCGTCGAAAAGACCGCACACAGCAGCGTCAGCAACGGATGGGCTACCGCACAGGATGTTTTCGAGTTCGGAAGGTGAGACTTGAAAGCCTTTGACTTTCATCACGTCCTTCAGACGATCGGTGATCCAGAGGTGCCCGTGGTCATCGATCTTGCCTACATCTCCAGTGTGGAACCAGCCTTCGCTGTCCAAGGCTTCGTCTGTCGCAGCCTTATTGTTGAGGTAGCAGGTCATGTTTGTTGGAGATCTGGTTCGTCGTGTATCAGTCTCGTGGTCCACAAATAGTAAGTCACTCAGACTAACCTGATCAAAATTTCACCTTCGAGTCCCTTTGCCACGACCTTAGTAGGGTCATCGACCGACACGATCTTTAGCTCGATACCAAAGCATGGTACGCCGGTGTTGCCGAGTTGTGGTTGGATGACTTCCCAAGTCTCACCCACCTGGTTACATACAGAACCTGCTTCCGATAGACCATAGCCCTGATTGAGATTGTCAGCGGAGGAAGCAAAGCTGCAACACAACTTGACTCACTAGCTTGATCAATATGCCTAGTCTTCGGTATACTTGCTCTACGATCTCTGATGGTAGAGGAGCACCTCCACTGACGGCACCTTGGATACTTGTCATATCATATGCATCCAACATGGGCGATTTGGCGAGCAACACAGCGACCGGAGGTGCCATGTGTAAGAAGGTGATGCGGAAGCGTTGCACGTGGCTGAGCATAAGCTTAGGATCGAACTTGGGCATCACAAAGATGGTGGCTCCAGATGCAACTGCAAGAAGCAAGACGTTGCAAAGTGCAAAGATGTGGTAGAAGGGAGCGAAGCCGAGCCAGCGTTGGTTCTCGTCAAACGCCTGATTGATATGCCAGAGTGAGTGCACGTTGCTGACGAGAGCTTGGTGAGACAATACTACGCCTTTTGACTTTCCAGATGTTCCAGATGACCAGAGGATAACTGCCGTCCGGTCTTTGTACTCATTAGGTTTGAACTGAACAGGGCTTTCCAGCGGCTGAGATGCCAGTAATGCCTTCCAATCTTGTGTGTGCTGATCCAGATTGGTACCCTTAGAGAACGCACATGGGAGACCATATTCATCATGTGCAGGGTCAACAACATAAACACGATGTGTGTTGATCAGGTTAGCCTTGACTTTTGGGCTTTCGCTCTCCATGATGGCTGCATTGAGGACCTGTAGACCTTCTGGAGTGGTCACGACGACCTGAGGTTCTGATGACTTCAAAATCCAAGCCAGCTCGCCTGAAGTCAAACCGGGGTTGGCCATAGTCACAGTCAAGCCTGAGGCAAGTACACCGAAAAGCAAAGGGGCGAAGGCCAGAGAGTTAGGGAGATGTAGCAGTACAACAGGGGAGATGATGGCAGTGTGACCAGTTGAGGACAGAGGTACAGCAGGAGCGGGCTGCAAGCCCAGGGCATGTAGTCCAGCCGCGATACGGAGTGAGTTAAGTCGTACTCTTTCCCAACTAATTTGAGCAGCTGTATGATGTTGGTAAAGGCAACAAGAAAGGTTTCGACGTGTACTCACATGAGAGAGGATCTACAAGCAGAGGCTTGTGTGGAGCTATGTGAGATATGGCATGATTACGACATTCAGCATCTGGAGCATATTGAGCGACAGGGCCATTCCTTCGCAGAGGATTTGAGAAGATGAAGTCGAAGATGTTGGCTGTGGGAAGAGTTGGAGGAGCGGCACCGGCATAGGACAATTCGAGATCAGACATGGTTGTAAAGGGCAAAGAAAGAAGCGGAGGATTGGTAATACAAAAGGCAAGAGCTAGCTATATGGCCTACCTGATATGTTGAGATGGCAGTCAAGAAGCATGACCTCGGGGAAGGAAGTAGATTAACCGGGGTAAACGTGTGGGTTAGCCGCTTACCGCCCTGGCCCAAAAGGGGAAGGCGCGAGGGTGCAGATCGGCAGGAACGCGAGACAGAAGGGGGAAATTATTGAGACCGAGACACTCGTACGAGTAATCTCAACTCAATTGAAGCCTTCTTGTCGAACATTTGAGAGCAAGATTCTTCCATATCACAACACACATCATGTCGGACAACAAGGTATACCGTGCGAGCACATTTGCTCCTGTCAACATCGCCGTAATCAAGTGAGTTCTGCCTCAACAAGGAAACCAGTCCAATGGCTAACACAATGCAGGTACTGGGGCAAGCGCGATGCCAAACTCAACCTTCCTACCAACAGCTCGCTGTCCGTAACGTTGTCGCAAGACGACCTTCGCACCCACACAACTGCCTCATGCAGCAGCCAATACTCCAAGGACTCCCTCACACTCAATGGCTCCGACCAGGACATCTCGGGCGCCCGCACACAGGCCTGTTTGGCCGAGCTCCGTACTCTGCGTCGTGAAGTCGAAGAGTCGGATTCGTCTGCCCCCAAGCTCTCTTCGCTGCCTCTCAAGATTGTCTCGCGCAACAACTTCCCCACTGCTGCCGGTCTGGCTTCGTCCGCCGCTGGCTTCGCTGCCTTTGTTCGCGCCATTGCCAACCTCTACGAGTTGAAGTCAACACCCACAGAATTGAGCCGTATCGCAAGACAAGGTTCTGGCTCAGCGTGCCGCAGTCTTTTCGGAGGTTACGTTGCATGGCAGATGGGCGAGAAGAAGGATGGAAGTGACAGTGTTGCTGTTGAGGTTGCCCCTGCAGAGCACTGGTCAGACATGCGTGCTGTCATTCTTGTTGCTTCCGCAGAGAAAAAGGACGTCAGCAGCACTTCTGGTATGCAGCAAACTGTTGCTACCTCGACCCTCTTCAACGAGCGTATCACCAACACCGTTCCCCGTCGCATGCAAGAGATGGAGAAGGCTGTTGCCGACAAGGACTTTGCTGCTTTCGCCAGTCTCACCATGAAGGACAGCAACTCTTTCCACGCCACCTGCCTCGACACCGAACCCCCGATCTTCTACATGAACGACACTTCCCGCGCCGCCATCCGTATGGTCGACATGATCAACTCCGAGGCGGGCAAGACAATCGCCGCATACACCTTCGACGCCGGCCCGAACGCTGTCGTCTACTACCAGGCTCACGATGAAGCCAAGGTCGCTGGTGTCTTTAAGTCCGTTCTGGGTGACAAGGAAGGCTGGGAGGGCGCTCGCGGCAAGTCTGTCGAGGCTGCCGGCACACCCAAGGATTCACAAGTCGCTGCAGACCGTCTGAAGGAGGGTGTCAGCAGAGTCATCCTTACCTCTGTTGGTCCCGGTCCCATCAAGACCGAGGAGTCCCTGATTGACGAGAACGGCAACACCATCTAAGAATCACGATTTCTTACCCTTCTACATCGTCATTTCATAGACATACTTTTTTATAATCACCATCCACCGCAAAAGTTGCTGGCCGGAAAGCGAAATGCAAGAGATACCATTTGTTTTCAACCTCAAGTACCTCTGAAAGACACACAATGGGGTTTTGTCCTCAGATCCCGCAAGCAAGCCTGTGTGTCAACTGTACCTCTCATCTAAGCACGCCATCTTATCCTACAACTTGGCCTTGCGCTCTACCGGCGGATCAATATTCGTCTTGTCATGCTCACACGTACTCGCAACCCTCCCATCCTTATCCTTAATAACCCCCCTCAACGCCGCCGCCTGCCTCCCCACATGCACGACTTCACACTCCACCGTCACCTCCTCGCCCACTTTAAGTCCTCTCACATATTTGACATCCAGTACCCTGCTCACCCCACCCAACATCCAAAATCCTGGTGTAGCGATGGCGGCGAGGGCTAGGGTGGTGCAATTATCGTAGATGAGAGAGTGTGCTGCACCGTGAAGGTTTCCGAGGGGATTTGCGTAGAAAGAGGGAGGTATGTAGGTGAAGGATATCAAGGCGGTTGTTGGGGATGGTGTGGTTACTGAGATTAGAGATAAAGGAGGTGTGGTAGAGGTGCCGTTATAGAGAGCAGAACTGAATCGCTATAATTGAGTTGTATCAGCAAAGTAAGAACACAGATTACAAGTGGTTGTGGAAGTTGCAGTTGAGGCACACTCGAGTAGTGTCGTGATATGAACTTGGTGGTGTGTGGTTAAAAGAAATCGTTTTGGGATCTGGAAAGTATGGGTCAACTTACATCTTCCCCTTCATGTCCACTTTTGTGTATCTCCATCATTCGTTCCACTTTTTCTCTTGGTGACAGGTTTTCCCAGCCATCATATCCCTTGTCCGCGAACATACTATCTGGCGTCTGCGGCATTGGTGCTTTGCGTCGAGGTGTTTTAGCAATAACAACCAAGAGGGAAAGATCTATTATGGATTTTGATAGATCAAGAGATCGGTTGGGGAAACAGAGGATAGTAAGTAATTAGCAAAGGAAGAGTGTCGTGGTTAATGTTAATCGAGGTCCAATCGCTGATGGATGCGGAGCAGGGTCGAAAGAACCTCGGCTCAAGTTTCCACCTTGTTGGTCGGGCAGCCCATGGTTGCCTAGTCTGCTCTTTGATCTTTGGACATATTCAACTTGGTAGGAAGAGAAACAAAATTGTTGTGCATAAAGGTGTGCTGTCTATATCCTGATGATATCGCATCTCGCTCTGTTGAACAATTGATGATCGACCTCTTCATCCTTTTCCCTCTCATCTTCTGTCAACTCTCTAGGGCCTACTATCAATCTTGCATATGTACCTGCACCTCTCTTCTTACTGGCGGTTCCAGGATTTACCACCAGCACACCGTCTACAACCTTGACAAAGGGTGTCAACACGCTCGGCAAAATGAGAAGATCAGGGCTGACGTTCAGAATCTCGCCCAATTTCAGATATGCCACGTCCAGACTAGCTCCCACAGTCAATGCCTTTTCGTCTCTGGGCAGCGGAGGGAATACTGGGAAATAATGGCGTTGGGTGAGGAGGTTTCTGGCCAGAGATGCTAGAGCGTCGCTGTTGAGGCCACTAACCACACGCTGCCTTTGCATCTCGAAGAGCACGTCCTGACTGCTGACCGCTGTCATAAAATCGTTGCATGATACTGTCATGGGGTTTGTGACGCAAGTCGCCTGCCTGGGAAGACCGAGTTCTTTGCGGTTGAGACGATCTTGCGGCCAACTGATGTGTTTGGAGACGGCATCACGGACTGATGGTACGAGGATGATTGTGATGCCGGGTAGTGTTTGCGCAAGGCGAGATAGTGGTTGTGAGATGAATGCGCGGAAGACATCTGTGAGGGTTGCAGTTGAAGAGTCGATCTTGCTGTCGGGAGGTAATGAGAAGTCGCCGCTGGCAACTTTGGGGTGTTCGATGTCGATGAAGGGGCCGCTGAGGATGAGAAGATCAACTTTTGTTTCCGCGGCTTGAGAGCAGAGTTCGTGTAAGCTGTCAAACGACAGATCACTGTCTATAGTGTATGGCCCGGCACCAATGAGGATGTTCAGGGGGCGAGTTTCTGTACCATCATCACTTTGCAGACGTTCGTTGTGTACGTCGATACCAGTGGGTGCCGTGGCAGGCAGTAGAAGCGATGGCACAGAGAGAACCTCAGTGACGCTAAAGTACTCACCCGAGGGATTGTTACCGCGAACAGCCACAATCTTGCCAGGAAAGAAGTCGTATGCTCCCTTTTCCATACGTAGCGGTACACGCAGACCAGCTCCCATACGACGACTTGTTTCCAACACCATGGAAGCTGCGTTCATCCTTCCCTCGCTTGTGTCCGAGGCAATACGTCCGACAGCTACAATCTGGGCAGGACTCATAGCGGCTGGGTTGCCAAAGGCAGAATATTCCAATTGATGGTGTTTCTGTACAATATCGACAAACTCATCGATACGCTCGTCAAGGAATTCGGAGGCTTCTGAGAGCTTCATAGCCATGGGTCGATAGCCAAACTTTCCCATGTCGGTGTTCGCCTTTAGCTTGACGCGGGGCTCGACAGGCGCGGATGAGGGAGCAGTAGGAAGTTCGATGTGGCCGTTTAGTTGTTCGACAATCTGGCCAGCATTTTGACGTTCGGCGAAGGGAATAGCACTATGAAGGGGTCAGCTCTTGACCATTCAGAAGCACAAGGACAGCATACCCTAGCTGAGGGGCTTCGTGTGTAGCACCGAGAGTGGGAGTCTTGTCACCTGCTGGGGAGCTGGTGTTGTTGAGCTTGGATGATTTGGCGGAAGGGGTACCAAAGTCGTTTCTTCTCTTCATGACGGGGCCTCGAGATGGAGTGCCAACCAGTCCGTCCAGACTGTAGAAGCGTCAGTACTAAGCTTTAACTCGTACTAGGCCGATCAGACGTACACTCCAAAGACATCACCAGTGGCAGCGTTCCTCGGTGTGCCATTCGTGCCTCTCTTCTGAGCACTCTGCATGTGGGCCTTGGCTCTTGATTCTCTTTCCAGTGCATCCTGAAGGTCCTTTTTGAAGTCTCTGGCTGTCTTGTAGTTCATCAGGGTGTCGCTACCCATCTTCAAGCTGTATGCCTCCCATTTGAAGAATAGCTCCTGAGGGCTGAGCGAGTGAATTCGCAAGATGGATTTGAGTTCGCCCAAGACATCGCGTTCGATGGTTGTATTTGGAGCGGCGAAGAGCTCGTTAATCTCGTTTGTTTGGTCATCCATGGCTGTGTTGGTGTATGGATTATCGGTGCATCGAAACATTAAAGTCGAGCGCGTTGAGGGACGCGTTCGAGGCGCAAAGTCGCGCCGGACTTCATTTTGGACGGATTAGGCAAGTGCCCCGAGATACACATTCGACAATCACAATTCACCCGACCCTGTCCTTGATTTTGTGACGGTCGACAAATTGTAGCGTTTTCTCAATGCCTCGCTACATTTTGCCATTGTACTCAGCTATCAATCATCAACCACTCACCAATATCAAGAATCGTACGAGGGCTATGTGAGAACATGAGTCGGAAAGCAATTGTCCGGGAGCCGAGAAAAGATTATGGACAAGACGGCCTACGCACCGGTCGCGGCTGAAAATAGTGAGATGACGCTATTCTTGCTCCTTCTCGCCCGCCATCGCTGGGCAATCTGCTAGCTAAGAAGCGGTGTCTTGTTGGACAGCTGCTTTTCTTCTTTGAATTCTGAAACCCATCCGTCGTATCTAACGTATTGCGTCTTATCTCCCAAGCTTCAATTCGCATCCTTTTCTCAGTACTTACCTTCCCTGATCCGCCGTGTACAAAAGTACCCCTCCATCAATCAGAAGCTTCTCGACATAATCCCAAAAATGGCTTCCCAGGTATTCAGTGACGTTGCAAGTGTCCGAGGACATGATCTGACTATCACAAGACTTCGAGCAAGGCTCCATCCCTATCGACTGGCCCCGAGCCCATCACCGACCCCGCGCCGACCGGTCCCGTCAAGACTCCTTTGACTGTCGCTCTGCCTGAATGCAAGCCGAATGCCCCTGCAGTCTTGACTGCCGACCAACAGACCAAGTACGCTTCAGTACTCTCGACCGTATCGACGTGGACCACCATCCCCAGCAACACCCTCAAGGATGCTACGAACGAGCCCATCACAGACAATGAGCGTATGTGGTTGACCCGCGAGTGTCTCCTCCGCTACCTCCGCGCGACCAAGTGGGACGTCCCAGGTGCTCTCAAACGTCTACAGGGAACGCTCTCATGGAGACGTGAATACGGTGCTGATACCTTCACCGCCGACTACATCTCTCCCGAGAACGAGACAGGAAAGCAGGTCATCATGGGTTACGACATCAATGCTCGCCCTTGTCTGTATCTCAACCCCGGCAAGCAGAACACAAAGAACAGCGATCGCCAGATTCACCACCTCTCTTTCATGCTGGATAGAGTCATTGACATGATGGGTCCTGGACAAGAGACGACTGCTCTGCTCATCAACTTCAAGGGTGCTTCTAGCGGCAGCACACCCAGTGTTGGTCAAGCTAGACAGGTTTTGAACATCTTGCAAAACCACAACCCCGAGAGACTTGGTCGCGCTCTGATTTCTCAGCGTGAGTAGAGATTTCTGCTTTAGTTCTGCTTAATACTAACTCGCCACAGTGCCCTGGTACGTCAGCACCTTCTTCAAGCTTATTTCGCCCTTTATCGACCCAGTCACCAAGGAGAAGATGAAGTTCAACGAGGACCTCAAGAAGTACGTCCCCACACAACAGCTGTGGAAGGACTACGGTGGTGAATTGAACTTCGACTACGACCACAAGGCCTACTGGCCTGCCTTGAACAAGGAGTGTGACAGACGCCGGGAAGCATTCAAGCAGCGCTGGATCGATGCCGGAAAGCAGATTGGCGAGTACGAGGACTACCTCCGTGGAGGTGAGCAGAAGTGTCTTCGTGACTTGTCCGGCGAGACAGAGAAGCACAGCGAGGGAGTCAAGGTCGGCGACGAGACTCCCGACATTGCTAGCCTGAAGGTCTAGAGGGAGGTCAAGAGTCTGGCTTTGCTGGCAGAGCCTATCAAAGCATGATTGGAGCAGCATTTGGGCCGGCGTTTTTCTCGATTCTGGATCATTTGTCCTATAAAAGCACAACAGCGCGTCACAGAAGATAGAGCATAAAAGTTCCACGGCATGCGAAAGCGGTAGATGTCGGTAGATGTCCCATGCAGGCAATCCTCTTCCTTTACAGTCGTCTCTTTGCTGAACGTGATGCGAACAGTGCCACAAAAGGCTCTGTTTCAACATCTTCTATTGAGGCTTCTATACGTGATCTCGGATGGATAGAAAACATTTAGGGTTCCCGTCCTTACTCTGGGGCATTCTTGTAGGCTTTTGCGGGATGCAGCTGTTGTGCCCCACCCGAAATCTGCGGACAAGCAAAAGCCAAACAAAAAGACAAGAAAGCGAAGCCCTGTTGTGTTTTAGACCAAGCATTTCCCGCCGGTATGTCACTCAGAGTCAATTGTAGCCTCACCGCAAGTCAGGCAACAAGACACGACCGACAACTCTAAACCAACAATCGAATAGCAAATGACGCCGAAATGAATTAATCGTGATTGTGTTGATTCTCCGCCAAGAGAGCATTTGCGTCGGAGGCGTGTGGGGGTTCCTGGAGAGGCCGCCAACTTTCGTCATTCGCCGTTTTTCGCCGCGGTGTGGTATTTTCGTTGGCCCCTTCTTATGCTTTGATTCCTGTGCAAACGTCTGTCATTGTAGGAGTCTACTTTGCCGGTATTACCACAACGGAGAAGCGAGTCCGCGGGCAGATAATTGCGAGCTCAAGCCGATCCAAGCCGTCGCAATCACATCCATATCTTGATCTCTTCAACGCTGCTTCCTTGGCTTGCTACCCGCCAAGGTCGGCAAAGAGTCAGCGACAAGACTTTCGCTCTTGGTCAACAGATCCTGGCAACCTGGATCCTGGTTCTTCGCTCCACTCGCCTTCTTTTCGTCCGCACCGTCTGGACGACGATTTGACAACCCGACACTCCACACCGTAGCGACTGGGAGCGGCGACTGGGCGCACCCGACGACTGCATGCAAGTGTCAACAATCACCCTTGCCAACCAAGACACCAGACCTTGATTCGACTATCGTTTCGCTATCACTATCCGTCACACCACACGCCTAACCCGCCATCATGGTTTGGGACCACATCAACGTCGACAAACCGCATCTGGTTTACATCATTCTGGGCGGCTTCACCAGTCTGTTCATGTTATGTTCGTCGCTCATTAAAGAAAGACTATACATTGGTGAAGCTACCGTCGCCACTCTCTGCGGTATCATCTTCGGTCCGCATGCTGCCAATCTAATAGATCCGTCGACATGGGGAAATGAGGATCGAATCACTCTGGAGTTCGCCCGTATCGTCCTGGTTGTACAATGTTTCGCCGTAGGAGTCGAACTGCCAAAATCATACATGGAGCGTCATTGGCGATCCGTCACCTTCCTCCTTATTCCCGTCATGACCTTTGGGTGGCTGGTCACCAGTCTGTTCATCTGGGCCCTCGTTCCGCCACTCAACTGGCTTGACAGTCTTTGCGTTGCGGCATGTGTTACTGCAACTGATCCCGTTCTTGCTTCGTCTGTCGTTGGCAAGGGCAAATTCGCCCAAAGAGTCCCGAAGCATTTGAGAGACTTGTTGTCCGCCGAGTCTGGATGCAACGATGGCATGGCTTTCCCATTCATCTATCTCGCTGTTTACATCATTCGTTATCATCATCATCCGAACGAAGTTGCTCTACACTGGTTCTGTGTCAGTATCTTGTACGAGTGTGTCTTCGGCGCCATCTACGGAGTTCTCGTTGGATATATCGCTCGCCGTGCCGTCAGGTTTGCACACGAGCGTGATCTGATCGATCGTGAATCTTTCCTGGTCTTCTATTTCGTTCTGGCTCTTTTCTGCGCTGGCTCAGGTTCCATCTTGGGTGTAGACGATCTTCTCGTTGGATTCGCCTGTGGAGTTGGCTTCAGCAATGATGGTTGGTTCACAGAAAAGACAGAGGAATCCCACGTCTCCAACGTCATCGACTTGCTGATCAACTTGGCCTTCTTTGTCTACTTTGGCACAATCATCCCCTGGGCTCAGTACGATTCTGAGATCATTGGCCTCAGTGCCTGGAGACTGGTTGTTATTGCGATCTTGGTTCTGTTGTTCCGTCGCATTCCTATCATGCTTGCGCTCAAGCCAATCATTCCAGACATCAAGACCTGGAGAGAGGCTCTCTTCGCCGGTCACTTCGGTCCTATCGGTGTAGGTGCCATCTTCGTTGCCATTCTGGCTAGAGCCGAACTCGAAACGGATTCTACGACGCCTCTCGGCGAACTACCCACAGATGCAAACTTCCCGCATCTCAATATCATCGAGTTGATCTGGCCTATCACAACTTTCTTGGTCATCACCTCAATCCTCGTGCACGGATCATCCATTGCTGTATTTACCCTTGGAAAGCACATCAACACCCTTACCTTGACAATGTCTTACACCCAGGGCCAAGACCCTTCGTGGATGGACAGACTTCCTCGTATTCAGTCACGCTCTAAGAGTTCCATGTCTGCACGCAGACCTGATGACACAGATGAGTCTCTCGAGGAAAAGGGTGAATATGGCGCTTTCCCGCCAAATTTCCTTCGTCGTCAGCGCGAAGAAGACGTTCCTCCACGTCCGCTGAGCAGACGTCGTTCTCGCAAATCTCAGTATGGCGCTGGAGGTCCTATCAGTCAATCTGCAATCAGACCTCAGCGCACCGATAGTGAAAAGCAAGAGGAGCTCAGCACTTCTCGTAGCGATTCTGAGGCCTCGCCTGACAGCGCCAAGAACGGGCCTCCGCGTGACCAGGATGAGCCCGATCAACCTGGCGAGCCTGAAGGTGAGGTCTATGAGGAGGGCGGTGAGACTGTTTATGAAGATGAAGAAGGCAACGTTCTTGCTGTGAGAAAGACACACAAGGGTGACACAGACGAAGAAAGACAAGAGCGCGAAAGAGATGAGCTTCGCACATTGATGAAGGAGGAAGATGTTCATCATGGTGTTGCTCGTAGAAAGGACGACCCCAACGAAGACGAAGGCACCAAATTTATGCACGAGTTCCAAGAGGCTGGAGAGGAAGCTGCGCAGGCGGTCCACCATCCTCAGAAAGAGTGGCGTAAGGGTATGAAGATGATGGGTCATCTTGGTGGTCTCCGTAAGAAGGAGGATCACGGCGACAAGCCGACAGCCAAGAAGCCAGCCCCCAAGCGCGGACCTGCGCGTGCCTACCAGTTTGGCAACACCATCATTGTCGAGGATGAAGATGGTGAGGTCTTGAAGAAATACGACATTCCAGTGCCGCCGAAGAAGAACAAGCCCGCAAAGGAAGGAGACGCTGTTGCGTCGACGGAACCCTCCAAGCCTGCTGGACCTACCAGACGAGGTCTTGCTCGCATGGGAACCGCACTAAGCATAACTGGCCGCAAGGCAGACGAAGCCGATCAAGGAGCTAAAGAAGACAAGAGAAGGAAGAAGGCTGAGCAGGAAGCAGAAGACGATGAGCGTCTGCGCTTCACTGTTGGTGCTGGCGGTCAAAGAATGAGCAAAGCCGAGTTCGTCAGGCAGATCTCAAGTCTCAACGCCAAGCAGCGTGCTTCTATTGTCGAAGATAGCGATCTTCCTGAAGCCGTCAAGAGGGAGGCGAGAGAAGGTGCCAAGAAGGGTAATGAGGATGCTATCCCTCACCGCTTGCAGTCGATGCCTGAGAACAGACCGGTCAGGCTCTCTAGTAGAGATGCCGAGACTGGTTTGAAGGCTGACCTTCCTGAGACTGGAGACTCTGGCCTGGCTGACAATGCCAAGGTCAAGAGAATGCCGAGCCACGCAGACGCTCCCGCCGGTCCTGAGGGTCTGACTCTGGTCGACTCGAACGATGAGGTCGTACCTTTCCACGATGTGACTGGCGATCTCCGTAGATCAAGTGGAGCCGGCGAGACACCAGCTGAAAAGAGGCGCCGAGAAGCACGCGAGCGTGCTGAACAGTCCCGTCAATCACCCATAGAAGAGGACAGCGAGGACGACGGCACTGCTCGTGTTCCTCCAAGTCGCCCAAAGCCTGAAGGCCGTTACGCCTCTGATGTTGAGAGTGAGACCGCGGCTGAGCGTCGCCGCAGAGAGGGTGCGCTAGGCATGGGTCTCGAAGAAGACTCTGAGGCTGATTACTTTGCACCACGCGACGTTCGCGACGTTCGACTTGCTAGTGGCGGACGTCCTCCCAAGCCAAGACTCGACTCGGACACCGATGGTGAGACTGCAGCAGAGCGTAGACGCCGAGAAGGCGCCTTGGGTGTCAGCAAGCAGGAAAGTGACAGTGAGGAAGAAGAAGACAACGCACCTCGTCAACCACCAACCAACATCAGGTTCGCCGAACCACAAAAGCCGCAGACCGCCGCAGCATCCTCCAGCGGCACCCGTCTGCGCTGGGGCAAGAACAGAAAATGAACACGTAGTTAAATCGGAGAGAGGGTAGATGGCATATGCATATGGGTATGTGGAGTCTTTCTATTCTTTAAAAAGGAGGGTCTGTACATATTTTACCTTCTCTTTCTGTCGATGTTTTTCTTTTTGGCATTTTCTATCCTCGGATACAGTCTGTTTCAATTCTTGTCAAAGTCAGCGAGGCGTATGGGGCTTTTGTCTTTTGTGTATTTGCATTTTCATGTAGATGAGAAAATTCCTTTTAATCATGTTCACAGCAAGTGACTCTCACAAAGCCGCCAAAAAGGTGGTCTTTCGTTTCTGTCCACCAATGTGTCTCGAGTCTGCCTGCGTATCACGTCCGATTATTGAGAATCATGATCTGCTTTTGACTTGAACTGCCACTCGGAGAAGACTGGTTTATATCTTTTACTTACTTTGCTACTCTGATGGTTCTTTGCAAGTCTGCCCTAATAGGGCAAGGTGGAGGTACAGCTCGCTTGAACATCGTGAAACACGTCGGTCTGGGCGCGTATACCAGCAATC
The DNA here is from genome assembly GCF_000721785.1 of Aureobasidium pullulans EXF-150. Classification (NCBI taxonomy): domain Eukaryota; kingdom Fungi; phylum Ascomycota; class Dothideomycetes; order Dothideales; family Saccotheciaceae; genus Aureobasidium; species Aureobasidium pullulans. Next base: position 744,185 of record NW_021941022.1, read on the forward strand.
GACAAGACCGGACAGCATTAGTTCAAGCGCTCAAGTCGACTGCTATCACATAATCTACATCTGACCAGAAGGCCACACAAGGACGCGAGCGCAGCCAATTGCACTTCTTGAGGAAATTCGGAATGGAATATCGAGTCTGATATCTCATCAATGGAAGTTGAGCACACCTATTGACCAAGGCCATGCCCTCATGCAGTTTTGTCAAGACGAAACATGTATCAGAAAACGGAAACGCTGTCAGACTGACACCACTCGACAAAACCGATATAGGGCACAGTATAGCCACTAAATATCGTACAGGAACCAAGCGATCGCCGAGCTGTAAAGATCCTGGTAATCTGTGCTTTCAGGAAACATGCCTTGACGACTGTATAAGAGCTGTCTGCCTCCGCGATCAATCATGCTCTTCGTTCAAAGCAATTAGCAAAGATCGCAGGTTCGATCAGTTTCCCTTCTCATTCCCTCTTTTCTCTAACCAGCCTTGACGGCCTTTACATTCTTTCCATTTTCGTTCAATACATCAAGATGAAGTATCTTGCTGCTGTTCTCGGATGCGCTACTTTGGCTGCTGCTCATGGATATATCGACAATGCTACCATCGGAGGCGATGAATATCAGTTCTATCAGCCTTACCTCGACCCTTACATGAACCCTGCGGTATGTTTTTAGTCTGACCTCTTCGCATCACCGATACTGATATTCTCGAAGGAGAAGCGCGTTTCCCGTCCCGTCCAAGGCAACGGACCTGTTACTGATGTCGACCTTCTGGATATCCAATGCGGCGGCTACTCCGAGGGAGGCATTGTTGGCTCTTCTCCCGCTCCTCTCGAGGCTGCAGCAGAGGCTGGCTCCAACGTTACCCTCCACTGGACTCTCTGGCCCGACAGCCATTTCGGCCCTACCATTACTTACATGGCCGCTTGTCCCGATGAAGGTAAGATATCATTCCACCTCCAGCAGTCTGAACCACTCTGACATATATCAGGTTGCGAAAACTTCATGCCCAACAAAACAGCCGTCTGGTTCAAGATCGCCGAACAAGGCCGTAGTGCCGACAAGAAGACCTGGGGCACCGATCCTCTGACCAAACCTGGCAATGCAGGATACACTTACACTATCCCTGAGTGTATCAAAGCTGGCCACTACCTTGTTCGCCATGAGCTGGTCGCTTTGCATGATGCTGCTCAATATCCCGGTCCTCAGTTCTATCCTGGTTGTCATCAGATCAAGGTTAGTGGTGAGGGAACCACTGTGCCTAAGAGTCTTGTTGCGTTCCCTGGTGCGTATAAGGGGCAGGATGTCATCTATGATGCGAGCAAGGCGGAGTACACTGTTCCTGGACCTGCGGTCTTCCAGTGTGCTGCTTAGAGGGTGCTGGTGGTACAGTATGTATGTATGTGGTTCATCTTGATGTTTCGCATGTTTATTTCACAATCAGTCTAAGTAACATGTCAGTCTCCAATGCTGTAACGGAATGCTGAAATCGATGTTAGAAAACAGATCGCGATGTTTGATATTTTTGCAAGAGCGTAGAAGGGTGAATATGTGGCAATAGCAACGCCCCCTGCTGCACGTGGGGGCGCCACGACCAACGCTTCCCAGCCGTGTCAACCAGGCAGCATCCTTCGAAGGATTATGATAATCAAAAGCCGACATACATATATCATCATCTAACACAGCATGTAGCTTTCTTCTTCAACAAATCTCCATCATCTCTCAAGCACAATGTCCGACGTAGAACGCGAATCACCGCCGACCGTAACTTCGTCACGCAAGCCCCCACGCACCCTCGCCTGCGTACTATGCCAACAACGCAAAGTAAAATGCGATCGTAAATTTCCATGCAACACCTGTATCAAGACGGGCGTACAATGCATGCCAGTCGCAGCACCACGGCAGCGACGACGAAGGTTCCCAGAGGGAGAATTGTTGCAACGGGTTCGGCATCTGGAGGATCTGCTTCGTCAGAACAATATAGAATTTGAGCCTTTGCATGCGACTGCCTCCGAGAAAAACGCTCCAGATGGTGGGAAACAGAATGAGGGAAGCGAAGGTGCGAGTCCGGAAGTGAAGACGGAAACTACGTTTGAAGCCAAGTTTGTGCTTTCCCTTCCGACAGTACTGGATCGAAGGTCTAACAGCTTCCAGAAACCTATGGCACGCCATGAGTCAAAAAGTACAACCGAACCGCGGTCTCTCATTGATGGAAAAAGTGCTGATCGCGGATGACCAGCAAACAAATGCTTACAATGATTACGAAGATGATGAAGATAACGACGATGATGAAGACCTTCGAGACGTCGCTGGAAAAAAGACGTGGGATCAAATGTATAAGAATAGCACCGACTATTTGCTATTCGGGTCACGTATTATGGACATTGATCTGTCAACTTTACACCCAGATCATGTCCAAATCTTCAAGTTCTGGCAGATCTATCTGGAGAATGTCAATCCTCTGCTCAAGGTCACACATACGCCTACGCTTCAAGTTCGACTTATCAACGCTACCGCTGATTTGAAGAACGTGGAGCCTAATCTGGAGGCACTGATGTTTAGTGTGTATTGTGTGGCCGTCATGAGTGTTCAGGATGAAGATTGTCTGGAGACATTTGGATTTGCGAAGGAAGAACTCCTGCAGAGGTACAGATTTGGCTGCCAGCAAGCTTTGCTGAAGTGCGGCTTCCTACAGTCTGATGATCGTGACTGCTTGACAGCGCTGTTCCTGTATCTGGTATGACTGTCAGAAACTGCTCTGCATGCTTCTAGACTAACTTCTCCAGGTTGCCGTAAGACCCGATTCAGACCCTCGTTCTCTGTCATCGCTTCTTGGACTTGCGATACGCATGGCGCAACGTATGGGAATGGACAATGAATCATCGAACGCCAAACACGGTCCTCTCGAGGGCGAGATGCGTCGCAGATTATGGTGGGCTCTCCTACTGTTCGACAACCGTGTCTGCGAAATGAGTGACTACAGAGCTGCAACTCTATCTCCAGCCTGGAACTGCAAGACACCTGCAAACTTGAACGATTTCGACCTTCAACCAGAGATGAAGCATCTTCCACAAAGCCACGAAAGACCTACAGAAACAACCTTAGCCATCCTACGTTATCAAGTCGCCGATCTCGTGCGCCACAGCCCGTTCTTCCTAGACTTTACAAATCCATCGCTCAAGTCAATCGCCAATCCCAACGATCACGGCGGCACTTTAGAAGCTCTACAGCAAAAGATCGAAGAAACCTGCCTCCAATACTGCAACACGGAGAACCCACTCCAATTCATGACCCTCTGGCTAACCCGCGGCCACCTCGCCCGCTACCGCCTCTTCCAACACTTCTCCATCCCACCCTCCCAACAAACTCCCCTCCAACGCGACTCGGCTTTGACTCAAGCCCTCACAATGCTCGACTGCGACACCATCATCACGACTTCTCCTCTGACGAAAAAACACATCTGGTTCCTATTCTTCCACTTCCCCTTTCCCGCATACATCCATATCCTCCAATACTTGAAGCGCGAACCACTCGCTGCACATGCGGAAAAATGCTGGCGCACGATGAGTGAAAGCTGTAAAGTGCGTTTCTCCGACCCTCAGCAAAATGACCATCCATTCCACAAAACGCCCATCTTCAAAGTTTTTGCGAGAATCATCGTTAAAGCTTGGGAAGCTAGAGTTGGTGTGTTGAAAACATCAGGAAAAGTGGAGGAAACACCATTCATTGTTTCAGAAGTTACGAGGATGGTAGAGGTGCCTGGCAAATATGAGAGGGCTGAGGTTGGGATGAGTAGTGGACAAGCATCTTCTGACACCTTTGGGAGTGAGGATTTGATGCCCTTTCCTGTCATGGGCATGACGCCGAGGTTTAATGGGTTTGAGGTGCAAGAGGGGTTTGATTTTGGAGAAGGAGGAGGTAATGATGAAGGGATGACAGGGAATGGGATGATGGATGTGGATATGGGTGCGCTTGATTTGAGTGCAGTGGATTGGTCCTCGTTGAATATTCAGGGATTGTGAGATTGCTCGGGGAGGATGGTATAAGAGTGTGTATGAGATAATAGCATAAAGTATACGGTCTCTTCACGCGCATGCGTACGAGTACACTGGTACTCAGACTAGTATTATCGAGCTCCTTGTTTATCTTTCAAACAGAATCCGATCAATTGATGACCAAGGATATGAGAGCCTGACGGGATACAATTGTCTCAAGGAGATGTCACTCAAGATCGTGGAGTAGTATTATGCCTCGAGGACATCTCTGCGTTTCAATCGTATCTTGTTTACTTGGTCGCAAGCTCATGCTTCAGTTGCACACATCTGTCTTGCTGATAACTAATACGACTCGATAAACACCTCTTCTTCCCGAACGATGGCATCCCACTCAGTTGCCCAGGCTTGCCAATCTTGGTTTTGGCCCCCAGTTACACTCTCTGTGTAGAATTGGGCATCCCATCCATCGAACAACCCGAACATAACGCCCTTCACTCCCTGATTTGCGCTGATCTCAACACTACCCATGCATTGAGGTCCAAGCTTCTTTTCTCCTGTTTTGACGTCTCTGGAGCGCCACTCCAGCTTCAGGATTGCTGGACTGTCGATGGCCCAGTCATATAGTGAGTCTGTATCCTCAACAATCAAGACACCTTCTTTCTCGCCTATACCAAACTTTCCCCATAACTGCCCAGTGTGTTGATCAAGTCCTAAACGCATGTATGTGTCTTTTCCAGAGTTGAGATAGTCAGAGTTCCAGGGCGAAAGTACACGCAGGCAAAAGTTGAGCTCGACCGGTATCCGGATGAAGTGGTCGGCATAGAGGTCTGTTGTGATGCTTAGACTGGAGGGCTTGAAACGCTTTGCATTCTTGAGTTCGAGCCTCAACGACAAAGGAGGTGTCTCGTAGACCACTGCCGGCTTAAAAACACCGTAATCGTCTACATTAGCATAGATCGAAGGATCTTTGCGTGTCAACGCCGTCCACATGACATCTTCAAAGTCTGCAGCAAGCTTTCGTGAATAAGGTCTGGGATCATCTGCATATCCATCGGCGCTGAGGCTGTATGTCTGGAAGAGCTCGTGCTGATTAGCGAAGAAGCCTCCTCTACGAAGGTGTTTTCGCTTCAGTATCTGTCTCTTCGATCGAATGACTTTGTTCTCGTCTGGCAGCAAAACTTGTGCCGTCAGGTTTGTCGTGCCATGAGCAAAGTTGTCTGGTCTCACATCTCGCATTGTTGAATCGGCGGCAGTTTGAGTGTGGTCTGCAGCGGCGGACGGCGTCTTTCTTGAGGAGGCAGTCGATGTCTCGAATTCATGGTAGAGACCGGCGCCAGTCATGACAAGTCTTGATGAGTGTTTGTTCTTCATCACACGTAGTTTTACGTGTGGAGGGCATGGTATGTGAGTAGGGAAAGCGTGCCACATGTCGATTCGCTCCGCGTAAAGCGGTGCCCGCTTGTTTCGGTCGTCCATAATCCAGTAGCGACAAGACACTGTGATAAAAGTTATGGTCAAATGCAGAAAGTCAAGTGAAGAAGCGCCGAGGCAAACAACCGAGCCAACAGAAGCCGGCGTGTTGGGAAAGTGCACCATAGAAGCACCTACCTCTCCTCATCTTCAACGTCATTATTTCAATACGTTCTGCCATAGGCGGCAGGAGCCACCAACATCTTCCTTCCAAGAGAGCAGAACATCGAAGTTCGCACCGGGTTCGGGCTCTCGGCCGGCCTCGGCGCCTCGTAGAACAGCCGTCGAAAAGATCAAATTGCCTTGGTGTTGGGGTGATTGTCGAGAGGGGAACGTCAAAGTGCCGCTTTGAGTGACCCTGTGTCTAACCATCAAGGCACATCGCTTGTCGATGATTAGTCCGGGGAGTGACCGTGAGGCTGAGGTGAAAGTTAGACTTGTTGTTTGTCTCCTTCGTCGGGTTCTGCCCTCACAATCCCCTCTGTTCATGGCCTTGAGACGCAAAATACCATCAGCCCTCGCGGTTTCCATGTCGCAGCTATTGAAGTCATGCCACGATTGAACCAAAGAACTTCCAGGTCGTCACCACTGAGTATGAGTCGCCATGAGGCGTGAAAGGAAGAAAGCATGCATATAAGTGCTATATACAACCCCCAAGCATCTCAAAGAAAGAGAAATTAAAAGCAGGATAAGCCTGTGGAAATAACGATGTTCGCTTTTCGGTATGAACGAGAGTCATGAAACAGAATAGGTTAATGAAGAGTAAAGGAAAATTGTTCTGTGATCCTCGAGCCCTTTGAAAACTCCTGCCGCTCGCGGTCGATATCAATAACTGAAAGAAACCCTTGAAGCAAAGTTGAAAGACATCAAACAACAAAAACTCAGACATTCCTATTTCCTCTGGCCTGCCAGGACCCAAAACTGCGCCTGAAAGCCAGTGTTACCATTTTCGTGTTAGTTTTTTTGTTGCTCGGGATATGAATGTTGGTGATTTTCGTTGACTCGTGGCTGCTTTTGTGATTTGTTTGCGCATGTCTCATCGATGGAGCAAGAATGGAAATGAACGATGGGTTTTCTTTTTTGCTGTCTTACTCGGCCGCCGACTCTCTTGGGTCGTCAGCATCCATCATCTCCTCCTCGCGGTTATTTCTGCCAAGGCTTTGCAGCCAATTCTCGGCACTTTGCAATGTGATACCGACGACATTGTTGACTTGAGCCATCATGTCGAGGCCCTCGGTGGCGAAGGCAATCATACGATGTGCTGCTTTGCGTGTGTTCTCGTCTGCATTCTGACCCTCGATGGCCTTGCCATCCTCGCCGCCATCGGCCTTGGTGGCTGACTGCGAGGGGGATGCTGCTTCTGCCGATTGTGTGGCGCATCGCCATCTTTGAGGAATAGAAAGCAATTGTCCCTTGACAATGTTGCGGGCGTTCTCAGGGAGAGCGCCTCCAGCGTAGGTCGAGACAGAATTGACAACAGTTTGGATGGTATGCCAGATATCATCGCACAGAGACTTGATACGTCTTGCAAGCATTTCCGTTGATTGATCACGCTCGTTTCCGGATTTGATTTCAATGGTGATGCCTGCTTCCGTCTCTTTTTCACGCCTAGCTCGGTCTTGTTGTGACACTTCTTGCGACTGGTCGTACTCATGTAGGACCATCTTCAACGCATTCATTACACTCTCAACGTGCTCCGTGGCCGATGAGAGAAGCTTAACGCAATACTGGAGACTTCGAAGGGAAGAATCGCTAAGAGCGACACCAAGAGCAGAAGTCGAAATGAATATCTTGGTTGACCAGCTTCTGTTGATAGGAGGTCTTTCCAAGGCTCTACTTCTTTCTGATCCATGAGGGCTGACTTCTTCCCTATATGAAGGCGGTTTGTTGGCCTGGTACGCTGGTAAGAACTCCTGAGAATCTTGGAGACCAGGCTCCTGGGGGTTACGGTCGATCTCCATATCATCCGAGGTGACTCGGCGACGCTTGCTACCATGAGTAGGATCCATGGCAGGTGAGCTGGGCCTACGGCTATCAAGATAGCGTCTAATACCTCCCTCGACACCGGTGCGTCTGCCGATGTTACTGACGGTACTGGCAACAGGAGAGCCAACATTGCGCTCGACGAGATGGACTCCGTATCTGACAATCCGGGGTGAGAAGTTCTTGGTCGCATTATAAGCGGACAGACTGCCGTTTACTGTGTTTCCGACCCAAGGATGGGCATCGACCAGAAGGTCCAACAACGGCTCAAGGTCCTTGTTTGAAGATGTAGAGGTGCGTGCAGGGCTGGGCTTTGAGGCCGATGGCCGATTCTTGGGTGAACGCGCAAAGTCTGGAATATCAGTCGATGTCGCAATTCACGCGGAGATTGGGCATACACACCAGGATTACCGAGACCAGATAGAGCTTCAGCAGCCAGGCGAACATCAGGATCGTCCATTGACACGCTTGTCGAGCGTTGTGTTCCGTCGTCCAGGCTCATGTTACTAGCTGCGTCGGATTCAATGCTGGTTCGAGGCATGCCCATTTGGTCCATCTCTCTCGCGGCGACAGCATTGGAGAAGGCATTGGGGTGACCAGTCTTCGGAGGAAGGTCGGCGAGGACAGACTTCAGATCGGGAAGGGTGATATCGGCTGGCGCATGGTTCATGTGAAGCTCTTGCTGAGGAACAGAAGGCAGTTTGAGATTGTCTGGGTGGTGAGAATAGGCGTAGCCGGGCGGCGCTTGGCGTTGCGATTCCATTGTTGCACTGACGTCGATGGAGCTCCTGCGCAAGTCGACGACGACTCTGGCAGTAGCTAGCAGAACACGACGGAGGGGATTGGAAGGCGATTGGGAAGCGATGGAGACTCGTCGAATGGGTTCATTGGCATTGGTCGTGTAGGAAGGACGTCGATGGAACTCATCATCTCTGGTCTGCACAACGGGCAACAAATATCACATGCTCCTCTTCCCGTGGCCTTGGCATGACCCGTGTCTTTCACATGCTAAAATTTCGGATCTTTCTCTATCCTTCTCGGGGAAGCCACTCGACGACGAGGTCATAGTTCGACAACCATCGCAGCATTCGTCGATAGCAAAAGTGAGTATTATTAGGCTTCACTGGTATGATATTGCTTGTGATTGCTGAGCTTGCTCGTGCAAGACCGAGTGAAGTGTGTAGTACAGTGTACTGATGAGCATTGGTGCTGTGGGATGCCGCTGCAGGCGTTGATAGATAGCGCCTTGTGAATCCTCCATGTCTCCCATGCACATGCTACCTTCGCTCTGGTTCGTCCACGTCTCACTGCACACATGCCAGCCATCTCGAAGATAACGTTCATTGCGGACTCCACAGCTTGATAGAAGCGAATCCTGCTTGGAGTCTCTGGTCGATATCGAAAGCAGCGGCTTAAACGGTTCCTCGGCTTTCACGTTCAGCTCCTGCAATCACAGTCCGCATGAAAGGCTTGTGAGCTCGTTGAGCATTTATTGTTGCTGTTCCACGCCAAAAAGTGTGAGATAGTCCTCTTTCCGGAACATGTGCGCGCTGTCCACAGCATTGGGTTGTCCTGCATATACATCCGCCTTCCTTTCGAAGAGTAGCTTGACAACATCATCCGAACCCTTGAACACGGCACCGGCGATGGGACTCTGACCTCGGTCGTTCAACACATTCGGGTCCGCACCCTTGTCTAGCAGCATCTTTGTTGTCTCGGCTTGTCCATGGTAAGCTGCTAGCATGAGCAGGGTATCGCCCTTGGAATTTGTGAGGTTTGGCGGAATGCCACTGGAGGGGAATGAAATTAGCATGATTCTCTTGCTGTTGCTATCGATGGTTCGTGGGTCTGCTTCGACTCTTGATCTGACTCTGTCATACAAGCTCTTCGCTATCGTGGCGTAGATTTGGCGTATCGATCTCAGAGCCAGCCCACGAAGTATCTTTCAATTGACTTACGCGCTGACATATTGTGCCAACTCATCCGTCTTGCCTTGTCGTGCAAAGTCAAATAATTTGCCTGCTAGCTCGAGAGCAGCAGGAGGAAGTTCGCTGGCTGAAGTGGGGACGCTGCTGGTCGTGGGCGCGCCATCCGCGGGTTGTTGTGGTAAGCCCATTGTGAAATGTTGTGTTTTTTGTTTGACTGTGATTTCACGTGTTGAATGTTATGTTGTCCAGCAATTGAAGATGGTTGTCTAGATAATACCTACTTTTGTGACCGTGCTTGCCGCGGACTCGAGTGGTAAGCAATGACATCATAGAATCTGGTGGACCATAAATGCAGTGGGTAGCGATATAGAAAGTTACGAGTCAGAAGATGAATGGATGCATATGAGAAACAATGATTTTCCTATCCAGTGACTCCTCGCTAAGTAAATACAGCTAAATCTTTTCCATCCATGTAGTCTACTCCATGCAATGCTTAGACAACGATTCTGTCCAGAGAGTACTTGCCAACACGCATAGACAACTCCTTACCACGAAGACCCCTGCTCTTCTCGACCTGACCAGTGCTTGTCATACGCATCTTACTGGCGGGCCCTTGGGCCTTGTAGCCCAGAGGAAGAACAGGATCCACAGCAAGAGGAGTCTCTTCGAAACCAGGCGTCTTGATGGGGTCGACCTTCTTGATCGTCGTCTGTTTCTGAGAAGCTTGAACTGTGTTGCTGAAACGCTCAAAGTCGTTCAAGAAGACACCAAAGCTACAAGCCTCGATACATGTCTCGAGAGCAGCACTAGTCTCCGCTCCGAGTGTCTCGAGCATATCATCAGTTTGGAGTTCTGGGTCTCCACTGAGACCAACAAGCCAGCCAGATGTGCCAATAGAGTCAATGGCACAGTTGAGAAGGTTGCTGATGATAGCGATTGAGTGGTCGCTGGGTGAGCCTGCGTCTTCGGGCCTGTTGGCAATTTCAACATCGGTGTAACGAGATGTCCAACCGCCGTCTGCGAGTTCAATACGAAGGATCTGAATGAAGAACACAACCTCGCGGGGTGCAAGGTGAGTGCGGAGTGTCTCGACAATGCTGCGGGAGGGGAATGAATGCAGACGAGTAAAAACTGTGCGGAATGAGGCGCTGCGGACACTTAGACCATTATCAAGAGCTGACAAGGCAAACTCGAGATCGGCTTCTGCGGCTTCAGACTCGACTTGGATTTCAGTCTCCAATTCGTTGCTAGCATCTTCACTCTTGCTGGTGATGAGCTTAGCGACTGCAGCGGGGCTTGGTCCTTGGAGAGACTTGACAAGAGACGCCAGAGCGACGATGACTTCCTCGAGGTCCAGATATACGGGCCAGCTCAACCACTCGTGCATGACATGCATCTCTGGGTCAAGTTCGTTCACTGCCCTCATGATGTCGCCAGGACGAACTCTTGAAGCCGTAGACTGTATAGCGCCTGTCTCACGCAAGGCCCTCTCCACTTCCATGGCGGAAATGTATCCAGTAGTGGCAAGCCATCTGAAGATGTTCGCTGTAAAGAAGTTCATAGAGATAGAACTCTGCTCGTCCCTGGTTGTGTCGTTCCAAGCAAACATTTTGCTGAGGAGGTAAACCGCTTTGCGCCTTTCGGTTTTCTGAACCAGGAACCGAGCGTCTCTTACAGGCCACATCCTGTTATCCTCACCATCCTGCTCTTCTGAACTGGGGGCCGATGGTTTGTGTTGTTTGGGTGTGGAAGCCAATTCGAGCTCGGCTGCGAGGAAACGCTCAAGTGCGGCTACATCGGAGTCGACCAGAGAGTCGACGGTCTCTTTCCAGCTCTGCCATTCCTGAGAGGATAGTTCGGAGTTTGGAGCAGCAACAAGTGCTTTCTTTGAACCCTTGCCGAGAGAGTTGATGAGAAGACTAGTGTTGGCTTTTGACTTCTTGTAGGCGGTCGCCGAGAGGTTGATCTGCAAGCCAACAAGGGCGTTTCCAGAGATGGCTACCGCGAGGCCGAGGTCAGTAAAGAAAGTGACAAAGTTCAGGGATCCCTCAGTAGCGCCATCGGTTCTCTTTCTCTTGTCGCCAGCTGACTCCAGAGGATCACTCTCGAGAGACAAGGCAGCCTGCAAGGAGCTGTACTTGGTGTCGTAGATAGCACAGGAGGTAGATTCAGCAGCAAGGACAAGGGCGGCAGAAATGCGGACGAAGCTTTGGTGAGCCTGTGTATGAGGAGTAAGAACGGAAAGCACTCGGGGGACGGTGCCAGAAAGGTCGTAAGTGGTGATGATACCGGAAAGCATCTGGTGCAATTTGCCAGCTGATGATTGCAGGGAAAAGGTAGCCTTGTCTGAAGAAGGCGTGGTTGGTAGCTCGTAGCTGAAAAGATGACGGAGACCTTGGTGAGCACTAGTGATTAAGTCTTTTGATCTAGAAGGCAAAGAAAAGAGGTTGAAGCGGCGGATGTTCTGATCGTCGACGGTGACCAAAGCCAGAAGTGGCATGTTGAGCTCGGTCGAATTGTCCAAACTGACAGCACCTCCGATCAAGGCCAAAGCGTCCTCTCTGCTCTTGAGCAGACCCTTCTTAGCTGAAGTCACATCAGTGACGGTAGCATATTCGACCTTGACGGACGAAGACACGGCGTCAGAGTCGGCCATGACTATAGTCTGAGCAGCATCTGCATCCCATCTCTTCTGCTGAAGGTCGCCAGCGATACACTCGACACTTCCATCGGCGTAGGTGACAGCGATGTCCAGAGCAAGTCCAAGAGTCTCGTTATCCGAGTGTGAAGCAAGAGCGTGGACGGCGAAGACTGTGCTGGTCGAGGTGGGCAGTTGGTAGCTTGTCTTGACTTGCTGGTCGGCAGAAAGGTCGGTCGAGTCGGCGATTGTGTCCTCGGTGAAGCAAACGACCTCGGTCTTCTTTCCAGTTGTGTGACCAAGAACAGCGTATGTTACTCTCTGTGCGGCTTTGCGCCCCGTAATCTTGCGGTAGATGGAGCATGGCGCACAAAGAAGACGAGTCTGAGGAGGAAGAGCATACGACGTTACCAGGCGCGGATTACGCACCTGTGGAAGAGAGTTAGCGGCATGACCCAAGCGAGTTCCTCTGGTATGCGACATACATTGTAGATGGTGATGCTGTCTCCGTCGACACTTGCGACAATCTCAGGTCTCTTTCTCCATTTTTGGGCGCGGAGTCCGAATACAGGGGCGGCAAAGGTTGTTCCGACAGTGGAATCGAAGGGTTTGGGAAGGGAGGCGAGAGTAAAGGGAGCCTCGATGGCAGCTCCGTCAGCCATTTGTGTGATGTAGCGCGAACAAATTCCTTATGGCGACAAGGTGTTTCTACTACTTTTGCTTGTCAAGAAAATTGAAGATTCATGCCAAGCTCGGTGCTAGTCTGCTCCGCTCTCGGACATAACACCAGCGTTGCATGGTTAAGCCCGAAATGGCAGGCGCGACACGCATCGGGCAGACGCGTCGTTCTCAAGTCGAGACTCTGGTGACGATTGTGCAGTGAGCGACATTAGCCAGTACACAACACGCACCTCTTCCAACCCCTCTCATATGACCATCGGCGTCATGGGTGATGGTCAGAACAAGAGTGTGCATCCCTTCTTCAAAAAGCCCCAAGGTACAACTTCACTGTACCATTTCCACACAACTTTACTTTTCTCACTCATCTGCAGTGCCTGCTCCCCAATCCTTACCCGAGATTGCGCACTCAATTCTACCTGGAGATACCTCACCTGGAGCCGATCCTTCCACGTCACAACCCGAAGCCTCACTGGTGTCCGAGACAGGCAATGGCAGGAAGACTCGCCCCAGAAAGGCCAAGGAGAAGCCGGAGCCTGCATCGAACCTCGAGTCCATCGAGGCTACGACATCTACACGCCGCAAGAGACGCAAGCTGAGCCTTCCCGATCATGTCGCTATCTCTGATCGAGGCTCCGAAGACATGGTGCCTCAGCCTTCAAGCCCGACTTCACTCCCATCATCACATCCTGCCAACAGTCAGTCCGACGACACATGCCACAACACGAGTCAGCAGCTTGAATCGAATCCTAGCCATCAGAGCACCCCAAAGAGCACGACGCCGAGGAAGATGTTGAAACTGAGCACTGGTGGTACTCTGGTCTCTCCTTCCGCTAAGCCGTTACCAGCCAAAGAAGATGTTCCAACCAAAAAGTCATCAAAACGTGGAAGACCGAAGAAAGAGAAGCAAACGCTTGTCGTGGCATTAAAATACTCCTCTGACGAGGATCTGGGACAACGCATAGCGCGTATCCTTGATGGCTCTGAGACCTTCTGTCTTCCGAAGCCTGTTTCAATGGCCCCACCACCCAAGCCAAAGGCCCCCAAACCGGATCCTTCGAAACCAACACATCCATTCTTTTCTGGGAAGCCGAAAGACACCCCCCAACCTCCTGCTGCTTCCCTGAAAAAATTCCTAGATCCAAAGGTCAGTCATATACTTAGCCCGCGGAGGCCTTCGGCTGTGACCCCTGGCAAGTTGCGAGCACAAGCACGAGAAAATGGCTCAAGGACGGTGAGCGAATCGGCAAGCTTCCCGCAGTTCGGTTCGAACAGAGATCGTAACGTTATCAAACAACCAGGTATGGTCGAAGCACCCTTTCCATCAAAAGGCAATGCTCACGTACGGGGTGAGTTTTATTACCACCCAGGCCGGTTTCAACGAGACATGTCAGTCCCTGTGCCTCGTTCGACTCGCAAAATGAAGTACAAAATACCCCTCCTGGACCCATCTGAGAGTGCGCTTACTCATGTGGAACGCGGTCTTGATTTCCATCAAAAGGACACACCAAGACCAGATGGGTTTCACAATCCTCCTGCTTCGCTACGCGTTCCCACACGCCATCTCGTTCCTGGTTCTCGGGCTCAGAAGTGGATAAGCAACGAGCTTCACGCTCAACCTCTAGTGGATGAGCTCGAATCAATATCGGGATCTCATCACCATCATTCACATCCAGCTTGCGAGGATCTCTTTCATGGGATGTCAGATAACCTCACACCTTTCGATCAAGGACGATCAGAAGTGCAAGCCTGGGCTCAGAAATACTCACCTCGGCTTGCGGCCCAGGTTTTGCAACTTGGAAAAGAAGCTACATATCTAAGGGACTGGATGAAGGCTTTGACAATCAGTGCAGTCGAAACAGTCGGCTCTCATGTCCCCAAGCACGACAAGGCGGACCGTGAACGAGGACCGAAGAAAAAACGCCGTAAGAAGGCTGCAGAGTTGGATGATTTCATTGTTAACGACGATGACTTCTACAATGACGCAGAAGAACTCGTTGAGTTGAATCGCACCTTGCCTTTGAGAGTAGGCCAGAAGCCATCTCTTGTGCGTGACATCGACTTCGGCAACCAGTCCAATCGCTCACAAATCATGAATTCGGTCATTTTGAGTGGGCCTTCCGGCAGCGGAAAGACTGCCATGGTTCATGCTGCCGCAAAGGAGTTGGGTTTCGAGATATTCGAGATCAACCCGGGTTCACGCAGAAGTGGTAAAGACGTGCTCGACAAGATTGGGGACATGGTAGAGAACCATCTCGTGCAGAATATTTCTGGTGACACCGGCAACACATCCGCTGATGAAGATGCTGGACGACTTTCAGATGCTTTTAACAAAGACCTCGAATCAGGTCGCCAAGGTACCATGAAATCATTCTTTACGTCGAAACCAAAATCAGTTTCACAACCCAAGAAGCAAGAAAAGAAACCGAAACTGAGCGTCGATCAGGTTCAGAAGGTGTTGTCATCTTCGAAGCCATCACGAGGACAAAAGCAGTCCCTCATATTACTTGAAGAAGTCGACATCATGTTTGAGGAAGACAAGAACTTCTGGTCCACCATCTTTACCTTGCTTCAAAACTCGAAGCGACCGATCATTATGACCTGCAATGATGAGGACCTTGTACCCCTCCAAGCTATCACATGTCAAGGAATTTTACGTTTGTCAGCTACGCCTGCAGAGATTGCTGTAGATTACATGCTCTTGTTGGCAGCTCGAGAGGGTCATTTACTGTACCGTGACGCGGTATCGACGCTCTATGATGCCAAAAGTCATGATCTACGTGCAAGTATTGCCGAATTGCAGCTATGGTGTCAGATGGGAGTTGGGGATCCTCGCGGAGGACTGAGTTGGATTTTCCCAAGATGGCCAACTGGAACAGGACTCGACGAATACGGTCAACCCATCAGAGTCTTCAGCGAGAACACATATCAAGCAGGTATGGGATTTGTGGCTCATGAAACAGATTTTTCTCTACAAGACACCCAGGGCGATGAACTGCTCAAGGAGATGTGGGAAGGCTGGGAGATTGATCCACGCGAACAGCTGTTTTCAGATATCACAAGCGACCAGCTTTCTTCACAGGATCCGCAATTACGCATGGCCGCACTCAAAGAATACTCAAGCATATCTGACAGTCTCGGGGATATGGACGTGTTCTGCCGTGTCGGTCTTCCTGGCATGCAAGATGTTCAAATAGATGCGACGCAGCCTGAACTGCCTCAAAAGACACGCCTGAGCTACATCCATGGCATGGCACTACTTCAGACTCCCGAGGTCCTCGACTACAGCACTATCGATACTCAGCTTGCGGTGTCCGGCTCTCGTCTCATCCGTAAAGTTTTCTCGAATCATCTACACCCTTCACCTACGAGCCTCATAAACCAGGTGATCGAGTCAAAATCGCCAAGCTGCACGTCACGCCGGCTCACTCGTGCAGACATCTCGTCAGCGTTCGACACAGTTGCTACCATGATCACTACTCCGACAAGCGGTCCGCCAAGTCTTGCTTACTCCGTGTTCGATGGTCCCCTCAATACTGTGGTCACTGATGTAGCCCCCTACGTGCGAAGCATTGCAGCCTACGACCTCGCCCTCGAAACACATCGTGGGAAGCTACAGGGTAGTAGTCAAGGTTCGGCAAGTGGCGCTGGAAGCAAACGTGCTCGGACAACCCGAGCTGCTCGCAGCGCTCTTGAAGGTGGAAAACGACAGCTGACCCGCCGAGAACGGTGGTTTGACCCCAACTTCGATCTTGGTCTCGCTTTGCAAACAGCTGGCGACTGGCCTCGCGTCGAGGCCGCTCTTGCAGAGACTCGACTGCACAGTCCTGATCTCGATATTCATATGCAAATGGAGTAATGCATAAAATGACCGATACTTGCCAGCAGAGGTGCATAGTTAGCTTACCATGATACGGGGCTTACATGCACACGTTTTTGCAATGGTCGTTGCAGATGATGATGCTTTCTTGATACATAACTAGCTGAGAGCACATTTAAGAATCTGATATCATTTGCTAATTAATATAATACCTATGGCTCCAGATACAGCATCTCCTCATCGCTTTCCTGTAGCGGCCAGTCTTGTGCTCGCTTCTCTTGATTAATTTATTCTGTCGATGTACAGTAAGCAGCGAACTACTCGGTGCTGTCTTGGGAAAGTCCGAAGCTCGTGCGATTGAGGAAAGAGCTTCTGCGGACGACGGTCTCAGTGATTCGCTCCTCCCAGATTTCGGGCTAACAAACATCTCGCTTTCTGTCAACTCTCCTCGCCAGACCATCAGTTTCTAGACACACTTCATATTCAGCGGATCATCGTTCCATTCATCTTTGACATCAGCAAATAATCAACATTATGCCTGAACCCCATCGACAATCGGCTCCGGAGGCATTGCCAGTCTCCACTCTTGAAACCCTCTCATCAGCATCGTCTTCCTCCGCAACCCTGATACCGACTACACCAACCACATCCACCGCCCCGACCACGTTCGTCTTCCCAACTACGTCGATCAGACCAGGATTCAAGGACGAGCCCAGCGAACACCCACCACAAGGGCCTCCTCCGTGGTTCTGCGCAGTTTTGTATTTCCTGCAATACATATCCTTCAACTTGATTTGGTACTTCGTCAACCTGCACGGCCTTTCTATGCGTACTTCAAGAGAGTGGGCCATATGCGGTTTGACCAGTGGGCTCATCACATCGCCCATGATCTATTCTGGCTTCCGGACTGTTCGGTGGATCAGCGACTACATTGGCAATTGTCTGAACAAAAGTACTCGTACAGCCAGGGTCATTGCTGCAATTGGAGCGTTGTATGGGATCGTCGTTGTCGGTCTTGTCTTCAGGACTACAGGCGTAATGGCTGAAGTGGTTTCGCAAAACTGTATCTTCGTCGCCCAAACGGGTATTTTACCTGGCGCGTCCTTAGCTCTCGTATTCTGTCAGCTTCATCGCACCGGCTGTCAGCTCCATCACACCAGAACTCATCGCACTGAATTGTCTGATCGAGGAATGCCACATGTCGACGGTGTGGAGATGGTAATTACACCCATCCAGAAGTCACAAGAGCAACCAGGCGAGAGACTCTTTGGCATGGACGCCTCACCAGGCGCCGGACTCCTACTCTCGACAGCAGTATACCTCATTGCCTTCCTCAGTGCCTACACTCTGAGCCTCCAAATCATACTGACGTCTGATGATGTCGACACTTCTGAACACGACGACGCCGTTGTATTCCTCTTCCTCTTCCTCTTCGATCTCCTCGCCGTTTTTCCTTGCCTTGGCTTCTCGCTTGGAACGTCAGTACAGTGTTTGAGCAACGTCTTCTTTGGCAAGCCCTTTGATTTTCGCTGTATTGTTGGAGGATTCTTGGGGATGCCTGTGGCGGTTGCTGGGATGCTGCTCTCGGGTGCGAGTAAGGAGATGCAGTCTATGGAGTGGTGGCTTTTGGTACAAGCGGCTGTATTGCCTGGGGCGTTTGTTACATCGGTTGTTGGTTTGGTTTGCGGTAGAGTTCGGTCAAAGCATCGCATTGAAGTGGACGATGGTGATAAAGATTGGCCGCTGAAGAGTCTAGTTTGATTGAAGCATGGAAGGGGGAGGATAGAGCTATGCTCGCAAGCCAGTCATTGGGCTGTCGCACTGCACGAATAGGCAGGAGATATGAATAGGCATCCAGGGATGAGATTCGTGGTGTTATAGAACAAGGCGCCTTCATTCTCGATTTGAGCATTCTGCTATTATGAAAGACATTCTACGTCCAACTCAGATGCTGCAAATCTCATTCTGCAACTTGTACGTCATCTTGCTCAAAACATCGAAAGCCACGAGGAACTTGCAACCAAGCTCCAGTCATGAGGTCGCGGACCGCTATCAGATACCGAGGATGACTTCTCAGCTCTGTTCAATCGACGTTTTGTCTATACTTCCTAATGTCATCCACATTCTGTCACCGATGGCTACCTTGTTTCTTGGTTCTAAAAGTGGTGTCCTCATCATCGGTCTCGTTTCTCAGCTGACTGACACCTTCCTGCATCTGTGTGTGAACAAAGATTCAGTTTTGCATGGGAGTCGTTGCTCCACTAGGCGAACATCTGATCGGGATCGTCTCATGTCGCCAGTTTGCTCAGTCCTCGGCCTGGATACTCGACAATCAACCCCGTTGAGCCATCGAATGCATGAACTCGAGTGCTTGACTGAAGGCACGGTGGTTTTCTTGCAAGCTGTGGGAGACGGGGGAAAGTAAAGAACATCAGCTTGTTTTGGTGATGATCCGAGTATACAGTGTCCGCTAATAAACGCAGACTGTACGCTTCTGATGTGCACAGCCAAAACCCAGTCTTGCCCAGATATATTGTGCGTCATCTTGCTCAAAGCGTTTGGAAGCCACGAGGGAGGATGGTTTGGCCAAGCTGCCGTCCTGTGCTCGCTCCTTCTGTCTTCTTCACAATACTCAGTCTGCTGGACTTGCTTCCTTTGCTCAATCAACACCATTTTGCTCGACGATGAGCAACCACTCGGATGATTCCGATCGCGAGAGCGTACCGGCTCCTAATCAGATTTTGCCATCAGTAAAGCCGGAGCAGCCTGTCGTCAACCCCTATACCATCAGTTCCAAAGACATGTCAATCATTTATGTCGCCGTTCAGATCCTGTCTCGGGCTGGTGTATCTTGACCTCTTCTGTCCCGACACATCATCCATTCTCGCTTATTTGTCTGAGGAAGCCTGCGGTTTTCTTCACCTTGTCGCTTACGTTGTTTTCGCTGGTATCAACGCCTCCACTTTTGGGAAAGACAATACACAAAGACCTCCAGGTGACTCAGCCTCAGAGGAAATTCGTGCTGGAATTGGTGCTATGCTTGGCATTGCCATTGCCGTATTGCTTGCAGCTCTAACCCACGCGCTCGATGAGAAAGGCTGGATATACCAAATATTCTGGCTCCAGCTTCTTGCTGCACCTTGTACCTGTCTTGCTAGATCTTCTTCATGCTTTGAAAATATGACAGAAGACAAGCAAATAGTGGTTGTTCAGGTTGCTGGTCATAACATGGCTAACCTCTTACTATGGTTCCACCTCGAAAACAAACCAGTCGCACTTGAGAACGATCTATATCCTCTGATCGAGCCGAAATGGTTCGGTTGGGGAGTTGCCATCTGTTTTCTCCTTGGTGTCAGCATTGGCCTTTTCTTTGTAGTCTCTGGTTTTATCATCGAGAAACATATGTCTGACAACCAAAGAGCACTCTTTCTCATTGCTTTCGGATCTCTCGGCGGTATGTCTGTCATGTGGCTCATGGCTAAACTTTTCGATTACTTTGTGCACACGACCATCTTGCACAAACTGCTTTTGATTGAGATTGGGGCCCTTCCTGGTGCATACTTCATTGGAACCTCCGGTTGGCTGCTCAAGGCTCTCAAGACTTCTCCAGAGTATTCAGCGGTCAATCCAGCCGAGCCATCAGTTGTTTGAGGTCGGACATACTATTGGGATGATTATTTGCAGATTCAGGGGATCCTCCTGCCAGACTAGGTTAGAAGGAAGAAGACATCATGAGTTGCCTCAATACTCCGCAGTCAACTTATAGAGAACCCCTGGCAATTTATGATGCTTTCTGCCCTCCCCTTATGCTAACATCTGTCACTTCCAGCCATCTCCTGCGGCCACGCCTGGAGTAGTCTGGCTTGTGAAGATGCACAATGTTTAATAGATCGGTATGATCATCCGCAGAGAGGCGCTAATTACCACGCTCTCAACGGAGGCTGCCTCTGAAAATGTCACGATCGTGCAATCCTATAGCTATACGGGTGACAGAGTTTAGCACACGGGAAGGCAGGGGTTCATTACATTTTTCTTGTTGGTTTTGCTGTCCTTCCGTATTTCCAGACACCATGGCTTACGTACACGTGCGCGATGTTGCTCAAAACTTGACGAATGAGTCAAGTGCCAACAGGCAATCGCCTCTAACAGCAGCAGGAGTCATCCCTTAGCTCTTTCCAGTTGAACATTGCCATGAAGCCTGACAACCAGCTCTCGTTGTCACCTCTCAACATCAAACCTCCAACATCGAACACTTTCAACATCGAATACTTCCAGCATCAAACATGACATGCCATCAGGCACCCAACATGACCTATCATCCGGCCCCGACCGTGACCTATCACCAGGCACCTAACGCACCAACCGTGACATATCATCTAACGCCAAACACTACATACCATCAGGCGTCGACTACTGCGGACGTCCCTTCAACTCCACCAACTCCGCCTGTAGACCAAGCAAAAGCCAAAGAAAATGCCATCATGTTGGCCGCAGCATATGCTTTGTGCACCATCCTCCTGGCATGTCTCGATATGGGCGGTCTATCTCCAACTGCTGACCTAGATATCGCCGCTCGCTGGATCGGCAGCCTCATCCTTCTCATCGCATGCCTGGTGCTACTTGTATTCGGTCTCGAAGCTCTCGGATCAGTGTTCCAGTCAGACGACCATTGTACTGGAGATTCTGGAAGACAGCGAGCCCATATCGGTGCCATAATAGGCGTGTATGCCAACATCCTATTGGCCGCTCTCTCAGGCTGCCTAGACAACAAAGGCTTCATCTACCAGATCTTTTGGTGCCAAACACTCGCACTGCCTGCCGCCTTCATCGTATCCAAATACCTGGGAGGAAAGATGGACCACAAAGAGGAGATGTTGTTGAAGTTCTGCGCTTATGGACTGGTGAACATGATGCTCTGGCTCGACCTCCAGAACCTCCCTCTACCATTGAATCACGACAGTTCTGAACTCAGTCCATTCTTTGCTTGGATGGGTTGGATTGCAGGTTTCGTCCTCCTACTCGCCACTAGTGCCTGCCTCCTTTTCGCCAACGTCGATTACATCGTCAAGGTCCGTCTTGCAGATAACCCCTCTGGCAGGATTCTGACGATTTTGGGAGCAATGATCGGAGTCGGTATCATGGTGCTTGGAGTCATGGCACCTTTCGAGATGCTCTTCCACGTCTTGGAAGGCAAGCACTGGATGTATCAGATTCTGTGGGCTGTGGTTAGACATCATACCCATACCCATACCCATCACTACAGTTGGAACCGAGTACAGAACAAAACAAGGAGGATCAAAATGCAATCAATTTGATCAAGGACGCAACCCCTAGCCCTCACTTTCCATCTTGATATCATCTGTTCATGAAACCTTCGTGTCATGTGCTCATGAGAAAGCTTCTGTCGTATGCTCGTGAAACAACTTCTGTCGCATGCTCATAAGACTTTTTCCTCCCCATTCCTTCCCTTCAAATTCTAAACTTGGGTAGAAGTTGCGTCAACTGCACAGCCGATCTTCTTCATAGTGACCGTAATCATGGAAGCTTCTTCGTAGCTCGTGGCAGCCCAGGTGGATTGAACAGCTGTATGAGTGGTACTGACAGGCTCAAACGAGATACCAGTCACAGTAGGCAGAGTGATCGTAGGCACATCCACATCACCGGTGCTCTCAGGGGCGTGGTTGATCCCCACAGTCGAAGGAGCAGGAGCAACATCATCAGTGATAATGCCAGCAGCTCCTGTGTTGTCGTTCGAGGTGGCGGAGATGGATGTGCTCAGAGGTTGGTAGGAGAAACTGTAGTGTGGAGTGGTGGTGGTGGTGTTGAGATTGCAGGTGCCGAAATCGGGTTGGCAGTTGGAGTTGCAGTAGCTCGAGTTGGAACCGCAGTAGCCGTATTCGCTATCACGGGGATATGTCAGTTGTGGAATCTTGTAGAGAATGGATGGAGATGCTTACCTGCAGCAGAGGCCTGTAGGGCAGGCGCCGATACCAAGACCGCAGGCACCTAGAGCGCTGCTGGTGGTATTGTTGTTGGCCACGGCACGGAAGGTTGGGTGGATGGCGAGGGTGTAGGATGTAGTTTGGTTTGGGAACGAAGAGGTGGGCATAGCAGGTTTGATGATCGTGTTGTGTGAGAAAGTCGGATGGATGTCGAGTGTGATTGATGGGAAGTCGACAGAGTAAGGCATGGCGGCGCAGAGGCTGGCGCCCAACACGATGGTTTTGATCCGTAAGGGTATTAGTTGATGGTACAAGCAGTGTGGTACTGTATTCAAAATGCTTACCATGTTGAACATGTTTGGTTAAGTGTTTGTGTGGTAGGTTTGAAGAGGAATCTGTTTGCGCAAGCGAAGCTGAAAGTTGAAAAGTTTGGTGTTGATAAACAACACGGTGCGTTGTCTTGACGCTGAACAATAGCACAGCTGACAATGTCTTGCATCTGACTCGAGACACAACCCTGATTTTGTGCAGGTGCTGTCTTTCTGATTGTCTTTTGTTTTCACATGTCTTGACCTAGACTCAGAGACAATGGTTGTTACTTCACAAACCAATCGTAGTTCATGCTGCTTCACATAGATTAAATCTGCAAATCGATATGTCTACACCTGCCCAATGGTATCCGATGTGTTCGACAGGCCATTTGAAATGCATCTTGCATCGAGGTGCCGATTGGGATACCTCGAGAAGTTGGCAAGAACTTGAGACTGGGGTCACCCTGATCACCTCGAGTGATCATTTTCACGTACGACAAGATGCCTTCGTATACAGAGATATTGAGCGGACGATATTTCATAGTCGGTGACATGTCGCTTGCATGTCTGAAGGCGAACAAACGTGGCCTGCTGACTGTGGTGAGCTTTTTCCGTCATGATGTTGGCTGAGAAAGTGCGAAAATGACCAACGGCAGAAAAGCCAGAGCTCGAGAACTTATCTTGCCGTCATGACGTACCTACTCATAATACTTTCTTCCTCATCACGTTCTGAGCTCGTTGTGACTTGAAATAAAGGATACAAACCCAGAACAAGATCAAGCTCTCATATGCTGCGATGCTGTCGTAGAAAGCTTTCCGAAAATGCCACGACCTCCGGTGAGACGCCGCCACACTGGACGTTGTTCACACATGCAAACCGATCCTGCATTTTGGTGACTCTCTTGTCAACATGAAAATTGATATAGCAGCAGTGAACAGTGAGGAAGTGCTGTGTTCTGAGGAGAAGATGGTGATGTTTACCAAAGAGATGTCAATTTCCAAAGCGGCTCCACATGCATCGGGATTCGGCCGAAATGTACCCAAGTACAATAATGCGGCACATTATGCACGATCGATAAGTGCGACGTTTACAAACATGACGAATGGCACACCAACGTCTATAACGGTAATTGATAGAAGCTTGGAGAGATATTTGGTTACGAGCATTGACAAGCGTTATACAGGGGGAAAGTGAGGAGATGGACTTGTTTGTTGATGCCATTTCTCTCGGAGAGGGCGGGTGTCTGGATCTCGCGTTCGAAAGTCCCTCCTTTGTGCAAACATGGGTTCCCTTGACATAGATTTTTCGCTGCTACGGAAATGAGCCGCGCTAATACGAGCTGCGCGACTTCGGCAGATTGGGCGAGAGTTTGGGACATGTTTAGAGGCTCAATCATGCTTCGATGATGCATGTCAACAGACGAGAGCATGCTCGGGCTATTCTTTGCACTGTCTTTGGCTGCACAAGGAGCCATCCCAATCCTTATAGGGAGATATAGCATCTGTCAATAGCTGTGCAGATGCACGAGTGATAAACAAAGAACAGAAGTGTTTCACGAGGGGCCGATAGCTAGTGGTGTTATTTGAGACCGCCAGTCGGCGACAGTCGGTGTCGCCGACAGTGGCCGCCATGTCGCCGCCGTCGGTGTCCCGTGCGTATATTGGTGATGTTAGAGGGTCCCCCGCGAAACAGGTGATTTCTCTAGTTAAATCGTCATTTTGGTGGGTCCGAACTGCAGATTTTGGACAACTCAAATATTTACATAGGTAACTATCTCTAACTTCTCTAAGGCTAGCTATCGTACTTAAATGGTAATAGGGGTCTCTAGTTTTCTTTATTAGCATAGTATGCGTAGTATACTGCGTAAGCATAAGGGTCGTCGTATAAGAGCGTAGGCTGCTCCGAAGGGCGGTATAGTTAAGAAGGCTAATATAGTTAAGAAGGCTAGAAATTAGAGGGTTAAGAGAAGGAAGTTAGAGGTGCTAAGCTCTGTTGTATTAAGCTCGAGAACTACTATAAATAGCGAAGGTTTTAAGGCACTAGTGCCGGTGTCAAAGACAGAAGTTATTCTATAGATAAGCTATTAAAGACTACTAAAAAGGGGAGATATAGTAACTGCTACGAGGGCTACATTTGTTAATATATTAGTAACTAGATTAGAGGTTATAATGGCGACTAGATTAGAGGTTGTAATGGCGACATTAGAGGGTCTAGAATTGGCGACTAAATTAGCGAGGAATAAATGCCTATAGGGGTCGGTGTTTGTTATTTTAAAGGGGATTAAGAAGGTACTCTAGAAGGCCGCTTACGAGGAGTCCTCTAAGGCTAAACCTAATGTAATGGTCGAGGAGGTAGAGGCATAGCTTATATATTATAGAAAACAAGAGACTCTATTAGAAGGTCCTCTACTTTGTCGTTATTTATGTCCTACTAACTAACCGGTTTATCTAAGGGGGTTATAAACTGCTTAAGTTGCGCTAGTCGAAGTCGTTTTCTCTACTTACTATCTGCCTCTACAATTTCTCGCCGTTGTTTAGCCCTCTATTTCTATCGTTTCTTAAGGATAGGATTACGTCGAAGGGCTCTTAAGTTGCGATAAATGCTAATAAGCTAGCTAGTCTTATTACTCAAGAGCTTATTACGGAACTTGTTCTAAATAAAATTCATGCTCGAGAAGGCGCGTTTAGAGGGTACTAAGTTCGTAGGTATATGTGCTAGCCGAATAGCGAGTTAAGCAATAAAAGGGACTTTAGATCGAATTAGTATCTAAAATGATCGCTAATCGTTCGGTTCCTAGACCGAGGGTCGACTAAAGGTGCGTCCTCTACGCTTAATAAAATAAGTAAATTCGTTAAGGAACTAGTTATACTTATCTAGCGTACTAGCAGTAACATGCCTCTTAAAGAAACGATAAGTTACTTCCTTCTCGTCGCTTAAGAAGGTGCTATATGCTAACGGGGTATAATAGTTAAGCGTAAAGGCTGCCTAGTAGATATTAGTGGTTTAAACCTTAAAGCGCTCGTTAAAGGCCTTTAAGATCTGCGGTTTGTAGAGGAGGCCTTTAGTAGCAACTAGGTTAGCTCTAATGTCTCGCTATCGAGGTATTACTATGCCGACAGTTAAGCGGTCTACTTCTAAAGTAATTTAAGTATCGTGTAGAGGCTTAAGTAGCGTACGCAATAGACGAGCCTTTCGCTAAAAGCTTAGCGATTTAAGTAAGGCTCTAACCTTCCTTCTACCCTCGGATCTAAGTAAGTCTACGCGCTCTATAAACGACGGCGAGCTTAGAGTGCTAATGTTATTAGTAAGTGTATTAGGAGTAGCGTATTTACTGCCCTATCGAGTTAAGACTAACTTAGCTAGAGCCTTAATGCTAATACTGTCGCGATCTGCCTAATAGCATAGATTTGCCTAAACTTTTAGCGAGTTCCTTATAAAGTTGTTTACTTCTACTACCTCCTTCGCTACTAATGCATAATAGTCAATTTTAAGAAGGTTACCGACGACGAGCTATATACTATACGAGTCGTAGAGGACGTAGAACATATGGCCGGTGTTAGGGTCGCTTTAGATTAGTCGATAGAGACTTCTCTATGTTTTATAGGTATCTATATAATGGCTATTCTAAGCAGCAAGGCCGCCGGTCTCTTTAGTAAGTGCTAGAACTCTTTGTTTAATTAGATCCTTAAGATAATTAGCACCTTAAGTTATAGGACCGCTATTGACGCATTTAATGTAGAACAACTACCTATCGCTAGTATTAATAGAGATGTTAACTATCCTAGCCCTGTTCACCGATATAGATTCGTCGCTAATAGTATTAAGGTAAGGATCCTTAGTTTCCTTTAAGTGGTGCGTATTAATAACTCGCTAAACCTAGTCTTTAACGTCCTTATTATAGATATTAAGGAGCTTTGTAGATAGCTTCTATCGAGTTAGTAACTAGAAGTTAGGTCTTAGAGCCTTAATAAACTCGCTAAAAGTAACTAATCTCTCGAGGGTGCTAAAGGGTAACCTAGACTCGAACATTGCTATAGCGTATAGCTTCGTAAGTTCCTTCTTATTAATAGGCATTAGCGCCTTACCGACGATACTTTAGAAGAGATCTAGATGCTTCTTATAGCTTATTCTTATAATCTTAGCTATAGCTATAGCGCGGCAGGTATTGTCGTCCCTATCTCTATGTTTTATAAGGTCCTAAGCATGCGAGATAAATAGCTAACACTCCTTTAGGTACGTAATCTTCTAATCTGTCTTATCTCGTAATATGCTCTTATCCCTGCACCAATTATAGAGCATTAACCTCGATTTTAATAACCCTCCCTCCTGCTCGGTAAATTAATTAGACGTATAGCATTAGCCGGTCCCTATAGCTAGAACAACAGTTACTATAAGATCTAAGTTACTTAAGAGGGAGGGGAAACCGGCAGTTTTTAGAGCCTTAATACGCTACTAACGTTAGCTAAGAGCTCTATACGATGAACGAGACCGACGGTCGTCGATAGTCGGTCTAATATTGGTGCTTAGGCCGACAAAAGCAGACCGACTGTCGCCGACTCGTCGCCGCCGTCGGTCATAACACCGCTACCGATAGCAGTCCGACCGCAGAGACTAAAGGCAGCCAAGAAAGCTTAAGCCAGCTTTAGACGAACCTTAGCAGAATTGGTGCAGATCGAGGCCGAGTCAGTTATCTGAAACTCGCTCAACAACCCTCTACACACAAGACAGCGACGACGAGCACATGTTGTGCGATGCTGGTGGCCATCACGAGGGTGATACAGCAGTGGTAGGCGACGGGTAAGCAGCATGACTGCCTGCAGCATGTGTCCAGGCTGTGCAAGCAACGATGGAGCGAGCGGCGCAAACAGATTGCAGGCATCTCCAACCCCATCCAGCCCACCCCGGTCTTAGACATGGCGCCATCCTTTATTTTCTGCGCCTCTCTCGGCCTTTCTGTTCCCAGCCCTGCGTGTTTCTCTCTTCTCCCTCTCTCTCCCACCTTCTCTCTCTATACATACACCCCACAATCATTTAGCATCACACAATTGGCACGAGCATTGATTGCAGCAAACGACCGTTTCATACCGGCCTCGATATAGAAATAGGAAAACAACGCTTCTAAGCCACCTTCGGTTCCCCTTGGCACCGTCCGCCAGCCTTACTCGATATTATCTTTTGCTGCTCTTCCCGGCACACACACCTTCACATCCTAAGCTAGACTCGCCAGCAGGACACACACACGACAAGATGCGCTTCTCGACATTCATCACCCTTGCCGCAGCACCGCTGTTGGCCCTCGCTGCTCCCCAGCAACAACAACAACAACAACCAGAACAGGACACACCGCTGATTACCGCCACACCCGAGAGCAACATCGTCGCACCTCTGCCCACACAAACTGTAGCTCCTGGCGCTGCCTGGAATGACGACGCTGCCAATGTCCAACTAGAGTAAGCATTTCTCCTCTCCTGTACCAGCCGGAAACACTTTACTAACACATCATCAGACTCCGCCAGGCCATCGACCTTCTGGCCACACAAGCAGCAACACAAGTCCCCGTCACCCAAGATTACTGGATTGCCGACCATTGGGACTCTGCTCAAAGCACTGAGATCTGGACAGAGGTCAAATACACCCAGACCTTCGTGACACACCCTGGACAATGGACCACCGCTGGCGCTGGTTCTGTCGGTCTCGGTACACACACAGGCGAGATTGGTGTTGCAAAGGCCGCAACCGGTGCAGCTGCTTCAGTCATGCCGCAAGGCTCGCTGTTCACCGCCGTACTGGGTCTGGCTGGTGTTGCTGCCGGTATGGGCGTTGTCTTCCTGTAGTCGTCCGCGACGGACGTCATGGGCTGCACGCCTTGTTCTTTTCCTCTCTCTCGCGTGGCTCGACGCTGTCAGCTTCCATGGTTGACGATGCGCTCGATCATGTCTTGACACATGGCCGTCTGACACTCGACGCGTGGCACATGTCATCAGGCCACCAATCTCTTCGGGCAACACCTCGCTCCACCTACATACATCTCTACGGGCAACCAATACAACATACCCATGGCCAACCCATCCACCGCCGCCCATCTCTTCCACCTTTGGATATCGCATAGCATTGCAAGGAGTTTCTCTTCCGTTCTTTCTCTTCGAATCGGACACACAAACACGCATAAACCCCTCTTCTCACATACCAAACCACGCCTCCTCACTGTACATAATCAACCCTTGTACAGTATAATTACACCCAAACATCGCCGTCAGCTTCGAACCCTCCATAGTCCATGCATCGCCGTGCGCAAAACGCGTGCTTGAGACAAATACATACACCGCACATAGACATGTCCTCTTGTTCTCTCTGTTTCTTGTTTAGAATCACACTCACCGATATACCAAATTTTGAAATTACTGCTACTGCTACCTTTTCAAGTGTCATGTTCTCCTTTTCTCTGCCTTTCTTCTGTCCTTGTTTTACTGTAATATTCCAAACTATGCATTCACGTTGCACCGATGGGTCATATTCTCGGTTTACTCTCGTGTCCACTCGACTTCGTTGCACATCTGCGCCTCAAATGTTTTACCGATTAAGTCTTGAACAGTCTTCAATCGAGTGGCATGTCAGACACAACGCTGTTCACGGGTATGGACGGAATGTAGATTATGTTAGGAAGAGAGCGATATCAATTTCTTAAGAATAGAAAGTATCAAGATAATACAGCAAGAAGAAAACCACCCGGCTGCAAACAAGAAGGACGTCTTAGCAAAAATGATGAGAACACTACAGCCACCTGCTTCAACTAGCAAGCAGAAATAGGCCGAATATCGCCGTCCAGCCGAGTATCGTCCACGTTTCCGGCGTCGGCAGTAGAGGAGAAGCACCACTCGATTTGCTTGGTCCGCCAGTGGCAGCTGGGTACAGCGTTTGGTTGACGGTGCAGTATTCATCATACATGAAGAAGTAACTCTTGCCTGGGTCCTTCATTCCCATGCGTTGTGGGTCAATGCCCTGAGTAGGATAGTCTGGAATTTGGCAAGTGCGATTGCGCCAGACCTCGCCTCCGCAAGCAGCATTCCATTGGCTCTCTCGTGTTGCGTTACTCGAGTTGAAGTAGGCCTTCACGTAGCTGACTGTAAGGACAGCATCTTGAGCTGGTGGACCACCGCTCCAACCAGCATTGCCTGTGGACCAGTGATTTAACATCATAGTTCCGGGAGCATCGGGAGCATCGCCGTCGAAAGCGTTCTCGAACTCTGAGAGTGGTTTACCGTCGGCGAAGAAAACGATGCGTTCTGGTGTCCAGTCGAAGCGATACTCGTGATAGCCTTCGCTGGGTTGAAAGGGCAGAGTCTCGAGGCGGTAAGTGCTTGTGTTGATGGCATTGTAGTTTGCACTCGCAGAGGCTGGCGATTGGATAACGAGATTTATGGGAGACAAGCCGTTGGCGGACTCGTAATTGGCTTGCCGGCTGAGATATTCCATGTCGATTTCCTGTGAGTCATTGCGGTACTATCATGCATGTCAGCCAAAAGTCATGCTCACTGAAGGAGTGGACGAACGCACCCAGAAGAACGCGGCACAGGTGCCCGGAACATCGCTCATCTTCATGGCAACTCTGAAGCTCCCATATCGCATGTCCCGGCGTAGACTGTTGATTTCGCCGGTCCGAACCATCTGGTCACCGACGGGTCCAAGTAGATCTTGCTGATTTCTGACCCAGACCTGAAGACCAGGGGCGCCGCCCAGCGTTCCATTGCCAGTCCAGTCTTTACGTCTAGATAGTGGGTTTAGGACAACATTGTCGATCTCAGCAGCTTTACCGAAGGGACCTCTGGCGACTAAGGGTGAGATATTGTATGCTTGTACGGCCCAACCAACGGCATCCGAGGCGGGTACATCAATACTGTCAGGTAGGTTGTAAAGATGTAGGAAGTCGGTTTCCAGGAGGTCGGTGAAGAGGGCGAAGGGACTTGAAGAGCTGGTAGCGTTGATTGTGTAGCCACACTCGCAGCGTGGATGGTTGTGTTCTGACAGTCGAGCGCACAAGTCAGCAAAGATTCCGAGGTGATAGCATGAGGCATGCTGCTGGCCGCAAGCACTGAGACGTGCTATACGATGCGAACGAGCATTACTCTAAAGGAATCTCCACACACCATTGACAGCACGGGCAAAGCCTGTCATGAGTGCGCCTGCAACGAGAATAGAGGGTAAAAGAAAGTATATCTTCATGGTGATGATGATCGGAGTAATATCCCGTTTACGATGAATCAAAGTGCGCAAAGGAGATGGAGCGTAGGAGATGCATGAGCGAGAGAATCTTGATCAACCATTTTCACATTCGGGAGGAAGTGACGATTTGTATCGCGGTGAAGCTCCATGACGAGTCAGCGGACAGCTCTTTCCCGCCATTGTTGTCGTTCTCGAGGGGTTTGCGCGACCTCACTGCAGGCAAGGACGATCGACAAGACTCACAAGTTCTTGACAGCCTACCCCTCCAAAGGATTGTTCGGCACTGTCACCTCCCTAGAGGCATTGTTCCTTGACGTTTCAGTGGTCAATGCAAGAGACCACAGGCCTTGCGTTACGGCACTTTGCCCGAACCAGAATAGCTGGGTTGTAGGGCCTGGCAGATAGTTGTATCTGTTTGCTGCTGAACGGGTAGCTGGGAGAAAGGGTCTGAGGTCGCACTGTCGATCCGGAATGCAGGGCCAGGGCTTGGGAGCCTACGTGTCTCAGGCTGTTACTGTGTAACCTCAAGATGCGGAACCATTGGTGAAGAGAAGAAGAACAAAGGGGACTCGTACGTGGACCTAACCGACCGATGTATGATAGAGCCTCTTGACTGCAGAAAGAGATGCAGTAAATCGTCCCGTCCGTCAGACCCTCCTTTCTCAATCTCTGGCCTGCCTTGCCGGCTTTGAGAACTACACACCCCATATGCGCCTTCGCAATGAACTGAATACGAAGCAGAACAGAAAGCAACAATCGTCCGTGATTCATTTCCCATGCCTGGCTCCATCCCTGCCAGCTTCTTCAAAGCGTGACCAACGCCAGAAAAACGCCTTTGTGCCTTTTGAGGTCTGAGCAGCCGAGGGAGCGGTATTTGGCGTCGAGCTTCCAACCATTTCGCTATTGCTACTGTTGACTACCTGGCAGTAGCTTTGGCGATCTTGACATCCATACACATCTATTCCTTCGGCGCGTTTCCTGGGGCGTTCCTCGCCTCTTCGGCCGCGATGTTTCATTCAATCTGACCTGGCTGCTGCTCAACATCGGTCTTCGGTGCTTGATACAACACTGACGTGAACGGCGTCGATACTGAATTTTGATACTGGTGTTCATGCATCTGTTCTTTCTGAACATAGCATGACTTGATTCACGTGCGACTCACAAGAATCCCGACTCGGAAAGCAACCTATATCGACTCAGCATGATGCTCGTCTTGTGTTGTCAGTAGGACTTACCGGGCAATCTTCTCGTCTTCCCTTTCTCTGGGCTCGACTGCCAAACTGCGGTCGTACATCTCATGCACGTCGCCCGCCGTTTGCATATTTGTGAGAATGTAGTCCTGAAGCTCCGGAACAGGCTGCAGTGGGTAGGGAACGTTCTGGTACTGTTGAATGTCGCGAATAACCTCCGCGGTCTTACTACGCTTGGCGAAATTGATGAGGTTGGTCTTCTTGATGACTGAAGGGATACCATCCTCGATGAAAGTCAAATCAGTCAGATAGACACCTTTAATTATGTTAGCATCGGTTGTGACAGTTCTTAGATTGAGACATACCAAAGAATGGGATACAAGGAGGGTTTGCCTTGTGCAAAGTCTCTCTGTAGTCCGAAAAGTTCTTGGTACTGCCCATCAACTTGCGCATGACCTCCAATACTGCTTGAGTCTTTTGATTGACCTGAGCCCAGGTTCGACCTAGACGATGAATGGGTGCTGTGCCCAACGCCGATATGATCGATGTAAGAGTGGAGAAGTTGTTTAGTTGTCGACATTTCTATCGAACGTTAGTGTTGAACATCCCCGAAGTTGTACTAATGAAACTCACATCTGCAACTGCCACAAAATGTTTGATGACGATGACACGCCTCTTAACGTCGGCTTGTGTGAGGATCATTTGAGCAACCCAGTTAGTGAGCTGGTTGGAATGCAGAATCAGAGCCTTGACATTAGCAGCCGGGTCAGGCTCATTAGGCTGGAGCTTCTTTTGCCATGTCTTGTTAAGACATTCAGTGGGCTTGATCTTGCAGTACAATCTTGACTCAATGATAGTGAGTTGTCTGGCGAACTCCAAGGCATCAATGTCAAGGAATTTCAGCTTCTTGATGTTCTTCGGTATGATTGGTGTAGGAGTCTTCTCTGAGTTCAGCGTCAAGACCAATCGCTTTCCAGGAGCATCCTGTCCACGCATTCGCTGCTCGATGGCAGTCATCAAGGGACCAGCGCCAGGAGTGCTACCCGAAGCAACGGTCTCTTTCGCAAACGAGTACACTCTCTGCATGAGCTGCTGATTCACTTCGCTATTCTCTTCCATCCAGTAGTTGTCAAACCAACTCTTGAGGATGTTGACCACACGGAACCGGATAGGTTTTTGCTTCTTGTTGACCCAAGTCTCGAGATCATGGGGATTCAAGCCGTATGGGGGCTGCACATTCCATCTCTTGACCAGCATCTCGAACAATTCACTTGCAGATGTGAAGGAACGGTAGGTCAGCAGGAACGTATTGTTGAATGGCGAGTCCAATCGGTCGTGTCGTGTGAGCTGCTCGACCAGACCTGTGAGTGTTCCACCACGCAGTTGAGCTGGGTGAACCTTGTTGTCGTAAGCGATCTCGCCTTCGTGATCTAGCTTTAAGAAATCGGGGACATCTTCCTGTTGTATCGGTGCAGGCATCTCACCAAAGAAGCGCTTCAGTTTTGAATTGTCAGCAAGACGTGGAGTTTCGACAGTCGGCTCGGGGCCGTCGACGAAGCTCTTTGCTGGACCCAGACCATTAGGCTTGCCTCTCAAGGTCGATACACCTCGTGGCTCCTCGGGATATGAGTTGTTGGCGTTGTGATGGTCTTCGTTCGGCATTGCAGCGGAATCCTGTGGCATCATTTCCGCCAATAGTTGGAGAGAGAACTGCAATTGACTGGAAGAGTTGTCGAGCTCGCGCGAAACGATTTTGACATGAGTGATGCGTTCTTCGAGCGAACTGCCGCGATGATCAGACCACTCGTCACTCAGAGGACTAGCAACAGTCTGGCAGGCAAGGACCAACTCTGAAGCATTGTCGTAGAACTTCTGCTTCTGTGTACTGAAATCGATAATCTGAGGGTTCTTGAAGGTAGACCCAAGCGGTGCCAGATTGATGCTTTCAACTACTGCAAAGTATGGACGGCAGGCTTCAATGACTCTAGTGGCGTCCTGGGAGATCAACTGGCTGGCCTTTTTGTGTTTCTTGGGTGTAACCAATTTGTCATCGAACGCGAGATGCTTGTCCAGGCGGCGGATACTGATGGAGACGTTCTTTCTCATATCATCCATGCGTTCCAGCAGGGTCTGGTCGAGACGCGCAGAAGGCTCGATAAGGGTATCTGTGTCTTGCTGTAGGAAGGGCTGTGATGCAGCGGAAGGGTCGCCCAGGACCAACCCGTTGTTCTGCCAGCTCGCACCTGATCGGATGCCTGATACAAAGCCAGGAGTAAGACGTGGGATCTCTTCGCCCCGTTGCTGGCGCGCAACCTCAACATACCCATAGACACCATGAAGCAAGCCTTCTGCCTCCTGCAAGCACTTGGAGTATGAATCCGGAGTTGTAAAATCTGCTGCAGCGAAATGAGAGGACAGAACCAGTTTGGAGAAGCTAGACATCATCTCTCTGAAATGTGGGTACAAAGCTTTGTTGGTCGAGATGATTGAAGGATTGCCGGAATGGTTGTCAGTGGTACCAGAGCCGGCGGCGAGCAACAGACGAAGGTGATCTGATATGTCCTCGGCTCTTTTGACAAACTCTCCCTTGTAGCTGTTGTCGATCGATTCGCGGTAACGCTGGACGGCTCGGCGCATGTCCTCAACCAGAGTATTCCAAGTAAGCAGAACGGTCTGAGAGTCGTCGAAACAGCGACGCGAAATGGCTAGACCGTCCTTTTGTGCGGGTGTCATGGGACTGTTGATGAAGGATGTCATGCCGATACCGTTGGGCATGTTGGGCATGTTGGCTTGATTGAGATAGGCGGAGTTGGACATGTCGGCGACATTGGTGCGTGATCTAGTCAGAGGAGAGGAAGTCCTGAGCGATTCGGACGAAGTTGCGGGAGAGAGGGCGTTCGAGACATACGAGCCTCGATTGCGCTAGAAGAAGGTAGAGGTTAGAGAAGGTGGTCCTTTGTCTGTAGGACAAGACATCACTCACCAAAGAAGTTCTCGAGCGGGTCATGTCAGCCTCGCTCGCAGACTCGTAGTCGGCCTCGGACTCGGCACGTTCGTAGCCACGTGCAAGCATCTCGGGCGGAGGACGAGATTGGTCGGGTTGAAGCACGTGGTACTTGTCGTGGGGACCTGGTTCGGACTGCATGGTGGGGTTCTCCAGAGGCAGTTCCATTGTGCTGACACCAGTCAAGGTGTTAAAGTAAAAGAGCCGGCCGTCGGGTGTGGCCTGCGGGATCCAGAAGGCAGCTTCTTCCTGGGTGTCTGGTGCGGAGTCGACATGACGGTAAGAAGACTCGGAGGCCGTGTCGTCCAGATGGGTGTGCGAGTGCGCATGGGGGTCTGACAGATGGGCAGGCAGAGGGGCGACGTCTTGGGGTTGTGCGATGAGCTCGCAGTAGTTGCTGGGAAACCATCCTCGCACGCCGCGAATAATGCCGTCCCACCAGCCACTCTCGAGCTGGGTGATGACCTGGATGATGTCGCCTTGTCGGAAGCTCAGACTGGTGCGATCGTCGGCATCGTAGTCGTACAGTGCACGCACATACATGGTGCCCATTGGAGAGGATGCGAGGCCATTCATGTTGGCATTCACTCTGTGAACACGCCCTTCGGCGTCTCGCGATCTGGGAAGGTCGGTGTCGCGGTGCAAAGTCCCGGAGCCTGTCGAAGCCTGTGATAGAATACGGAGATGGTGTCGGCGCCGAGGGAGCGCTGCGGGAGTGTCTTTGTCTTGTCGTGGAGATCGGCGCGGAGTGAATTCGGTCGAGGCCGGGGCCAGGCGCGAGGGGTCGAGGGTGAGACTTCACTGAGCGGAGACTGACACTCGTTGGCCGTGTAACAGTGACGAGATCGAGGGCGGCGACGGCGCAATGAGGGACTGCGGTAAGAATGAGCGGTGGGCGGTGTGAAAGCACAATGGACACTGCTTCACGATCCACATTCAAGGGTCTAAGTTGGTCGATGTTTTGGCTGAATGGATGCGCGCTTGGGGCTGTTCTGAGAAAGACGCCCGTCCGTGCTGTATTGTACTGGATTCACGACCGCCAGCTCTTTCGTCCAAAGGAATGAACCACGAAATAACAACCAAACACCGACTGTATTCAGCCTGCCTCGGGCAAATGATCGGTTGATGGCCAGCTACTTCTACTGCCAGTTACCAACCCCTCGTTCCCGTTCCCTGACTGCATCTGTTTCGGTTCTGCCTACATTGTCCTCTCACATCTTTCACACACTGTCTTGAAATCTTGACTGGCTGGCCCCTAACCGCCTGCGGGGTTCTTTCACACCTCCCTCGATTATCGTTTTTCACCTTGCACTTGCGCTCTATAGCTGTCTTCTACTATGTTCTCAACATTATACGAACACAGTCCCAGCGTCGAACAAATTGAACTTTGCAGCCATGTATAGAGTCCGTCATCTCCAATGCATCTCTACCTTTCTTTGTCTCCTCGATTAAACAACCAAGTAGTGGCTTTGTCACTTTCATCTCTTGCTGCTTTGGGCCACTGCATCGTCGTTCACCAATAACGGTGCCCCTCTCGGTGTGTGTATACGACTGAGAGATGCTATCAAGCGCATAGAGTATGCTTGTTCGGCGCTTGCAACCGTCACTTTACGATCCCATGGTCAATGTTAGTAGGTGTTAGCTATAGAGTTGCATCAATGGTCTTATGTGAGAGGGCAAAACATTCGAGCTATCAAACAAATTTCTCTGAGTTCTCAATATCATTGTGCATTTTGATAACTAGCAATGCTGACCCTACCAGGTAGGAAGAGTGCGACAATAATGACATACGCTGGATAAGCATACTCCACGCGCTTGATATCGAATCTCCTTCCTGCAATGCACCATTATTGACACTCACGTGGCCCTCGACGCGCCTCGTGCATCTAGCCTAATGCTCTCCTGCCCCTCTCTGCAACGCGGAGTCCAATCACGGACTTTTCATGCATGGTGGCTGGATTCGCATCGCACAACATCTTCAGCACCAACGATGCCTGCTTTTCCGTCGCAAGACTGGACTGCAGTCTACAGGCGAGCATGCTTATAAACAGCCGGTGCGATCCCTCGAGAGCCATGGAAAAGTCGACTGGTCCCCTATATACCTTGTGATGACGGTTACATATCTCTTCGATGACCTAAAGCGCCATAGACTCTCCATCCTGTCGATTTGCAAGTACCACCCTGCCCTTGCTTGATGTATCGATTTGTCCGAGCCGATCAGCCCCTAATTCAAACACCCACCTCACAGCTGCAGCTAGTCCAGCCGCTGTCAATCATCCTGTCAAGAATGCAGTAGACTTCTCGGTCCTGATTTTTGACTTGCCGCCACATCATGTACGTCTACCTAAACATTGCACCTCCGAACACGAGATGCACATCGATACGTGAAGTCATGGAAGATATCAAGAAGAATCTGTCCAGATGTAGCAACTCACCTGTATATTCTGCAAGCTCAAGTACAGTCATTTGTTTCGGACCGGGTACTCTGTAGTACATATCGTTTCTTCATGTGATCCTGTTTGCCTCGAACGGCCGCCTACGTGGAACGGGACTAGGCGGCTGCAGTACAATCGGAGCAGACCTGTGACTATGTGAGATGTGTCGTATTTTTCGAAGCCTTGTGCGATGGAATTAGATGAATGACCATTTATAGGACAAGAATTACAAAACCATTGTCCTTTGCTTTCACATATCGAGATCCGGGTCATGGCAGCCATGAGTCGACGGGCGCATCGCAAGACATTGCTTCTGAATACTCAAACGTCCCCCATGCTTGCAGTCGACATTGCTATGCTTGGAACGCGTGAGAAGCTAGGGAATTCGATCCTCACGCAGTGCTATTCTCACAGAGACCGTAGAATGGTGACCTTCATTGAAGCCAAATCCAGGGGGGTGGGAGAGCGACGTTCCAGTCACGTCTAGGCGAAGCAACGTTTGTTCCTTTGCTCACACCTTCCCGACGCGTAGTGATAAAAAGATCTATCGACCCGATCAATCACCACAAAAGGTGAGGAGATCAGACGTGGCTACCCGGATCGCGAACATCTTCGCGCAGCGAGCCGTACAAACCGTGTGTGCCAATTTCGTGATCCGTTATGAAGTGGAAGGGCACCAGGGCAGTGCCAAATCATCGATCAAAGCGTATCGTGTTGGATAAGCTTCGTCAATACCGAGCCAACTCCAAGCCGCGAGCAGCGAGTCTATGAGCCTACGCTTCCCCTAGAGCCATGCTGGACCAACATCCCGGTCAGGGTGGACGACAAGGTCTTGTCGAAATTGGATCAATGTCCCAGCTTACCAGCACTAGGGGACCGCCGCAAACTTGGGGGATAGCTGCCGCCCAAGACTTAAGATGAAACGACCCCAAGGGTTCAGGAATATTCTAGTGTGGTATACTTATCGATGATGTATGATATGGTGGCCCCTTTTCAGCGCTGATGACGAAGGATATCATCCGGACTCGGTCTGAAAACACGCTTCTTCTCGACGCGTTCGTTGACACTCTCTGACTCGCAGAAAACTCTCGAGATCAGAAATCTCTGATGAAAAAACATTGTTGAGCAGCGCTTCAAGAAATTCAAGTGTACGACGCGCTAAGCATCCGGTTCGCGGCGAGGGGTGGCCACCGGCGTACAAACGGAAGACAGCATCCGCTGGGAGCTATGTGGGGCTATTATGCCAGATGGGCCGTCCCGCTTCTCGTCCCCTCCGATTTCCTCCAAGGTAGACGAGCACATGCTCATGCCGGGTAATAGAAACCACGTGCTGGATATTCTTTCTGGAGCTGGTTGAGAATGTAGAACATGACAACAATGTTTTCGAATGCTAAGCACATCGATTCGGAGGAGAGCCCGAGGTTTAGTTTGGTGAGGACCAAAAGTAAACAGAAAAAGGAAAACCATCATGATCCCCATTCCCAGAATTTGGGATGGAAACTTCACTGCAACCAAGATAGCTGCCGGATCATGGTTCCTATGCTTTAGCCCGGATTAGGCCATCGATAATTCTGCGAGATGCGCGATGCCAGGAACAAGTAATTTGATCGGGACCAAATACGGAGAGGGTTATGCAGCTTGAAGATCGTCTAAACACGACACGTCAAGCGATGCAAGATCATGACGGTGTTTGAAGCTCTGCTTCCGAGTTGGCAAAGGGATCAGTCTCTCTGTTGGCCAGTCGCCATGGATGAGATGATAAGGGGGCTGGGTTAGGAATAGAAGATACATCGGCGTCCGGCTGCATGCATAACGTGGCGTCTTGCACAGACTCGCAGTGGCTCAAGAGCGCATGGAAATTGAGTGCGCATGATGACTTGTCTGAGAACTGTTATTGTAGAAAGCTGCAGTCCATGGCGATGTGGCAAGTCTGGCGATCAGCAAGAGACACAGGAGAATGAGCGTCCAGTTAATATAGGGAATCGCTAATTAGTCGAGACATCAGACGGGACGGATTCTTGTGCTCTTGAGCAAACGCGAGGTGGTGA
The DNA here is from genome assembly GCF_000721785.1 of Aureobasidium pullulans EXF-150. Classification (NCBI taxonomy): domain Eukaryota; kingdom Fungi; phylum Ascomycota; class Dothideomycetes; order Dothideales; family Saccotheciaceae; genus Aureobasidium; species Aureobasidium pullulans. Next base: position 783,842 of record NW_021941022.1, read on the forward strand.
TTTGACGGAAGTCGCGTGCGTGCAACCACCAGTCATGACGAGAAGGCGCTGAACAACGTTTCGTTTCGCTGTCAACGTGCTGGCGACTGGGCTGAGTTGACAGATAGGCTCGGTGGAGGCGAGCATGGGGCAAATGATTATTGCAATAATGGCTGTCCAAGGGATGACAGGCCACAGGCTTCAGAGCACCACAAGTTGCAACAATCCAAACAGGAAATCAGCCACAGGCGTGATGATTAGTTTATGACAGCGCTCGGACACATCGATCCAGAGCCAGGGTTGTGAGGTGCCCCGCGTCGTTAAACGGACGTAAACTGGCAGTCGCGCCTCTTTTTGCTGATGGCTGGCTCTTTCCATTTTTGAGTTCTTTCCCCTCGTTCCTTCTTCTCACATCATTGATCTCTGCTTCGCTCTTGCCTCGTGCCCCTCCCTCCCCCTCTTCATCACCCCCACCTGCCAGTACTTGCCTGGCATTACTGTCTTGTATCTTGCGTCGAGACGTCTGAAAGGGCATCGTCGCAATCCCACGTTCAATGAGCAGCATAATATCGCCCATGCAACATAATCATTCCAATCAAAGCCAGTTCATCAAGACTTAATCCCTACGCGCCGGTCGGCCTCTGTTGTCTGGACATAGCCCGAAGCATTCAACATCTTCACCTCGCCACCACCTTTTCTAGAACTCCGACCATCCGCCCCTCATCCACCATGCCTGCTGCCTCATCATCTACCACTCTCTTACCAGCCGCCGGCTCGGCCTCGCCATCCATCAGCCGCAAGTCATCAGCTTCAGCTCCCGAAAAGAAATACAAGTGCCAGTTCTGCAATCGCGCTTTTAGCAGAAGCGAGCACCGCAGCAGACACGAACGATCGCGTAAGTTGACCCGCCCCGCCACACTTGCGCATGCCTCGATGCTGACCTCGTCCTCCAGACACCAAAGAACGTCCTTTCAAATGCCTCAAGTGCCGTAGCACCTTTGTTCGTCGCGATCTCCTTCTGCGCCACGACCGTACCGTACACGCAAAGGATGGAGGTGTGCCGTTGCAAAGCGACACCAAACGACGAAGCAATGCATCCAAGCAGTCGCCTGAAGCAGCCCCGCCCAAGCTCCCCATGGGCATGGAGCAGGCAGCCATCGAGCAGATGAGTGCCGACGATGGCATGTTCGGTGTCGAGGAAGCAGCCATGCTGATGACCAACTTTCAACAGAAGGCTGCCATGTCCACGCAGATGCCCGAACCCATCCTTGCCGAACCCTCGTATCCTCAAGCCGGTTCCATGACGCTTCCTCAAATGCCACAAACACACTGGGACACCATGATGCCTCAGCCCATGGCCAAGTCGCAGTCAATATCGTCTCAAAGCACCACTGCTGGTCACGATGGTCGTTTGACCCAGGCTTCAGCTGGTCCCATGGGTATCCACAGTCAGCTGCCTCCCCTCATGGAGCAGCAATTTGGCAATGCTTCGCTCTCGGCCCTTGGAACTCCCGGCGCTCTGTCGCCTTTCCCTTCGATGATGGGACCCGTGTCTCCTGTCGACTACCGCCGTTCTCCGGGTCCCGCTCAGGTCTGCACCATGCCCAAGCCGCCTCAAGTTGAGTCCGAAGACCAGATTGCTAGTATTCTGCAAAACATCAAGCACTGCGACAGCGAGGGTGCTCTGCTCGATACGTTCCGTCTCCCCCACGGTGACGACCTGAACCGTTACTTGTCGACTTATTTCACCCTGTTCCACCATCACCTGCCGTTTTTGCATCCTTCCTCGTTCAACCCGGCACACGTTTCGGCACCCCTGCTGCTCTCAGTCCTCTCAGTCGGCGCTCTTTATGCCTTTGAGCAAGATTCGGCTTACATGCTCCACATCGGATCCAAGCTTCTGATCAACCAGTTCCTGGTCAATAAGGAGAACTTCAGCTCTCGCAAATGCCCTATCTGGGCTATGCAAGCCACCTTGCTCAACATGATCTTTGCCAGCTGGAGCGGTGATCCGAAGGGACTTGAGTGGGCCTGCTCGGTCAAGAGCCTTGTCGCCAACATGGTCGCTGGTAACAGGTATGAGCTTAAGTTGCGTTCCGAGGCCCGCCAAGGTGCGCAGCCCAATCACCAGGAATGGATTGAAGACGAGAGCTGCCGCCGTACATATTACGCGGTTTATATCTTCTTTGGCCTACTGACCATGACATATAACCACACGCCGGCCATCAGCTTCAACGAGTTCGACACCCTGGAATTGCCGTCTTCCGAGACTTTGTGGGCCCTTGACGTTAACCAGAGTGCAGTCTGGCACGAGAGCATGAAGGCTACGAGCATCATCACTTTCCAGGAGTCTCACTGTGCCCTCTTCCAGGGCGAGCCTGCTCGCTACAGCGCCTTCGCTACTCGCGTCATGATCAACGCCCTCTTCCTCGAAGTCTGGTATCACAAGAGATGCCCTGAGGCTCTGCAGGACGTCGTTACCGAGTACAAGCTTCGTCTGGCCCTGGAATCCTGGGAGAAATCTCTTGACATTTGTGAGCCTGAGACAGTTGTTGTTCAGCTCAGTGCGCCTCACCGAGGACATCCTCTTATCTTCAACGCCATGGCCGTGTACCGCAACACCACTGCTAGACTCATGGTCGATCTCAAGTCCGTTCAGGAGGCTCTTCGTTACCACGATCCTTACGAGGTTGCTGCTGCTATGACCAATGCGAGAGATAAGGTCAAGCGTTCTCCTGAGATGCTCAAGGTCATTCAAGCCTGCTTCGATTGCGTCGAAGTCGCCGCTGTACATGGCATCCGCTGGGTTGCTCGCACATCGGCCACCAACTGGAGTATCGAGCACCCGCTCTGTGGACTCGACCTTATGGTCATCCTAACGCTCTGGCTCTGGCGTGTTGAACACGACGAGGAAGCTCCCAACGCCGAGGAGATCGCCATGTACGAAAAGCTTCGCAACTTGTTCGATGACGACTCTGTAGACATGTACGGCAGACTCAGCTCAAGTGTTGCCCGTTTGTGGGGTAGCATGATCGACGAAGTGGTAGTTTGGGGAATCACTAAACTTATGGGTGAATCTTTCAAGCTCCATGCTCAGGCTCTCGCTGGTTACGAAGAGGCCATGCTCGCACAAGAGCAGGCACACTCCGCCCCAGCCATGACCTCTCACAACCTTGCAGTGGCCGCTTACTAGTCGTTGCGGCCACCTTTCACGACCCCTCTTCCGACCTCATCTCATGCCTCTGTTACTGATCCGTCTCATACCCGAGACGGATGATCTCCTCTCAACTCTCTTGCGTCCGTGTTTTTCTCTCATTGTTTCCTTGCTCGAGGCTTTTGCCGCGTTATGTCTTTCGCAGCAAGATGCTTCAAAAGCGTGCGGTAGTCCTGGTATTCTTGCTTTTCCACTTGGGTTCGCCGGCAACGGTTTCTGGCGGCGGGCGGGGCTGGTTCGGGTTTGGTAATACCTTCTTCCTTAATACCCCCTCTACGTCTCAGTGTCGGCTGGCCCGCTTCTTCTAATCTGTTTTTTTCTCTCATCTTTTGCTTGCTTCTTGCTTTTTCTTACTGTTCGGACCCAGAATACCAATGCTTGTTTGCGGTTGTCATTTTGTTTTGGCAGTATTGTTTATTTGGGGTTCTTTTTATTGATTTTCGGAGATGTCTTGCAGTGCGCATAGCGTGGTTTCTGCTACCTTATATCTTTGTTAGCCTTTTGTAGAGCATACATGTCATCTGTTTTCATTTCTTCACTTCGTGCCCCTTTTACCATTGCTGTCGTGTGACTTCTACGTGCTTTTATATGTACATTTGATACAAGATATCGAATCATCTTCTCTTGATCAACGTTCCGAGAGAGTGAGGAATGGTGTCATATGGACCTTCACCCTCTCCTGCTCTCAATGAGTTTTCTTCCCAGTCACCGGCCTCGCGAAGCCACTTGTCAGTTGGTCTTGTAATATCACATCCGTCAAAGAACGTTGGCCACACCAAGTTGACCAAAGCTAGAAAGCAAGTCAGGACGGGTAGACACAGAAGAGGAAAGTCAAACTCACGCTGCCAGTATCCAACAAAGTCGCCCTGATATTTTGTCTTGACATGTTCATAGACAACCCACATACCACCCTTCTTCAAATAAGGATACAGACTCTTGATGATATCTTGCGGGCCTGGACATGAGCATAATGTCTGCAAAGTGACTATCGTATCAATTGATTCCTTTTCCAATCCCACAGTACCCAAGTCCTGTGCTCCAACGGGTAGAATCTCGTAGATGCCTTTTAATCCTGCAGCTTCGACTCTCCTCTTCAACGCGGCATGATGTTCAGGATTAGGCTCCACACCGTAGACTTTGGTGACTTTGTTTGCAGTCGCTGCGTATAGGTATACCCATTCTCCTGAGCCTGGGCCGATGTCGAGGACCACACCGTGCACATTTGCGCGGACGAGGGGAGAGATAGTGGCGGCAGCGCTTTCGCGGGATACACCACCGAACCAGGACCAGAAGTTTCCAAACCAGGCGTGTTGGAACGAAGACCAGGAGAGTAGTTTTGAGGGTGAAGAGGTTATGAGGCGGAGGATTGTGATTGGGATGTAGGAGGCTGAATAGGCAAGCAGGAGGAGAGGGCGGAGGAGGTTCAATTGAGGTGGGAGTTCCATAGTTGGTATACTTTTCTTGAGGGAGTTGGTTAAGGTAGGTATTGATGTGATATGTGAAAGAGGAAGATATCAATTGAGATGGATATATTTACTCGTTAGGGCAGAGATACCGGCTTGTGAGGGCCGAACAGGTGGGGCTCTCTCCAGTCGGCGACTTCTTCTAGAGGCCGACGATGCTGAACGTCGGCGACATTGATCCATTGTAAGCAGAAAGATACATCAGAATACAATGGATTTGGTCGTGGAAGCTTTCGGATTTGATAGCCTCAATCTGTAAAGAGGTACAAAGGCACGTGCTAAACAGATGATGTTCCAAACAAGTCAAGAAACACAAGGCGGAGTTTGGACCCTGCTTTTCCCCAAAGAAACGGCAATCACACTTCATTTCACATGACAGGGCCATATTGGCACGGGCGCTTAACGAAACATCGAACAAAAGGGGGGCAACAAGAAGCGTACGAGTAGACACCAAGCTATTGGTTCGAGCAAGACAACAATGGCAGACGGATCGTGATCGGGCAAAGCCGACCACTTTCTTTGTTACACTCGTCCTTGCCGGAAGCGATTAGAAAGAACCACCCAGCCGTGTCCTTTGAGACAACTGACCTATATCCTTCTTGTCGATCGCAAACCTCCCGGTTCTCCTTGCTTATACATATCTGACCATCGCCTACTTGATATTGATACCTTGCTTGCCTATCTCTGTATTGCAAATTTTGCCAGTAAGTCATCATCCCTTTTACGCGAGTCCAGTAGTCATTCCTGTCTTCAAACCCATGGGACGAGATTGAGAAGACATCAAAAGCACCAAATCAATATGTACAACAGCGATTATGTCAAGAGTCTAACAGAGAGCAGGATACAAGACACTTCAGAAATACATCACCATGGCAGGACTTCCAGACCTTCGTAGGACCGGTCTCTCGGGCTCAACACCAGAAAACACACCAGCCCGCGGCAAAGAAATGCGAGCGAACCTCTTGAACAAACTCCGCCCACCACCCCTAGTCCACGCCTGGGACTTCTGGCACGATCGTCAAGACCGCACAGGCTCAACCATAACCTCACCACCACCACCACCTCCCACTTCCTCTTCTTCCAACAACAACACTGCGGAAACAACAACTTCAGCAAAACCAACACACAACTACGAAGACAGATTGGTTCACTTGGCTTCCATCTCCGACGTCCGCACCTTCTGGAACGTCTTCAACAACTTCGACGTCTCCGCCCTGCCCCTCCGCGATTCCGTCCACCTCTTCCACCAATACGTAAAACCGCTCTGGGAAGACCCCCGCAACGTCCACGGCGGCTGCTGGACCTTCCGCGTCCCCAAAGCCAACGCTCCCGCCTTTTGGGAACGTATTGCACTTCTAGCTGTGGGGGAGAAACTACAAGCGGCGGTGGAATCGGATAGAAAGCAATTCAGAGATGACATCTGTGGTGTTAGTTTGAGTGTTAGGTTTACTAGTGTGTTGGTGCAGGTGTGGAATAGGGATGCAGGGCACGAAGAGGGGATCAAAAAGTTGTTGGAGGCGGTGTTTGAGGGTATGGAGCCGGAGTTGATGCCCAGGGAGAATGGATACTACTATAAACCGCATTATGAGCATGCGGCTTTCAAGGGCCAGGATAGCAAGAGTGGCGGTGGAGAAGCGGCTGCATCGAAACAAGCATAGAGTGAAACAGCTTGGAAGGATGAGACAGGTCTGACTTGATAGAAGAAGCCTTTCTCGAGCTTCTCGTATGTTACTTCTAGTCATGCGAATCCGGACACGATTTATAACAGTTGTTTCAGCATCCAGGGGTTGATAGAACAGCATGCAATCATAATTTCCTGGTATTCGATGATGTACAATGCAAGATAAGCAAAAATCCCAAATGCTATCAAAGTGACTCCTGCACCGAGTAAAATGTTCAAAAAACACCATCTGATACTATGCAAGAAAAGACTAAGAACTATGCTCAATCCCCCTTCGTCCGATTGCCGCTCCTGTCCCTCTTCGGCTTACTCGTAGCAGAAGTCAACAAGTCATCAGGGATATCGTTCCAATCACGCGTTTGCGGAAGCGGTCGACTCGATGGTCGTGATCCTTCATCATCGCTACTTGTGTCATAGTCGTCGATATCGTCGGGGTCCGTTTTGCGGCGAATAGGGGGGCCGCGGCCTGGTTGTTGATATTGACCGAGGATCTGTGCTGCTTTCGAGGGAGAGCGACGGCCGGCCAGAGGAACGCGAGCCACACCATTAGTGGTGGTCAGATATGTAGCCTCTTCTTCGTCTTCTTGCTCATCTGTCCAAGTGGGTTGGAGATGTTGTTGTGTTCTTTGAGGCTGATGTTGTTGATGTTGTTGGTGCTGTTGCGCAGGAGGAGGACCTCCGAAGTATCTGCCTGCTCCCAATGCACCAGCACCCCATTGTGCACGCTGAGCTTGATAGTCACGCCACGAGCGACGTTCGTTCTCTTCTCGTACCGCACGGTCTCGGGCTACTTCGTCGCGACGAGCTATCCAATGTGCGCTGACTTCCCACCTCCATCCATCTCCTTCAGTATTGCAGACGGGGAAGAACCATAGCCAGGGTGTGGGGCCAAATAGATCGAGCAGGTTCCGTCGCCATCCGAGATCGAAAGCATGTGGTAGTTTGTCGCTATCTTGTTCGTCCAAGTACTCGGTATAGCGTTCCCTCTCACGATCGGCTTCCAGGCTGGCATAATTGCGACGCAGACTGTCCGAGGCAGGAGATTCAAATGAAGAGTTCTGAGTCGGGAGAGGGGTTGGGTTACGTGATTCCTCGCCTTCTTCAGGTCTGGTGACGCCTGGTACAAAGTTCGCGTGGATCTCCTTGAGCTGTTCGCCTAGTGGCAACTCGTCCGAAGGGTCATGGTGCATGTAATGCCTCTCATGATTATGTATCTGACGTTCCATGCTCTTCTTCAGCGGGCTGAAGTATCTTGTCTTTTCCAAGCTCTCAATAGTCGTCTTGCCAGTGGTCGCCAGGTAGATGTGCCATGCGGTAAAGCCAGTGAGGACCAGTCCTATGATTCCACCCAGTACAGCAAGCAGTATAACGTTAACGATGCGTAGACCTTCTTCTATCTTGGTTTCGTCGAAAATGTCGCGCCAGACGAACTCAGTGGCAGTCGCGAAACAGAGCCAACAGAATAGCGATGTGTAGGACAGGAACAGCAGGAAAGCCTTGTAGTTGTACATGCCGACGCATGTGGCCAGGTAGGGACAGTGATGGTCCATCTTGAGAACGCAGCGGTTGCAGGAGCTGCAGTGGTGTGTGCGGTCGGGCTTGATGGAATTGCACTTCTTGCAGTATCGTGGTTTGCCAGACGACTTTGCCGTGAGCGATGTGTAAGTTGGCGATTCGTGGGTAGGTAGGGATGCGTATCCACCGGCCGCTGGAGAGTTTGTAGGAGACCCAGGGTCTTTGAAGACGGCGATGCTATAACACGACACGGCGAGCGAGTAGAGGACGACTCCGATCAACGATGTTCCCTTGCCTGTAGTCGTCTGTCAGCGAGGTCGAGACTCAGGAGACTACAACAATTACCGGTCCATTTCCCTTCATTCGGCCAGAAGCCAATACTGATCTGCACCCAAGCAGCCCATGTTATCAGGCCGTAGACAAAGGCCAGAGGGAAGTAGGTGAGGGCTCCGCAGCACAATCGTTCAATGCGCCGGGCGTAACTCTTGCGTCGCCGACTGAAATCTCGTGACGATGAAGACATGGTCGATATATCAGCGCATGTCTTCACAGATGTCAACTCCGTCCTCTGTCTCCGGTTTGTGAAAATGTATCTGCTCGACTCGTGCCCATGGTCGTCTTGCTTGACTTGCGTGGCGTATGTGGCGGTGCTCGGCACGCTGAAGGGCCCGATCCGAACCCCACCAGCTGTGTTTCATCGACAAGCCTTCTGCTTCCTCTGACTCTCTTCCTCATCATGCTCGTGCACTTAATTGAAGAGGATGGCTATCAAAAGATTGAATCCTTCTAGAAGCAACAAGATAGTCGGCACTTATCACGAGAAATTGAAGATCTAAGGAAAAATATTCTTCTTCTCTACACTACTACGAGTCGTGATACATGTCATTCATTATCTAGATCACTTCGAGTACTGCTTAACCCTGCTGCCAAAGCTTGGTGTGCTTGCCCTCAATACTGACGCTGTCCATCTCTCGGATCTCCTCGTCGGTCAATCTCCAACCAAAAGCCTGAAGGTTGCTCTTGGCTTGCTCCAGATTCCTCACACCAACAACAGGGTTGACACCCTTGCTGATGTTGTAGTTCAGAGCCACAGCAGCCATGCTGACACCACGCTTCTCTGCAATCCCCTTCACCACATCGAGTGTGTGCTGAATCTCCTTGATGGGGTATGAGCTGAAGCGATACGTCTTCGGTGGCTCGTTGTCGGGTGTCCACTTTCCTGTCAAACGACCCTGTGCGAGCGACGAGTACGACTGGAACTGGATGCCGTTTTCACGGCAAGTCCTGAGCATACCTTCCGTCTCAGGGAGACGGCGCATGACGTGATACTCGCACTGATTCAACTCCAGGGGAATATCGTACTTCGCCAGCTCTTCCTTCATCTGCAGCATATCTTCTACACTGTAGTTGGCAACAGCGACGACCTTACAGAGACCCTCGTCGACGCAGTCAGCCAACGACTTGGCCACCTGCTTGATGCTGCCTGCGTGTATGTGGCCATGGACCATGTAGACGTCCATGTAGTCGAGCTTCATACGCTCTAGCGACTCCTTGAGCATCTTGTATGGCGCAGAGGCCGGTGTGAAGATGTTCTTGAAGTTGTCGGGGACGACGTAGTACTTGGTCTGCATGATAAACTTGTCGCGAGGCATGTCCTTTACGAGCTCGCCGCAGATGACTTCACTCTCGCCGCTACCGTAAGCTTGAGCGGTATCGATGTCTGCACGGTGTCAGTGTTTCATTCGCACAGGGGATGGTCAAGCTCTCGCTATGACTTACACGTGATGTTGTTGTCGACGAGGTACTTCCAAGCCTCGTTGAGGCCTTCGCGCTCCTTCGGATCCCAGTGCCATGTTGCCTTATCGCCCCATGGCCAGGCTCCGATGGACATCCAAGGGATCTGAACATCACTCTTCTTGCCTTTCAATGTGATGCGTGTCGATGTCTGAGGAACGAAAGATTGGGGGAGAACTGCTTCCATTCCATTGAATGATGGGTCGACCTTGTTAGGCTTGTCCGAGTGAAACCCTTCAGTAGCCGAAAAGCCGGAGCTCAATGCGGTTTGGAGAACGTGCTGCATGATTTTCCTTCGTTTCTAACGATTTGGGGTGTCTGTGTCAGAAGTTCAAAGATGAGATAGTCGCTTACCGCGAGGTGTTGGATGTACATATACATCGCACCTTCCAAACTACGTAGTCATTCCATGTTGCAGCGGGAAAATATCATGAAATCACTCTCAATTTACAAAAGACCCGAGACCGAGGGAATTGTATCAAGATGCTCCAATGAGATGTTGACGGAGGATTTTTCCTGACCATTGCCACGGAGTTCCATCATGGTGATGAAGTAAAAATGACGATTTGTGAATCCACCAGGGTGTTTCCCTGCAGGATTGATGATGTTCTTGCCTTACTAAGGTCTCGTGGTTGCAACAAAGCACATGGCGGCTGACTTGAGATCTTATGCATGAATAGATCTCGGAAAAGCATGGTCTTGTTCGGTGGGCGATGGAGCAGGTGCACCGAAATATGATGGCAGAAGAGGAACCGAGGTCAAAGCTCGAGGAGCGCGTCTCCGGCACGCGTCATGTGCACGCAAGACATCTCTGCACGTCTTTGCCTTCGGAACTTCTTTGATTCTTGAATCGTTCTAATTCTTGAACATGGTTCAGAATGTCGAGGTTCGAGAATTGGAAGGCCACTATATCGCGTGACGACGCACAAGCAAGTGCTGGTCGGGATTTGCTCAGTGAAGCATTCAACAGCGCAGTAAATGCTTTCGGCAACCCACAAAAGCTGCAGTCTCTTGGTAGCGTTGCTGCAAACCCATCAAGTACCACTAAGGCCTCAGCTCAAAGACCTGTCTCGTCAGCGACCCCAGTGGGTCAGGATTCTCCGGTTGCTCTCGAGCAAAGAAATGTAGTGGCAAATCCCACTATCCATCATAGCCCATCTACTACAAGCAACACTGTTCGCCAACAGCTTCCTCCTCTGAGCCAAGTGGTTGCTGCAGCTACTCAAAATCCAGAACAGCAGGATGTTATCTTGAATCCACCGACATCTGCGTCAATTGCACAGCCTCGTCCGGGGCAACACCGCATTGCACGACAATCAGTGATCTCTCCACCAATCGCTGACAATGTCGAACAAGAACCTCCCCTCAAGAGACGCCGAATCGTTGGCTCCGAAGCTCGCTCAGGCCGCGCATCTGCCCTGCCCTCCATACCTGCAGATGGACGTCTTGCCAACCCTCAAGGAGCCGAGAACTGTCTTTCTGGTTGCGTTTTCATCTTTTCCGGAGAACTTCCAACCTTGTCTAGAGTTGCAGCGAAGGGTTTGGTAGAGCGCTACGGTGGTCAGGTCACTGGTGCTCCTGACGAACATACCACCCACGCTGTCTTGGGTCATGGTGTCACTAGAGCAAAGATCACGATACTTGACCGATACAGAATACAGCCTCTTGACGAACAAGGATTGGTTCGACTCATCGAAGAAATGCCTGCGAATGGAGGGCATTGGGAAGAAAGCCCAAGCAGGGATATCTCATATGCTCCTGTGTTGGCCGACGACCCAGTATCAATTGGTGATCTTGCCGAAGACACAGCTATTGAAGGTGCAGCACAAGAGTCATCTTCAACCGTAAGACAATCTGAAGGTGTTGCCGCAGCAGATAGCATTGATCGCCCTGGGGTAACATGGCCATTCGCCGAACCACCCAACCTCGTCAGACACGTTCCGAATCCTACTCAAGTACAAGAGTCAGGAGCAGCAGTTCTGATCAAAGATGAAATGCTTGATGTTGCTCCCGAAGTCGATACTGAACCTGAAGTTAACCGGGCCCTTCGCTCGCAATACGCCAAAGCCTGGGGAACGCCTCAGGTCAGAAGAGGCGAGCTTACAAAGATCAACTTTGGGGTTGACTACGAAAAAGGCGAGATGCGACTCATCAAGCATGAGATTCGTCGAAGAGGTGGAAAAGGTGGTCAGGATCAGTCAGGCTGACGTTCTCGTCATGGACAGCCACTTCAATTCTATAGCAACCCATCAGACTTACACGAGGTATCGTCCTGGACTGGCAGTAAACTCTAAGGATTTTCTTGCCGCCTTTCCGGTCCTGGAGACTCTTTCTTTTGAGCTCCAGAGAGATGTTTATTCTGCGACTCCCGAGTCTCCAATCCAAACTTCCTCCATTGGGGACCCATCAAGGGGTATTGAAGTCGCTAGAGACAGATCAGCCCTTATTGGCCCATCTACGCTTACAAGCGTTCAACAAAATGGTCCAGACGACACTGTCCCACGACTTCAATCGGACCGGATCGCACGTGCGCGAGCAAAGTACGAGGATCTTATCGCACAAAGAGACGCCTTTGTCGCCGTCCGCGACCGTAAGATAAGGAGACTCGAACGTCGAAGACGCAACTACTATGACAGCGATTCCGAGGATACGGCGGCAATCGAACAAGAACAGAACAACGAAGAGCGTTCGTTCCGACCTCCTTCGCCGGCGTTTCCTCCAATCATGGATGAGGTAGCGTCAGATGGTTATGCTTCTTCATGCGATGAACATGAGATCCATCGCGCAATTCTGCGCTCTACCAAGAGGATGAAGCCCGCAAAGGTGAAGAAAGGCTATCTAATTCAGATCAAGATGGTACTACGAGGGCCAAATGGAGCAGCCGCTGTCAATGCAGTCAATGGCAAACCGGGTGTAACACGCACACTACGAGTCCCTGCAGCTACCAGTTTTCGGCAATTGGCTGACATGCTCAACACCGCTTTTGGGTGGAGAGGAGACAAGAACTGGGATTTTCTCATTGCCAGCAACGCAGGTAAATGGTCGACTGTCGAACCTCCGCCATGGCAATTCGTTGCCAGAGTGCTGAAGATTGTAACACCGCAAACTATAAAGAGGGTACAGGTGCCAGACGAGCCAGAAGCTTACTTCAGGTCCAGAGAAGTGAGACTCTTCGACGTCTGGGGCCGTCACCAGCCACGACAATGCGAGAATCTTCAAGTCTGGTATGCCTACCATTCAGGCATCGAGTGGGCTCACCAGATCTCCTTCCTTGGTGAAGCCAACGACAGGCTCTTCGAGGCTTCGAGGATGGAACCAGACCGCAAGTATTGGTGCATCAGCGGCGAAGGACATGCACATCCTGAAGATCACCCCGGCAAACTCGACAAGTGGAGAGGAAAGACGAATTTATGGGCATGGGACATGGCAAAGATCAATCGAGAGCTGGCCGATCTAGAAGACAGCCCCTTGCATCAATGAGAGTGTACCTAGTGTGGAATTATGTATTCATGCGAGCATACAATCTTTGGATATAATGTATACATGAAAGCTGTCGACTCTTGACAAAGTGCTTGGGGTACAGTCGCACCTATCTATCTCACCCAAGCCGGAATAGGCATGTGAGATTGACTCGTGGGCGATCTCGGGGTCGATGCAGACGCGGATCCCGGCACCGGGGGATGCGAGATAAGCTCAATGGTATGCAATTTCTCGATGCTTGAGAAGCAAAACATAGATCCAACAACCGGATTTTTTGTAATTGTTACCAAATGCCCAGCATCGCATTGCGACGCCTTTGATCGCCATAGAAGCCAGCTATTGCGTGACGAGAGCCGTTTTAGAGGGCAAACACGAAGTTCAAGGCAATGTGGAAGGAAGCCATTCCGGAAGCGGCAGAAAGCGGGTCCACAACCTTGATGACCTTTCCAAGAAATCGCATCTGCCACCAATAAATTTCACAAAGGCCCGGCCGGCCAAAGGAAATGCACGCCCGAGTGTTCGAAGAATAATAATAGGAAGATTTTTTTCTTAGGCGAGAGAGAGCGTACGTGTACATGTACAGTCATAAGGGGGGTCTTGGGGTACTTTCTAGAGAACGGGTTCGGCAGAGATAGCTAGATAAGGCACACAAGGCATCTCCGACGGGAAAGGAAAGAAGGAAAACTCATTCTCATATCGCGACCTATTGCGCGAGTGTACCGGTATACAGCTGCCGGCGGCCCAACAACAAGAATCATCTTCCCGCCACAAATCGATTTCTTCCGTCCTGAACTTTCATTTTCCAATCCATCACATTTCGCGACAATGCCTCAGGAAGCGAAAGCAACAGCCGATGACACCTCGCCGCCGCGCAAGGCATCTCCCGAGCCTCTCGGTGTGCAGAAGCCTGGTTTCTTCTCAACGCGACGAATCCTTGGACCAGTCGACAAGGAATATGGAGATGTTGCACTTTTGGTGCATTCTTTTGTTACTGGTCTGGTCGATGCAGCATCGTTCGCCAACTGGGGTGTTTTCGTTGGAATGCAAACTGGTAGGTCACATTTTCCATGTCGCTCAATGGAGTTCCCACCCTGTCGTTTTGTTCTTGTATGCAATTGGAAACAAGGCAGACATAACATGCATGGTTTCCCGAGGAGGGAAGCACAACCTATCAGAAGCATCTTGCACGTTGTTACTTCTTGAGTCTCAACATTGAGGCGGTTGTTCTTGCTCCGCACTCGTTCATATCATACTACCCTCTACTATTATACGAATATCATGTCTAACAACCAATCCCAGGCAACACTGTCATTCTAGGTCTCTCTACCGCTGGCCTTCCGGATAACCCCCACGCCTGGACCACAACCCTTGTCTCTCTAGCCTCCTTCCTCCTCGGCGCCTTCCTCACCTTCCGCACCACCAGCCTCGTAGCACCCAAAGGCGTAACCAGCAACCGCCTCTGGCTAAGCACAATCCTCCTCATCCAAGCCCTCCTCATCATCATCTCCGCCGCCATCGTCAGCGCCAACCTTGTCCCCCACAACCGCACCGGCTACCCCGACGACGAACACAAACGCGGTGTCATCAACAACATTCTCATCGTCAGCCTTTTCCCCCCTCTCGGTTTCCAATCTGGAATGCAAATCGCCACGTCGAGGCTTTTGGGCTATAATGAGTTGCCTGTTAATGTGCTTACGAGTACTTATTGCGATTTGATGGGGGATGCTGAGTTGTTTGCTTTGCATAACGTCAAGAGAAATCGTAGGGCTATTGCTGTGGTACTGTTGTTTGTGGGTGCTATCATCAGTGGCTGGCTTTTGCGCAGTTCCGGTGGTTTGCAGAGTGTGCTTTGGCTTGCTGGTGGTATTAAGTTGTTGGTTGCTTTGTTCACGTTTACTTTCCATCCTGCAAAGATTGATTGAGAGAATCGGTCGGTCGAGGGTGAAACGTAGATGACGAGGGAGCATTGATCCCTGGCCACAAGCCGAATTATCGCGGACTTGTCATGCGCAACAGGTCGTTTGGGCGAATGGCAGATGAAGCGTGTAGAGCTGGTTCGGCCTGAACTATGATTACGACACGCTGGCGAGTCGTTGTTCGGCATTGGGAAGGGGGAAACATAGCCACACTTAAGACGACAGCATGCTGACAGAAGAGAGATATATTGGAAAGAAACATGAAGTCTGGTGTTGGCATGATAGACGAAGAATAATAGAATAATAATCACAAGAAACGAAGCTCTAGAGCCTTTGAGGGAGAAAAGCAGCAGTAATATTCAAGGGGTTGTATGTGTTTTTGTGTGGCTACAGAACAAGCAACCAAAGAAGTGACAACTATTCTGCCGATACCTCTGACTCCCTCCCCTCTCCTCTCCTCTCCTCTACAGACCCCGACCATGTTCGACAGTCACTTCTGCTGTGGACCAATAGGCTGACTGCGAGCTACCTCTATGGGGTGTCATTTGATAGTTTCAGTTCTCTCCTTGGTATTCCACGAGGTGTGTAAGGAGACCGCTTTCTCGTCCTCGCTGTCCTCAGCATCTTCGACAGAAGTATGGGATTGGTTGTTCTAAGTGAGATCCAGTAAGTGCAGCATCGCCTGGGCTAGAGAATGATCAATCTCTGACTGAGAAAGGGTGCCGTGTCCCATGCGGATCGAGACTGTGTTAACTTCCGTCAATGCTCCTTGCAATCTCATCGCTGCATCTTGGACCGCCAACGAAGTCAGAACCTGGGGTGGCTTGCGTGATTGCTCCTGCTCAGAATCCAGTTTAGCTTGTTCTTTAGCATGAACGCCCTTGTACGAACGCATCTTTTGTTCGACGACAACTTTCTTTCTGTCCAGGGTATGTGGGCTGGCCTTGACGATTTTGTTGCGAACTTCAGTGCTTTCGAATTCAGCCCAGCCTAGATACTAGTCATCGTTAGCTACTCCGATCAAGCTCCAAGCAGGGTACATATGACTCACCGACTCAGGAGTGAAACTGACAACCCTTCCATAGGTTTTGAAGGTTTTGCTGAGCTTGGAAAGGTCGCCTTCGGGATCGTCAAGATAGAAGTAGCCAACACGCTCAGATGGACTCTTGCGGGGGAGTCTTTCCACTTCCGATTCTACTTCGGCGGCCACGTCGGGATTGTTTGCTGATTCTTGAGTGATGTCTGCTTCTGGTGGGGTTTTTGCAGGGATGGTCTCTTCTTCGTCCGGGACGGGCACGTGGACGGGTTTCCAACCCATCCTAGATTGGCTTCTGGTAGTAGCTCTTGTTGACGTTGTCGCTGCTGAAGGCGGTCGTGAGGTGTGTGCTGAAGAGCTGACACCCCTTCTACGTTGCACCGCGCGACCTCGAGCATCCGGAGTAGTGTCGGCGATGCCAGGATCCTTTCCAGTGATGTCGGGTCCTTCTTCGCTCGTGTGGTCATTCTCCTCGTCAGTCTTGGGCTCCTTGTTTTCAGTGTCTGGCTTCTTCTCAGTGGCAAGAGGTTTAGTTGCTCTAGCCTTTACTTCGGCGGCCTTCTTCTGTGCAGCGGCTCTTTTGTCTCTGACGTTCTTCGCCATAATGTTGCAAGGTTGTCCCTTCCCCTGTGCAGGCGACCGAGGCTTGATGTCGATGTTGGCTTTAGTCAATGTGAACTGGTCATATGGAAAGGAAGATGAGAGTCTGAGAGTTAGAGGGCAGTAATTATAGTGAGTGCAGATGCCTCAAGATTGCTGGTCTGCTGCCAAATGTAACCTGGCCAGGATGATATAAGCAAAGAACAACCATGGCCATCGCCATGGGACAAAAGAAAGGCCCAGATAGGAATCAAAACGGCATGAAGATGATTACGTCCATGAAAGAACGAAGTTTGTGTTTGTAGAAAAATAGGTCATGATTCATTATCAGGGGTGGTCTAGAAATAAGACGAAGGTCTGATTCGTCCAGTGGAGATTGCTGAAGTTCATCGAAGAAGACGGACTTTGGATAGTTGCTCATTCTGCTTTTGAGTCTTTGGAGGGCCTTCGTTCAAGATTCTGTCCAGACCAAGGTCACGCCAAGCAGGTTCTTGTTGACGCTGTGTGGCTCTTTGGATTCCAAAAGCCGCATGCTGCTCCGGAACGACATCATCTTCATCGTCTGGATTGAGAGGTTGATGTTGGGGTGGCACATAGATCTCTTCATGGGGCAGGTGAGTGCGATTGAAGTCCTCTAGAAGATCGGCATGGTGACTGCGGTGCAGGTGGATATATGTGTGTGATGAGTCTTTCGTCTAGGGATAATCGTTAAACCACCTCACCTGAGATCAAAGAACATAAGCTTCGCTCACCATGATGACTGAATTGATTCGCAAAACGACTAGTTGTACTCGATGATGTGAAAGACAACAGGCGTGAGTGATGGTCGAATAAACAAACCCCCAGATCACACAAGTCCTGAAGCGGTTAGCGCGGCTTGGCAGAGCGAAGAATCGCACTTTCTAAATCCGAAATTCAGACAAGCGACTGACTCTGCACCACGCGACGACAACCAGCAAACCGTACGACTTCAAGTGTGTATCTTCTATCGCTCGCATCGAAATCGCAAAAGGAATCCATCTAACAAGCGCTTTTCTCTTCTTCAGGACCTTTACGGCAACCCATCCACCGCAACCATGTCTCACGAATCTGTCTGGTACTCGCGTCCTCGCACCTACGGCAAGGGCAGCAGAGAATGGTGCGTCTTCACAACCACACGATCCCCGGCGCTCGCTCGAGAGAATAGATGAAGCAAGAGATGGAATATACTGGTGTTGGGCGCGCATGGGCTAGGGGATCACACACTCGAAAGGAGGACATCTGGCTGACTTTAATTTTTTCTACAGCCGCGTCTGCACCCACAAGGCCGGTCTCATCCGCAAGTACGGCCTGAACATCTGCCGTCAGTGCTTCCGTGAGAAGTCCACCGACATTGGTTTCATCAAGGTACGCATGCTTCCACCCACGCATTTCCGTGCCAGACCCGCAACCGACATGCGCTCTGGAGTCATCACCTGTCGGAGGCTAACATCCTGCCACAGCACCGCTAAATGGAACGCCCCAATCCTTGGGTCCGTCGCTGTCGCACGTCAAGCGAAGGAGGATGAGTTGATCATGGCAGGAGTCTTGGGTGGGGCTTGCAACGCAAAATTACATGGGTTCAATGGCTCTTACTATCGGACATGGAATGAAGCTCGTCCTCTGCTCGCAAATCAACGAAAAAAACCAAAAGCAGTTTCTTGTCTCGCTCTAACGAAGTCATTGTGTTATTGTCATGCATGTTAGTGCCACTTCCCTTGCCGTATGTTTGCATGAACAGGATCTCCTCTTCCTTGCATGTGTCTGCTGCCCAGCGTCTTGTGAACTTCGAATGCATCCAGCTGCAGTTTGTGAGGCTGTGCTCAGGTCAAGTGATATGGCCGAGCTGCAAGGTCACGCCAAGTTCCCCATGTTTCCTTGCGTACAGTCGGCAGCGTACAGGAGGAAAGGGACGAATATAGCATCTATATTGGCAATGAACTGTACGACTTCTCGAAGGCAGTTCCCCCTCTCTTTTAATGATAAATGACATCGGTGGTTGCTCAGATCCTGTTGTGACATTTGATCTAATTAGTTATTGCTCTGTGTGCTCAACTAAGAACACGCAATGATCTTGACTCGAGGGCAATGGATAAATCGCGATTTGACAGCCGAGGAGGGCAAAGAAAGGAGATTGGCGATGCATGCACTTCTTCCTTGTGCAATCATTTCAGCTCAAAAGGCCTCGCCCTGCCACCATAGACAGATGAAAAGCCAATGGATTAGCCTGTACAAGAAGATTCACACTTTGCAAGAATAGGGATAGCATCGAGGCTCGCGAGTCATGGGGGAAACGAGGAGAGGGAGGGCCAGAAGTTGGGGAATTCAGGCAGTAAACGAAGATCAAAGCAATTCTGAGTATGATATATTGGCTAGAAGGCCGCAACGTTCAACGAAGCAGGTGTACTATTGCCCTGGCCGGTCAATGCAATGGAAGTAATCTATGCATCTCCATTTCCAGATAGCAATGGACGGTGTGAGTTGCGGATCGGGTGGCAACGGTGAGTAGCCATGTCGAGGCTCAACTAAGCCAAAGCAGAAGGGCAAGCACAAATGGACGAGTGTTAGGTGGGCTCAGACGGTGGGCGAGACTCGGGAGCTAAGTCAATAATGCTCACGCCTAGGAAGCAGCAAGCCGGCCGTTGCAAAATGAAGCCAACGGGCAGCGCCGGGAATGGTGCAGAGAGAGAAGAGGTGAAGAGAAGAGAAAACGGCCGCTTCTTGGGCTCTGGGCACACGTCTAGCAACAGGCGAGCGAGCAGAGTCTTCAGATGGTGAAAGACACAGCAGCGGGGGAACAGGAGCAGAGATGAACAATTTGTATGATTGCTCGCACAGACGGCAAAGGACAGAATAGTGCAGCGTGGTTTGATGAAGAGCAACATTTGGTGATTAGAGTTGGCTGCGAAGATTGCTGGCTCCACCAGACTGCCTCCCGTTTCCATGGACCAAGCCGCACCCTTGGCCGTTTACCGAGCCAGTCAGGTTGCTAGTCGGGCGCTTTGACGATTTCCGTCGACTCCTACCGACGGCCGACACCTCTCCAAATCCATTCCCCCCATTATCGTGCATCCGCATCGTGCAGACCAGGCCTCTCAATCCCACGTCCACGGACAGACATCATCCATCAATTCCTCGCCGTCCACGCTGCATCTCCGCGTCGACCGCCGACCGTCCTCCTGCTGTCTTCTGGTCGTGAACGCCTGCCTTCTGTGTCCTGATCTGCGCCGATCTGACCTTTGCCCGACCAACCAAACACGCTTTCCGTACCTTCCAGCGCCTGATTGCTGACCTGCACCTCCGACTCCTGTCGCTGCCGCTCACTCTCCGTTCTCGTGAGCTCCGCACTTCTTGTCACAGCCGTCACCAACATCTCGTCGCCGCCTTTGAAGCTATAGACGTCGTCGGCGAAACTTCCTACCATCGTCCATCCGCCTAGACACGACCGCGTCGCTCATTAGCCAATTTTCCTCTACTTTTTCCCGATCGCAAATAGAAATCTACAGCCATGGCCGACGGAAGCGCAGAGTCCATCCAGCAGAAGATCTCAATCGCTCGTAGAGATGCCGAAGCCCTCAAGGACCGCATAAAGAAGAAGAAGGACGAGCTTGCCGACACAACCCGTAAGTCTACCCAGCCACCACCTTCCACTCACAGCACATCCATCTGACCGCCCATCACAGTTCGCGATGTTGCTCGTCAACGCACAGAGGCTCTTCCTCGCCTCCAGATGAAGACTAAGCGTACCCTCAAGGGCCATCTCGCAAAGATCTACGCCATGCACTGGTCTACTGACCGAAGGCATCTCGTCTCGGCTTCGCAAGATGGTAAGCTTATCATCTGGGACGCCTACAGCACAAACAAGGTCCACGCCATCCCTCTCAGATCCTCGTGGGTCATGACTTGTGCCTATGCTCCCAGCGGCAACTACGTCGCTTGTGGTGGTCTTGACAACATCTGTTCCATTTACAACCTTTCCGCTCGCGACGGCCCTACCCGCGTCGCCAGAGAACTTTCCGGTCATTCCGGTTACCTTTCATGCTGTCGCTTCATCAACGACCGTCGCATCTTGACATCTTCTGGTGACATGACCTGTGTGCTCTGGGATATTGAGACCGGCCAGAAGCTGCAAGAATTTGCCGACCATCTCGGCGACGTTATGAGCTTGAGCGTCAACCCTCTCGACAACAATCAATTCGTTTCCGGTGCTTGCGATGCTTTCGCCAAGCTCTGGGATATTAGACAGCAAAAGTGCGTTCAGACCTTCGCTGCTCACGACTCGGACATCAACGCCATCCAATTCTTCCCCAACGGAAACGCTTTTGGTACTGGTTCCGACGACGCTTCTTGCCGTCTTTTCGACATCCGCGCCGACAGAGAGCTGCAGAGCTACACCGTATGTCTTCTTGAATTGGCGTCTAAATGGCAACTTAGCTGACTTGTTTTCCAGATTGGCGAGCCCGTTTGCGGTATCACCTCCGTCGCATTCTCCGTTTCTGGTAGACTTTTGTTCGCTGGTTACGATGACTTCGAGTGCAAGGTATGTATCTGTCATCCTGATCAATCTCTGGAAAATACTGACTTCGGCTAGGTCTGGGATACTCTGCGCGGTGAGAGAGTCGGTACATTGCAAGGTCACGACAACCGTGTCAGCTGTTTGGGCGTCAGCAACGATGCTCTTTCGCTCTGCACTGGTTCTTGGGACTCTATGGTGCGTATCCCGGGTTTCAAGTCCTACATGTTCTTTGCTAACAATCCACACAGCTCCGCATCTGGGCATAATAATCCTATCTCAACCGAGTCTTGTCAACTTCATAATTTTCATCAACGCCATCATGTGTTTCTGTCCAGACAACGGGACAGTGCAACTCCACACCAGAAGAACGGACAAACGATACCACCGAAGGGCATGTGCCACGCAGAACACGCCTTGACCGCAACACAGTGGCCTATTTTCACTTCACACTCTGCCGGAGCAGAGTCTCTTTTTAGGGATTACGGGGGCGGAGCGGTTCTACACAAGCATCTATCCGACAGACAACCTTCGTCCCCTTTTCTTTCCTTCTTCTTGAATCATACACGTTTCATAATGGAGGTCTTGTGTACTCAAATGTGCGCGACAGCAAGCCTCTGCCAGGGCCGGGGTGGTATTTGGTGTTTAATTCTTTGTCTTTTTCGCAGTTCTCTATCTTTTCTGGCGTCTTACCCATAGCAAATTCCCTGGTTGTCGATTTTTCTACCTCCCGGACTCTGGGTAGAGGGGCAGAGCTGCTGCGCATGGGATTAAAAAGGAGAAAAAGTGCTGCGATGGATTTCCCTCTGCTCTTCAACTCTTTTCCTTTTATCAAGCACATGTCCCACGTTCCCGCTGTCAATTTTCATTTGTTGTTTTATAGCGGTTCTTTCCCTCTTTGCAAGTCCTGCATTCGTGGGGTTCAACCACGCGCACATTCTTCGTAGTGTACTTTTCCTTTGAACTTAAGCAGATGCCAGAGAAATAATTCCCTTTTTCATTCTACGAAGCGAGGCATGCATACAACGTAGAGGGCAGTAGGAACCCTTATAATTGAGACGTACTTTAATTGGTGTCTTGCAGTGAAACTTGAAAGTTGGGCAGGCGTGCCGGTGAGGTTGAAACTTGATTGAAGCGAAACTCTCACGGTCATGTTTGAGCAGGACAGATTAAAAAGGAGTTGCAAGCGGGATCCGCTCGAGTGGCTGTTTCACATGCTTCTAGCTTTGATCCTGGACCGTGCAGGTTTGATTTCAAGGCGCTCGGTCCGTGGGATCCGTCATAATCACAGCTACAGGATTAAGGTCGAAGGTTTCGCTGGAGGATGCTTGACATTGGGAGTGGCTTCATGGTCAGACGACGACAGGGCAAGCAGTGCGTGTTCTGAAGGCCTTGTTTGAATGTGCCTTGAAGGAATCCTGAAATTCACATGTTCTATGTATGTGTACTGAGTAGCTGCCCCTGAAATCCCAAACGCCTTTGCATCATCATCAGAGGGGGTATATATCTTCTGCTCGAGGAATGCTCTTCTTGCCTAAACACCCTATCAGTACTCTCTTGCTGCTCGACCTCAACATTGACATTGATACTTTGCTCCCAAACGCATACGACAAGCACTCACTCCACACTGGACCCTTGATTGACCCTTCTCCGGCACGGTCCACGCTTTAGCAAGAGCAATTCAACTATTGATTGACAAAGTCGCTTTCGCAACACAACCTCATATACACACTCGCATCTCTTCGCAATCATGACGACAGCACAAGACGAATACAACGAGCTCTTCCGCGACAAGTCTCGTCGCACCCAACACCCCGAAGACGACAACGACTCGATTCCCTCAGAAAACGACGACCTCTTGTCCGACTTTGACGACGAACCTTCAGCTCTCCCCAACCTCCCCTCTAGAGATCACGTTCCGCGAAACAAGTCATACTCCAACACAGGTCCTAAGGGTGTCATCGCAGATGCGCAAGCATTTGAAGCTGCGCGACGAGAGCGCAACTCATCGCCAAAAGCTGGAACACAAAACTACGAGTACGCTCCAAACGTGGCACAGCTGAGTCTGGATGGAAGAAGCAAGGGCAGCCAAAGCGGAAGCGACATCGAGAGTGAAGACGAGTTCATGGCCGAGTGGAGACAAAAGAGGCTTAACCAGCTATCAGCAAATGGCCGCCAGGCCAGCAACAGCATCGGCCAGCCACGCAGCCGCGCTACTTATGGTGGTCTTGTCTCAGTCGACGGCGAGGGCTTCCTGGATGCTGTGGATCGCAGTCCTTCGAACACTGTCGTTATCGTCTTTATCTACGACGACTCATCAGAGGTCAGCTATATGGTCGAGGATTGCATGCGTCAACTAGCTCGCAAGCACAAAACTACTCGCTTTGTCAAGCTGCACTACCTTGATGCTGAGATGGAGCCTGCCGGTGTGCCTGCTGTTCTGGCGTACCGCGGCGGCGACAAGTTTGCAGGTCTCGTGCCTGTTGTCGACGAGATTCCTGATGATGCTGAACTCAGTGCCATCAGCCTTGAGCACCTTTTCCAGAAGTATGTTTCACCCGTCCGTTGTCCGTCTTATCAGTACGTTACTAACCTTCTTCTCCTACAGACACCAGATTTTGTAACGACATAACACCACCGAGCACGCTTAAAGTTGCAGCTGTTGCCACAGAATACCCACCACAGTTTGTTGCCTCGATGGCTTTCACGGAGTTGTACGAACGAGATGGTCATTTTTTGAATAGCGTGGGGTCTGGCGCTTCGCGGGCATCTGTCTATATCATTGCCCGCCATGTTTTCATGCGCCTTGGATTTGAGGCTTGTATATATGCTTGTATAACATGAGCTTGCAAAAGAGACGCTAATGTTCATCGCCTGCCTTTCCAACCAGAGCAAGACTCAGTAGTACACTTGGCAAGGAGAGATCGGATCTTTCGAGTCATCATCCAGCGCGATTGAATACGTCTGGGACCGTAGTAAACCTCCTTTCCTTTCCAGGTTTATTTTCAAGTCCTGATCCAAGTTGAATCGTTGGTTGGTTGTCACTACGGTGATGACGTGCACGTACGATAGTGATGATCCCATTGACCGTTCGACTATGGAAACCTGAGGCTGGTGTGGACGATCAGAAGAGGAGGCCGACTGCGGGACCAATATTGTATCCACAATCAAGAAGACGATGTTCTGGTGTAACACACGGATCGATTTTGAGGGAGCAGCGCAGTCTTATATGTATGCATTCTACAAGTCTCGGTAATCTGCGAAGACGGTGCAATAGGAGACGCATACTTCAATATTCAATCAAACCTTTACTCCGCATCTTCAAATTACCAACAGTGTCATACGAAGCCAAATCCCACAATCCCACAATCCATGAGCTGACAAGATGGGCTGTGTTGACGACTTTTTGTTTGTTGTGAGGCCCAGTCGAGCAGGCAACTCATCCCGAAAATCATCCATCCGCTTCCCCTTGCCTCAAGGGGCACTCAAGCTCCGAGGAACCGTTTGTTTGCCCTTCTCGAACACCCCGAGGGTAAGCATCTCCTCCCTTGCTTCCTGATGGTTCCAAGAAAGGCAACAGTATGAGCCCTAGAAATTCGTGGACCTGCAGTGGATCGTTAGTGATGCCATGCTTGATGGCGCTTTCGGACAATTTCTCGTCCAAGGACGTTGAAGCTTTCAACGACCGCTTTGCCCGGCTACTTCGAGGAGAGCGAACGAGATCAATGACTATCTATCGTCTATCGTACTATACGATACCATGAGTCGTCCTTCTCAAACACGCATGTAAGTCCTGATGTCGAGTTAGATACTTGCGACCACAATTGCAGCATCAGCATGAGTCGGCAGTACCTTCTGTGTCCATGTCGAACGATCACCAAATTTGCAAAAGTTCAACGACTCCATAAACCTTTTCCATACTCAGGAAGAAGTTGATTACGACCGTTAGAGATAACACCGCCGAACGTTCGTTTGTTAGCATATCGAAGCCATCTCATTTCCTTGTCCACGACGCACCATGGAGCCTAGCATTCCTTGCCGACGACCCAGACCCTACTCAACACAGACACCGACATCTGATATATAACACCTCTTCCTTGTTGCCCTATTTTTTCTCTCCATCATCCAACCAACTCCAACAGTCTTTTCCAAGTCTCTCACACTCGCTTCTTTCTACTCCTCCCAAACCAACCAACCAAACCCCAAACCCAATCATCAAAATGAAGTCCTTCGGTGTTATTGCCCTTGCTGCCTCGGCCTCTGCTGCCTACATCAACGGAACCGCTCCTGCCAACGGAACCGTCTACACCACTGAGATCGTCACCGCACTTACTACCTACTGCCCTGCTGCCACCACGTAAGCAACCCGACCTCGGAACAACAGCGAACATGACTGACGGCTTTTTCTGCAGTGTTGTCCAGAACGGCAAGACCTACACCGTCTCCTCCGCCACCACCTTGACCATCACCGACGTAAGTTTGATATCCTTCACCTTTCTGCCACAATTTCCGAACAGCTTGACTGATTTACTCCATGCAGTGCCCTTGCACCGTCGTCAAGACCATGGCTCCCTCTGCCACTGGCTCTTCCAACGGCACTGCCTCTGCCACCAAGCCCGCCATCTACACTGGTGCCGCCAACAACGTCGTCGCTGCCGGTTACGGTCTCGCCGCCCTCGGTGCCGCCGTTGTCCTCCTGTAAATGTCTTGATTGACATGTTTACACGAACAACCTCTGACATGACACCTGTTACGCCCTCTTATATTTCGTATCTCTTCTTCATCTTTCAAAGTGGCATTTCTTCGAGCCTTTTGAAATGTATCTAAAGTTTTCGGTTTGCTTGTTTCTTGGGAAACGGGCCCACACGGTGCATCAGGGATATTCTAGACCCCATTTCTGATGTTTTTGTGGGTTCGTTTTTGGTTTTAATTCTTCTATGGGAGGTTTTTTACATACTTCTTTTTATGATGATTTGTTCATTCTATACTTTACTTCTTCCTGTGTATGCGAGAGTTATGCTGCTCCCACCACGGTTCTCCTGGTTGTTTTCGTTGATGTCAAGCTTGAGAAATGCAGATTCGCCTGTCTGTTGTAGGTGGCTCCACCACCTCGATGTACACATTTGCTATTCAAAGGATGTCTGTATTTCATGCCGAGAAAGCACCTCATTACCTATGGCTACCTCCTATGAGTCGTGACAAGATGCTGAGAGCATAATCATGACACGTCAGGGTGGTCCCCTCACCAGCCAGTCTTTGTGTGTCAAACTCGACCTCATCACTCTTATGTTTGGAAGCAGCAACAGCAATGATCAAGTAGTGGCACATTAATCCTGGATCCCATATATACAAATCCATCATCCTCAAAACGCCACTGTAGTCCCATATATACATACACTACAATCCACCCAGCGTTTATAAAAATCCATCTTCCTCAGCTTTGTACACTCTTTCTATTCCTTCTTACCACCAGCACCGAGGAAATCAAAGAAGCCCTCTACTCCAGAGTCTACATTTGTCAACAAGTCATCCAATGGGTCTGCTTTTCATCAGTATCTTGTATGCTATCGATGTCTTGGAAAAGGATGGAAAGTGGTTGCTTACTGGCGGCATCACCGATGACATCTCTCTTCTTCTTATCGCTGCTTCCGCTGGGGATGGAGAGGAAATCGAGACCGCCGCGGAGGCCTCCCTGGACGTTTGTGAGGAGGTCGTCTAGAGGGTCTTGTTTTTGCATCGTGTCAGTATCCGAGATCGAGATGGCTGGAGTGGTGGAGGATAACGCACTTGCTGGATCGCCAATAACGGCGTCATCTCTCTTGGTCTTGCTACTTCCACTCGGGATGGAGAGGAAATCGAGACCACCGCGGAGACCGCCTTGGACGTTTGTGAGAAGGTCGTCTAGAGGGTCTGGTTGTTCATGATATGTTAGATTTTGCTGAAGTGAGTGATGGTGTGGCGAAGGGCAACACACTGGCAGGGTCTCCAATAACAGCATCGTCTCTCTTCTGCACAGGCAAAGCCGACACAGAACCCACAACTGCAAAAGCAGCAACTATGGTCTTTGCAAAAAACATCGTGATCAATCCGTCAATTCGTATAAATCGTAAAAATCGTCTGTGCGTGTGAATGTTCCTTTTGTTTTTGGTTATGAGTGGGTGATAAAGAGCAGGGAGACGACGGTGTGGACAAGAATATGGATTGCAAGAATTATAGAAGCGCCTTCGAGGTGAGTATATGTCCACCCCCGAACTTTTTCAATTCAGTGGTTCGCTCTCCGTCATGGATTGTCGGGAAGTGAGGTTTGTTTCGATGCGTTTGCCGGACACGGTTCGTTGATCTTGTCGATCCTTGCTTGGAGACGTCGCTCGTGCGCGGCAGCGCGGGGGCAGCTGTTTCGCTGAGGCTGGAGGGGTTCGGAAAGGCCATGGGTGGTGATGGGATTGAGGATATGGACTGTGGAGGGTATGAATTGATTCTGCGAGATGTCGTGCAGCTTGTGCGCATAATTTCGTGCCTGTCTGATGAGCATGCTGGTGGTGGTGATCCTGGTAGATCTGATCAGCGTGGGAGCCGTCAGCCAGCCGCAGCTTGATGGAGGGGCTGATAGGAAAGCACAAATCAAGCTCTGCAAAGCTCACCGTATGACCAAAGGATGGCATGTATAACAAGATAGGTTCAAAGATACGAAGACAGTGAATAGAGGCAACACAGATAATTGAAAAGATAAAATTCACAATGGAACAAAAGTCACAGCAAAGTCAAAAGTGATGTTTGAGGGGTATTTGTGATTTGGGGTATTATGGATACATCATGAAAACCATTGTATGGAGAGCGCTGGTTGCCCTGCCATCGCCGGTGTCGTTGTAAAAAGTGAACCCCTCATAGCAAAGAACTTGAGCTCAACCCTGAGAAGGGGAGCTAGAGATGTTGTCGTGTCATGCCGTCGTGTCGAAAGTCATCATGAGAAAAGACTTGGTCGAATTGATGGTGGTGAGAAGGTTGAAGAACGCTTAGATGGAGTTCTTGTTGGCGGAGGCGGAGCCCTCGTGCTTCTTCTCGTCGACCTTGTCGGAGGCGGCGCCCATGGCACCAGAGACACGGCCGGAGATGGAGTCGTCGGCAGAGTTGCCCTTGGCCTTCTCCTTGTTGGCCTCCTTGGAAGCGGTGGCACCGGCACCCTGAACGGTCTCAGAGACGTACTGGGCGGCGTTGTTGAGAGAGTTGCCGATCTGGCCGACAATACCCTCGTTGGGAGCGTTGGCGTTGGGAGCAGACATTTTGATGTGTGGGTTGGGTTGGTTGTTTGGTTTGAAAAGAGAATTGTTTGGATGTTTGTTGATGAAAAAGAGACGGAGGTTGGTGGTGAGAGGAGCTTCTTAAGTAGCTGGGAGCTTGGGAGTTGGAAGCTGCCAGAGAGCTCACTTCCCAATGCGGGACAAACAACAACGTAGGTCACTATGACGTGTGACTTCACTTGGGGCCACTTTCTCACCTTCACTTTCCCACTCCACACCAGTCCAAGCAATTCTACGGGTGACGATTTACGCTGCTCGTCTTCAGCCACAACACGCTACTTCCTTGCTCGGTCACTGGAGGAAGCCACCTGACGCTGTTTGCGTACGCCTCCGTCTACTGAATCCCCGATGAGCGATTTAACGTGGGGCTCAGGCCGAGGTGAGGGGCAACAGCTGGCCAGCTGGTGGCTGCTGCCTTGTGCGAGCGGGGTACGTCACAGCTACGGAAACGTCATTTTGAGGCTCTACCTTGGATTTCAGCACGTGAGCTGCTCTTTGTGAGGCATGTGAAGGGGCTGGACCTCGCTCTCAGGTGGAGCTTCTCATTAGAGTGATCGAGATTGTTGCTGCCGCTTGCGAGTCCTTCACCGTCTCTGCACCGTCTGGAGCTGTGAGGCGCTGAGCATGGGCGGGATCGAGATGGGAAACATCAAAGGCCAAGTGTCACTTCACAAATACTCGTACTCGTACCTACTTTGCCATGAATAGTTATGTTACCGTTGCACCAAGTATTAATCAGATCGCTCTTCATCCTATGCCGCTGCCAACCGATGCACAACCATGGTCAAGGATTGGAAGGGTGCTGGGTGGAAACGTTGTCAACACGACTTGCACAAAGATGCCAATTGCAAAAGAGCATAGAATACAGAGAATGCATATTTGATCATGATTCCGCGCCTTTCGTGTCCGGTCCAAGAACCTCCTTTTTCTCTTTCTTCATAAACCACGACACAAGATGTGATAGATCGAGGCTTCCATGCCAAACAGATAACCATCTGTTTCCCACAACTCAGGCAAAAAGGCCAGCTATCGACAACAACAAAGACATCAGGAGAGAGGGTCAAATTTTGTAATGTACACGGCAGAGTAGGGGAGTTACACTGCGAGATGTCTAGAATGGAGGAGTGACGGGGCCGGCGGCCATGGCGCTCTCTTGCTGGGCCATAACCTCCTCCTCGGCAGCCTCGATGGAAACGGCAAGACCGACCTTTGCGGCGTTCTGGCAGAAAAGGTCAGTGGTATGTCAAGTATGAATGTACGAAGGATAGCGCTTACCTTGACGTGGTCGAGCTCACCAGCGAAGGTGATCTGGACCATGGGGACAATTCTCTTCTCGAGCAAGACACCGAGCTTACCAGCAGTGTCGACCTGAGCTCTGAAGCTGCTTGCTCTGAAGTCGTACTTGGCACCAAGAGTGGCAACACCCTCCTTTCTCATGCCGCCCATCATGGGGTTGCCGGCGAATTGCAGGTTGAGGTCGACACCAGTCTCGAGCTGTGCGGAAAGTCTTCTCCAGTAAGAACCCTGGACACCACCGGAAGGCATAAGCTGAGCACTGGCGATCCAGTCCTCACCCTTGTACTTGGCGGCGTAGCTGATCATGGCCTCGGGGCCGAGCTGGGCAGCAGGTCTCTGGTAGACAGCCTCAAGACCGAGAGCAAGTCTAGGGGTGATGCTCTGGAGGTAGCTACCAATGAAGATACCAGTAAGAGGACCGTCGAGGATGGAGGGGTTCATGGCCTTGACCTGAGCAGTGAAGTCGTTGCCAACATAGTCGTTCTCGAAGGAGAACTGGGCACCTCCAGGACCAGCCATGGAAGCAGCCTGGATCTGGGTGGTGGTCTTTGTGACCCAGCGGGGAGTCCATCGGTAGTTGAAGCGGGCAGAGAGGGAGAGGTCGCTGTCGAGGTTACCTTGGCAGAAAATCTAGGAGTGTCAACAGGTGGGCATCGAGAAAGCGGCACACAGACGAGCATACCTTGTTGGTGCCGTAGAGGGCGAGGAAAGCATAAGGAGGTATTTGCTGGGAGCCCTGGGAGAAGGCGTGCGAGACCTGGAACAGCGGCGAGACGCTAAAGGCCTTTGTGAGGTCGGCGCGCAGGCCGGAGAAGGACAGGTTGTTGAGGAAGACATCGCGCTGGACCTCCTTTGCGACGTTCTCGACGGTACCAGGGTTGGTGAGACCCAGAGCCTCTCTTCGTGCCTGGAAGGCTGAGTATGTATCCTTCAGCGCCGAGGCCAGAGCATTGTTGGACACAGCGGACAGAGCGCCAGACTTCTTCTCGGCGACAGGAGCCACAGGCGCCACGGGAGGGTAGGGGGTGGTGGTGATGGGAAGCGACGTCATGATGTAGACTTTTGCTGCTGAGGGCGATTGGACGAGTCTTGGGACACCGGCGGCGGAGGGCGGCGACGACGGGACTCTGTTGAAAGACTAAGCGACGGGTCGACTCTGACACGGCTTAGATGCAATGGCGCGCGACAAGTCTTTCGAAAGAGATGGGTTGGTGGTGACTTGGGCGCTCGTGTCTGCTTTGCGCGACCGACGACGTCGATGCCAAAAATTTAGGCCGAGCGGCCACTGGCGTGATTGGACCGATGACCTCCGAGCCTCAAACCACAACTCCGTGGACCGTCTTATCGTCGCTGCTCAAACACGTCCGACTTTGCTTGTTGCTGTGATTACCCCTCAGTTGACTGTCCTCTCTGTCTGCTAAATCCAGTTCTCTACTCTTGGACTGCTCTATCCATCGCCTTTACCGACTGTGCGGTACATCACCCATTCCATACTGCCAAGATCAGCTGCTTGTCTCGTCGCTCACCTGTTCTCGCGGATCACCCTCTCGGAAACTGCTACCAATTTATCCATACCCAGCATACTGATTTTACCGGCATCTAATTGCCCTTTCTTTGACCATGGACACTCTTCTGTACGTCTTTCTCCTTTATGATATCTCCGTCCCTCCTGTCAATCGCAAACATGGCCGTAGTACATCCTTTTATAATATCTCATAACCATGCTGTCGACCGTACATTTACTAAGACAAAACTTCGCATCAGTACGGCCGATGTTATGGCCAGCTCACCAAGTTGGAAGCGCAGATCAAGCACTTTCGTCGATGCAATTCACGATTTGCCCGAAAAAGAGAGCATGGCCCCTGCCCAACTCTACAGCACTGAATCTGGCCGTTTGTTCCACTCTGGCAGAATAGTGATTGCCACAGTCGGTTTGCCTGCTCGAGGCAAAACTCATACCTCAGTTGCTCTGGCCAGGTATTTGCGCTGGCTGGGGGTCAAGACGCGTATCTTTCATCTTGGCGACTACAGGAGAGCGACCATGGGCGAGGGCCAAGAAGTTCCTGACGACTATTTCTTCATCAATGCATCTCCCTCTTCCGTGCTACTTCGTCAGAAGATCCTCAGGAAATGCAGAGAAGACATCTACAACTTCCTCGAGCACGAGAACGGCCAGATTGCCATTTATGACGCCGTCAACCCTTCTGCCGCTGGTCGTATCTCCCTCGCCAAAGAGTTCTCCAAGCATAACGTGCAGACCCTCTTCATCGAATCGCATTGCACAGATGAGAAGATCATCGAGGAGAATGTCAGAAGTGTCAAGATCTCTTCTCCTGACTACCAAGGTTGGTCCGACAAGGATGCCGTCAAGGACTACCTGGCCAGAATCAATGCTCGTATCCCCCATTTCGAGTCCATGGAAGAGGCCGAGTTGCATTACGTGAAGATGATCAACGCTGGAGAACGAGTGATTGTCAACAATTGCGCTTTCAACTACCTATCTCAGCGCATCGTCTTCTACCTTCTGAATCTCCACACCAAGCATAGATCGGTTTACTTCGCCAGAGCTGGTACTACGAGAGACGAGGACTCATACAAAGCCGACGCTTCACTATCTGAGGATGGCGTTTCCTACTCTAAGAAGATGGCTGATGCACTCATCAACCACCGTGAGGACGAGCGCAAGGAGTTCATCGAGAGAGGCGGTCCTGATGTTGCGCTCAAGCCGCTCACCATCTGGACATCCACCAGGCGACGCACAGTAGAGACATCCCACTATCTGGAGAGCCTAGGATATCGTGTGAAACAGCGACCTCAGATGAGTCAACTGAACCCTGGTGTATGCGAGAAGATGTCCGAAGACAAAATCAGGGAACAATATCCTGAAGAAGTGCGCAAGCATGAGCTTGATCCTTACCATCATCGTTACCCTCGTGCAGAGGTAAGACTTGCTAAAAGCGGATTGAGCCCAGAAATAAGCTGACATAGTCATAGTCTTACCACGATCTAGCCGTACGCCTCGAGCCCATCATCTTGGAGCTTGAGCGCGAGCAAGACGATCTGCTCATCATTGCTCATGAGAGTGTTCTGAGAGTGCTCTATGGTTATCTGATGGCTTGTGGTGCACGCGACATTCCCAAGCTGCAATTCCCTCGCGACGAGATTATTGAGGTATGTCTGCAATTTGCCGCTTCTCAAGGTAACCTGCTGACTTTGTTTGCGCCAGATCGTCCCTGCCTCCTACAATAATGAATCTAGACGTATCCACGTCCCAGGCCTTCCCGCTCAAATAATTCCTGACAGTCCCGAGGACTTGAAGCTTCCTGTACCCCCATCAGGAACTATCACTCCATTCTCTGGCTTGGGTACGCCTCAAGGCACAGGTACGCCTGAGTCAAAGGAAGAAGGTATGGCAAAGCCTCTGCCAATGGTTAACGTCCACCCCAGCAGATAGCTAGGGAAGTAGGTTTGTCTCCCGATGCATCGAAACGGTTGTTCGATAGCACGGTCGGAGTTTTGTTTCGTGGTTATCTATTCGTTTCTTGTCAATGTCTTTGCAGGCGCGCTTTTTTGGCCACACTATACCAGTCTGGAGCATCACTTTTGAGGCTCCGGGGCAAATACTTTTCGCTTGAACATTCAACTACTCCGTACAGCACTCTCGATTACAGAATAGCGAAACTTGTGGAAATTCGAAATTATCTATAATCATGACTGCCGAACGTGCACTGTGCTTTCCTCGGTAATGAGCGAAGGTCTCGAACCTCCGCAGAGTTGTCAAAGCACTCCCAAGACATTTCCCTCCACCTCTTCCGCCTAGACGAGCTTTATGTTTGGACTTCTTTCGTGTATTCGAGGCTCTGCAGGATCGGAACAATGATCGCATACCAGGCCTGAGCAATAAACATGCCCCAATCGAGCTTAATCCAATGGTGGCTTGGGACAGTCCCGCGCCCGAAGGAACGCGCAGCGACCATGCTGACCTCTCAGGCTTCAGCTGCGACTTCCTTCGTTTTCGCGAAAGAGAAAGTAAACTCGGACTAGTTTGACCACAAGAAGTGCAGGATGACTTTGTTTTTCCGCCGAGATACATTTAGATCTGCTGATTGCTCTCTTTCCACTCTTTGTACACACCCGACTCTTTACTGACCGCGACTTTTGATCTTTGTACCCAATCTCTCCAGCACGCAATCCACGCTTGTCCCATCACGCAATTTCTAGCCAAGCTGTGCTCATGCTGCATACACGATAGCATTCCACGCGGACGACTCATCAGCCAAAGCAAGAAATACATATATGCGAATTGCTGGCCTTAGGGTTTTTGATACTGGATTACCTTTTTCCTCTGCTCTCTCTCTCTCTCTCTCCAGATCTTCCAACGGTGCCCCGACTTTTCTTGCTATCGACGAGCGATGAACGCTGAAAAGACTACTCTATCCAACGGTTTCGCGCCGTTAACGACATCAACGGTCAACGGAGAGTACGCGACCATGGCGTCCATAATCACATCCACCTCACCACGATCACGGAATCAATCCGGAGAACAAGATGAAGACGATGAAACCAAGTCATTACTCGATTTCGAGAACCCAGGACCGGCGACACTACTCTTCTGTCTGATCCTCAACATGCTCGTCACGATATCTTGGTACTACATCAACATCGACACCTCCGTGGCCGACACGATAACGACGAGTCTGCTATGCCGCTACATCTACGACGCTCTGGTACTCATACCCATGGGCCTGTTCTCGCTTTTCGAGTGTCTGTATTGTTTTGGCACGTTGCTGTGTCTGAGAAGAGACGACCGCGCACTTTGTATTGCAAGAGTGGCACTTGGAGGCATGCTCGGCGCGTCGGTGATTGTCAAATTTGGACTGGGGGCTGGTGTCCTTGATGCAACTTCTTGGGCTCAGTTGTGCTTCTGGGCCGTCACCGGAGTGTTGCCTGGTGCTGGTGCTGTGGCTCTGATTGGCTTCTCCTGGGACTGTATGTACTGGGGTTGCTCGAGGGAGGACGCGAGTGTGGTGGTGGTCATGATGGATGAGAAGAAACCACTTTTGGGGAAGGAAGATGTTTGATGCATAACGTTTGTCATTTGGAGTTGGAAGCAGGAAGACTATGGGACTGCGCAATGAGACGCAGAGTGAGTTCGAAGCAGGCTGCTTCTGTCACGACAGGCACCGCCATAAGGATCAATCTATAATGGCTCAGGCGTTCAGCCATGTACATACAGACGCTCAATACGCGATATGTCATATTCTATACAGTCTCATCAGCTTTTGAAAACACGATCTAAATCGCGAGGCCGTCAAATTGTTCGCGAACACATCTAGGCTTCACCGGCTTGCTTCCAAAGATTGCGGAAGCCAGTGGCACCAGCGATCAAGCCGAGAACACCCAGCCAGTCGTTGCTCAGAGCACCAGACTCCAAGCTGTAATGGTATGAAACCGGCGCCCAAGCCAAATTGACAGTCATCTGCCTCTTCCACAAGGCCTCAGCTGCTTGTGTCTCCGCCTTTGTGGCAGCGCTATCGTCAGACGATGTGACGGTGGGCTTGAGCTGCCACACACGAGCAAGTCGCACAGCTTCCAGTGCAATATATGCCATCCAATAGCGCGAGCTCCACACCCACCACTTATTCTGCTGCTTTGTGTTGAAGCACTCGCCACGAAGCACACCCTTTGACGCCAGATATGCCACATTCTCATACCACTGGTACAAGGTGATTGTCCAGATCTGACCCCATACGGCAGTCTTGATAAGGCCATCCTTGGGCGGACTGTTCCACGTGCTCTTGCCCCAGGTATACAGATCCAGCGTCTCGACAAAGACACGCGTGAAGCATCTGAAATCGCTGATCAACTCTGACAAAGCCTTGCTGCCTGCAATAACATGGCTGAGTTTATCATCGGGAGGTGACAAAGTCGCAACGACTGTTTCTCCGGGTAGCATGACGGCACCGAGTTTGCGCGAGACGGAAAGGAGGAGACGGCGGTATCGTAGACCTTGGAGGCGGGAGAGCTGGGTGTAGACGATGATGAGGAGGTATTGAAGTGTGCAGAGAGTCTTGTCTCTTCCTGCCGATGTGGACATGACCCGAATGAGTCGGTCGAGCATGCTGTCGCTTCTGCTCGCAAGCAGTCGCGCGACGTTGTTGAGGTTCATCTGTGACATGTTTGTAGCCATATAGAGGAAGCTTCTGTGTTTCGGCGATTGGAGCAGCGATAGTGCTATCGTCTTCTTTGCGAAGCCGGTGTCGCTGGAGATGGGCCGAGTGCGTGAATCGATTTGGAGACGACGAGGAAAAAGAGGTCAGAGATACAGGAACAAGGGGCCTACAGTGGTGAGTGCTATTGCCGAGGGTTGCGACAAGATCTTGTTCTAAACAATTCATGGCCGACGGAGGACGCGGCATACCGAGGTTATCGTCGTGCGACAGGCCGCCTCGGCTGCACCTTCTGCTTTGCGCCATCTTCACATGCTTCCAGAAGAGGCATATCCTTCCGAACCGACGACAACGTAAATCTATTCACCCACGTTAGCCCTTAGGACTGGTTCTCTGATGCTATGCGGCATACGTTCTAAAGCTGAGTTAGTTTTAGTGAGAAGTCATGTACATGCCCACTCGTTTTGCTGCTGCAGTCTGCCATGTATCATAATTTGCGCACATTCACCTTCTGAGTCACCACAGACAAGACAGCTGATTAGTCTAACTGCTGGCCTTTGCTAGAGTCCAGGTAAAGCTATAAGAAGAGGTCTTAGCCCAAGCTCTGCATCTTTTGTTCATCCACTACCTACATGACACAATCTACTATCAGGACTAGAGGTGTTCATACTTCCACTTCATTGTTTATTCGGTCTTTATCGGTCTTCATCATCGACATGCGGCCATTTTCAACAAGCCACTCAGCCTTATGAGTGGCCAAATTTCACCAAGCCTCTTGCAAGAGCCATTTCAACCATCAAGATGGACGAAAGCCATCTAGCTTCGTCCATGTCAAGCATCACAACCACGATCCAAGTTGTCCAGTTGCCTAGCCACACAACTTCATCGTCGTTACAAGCACATCGTGCACCCAACACACAGCTAACGAGCTGCCGGCCTTCTTCTTCTGCTTCTTACCAAACAAAAACATCACAAAATTCGTCACATCAAGCCAGCAACCAGCTGCCAAATGTCCCTGCAATCGCAAACTCCACCACGTCAACCCCGTTGCACCTTCGTTATCAAGCAACACAATGGCTCAATGAAGCCATACTCGTCATTCAACACAATAAACACGATCACCACAATCAAAGCAAAGGCCAAAAACCACTGCCGATCACCCAACCGCACGTTATGAAGAGAGATCAGACATCAGCGTCGCCCGAATCAACAGAGCGTTCCGCAGCAGCCCCGACTGCTCAATCTCACCATAAATCACTGCAACAACCAACAAGACGCACGCTATGAAAAGAAACCAGACACCAGCGTCGCCGAATCAAAACGGCGTTCCGCAGCAGCCTTGACTGCTCAAGTTCACCATATGCTATCGCAACGGTTATGAAGAGAAATCAGACACCAGCAGTCGCCAAATCAAAAGCGTTCTGCAGCAGCTTTGACTGCTCCTTTTCACCATTTACCACCAAACAACCACAACGATCCAAGCAACCCGCTTTAACCAACTGCAACCAAAGCAATATCAGCCTCTTTGCTAAAAGCCCACTTTTGCAGAAGTGGCCATCAACACTATCGGGTCACTGCACCATGTCGTCGAGTCCACGGATTCCGGTCACAGAGTAGCACGCCATCCGAGATTTGTTATCACCATCAACACTATCAGTTCACTGCACCATGTCGTCGAGTCTACGGATTCCGGTCACAGAGTAGCATGACATCCAAGATTTGTTATCACCACCAAGATAAATCATGATCATCGTGATCATCATGATCAACACCAATAACGTTTCTTTGCTGCACCAAGCCATCGAGTCACGAAGCTCTGTTCAAAGAGTCGCGCATTCCAGAACGTTTTGGTCACCAACAACGCTTTTCCACAAACAAGTGTCATTGACACTGCCAGATCGCTGCACCTTGTCGCCGAAGGGTCTTCAAGTCGCACTTTCTGAAGAAGCAACCATCGCTATTCAAGTCTACTACAGCACCATGGCATCGGACCTTCGGGTTTCTGTCAATGTGTCGCGTATATCATGACACCAGCGATGATGAACCATACCGCCATCAAAGTCTGTTGCTGCACCGAGTCGTCGAGTCACAGAACTCCGGTCATCGTGTCGCGCATTCCATGACAGCCAACGGTATCATGCCATTTGTCGCACCAAAGTCAATGGGAGCCTTTTACCCAGTACAAAGAGTCGCACATTTGAAAGCATAACCCTCATACTCGTGAGCGAGAACGACAGAACTACGATGCCATGATTTGGTTTGAGACGAGCCATACATGTCACGTAGACTGCGAACGCTTCACACCGCCATAAACGCCATTTGCATGCAACTTGTCAATGGGAGATCATCAGCCCTAACAAGAACTGTATCTATGAGACGTGCACCACCTACTACGTAGTTTTCCATCGCCATCGGCTGACAGACTGTTTGCACCTTGTCGACTGTTTTGACGGACAGGACATAGCCGTGCACAGCTGCAACGTATCGCGAACATCAACAGATGCTGCACCATGTCAAGGCGACGAACTTTGACACAGGGCTGCGCATCAAACAAGAGCAGAAGAAGCAAGACGCCAACAAACAACCACCAACGCCTACCATCGGCAACAACATCAACAACAAAAGAAGTATCAAGCCTATCCATTGACTCAAGCTTCCCATCTCTTCAACGGGCACCGAGTTCAATCAACTTCTCAGGACACTCAAGCTTCCCATTCCTAAGGGCAACAAGTCCGTCCAATCAACCAGAAACAATCGAAGTCACCACCAACAACCGAAGTATGAACAACCTGCCAACCACAACGACATCTCAAGCTTCCCAATCTCCTCAACAGGGCAACGAGATTTGTCAAAGTCAACTGCCCGTCATGTCAGGGAAACAGATCACCACGCAGCACAACTATCAAAAGGCAATCTTTTCGCAACCACACGGGCTAGTCTATTTGGGTTTTTTCCGCTTTCCCAAAAGTAACAGACTGATGATGAAATTACCAAGACATGAAGTTGGCATGTATGCTTTCCCTTGGGCAAGGGGGCATTCTACTATACTTCCATCTTTGGTTTCTTTCATCTGTGTTAGATAGAAAACATCATTTTTCGGATCAGGTTGGAGGGATTTTCTTGATCACTTCGCAAAAAGTTGCCGTAGTTAGTTTTTTGGGAGGCCCTTTCTTTCTTTTTTTCTTTTTTCGGCTATTTTTGTTATTTCTTCATCTTCTTTACTTGCAGCCGCTGCTTAGCTACCAGTTGTTGTGAGGGGGAGTAGGAGGGGTACTCTGAGTTCTAAGGCTTTCGATTAGCTACCAATTGTCCTAAGGAGGAAGAGGTTCTCAATTTGTTCGAAGGGGGAATTGGGTCGGTATTTGAGAAAATCAAATATTCTTGCTGCAATCATAGTGTGCTACTTTCCTTGTGTCGTGTGTGACGTGTGAATCTCATCTAGTCACTTGTGCTCGTACTGAAACTCATCGAAAACAGTTGTCATGGTTATGGATGTGAATTTTTGTGGTATCTTATGGTCATGAATAGAAATAAGAAGAAACAACCAACTCCTGCAAATGCTTTTGTTATGTACAGTTCAGCTTAGCTCGTCAAAGCGTTTAAACAATGTGAGTAATGAGCTTGCCGGTGTTGGCACCCTCGAACAGCTTGAGCCAAGTCTTGGGGACATCCTCGAAGGGAGTAGGAACGATGGTCTCGTTGGCATCGCCAATCTGGATCTTGCCGGAGACGGCAGCATCAGCGATCTCCTTGATCATCTCGGGCCAGCGGGCACCAGCATCAAGGACGATGAGACCCTTGATGGTAAGTCTGTTGGCGATGACCTCGAACCAGTTCTTGAAGCCAGGGGGAGTGCTGTTGTTGTACTCGGAGATGGAACCGCAAGCAGAGATACGACCGAAACGCTTGACACGGGTGAGCATCAGGTCCAAAATCTCGGTGCCGACGTTGTCGAAGTAGACCTCGACGTAGCCTTCGGTCTGCTTGATCAGCTGCTCCTTGAAGTCGGCATCGCGGTA
Source organism: Aureobasidium pullulans EXF-150 (assembly GCF_000721785.1). NCBI lineage: Eukaryota > Fungi > Ascomycota > Dothideomycetes > Dothideales > Saccotheciaceae > Aureobasidium > Aureobasidium pullulans. The sequence goes on from NW_021941022.1 coordinate 823,834, forward strand.
GTTGATGCAGACGTCAGCGCCCAGGGACTCGACCCATCTGCACTTGTCTGCGGTGCCGGCGATACCGACGACACGCTTGCAACCAATGATCTTCTTGGCGATCTGGACGACCATGCTGCCGGTTGCGCCGGCGGCTCCGGAGACAACGACAGTGTCGTCCTTGGTGACGTTGATGTGCTCGAGACCGTGGTAGGCGGTGACACCGGTCAGGCCAAGGGCGCCGAGGAAGTGAGTCTCCTTGATGCCGGGGATGGGGTCGACACGGGTGACGTAGGGAGCGCCGAGGGTGGTGTCGATGACGGCGTATTCGCGCCAGTTGGTCAAGCAGTTGACGAGGGTGCCCTTGGGGAAGTCGGCAGCCTTGGTCTCGAGGACGGTAGCAATACCGAAGGAGGACATGGGAGCGTTGATCTCGACGGGAGGGAAGTACATGCGGTCGCTGTCTCCTGTTAGGGATTGAGAATTCAACTGTGTGAGATTGTTGTACTCACGCATCAACACCCTTCTGGATCCAACCACGCTGGGCGGGATCGTTGGAGAGGTAAGTGGTCTTGACCAAGACCTCACCGTCCTTGAGCTCTGGAAGGTCCTGCTCGACAAGCTTGAAAGTGTTCTCATCAGGCATGTCGGTAGGGGGGTTGGAAAGAATCCATGCGCGGGTAGTCTTAGGGGCAGACATTTTGAATGTGTGGTGTTTGGAAGGGTGGTAGGACAGAGAGGGGAAGGGAGGATGAGAGTTCAAAGGCAAGGTGATCACTGCGGGGCATGAGGCTTATATACACTGACGCTATAGTACCATGATGGTTTGTAATTTGTCTACAGGCCGCATCATCTCATGTAAGCATCAGACCGGTGAGATTAGGCTCGAGCATGAACGCCTTCAACGGCCCTATCACAGCATGAAACGCAAGGGCCCTGACTCTGTTTTGGTAAGACATCTCCAGATATTTGCATGGGTAACGACGCTTATGGATGATAGTCTCCTCAACTTTGATAGCTGTTCTTGTGGCAACGTGGAGAAAGCTCGAGCGCTCCAATTCTTCGAAGTAGAGGCTCTCGTCCAGTCCTCAAAGATCTTCAGAAGACCCTGAATTCGTTCGCACTCCCGAGTTCGCAGAAAGATTCGAGTCAGGTCAGAGGCTTTTTGGTGACTCGGACGTGTCGTTATCCGAAGATCTGACATCCGGCCCTGGCGATCTTTCGAACTAGGTAGCCTTACACACGAAGCTTTGCTGACATTTCATGTTCGAAGATTGTCTCAGTGTGAGGTCTTTCACTACTTGTCTAGCCGACTATCGCGACATTGTATACTTGAACACCTTGCAGCGAGTTGTCGAGTGGTTTCGAAGTCGACACAGATCGAAGGAAGCTCTTCGCAAGAAGGGTCTGAGCTTTCCACGTGGGGTGCTGCAGAGCAGGACCGTGCGAAAAACATCAGACCGGCAGGTGAGAATGAGGTGTTCAATTGAAAATGAGCCGCCGGCCGGTGCGAGAAAAGAGCGAGCCGTTCGCTCGAGTCTCAGTAATCTCAAATGTTCTTCAAGCACAACTCAGACCAATGCCAAAGACTTGAAGGTGGTGAGAGTCAGGACTCTCAATGCCATGCCAACACAAGGAAGAAACTTGAAGCCTTCGCGACTGGCATACGTAGTACTGTTGGAGCGAGGAGGCATCTCGCTTCCGAAGCGATAATCAATCAATTGGCGCTGCAACAAGCATACCGCGTGACAGAGATCAGAGATCAGTCGTGTAGCAACAAGGTTGGATAAAACAGACGAGTCAAGAAACTAGACGTCCGGCTCTTTCACGGCAACCCAGCGGAGAGAAAAGCTGCACTGAAGCCTGCCAAATTATCCTGTTCTCAACCAGCCTTTTTCGCGCCCTTGATTGAAAAACCTCAAGCACAACTCAGAGTTGCAAAACACAAAAATACTGCCTGCTAGCATGGCTACCAGGAGCAAAAGAATGGAGTAGCTGGGAATCGAACCCAGAACCTTCTCCACTCAGTAATGCTCGAAGAGCAATGCTAAGAAGATGTCATACCACTAGACCACAACCCCATTTGATGATGGAAAATTGCGTCAGACTATAAAATAATTCCGTAATTGTAAACGCGTGGCGGAAGCGTGGTCCTGGCATGGTAGTCACGAGGTTCATCGTTCATCTCAATGGTTATAGGTACAATTTAGAGTATGCAAAAGTGATCTACACGCACCCGAATCTGACATCCCGTCTTCTCCGGTGTCTTGTGTGTTTTCGTTCGTGTGCTCGTGAACCGACAAACAGGTTGTACACTTTCACCATGCTGTTTAGATTGACAGGAGACAAAAAGGTATTTCAAACCATACCTCACTCAACACAATCGATATGGTGCTAAAGATGACATTTCACAAGAAGAGACTATATAGGCCTACATCAATGTGTTAATTAAGTCAGAATAGTCCGTTGCTGTCGTGGTATGTTGGTTTTAGGGTTGGAAAGCGTGGTTGCTGGGGTGACCCTGTATTTCTTCCATAGCTTCCTTGCAATCATCTTTCGTCTTCGCTTTGCCTTCCCTTTTGATCCATCCTCGCGAAATTTACCTCGAGCCGCGATTTCAGAGCTCAGCAGATGTGAACCCGATTGCCGACTCATGCGAGAGATTGGATGATCATGGATGCAGGAGAGCAGATCTGGAATGGGATTTGTGTGAGAAACATGCGTATTGATGCGCTTTCAGTTCTGTTACAGTAATGCTATGCTACCCTCGGTTCAATATAGTTGTCCGCCGCCTAGCAATGTTGCGTCCATCCTATTGTTACAATCCGAGTCCCATGTATTGGTCCATTATGTACCATCTCCCTCGTGTATCCTTTCCTTCCTTTCCCTTCCATTTAATGCCAGTGGTCGTACAGTAAATAATGTCATAGTCTCATCATGTGGTAGTAGTGGTTGTGTTGTGCTCAACAGGAGCGTCTGTGGTTGTTGCGTGAAGAGCGGAGGTTGCGTCGGTGATTGCAGTATTCGCAAGGGAGTTGTTACCATTAGGATTGCTAGTCACGCCAGCGCTGATATCGACATTCATCATGTCAAAATCGTCGAAGTTGAAATCAAGTGATCTTCCGGGTGTCATAAAGGTAGGCATGGCATCCGAAAACTCGAATTGACGGCCAGGGCTGAGGAATGGTGCCTCGTGGTGGGCATCGCTCAGCAGTTGTGTCAGCTGGCGAGTGAAAGGTGTCATCTGGTTTCTAGACGGTGATGACAAATTTGCCCACCTGGACGGGGTAGTAGGGAAGAGGTTCTTAGCCTCAGCTGAACTAAAGGTGGGCAAGAACGTCGAGCCTTGATTACCGCTAGGTGTGCGAGTGTTGCGTGCAACTGTGCGAAGAGAAGAGCGAGATGGTGTGGGGGTCTTGAGGAGAGTGTCCTGATGATGGATAGAGTTCTTCTCAGGAGTCTTGCGAGGTGTCTTGAAGACATTGGGCGAACACTCGAACAGATGTGCAAGATCATCATCCTCATCCCGAGGTGGGCAATTCTCTTTATTGGGCTCCTCCACGAATGCCATCTCGATGATAGTGCTTGATTGAGGCTTTGCACCAGGGAGAGCGAGGTCATCGAGTGTTTTCATCTGACCATTTCTCTCGCGAGGAGAAGGGAACAGTAGACGGCGCGTTGGTCTAGGAGTTAGCTCAGCTTCGACCTCGATAGGGCTCTCTTGGGAGCCAACGAAGCGGGCAGGACTGCTCTGAATGGCACGATGCAACGCTGCATCCAGCTCTGGGCCAGTCCATTGCTTCTCGTTTCCGTCATGCTTGGGTTGAGGCTGCATGCTGCTAGCTCTCGGGCGATTGGCAGGTGGTGCAGTCTCCTCACTCGTTCGCTCCTCACTCGACCGGCTGTCGTTGTCGTTATCATTGTCGTTATCGTCCTCAGGCTGAACAGCATCAGTGTACAATGCTGAAGGCTGATCGACAAAGTAGTCCGACTGCGGCTCCGACGGACCAGCAGGTGGCATAGCCTTGCGCTGTTGCTTCTTGCGCGAGACCGCCTGCTTCTTGACCCACTTGTCAGCAGGTCGCATCACTTTGAACTTGTTGAACCAGAGGCCGCAAGCTACTTTTGTCAGTGGTTGATCATAGACTGTGGAACCGCTCGACTTACGATTGCACACTTGCATAGTATCAAACCCTATCGTTTGCTCTTGGGAGTCTTTGGTCTTACGCATGGATTTGATGATGCGATACTTGATAGATCTTTGCGTGTCAGGATTGCGGTCGAGCACCTCAATCCCGATGGTCACATTTTCACTCTCTAGGTCCATGTCGTCGGGAGAACCCACGACCGTCTTTACAAACAAATGGCGCCAAGTTGGTGTTTCGATGGCACCACAGTGGCCGCAGAAAGGAGGCATCTCACCATTTTCGATCGACTTTTGAAGCTTGTCTTGAATGTTCTTCTTTCTCTGCGCTCCGGAGCCACTGCGAGGAGCTTTGAGGTCAGTGGGTGCAGGTGATGCAGCATCGGACCTCACAATCATTGATGCAGACCTCGCCATGCTAGGCTTGTTTGATTGTAATTGTGGTTTGGGCGGCAATGCCACAGAATTTCTGCGTGAATTTTGGGCCAGCACGGCATTGCGGGCCTTCTTGCGTGACAGTTCTGCCTGAGCTGCAGCGGCGGCATCGTCCATCTTGCCGTTGTTGGACATTTGCATTCGTGTAGGCAGCAACTCTGGAGGACCGGGTGTCTGCTCGATGAAAGACAGTCCTGAAGGTGGTGCCTGTGTTCTCGGCCTGTACTGAGCGGCGATTTGCATATCCTCCTCACATACAGAACGATCTTCGTCATCGTCATGACATTCAAATGCCGAGCTCATATAACCTGAATCAGCAGGTCTAGAGAACGAAGGCAGCCCTGGACTAGAAGGCTCGGGGAGAAGAGGTGGTGACGACGGAAATTCGGTAGGGGTTATTCCAATGTGATCGGTCACGGCATCTTCTGGAGAGCTCATAGCCGAGTCAGAAGGAGGTGGAAGACAGCTAGGCGTGGGGTCGTAGGGAGAGTTGTAGGTCTGGGTTCTGGCAAGAGACGACTCGCGACGGAGAATGCTTCCGGCATTGGGTCGGGATCCGGGAAGGTTGATTTGTGGGACTGGCGTCGGGACTCTGGGAGGGGGCTCCAACGAGTTGCCCATCATACCGGGACGCATGGCGACAGGCTTGTGCACGCGGATAGATGCTGCAGTACTGGCCGTCACGCGCAGTGAGTCTGAGGGGCCACCAAAAGTAGATTTGCCACGCCAATCAGCCTGTGTCACCTTGACTCTTTTCCTTGCTGAGCCCTCCTCCTGATATTGCTCCGATCCGGCCATCGATCCTCTGCGCTCGTGGTGCATTTCACTCTGCATTGACATCCGTGATGAAGGTCTGGCGATGTTTTCGGCAGGGTACGTTTGAGGTCCAGATTGGTTCATGGCAGGGCTGTTGACTCGGCTTGGAGGACCACTGTAGGATGGGGTGGGACCCGAGAAGGATGGTTGACCATGGAAGCTAGCATTAGACCCTTGTCTTGGGCGTTGGAAAGACATCATGTCATGGTCGGGCATATCCTGTCTCATCTGGGTTGGTGTGTGGCCTTCTTCGAAAGGAGCTCCAAGAGAGAGGCCAGATTGTGAGAAGGAAGCGGACCAGGCGTTAGGATCGAAGCCGGCAGACATGGCGGGGTTGAGGTTCCGGTAGATTTCCATGCTCTTGATGAAGTCACCCTGGACGGGCTTGGGTACCGGGACCAGCCTCAGTTTGACTTCCAACGTCTCCTTTACGCCGTTTGAGAAGAGGCCCATGATGTTTTTACAGACGCGACCGGTGATCATCGTCTTGGATTGGTATGCAGGGGCAGTGGGGGTGGGCGAGGCGGCGGCAAGCACGGACGACAGCATTCCTTGGCCCACCAGTGGCGTCTCATACTCCGAGTAGTCGTAGGCATAGATGGTGAAGTCGCCTTGGGTCAGACGCGACACGAGTTCCGGACTGGCCGATACGATGGCGCGAATACATGTTCGAAGTTCGATGACACCAATCTGAGTGTTCTCGTCGATAGGGACTGTGGGGACGTGGAGGATGTCGGGGAAGCGAGCGAGGCAGTTCGTCTTGTTGTCGTTGTCGAACGTGTAAAGGACCTTGACTAGAAAACCATCAGCCGAAGTTGGCGCCATCGAAGAACCATCGACTTACCTCGCATTGGACGCGTTGGAATGTCGAGGAAGGGATTTCCTGGTGTCTGTGACGCGTCCATGTCCATAGCGAATGATGCCGGAGACGACATTGTGTGCAGAAGGCGGGATTGAAAGGTTGTGGGTGACGGATGTCAAGGGATCTTCTCGCCGGGTTACAGCATACTAAGGGGGAGAAGAAGCAGGAAGACGAGAAGGAGCGATGGGCGTGTTGAGTTCTTTGAAGTCGGAAGAAGGGAATTGAAACAGAGACGAAGACGCGAAGAAGCAAAGACGAAATTACAAGGTCGTTAGGTATGATCTCAGACAGGGAGAGGTTGGTTCGAAGAATCGTGGAACGCGACGCGAGCCCTTCGCGTAGATGTTTTAGACTGGATGAGGCCCGAGAGCGACACAAGAGTTATGCCGTCACCGTTGCCAACTGCGATTTATTCAAGAACGACGCTTTGATCTCCTGAAGCAACAGAGCACCGATGGGGGAGCTGGGGGAGCTTTATATACTTGATACCTGGCGATAAAAGAAGGTACAGATTGCATCTCAGTTCTGCTGATGAGGAAGGAAGGATGCATGCTGACCACAAGCGCCCGCACAAAATCAAGCATCAGAGGTCCATGCGTTTTATCCGTGCGCATAACTTAATCTAATCGCAGACATCTCCTTCGCGGTCTGCCTTATTTTTTGACACAAACATGTCTAGGTTTTGTACACCTCGTTTGCCACGAAGGCTCGGCTCTGGTCGTGTCGCTCACAAGATCGAAAACAACACCCAGACAGTTTCCATCGTCCCTAACTTTGGCTATCTATCATCATAACTCGCTTCTTGCTGATACGTCCTCCTTCGTCTGTGTGGATATCAACGACAGCTTAAACCAGCATTGGTCAACGATCCTTGTTTACCATCTTGAAGCGATATTCTAGTGCCTGTGTTCCCAACTAGCCAGCTTACTCTCGAGCTTGTCCATCCTCAACTCCACCAACCGTATCTCGGCCATCTCGCGAGCCTTCTTCTCAAACCTTCTCTCGAGCTCACTGATCTTGTGCTCAAGCGAGATCATCTCAAGACTTTTGCCGGCATTCATTTTCTTCTCATCATAGAGTTGGTAGAGGTAGCATACCGATCTTTGCCTGAGATGTTCCAGAAGAACAAGCAAGAGGGCGTGACCCAACACACCCGCGGCACCTATGCCATATTTTTCTAGCCCGCTACGCTTAGAAAGCGACTTTCTGTAACCGGTAGTGTCAAGAATGTCTGTTGTGCTAATCGTCCCGAGCGCGCATCCAAGTCCGGCAAGTGCACATATGCGTTGAGTACCGGGTCTGGGCGAGAGGAAGGCAAACGGACCTCGTACGAACTTGATGCCGGCCAGTGCACCAATAGCCGATATAGCGAGATACAAGTGAGTGAGAGTATGGTATGTACCGAGGTGTCCCGCGAGGTCTATGTATACGCACTTCATGGCAGAGTGAACCATGAAGGCTACCAGCCACATGCAGCATCCAGAAAGTGATTCCGACCGTCTGAGCTATCGCCGTTGCCCACTGGCGTTGCTGATTCGTGAGGCATGCTGTAGATATCGAGAGATCAGATTCTTAGCTAGGTCGGAGTTGGAAAAGACGACAATGTAAACCTCAAACGACGTTGTTAGGATTCGAGAAATTGAGGGCAAGAACGCATTAGTCATCTCCACTGCGACAGAGTCATTAGGTATCGTTACTGGTTCGATGATGGAAGTTGGAAAGTTTCGCAAGTTTTTAAAATCATGAGTATAGTTGCGCAAATGAGCAAATTACAGATTAGATACAAATCGGTCGCGGACATACGTGTGCGAGATCTGAGTCTCATGCCTCAGCAAGGCCAGTCAAGAACTCGGAAAGACCATAGGCACCCGGATCCGGTACCTCCTTGAAGCCTTCATTACCCACGTAGACGGATCTTCCTAGACTGGCCTTCATGCCCTTGGTTGCGTCCGTTCCTTCCTTGGCCGCTTGTGCTGCCTTCTTCAAATCTCCAGTCGCCACAAGCTGCTTGATAAACGGTTCCAGCGCATCCACAAGTGTTCTGTCACCAGGTCTAGCTGGTGTGTACTTGCCTAGACCTTCGAGAGCTTGCTTAGCTGCCTCGGCCCAGACCTGAGTGGTAACTTCTTTCTTTCCCGACTCTGGTGACTGGGAGCGTAATCCAGCAGCCAGTGCGTTCAGGAAGATGGCGTAGATAGCTCCACTAGTTCCGTCCATAGATGTCTCGATCGTTGAGATGATACGGTCCATGAAGATTACGGCGTCTTGTGTATCCAAGTCAGAGGCGATGAGTTGGAGCACCGACTCGGCACCACGTTTTAGACCTATGCCACAGTCACCATCACCAACAATCGTATCGTAATGCGTAACGTCAGGCTCGGCAACAATCACACGGTCCAGGCCAGCCTTGAGCACCTTCTTGCTCTCTTCTGTGTTGACTGTGAAGATACGTCAGTGTATGCTATGACCAATCCATGCAATGACCTACGAGTAAGATTGCTAGGCTTGTCTTTGTCACCATCAGCCATGGCCGTCTGTCTTCGGTCGGCTGCAGTCGACTTGTTCTCCCAGGTTGCGGTGGGAACTGGCGTTGCCCAACCAGTGACTTCTGACGGAGCGTCAAGCAGTTGCAGCATAGACTTGTCCAAGGCAGTGTCCTGAAGCTTGAGCAAGGAGATGCTGAAGCCAATGCCATTCAAACTGGTCATGAAAGTGCCGACTAGCACTCTGACAGGTCTGATGTTGTGGTACTTCTTGAGCTGGTCCAAGACCTCGGTAGCAATACCGCCCATCTCCAGTACGCTTACACCACCCAAATTGTTGATCAAGACCACTGTCTCATCTTCGCTAGAAACCTTGAGGAATCCACGTTCCTTATCTTCCTCGTCAAGCATGTGTGCTAGCATTTGTTCGACCAAATCGGGTAAGTCTGCTTTCGTTCGCTCGGATCCTGCTTCGTTGTGGATACCTGTAAAAGACGTTAGCTTCGGAAGTTCTTGTAGCATTTCTGTGCTGCTTACCCATTCCAATCTCGACTTCTTCAAAGGTGAGCTCATCTTCGCCAGCCTCGGTGACCTTACGACCCGGAACGTGAACGTGCGATAGAGAGGATCCAATAGAAACGATGTTGTCGGAGGCAAGCTTTGCGACGCGGTGCACATCCTTGAGCGGTGCTCTGTTGATAGACGTGAGCTCATGTAGTATTGTTGCAGCTTTTTCCAACATACCCAGTAGCGGCCAAAGCTCCAGCGATCTTCTGCACGAGGACAGTTCCTGCGATGCCTCTCCTGCCAACCTTACCACCCTTTGACCTGGGGACACCAGCGTCGTCGCCGACGACTAGCATCTCAATGTCGACTCCTGTTGCTCTTGCTTTCTGAACGGCATGTCAACATCAATCAGGTGTTCAATGGCTAGATAACATACCTCTACTCCCATACCGAAGTTGAGCACATCACCAGTATAGTTCATGACAATGACCAGAATACCCTTTGCCGAATCAACGCGGCCTAAAAGACATCTTCTGATTTGCTCTGCCGAGGGGGACGCGAAGATTGTTCCGGAGATTGCGCCAGACAGGATACCTGGTCCTACGAATGCTGCAAACGAAGGTTCGTGACCGGCACCACCTCCAGATACAACAGACACTTGTGATTGTTTGTAGAGGCCTGCATCTCCACGGCGGAAGATGATCTTGTTCTCAGCGTCCAGAGCTACCGAAGGGTTGGCAAGGGTGATTGATCTCAATGCCGTGAGGACCAAGTGATTCGGGTCATTGATAAAGTGTTTCGCAGCGGGGTTATAAGTCGAGGTTCCAGACATGTTGATGCAAGAAGAGAGCCTTTACGGGTAGCAGACTGTGACTGAGGTAGAGATTGGATGGCAGGAGCAAGAGGGGTAGGAAGAGGGGACCAGGTCACAAGAAGTACTCTTCGACCGACCCATCTTTCATGTCCTGCCCCTCCTACAACGGGGACCACAAAAACACCAGCATCAGATGCTCTCACAGCCCCGCCATCCTGAACTCCGAGGATCGCTGTTCGTACCGGCGCGGCGCCGATCTCCTTTACCAATCAAACGAGACCTCTTCAGCCGATATCCTGGGCGGATTGCGGGGAAAGCTCTTTTCCATGAGGGGTTCTGGAAGGTGACCGTAAGCGCAACCGTAACTTACAGCCATCGCAGCATGCCATCCTGAGGATCTAACTATTTTCTTAATGTCTTCGATAGTTCTAGAGATGGTCATACCTGCCGCAACAGCTTCTGGGTAAGTACGGCTCTCCTTCTGTTTGCTAACCTCGAATTTCTCCGCGCTCCACTTTTCTCCAAAAAGAACTTGGGGCGCGCGAAATTGCCCGAACTGATGACCTCCAAATTTGTTCCCAGGTTGATCTCAGCATCGCTGTTACCTGTCGCTTCAACAAACCATTCCCACTGCAGGCTCTGATCTGATATAAGCGCTTCAGTGGAAACCAGTAATCGATGCGGTCTCAACATGCAAGAAGCCTGTCTACACGCGTAACAAGACGCGTATATGAGGTTATCCACATGAAATCGCTAACACAGTTACAAGACTTGGAAGGAAAATGGCATATCTCGACCTCTGGTATTTCTCTCTTCTTAAACCACCCCTTCTTCGTCTGTGATAGGAAAACAACAAACGGAGTCTTAGGCGGTAGTCATGCGAGGAAGGCCTGGAGCCATGGCTCAGGTTGCTCGTTCGCGCTATGCTGATGTAGCGAGAAGAAATCTTGCAATTCGGGCACAGCAGCCATGGAGCATGTATCATCTCCTACGCCCTCACAACGGATTTGACCATCGAAATTCTCGTAAGCTTTTTTTGTTACACAAAAACCTGAAGAAGGTCTGCAAGGTGAGCAAAGAAAATTTTGATCAAAGCTGTAGATTTATTCGTTTCAAATACGGCATATGAGCACTTGATCACAATCTACCTGCTTTCGACGAGATTCAAGGGCTCTTGAGCACTTTCCGCTAGAGCATTCGACAGAATTTACAAGCAAGACATCAAAGACGGAGTACCCAAAGTCTGGCCAACTCAGAATCGTATAGAAGGAATGAACAGATCAGAAAGAGAAGGAAACATAGTCAAGCCGATACTGTGATCCCGGTCATCCAAGAGGTGCTGATTGGTATCTATCAAAAGGCACGAAGCTTTTGAGATCCAGCACCCTGTCCAGTGAGAGCGCAATTATTCCCCTCTCAAACCTGCATCATATCCTCACTGTGTTCTCGTCTGGCCCTCACTCGACCCACACTTTGCCTTCACTTCACTTTCACTCTGCTCTTGCGGCCCCGGAAGTCTATTGACCTCGGATCAATGGTCACCGATCATGTCGTCAAGTCTACAGGCAGAACAATAGTCGACTGTCAACAATCAATGGTTGCAGACAACAATGAAGATCCATTGATTAATACAATGGATCTGCTGTCTATTGATGGTTCGACTACAAGCTCAACCTCCCAGTAAGAGCACTCTCTTCCTTCTGCATACTCTTCATCGCTGCTTCTTCAACCCGCTGGTACGGGCTCTTTTCATCTTAAATTCTTTATTCGTTCTTTCATCCGTCTTGCCGGCCAAGACCCTCTTCTTCCAGAATGTCTCTCGTCAAGTGTTGCTCACCAGCGATCGTTGACAAAGTCTCTGACCCTGTCGATGTGCCCTTCAGGTTTCGCGATCTTCCAAAGGAGCTGCGCTTCATGGTTTACGAGTACGCTCTATCATTTGATTCGATCGACAAGTACCACAGTGACTACCTGGAGCTATTATGTACTACCGCCAACGAGAGAGAGCCCCCACCAAAGGTCAACATGGCCTGTCCATCGATTCTATTGGTCAGCAAGGACATCACCGAGGAAGCTATACCTATCCTGCATGCAACTCCGCTCCACTTGTCGTTCGGCGTCTTCAGGGGAGAGCTGGAAAACCTCATATCGCCAACTCTGCTCCAGAACTTGCGCTATGTCCACTTGTCTGATTCAGGAGTCCACCACCTCAACCCCCCTCCGCATGACTGCTTCGTTGGCTTCTGTTTCGTCGCTGGCCAGCTCGCTTCACTTCTCAGATCTCGCCACTCGCTCAAGACTCTGACCGTCACTTACAACTCGGCCTACATCGCCCTTCACTTGAGGGACTGTCTCAATGTCATCGATAGAGCTTGTGGCATCAAGAGCTGGACCCACAACCTCGTCAGGGCTCTGAGACAACTGCATGACATCAACAAGGTTTCTCTTGATGTCGAGTTGACCAAGGAGATGAGGCAGGAACTCGTTGAGGACATGCAGGGCCCCGCTCAGGGGTTCTTCGCTCTGCCCTTATCCGTCCGTCAGAAGATCTACAGCTATGCTGCTGACCCCAATGAAAGCATTTCTGCCTTGCAGCGTGTCACCAAGGAGCTTGCTTTGTGAGTGGGATACTACAATATCAACCACTGAATACCTTACTGACGAATCCCTACCAGCAACATCGACCCAGTCTACCCTGTCAAGGAAACTCCCACCATCTTCCTGATCTGCAAGCAAATCACCGAAGAAGCCAAAGCCATCGTGTACAGCAAGCCCCTCGTTATCAAGGACCTCTACCCAGTCGTCAACAACACTTTCCCCAACCTCTCGGGCTTCTTCTCCCTCGGCATTCTCAGACGCGTCGACCACGTCGAGCTCCGCCTCACCGACTACCGCCACCTCAACATGCTCTACAGCCTCGCCGCCGGCCTCAAACGCCGCAAGCCCAACAACAAGCTCAAGTCCCTGCACCTCCACTTCGCCGAACCTCGCCAGAAGCGCTTGATCCTCGCAGCCTCCGAGTACTACCCCGACAACACTGTCTGGCAGTACATGCGTGTGATGAACCACTTGCGCGGCATCATCGACCGTGTGGAAATCACTGGATGTCTGCCCGACTGCTTCATCAGTCCCATCATCTACAACATGACTTCCAAGCTTCACCACGAGCTCGCTCGTCCTTTGAGAGTGCAGAACATCGACGGTCATGAGATGGATGTTTACGCTGCCAGGAAGACTGCTCTGTTCAGGCACACTCGTGGCGATCTGGTTGAATTCTAATAATTCGATCGCGCCAACTTACTGACACGACTGGGAAGGACCGGAAGAAATGGACTGAGCGATAACTTGGAAGGAGCAAAGAAACTGATCACAAACACACATACATACACGGCCCCTTTCTACACTTTTGCGATTTGATTTTGATCTTTGAGGATCTGTTTTTTCTCATTCATCGGTGCGGGTTTTCTTTTCTTCCCTTTCTTACACATCGATCATCGCGCTTTACCTTTCAAAACTATACAACAACATATCTTAGAAAATTGAGACTGCTCAAACCAAACTTTTTTCTTTCTCTTCGTGCTCCTACTTGTTTTCATTATAGATGCTCCTAAATCATAAAACGTACAATTTTTCGATTAGCCAAACAGCTGATAAACAATCAAATCTGTCGTCTTGACCACCTCTCAATAGCTTCCTTCTTTACAATTCAATCTTGAATTTCTCCCTGATCGTCTTGCCATATCTGTAGAACAACAAAGGCGCAGGCGCGATAGCCAAAGATAAGAATCCGAATACACTGCCTCCCCAGCCATATCCAAGACTCTTGAACAAAGTCGGCGCAATCAGCGGCACGACACCACCGAACAAACTCCTAAACACCGCTCCGGCAGCAATAGCGGAAGCGGCGTACTTTTCGAAAGAATCGATGTAGTAGTTTTGCGTGCAGTTGAGAATCATAACTTGCCCCGCGCCGTAAAAGTAAGTCGCCGTGATGCAAAGAGCCCAATGCGCATGTTTCTCCACGGCCCAGAAGAAGCAGAAGAGGGAGATTGGGATGAGGACGGCGCCGATGTTGGCGAGGGGGAGGCGGTATTCAGGGACCGGTTTGCATTTGTTGCGTTCGCCGAGAGCCTTGTAGACGCGATCGATTTGGGGCACGAGGAACCAGACCGAGGTCAGGAAACCGAGACCGGGGCCGAGGTAGAGGAGACCGACTTGTTCGGTGTTGAAGCCGTAGTCGCCTTCGAAGATCGCTTGCATGTTTGTGTAGATGCTGTATGTTGTTCCGAAGATGAGGGCTTGGTATGCACTCATGATGAGCACGATAGGCTGAGTGATGATCTTGAACGGTCTCTTCAACGAATGGATCAGTTTGTTCTTCAAAGGGCGATCGTCTTCGCCTTCATAGCGGTATTTGCCAGAGGTACCTTCTTCGGTTTCCATGTTTGCGATTTTGCGGCCGAGAAGGAGGGGGGCGTAGGATTCATGGAGGAAGAAGTAGCCGACAATGGTGTTAACGGTACAGATTATCGTTGTGGTCCAGAAGATCCAGCGCCAGCCTGCTCGTTGGACTATGATGCCTCCGAAAAGAGGACCCAGGGTAGGCCCCAGAAGAGGCCCGAGTAGATACCAACCAAAGATACCGGCTCTTTCTTCTGGCACAAACATATCAGAGATGGTTCCGCCGCCTGCAAAGTGTCAGTATGCAAGACTTGGGCACAATGGCGTAGAAAGACGAACCGTTGGCAATTGCGACAGCACCGAAGAAGCCTGAGATGGTTCTGACAGCCAAAAGGGTAGCAATGTTAGGAGCAAGTGCAGCCGGGATCTGGAGAATAGAAAAGGCACTGTAGCAGTAAATGTAGACATTTCTCCTGCCAAAGGTCTCGGACAAGGGAGCCAGTATCAATGGTCCGATACCAAGCATAACCACGAAACCAGTTGTACAGCCGATAACAGCATTTTTGGTGGTGTTGAGATCATCAGCTATTTGTTGAATACCAGGACTGAACATGGAAGATGCAAGAGGCGAGAGGACTGTTCATCTTGTCAGTATGGTAGTACGGAAGCATCATGAAGATGGAACTTACTAGCCATCAAGGCAATAATGGCAACATTGGTCATCTTTCTTCTCCTTGGCCATTGTCTCGGATCACTCGCATCATTCTCCGAAAACGACACTACCTCACGACTATCTCCACCCTCTCCGCCATCAACATGACCATTCTGAAGCAAAGGCTCTCTCTCATCTTGTGCTCTCTGTTGTGGACTCATCTTGGCGTGACTTGTTGAAGAAGCACGCGACTTGTTGATGGAAGAAAGAAGAGAATGAGGCTCCAGAGAATAGGTAACAAGGTTGGTGGTGATGGCAGATCTAAACGATCAAACGCGATCTGCATGGCCCTGCAGGATGACGTCTCGATTTCCTGGGGCATTTTTTAAGCCTCCTCATTTTGCTTGATTATTGCCGATGCCTCATACTGGCACTGATGTGCGCTAGCCGTCTCCATCCGCGCAGGTCTTTATCATCATCTACTCAGTGGTTGTTGAGCGCTCTACAGACCCAAGAATGATGAGTTCTACTAAATCGGCAATTGCATCCGGGGAGAATTCGCGTCTGAAGCTATGCTGCGTTTTCCTCAACACGATCGACAGTATGTATGGAAGATCGCTTGAAGCGAAGTCAATAACAGCAAAAGAACGTAAATGGAAGTTTATAATTTTACAAGATCTGTACAATAAATTGAAGATGGATCATATCATCAAAGCCATGTGAAGCCTCTCTTGCTGTTAGCAGGGGCTGTCCTCCTGTTCAAGACTTCCTCGACCTTCTCTCTTACACCCATCTTTCCTCGCTTGAGCCTGATGAAGTGCTCAACAACACCGTTCATATCATATTTAGGATTGCTCTTGACGAAAGACTCAATTTCGGCTTCCCGCGGCAATGCGGTCCAGGCATACGGGTAATCTGTGTAGGGCGCCTCATCACTGGCGGTAGGAAGTTGGAGCTTGAGCTCATCGGCGAAGAAAGAGTTGACCTCGGCCTCAGAGACGTCGTCAAAGCTGGTCTTTGACCACTGAGGAGTCTGGGCAGGCTTGCGGATCAGACGTGCTGACACACCCTCAACAAAGTCGGGGTGCTCCATGAACTTGGATGCAATGTTGTGCTCGTTCTGGAAAGTCTGAGCAATGTTCCATTGAGCACCTCTCCTCAACTGAGCGAGGGCAACCTTGACACTGGTGGGGCTACGCTGGGAAATGGTCTCGCGAGTCTTGGCAGCCCACTTGTTGACCTCCGGCGGCGAGTCTTCGCGTTCCTCTGTTGCGACCAGAGCCTCCATGATCTGATCAATGTTGTGAACATTTTGGAAACAGTAGTCGATAGCAATGCGAACGTTGGTTGAGAAGTGTGGCGGTGCGTCGTGGGGCATACCAGTGGTGAATTCTTCAATGGTGTCGTTGATGATTCTCAGGCGAGTGTCGTATGAAACGTCGTCACCGAAGTTAAGCTCGGCGAGACGGGCCTCAAGATCAGGAAGCGAACTGCTGTGGAGGTAGTGAGTAGCAATTCCAGAAAGGAATGCGTTGACACCCTTGATCTGCTCGCTGGTGAGGGCGAGGTAAGTTCCTACGGCGCCGTCCATGCGAGGCAAAAAGAAGCTGGCGCCGACGTCAGGGAAAAAGCCAATGGTGGTCTCAGGCATGGCGAAGACGGTGTTCTCGGTAGCGATGCGGAAAGGAGCGTGGACACTGAGACCAACACCACCACCCATGGTGATGCCGTCCATGAAGGCAACGTATGGTTTGGAGTAGGTCGCAATTGTGTGGTCGAGCTTGTATTCCAGAGCAAAGTAATCCTTGGAGCGCTGCTGGCCTTCGGGGCCAGATTGGTTGTCCTTGGCCAGAGCAGCGACATCACCACCTGCACAGAGAGCTCTGCCGTTACCCTTGAGGACGATAACATTTGCGAGTTGTGACTTTTCCCATTCCTTCAGGCGCGGTAGAATCTTGCGGGCCATGGAGCCGTTGAGGGAGTTGAGCTTTTTAGGACGATTCAGTTCGATGGTGCGAACACCATAGTGTGAATTGAAGAGGACGTCGTTCGGTTCGTCGCCGGGTTGTTCTGAAGGCATGTCGGAGAAGGAGGGGTTGTTGATGCGGGCGCGGAGAGGCATGATTGCAGAAGGACGAGTCCGCGAGAGCCAGCTCAGCGGTTGAGCAGTGCGGGAGCAGGTTGATCGGAGCAGCATGTCGAAGGAGGAAGGAGGAAGAGCGGTTTCTTAAGCGGGCATGGAATGCGTACAGCAAGCTTCAGAGCCTCGGTAAAGGACAAGCCGAAGGGTTGCGGGCAATGGGCGCGACCGAGGCGAGACGATCGAGGTGAAACGACAATTCCAGAGAATCCAATAAAGGCGACAAGAAGGCCGGAATGCGCAACAGGAATCTCCTAGGCGGGATTGGCGATAATGGGCGGGTTGCAATGGTCGACATGCGATTCGAGGAAAGTCGGAGACCTTTTGCGTGCAAACAGAGCAAACAGAAAAAGTTGAAGCTTGCGGCCGTCATGATTCCAGGAAGGCACGATTCGCCGCACTCGAACTCGTCGTCTCGTCTGTCCAATCCACTCGCTGAACAGCATCATGTCTTCGTTCGCCAGCGCCTTCCTGCGTACTAGCCGCGCTGCTCTCCGTAGCAATGGTGCCGCCAACCCCGTCCAGGCCGCTTGGGGCTCTCGCGGAGGTGCCCACATGAGAAACTACGCCACTGCCTTCGAGCGCACAAAGCCTCACGTCAACATTGGTCCGTCGCCTTGACGAACATCTGCCATTCAAAGACTGACATCTCCCCAGGTACCATTGGTCACGTCGATCACGGCAAGACCACCCTCACTGCCGCCATCACCAAGCGTCAGGCCGAGAAGGGTTACGCCAACTTCCTCGACTACGCTTCCATTGACAAGGCCCCCGAGGAGCGCAAGCGTGGTATCACCATTTCCACTGCTCACATCGAGTACCAGACCGATGCCCGCCACTACGCCCACGTCGACTGCCCTGGTCACGCCGATTACATCAAGAACATGATTACTGGTGCTGCTTCCATGGACGGTGCCATCATCGTCGTCGCCGCTTCTGACGGTCAGATGCCCCAGACCAGAG
The DNA here is from genome assembly GCF_000721785.1 of Aureobasidium pullulans EXF-150. Lineage (NCBI taxonomy): Eukaryota > Fungi > Ascomycota > Dothideomycetes > Dothideales > Saccotheciaceae > Aureobasidium > Aureobasidium pullulans. The sequence continues at coordinate 842,030 of NW_021941022.1, forward strand.
AGCACTTGCTTCTCGCCCGTCAGGTCGGTATCCAGAAGATTGTCGTCTTCGTCAACAAGGTCGACGCCATCGAGGACAAGGAGATGCTTGAGCTCGTCGAGATGGAGATGCGTGAGCTCCTCAGCAGCTACGGCTTCGAGGGTGACGAGACCCCCATCGTCATGGGTTCCGCTCTTTGTGCCCTTGAGAACCGCCAGCCCGAGATTGGAACCACCCAGATCGACAACCTGATGAACGCTGTCGACGAGTGGATCCCCACTCCCCAGAGAGATCTTGAGAAGCCCTTCCTCATGTCCGTTGAGGATGTCTTCTCTATCCCCGGTCGTGGTACTGTCGTTTCTGGCCGTGTTGAGCGTGGTACCCTGAAGAAGGATTCCGAAATCGAGCTTGTCGGCAAGAACAAGGTCCCCATCAAGACCAAGGTCACCGACATCGAGACCTTCAAGAAGTCTTGCGACGAGTCCCGCGCTGGTGACAACTCCGGTCTTCTGCTCCGTGGTATCAAGCGTGAGGATGTCAACCGTGGTATGGTTGTCGTCAAGCCCGGTACCGTCACCTCGCACAAGAAGTTCCTCGTCTCCATGTACGTCCTGACCAAGGAGGAGGGTGGTCGTCACACTGGTTTCCACGGAAACTACCGTCCCCAGATCTTCATTCGTACCGCTGGTAAGTCTTGACTTTGAACTGCTGACCAATTTTCGCATCTCTAACGTGTTTTACAGACGAGGCTGCCGCTATTGACTGGCCCGAAGGTACCGAGGACGCTGACTCCAAGATGGTCATGCCCGGTGACAACGTCGAGATGGTCTGCTCTCTTCACAGACCTCTTGCCGTTGAGCAGGGACAGCGCTTCAACATCCGCGAGGGTGGCCGCACTGTCGCCACTGGTCTGATCACTCGCATTCTCGAGTAAATTCGACAATAAATTGCCACCATGGTCTCTCGCCATGCCAACCGGCAACAGCCTCGACCTAGGTCGCCGCTTCGGTCAGGATACCGGCGGGTTCATCGATCATCGAGGTCACCACGGAGTATGTTTGACGGGGATATCTGTACAAAAAGGGTCACCAAAAGCCACTGTTTTATTCTCCACTTCTGTCGCATATCCGGGTTTGTACTTTTAGCTATAGTTCTTTCTTTTTTTGGGGGCCAGCAGGGAATGACATGTGATATTATCCAACCATCTTGTGGCGCTCCTGAGTCCTGCTTTAGACGTATAGACATGCAGTAATCATCATACGTCCCAGTTGTGACGCTGGACTATTGAGTCTTGCTCAAATCCTCTCTCTATCTGAGTATCCAGTAGACTGCTACCAAGTGTGAATGATGTATGCCAGCACCCTAAATTGTCTGAATCTGACAGGTAGCATCTCAGTCATTATTGCTGGACTATGCATGGCTCCATCTACAACCTACAACATGATAAAGACCTCGAGACTCTAGAGAAGACATCCTACGCCTAATCTCGGTCCGTAGTACAGCTTCCATAGTGCACGATCTCCAGCGAAGCCCACTCGACGTACAGTATACGAGGACTTCCGCCGTGTTGCCAATGTATGTTTCAGAAGCCTTGTTCGCTTCCCTCCATCTTATATTGAACGCCTATCCCCATGTCTTACAACACCCTCCCCTCTTTCCTCACTTCGGATCCACGGCATATCATCATTTGAATGCCGTTGCTGGGGGACTGCTTTCCGTCCAACAAACCCTAACATTTGATCAACCTTCGGCAGAAAGTTAATATACCAAAGCCGGGTATGGCAGTAATATGCGATGATTGATGAAAAGACCCTATATAGTAATTATATTTTGCACGAGCGCGCTTGAAAGCTGTCGACGATCTTGTTTCGACCGAGTATTCCATCCTCGCTTGAATGGCTCAGCCTTGTTAGTGGAAACAGGACATGCATATCCGAACGTAACACTTTCTCTGCACATGCGTGCGTAGGAGCTTTTTTTTCTGTTCCGGTTGGGAGGATTCCGCGACCTGCAAGACGATCCTTTTGGCCTAAATTTCGGCGGGATGCAACGGACATACGGAGGCTGAGGCTGCAGCTGACCCAAGGACCAGTGTCATACGAAGTGCTGTGTCTTCGAACAGACATCGATTCAATGCTGAGAGTAGATGTACACCTTATCGTGTCAGGGTTTGGTTGAATGGTTACAGCATGAGTCGTTCCGATACAGTTGTCGAATCGATGGAGAGGTTGGCGGGAAGGGAACGGGAAAGGTGCAAGGGCCATGTGTTCTGAACAGGGGTTTGAGACGGCTGGTTACGACTTCGCGTGACGACTCGTCTTCCGAGTTCCAACCACACTCGCACCTTTTTCTTGCATCGCGACAACTCAACTTATCACTGGCCGTTGTCAGAACGTTTGACCAACTTCAACGCTTCCTAGCACTTTGCCGACTGTTCTCTCGAATTCTTTCCCTGCTGGCTATGTTGTGCTTCAAATCTTATTCGATCGTCTTGCAGCCCAATATCGCATTCTTGGAAATTTATGCCACAACCCGACACTGTGGTTGAATGGCAAGTCCACTCGAGTTTCTTGTCGAGGACTGAAACTAGTTTCGTGAGCCCTGCATCTTCTCCTTTCCCAAATCGGTCCTTGGCTATGCGCAGAAGCAGGCTTCAACACGCTTTCTACTGTGGGTACATGATCTACACCACATCCTGCTCGGCCATCAGCCCGTCTTCAACTCCTCCATCTATCGCCGTCCAGATAACGCCCAATGCGCCTGTGACTCGAGCAAACCTTCGAAGCCCCTCGAAATGCTGCAGTACCGGATGCGTCGTGATGTGCAGACTAACAGACGTACTGATCGGAGTGCGCCTTGTCAGAAGACTTTTGACCTCCGCGTGCTCTTCCTAGCCTTTAACTACTGCACTGTCGACGTCCTGTTCTAGATATTGGCGGACGGCCTGAGTCCATGTCTTGCCTCAGTTCTGTCCCCTGAACTACAATATACCACTGTCAATCTGTCTCTCTTCTCCACCTTCGCCAGGTATTGCGTCGCCGCTCCCGTACGATCTTTCTCCAGTTCATCACCATTTGCGAATATCACCTCAATAGGAGAAGGCTACTGGCAAAATGCCCGACTCGCAGGGTCGAATGATTACCACCGTGTCGGTGGTATTTGCGGTGCTCAGTGTCTTTGTCATGATCTTGCGTCTCTTCGCTCGGATTGTCATACTTGGAAAGATGGGGCTGGATGACAGTAAGTTGACGTTTTAATGCCTGATTTCACAAACTGATCAAGAACAGTTCTGATCTGTATCGCGGCTCTTTTGGCGTGGGCCTTCGCGGTCGCAACAATCATTGCTGTACATCATGGACTAGGACAGCACATGGACGAAGTCATGAAGAAAGGCACAGCGAATTTGAACACATACTCACAGGTACGTACACGCGACCGACTTGAAACCTTGCAGCAGCTACTAATAACATGGTGCTTCTAGACTGTTTGGCTTTCGTCAATCTTCTACAACGCGTGCCTGGGCTTCTTGAAGTCTTCCATCCTCGCCTTCTACCTTCGACTTGGAGATCCACAACTCAAACGTCTAGCACAAATTCTTCTAGCAATTGTCATCTGCCAGGCTCTCGCCAACGTCTTCACATGCATCTTTCAGTGTACACCAGTCGCAGCCGCCTATACTTCCGAACTACAGAAGACCTCCAAATGCGTCAACATCTCGGCCTTCTATCTGACGAACGCAGCCTTGACGATCTTGACCGATTTGTTGACTTATATCCTGCCCTTCCATCTGGTACGCAAGCTGCAAATCCCTCGACGACAAAAGATTGGGCTCGGTGTCATGCTAGGATTAGGCTTGTTGTGAGTTGTTTCTCAAAGTCTTTCTTCGTCGCACCCACTGACGTTCTCAGCACATGCATGTCGTCTATCATCAGGATTACGTATATCCCGAATATGCTCTTCTCCAAGGACCAAACCTGGACCATATCAGGACCCATGTACTGGAGCGTAATCGAGACCAATGTCGGTATCCTTACCGCATCTATGCCTGCCTTCAAAGCTATCGCCAAGAAATATGCGCCAAAGCTGCTGGGCGGCTCCTACGACTCCAACCGATATCCTTCAAGATCTGTGCATATCAGAGCAGGCAGCAGTGGCTTTCACAAGATGGGCGGTACTGGTGGAAGCAATCATATGGCTCTCGACACAATCGACCGGGATCTGGGTATGTCGAAAGGCCGGTTCCAGACCACCATCAATCAAGACACAGACAGCGTGTCAAGCAGCGAAGAGGCTCTGCACCCACCAGACAGGATTGGTGTGACAAGACAGGTCCATGTCGAAGGAGAGTCGCGAAGTGTTTTCGAGGAGAGGAACTCTCTCAGCTCCCACAAAGACCACAGAGAGCTCTCGTGAGCGTTATAGTTCATCGCACATATACCCTGGATAGGTAAGGATACAATCGGTCAGACGGGCGTTTGGGTTTGATAGTTTCGGAAGTCCTGTACAAGTACTTAGGCTTTAGATCGCATCTCTGCAAAGAAGGAACAGTATCTGGTATACCCAACTCTGCTCTGGCAGCAGATTCCAAGTAAGCCGTTGATCAAGATGCTCGCGACAAAGTTTCCCAGACACCACAACTACCCATGCTCGGCTTACTCTGGCGGACGATCGTCATACTGATTCACGAGTCAGCCCCACTATATTAAACATTAATTTGTACTGCAGGTTAATATGCGGGAAGCGGCTTCTATGGTCATCAAAAGGTTATAGCGAATCACGTGAGTCTTCACCGCTTTAGCTAAAGTCTTGATGTTCTATCCTGCAGTTGTGTTGTGCTACACTCGTTGTCCAGCCTGCTCAAGGAGAAAACCCAACAGCAGCGGCATAAAGACCAGTGTTTCGACAAAACTTGGCCGCTGCTTCTTCGTCACCCGTCATCCGGAAGCTAAATCATTCCTTCCCGCTGTCGTTTCACGTGTATCTCATTCGGTATGTCCTGCCGAGTTGACCATGACCCTGGATGGGTTGAGTCAGTCAACCCTCGTGGTTAGCCGACCCTTGGACCCTTTCTTTTCTGCCGTCAGACTGCCTGCTGCGCATATGTCAATCGCTACTTCTTTGAGCCTTTTCCTCTGCCAATACTTTTTTTTTGCTACCGACCATTCAGATTTTGCTTTCAATATACAACATGCATGAAGATAGCGGAGCTATGAGACGCGCGGGCTCCGATGGAAGAGCCACTAAGGTTACCGTGCTCGGTGCTACAGAGTTGGATCCTGAATCGAAGGTACCGCTTCCTCCACCCCTCCATAGCGATAATACCGGGCATTCATGTTAGCGAGGTGGTGTTGAGAACATGACCAATACGATGGGTTGTTGGGTACTTTTGGTCTCATGTGGTTTCATGGGACTGGATTGCTGGGCTTGATGATCTCTAATATGTATCCTCTTATTCGTTGTTTGTTGGATCTTTAAGAAGGGACTTCTCCGACTTGCTCCTCCTTCTGGTCTTTGTTGTTGCTGTCATCCCGCCATGGACTCTTCAGCGCAGACTGGTAGCCCGTCTACCCTTTCACTACTTACATTTCGCAACTTGGTTTTGGCTTTCATTGGATATGTTGTTGCTCGTGTCATTTATCAAATCGTCTACTACAGATGGTTCCATCCTCTGTCCAAGTTTCCAGGTCCTTTCTGGGCAAGTGTAACAAGATTATGGATTGCGTGAGTGACTATCGCAACCAGTCTCGAAGCCATTTTTCTCTCCGGTTCGGGAAATACAAGACTTCCAGGAGGCTGACTGCATGCAGATACCACAACCTGAAAGAAGATGAGCCTATGGTTGCCTTTGAGTTGCATAAAAAATATGGTAGATGATGCTGCGCCATTTTCAGAGGACACTCGGCTGACTTTGAAAAGGCCCGGTCATCAGAATCACTCCAACACTTCTGCTAGTCAGTGACGCCATGAAACTACCTGAGATCTACAACCGTCAGGCGAACAAGTCCAAACACTACATCTCTGGAAGTTTCGGTAATGTCGAGAGCTTGTTCAACATGCAAGACTGGAAGACACATGCTCGCTTCAGAAAAGTCGCTGCTGGATCTTATAGGTACGTGACCTTTTCGAACAACGCCTAGGAGATGTATGCTGAAAAGTTCCAAGCTTTTCAAACATCAAGAAAATGGAGCCGCTGGTAGATCTACGCATCAATGACTGGATCAACAAGCTCTCCACATCTTTTGCAAAGACTGGAAAGAAGTTCGATTTTGCTCCTTGGGCCGTATACATGGCCTACGATGTCATCTCTGAAGTTGGATTTGGTGCTCCTTTTGGTTTCATCGAATCTGGTTCCGATGTTGCCGGCTTAATTCAAGGCTTCCATGAAGGCCTTGTTCCTTTCGGACTCATGGCTCGTCTTTACCCCTTTACCAACTGGGTCAAGAGCACTAGCTTTGGAGACAAGCATCTTGTCGCTAGACCTGAGCAGGAGAGTGGTATTGGTACGCTCATGCGTTTCCGTGACAAGTTGATTGAGCAAAGGAGAAAAGACATTGAGGCTGGCAACACTAATGGCAGGATCGATTTGCTTCAGACGTGAGTGCTGAATTCAAAAGAGCATCAAATCCCCAAAGCTAATATCGAAAAAGCTTCATCGACGCTCGTGACGAAAAGGGTGAACCCCTGGATCCAGAGTACATCAGAGCCGAAATCCTTCTCGTCCTCCTCGCAGGTGCCGACACCACGGGCACAGCAATCCAAGCACTTATCAAGGACATCCTCACTCACCCCACCGTCTACGCAAAACTCATGACTGAGGTGGACGCCGCCACTCGCGCAGGTCACCTCTCACCAATGCCCCAATACAGCGAAGTCACAGAACACTGCCCCTACTACATCGCCTGTATCAAAGAATCCATGCGCCTAACCCCCTCAGCACCAAACATTTTCCCCCGCCTGGTCAACAAAGGCGGCATGGATCTCTTCGGCAAATACGTCCCTGAAGGCCTGGAAGTAACCTGTAACCCATGGATCGTGCACCGCGATGAAAACATCTACGGCCCTGACGCTGGTGTTTTCCGTCCTGAGCGTTGGTTGGAAGATGATGAGAAGACTCGCCAGTACAACAAGTATAATATGGCGTTTGGATATGGAGCGAGAGTTTGTCTGGGTAGAGAGATTGCGAATATGGAGTTGTACAAGGCGCCATTGCAGTTTTTCAGAATGTTTGAGCCGGTGTTGGCGAACAAGGAGGAGCCTGGGAAGTACTTGATCAAAGGAGGGGTGAGCTACTTCACAGACATGTGGATGAATATCGAGGAGAGAAAGGTTGTTGGTAAAGAGTAACGATAGAAGAGATTCTCGATCCTCTCGACTATGCATATATGTAGATGCTTGTCAAAGACATTAGATTCTGGAAGCAGATGCCAGATATCAACCGAACTTTCCTCTGCATTGGGTTCGGACGTGGTAGAGAGCATGAGACGCGTGCTGTCATGACGTTCGAACGTCAAACATCAAACTCGGTCAAAACCAGCTGCTCGATATCTATCGCATCTTCCTCTGCAGTCAATCCGAGTCCGGCCAGAGGTGAGAGGCATATGCGTCATATATCGAAGACGTGCCTAGTTAGGCGCCGCACACAGAAGGTGCGACCAGCTTTGGGTTCTGCTCCTACTTCAAAGATGTCGCTGATCGATCAACAGATATTCGCAGAAATGTAAAAATCGAACCTCCGAGAGCCAGAAACGCTGAAGGAAAACCAGCAAAGTCCATGAATATCGTTACCTAGATCGTGCACAGTTTTGTCGTGCTGTTTTGTGACTATGTTCCCTTCGCTCCTATTTCTGGAAGCGCTGCTTCAGATACTTGTCAAAAGTCGTATCTTCGATATCCGGGAACATGTTATTGTGATTTTGACCTTTGGGGCGGAACATACGCCCACTCCCCTGCAAACCCTTTACCGTCATCCAGAAATCAACAGGGAAAGCGCTTTTATTCTTGAGTTCCTCTGGCGCCTTTTCAGGGTCATCCCAGACCTCGTGCAAGACGTCTAAACTGATGACTTCCAGTTTGACAGGTTTATTGGTGTGCTTTTTGAGCAGATCGGCAATCTCGCGTTGGGATTTTGTGTCGGAGGAGAAGTTTAGGTAGGCGTTTGCTGTTTTCTCGGGTTCGAGGAGGCAGGCGGTGATGTAGAGGCCGAAGTCTTCGATGTTGGTCCAGTCGGCAGGGGCGTCGGGGTCACCGATAACGTGAAGAGTGTATTCGTCAACATCCTTCTGCGTCCATGGGCACCAGACGTTTTCACGCTCTTGGTCGTAGAAATCGCCACAGCCGATCATGGTATAAGTCATTTTGCCTTCGTTGATAGCTGAGTGGCGAACGGCACGTTCGTTCAACTTTTCTTTGGCGTCCCAGAGTGGGTGAAGGTATCCTTTGTCATCATTGGGTCTGCGGTAGATGGTATGCATTCCGAACTCTGAGGGGATGAAGCGTTTGACTCCTGCATCTGCGGCGCCGTCTTGAATGGGGATTTGTGCTTCGAGGACTGGGCCGTTCAAGGCACTAACCACGGCGTCGATGCCTTTGAGCGTCTGTGCCATCTCTTGTCTGGAAGTGTTGAAGAGGTCCATAGTTTTCCAGGTGACATTCTCTTTGTCTGCTCCATACGGCTCAGGTGCTGAAGGCGATGTGACGACTAGGACATTAAAGTCCTTCTTCTTGCAGTCCACCAGAGCTTTCAAGATAAATCTGCCGACCTGACCATTGGCGCCGAAAAGCGCGATGTTTGTAAGAGACATATTTTGTGTATCAATATGGTATATGTTGAGTGCTGAGAGCTGAAATCGTGAAGAAAGGCATATATAACTTCAAAAATGGCAACTTACCAGATGTAGTCATTGCAACATTTCAATGTCAACTACGTAACCATGACACACCAAGACCGGCACTTACTCATGTCCACCATTGAGAAATGCTACACAGCGCTGCAAATACTATCAGACATACTGTGAGCTCGATGGTCTCTCACTTTCCCGAAAAACACGATTTCAGTTGCTTGCTAAGCAAGACCAGATTCGGTAGTCGATGTTCGCTGCTCGGACTATCAGGGTCCGTGCGCGTCTGATTGTTGAAGGTAACACCCTGATGGTTTTGCCCAACGCCGTCAACAGCTAAAATTCGAGTCGAGGAGCTTGAAGAACTGGTGAACTCTCGGTTGGCTGCCATTCCATATCGAAGAGAGAAAGCGTCGTTGTTATAGCCATCACTCCAAGTCATTCAGAACCTGTTTTGTGAGATTTTTGTTACCTCACATAGACTCGGCTCTGCAATGCTTCGGAACCACTGCATTGTATCGCAATGACGACCAACCGACCGAGCATTCTGTAAGGACCAGAGCAACGAGCTTATGGCTGTCTACATAGAACAGTGTTGAGCCATGGTTTATTGAAGACGCGTGCCGCTCAAAGAGAGGAGTCGAATGACTGTCGTGACCAGAAGGTGGCACAGGAACAGTTTTTCTACAGCTGTTGGTGGCGCTGAAGATAGACAGAGGACATGCAGAATTCGAAACGACAAAGGAAGTCCAAGACCGACAGGCGAGAAGAGATGCAAGGTAGCGGTGGTAGGATGCTGGTTGAGATACTCCGTAACGCCCCTGCATTGTGCATACTCGCGTCTGTTACGCCCTACTATACATGAAGGCGTCTGTTGTCGACATACGCGCGTATGAGCATTATTGCTGGCGGTGGAGATTGAACAGCCATACACCGTAGATCTAATAGTCCATCTGTGTCGTTTCGCGAAAGCCAGCTCTGGACTCGTCCGACCGTTCGGTTGCGCTGCTGATCAAGCGACTCGAGACATGTAAGATCATTTTCCAAGGACAGTATTAGGCAGGTGCGGTCGTGACGCTCCACAGTATTACGAACCAAACTCTGATCAAGACTGAAGAGGAAGGACTGTGGTCGGAGAGAAGGAGGAGGAGGCGTCGTCGAACGACTTTCGGCGTCTATACCTCTTCTAGGAAGGTGAATTGAGTCGACACGTGCCATTTGATTTCGAAAAAGGGTCTCCTAAGATGGACATCTCACCACTTCATTTGGCAGAATGAAGTCCAAGCCCCTCAACGCTTTGAGACTCGTTAATAGACTGAAAGGTCAGGCAGCAAAGTATTGGAGCGGTCAGCCAATACGTTTCAAATGGAAGACGGTGTTGCTGATATGCTGTAGTGAGTCGTTGCGGAACCTATTCCGTAGCTTCGGACTGCGCCGCCTATCATGTTAACAGCTTACCACATTCTAACGCGGGCGTGTCATGCCTGGATGTCTTGCAGGTGCATGCCGGTTTGGCACCAAGACTCATCTTCTAGATAACCACCTGGCGTTTGTCCGAAACATCAGCTGGCTTACCGATGCAATCTCGAGAGCGGCCCAAGTCTGATTGGAAGAACATTCTTTAGAGTGACAATCACTTGGCACGCTCGATGTGGTATTGGAATACGGGCGTTGGCATTTACCCGACCATGATGATGAAGACAGCGCATCAGCCTGCCTATCTCGTGACGGGATGGCGAAAGTGTAAACATTGTTTTGTTGGGAGTTAATCGATCCTGTAGATAGGACATGACAGGGAGATAGTGCACGACATGTTCGTTGGTGTGATATTGTGACAAGACGGTGTGAACAGCGGCGTGTCGTGTCGATGCGTCTCAAGACTCCTCGTGTGACCATCCTGACCGAGACAGCTAACAGAATGATGCCCCTGTCTGGGCAGCACCTTGGTGAATGTTCTGGTGTTCTAGGGGCTGCTTCTTATCTTCAGCCAATGAGAGCCGAGGCATAACGCCCTAGTCGCGTGCGTTCTTGACGGGGAAGTTGGGGTGCAGGTCTGACATATCCGTGCATGCTTTTTCGTCGCGGATGATCGGAATGATCGGCTTGAAGACCATGGTGCAGGTACGCGAAGGCCGCAATACGAGCGCGTTTGTATCAACTTTTGACGAAGGTGCGTGGCCGGATTCGTTTTGACACAGAGAATTTTGCGCAAAAGCACTGCTCGGATGGTAAGCAGGCAGTCTGGGCAGCAGGCGCTTCCTCGTCTGCTTGGTCTTCTAGAATACCCCAGCGCCTAAGCTGTTCTTTGAGCCAAAGCGTGTTGAGTCAAACCACCAGGCCGGTCTGACTAGGCCCGAACAGGCAGGAAAACACGCATCGTTGTCGGGAATGAACGCCTCTGCCGCTTGCTACAAGCAAATCGCAGGAGGGAATTCCATGATGATGATTATTGCCGTCAAGAAAGCAAGCATATCGATCTATCAAAGTCGAGCCTGGCGACAAGAAGGAAGCAATAGAGAAAGTGTCAAGTCGATGCACGAGCACTTGACAGGTGGCCAGGCTGGACGTCGTCAGGCCGTTGGAAAAGGCTCGCCTTTCACGCGACAAGAGGCAGGTAACGCAGAGGTTGCTTTATTAGGCATCCGCCTTGTCGACTCATCCTTATCTATCAGCAAGGCTTGGATGCACCCCACGCTCTCCCGGACGCCCTATCTATGTTGTGTCGCTCCTCCCCGTTGGTGAAACAAAGACCCTCTCATCTCGCGTGCACCTCTTCACATTTAATCCGACAAGTTCGTGAGTCGCAATCATCGACGCCCAACTCGCCTTTCTCGAAATTAGGCCTGCTAGACCCTGTCGGCGCGAGACTGAACAGTGCGCAAAGCTACTCGGCCGATTTGATAATAAGAACCAACGTCATCCGCATTGCCGCCGCTAGCATCGATCGCCCTGACTCTGAGTCTTCTTCTTCAATATGCTTGTTCCGCGCTCTTTCAAGTACTCTTCATCACCGCCGACAGACGCGCAAAAACAAAGACGCCCTTCAACACCAAAGTCCAAAAAGACCTTCGCCCCGGCTTTCATCGACCCTCCGCCCCCACGCTCCGACGCTTCATCGACATCTCTTTCTAGTCACCCACCACCCCACGCACCGTGGATTCTCACTCCCGCCATGCCTGCAACACTGCAACCCTCGAGACCTGTCGAGATCCCCACCCCCACTCGACGGAGTCCTAGAGAACACAAGCCTGCCCGAACATCCAGGGCCAGCAGCAATTCTTCCAGAAGGTCACGGGATTCCGAGAAGAAACATCGTCCCGATGCCTTGCCTCCAGCCGTCGCAGCCCTCTTGGCCGTGACTGCCATTCCTCCTCCCAAGTCTCAACTGAGACGCAAGAAGAGTCCTGTGCGGGACATGTCCATCGACGAGCTCATCCAGGAATGGAGAAAGGACACATCGACCAAGTCCAGCTACAGCTGCGCCTCTCTGGATATGCTCCTCGGATCAGCCGACGAAGACGACTACGAGCACATGTATTCCTCCAGATCGACTTCGTGTGACTCGATTCCTTCCTTGGACGCCGATGAGGCTTCATCAGTATTGTCTCTCAGCAATCCCGCCACGCCAGATTCCATCCGAAGCCGCAAGTCCAGCATGGGCAGCTACCGCAAGGAGAAGACTTTCTGCACTCCCGAGATCGAAGACTGCAGCGTTGACCATCCGCTCGGCTTTTCCACCATCGAGTTCGACGAGGATCTCATTCTTATCAACTCACCCTGCCCCAAGGAACGCAAGCAACGCAAATCTGGTGGGTTTCGCTCGAACTTGAGCTCTTCGCTTCAGGCCATCAAGTCTCGTGTAACCTCGTCATTCTCATCGTTGAACTTGAACCTTGACGAGGATTCCTTCTCGGATGCATCGCTTTGGCAACATCCTTACCTTTTCCCAAGGCTGAGCTCTGAACTCAGACCCACCCCCTTTGCATCGACCCCTTCAAAATCCCATCGCCAATACTTGAATCCTCGTTCGGCCCCTGTCCCCTTTGAGGAGCAACAGCATCATTGGCAAAAGGCTCTTTCCTCGGATTCTTCTGACAGCGAGTGTCCCGAAACTCCAATGATCCAGATGCAAACCTACAACAAGCGAGCCGCATCTTCACCACGCCGCTCGCGTCGTGGTTCGAGCACCGGCGCACCAGACCCTCGATCGGAAGCCGGCCGCGCCATGTCCGGGCACGTCCCTATGCCAACTCGGCAGCGCGAGCCTCGCGAAAACAGCGACTTCCTTCGTGTCATCGTACTCGAGATGAACATGCGCCGTGGAGGCAAATTCGAAGAGGGCGCAAGCGGACGTGCTAGGATCTGGTTGCCACCTCGCAAGCAACCAGCCGCACGCAACAGCGTGTTCGACGACGACGATGAAGACGAGATTACTTCCGTCGGCGGGCCCAGAGTCGCCGCTAGAAAGATTCCTCGTCGCTGGGTGCCAGTTTCGATCGAGTAATTGTTACTCGATAGAATCCACTTCTAGACCCTGGATCATCCCGGCTCCCGTCTCTCGCCTGTTCGTTGAGTTCGAGTCCACTCCCGACCTAAAGAACGCGACATCTCCGTAGAACGGTTGTTCATCTCGAGTCTAAAAAGAGAAGGTCGTGGACATTTTCTCATTAGAGGTCCCGCTCCTGGACATGCACGTGTCGCAACGTGGGGTCATCTTGCGCCATACTCACACCATCTTTCTCACACGACGGTCATCTATTTTTTCTTTTCTTGTCTATTTTCCCGGAGTTATCTTGGATGGCTTTCGCTATCCTCGGTCTGTTGTCTATTCGGCAAGCGGCACTGGTAAGGTGTAGCGAGAACGGGTTTCTCGGCGGTTTGGAATTTTTTTTCCTGAGGTTGGAAGAAGGAACAGTCGGCCCTTGGCTGCGCCATTTTCTGTTTCTTCAATCTTCTTCTCATCTTTCCATGCACGGTGGCATGGTTATGCACAATCTTGGCGCGGATTCTGAAGCCTGGTGGTTTCTCTTTTATTTATGACATCTCACGACAAGAACAATACACGGCTTAATGAACGACTATATAACAATATACTTATACCACACTATTATACATATCATCTTCACAACACAGTCATGGGCTTTCAATCAAAGTCACGCGACACTCTAGAGCCGTCAAAAGGCTTCATTTCACGCTTACCTTGCTGTTTACACTCTCCGAGTCTCCTCCACAAGCACAGACAAAAGTCACAAAAGCACGTCGCACCACATGCGCGCTCGTGCTTTGGACGCTGACAATCTTCCCCTTCTTTCATTTTGAGAACACGCGGAGTCCAGAACGCACAAGAGCCAAACGGTGAGCATGGAGATTATTGGAGATTTGAGCAAGTTTTAATTGCGCGTTCAATCTGTTGGTCATCTGTCGGCCAAGGCTTCCAATGACTTTGTCCGAGTCTACCGCTGACTCTCTCCTTGTTTTGTCCGAGTCGCCGAGTCAGCGTTTGCATATACAGCTGACTTGATGCCTTGACATATTGGGCAACATCTAGCCACCGACTTCGCTGCTGGGAAATGTCACTACTGCTGCAATCAGCAAAGCCCCCGGACGTGGCCCCGAGTCGTAAAAACCGTATATCGGATATAAAGCCGACAGAGGTGCGACTTTGCGACTGTCGGTCAAAGTCACAAGTTGATCTTTCTCCTCAACAAGCTGTTGGAACCCCGTCTCTTATCTTTACTTTTCTTCCAACGTGGTCGACATCTGGCCTTTGCTGATCAGGTCCTTTAACCAAAGTTTCTCTGCATGGACTGTCGTCCGGTCTGCGGAGTGTCGGCCGTAAGATGAAGATGAATCACGACTCGACATCAGACTCGTGACAAGTCGCTGATCCTCTAGGGCTTGATGCATCGAAACGTGAACGTGTTTGACGGGCGAAAAAAGTTTGTTATACTGAATCAGGTCAATGCAGCCGGTGAGGTTGTTTGTCAAGGGTATATGTCAGGGCGAGCAGTGGCCGGCAACATGACTTGAGCCTATCGGTCAGAGTATCGAGTAAGAGCGTGTCTCTGACTTGAGAGGTGATGGTATGAAGTCTGTTTAGGCTTTTGATATTGTGCCCCCACTCTAGAGAGGGGTGGGGGTATTGCAGAAAAAGGGTCTGCTACAGGACGTGTGTCAGACGAATATGAGAGAGCGTGATCTATGGAACTCATACTCAAATGGCAACTTGTCCGGAAAAGACTTCTGATGTCCTCTCGACGCCTCTCATGCTGGAAGTGTTACGCTCTCGATGGACATGTCAAAAAAACGGAAGGGCTGGAAGGTTGCTCAGATTCAGTCTGCTGGCAGCGCCAGTTCACAGCTGATGTCGACTCTCTCTCGATGTCATGTGCGCTTTAATTCTTGTATCGCTCTGCTCACGATATCTATTCGACTACCTGGTTGAGACATGAATAAGCGAAGCACAATGTCTTCAAGTGGATGGGCAGCTCGCAGAAGAAAGGGCCTTGTCCTTTCTGGCCGCCACGTGGTTCGTTAACACTCCTGTTGGGAATAGTCACCAAGCCACGACAGCAAAAGAGCGAGTCTCACCTAGGGACTGGTATAATCGTATTCTGACTCATAATCCGGTCTGCGATGTAAAACTACAGTCACAGAGAGAATATGAGATGAGGACAAACATATAACGCGCGTGAAGCAGATGATTCCCCTCTTTCTCTTCATCAACCTTTTCATCTCCCTTCTGCAAATTCCACAATCATCCTCCACTCAAATCGAACACATCAAGCAAGGATGAAATTCTCTACCACCTTTGTCACCTGCCTGGCGTTGGCCAGTGGTGTGAAAGCCGCTCCTGTTGCTACTCAACGCAATGGCTCCCACGGTGCACGCGTGTCTGCTCTTGCTATGAGCGAATTAGGTGATGCTGTTAATGATAGACCGAGTTGGGGATCTTCAAACTGGTCTGGCGGTGTTCTCCAGGGTTCCGACTTCAGGACAGTCACCGGAACTTTCACAATTCCGAATATAACCATGTTGTATCCTGGAGAGCCCACAAACGGAACACATTCGGTCGCCGTTTGGGTAGGCATAGATGGCATACATGACTGCGATGCTCTCTTACAAACCGGTGTGGATCTTACCATGGAGAAAGGTATTCCCAAGTTCAAGGCTTGGTTCGAATGGATCCCCGGACCATCAACCGATTTCGACCATGAGCTAGAGTTCTCTGTTGGTGACAGCGTGACCATGACCGTTACTGCCACGTCCAAAACCGGCGGAATAGCCATGGTCGAAAACAACAGCAAGGGTACGTCAGTCAACCATACATTTGCCAACGAGACTGCAGAGCTCTGCCTGGCCAACGCAGATTGGATCGTCGAAAGATGGACCCTGACTTCCACACACCAAGACGACTCGGGCCGGTCATACCGTCACTCAACCCAGGTGTCGCCAGTCGATTTCGATACATTGACGTTCACGAATGCTTCGGCCACCACTGCCAACGGAAGTTCTCTTGATGCTTGCAATGCTAGAACAGAATCTGTTGATCTTTACGAGGATGTCGTCAAGGACAATCGATCATCCTCCCGCTTACAGATGGTTACTACCTTTGATAATTCCTCCATCACCGTCTCGTACGTGAGAGGAGATCATGTCAAATGATCGAGTGACCGGGATGATTGATGTTGGATCTTCCGCATGGTCACGCTACTGGCTGCAGCGACGCATGAAATTTTCGAATCAAGTTCGTCTGCGAGGTGAGTACACCATCAAGCCTTCTCCTTCGAAAGACTTTCCCATTCCCGGAATGATCTTGCATCTCTTCACGACGAAGGTGAAATCATGTTGCACACAGCAAATATCCGCCGGGCCACAATAAGCAGGAAACAGCTTTATGACAACCTAGTGGCCTAAAAATTACCTATCATGTGTCTAAACAAAAGAAACGGTGTCATGAAAAGAAGGAAGGGACAGGTTGAAGGAGCTACTACAGCAGAAGGGTAGTCAGAAAGTATTGCTTTAGTACAATGAAATGCCTCACAAAATCATATGCCCTACTCAATTTCTCCTGCACTTGTGAAATGTTACACTAGTCAATATACTGGTGCGAGCTATCTCGATGGCGCAGATATCTTGGTAGGATGAAGAATGCTTTCAAGTGCTCAACGGACACAAGGCGGGTACCGGCTGCTTGATTGTGGAGAGCTTGCCTTGGTTTGAGAATGCAAACCACCGCATCATCATGGCTATCTTGATACGTCGTTATGAAGACTATGTATACAACAACTCATCCCAGTCTCGAGAGCCTGTATTTTGAAAAGCTTTCTAAGCTGTTTTGTAGAATTGGTCAAGCTCTTCGAACCAGTCTTGTCGGACTTGTCAAAAGCTGGGCACGGAAGCCTGCGGCAACGTCACACGATGGCGTGCATTTGCGTCCTAGCCACTTTGGAATTCTGACGGACAGGCGGCAACTTGCAGACCATCATCCGCCTACAAACAATCATACCAAAGCAAAACCAAGATTCGACCAAAGCTTGAAGTCTGTCGTCGCAAGCTTGCAGCATGTGTATCGCTCTTCTGACAACCGCGCATCCCGAATACCCGTTCATTCTGCTGAACAACCGCGATGTAAATGAGCCCTGATCACACTTGGCCACATGTGGCCGACTAACACCACGACCACAATAGGAGTTTTTGACTCGACCAACTGCGAAAGCCGCCTTCTGGCCTTCTCCTAATGAGCATGTTCTTGGAGGTCGCGATCTGCAGCGTCCAGAGCAGGGTACTTGGCTCGGTCTCACCAAACAAGGTCGTCTAGCCTGCTTGACCAATTTTCGCGAATCCGGCGCTCAGATATACGGCACAAAATCGCGAGGAGGACTGCCAAAGGCCTTTCTCACATTAACACCAGACAGCGCAAAGTCCTCCAAAGAGTTTGCTCGCCATATGGTCGAAGATGTTGGCGTGAGCGATGTAGGCGGCTTCAGTCTTGTCTTCGGTAAGCTCACCAAGAAAGACGTCTGCGCGGGAGAAGGAAAGGGACTGGCCATCATCTCAAATCGTACCGAGAATGCTTCAGCTACGACTTGGATTTGTAGTAAGCCTGGTGAGATCCAGGGCCTCAGCAACTCACATTTCGGTGACCGAACATGGCCCAAAGTCGTTGAAGGTGAGAAACGACTTCAGAATACCATCGAGGAACATGTCGCAGCAGGATCGAATAAGCAGGATCTGCTCAATGCCCTATTTGAGATTCTGAGTCTGGATACTTTGCCTCGTCGCAAGCACGGCCAGGACTGGGAGACCTACGTCTACCAATTGCGCAACAGCATCTTCATTCCTCGCATTGGTGGAAAGGAAGTGAGCAACTCATCTGCCGACGAGATTGCAGCTGCGGATGAGAGTCTCACAGCGAAGGCTGATAGTGGAGTATACGGCACTCAGAAGCAAACAGTGATCTTGGTTGACAAGGATGGCATGGCCACCTTTGTTGAGAGGACACTTTACGACGAGCATGGTCACGCAACAGACAACGATGCACAGCAGTATGAGTTCGAGATTGAAGGCTGGAGTGATTGAAGGGAAAACTTTTCTCTAACCAGTTTTTGGCAAGGGCACCGGCAACACTGGGTCGACCATCTATGGGTAAAAGAAAGGGACAGCTATAGGAGCACGTAATGAGGCGTGCTCGCCTCTTGCCCATCAGTCGTGACAGAAGAACAACGCCTTAAACACGACCAAGTGCGCTCCATGTTTCCACCTCCGCATGTCCAGGGTCCATATTTTCCTTGTCCTGCTCTTCACCCACAGAGATGCCCAGGCCGACCAGATTCGGCTTTGCACCAAGTCCTGACAGCTTCTTTGGGCTTAAGCTGCACGATCTCTTGATTGCTGATAGCCTGTTCTCCGTACTCTTCTGCACGGAAGGGAAAAGAGGTGCACTTGGCAGCGGGTCCAGCATGCCTCGATGTTGACGCTCAGGCTTCTTTTCCTGTGGCCTTGGAATATCAGTGAACACTTTGAGACCTGACCGTCGCTGCTTGTCGGCCTTGCGAGGCTTGGGTGCTGATCCTTCGCTCTTCGAGGCTGGGATGTAGCACTCACGGGCCTTTCCAACCTTGCGTAGACTCAGCAAATATGCTTCACCGACACAAGGCTCTTCCTCAGCATCTGGCTCATCAAGTTCGTTGCTGTATACGCTACGATCGTTGCTCATGATAGCTTGAGTGGAAGAGGAGTCGCTCTCGCTATGTTGATATGCCGCGATGGTGTTCAAGCTAGAGTTCGATGGTGCATCAAGGTATGCTTGCAACTCACGAGTACCTGCAGTGAGCAGATGCTGGTTGAACATCTGAGTTGAGCGACCAGAAACAGTGACATTGTCAATGGCTTGTGGAGCAGCTCTTGTGACGGTTGTCTTTGGCGAGACACCTGATGCTGGGCTTGGGTGTACGAGTGTGCTGAGAGCATCGGTGCTGACGGCAGTGCTTGCAAACAGGCGTGCAGGATTGCGTTCTGGTATCGGTGGTGGCGGTGTGCTCGGAATGAGCGGCGACAATGCCTGTCTAGGGTACGGTGAATCAGGTCGTGAGAATGGAATGCCAGACAAGTGTCTTGAAGCGACACGAACAGGTGGTGCATTCGGGCGATTGATGATACGGCCCTCGTCCCGAGGAACAAGGCGTGTGCTAGGCCTTCCACGGTCATCGCGCACAGCAGATGAACCCTCTCGAAACTCACAGATGGCGTTCCTTCTACTGATGTCGTACATTGGCAGTCTGTCATCATTCGCACGCGGTCTTGTCTCCGTCAGCTCAATCTCCTGTCTCACTTGAGCTCTGACGGCAGAGCTTTTGGTAGCTCTTGTTCTACGACACAACACGCCCAGTATCAAGCCAAAGGAGACGATGAAAGCAGCAACAGAGAGAGCGAAGAAGACGATCAAAGCCGATCTTCCAGCAATCGCATGAGGAGTGCCCATCATCACGCTACGGACGAACAAGATGGCCGACACGAGCAGTATCGAGCCAGAAGCCAGAGAGGCGATGCTGAGTGTTGGTAGCGAAGCATCGAGCTGGCGTGCGCAGCGTCGTTGTATCTGCAGCAGTCGAGGTGGCTTGTCGTCTGGCTTGGGAGCCTGGACTGGTACGATTGTAGGCGGCAGAGGTGTGGGTGCCCTGTAACCGAGTTGGGACAGCTCCTGCCGTGGCAATCGAATCTGAGGCAATGTACTTCGAGGTTGATCAGGTGGAGGTGTAACTGGATAGGGTGGGTTTGGGATGCCGTCGACATCTGGAGTTCGAGACAGTTCTCTGACAGCCCTGTCTCCGTCGAAAGCACGATGCACGCGCGGCTCGGGGTAGGTGCCACGTCTAGAGATACTTCTTCTGGTTGGCGGAGGTTGGTTTTCTGGTAACGGGCTCGATCTTGAGTGTGGGCGTGCTTGTCGATGCTGCTGAGGATAGTTCGTTCTCAATATGTCGGGTGCACTCTCCCATGCTGGTGGAAGTCTGACCCGTGCCATGGTTGCTGCCTTGATAAAACCACGAATCTGCCTTCTCGACTGAGCACAAGAAGCCGTATATGAAGAAGAAGAATCCGCGTCTACCTGCGTTGCTTACGCGAGATGTCTTGAGAATCTGCAACACGGCGAGTTGTCGAGACCTGTCTGTCGCCACACTTCCACTTCCAGAAGAGCAAACGTTTCATCTGCCTCGTTGCATATTCCATTGTCTCGTGAGACTTCGCCATCTATGGACTGTCAAAGTCTCACTCGGAAGAGACGTATATTCTTTGTCTTTAGCTTACCGAAACTTTGAGACGTTTCTCGGTGCTCCGCCAGACATTGAGACATACTTCCGCTCTCCAAGGTCAAGTGTTGCTATCCATGGGCTTCCAAGTTGCCTAGCATTCTCGAACGATGTGGTGCCCTGAGTCAGATGAGCATCAGAATGCGCCGCTGAGGAGAGAGACTGATGCCGCTCATCGAGATCGTTGACACTGTGAGCTCTCTTTGGACCAGCGATGGGCGTAGAAAGGATCATTCAACACGCTTTCAATCAACACGGAGCTATGGATTGGCGACGGCACAGCTCTTGAGACTTTGTCGTAGTTTCCAGTCCGCTTCCATCAGGGGGTCGAGAGGCAAAAGAGAAAGAAAGCAATTCGCACGTACGAGGAGCAAAAAACCAAGCCAATTGGCTTGGGAAAACATCTCTTACACCAAATCGTCAACGCGACCAACCAAGGCTGTGAGTCGAACTCACAACCTCTGGATTCTATTTATGCTCAGACTTGGGGAGGTTTTTCGAATTGGGCCATAGCACCGAATTCTGGAGTGGACTCTGGCTAGTTGGAATAAGACACCATGGAATGAATTATTTCACTTGTGGGAAGTGAGAGCTTGAAATCGGGCTTGGAGACCTGCACTTCTTCACTCAGGGGTCAGCTAGACTGGTCGAGAGCTATCGAGCTTTTGAGCATCTCTCTGTCGATAGCCTCATCTTGACTAGCTTCGTGACTTGTTCCAGTTTCGACTTCTCAGTGCCGAGAGCCTTGCTTGAACTCCGAGCAGGGCAACCAAGAACGGTGAATTCGTGCCCGGTATCTGTCGAAACAACAACAAATTCGCGCTCACGCGTAAAAGCTCTTCTCTCTTCCTTCTCCTGCACGCGTCCGCCTCTCCCTTCTCACTTTTCATAATCTAAATCATCACAACAAACTTCTCGCCACCCTTCGCCATCATCAGGCGCAAAGCACCACCATGCCTTCACTCAAACAAATCACCTGCTCCATCGAGTTAGGCAGCACACACACAAAAATCACAGAGTATGGTGATGACTACGGCGACGGTCATGTTACCAGTTATGTCGCCGTCCCGGCCGAAGAGGTCAACTTCAGCATCCATCTCACTTCCAGCGGCTACATTGCGCCTGGTTTGGCTATGTTTGTCTACATGGATGGCCACTACCAATGCAACCGTAACAGAAGAGGTCTCGTTGTGCCTGGAGAAAAGGTCAAGCCTGAGCAGTTTGAAGTCGACTTACGCGTGAGACAGAAGGAGTCGAAGCAACCGGATGGCAGTTTCTTGGGAAGAGATTGGTCGTTCCATGGACTTAATCTTGGTGAGCCTTGTTTCCAATACGCGCCAATAGATAAGGCTAACATTCTGTAGTGTCTGCCGATACTGTAGAGGAGACTAGCGACGCTTTCCTCGAGAACCTGGGCACTATCGAGGTCATCGTCTTACGTTGCAAGGATGCTCCTCAGCCTCCTGTCAACGTACCCACTCCCAGAGCTTCTACTGTCGAGGACTCCATCAGATCTAGTAGAGAAAACACTTCCAAGCCTACCAGCAGACCTGCGAGTAAGCGACCATCGACACACTGTACTCGCGTCGAACGGAAGGAGCCATCCGTAAAAGCTAAGGCGCCTTCCAAGGAACCTTCTACCAAGGAGAAGGTCCCCTCCAAAGTTCCTTCCAAAGTTGAGTCCAAGGCTGCCCCCAAACCTCCCACAGCAAAGACCGAAAGCGAAATGGGCGGCTTCTTCGGCCTCTTCGACGGAGCCTCAGACGATCCTAGCATCCAACCCAAGCCATACTGGTCAGACTGGAACAAACGCCCTGTTAATAATGGTCCTCATCCCTCCCGCCGCGATCTCATGTACATCGCCCCCGAAGATCCTCTTCCCTCTGTTCCAAAGGCTGTTGCTCGCAGCAAGCATGTCGAACATCAAGTCAAGACAGGCAAAGGCGCACAATATCTGCATCTCTGCGCCCGCCCCGAGTACTTGGACAGTATGCAGAAGCCTTATGCTGTGTTTACGTTCAAGTATCGCAGTAAGAGAGTCATTGAGAAGAAGTTCAAGATTGCCATCAAGGAGGAAGGAGAGCACTTGAAGGCCAAATTGGCCGATATGTCCAAGGATGAACTTGCAGAGGAGTTGTACAGGTTGCGAGTGAGTATACCATGCCCATCCCAAGTGACAAACACTAATAGAAACAGATGGCCAGCAAGGAAAGCAGCAGCAGCAAGAAGACCTCTACCCCCGACAAGGTCCCCACCACCGCAAAGCCTACCTCCCACAAGGCCGCATCAGCCCAGCCAGAAGCAACCTCAAAGGATCTTCCTCCTACACAAGGCAAGACCTGGGAAATGTCCGCCGACAAGACACCCATAAAGCCGACATCGAAGGCACCCTCAAAGGTCGCCTCGAAGGCTCCGACTGCTCCCGCCATGTCCTGGGACGCCACTCCTCAAGCTGACTGGGGCACTGCTCCTGCACCTCAACAGTCCTGGGACACTACCACTCCTCAAGCTGACTGGGGCAGTGCTCCCACACCCCAACAGTCCTGGGACACTACCACTCCTGCCCCTGCAAAGTCAGTCTCTAAACACCCCTCCAAGACACCTTCCAAGACACCCTCCAAGACGCCATCGCAAAAGACAAAGGAAGCTCCAGGCAGTTTCCCAGCATCCTCGCACTCGCAATCCCAAGCAGCCGCAGGAGCATCAAGCCACCACGCCAGTCACAAGAGCAAGCCTGCCACAAAGGCACCCACCATCAAGTCCAACAGAGAAGCCGACAATGCAGCTGCAGCAGGAAACGATTGGGACCAAGCACCAGCCGCCGCTGCTGGAGACTGGGGACAGACGAACGCAGACCCTTCAGCTTGGGATACCGCTCCTGCCGGCAAAGCCGGTGATGCCGCATGGGGAGGTACTCCTGCAGATGCAAAGGCAGACAAGGCTGCTTCGTTCACATGGTAATGATTTTCTTTCTCACTCTCACCTTGAATCAACGAGCCATGCAAGACTTGAGAAGAAAGAATTTTGCTGACGAGACATTCACGTGGATAAAGGGGAAATGCACGTATCGTTATCTCTATCATCGGTGTCATCGCTGCTGTTGCTTTTGCAGTGGTTGCTTATTATTGGATCAAGGGCTATGTGCTCAAAGGTATCGGCTTGTATTTCTTGCTCAGAGCATGGATCGTTGCTCCTTTCGCCTGGTCTTACTCTGCTATGCTCAAGATTGCAAACCTGAACTGGTTATTCGCTCCTCTTGCTTGGATCAAGGAGATGTTGCTGAAGCTTGTGGAGAAGATTGCTGGGGTTCAGATGAGCAAGCCACGCTTTCTGGAGGGCGAGTTCTGGAAGATGGAGGTGCAGAGACCGGACTGGATGGCTTGGCCTGAGTGGCCGGACTGGTTCAAGTGGCTCAAGTGGCCTGAGTGGTCAGGATGGGAGTTTCGCGTCCCTGAGATCCCCGAGATCGTCAAGGATGGCTTCTCCGTTCTCATTGGCTGGCTTCGATTCATGTGGTCGTTGATGCGCCCCGACGGTGTTCAGACCGTGGAGGATGTTGTCGAGGATATCTGAAAGGTCCTCGGTAATGAAGGTTCCTCGTCCGACTCCAAGTAGATCGCTCTATAGTTGAGCCACAGCCAGCGAGTAATGGTCATGTCGTAAAGTCGTAATATGCATCTTTCGTTCCTTCTCTTTGCCCTCTCATTTGTTATGCACCAAGAAGTTCCTGAACGAGTCCCAGTGATCGGCGTTGTCGTACCTGTCATGTGTCAGCAATGATCCCTTCTCCCTTTTCAACATCGTCAACATACAGATAAGTCATCGAACTTCTCAAGCTCGGCTGCAGCATCTCAGGATAGAACCTGAACATCCACATGACACAGCCCCAACTCAAGCTCGCAAACACAGGCCAAGCATGCGCCCTCACAGCCTCTCTGTTCTTATCACTCATCGAGAGCAAGCCCATGCCACCTCGTCCTCCATACTTTCCTCCTAGCAATGTATTATCCCCTCTTGGCTGGAAAGCCAAACTCGCAGCCGCAAGCACCACCCTCGCGGCAACATAAATAACAATCTGCTGATTAACCGAACTCTTCCTCCTACCAAAAACCCAATACCCACCCGCCAACCCAGCCACAAACGAATCACCCTTCCACTCTTTCTGCTGCGGTCTAACCATCTTCTGCAACAGCATGATGGCTTTATACAAAAAGGCAAAAGTGGCGAGATTGGTGGCGTGTTGGCGAGTGGCTTTTAGGACGGAGGCGAGTTTGGCGGGAAAGGGACCGCTGCGGAAAAGCAGGATCATTACGAGGGCGTGGGGGAAGCGGATTTTTGTGCCGTAGACTAGGCCGTTGCGGAGGGCTTTTAGGAGGGAGAGGGGGGGTTGGTAGTCGGGGTTTAGGAGGATGCGGGTGCATGTTTGCTGTGAGAGGTGTTAGTGGGTTGTTGTAGAGAGCAGGTGGAGGGAAAGAGAAGATACTTGGAGCGCTGAGATATCCATGGTTGCGGTATAGAGTGTGGTGTCGTGTGAGGTGAGAGAAGTGGTCCGTCGTTCGGAGAGCAAGACTGTTTCGGCTGAGAAGGTTGACGGTGAGGAATCAAGAAGTGGAGGTAGTCAGTGAAAGTTGTTTGGACAGATCTAGCCAAGTCATTGTTTCTGACAGCTCCATGTGCCCTTTGACATCTGATGGAGCAACCGAGGGACGCTCTTGCCGGCTCTGGAAACATTCCAACAACCTCGGTACATGACTACCCCGGACTCTTGGCTGTGTGACGTAGCCTGTTTGAGGCTTCTCGCATGTGATTGTCAAAAGTTTAACCGTCTTGACTTCTTCTCTTCACGAACATGCGATGGTTAAAGAGAGGGGAGATTGTTATTGCTACTTGAATGTCTTTCTGTCTGATGACCTCCGTTTTTGAAGTCTTGGCTTTGGAGGCAACTCTTTTGCTGTCAGTTTCGCAGCTATCTCCATCATTAATCGCTATGTCAACTTTCTGACGCGCTTGTGCTCTGAGTTGCATTTCCAAAGCCATCCTTGTGGTGTTTCTCGGCAAGCCTACTTCCTTTCTCCATAGGCAAGACCAGATGCTTGGTCGTCCCTTCTGTGGAGGGCAAAAGAAGAAGAAAAATTCTACACCAGCCCTGCCTTCGGTCATTCCTCATTATCGGTCTCCTCTTCTGCGCCAAAAGTATTCGGCATCTCATCATCAGTCTCGTCATCCAGTCTGCCTTTGTGGTATTCCAGAAATTCTTCCTTCGTGATCTTCGCATTGGTTCTGTCCTGGATATCCTCGATGCGAGCGGCTCTGGCTTGATCCTCTTCAAAAGTTGTATCGCCTCTCTTCTTTTCGAGCTGGATTTGGGCTCTTGCCTTGTTGAAACAAGGTCTGATTCTCTTGTCGATCCAGGTGCACAAAGCTTGCATAAACTCTGGTCCCAGAGGCTCTCCATCGCTGCGCATGACAACGATGTTTCCCCAGCGTTGGTTTCGATAGTAGCCCCATCTCAGACTTCCATTGACCAATTCTCTCTTGCTGCAGGTGATGTCAAGCAGACTGGCCATTGGATTGCGATCGTCAAGCCCGTTTTCGGTAGTCGTTTGCCAACCAACGAGATCAAGTCCGAGGAGGCGTGTGACATGGAAGTTTGCAACCGAGCTCCTGGACTGAGCTTTCGAGCTTCTGATCACTACCGATTCAAATGGCAAAGTGTTCTGCAGTTTGATATGGCCAATGCAGTTGATGCGGACAGCGCGAATGTTTTGTCTCGAGGCAACATTACGCACGAGAAATGATTTGATGAGCGTCAGGCTTGCTGTGCTCATATCGATGCATTGAGAGGGTGGATCCTGGGTGATGTTCTGCGTGTGGTTGTAATTCGAGATCCCGAACGCGATCGCGTCCCCTTTGATGTGGGTGACTTTGCCACCGGTAAGCTGTTCAACACACTTGTTTACTGCTGCATTCTCTGGATCACGCTTTCCGAGGGCGCTGATGACAATGTTGTGGCAAGAGCTTATATGGTAAAACAATGTACCGTCGTTGCAACTAGGATTGCAGCCGTATATGTGCTCCTCAGCGTCGGCATACAGGTCTGTTCCTTCCCAGATTGGGCACTCTCCAGGTCTGTTTCTGCCATTCTGGTCTCTCACTTCCACTGGTGCCCATCTGAATTCAGGTTGTGTGCCATCGACAGGAAAGAAGAGCACTCGTCTCATGTTAGAAGAAGGACGCTCACCAGCTTCACCAAGCTTCTTGCAGATCAAACGATGAATCTTCCAATCGTCCTTTTGGTGTGTACGAGAGCAGTAGTGGATATCATTGCATCCAGAACATGATTTTGTTGCGTGGGATTTGTAACGTATCCCAGAGTCAGAATAGGCAGAAGCCGGTGGCGGACACACAACACAATTAGTGTTCATTGTGGATGAGGTTGATGGGCGGAGATCCGAGTGTTGGGAAGGTAGTATAAGAGGAGTTATTGCTGTCAAGGGATCGTAAATGTAGCCTGGCGCTCTGGCTTTTAAGGGCGAAATGGGTATGATGGTGTGGGCAGTCGAATGTGTCGAATTTTGAGAAGCAGTAATGACGAAGAACTCTGTGTCTTAGGATGAACCTCGAGGTCTCGATGGGTGAATCACCTTAGACTTCGTGAAAGGTGGAGTTGTTGTAATGTCTCATGTAGTGGCTCCCGTATTGCTGCTGGACCGGGTCCTGGAACGGCTGCTGGAATGGTTGCTGGACTGCTGGAACGCTTCCGGATTGATGTCCGGAACGGAGGGCTATCGAAAATTGATCGTGACTGATAATCTGGAGTTTCGAACAAGTTGTTTGTTGAAGAAGAAGTCGTCGAGGTTGAAGATCACGAGAAGAAGAAGATATAGAGCAGAGGAAGTGCGTAGAAAGCAAACATGAGCGGCGAGCCAGCCGATCCGTAGTGCAGCTGTAACGACTGTGGTTTTGCTGTGGGTATGGCTGTATCTGTTGCTGGAACACGACACGAACGGCTTCTGTACCACTATTGGACCGTTATCTGGAGCGGAAGGTCCGTCTGGAATGGCTCCTGGAATGCGAATCTCCGTGTCTATGTTCGTGGTGTATTGAAAAGGAAGTAGTGGCTGGATTTGTTGCTGGAACGGCTCCCGTACCACCACTGGACTGCTGTCTGGAACGGAAGAGTGGTCTAGACTGAGTCTTGCAATACAGATCTCCGTGACTGGAATATTGATGTGTCGAAGAAGTAGGGAGGTTGCAAACCAGAAGATGAGGTAGAAGAAGAAGACATCAAGTGGAGGAAGTGCATAGAAAGTAAGCACGAACCAGTTGATCTGTAGTGCTTCTATAATAGTATTGCTGTTGATATGGTTACAGATCCGTTGTTGGAACGGCTCCCGTGTTCCCACCGGACTGCTGTCTGTACGGGAACATGTATCCATAATTGGAACTTGAGATTCATAAGAAAACTTACCTCATGAGTGGATTGTCAGAAAGGCACAAACGAAGCCAAAGTGAAGCCTTCTAAGGAAGCTGTCCAGATCGCTCTTGCCCACCTCGAATTGAGCTGCACTGCCAACGCAAAAGGAAGCGCGAGACCTAAATTTAGGACCATCAGTACGGTATAAATAACATCTCAGACAAGAAGAGGGGAGCATAGAAGAGAGTAGAGTGGTTCAGAACTTGTAAATGGAAAATGATCAATTTGGGTTATGGAATCTGCATAGTTGCTATATGCATCTGCAGTCTGTGGAGTCGCATTGGTCTCCTTCGCACTGAGTGGAGAAGGAGAAAACGGCTTCATCGAGTAAAGAACCCAAGAGAGCGAAGCCAGTTTTCAGCTTCAGTGAGTTCGCCTTGAGTCAAGAGATTCCATACGGCGGTCGTCTCAATCGGCCGTTGTGTGCCATCTGCAGAGGACATGGAAAAGTCGCTAGTCGGCGTGAGATCTGGTAGCGCCTCCATATTTATTTCGGCATGGATGAGAGAGGTGATCGTTTCTCTTGAGTGATGCGCTACTTCAATTGAGACGCTCGATCAAGCGATCATTCTTCCGTACCATCATCTTCATCCTCAGATTCCTCTTCAGCGCTGTAGTCGTCTGGCATGTCTTCGTCTGTCGAGTCTTCGTCGTCCATTCGGCCTTTGTGATATTCCAGGTACTTGTCCTTCGAGATCTTTTCGATCATTTTGTCGTGGCGTCCGGAAATTTGCGCACCAATCTGTTCGCGTTGAGGTTCATTGTGTTTGATTAGTTTCAAGTCGTTTCTGTTCAGCTTCCTCGCCAGGTTGAAAAATGGTCTTAGGCCTTTATCAATCCAGGCACATAGAGCCTGAACGGTATGAGGTTCGATATGCTTTCCATGGTCATGGACGACGATCATGTTTCCTAATTTCTTTCGACTGTAATGACCCCAGCGGACCGATTGCAGGCTGCATTCCATCTTGAGCAGGCTCGCCTTGACGTTGTGAGTGTCCAGGCCATCATCGGTTTTTGTGTCGTGGAGTGCCAATGGTAGACCGATCATCTTTGGTATCTGGCAATGAGCATCCGCCATAGTAAATTGACGCCAGTCCACGACTTTGGACTCAAACTCGGGTGCTTTGTACCGCTTCATGTGACCGACGCAATTGATCTGGACGGCTTTGACGCGATGCTCGCGGGAGCCGCCCCGGAAGAAGGCGAGGGCCAAAACTTTCAAGTCCGTTGTGTCCAGGTCGATAGCTTTGACTCTGTCGAAAGGATGGTAATAGTGCTGTTCAGTTCCGTAGGCGAGTATCGGACCTTTCCATGTGGTATTGAGGTCTTCAGTGAGTTCTTTCACACAATCGTTGGCCCACTCAAATTCGTTAGCCTCGTCATCCTTGAGTGTTTTGATCCAGATGTTGTAACATCCTTCCTTGTGGTATCTGCCTCGACATTCCTTATCGCAACGGAGAACCAAGTGGCGAGTGTTATACGAGCCGTACGGATCTTTTCCCTCCCATTCTGGCGCCTCGTGCCATCCGTAGTCTTTACGTGCTACTTTGTTTGGCACCCATTTGAACTCTGGCTCAGTGTCATCCGCCGGGAAATAAATGGCACGAATCATGTTGGGAGAAGGACGATCTCCGAGCTTAGCAAACTGCTTGCAGACAGTGCTGTGAACAGGCCAGTCCTCTTTCTGGTGGGTGCGAGAACAGTATCGAATGTTTTTGCAGCCGGAACAGGTTTTGGCTGGGCGTGGATGGTAATGAAGCACGCTGGAGTGCTGACCAGGTCCATCTGGGCGCGGGCAGACGGCACAAAGTTCCTTCAATTTGCTCATTACGCAGGCTAATCTAGAGGTCAGTGCCTTGGAGAAACTCGAAAGAAAGGCGCGCATACTCACAAGATCTTTAGCTGTCCAGGCGAAACTGAGGAAAGAAGAGAGCCAATGTTCGTTGTGATTGGATGTGAAAGGCAGATCACTGCGTCTCACTAACCGTGGTGCAAAGGGTTGCAACCAAGAGATGGAAAAGTAACGGTAGTGTGTTCAACTGGATGCCGTCGAGAGAGTTGTTGTCGTGTGGCAGAGAGTGAGATGGAAGCTGACTCGGAAATATTTAAGGACCACAGCGGCCGGGGCTGGAAGTGAAAGTTCCCTTTATTGAGGTGGGTGAAGTGAGAAGAGGAAACAAGATGCAGTAAGAGTAATTCTGATGGGCGAGGGAAAGTGAAACCTGCTGCAATGGTGAAGTGATCTCTCAGAGAAAAGGAAAATTGACGAACAAAAATTGTTAACGGGGGGTATCAAACTAGCAACACTTTTCTGACGCCTGTCCAATGCTTTGCGGCGTAGCTGCCTCTCCTGCTCACCATCCTCTCCCAAATTCTCTTCCTCACAACCTCAGTTGTTGGTGTTAAATCTATCATCACGTTAGCCCTCATGCTCCAAATCCCGATCGCTCCTGCTTGCTTGTTCATCAACTTACTTATAATCACACTTCGGACACCTGTAGAAAATCGTACTACCTTCATCCGCACCTCTCAATTGCACATCTCTGAATCTCATCTCGGGGTTCGCACACTGGGGACATGCTGTTGTGGTCATTGCCCAAGTCTCACGATCCTCTGCGCTGAGGACTTGAATCTCAGAGCGTGCGTCGCGGAGACGAGAGGGGAATGCTGTGGGTGCTGATTCGGTGGTGATGGAAGTGGGCCATTTGTCTGGTTTGCTGGAGTTAGTGGTGCTCAAATTACGAGTGATTTGGGGTGTTTGATTTGGAGAATGTCTGTTTTTCGATTTTTCGCCAGGCTCGTTCGGGAGTTTGGACATGAGTAGATGGCATTCTCGCTCTTTCTGCTTTTTCTTTCGTGTCTGAGGTGAGGTTCAAAAAATTGGCTTACTTTGGTTTCTCTTGCCACAGACATCACAATCGATGTTTGCTTGAGAGGCAGGACATCTCTCGAGGAGACCACCGCAATCGTTACAGAAGAGAAGGGCACCGACTAAAGACATGTTGATGGAATATGTATGTTGATAAAATAAAATGGTAGCACCGTAAGTGGAGGAGGAGTTGTGGAGGAAAAAAGTTTTGGATCTGCGGCATAGCTGTGCATAATCACGTGAAACCTATCTGAGGTATCTGCATAATTCTAGAGCCTCGACCACCTCGTCTCTCACCAAATGCTCAAGCACACAATTTCTGAACAGTGATTCGGATAAGTAGACTGCTTTTGGTAATATAATTATCAATCGTGGGATATACTGGAAAAGTGTGGCCAAGCAAGCAAATAATGTGTGCGTGTGCTTCAAATGCAAAATCCGCCATGAAAGAGAGAGAGAACGCCATCCCAATGCAAACGATAGCAGCATAATAACAAGCAAATTCCTTCTACCATGCCCAACTACCCCTTCTAGCGCCTGTGCCCCAGTTACCGGCAAGACCTCCAGTGGAGCCGGTCTTGACCATATTCTTCTCTTGGCGAGCCCATTCGCGTATGTACTTTTTCAGTGCCATCCATCTTGCACAACCATCTTCTTCGAGTTCCTGGTCTGTGCCGTCACCTCTACCTTCGAAGTCCTCTCCCAATCGAATATAGCCCCGTGGCAGCTTATTGGCGATTTCATCATCGTGTCGAAGCTCGGAAATCGGAATGTGGCTGATCTTACACAGCTCCTCGTCGTAGGCTCGAGCGATGGTCGGGTATCCCAGTGAGAGGTAGTTGTATACCTGTGTGACGAAAGAATCAGGGAACTCCTGCTCCATCAGCTCGTCCAGCTCATTATCTTCGCTGAGGATGATATCGATTTGATTGAATCCTTCATTCTCGGGCGGCGTCTGGGGTAGTGTAGTCGGTGGAGGCAGGCTGAAACCAGTCTCGAAAGGATTGGGAGGCTCGACGGCGGGTGTCATCAATCCAGTCTGCATGGTAGCTGTCGGAGGAGCAAGACCGTTCTCGCCAGATTTGCGGTCGTCAACGCAGAAGCCTCCCCAAAGTCCTCCGCCGTTCTGAGAGGTCACGCTCTTCTGGCTGTAAATGGTGTGCACACTCTTTTGTGTGCTCTTTTGGTGTTCAGAGGGATCCCCTGACAACTTCTTGCCACCCCAAAGACCTTCGGGAGATACTTCAGTTTGCGACTGCTCGGTCAAGTAGCACATCTGACTACGAAGTTGGTTGGATCCTTGTGTCACATCGAAACGTGCAGGTTCAGGTGAAGCAGAGCGAGGAAACTTCAGATCACCACCAAGCATAGGCGGACGTGCTCTATCACGCATGGCTCTCGCCTCTGTATCCGGGTAGTTTGATCCAGCGAAATCGTGACCTGCGGGGTTCCACCATGGTGAGGGCTTGACAGAAGATTGCCTTCGTGTGGTACCAGCAGCCTTGCGCTCCTGCTCCATCTCTTCGAAGTGTTGGTGCATTTCCCGAACCTCGTACGTTCCGTGAGTCGAGCCTCGCCCATGTGGCGTGCGGACGCTCATCATATAATCATCGTCATCATGACCATCCCATGTCGCTGGACGATCCTCTATTTCCTCGTCCTCACTTTCGCTCTCTGCATTCAAGTAGTGAGAAACCGGCTCGTGGTAGTCCGAGTTCGGGAATGCTGCCAATGCTTGTTCCTGAAGCTTCGCCTGAGCCTTCCTCCCCTCGAGCTCGAGCAAGTAGCGAGTGAAAGTCTCGTCCACGCTTTCACGAACTCTTGTTGCATGTTTGTATGCACTATTGTGTGGCTCCATGGCTGCTCCGAGTGAAAAGTCGTTGGAAGAGGGGCTCGTCGACAAACTGGGAGGTGCGCTAGGTTCACTCTCAGAGCTCTCGATAGTCTCAAGCTCAGGCATACGGAACGAATGGCTTCGGGCAGAGTCGGATCGATCTTTCCGGCGTGCGAAAGGCATAATAAAGTGAGGTCGCTCGGTTGGTGATACCGGCCTTTCGCGATCGGCGATGGTAATCTGTTGGCCTATGTTATTGTATGCAACTCTGGAGCTTTCACCAGGCGTCATGTCGGTCCTGTGATCCGCAGACCACGATGGCTTCTCGTCCGAGTTCTTACGAGAACGAGTCGCTGTGTCGATGAGCTGAGGAGCGAACCGTCGCTTTGGCTTTTCGGCGGGGGCTTCCTGAGGTGTTGATGAGGGAGTCGACTTCTCGTTAGGAGGTGACTTGGTCTGAGGTGACTTTGTTTGGGGCGAGTTTGATAGCGGTGATCTTGACTTGGCACGATTGCTGTTGGAGGTCATCTCTATGGGTTGTGGCAGGAAACGAGACTTGGGCTTCTCTGCCGGCAGATCCGGATTTCGAGAGCTCTTCGTGCTTGTCTCGACAGGCTCTGGAGCAAATCGCCTCGTGGTCTGTAGTGTTTGTTCCCTATCTTTGCTGCTCTTCACACTCGTCTCAACGGGTTCAGGAGCGAACCTTCTAGCAGGCTGCGGTGACTGCTGCGTTTCCCTCGAGCTTTTTGAACTTGTCTCGACAGGTGTTGGAGAAAAACGCCTCGGCGGGGTTTGGTTGTTGTTGTCCTTGCTGCTTCGTGTTGTGGTCTCGGCGGGTTGAACATTGAATCTGCGAGGAGCCGCGTTCTCCTCAGTAGGTGCTGCTTGCCGACTCGACTTTGAAGAAGTCTCGACGGGGGTCGGATCGAACCGACGTCGTGGCTGATCAGAAGACATTGTGTGGTATATGGCGGAATTGTGCTTGTTCGAAGCGGTTGTAATATGGTGGAGAGGGTGCTACCTCATAACCTTGATCTAAGAAGCGTGAAGCAGGCGAGAGATGGAGTCGCTAGCTTGTCGAGTCGTTCGTAGGCAACTTGAAAGTGAAGGCTGAGTGCAAGGGAGAAAGGGGACGGATGCTCGCAGAATTGCAAAAGCAGATAACGAGTGCTACAAACTATCTTAGTTGAGTAATTCGTGTGAGACAACAGGGCAACACGGCATACTCTAGCTGGAGGATACGAGGGTTGAACCTGTCCGGAGAGTCGGCTGGCTGGATTGTCGCAGGCTTCGAGGTGGATGAGTAGGCGGGGGACCGAAGGTGGGTTATGCAGAGTAACCAAGAATATCGACGTCTTATCGTGCGTGGTCGCGGATGTCGTGGGAGTAAAGGGGAGGAACAATGTGGATCCTTGACCGCTGGATGTCGATGCAGAGCAGACAGCGAGACCTGGCGACGTGATGACAGCAGAGCAGGAGATCGGCGGATGGAGAGACGAGATCGGGGTTATCGGCGCGTTACGCTGCGACAAAAGCAACCACCAAGAGCTGTCAAGAGACGGTCCAAAAGCAACCAATTCCAGCAATAACAGCTTTGGAGATGGAAGAATCAACAACAGGAAGGGGAAGAAATCTTGTACATAGGTACCTACGACACCGCTTCTACCCAGCCCACCCCCCAATCCCATCAAACACATGGCGCATCCCCATAGACCGTCCCGTCGCCGCCCGACGACTTGCACGTTGCTTTCGTCAAAGTTGCGTCGAGGCGTTCGTTTAGGCCCGCCAAGCCAACATCGCCCACATCTCCAGATTCGCGCCCTGACCAACCTCTTGAACCAGACCTCAAATCAGCACATCTTTCAAGGTCAGCTCTGCGACAAGCATGTTCACAGCTTGATTCACTCCTCCACGAGTAACACAAGTAGCACATCCCACACCTGCATATCCTTGGAGTCCTGTCTTGTCTCGTCTTTCTCCATGCACGTACCCAGACAAGACAAGCTTGTCGGTATTGCCGCTATTGGTTTTCCTATTTCTCCACATCTCAGCACAAACTCTACTCAACGGCGCGGATGGGGGCATATGAAGAAATTCTAGCCCCTGCTGTCTTTGAAGATCACTTGCTTCTCGACATTTTTGGATGAGCACCCTGTGCATGATGTCTTGTTCAACACAAACTCTTGATAAGAAAGCTGTCCTCCATATGCTGTATCCTCCATCCCCGTGTGCTAATGCCTGCCACTGATACTGCCGGTAAAAATGCACGATAATTACCGAAAGTAGAGCTACGTCCAAGGAGAGGGCGTCAGATAGTCGCTCTCTGTGGTCGATGTGCTCTTTCTGGAAATCATTGTGCATTTTGATAGGGGGGACGATGCGCATCGCCACGGCTTGAGAGTCGAAGTGACAAAGCTTAGCATAGGGAGGTCTTTCGATTGTAATGGACGAATGTCTGCTTTTCGGCACTGTATTGACATTTCTTGTTTATTGTTAGTAATCTGCGGGTGTGGCTTTTGGAGGCGCTGTGAACCTTGCAGGTCTTCAACATGCGTGCATACTGATCTGACCTGATGTGAGAGCTGGGATATCAGGTACCTGCACGGAGACCTCCTTCCACAAACGGGCGGACATCAAGTGATCAT
Source organism: Aureobasidium pullulans EXF-150 (assembly GCF_000721785.1). Taxonomy (NCBI): domain Eukaryota; kingdom Fungi; phylum Ascomycota; class Dothideomycetes; order Dothideales; family Saccotheciaceae; genus Aureobasidium; species Aureobasidium pullulans. The sequence continues at coordinate 877,484 of NW_021941022.1, forward strand.
GGCTGTTATACACTTCTTCATGCTCATTTTACATTTTTGTTTTGTGGTTACAGACTTCGAATATAGCCTGTTTATCAACTGTATCTTTTTGTTTCATGCTAAAAGGTATCAAAACAACTCGAGCGTTTCTTGTTTACCTGCTCAGGGCAATGTCGTCAATTCTCAAGATCATCTTGACGGTCTCGGCGGCCAACTCGATGGCGCTGGTGCTGACGAGAAGGGGCTGCATGACACCCTCACCACCTTCTCCAGCGTTGCCTCCAACCTCACCACCCATGACACCAACGCCTCCACGCTTGATGCTGACACCGACATTCGTCTCGCCGTTTGCGTGTCGTGATCTGAGCTCTGTGACAACCTTAATGGAGTTGAGACCGGCGTTTTCTGCCAGGGTGATAGGAACGACTTCGAGGGCTTCGGCAAAGGCCTTGAAGCAGATGTTGTCCGGGTATGAGGAGGTGAGTGCGAGTCTTGAAAGGGAGTGCGAAACAGCCATTTCCGGCGAACCACCACCGGGAAGCATGGCCTTCTTCTTTACCAGACAGCGCAAAACACACTGTGCGTCGTGCAAACTTCTCTCGGCCTCGTCGAGAATGAGGGGGTTGGCACCTCTGCAGATGATGCTGACGGTCTTGGGAGCGGTGGGACCTGTCGACTTAATGCCGGTGACCTTGGTGATGCGCGAGCCGAGCGATGAAACCTCCTCGATAAGGTCTGCGCTAGCGAGCTTGTCCTCTGTGAATGAGTCGATGTCTGCGATGGGCTTGCAACCAGTGCTCTGTGGATAAATCAGTATGCTGCATATCTCGAGCAAGGTGAAGAATGGAATGCCGTACCTTGCAGATGAACTCAACCTCGTCTCTCTCAATGTCCTTGACACACATGATACCAAGCTTGGCAAGGAAATGCAGCGACAGGTCGTTGACGGCGTCTCTGAGGATAGATTTTTGGATGAAGAGCACGTTGCACTTTGCCTTCTTGATCTTCTTGACCATGTTGAGCAGGTATGTTCTCTCCTCTTTCAAGATCTTGTCCATCTGTCTGTAGTCGTTGACAACAATCTGGTTCTCCATGTCGGGTTTCGGCGGGCTGAGCTGGAATTGGATGAGGGCAATTCTAGCCTTCTCAATTCTGGTAGGACCACCGCCGCTCTTTACAACCTGCTGGTTCAGGACCAGACCATCAACCATCTCACTGTCATCGATGACACCACCGGGCTTCTTGAGGATACGAATGTTCTTCAGGTCGACGTTGTCGGCAGTTTTGGGGTCGATGATTCTGAGGACCGAGTCGACGGCCATGGGGGCGAGCTTGGGTTCTTGTGCGACAATCTTGGAGGAGAGCGAAGTTGAAGCGGCCTTGAGGAGGGTCTGTCTGTCGGAAAGGTTGATGGGGATGGAGATTGAAGTGAGGACCTCGACGGCGTGCTTTGCGGCGCGTTGGAACGAGTCGGAGATGATGGTAGGGTGGAGACCCTTTTGGAGCAGGCGCTCAGAGGCACCGAGGAGAGATCCAGCAATAACGACGACTGAAGTAGTTCCATCACCAGCCTCAATATCTTGAGCGTTTGCGAGGTCGACGAGCATCTTTGCGGCGGGGTGCATGACGGACATGTCGCGCAACATGGTGTTGCCATCGTTGGTCTGATCCGAGCTATCAGTACGGGATCGAGGGATGTAGGAGCGGTGTTTCGAGTAGTCTTACGATAATGGTCTCGCCCTTGCCGGTTTGGATCTGTGGTCATGGTCAGCGACTTGCGCAAACAGATGTGGATATCAGATATGCATACCATCTTGTCCATTCCTCTGGGACCAAGCGACTGGTAGCTGTAAGTCAATAGAAGTCCAAGTATAGTGGTTTCGGCGCTTAGCTTACGGTACGAATGGCATCGGAGACAGCTAGACAGGGTCAGTAGGGGTATAGAGATGGGCGCAAGGATAGTACATACCTCTGGCGGCAGTAATGTTGGCAGTGCGCACAGCCTGAGGCTTCTCCTTGTCCTACTAGACATCAGCATTGATAGGAGACAGCGGAGTGTTTGGGGACAGTTCTTACCTTGAAGGCGGCGTTGCCGGCGTTGGTGGCCGGGTTTTGGTGTGACATGATCTCTGCTGTGTATTATGTGGTATGCGACGAGCAAGAGATGGCCTGGATACGAATCAAGCAGCGGGAAACAGGAGTTGTTTCTAGTGCTCTTGTCGATGATATTAATTTTCGAACCTCCAGCGTCGGCGTCGGGAAAGCTTGCCAAGGCTGTTTCTGGCTGGAGCTGCTGCTCGTCATGTTGCGGCGAGAGCTTCCATCCGCGCCATCGCTGTTCCATCTCTATTCACTCACAACAACACAATCCGCATCTGCCATCAGCCTCGTCTCGCTCCATCTCTCGACTCTCTGGACGGCCGAATATCTCATCGCTCGTCCGCCATCTGTCCTCCGGCCTTATCACGAACCCTCACTTCACTCCCGCATTCGTCATCACCATCTAAACCACCGCCGCCATGCCCAGCGCCACGGGTCAGAACTGGGAGAAATATCAGAAGAAGTTTGCCGATGATGAACCCGAGGAGAAGAAGATCACTCCCTTGTCCGACGAGGATATCCAGGTGCTAAAGACATACGGCGCCGCTCCATATGCCGCCGCCCTCAAGAAGCTGGAGAAGGAGATCAAGGACCGTCAGACTAGCGTCAACGAGAAGATTGGTGTCAAGGTACAATCAGATCATACTACACATATGCAGCAGCAGCCATACTCATGCCCTCATAGGAGTCAGACACTGGTCTCGCCCCTCCGCATCTCTGGGATATCGCCGCCGATAGACAACGCATGCAAGAAGAGCAACCGCTCCAAGTCGCCCGCTGCACAAAGATCATCCCCGATGAAAAGGATTCAGAGAAGAGCAAATATGTCATCAACGTCAAACAAATAGCAAAGTTTGTCGTCAACCTCGGCGAGCGCGTCTCTCCTACCGATATCGAGGAAGGCATGAGAGTAGGGTGAGTTATATTTGCCCATCAATTCGTCTAGGCATCCCACTAACATGCTACTTACAGTGTCGATCGTAACAAGTACCAAATCATGCTTCCCCTGCCACCCAAGATCGACCCCTCAGTCACCATGATGACAGTCGAAGACAAGCCGGACGTTACCTACGGTGATGTTGGTGGTTGCAAGGAGCAGATTGAGAAGCTTCGCGAAGTCGTCGAAATGCCCCTGCTGTCACCAGAACGCTTCGTCCACCTGGGAATCGACCCTCCCAAGGGTGCCCTTCTCTACGGTCCTCCCGGAACCGGTAAGACTCTTTGCGCCAGAGCTGTCGCCAACCGAACAGACGCCACTTTCATTCGTGTCATTGGTTCTGAGCTGGTGCAAAAGTACGTTGGTGAGGGTGCCCGTATGGTTCGTGAGCTCTTCGAGATGGCCCGCACAAAGAAGGCTTGCATCATCTTCTTCGATGAAATTGATGCTGTTGGTGGTGCCCGTTTCGATGACGGTGCTGGTGGTGACAACGAGGTGCAACGTACTATGCTCGAGCTTATCACTCAGCTCGATGGTTTCGACGCTCGTGGAAACATCAAGGTCATGTTCGCTACCAACCGTCCCTCAACTCTCGATCCCGCTCTTATGCGTCCGGGACGTATTGATCGTAAGATCGAGTTCTCCCTGCCCGACATGGAGGGCCGCGCCAACATTTTGCGCATCCACGCAAAGAGTATGAGTGTCGAGCGCGATATCAGATGGGAGCTCATCTCTCGTTTGTGCCCCAACTCGACCGGTGCCGAGTTGCGTTCTGTCGCTACTGAGGCCGGTATGTTCGCCATCCGTGCCCGCAGAAAGGTCGCTACCGAGAAGGACTTCCTCAGCGCCGTCGAGAAGGTCATTCGTGGCGGTCTCAAGTTCAACTCCACGGCCGCGTACGCTCAGTACAATTAGAGAAGGAACGAGTAATTGTCGATTCTCTTCTTCTTATCACGACCTCCCTCTCATCCGCCATTCCACATCATCATGCCATGGTTGTAATTTTATATTCAGGAATCACTTTTTCGGGAGGCTTCACCCGGCCCGGCGCATTTGACTGGGCCCTTTCATGCATCAGCTGACACGAAGGCGTTCTGGGAGAAAGGGTGTAGTAGAATAACTTATACACCAAATTCAATCATCCAAAACATGACAAGCTTTCAATTGCAGACTAGCCACATATCGGACCAGACTATGGAAGTGTGATTTGGAAGAGTAGTTCAAGTTTCACCGCCGGTGGCACATCTTACCCAAACTTGACCACTCTAACAGAAAGTAGCGACTGCCATTGCTTGGCTACAAAATAATCTGCAGTACCTTCCAACTCTTTATGATTCACGCATAATCCTCGTGCTCTCCACGCTACGCTTCATCCCATCCCAAACACATCTCATCTTCCCTCAGCAACCCCGTCTAGGGGCGTCCGTCGAAGGACATAACACGACTCCGATATAGTCCAGTTCCACTTACGTTCACTACAACATCAAGATGAAGCTCCTCGTCATCGCTGTTCTTGCTGCATCGGCTGTCCTCGCTCTGTCAAATAGCGAGATGCCGCCCTGCTTGGTACCATGAGACATGGACTTCTGTTGCATAGACATCGCTGATCATGTTCATAGTCGGCCTGCATGGCACCCTATCCCGACTCGCATTCAGCGTCGACATGTCTGGCAAACTGGACATCAGCAATATCCGCCTGCATCGATGGTGCATGCAGTGTCTCTGTCTCTTCGACAGGCATCAACACACGCACAAGCATGTTTTTTACGTCTAGCCACAATACTGCATGTCAGCAGATGTCCAGCTTTGGAGCGACCCAACCCCAACCGATGCTGCAGCTACGACCAGGCATCTGCCAGACCAATTCCTATCGCTTCCAATCCTTCTTGGTATCGACCGGTCAGAATGGTATTCAGCAACATTGCTCGCTTGGACTCTTCGAGGAGAACCAGTGCGCTGGTGGTACGAGAGAGGTGCCGCTTGATGCAAACGGTGCTTCGACCGGACAGTGCTGGTTTGTTGGTGGCCAGAGTGTGATGTTGTCATGTGGAGAAGGAGGAGATGCATCCGACAATCAAGGTAAGTGGCCCTCATGTCAGAGTATACGCCTCTACTGACTGAACGTGTAGCGGCACATAGCTATCTGTCTTCCTTCTGCAGTGTTAGCCATACAGCATCTTCGACTCGCTTACAATCATCCACGACGCTCATCGCAGCAGACACAACCACCCTCGCTACCACAATCTTATCGAACTCGACCTCATCAAATCTCACCGCCGGCAACGATCCTGCCACACCTGCCAACACACCATCCCGAGCGACGACAAGCATCGTCGTCATCATCCCCAGTATCGTTTCAGTCAGCGGTCATGGTGTTGAGAAAAAGGTGGCCAAGAAAGGAGGTGCTGCACAATGGGCCTTGGTCGTCGTCGTGTTTGCTAGAAGTCTTATGTATTGAGGATTGACCTTGGCGACTATACTTATGGAACATATTATCGATGAGAGAAATGTATGGTCTATTACTTGGAGATTGGAGAAAGAAACACAAGAGAAGGAGAAAGCACTGAGCTGGACTCAAGTGATACAAAATTGTCAGCATGCATATTTGATAGCTTTACATCAAGTATGATCAACCGACATGTTCCAGTCACTTCGACTCCCAAGCTAGTTCTTTGACTTCAAGAGACAGTTTGAGGGGCTACCATATTAAAGTGACTGATTGCTATCATCGATCGTCACCACTCGATTCTCGGCACGGGACAGCTATAAAAAGAATCTCCACACCACCACCAGTCCTCTTCTTCCTTCATCACGTAGATCGAGGACAATGGTGGCCCGCTCAACGACGAAGGTGTCCCACTGAGTGACAATGGTGTCCCGCTCAGCGACACTGTTCACCGATTCACAGGATTGCAAGTGGAGAGACAAGCGAGAGCACCAGAGAGATACTCAGGTCCGTATACCCTCTCACCCCGTCCATATCTCCTTTGACCCCTTGAGGTGTGATGCTGAAGGCAAGCAGGAAGTAATCGTCGAATTGGGATGTGGAAGGAGAGACTGGTATCAGTGACCTTCACCTTCCAATTCTGTATGATCCCGGCAGAGGGGCTCCCAGCGTTTGCTTCCTGGGTTCTGGTTTCTTGTCGAACAACAGAACGACCTCGTGCGCGGGTGCTCTATTTCGCTCATGATGAAGATTGAGGTTGAGATGGTATCTCAAACTGCAGATAGGATGTCTTTACTATGCCGTTTCTCTGTCGATGTATTCCTGGGCAAGAACGTCATTTGTTGCTGGACAGTTTGTTTCTGAAAGGATTTGCCATAAATGTGCAATTTTTTTCGTGGCTTTGTGTGAGTTTAGTGACGACCACAATGATGTACCTCACTGCTATCAGAAAAAGCATCCCTCGGTTGCGAAAAGAGATGCTTCCCGTCTGTCTCGCGCCTTATTTCAGTTCTACCACTTTCACTATCAGCCATCGCCGATAATTCCTCATATACCATAGAGAACCCCACCTAGTTCTTGGCAAGGATGGAAGTTTATGGCGAGACAGACAGCGAGAGCCTAACTCGGCTGAACCGAGAACATCACAAATTCGACTGGCCGAGTCATTGCCGTAGATCCAGGTCGTGCCAGAAATACATGGATGTGCTAACGAAATGAGAAAAAGAAGCTCGGTGACGATGAGAAGATTGTACAGTTGATCTCCTTTGTGATAAAGTTGTCTGTGAAAGTGACTCCGATACCTATGTGGTCATCGGTCTCCAATAACATGGCACCCTAGAACAAACCCAGTCGTCGCAAGTACTTGAAGGGAGTCAGCAAGGAAGCTCTACTCTCGCTTAGAAGACATCCGACGTGTGCCGTCTCCACGGTGGGTGTATCAGGTGTATGTGCATCAGTTGGTAGACGCTACTCTCCAAACTCTGTTGCGGCCCAAGGTGTCGAAGTTGATGTTGGTCAGGCAAGCACGAGCACAGCTTGCGTAGAGGAAGAGGTGATATGCAGACCTATCTCCTTTCTCTCCATTGCTAGCTTCTAGCTGACATTCACCTTGGCTGCGCCGTCTCAAGATTAGGGTATTGTTGACTGAGCTTCTTTCACGAGTGGACACGGGATCGTAGTAGAGCCAATCCGGACCCCCCAAGGAGATCGTCTAGATTGTATCGTCATGATAATGCTCAAATCCTAGATTTTCATAACTACTCCAGCCCTCTAACTTGATATTGGAGGAAGGGTGATGAAGTCTCCATTCTCAGTGTGTACACCAAGCGTACTCAAGTCACCAGCAAGGCCTTTGACCAACTCCTGGGTACAAACTGTAGAATATCCCAATCTCTCCGTGACTCTAGCTTTGACTTTGGCAATGGCATCCTCATCGTCTTTTTCTGCTTTGAAAAGCCCATAAGGGTCGTTTATGAAGTTTAGGCGAGCACAATTGCTGTCGATGCGGACCGTGAGATCAACTGCATCGCCAAAAGTAAGGGTGACTACCAGAAAGCAGTGTTGACTTAGCTTCAAACTGAAGACTGCAGATCTGACCAGACGAATAAGCTGATGCGCATTGCGATCTTCGATACCCATCCATCGAGGTGATGACTGTCCGCGTTTCATGGGATTGGCAGGGGCAAACGCGAGATATTTGTATGATAATTTTCCTGTAAACTCGGCAGTCCAGTTTGCCTTTTGGCGGTGTATACTGACGCTCAAATCCAGCGCTGACGTATTGGGGTACAGTACTTCGTTTCGAATGCATCGTGACACCCAGAGCAGAGCGACTGGGTTTTGGGGGACGTTTGAGCCTGCACGTTGCTTTAAATGCGCCCGAGGTTCCGTGTACTTTTTGATGTCTTCAAGGGCAAAGTCGTAAACCATGAGGCGAAGCTCTGGTGGGAGAGCCATGAAAGGAAAACGCTCCATGTTTTCGAACTGCTCTAGTCGGGCCATAGTTGAATTTGCGTTGATGATTGAAGAACGTAAGAAGCGTATGGAAGTGGTTTGGAGAAAACTACAAGAGTCGAGACACGGTCGCATGCTTATAGGACGGTGGTGTTGACTCATCTGGGACGTGAAAAGGAGAATCCGAACACCAGTCATAGGTTTCAAGAACGATCGCAAATCAACTCACCATAGGCATTCGGGCGTCTGCTCTGGAAGTGGACACTCGTGACGTTATGATAGAGGTCGGGATGTCGAAAATCGTGATGTTGAAAATGTTGCCCCCGAAAGTTCTGATACCAAGTTTTGGACATTGTTGTAGAAACTTGACGTGATGCCGGAAATAATTAATCGCACAGTGGTGACTCCATCGATAGGTAAAGATACACAGCCTAGAAGCTTGATGATCATTTCTTGGGGCCAACAATTCTCGTCAGTGAGAATACAGATAGCACGTATCCCTTTACTTGGAAAGGAGCAGACGTCCAACAGGCGTGAGCGTAGTCTTGATCGTCGTAGACAAGCAGCCAACAACCTAAGGATGCCATCGCGGATACTGATACAGCGAAAGCAAAGAGCCATCTTCGTTCACTCTGCATAGCGCATCGCTATCGGTGTAGCAAGAAGCATGCAAAGAATGAGGACCAAAGACGTCAAGCAGAGAAAGCGCGTTCTGTTTGTCTGATTGAGATCTCCATACCAAGCCATTCTCAGATAGCCGGATAGAAGAGGCGGATAGAAGAGGCTCTAGTCCTATCCTAATACCATGACTCTTTAGCATCAACGGCTCACCTACAAACAATGGTATGGCGGTACGGGCGAGCGCGGATGAGAGTCCGGTGTTGAGAATGCTTGAAGTCTGGACGAACGTAGTGCTTGACTCGAGGTCCAGTCGCGCCCCGCAACGAGCTGCATCTTTTGCAAAGAAATGCGAGGTCCACAGACGCAGCGACGTTGGAAGAAAGCCACGAACGTTGAAAGATTTGCCGAAAGGAACAGACCCTCTTCTCGCGTGCGAGAAAGTACAACGGTATCATACAAACATCCAATTCTTTTCGTGCAACGGCGAAGAAATCCATTTCTAGAATGTCTTGCTTAGCACCGTCATATTTGCTACTGCCGGTGATGAGCTCCCCAGAGTGTAGATAGATTGAAGTTGTAGATTCGTCTCTGGCGATAGATGAAAAAGATCGGGCCGGGCCTCAGGGGCAGCGCGACGGAAGTGGCAGCCGAAGGCCCAGCGGAGCAGAGATGCCAAATTGCGATGTGGAGTTGCAAAGACTTGATGGAGTAATCCGCGGAGGCGATCAAAAGCAGACAGAGTCGGAGTCAAGGCTGTTGACATGTTGATGGTAGAGTCAGAGTGAGGACCGAACAACATCAAGGCACTCGAGTAGGACGATTAGAGTTACAAGAATGGTAGATCTTGTGAGGCTAAAAAGGGATGATCGCAGAGCAAGTGGTCGAAACGCCAAAGGTAAGAAGCACTGTTGCTCTGCCCGAGCTTCTTGGAAATGAGCACGAGCTGGAAGGAAGGACAGAACAGACAGGTCAATTCGTCTCTTCAATCCCGATGCTCGAGGATTTTTCTCCTGCAGAGTGAACACGTCAAAGACATTAACGAGGAAGGCTCAACGAAGATAAATTGCACAATTGATGAAAATAGGCAGAGCGAGACCGAAACAGCAAAGATGCAGGTACCGGTGCTCTGATAAACCCGGCACCGTTTGGAGCTAGGGAAAGCTAACCCACGACTCGTGGGACGCACCTCACTGTTTCAGAAGACGATAGATGAGAAAGATCCAAATCTGGCTGAAAGCTCAATTGGATCAACAAAGTGGGGAGTTGGCAGGAAGCAGGAAAAGAATAGACGCGGGAGTTTGAGCAGGAGCCTTTGGATGGTTGCACTGCATGTTATAAGGAGGGCCTTGCTTCTTTCTCTATTCTTTTGCTGATAATCGATTCACACAACTACACTCTCTCTTCAATACATCGCTCTTTCTTCAAACGACTTCGATATACTACTACGACACTCTTTAATCTTCTTAACAACACCACCACAAACACCGCCACCATGCAGTTCCGTGCTTACGCTTCCATTGCCATCTTCTTCGCCGGCGCCATGGCCGCCTCTGCCACCTCTTCTGCCTCTGCTGCCGTCTCTACTCCCGTCGACCTTACTGAGGGTGTCCCCACTTGCGGCGTAAGTTCAGACACGGTCCGAGAACCAACACAATTGATCTGAATTCTTTGCAGTTGACCTGCATTCAATCCGCAGTCGCTTCTTCGGGCTGCGAAGCCACCGACCCCATCTGCCTCTGCACAACCGGCTCCAAGGCCTTCCTCGCCGCCGGCACAACCTGTCTTCTCCAGAACTCTGACTGCTCTGCCGAGGACCTCCAGAACATCCAGAACTTGGCCAAGACTCGCTGCGGTACTCTTCTCGCTGCCACTGGCTCTTCCGCTTCCGGTTCTGCTGCCGCTTCGGTTTCTGGCTCCGCTACTGCCAAGGCTGCTGCTGTCTCTGGCTCTGCTACCAGCTCTGCCGCCGCTGTCAGCGCTATCTCGACTGGCGGTGCCATGCAGGTTGGTGCTAGCTTGATGGCTGTCGGTGCTGGTGCCATTGCTTTCATTCTGTAAATGTTGATACAAGAATGAAGTATGCTGGAAGTTGAAGGGGGAGAAACAGCACATGTGCTGCAAGGGGAAGTTTGAAAACTGTACATGGTCTTTTATGATATCCAAGGGGTGGCTTGCATCTTTTTTTTCTGGAGCGGGAATATTTTATTCGAATAACACTTTTTTCTTTTCGTCCTTGAATCTTTCTTATTTGACAACCGAAGTCCACTTTGTGACCCAGGCCGTGAATTCATCGTCTTTGCCGTTCCAGTCGGTCTTGAGGAGTTCGGCTGCTGAACATGCATTGGCGACACAGCTTGCGAGGATGGTATCCACTTGGTCGGCGTCGAGCTCATAGAAGGCATTTGCAAGATCATCGACAGACTCGGGTAATTCCTTGAGCAAGTGCATAAGCTTGTCCAGAGTCAAGATGTTGACCTTCTTCGAAGCGATGTCGGCCGTAAAGGTCTTGAGTCTGCGTTTTGTGATTGCGGCGTAGAGGAACTGTATCTTTTTCAACTTATCGGCGGTGGTTTGTAGGCGCTCTTTCAGGTCTGGACGGTCCTTGGGAAGGCTGTTGGCGGCGGAGAACATGTCGTCGAACTCGTCTTGATCATCTCTTTCGCGATCTTCTTGGTCATCGTCGCTGGTTGAATGTGCATCGTCATCTTCGTCCTCGTCGTCCTCATCCTCGCCATCACCCTCTTCCCACTCTTTCAATTCCTGAATGGCGTCGTTGATGGTGTCCCGCAGCTCCTGGGCCTTCAAGACAGCAAGTCCAGCGATTCCAGTAGTCTCCAATTGGATCAAACCATCACAAGCATCCCACAGCACACCAGTCGAAGCAAGAGTGTCTTTTGAGTGATTCGAAGTGTTTTCTTGAGCAGTGTCCAGGACTTCCTCCAGGAAAGAGACCATCTCGCGCATGACGGCACGGACTTTTGCGACAACTTGGTGGTGCAGGAAGACACCCCAGATGTCTGGACGGCAGAGCTCGACGGCGCTCATCATGGCGGGGAGACAGGTTTGAGTCGCATCGCGGAGGACAGAGGTGACGGCGGTGGGGGTGAAGGGTTTGTTGATGAGGAGAAGAGCGAGCTTTGTCGTGTGTGCCTTGAGCAAGGTGGCACTGTCGCGAAGGACATGCAGAGGGTTCGGCGGGTTGGGTGGAAGTTGGGTGGACGAGTCGGCAGAGGGGTTCGGAGCGAGAGAGGCGAGGAATTGGGCGACCAGAGCACGCTGAGTCTGTGCAAGATGTATGAGTGTCTGTGAGGAGGACATGGCGAGCGAGTGTGTTGATGTGTGAGGAATGCGACAAAGGTGGACAAATTATTTGGAGGGCAAAGTCAAAAGTTTGAAGGCTTCGGGGGAGTTTGCGGCCACCGCCCGACCAACTCGACACGGACAATACCAACATGGACAAGACGTCAAAAATTCGCTCTAAATGTCGCCAACACTTGTCGTCGACGTCGGCGCATGGTCCTTGAAAGCCGGATACGCCTCATCAGATAGCGACAATACCTGCCATGTTGCACCCAACTGTGTTGCCAAATCTCGAGATGGCAAGACTTATGTTGGATCACAGCTGTCGCAATGCACCGACTATGGCGAGATGACCTTTCGCCGCCCGGTACAAAAGGGCTATGTCGTCAACTGGCCTGCCGAAGTCGCCGTCTTGGACAACGAGCTGCAAATCCTACAATGCGACACGGCAGACACAAACTTGATCATCACCGAACAAGCAAATGCTCCTCTCCAGCTCACTCAGAACTTGGACCAGATGGTCTTTGAGCACTTTGACTTCGCCGCTGTATATCGTACTACTGCTCCATCATTGAACGCCTACAACGACACCCGCTCTCTATTCAATGACCCTCCCCTTGCAGACCCATCTGTCATCAACCCGGCAGATGCCCTCCTCGTAATAGACAGCGGCCACAGTCATACAACAATCACCCCTTTGCTGGCAGGTCGGCCCATAAACCCAGCCATCCGCAGACTGGATATAGGCGGCAAACATCTATCCAATTACCTCGCCGAACTCATCTCTCTGCGGCACTTCTCCCTCATCGACGAACCCCACATCGTCTCACAAATCAAAGAAGATGCCTGTTTCCTATCCTCGGACTTCCCCTCAGACTTGGAAGCTGCAAAAGCGAAACATTCATCTATAGTCGTGGATTACGTCTTGCCTGACTACGAGACACATCACCGAGGCTTCACACGTCCCCATGACCCTTCGTATCGAGCCAAGATGGAAAGACTGGGTGTCAAACAGCCAACTGATCCTTTGGCAACTCGAGAGGAAGTCTTCCCCCTAGGCAATGAACGCTTCGTCGTCCCAGAGATTCTCTTTACACCCTCAGATATCGCAATGCCTCAATGTGGTATAGCCGAAACTCTTTTCCAATCGCTGTCCACACTCCCTGAACTCCTCTGGCAGCCCTTCCTAGCCAATATCTTGCTGGTAGGCGGCAACACACTGATACCGGGATTTGTGGAGAGAGTCGAGAAGGGAGTAAGGATGCTCGCTCCCGAGGACATGGTCGTCAGAGTACGAAGGGCGGAGAATCCCATCACGTCTACTTGGCAAGGAGGTTGTCGCATGGCTGCAGATCAAGATCTTATGAAAAATGTCTTGATCACCAGGCAAGAGTATCAAGAGCATGGGCCTAACTGGGTGACGAGGCAGTTCGCTGTGAGAAGGCCTACCAATGGAAAAGACATATGACGATGATAACGACAAATGAACTCATTCCCAAACAACCTCGAAATATATGACTACTGGACGAGCTTTCTAGCTGGACTAGTAGCACCCTCGTCCTCTGGGCTTGAGGAGTTGGTCTACAGAGAAGACTTGGCCTACCAGAGAAAACTATGCGTTTCGGCAGCATGTTTGAAAAATGCCTTTCTGTCCAAAGCTTGGAGCGCGAGGCCCAATCGTCGTGACGATACGAGATAGCACCACGATTCTATGATCACAAAGACGATTACCCCGGCCTTTGCGTTTGTAGTTGATCCATCTCATCGTTCGAAATCTATACCGCTCACCAAGAAGTGATAACAAGACCATATCAAACAACCATGCCTTCGTTCCTTGAACTCCGTCAGCAAATCAAAGGTAAAACTACAAACATTAACATATAATGTAACTACCTCTAACAACACTGTTTACATAGCCCATGCCCACTTCATCTATCCTCAGTTCAATGTCGACCACTTTGCCATTATTCTTGTAGAAGATATCACCCACGTGCCAGACTCTAGGACTTGGAAAGCCATGCTGGTTACTCTGAATCCTGATAGAAGCTCGCACTTCCTGGTCGGTGCTTTTGGTGAATGTGTCCGCGAGGCCATGGTGGTCTTGTTGATCACCACCACTCACATGATGAGAGAGCGTGCATTGGGTTTAGTCACGGCGATATGCTCGAGTGTAATCCTTGATGGACATCTCCTTCACTGATCTTCGGAGTGGACATCATCGCGAACGAACCAAGAGTGAGTCGTCTCGTCGCTTGAGTACCACATCGACCTTCAATCTCACTTCGATCACCCTGTCGACGAATTCCGCGACTGACCCCTATAAGACACGCTGTGGGCTTCCAACCTCTTCCTCTCCACGCGCAACTCCTTTCTCAACAAAACAATTCATCAATCCATAACACGTGACAACACGTGAGTCGAACATACCTACCCCCTTATGCATTGATCTCCTTGTCTAACAAGTACAGCACAAAGCAAGCATGTCAACCCGCACCGCCACCGAGATCAGCAAGATGCTCAAGAACCCCAAACTCGCCGACATCCTCTACAAGATCGAGGCCACTCAGGAACTCCTGGACCTCCAGATGGAGCTCTTCAAGAAACACAAGGCCGCCTTCAAGCGTAAGGCAAAGGAAATTGAGAAAGGTCTCGAGGGTGGTATCAGCGAGGTTGGCACTGTTCTCAAGCAGATGGACAAGTCAATCACCATCCAGAAGGCTATGATCGACTGCATGGAGCAGATGGCCAAGGAAGGAAAGGAGCAGATCCAGCGCATGGAGGAGAGACAGGTGCTCATCGAGGCTTTGGTCCGTTAGATGAAATCCTCACTTGGGCTTCACAGCTTTGGCAGTGGTCAGCCTTTGGATGCAAGTTCGTTCATTTGGACTTTGGCATCACATCAGGGGCCTTTCTTCGAGAGCATTCATGTTTCCTTGGTCCACGGATTGAACACAGGTTTCGAAAAGTGTTAGACGGTTGGTCTCCTCACTTCACAAAGAATTCACCACAAAACAGAATGCCCTCTCTTCTTTCCACGTTGACTCCGTGCTTAGCCAGACCTCTGTTCCATTCATCTTCTTTCCGAATTCACTGTGGTTCTTTTACTCTCCTTTCGTCACCCCTCTCGCTCGCATATGAAGGCTTGAGTGTGAAGGTAAAGACAACTTCTCAGACGCGACTTCTGAGCGGCTATCTATAAAAGCACCTCTGCAGACTGCTCTTCTCGTCCATTAGCACAACAACAACAACGATTATCAGGAGTAGGTAACAATGTGCTGTGGCCGTCCAGCCTTCCGCTCCTTCCACTAATCACATACGCAGTAAGATGTCTACAACCAATGGTTCCTCCAATCAGCCAGAGGATGCCCAGCCCCATTCCATGGATGAACTCAGGCGCCTCGTACACGACATCAATCACGCTAGAAACGTCGTCCAAGACCTCTACAACACCCTCGCTGCTCTTGACCTCAGAATCCGCGGACATCCCGAAGACATACACTTCTATCTGCAAGATGTCATTTCGTGCCAGATGAGCGTTATTCAGCACTTCATCAAGCTCAACGCATGGCGCATCAGGGAGGGACAGATCCTCGTCTCGGTCGGAACACTGACGGCCGACGATCAGAGATACCAGGACGCTCGGTACGAAATCGCGTACATGCGTCACAATGGGAGCGGAATCATGAGGGCTCTAGCCGGTAACGTGGCACTTGACACGAGCCGTCCCAGGTACGACGAAACCTCCGAGGATCAGGAGAACGCTGCTAGAGAGATGGATGCGTTGACCAATGCTTTCTCCGCTCTCTGAGAAGCTACAGAATCCCAGCGAGAAAGCATTTTCTGGCAAACAAGGGCAGCCAGGAGAAGCAGTGGAGAAAGTCGATACGGCGTGGCAAGAGCTTAGATATTAAAACAGGAAGCAGCAAGAGGAAGCAGCCGTATCTACCTTCGCTGTTGCTTTCCAGATATCAATAATCTGCAAAAACAATGGATTGTTCCATTGAGCTCTACTCCCATACCATCTATTTCATCATTCGAGAATAAACATCCTTGAAGCTCTAAACGTATTCAAGGTGACCAACTTCGAAGATCCGATGAACGTGAAGCACTTCAAGATTGATGTGCACCATCAGTATCAGTATCACCACAAACTGAATTGAAAGCAAAAAAACAAAGAAACCCTCACACCACAGGATCGAACACACAACCTACAAAAGGAGAAGGCGCCGACACTACTTCTCCCGATGCAGTATCAGCACAGGCTATTCCCCTCAGGCCATACGTCCTTTGGACTCCGCTTCCTCCTGAGTGGGTGACAGTGAGGAAACTTTCAAACCCTATATAGCTACTCTTTTGGATTCCAAGAGTGAAGGAGGTTTCAACTTAAGATATTGAACTTCACAGTCGCAGATCGAGCAAGAATTTGTTTGTCAACATGCAAGATTTCTTAGACACAGATACGATGTACACTGAGAGCAAGGAGTTTGACTGCTCTCTTTGGAGAATGATTGTTTTGAAAAAGTCTCTTGCAACTGACGGCTACTTCCAAGGACCTTCCTGCTGACTGAGAGTTCATTCCTGTCTCCATCACCACGGCTCTGCACTCACGCCAGAGAAAAGCGCGTTAAGATACGTGTATGACAAGACTCGAATGTTGAAGCAAAAGGGGAAGCTACGATGTACCGTCCTTATGTCCTGCTGTATGAGAGTTCTAACACCAACAACCCAATTCACCAAACATTCCATCTCACCAACCGATACCAAATTATTCATCATGTATGATTTCAATCCCCTGACTCCCGAAGCATCAACACGTATGGCTCAACTCCACGCCGAAGACACCGCCCTGTCCAACCTCGTCCCATTATTCGACAACAACATCGATCAACTTGCAGCAGAACTCGAGAAGCACCAGCAAAACACATCATTCGATATCCACGGAAACACAGATGAGCACCAAGCCAAGACCAACAAACTTTAGGAAACAATGCACAAGATCGGATTGGAAAGAATAGTGCTAGAAACCCAAAGAATCATTATCGAACAGGAAAGGTTGATAATCAGGCATCGATCGGCTGCGAGGTTCAGTCATAATGATGTTCTTGGGCTTGTGCAGGATAGGCATTTATGCTGGTCTATGCAGTTTTCGATTGAGTCGCTTAAGTTGCAGAAGAAGGGTGTTGAGAATATGGCATTGGCAGTAGGATCTTGGGAGAATGCTATTGAGCATGGGAGGCATGCTCTTGGTTGCTATCAGAGTCTTGAGGAGGTGTATCCTATGTTACTTCAGAGTGATCAGCAATGCCTTGATCGTTTGAAGGATCAACTGCGAAGGATGCGAAAGACGCTGGAGTCATACAAATCATTGTCCTACGATTTAGTCGTGTAAAAGTGCTCACATCCAACGCCTTCCTACTCTCTCTTCATTTCCATCAATGACTCGACAATATCACTCTACCTATTCACAAACACTACATCCCCCAACCCCCTCAACTTTCTAACCGCCTCTTGCTGTCCCATCCCCGTATCCGTACACACCTCATCCAAACAATGACACCCATCCAAATACCTAGCCAAATACTGATCAGCAAGACTCCTCCCCTTGCCCAACTCCTCCACCCCAGGCATCTTGCCCTCTTCTCCTTTTCCCTTACCCTCCTCTTCTTGCACCTCGAATTCATTCTTCGCTCTCACAACCACACCTCCAAATCCTCCATCTAGTGCAGGTTCATCTTGCAAAGCAACAGGCGTGCGCCATCCACTACTCATCGCAGCCTTCCTCCAAGTCTTTTCCGCTTCACGTTTATTACGCAATGCTTCTTCCGCCACTGCGGCATCTGCAGCCGTATCCGCCGCTCGCAGCGCGATAGCATATCTATGGCTTCTATACAGAAACCCCTTTATGATGCCGAAAGTGATGAAGCGGCGAACATCGATATAGGCGAGTGAAGATGCGTGAGCGAGACACCAGTCGCGTAGAGGTAAACCTTGACGTAGAGAAGAATAAAGGTGAAGGACTGTAGCTCTTGAAGGTGGTTGTGGGGATGTAGGGCCTGAAGTGGAAGGGTTGAGGTTACTGCTTTTGTGGTATTTGGAGGCTGCGAAGCTGGAGGAGAGGTTGGCGAATGAGGAAGATTGGTTGGATGTGTTGGTGGTGTTTTGGTGTTGGTTTTGGTTTGTGGCAGAGGAGGAGGAGCCAATGATGCTGTTTTTAAAGGGCGAGTGGGGGGTTACGATGTAGCGCCTGCATTCATCTTGCATTTTTGTATCTTCGACGAAGACGCCGATTTCAGCTGTTGCGGCGTAGATGGCGCCGAAGTGGAAAGTGTTTAGCATGAGGATACACCCGTAATAGAGTAGATGTGCTAGTGCTCTTCTGGTCAGTGTGAGGTCTGTGTCGGCGAGGACGGCGATTTTCTGGACAGAGTTTATGCCGTCGATGAAGGGTATGATGCGTTGCACTGTCAGGTCCCAGGTGTTTGTCTGAAGACTGCTGAAGCGGACAGTGCTCAGTGGGACGTGATAGATCTGTATTGGAGGCGGCGGCGACCTCGTAGGGAACAACTTCAGGTTCAACGTGTTTGAATCGTCTGCATCTCGTCATTAGTATCGTCCTCTTTTTTCCGTAAACAGAGACACCAAAACTCACCGATCGGAATCATGCACTCGCAATAACAATTCAAATCCTCCAACACCATTTCACAAATCGCAAATACCCTGTTGCCACCTCCATACCCCCTCTCTCCAGCCTTCACCCACCCTTCCCTGCGTTCCTCTTTACTCAACCACCCAGCCTGCTCTTCCAAATTCCTCATCAATCTAGCAAGCTTACTAACCACGCTAGCATAAGCACCCCATTCTGCCTTTTCGTCCACCACAAGACAGAAATTGAAGATGAAATCGGAGCGCGGGTAGAGAACTGGATTGTGGATGCAGACTGGAAAGCCAATGATACGGTGGTGTGAGGCGAGCAGACTCAGAGGGCGATCGCAGAATTCGCGGCGGGGGATGATGTGATTGGATATGCTAGGGAAGTGGAAGAGTGGTTGTTGGGTCGTGTTCGAGAGGGGGATTACGCTGCCTTCGGGGACTTGGTGGAGGACTGTTGGGCCTGTGGAGAAAATCAATATTGGAATTCAGCAATTGTCGTCAAGGGTGGTGATATGAAACTAAAGCATAAACGAGTTGCTCTGCAAGTAATTAGAGGCACTACCGACTCAGTCGCCGATGATGTACATCGTTTTGATATCGCGATATCGCAGCACGAATACTCAGCGACGCTTCCCGGAGGAGAATATGGCGAGCGAACTATCGAGAAATGCAGATCGGGGTAGAGCCATCAACGAACAAAACGAAAGAGAAAAAGGCAGAAAAGACTCCGAGATTGATCAGAGAATGGCACAGATTCACATACCTTTCTCTTCGTGAAACCTCGCATAGAAGATCGCTTTCAACATCGTGCCCGACATGGCGTTATGAAACGCCCTTGCTGCACAAAGCAGCTCCTGATCTGATTAAGAGCTTAGTCTCCAGATGTTGAAGTTTTGAATCAATCTTGTATTTGGACACTGGAGGCTGTTCGAAGCGGGTTGGTATGATTTGCTATAGGGTGTTGAGCAGCGGTGCTTGCGGAAACGATAAGCTGGCCTGTATGACGATTGACGTCAGAGTTGTAGCCCTGTCACTTCAAGGGTAGTATTAAGGGTGTTTTTGGTGATTTTCAATAGGCAGAAGACACGCAAAGGCGGAGGATGGATGCTTGAGACGTGATGTCGTGGTTTTGAAGATGTGAGTTTATCAAGTCCAGGGTGGCTCAACCAGCAAAACGTTCTGATTTGCGATTGACCAATCACAGCACAGCATCAGCCAGCACCGTAATCCACATATCATAGACATCAACACAACACTCTGTGGGAACACTCAATACACAGACAAAAGAAAATGAAATAGATTTGAAAAAAAAGTAAAACGGGCTAAATGTACATTTTTGAGAGGTGAACACTAACAACCCGGATCGGCATCTCACACTCCATCGTTTCGTCTTGACGCGGTGATAATCCTCCGAGCCAGAAAGAATTTGGCCCCCCAAATCTTCTATCGTATAGACTTAAACAAACAAAAGGGGGCCTTTTTTCGGAAGAGTCTCCTCTCTCATCTAGATAAGAAAAACATTAAACACAGAATTGTGACTGTCCTTACGACAGCATTCTGGTCATGTCGTTGCGGATTCTCGAGTAGTCGAGCAGACCCTCGATCTGGCCAACAGCGGAGATGGCAATGTCGCGGTCCCAGAGCTTGCGCTTGGCGAACTCCATGACGTCCTTGGCGGTGATCTGGGAAACAACACGCTCAACCTCCTCGGGGGCGAGACGGCGACCGGTGGTGATGATCTGGCGACCAATGTCCTCGGCGACGGCGGTGGTGCCGTCGAGCGAGAGAAGGATCGAAGCCTTGAGCTGGGCCTTGGCGCGCTCGACCTCGGACTCGGAGACCTGGAATGACAGGCGCGACCACTCGCGGAGGGTGAAGTGGACGAGATCGTCGATGCGGGTGACGTTGTCGGTAACGAGGTAGATACCCCAGAGACTGGCTGATGTTAGCAGGGTGGCAAATGGGGGAGAGATTTGAGATGATCTTACCCGGTGTCGCTGTAGCTGGTGGAGAAGCTCATGAAGCTGTTGGCGAGCTTGTTCTCGTGGATGAAGGTGCTGAGCTTGCTGCCGAGGTAGGGCGAGTTGCCCATGGCGCGGTCCCAGTTACCGACAATGGCCTGAGTGACCAGGGCGGTGAAGTAGTCGTCGTCCTTCCAGCTAACACCCTCAACGGCGATGGCGATGTTGGCGGTGGGGATGGTGTCGTCACGGATACGGACCTCAGAACCAACAAAGTCGGGCTTCTCCTTCTGGGCGTTGGCAATGGCCTGGGCGGTCGAAGTTGGGGGGGCCATGGGGATGTTGCTGAAGTACTTCTCGGCGAGCTGGACGAGCTCCTGGTGAGGAACACCACCAGAGCCGACGAGGACCATGCGGTCAGCGGTGTAGTTGGTCTTGATGTAGTTGGTCAGGTCATCGCGGCTGATGGACTGGATGTTCTCCTTGGGGCCGAGGATGGTGCGACCAAGGGGCTGGTTCATGAAGGCGGTGGCGTGCAAGTGGTCGAAGACAACCTCCTCGAGCTGCTTGTCAACCTCCTCCTGCTCGCGAAGAATGACGTCGCGCTCGCGCTCAATGGCCTGGGTCTCGAGCTTTGAGTTTTGGAGAATGTCGGAAAGGATGTCGACGGTGTTGGGGACGTCCGAGTTGAATGACTTGGCGTAGTAGACGGTGTTCTCACGCTGATGATTGTGTTAGAATGCGGCGAATTGCAGAAAACAGATTCCAAGTCTCACCGAAGTGTAGGCGTTGAGGTGGCCACCCATGTTCTCAATCTCGAGCTCGAGCTGGCTCTGGCTGCGCTTCTGGGTTCCCTGCGACGTCTCTTAGATTGTGCCCTTGCATTGATGTAATTGTCGAGTTCTGTGTACCTTGAAGGCAAGGTGCTCGAGGAAGTGAGCAGTGCCGTTTGTTCTGTCGGTCTCGGCGCGGGAGCCGGCATCGATCCATACACCGACGGTCGAGGTCTGGGCGTAGGGAGAGTGCTCGGTGGCGATGGTGAAGCCGTTGCTGAGGGTGGTGCTCTCAGTCTTGGAGCCGTGGCTGACGGGGGTAGCGAGACCGCGGAAACGCGACAGCGAGCCGGCCTTGATGGCGTTGATGGCGGAGCGGCTGCGCGTGGCGTGCTGCATGTTCAATGCGAGCCGACGAGAAGCCATTGTCGAGGCCATTGTTGGCGACGGGGTATATGGGCGGAGATGGGGGGGAGAGGGTGGTGGAAATGGCAGCTGGCGCTGGTTGCTGGTATCGAAGACGTCGGACTGTCGTTGGCCTCTTTTCTGATGGAAGGAACAAGCCGCCCGCCAATGGTCAGCACGCCAAGAAGCGATCGATCCGTAGGCGTGAGAACAGCAGTCGAAGATCTGAGGCTGGCTGGTTCGCAGCTTCCACTTTCTTCCGTGCTCGGCGACGCTTTCCCGAGGTTGATGTAGCCGACCAATCACATACTCCGCGTTTCCAACATCTTGAATCAATACTCGAGACGCAGTTGCATACCGACTGTCTGTTCAACCACACATACACAATGGCCACCTCATTCCGCCCCGCTCTGCTTTCGCGCCAGCTGCTGGCCCAGCGCCAGTCCATGGCTCTGCGCTCCTTCCACGCCTCTCCCACCCGCGCAATTCTGCCTCCCTTGCCCCAGGTCATCAAGGGCACCGGTGCGTGACGAACCACTCTCTCGGACCTATACTGGACTAATCCAATTCACAGTCAACGATGCCGCTACTGTTCCTGACGCCTCGTACGCACACGGCAGCTACCACTGGAGCTTCGAGCGCCTCATCTCAGCCGGCCTGATTCCTCTGACCATTGCTCCCTTCGCCGCTGGCTCGCTCAACCCCGTCATGGACGGCCTCTTCATTTCCACCATCCTCATCCACTCGCACATTGGTTTCCAGTCATGCATCATCGACTACTTCCCCACCAAGCGTGTGCCCAAGACCCGCAAGTTCTCCATGTGGGCTCTCAACGCCGCCACCATCCTCGCCGGCATTGGCTTCTACGAGTTCGAGACAAACGATGTCGGTCTCACCGAGGGCGTCAAGAGAATCTGGCAAGCCAAGAAGGCCGATCTGTAAACAAAAAAAATACCCCTCTGGATCTTTTCTTCCTTTTCTCGAAATAGCACCTTGGGCTCCGGAGTTGTGTAGATAACACCCTTTTCTTCTTTCCCACCAGTATGATTCTATATGTTCACACACCCATTCCTCGTTCATGTCCCGCGATTGCGCGTCTTCTCCCCATTCTTAACTCAAGCACCGGAGTATGATTGTAAAAATGCACAATGCTATTCAAGTCCATGGATCTGACCAGTGAAAGGCGGCTCCGCTTGGAACCTCGTTGGTATAAATACTGCTTCTGCCGTAATCCTTCCTCTGTCAATCCTCCGCCTTATCACCTCGCTCATAGGGACACTCACCAAACAAGATCCACATCGAGCGCCGCACCGGCCATTTCCAGAACAACGACGATGGAGTATTGATCCACGCACCGAACAACGACGATGGCGTCAATGTACCTCCATCTCTACAAGCTTCATCTCTGCTACGAGCTTCCACACAGGCTGAAATCATTGCGTGATATCACTAATGTTGACACAAGGAGCTGCCGAGTACGTGGAAGGGCTGTATATACTCGTTCGCCCCTTATTGTCTGTCCACTGTAGTCTGAAGATTACCACTCTCAGTGATCGCTACTGGCCACTCAAGAAGCATCTTGCATTTCCGCAATGTGGTTCTAATCTATCTGTCTGATCGAGATGACTTTTGAAATACCACTAAGCCTGTATGTGACATGTAGTCCATAACCCATTCTAAAATTTCTTCCCATCTCTGCAACATCGAGTTCAATATCAAATCAACCATGAAGACCATCAGCAGAACTTTGGAATCACAGAACGTGATGTGCGAATGTATACAAGGTCACACATCAAGCACAATTGAAGCAACCTCCTACTCTCTGATAGCCACTGCTCGCATGTCAGAAAAAGGCACAATGTTTTCCAAAAATCATGATCATGGACGGTGGAAGATGCTCCTACTCGCACTCTCATCGGGCATTGTACTAGTTGTCGAAAACCATTGTGCATTTTGAGACGGCTCTTCTACAGCATTCGGTACAATAGAAATGTCGAAATTCAGCCATGGAGATACCATCACATCCACGATAGAAAGATTGAAAGATGGAAATATGTATAAAGTGATTTAATTGTCATAGCTAATAGTGAAGAAAACCTCCTTTTCTGTAACCACAATTCAACGCCATGCTCAGCAAAACAAAAGAGAAAAGAAAACCAAAACCAAAACACATGTAGTAAAAGAAAAGAAAAGAAAAGAACTCCCGCTTCTTCATCTCTCATTCTTCATCATCTTTAAAACTTTTGCCTTCATGCGTCATTTCCTTCAATCGTAAAGTTCCATATCTCCCTCATCTCCATTCAACTCGGCAACTGCATCCTCCTCATCCCACATCTCTGAATCTTCACCGTCGGAATCAGTGTGATTGGGGAGAACCATGATATGTCCATCTTCGAGCACGACTCTAGCGGTCTCGCCATCGCGAATACTGCCTCTGAGGATCAACACGGCAAGTCTGTTCAATACTTCCTTTTCGATCAGGCGAGCCAGAGGACGAGCACCATAAGCTGGCGAATATCCTGCTGATCCGAGGTAATCCTTGACATCTGCAGAAAGTTGGATGCGCACGTTTCTGCCGTTTGCGGAAAGACGCTGTTGGATTTCCTCCAAGCGGACGTCGACAATACTGCGAATTTCCTTCTTGGAGAGACGGTTGAAGATGACGATGCTGGAAATTCTGTTCAGGAATTCGGGGAGGAAGTAGTTGCGGAGAGAGCCCATGACCATTTCCTTGGTGGTGGGGTCGATTTTGCCGTCGGGTGCGTTGGGGCGGGCCAGGTATTCGGCACCAAGGTTAGATGTCATGACGACAATGCAGTTGCGTGCGTCGACGACACGACCTTGGCCGTCGGTGATGCGGCCGTCATCCATGAGTTGCAGCATCACGGTGAGGACTTCCTTGGCTGCCTTTTCCACTTCATCGAAGAGGAGAATGGAGAAGGGGCGACGGCGGAGGGCTTCAGTAAGTTGACCACCAGCATCATGACCCACGTATCCGGGTGGTGCGCCGATCATACGCGACAATGAGTGTCTCTCCTGGTACTCGGACATGTCGAAGCGGATCATGGCGCGAGGATCGTCGAAGAGGAACTCGGCAAGTGCTTTGGTAAGCAGAGTCTTACCGGTACCTGAAGGACCACAGAAGAGGAACGAAGGTGGCTGGTTGGGGTTGGCAAGTCCAGAGCGCTGCAGACGGATGGCGTTAGCAACCGAAGTGACAGCCTCTCTCTGGCCGACGACAAGCTCGCTAAGATGACGTTCCATCTGCAGGAGCTTGTCCTTCTCGGTGGTCTTCAGGCGGGTGACTGGGATACCAGTCCAGCGAGCGACAATTTCGTTGATTTGATCGGGACCGACAGCATCGGTCAGGAGAGGAGCCTCACCAGACTCCTTGGCTTGGCGGAGCTGGTCTAGATCAGAGGCAGCCTTGTCCTTCTCGAGCTGCTTGATGCGATCCTCGAGATCAGGAATAGCGTAATACTTGAGGTCGGAAGCAGTCTGCAAGTCGCGCATACGTTCGGCCTCTTGTTGCTTTGTGATGAGTTGATCACGCTTAAGCTTGGCTTCCTGAATCTCCTTGCCACGGAGCTTCTCGCTCTCATACTTTTCACGCAGAGGCTTGAGGTCTTCTTCAACATTAGCAGCCTCGGCCTTTGCTTGAGCGAGTCGTGCTTGAGAAGCTTCATCCTTCTCGCGGTTGAGGGCGTGGATTTCGATTTCGAGTTGGCGAAGCTTGCGCTCCATGTTGTCAAGCGCCTCGGGCTGAGACTCGCGAGTGACACGAACAGCAGCAGCGGCTTCATCAATGAGATCGACAGCCGAGTCAGGAAGGCGGCGCTGAGTGAGGTAGCGAGCAGCCAAAGTGGCAGCAGAGACGATGGCACCGTCAAGGATAGTGACACCATGGTGAACTTCGTACTTCTCCTTGAGACCACGGAGAATGGAAACAGTCTCGGGAACCGAAGGCTCCTTGACCAAAACTTGCTGGAAACGACGTTCGAAGGCTTGGTCCTTTTCAATGTATTTGCGGTACTCAGTGAGAGTGGTGGCACCGATACAATGAAGTTGACCACGGGCAAGCATAGGCTTGAGCAAGTTGGCGGCATCCATACCGCCCTCTCCTGAAGAGCCAGCACCCATGAGCAAATGGATCTCGTCGACGAAGAGGACAATCATCTCCTTGGCGTCCTCAATCTCCTTGAGGACACCCTTCATGCGCTCTTCGAACTCACCGCGGTACTTGCTACCAGCGACGAGAGCACCGACGTCCAGAGACAGAAGTCTGCAGGCGGCCAAGTTGGCAGGCACGTCTGCATTGACGATGCGTTGGGCAAGACCTTCAACGACAGTAGTCTTACCGACACCGGGCTCACCGATCAGGACGGGATTGTTCTTTGTACGGCGTGACAGGATGCGGATGACTCTTCTAATCTCTTCCTCTCTGCCAATGACAGGGTCCATCTTGCCCTCTCGTGCCATGGCTGTCATGTCGATGGTGAACTTCTTGAGATTTTCGCTCTCCTCCTCAGCATCAGCACTCTTTGTGTCGACACGCTTGTTTCCTCTGATCTGAGTGATTGCATTGTCGATGAGCTTGGTGTTGGGGACATTGGCCTCGGCAAGGGCTTTGGCGATGGTCGAGTCTTGAACAAGACAGGAGATGAAGTGATCAATGGCGATGAAGCTGTCCTTTTGTGTCTTTGACAGTTGGTCTGCAGCGCGCAGCATCTTTGAGAAGGCGGGGCCCATAGAGAGGTGCTCCGGCGGCGGGTCCTGGCTGGGAAGACGGACCAGAGCCTTGTTGAGGGCGCGAGTGAGTGCTACCGAGTCTCCATGAGCGCGTTCGACGACTTGCTTGAAGAGTGGTGCTGATGATGCGCCGTGCGATGCATGGCCACTTGGGTTCTGCTGGTCCTTGCTGAGGTCTGGCGGAGGATCCAGCAGTGCGATGGCCAAGTGGATGGGTTGCAGTTGTGTGTGGTTGTATTGTTGTGCGAGATCTTGAGCATCGGCAAGAGCTGATGAAGCCTTGTCGGTGAAGGACATTCCTGCGGCGGCCATTTTGTTGTGTAACTTGGGATTAGGTCTTGGTGATTAAAGTTGGTAGTGTGGTATATAGTCGTGAGTCGTGAAGCGTAGAGTAGTGAGTGGTATGCTTGTGGGTTGTGTGTGTCTTGATTTCTGGTGAAATAAGAGAACAAAGACGTCAACGAGGTTGATATAGCGGCTGGGCTTCAAGCATGAGAAGAATCTCCTGTCATCTACGCAGCACGAGAGAATGCTAGCAGTGTCTGCTAAAGCAGGCTTGCTGCCAGAATCGTCCAGAAGCTTCTACGTCACCCGCATGTCAAGTCGCATGTTTTCGAGTCAACCCCCGCTTCGCCCGCACCACCCGCGAGTCAAGCATTATTCTGCATTTTCTCTTTTTTTCTCCATCTCCATCTCCTGAACCTCCTTTCTCGGACGTCCGTCCAGTAGTTCAACGGTTTCAATGCTCTTTTGCCAGAACTTGACGCCTTTTGTCGTGATTTTATTCCGGCCCAGACCATGTCCCCTGCTGCTCACATAGCGTTGAGGCTTTGCTCTGGCTTGCAGTCTGTCGCAGCTGAAAATCACCTCACCCGTCCGTTTCAGTCAGCCATGCGCATGCTTGCCCCTAACCACGCCCGTTTACATGCCGCTATGTAAGTCACTAAGTGTATGAAGGTCATCCTATCGATGCCTGTAGGTCTCTTTTCCTTTCTCCATCCTGTCGTTGCCTCCTCTGCAACCATCACATCATGACGTCCAGCACATCGTCCAAGTCCACGGTGCGAATCTTGTCCGGCTTGCTCGTCCTCGCCCTTCTCTACATCATCTTTGTTCCTGCACACTCGGCGACGACGAATGTCTCGCCGATCAAGACCGGAGACCACGAAGCTTCACGACTGAACATCGACGCATCGTTTGTCAAGACCGCCGTAGACAAAGTCACACAAGCAGTCTCGGGAGATTCGAAGACCGGCGCCGATGCCATTGAAGAGGAGGAAGCATTGCAGGAAGTAGAGAGTGATGAAGGCCTCGGAGATATTGCAGACGTCGGCGACCACATCTCTGGCGGCAAAGAAGCTGTCGACGACGACCAATTGACCCCCGAAGAGAAGGCCGTCCAAGACTACCACCAGGAACACGGCCAGAATCAACCAACAAGAGACCGTCCGAAGGTTGCCGTCAAGCCAAACTCGAAGACAAGCTCGGCAGTAGCTGCAACATCAACAGGTCCAATCATCGCAGAAATCACCATACCCGAAATACGCCATCACACCCAGATCAATGACGCCTCAGCCGCCGAACATCTCATCCTCGTCGTCACCCGTGATGAGAGTCATTGGGGCCATGTAGAAGGCAAACCGCGCTCCTTTTCGTCTTTCCTCGAGTTCCTGAACGACACTTCCGGCCTGCCTCTCTCTTCAGTCTCGTTAGCCATCCTCACAACCACCGAAGAGGCCTACACCCACTACGTCTCAACTCTCTCCTCCCACCCTCTCGCCAAAGCTCAAGTCCTTCTATACACCCCTACCATCCCAGAAGCCGAAGCCCCAGCAGACCGCCACGATCCTTCCTTCCAACCCATCCGCCGCAAGCAAATCGCCCTGGCCAGAAACATCCTCCTCCACCGTTCCTTAGCCGGCGAACAACACATCTTCTTCTACGACGCAGATATCATATCCAGCACTCCCGATATCTGCACAGAAATGCTTCACCAAGCCTCAACCCCCAAAATCACAAAATCGGAAAACGTCACTATCCCGGAAGTCATATTACCAGTTGGCTTGATTACCACACGCGCCCAAGAAAACTCCAACCCTGATTACGATCTCAACGCTTGGTACCATTCCGGCACCGTACGCAGAGACCGCGATGTACACATGCAAAAACTCACCAGTGTAACATCCTCGGATGAAATTTTCCCATTGGATTCGGTGGGTGGCGTGTTGTTGTACATCAAAGCCGAATTGGTCAGACAAGGGTTGGCTTTTCCATGGTGGTTTGTGGTGGGGGGAAGTTGGGAGAAAGGTGATGGTAGTGATGGGATCGAGACGGAGGGGATTTGTTATTTGGCGGAGAGATTAGGGTATGGGTGTTGGGGGTTGGGTGGGGAGTGGCATGTTGTGCATCAGCATTGATGTCGCTTTTTGAGACGGGGTAGGTTGGAGTTTTAAATTCATATTTGTTTTGATTCGTGGTGTGTTTGCTGTGTGACAGTGTAATAGTGCTTGATGAACTGTTTCATGACACCTGCAGCTTCCTACCAAGAAACAGCTCCTCTCCGTCACCGTGCTAGACCTCAAGACAAAGCTACTCTACAGCTTCAACGTCGAGCTTATGCTTCTCAAACTTTGCCCTCTTTAATTCTTCTTCGGTCTTCATGACTTACTCCAGCGTCTCGTCAACCTCATCTTCCATCACAACATCCCTCTCCTCATCATCCCACACATCTCTCTTCACCAACATCTCATCCCTCATCCCCATGACTTCCTTTACAATCTTCTCCTCAGCTCTCTCAGGCGCACGTAACATCTCAACCATACCCTCCAGAAACTCCTGTCTCTCTTTTTCCTGCTTGTCGAGCAGTTGATAGTGTTCAATGGCTTTGGGTGTCAAATTGACGTCTGTGAGGTTGTAGGAATCTAGGGCTGCTTCAAGGGATTTGTTGGCGGCGCGGGAGTTTTTCTCGTTGAGGTTGATGAGAGAGGTGAGAGGTAGGGTGAGAGACGGTGTGGCGAAGGTGGGTGGGTGTTGGAGCTGTGAGGGTTAGTAAGCTGGAGGCTGAAGAGACGCAGAGGGGGACAGGAAGAGAGAGGTAGGGAAGAAGAAGGTCAAGGCAAGAGTGAAGACAGCAGTGAAAACATACAATCCACAGGCTCATGTTAAACATGGCGCTCTTGAAGATGTTGCGGACCTGGTCGCCGATAGCTGGTCCGAGGGCTTCTGAGATGAAGCCATCGATTTGCTCTGAGACTTGTTGTTGTCAATCACATGTCCAGTGGATTGGGATTGAGGAACTCACTTTGTGCGGAATAGGCTGAGGTGGGAGGATGCTCGGGGAGATCAGCTGTATCATCTATGCCTCCAGACTCGAGAGTAGGAGCAGGCTGCTGAGAAGAAGCAGGAGATGCTGCAACTTGATTGATTTCCGTGGTCAACTGCTCATCAGGCGCCGAAGGATGGACAGACAAAGGCTGTGTTGATGCAGGCATGTCGTTGACAGATTCACGTTTGCCTGCAGCCAGAGGCCCATCAATATTGGCACTGTCAATGGACATTTGTGGAGCAGGTTGCTTGTTGTTTGATGGTGGAGGACTACTCTTTGCTTGCACAGGCAACTTGGTGTCAAAACCAGTCATCAAGTCTGCAAAGGTGGGTTCTGGTTGTGCGCGCATGTTTGGGCGCGATGATGTTTCTTCAGATGTCTCAGATGGTGTGTCCTTGACATCTTGTCTCTGCTTTCTCGGCTTCTTTGGAGCATCGACCAAATCTGTAAGCCCGGAAGCTCGCGTTGAAGATCTCGTTGTCACGCGTTGTGCTTCCTTGACATCTTTCTTTTGTCTCTTTGATTCTGGATTTGTTGCAAATGATCGTGGTCGTCTGGAGAGGTCGAAAGGATTGCTCCTGGATGTACCAAGATCCTTCATGATGCGCTGCTGTCGTAGGAGGTCTGATTGCGATGGATGTAGTAGGTGTGGTCAGAGTAACAATCGGGCTGTTCAAGCTGCTTCTCAGTACTACGTTCGACGTCTTCGAACTTAGCACAGCCTTTCTCCTGGGAAGCACATACCCCGGTCGTTTCGTTCGGGTTCGCGGACTACATTCATTCTACGACTCACCTCGAGCATCTCCTCCTCTTTAGGATCATGGCCTTCTCGCTTGACGAAGACTGATGTGGGAAGTTCTTCCTCAGGAGTTTGAAACAACACCTTGATCGTCACAGGATCCGAACCATCATCTAAGTCTGCCATTGTAGCTATGTCACTTGTATATATTACAGAACTTTAACCAAGGTGGTGAAGTGATTATCAAGAAGTAACCAGAGATGAAACTTCAGTCAGAGACGATGTGTGGTGAACAAGACGATTTATTGCTGTGAAGTAAAAGGTCTATGTGCGTGGACATGCGTGAGGAAAGCGTAGACGCCGACGTGTCAATGACAAACGGCAGACTTTGAAGGGAAGCTACTCGATGTGAACTGACCCAGATTACTCAGTGGCGCCTTCCTTGGTAGCGCCGTCCTCCTTGACGATCATCTCGTCGAGTTCGTCCTGCATCTTAGTGATGGAGTCGTTAGTGACAAGACCTTGCTGAAGATCCTCGACGGCTTGTTCGAAGACTTCAATGTCCTTATCGTTCAGGTCATGAGCGAAGTTGAGGAGGTTGGTGAGGGGACCGCCAGCGCCGAGACCGTCTTCACCACCATCAGCACATGCAGACTCAAGAAGACCATCAAAGGTCTGGAAGTACATTGCACGACGGTCGATATGGGCTTGCAGCTGTTCGATGACCTTTTCCTTGGTGGCGAAGGTGTTCTTGGCCTGAGGACATTGTCAACCTTGAGAAGGGATCATGCTCTGATGCGCAATACGTACCATCTCAAGTTGGGCACGGAGCGCGTGCTCAGCTGCGGCGGGAGAAGCAGCATTTTCGAGGCGTTTCTTGACGCGAGTCTCTACTTCGATGTGGACAGCGTCAGAGAGCATTGCGTTGATGTTCTGCTCGATAGCATGGATCTCAGGGTCATTCTGAGCCATTTCGTAGACGAGGTGGCTGACGACGTCCTTGAGCTTCATCACAACAGCACGCTTGATGGTCAACAAGAGGGCGTCATCGACGGAAGTGTCGAGCTTGAGATCAGGCTTGTCCATACTTGCGATATGTTAGTGTGAGCAGTACAGAGATGTATCCTGAGTGCCTACATTGCGATTTACGTAACGAAAGTTGGTGTCACGCGTCGATGTGTTTGGGAGAGAAATTGTAGGAAACAAAAGTCTGAATAAGTAGTGAAGCTGGCGAGTGTCTTGTGGTTCCGGAATCGTGTAGAAGTTCAAAAGCTCGGCGTGTCCGTCGGTCTAGGTCGAATTGGGCGGTAGGTCGAAGATCAGGAGGTCGAAAGTAGTACTGCACATTTGTTTTGTCCACTCGACAGAACGTTCGCGTATTCGAACTCGAGCATTGGAAGACCAGTAAGTCGTCTGCCTGTGTCATTCGAAGTTGATCGAAAGACCGCCGAAAGCCTGCAGCATTCGACACATACCTTGGTGTTATTTCCGAGCAAAGCCCTGAGTTTCACACCGCGCGAACATCGCAACTCACTCGACTCGACAACAACCAATCCGACAATACGGAAGCAAAGATCTTTGTCATCACTGAAGATCTCGCTTTTGGTCAGTTTCCACGATAAGTTATCAGCAGCCTGCATTCTTCGTCTGCAAAACCGAAAACGTTCACCACATCCACTTCCTCGGTCGACGACATGTCTTCGCCACCTCATGACTGGCAAGGCTCTTCTAGCCTACCTCCAAACCCCTATGGACCCCCCGAAGATGTTGTGTCTCAGATGTGGCAACAACACGCAGACAATGTACGTGCGAACTTGGCTCTTCCTGATCGTGCCGGTGCGCTGCTGTCATCCATTCAAGACCAGGCACCCCAGCCTCAGAGCTCACCGCAATTCGGACATGCGCATAGGCTAGAGCTTCAGGGTAGTCAGACACAGACTGCTCGCGCACAAGCTACTCAGATGGAAACGCAGACACCTCATGTGTCAGCGCCTCCAAGACATTTCCACAGCATTCAGGCGACACGCGACCAGGCTCCCCCGATGCAGACTCCTCGGATGTACACTCCCCAGATGCAGACGTCCCAGATGTACACCTCCCAGATGCAGAGTCCCCAGATGCAGACTCCTCAAGGATACAATTCTCAGATCCAGGACCCCCATGCCCAGATTGCTCCGGTCTGGGCTGCTCACACACAGCCTTCTCAGATGCAGCCCCCCGGAATGCAGACTCCACAAATGCATGGCCCTCAAAGACAGTCTCCTTCAACGCAGGCTCTGTCTATCCAGGCTGCGCAAAATCAAGCTGTTCAACTCCAAACTCCTCAGGCCGCGATTGCTCAGATGCAGGCTGATCGCGGTCAGGCTCCTCAGATACAGACTTTCCGAATGCAGACAGCTCGGATGCAGGCGCCTCAAGGACAAGCTGCACAGATTCAGGCTGCTCTCGCACAGGCTCCTCAGCTCCTGGCTACGCCCCAGGACGTTACTCAGGCCGCATTGACTCACATCATGGCGTCTCGAGCTCGACAGGCTCAACTTGCTCAGGCCCAGGTTGCTCAGGCCCAGGCTGCTCGCAGTCAGGCTCATCCGGTTCCTGCTGCTGAGCATAATACCATACAAGCCCAGCCATCAAATGGAAAAAACCCTCGCGTTTGGATGAGAGAACGGAACAAGCGACTCCGGGCGGTCGTATCCACCCCAACACAGCTCGTTTCTGGAGGTAACCGTCAGCAAAACGTTGGAGGATCAGTCGTGCATGCCAGTCCTCAGCACGTCCAGACTCCTGTCATGGCCGCCCAGCATGCGCAGATCCCCAGAGGAAACGGTGCCCATGCTAGTGGCCAACAAACTCAGATTTCCAGATATGGTATTCCTCTCGAGCAGAGCTTCGGAAGCACCGGTGCTCGTGTCCTTGCTCAAGACGTCCATCCAGCCAACAGAAGCGGTCCACAGGCACAGATCACGAGAAGAGCTGATAGCCAAGCTGGTTGGCAACGCGATCAACCTTCTAGTCGGGACATTCAACTCGCATGGACCGAAGGATTCGGTGTCCATGCCAATGTCCAACAAGCTCAACAATCCAGACACGGACTTCTCCTTCAGCAGCCCATTTGGGGAGGAGCTGGCGTCCACGCAAATGCCCAAAGCATGCAGCCACCAAGAGATGGAGCTGCACCTGCGCAGCATGTCGGAGCAGCTGGCATTGTTGCCAATGATCATCAACAACTCCTCGCTTCCCGCAAGAGCGCTCCACGCGTACATGCCATGGGAGGCACAGGTGTTCATGCCAGCATGCATCAGATTCATCCATCCAGAAGTGGCGATTTGGTTGACCGGGCTGCCAGAGCTCAGCAAGCACAATTTGTCCAGCAAGTCCACCCAGTTCAGCAAGCACAATCAGTGCAGCAGGTCCAGCCAGTGCAGCAGGTCCAACCAGTGCAGCAGGTCCAGCCAGTGCAGCAGGTCCAGCAAGTGCAGCAGGTCCAGCCAGTGCAGCAATTTCAGCAAGCCCAGGAAGCTCGGCAGGCCCTACAAATTCAAAAGGCCCAGCAAATCTTACAGACTCACCAAGCTGAACAGGTTCTGCAAGCTCGACAAGTTCAGGAAGAAGCCCAGCGTTCCAGAAATCAGGCTCTGATCGAAGATCTCATCATGCAATTCGCTGTCCCCTCAGTACCCGAGTCGAAGGCGGTTGATAGAGCAGCATCCGACGACGCTCATATCCAAGGCAGCAAGGAGACTTTACCCGAAGTCGCAGCACTACTCACGTCTTCTCGATCAGTCAGCCCTGAATCGAATTCCACAAAGTCGAGCACAAGTCGGAACTCTCAAATAATTGCCAGTGGCCGCGTCGAGTCGTCAGGACGTGGAAGGCCCTTCATCGACCTGAATAGATCGGCAGGAAACCCGCAGATCGAGCTGTTGCAGTCGTCCAACAGTACTGATCCTCCTCTGGACGATGGGGAATGGGAGGCCGAAACCGACCTAGACCAGACCTACCAACTCGATACTTCCGAGGAGATGATTTCTTCCCCCCTCGAAGCCTCCCAGGAGACAGATACTTTCGATTTCGACGCTATGCCTCGAGCTATGCGTGAGCTTCTCGCGATTGAGCCTAGCGCTGGGTCCAGGTCCACAACCCCGGAACCCTTCAACTCTCGGAAGCGACAGACACCCCACGAGGAAGGTTCCAGAAAGCGTAAAAAAGCCTTTGGAGATCGTATCGATGATATCGTGATGGACGTTGCACACAAGCCGAGGGCGCAGATTGAACTCGAGTTTGTCAGAATTGTTGAAGATCTCGGCATGATTGAGCCTGAGAGTTCCCAGGCGCTAGCTGCGCTACGCTGGATGCTCAATTCGAAAGAGAACACAAAAGAGAACAGAAAGTGGCCTGTTGTGTTCAAGAAGTGGCTCTTGGCCATGATGCGCCATAGTCTGAACGCGAGAATGAAGACTGGAGACATGCCTGAAGTTGTGGCTGGAGATACTGAAGTTGTGGCTGGAGATACTGAACCAGCCAAGCAGGTGGCTCCGTTCTGCAGCAAGGAACTTCATACCCTGAAGTGTGGCCACCAAAGTCCTTCCAGCGAAGAATGTGGCATGAACTGCTATGCATCCAAGCAACTCGGCAACAATGTCCGCTTGACAGGTATCAAGTGCGTCGTCTGCAGCAGATGGATCCTGGGGGACGAGTAGATACAGTACTGGGCTCCAACCAAGATCTTTAGTATCATTGGCGACACGGTCGGTGAGAACGGCCTGAATTGATGGAATCCTTGACGACTAGCGGAGCGACTCTCGGGTGCTTGGGTCTGAAGAAGGATACGCTTGGTCGACTCTGGCTCTGTGGGTAAGATGGGGGTGAGGAGAATCAGCAAGATGTTGATATTTCTGGAGGTCTTCAGCCAAAAGGACCCGTTCGAAGCGTGATCAACATGCAGCCGAAGTGGGAGAAGAGCCGGGGTCTGCTGTTATGTAGATAGACGAAGCCTCAATCAACAACCATTCAGGTTGTCGCTTATACCATGAAACCTACTATGTCGCGATGTTTCGAGATAGACGCGTCGACAGGTGCTGGACGAATCAATCGACAGCTACTATGCCCAGTTGCTTGATCAATTCATGTTTCGTGGGACAGAAGGCATATTGTAGGAATGATTGATGGAATGATGATATGCTTATTATTCCCGCGCACTGACAAAATGTTCGCCATAACTTCGGCAAAGCTCGGACCTTCCTAAGGGCCGTCCTGGCCACTCTGCCACTCTGGCTCTTTGCAAAGACACCCTGTACGGATGGAAGCAGTCCATCATTGTCCGCATAGCTGCAGCTGTGTCCGCACCTCGACTGCTACAGCCAACGCTGGGCACCGCTCAGCTCTGCTACTTTTCCTGCAGGCTGTTCTCGTGTGTTCTTAGTATTTGGTTGTCCTTAGCCTATGACGTGGGTCGCATTGGTCAAGGGAAAACACGGTATCCGGGCCCAAGTCTGTTTCCCTTAGCAAGCTAATGCTAAGGGAACCTGACAGGACTCGGATAGGTAAGACTCCTGTGAAGTGATTGATACCGGTCGCTATATCGTCGGGTATGTTGTCCAGAAGGAGAGTCAAGTGCTCGGTCAAGAGCTGAATCCTCAACTGGGAAGTTTCTCCTGTGCCAACGGCTTTGCAGTCTCGAAGAAGGAAGCGACCCCTCTTTTGAGGGAAAGTTTGTCCGACCTGACATGGCTTTCGGCATGAAATGCGGGATCTGGCGCGGTCACAAACGATCACAGAATGGTCCAGCTTTCCCTCGTGTTCTGCTCACCTGCTATATCGCTCTTGCTCCGATAACACCACCGCCACAACCGCAATCGTGCCTTCCCCGCCTGGGGTAATGAAATCTGGGGAATTTTCTCCTCTCCAACAACCCGGCATCCGGACCAGAGCTAGCGACTCGTCGGCCTCTGAGATCAACATATAAAGAACCAAACGTCCTCTCTGGTTCAACGGACACACCAACCATAAAGGACACCAACACTTTATTCTCTACTTCAATTTGATTAGAATATAGACTCTCTACAGACGCCATGTCTACCATCAACAACAAAGAGTTCAAAGACGTCAAGGACGACGTCTTCATCGACAAGCTGGAGAAAGTGGACACCTTCTCGGATGAACAAGCCGAATTGGACAATATCGAAACTACTGCAGCATCCAAGGCAGCATGGCTGATTGCCATGACCGTGTCTATCGGAGGTTTCCTCTTCGGTCAGCATTTGCACCAGACAGGATGACTCGACTACGACTGACATTTGTAGGGTACGATACCGGCTACATATCCTCTGTTCTTGTCACCATCGGCACGTCCCTGGGTCATGAACTCAGCACCAGTGAGCAGGAGCTGGTGACATCCATCACCTCTGGAGGAGCGCTTGTCGGTGCTGTATTTGCTGGACTGGTCGCCGACAAGTACGGAAGAAAGATGCCTAGTATGTATTCTGCCTGACCTCGAATCTAAAGCGGGGATCTGACACATGTCTAGTCTATGCCGCCTGTGTCGTCTTTGTCATTGGAACATTATTGCAAGCTGCCGCATTCCACCTCCCACAATTCGCCATCGGTCGCTTCGTCGTTGGACTGGGGGTTGGCTCAGCAGCGTGTATCTGCCCGTTGTTCATCGCCGAGATCTCTCCAATGCGCTACAGAGGCAGAATGGTAGCCTTCAACAACATGAGCGTCACCCTTGGACAACTCATCGCGTCAGGCATCGGCGCTGGCTTTGCCCACGTGAAGGGAGATGGCTGGCGTGCAACGGTCGCCATTGGAGGAGCACCACCAATCATTCTCGCTGTTCTCTTGTACTTCTGCCCGGAATCGCCCAGACAGTTGGTCGCTCACGGCAGAATGGAGCTCGCCGAAGCCTGTCTTCTCAAGATCTACCCCACTTCTACCACACAGATGCGCCAGGCAAAGATCAGATCCATCGAGGCGTCAATCCACGAACAGACGGGCTCAATGGCTGACGAGTCCCTCTGGAAGACTTCAAAGCGCATCTTCACCACCCCTGCCACTGCTCGAGCTGTCTTTACCGCCTGCGCTATTATGGCTAGTAAGTATACGCGATTCAATAACCTTGTACCCGAAACGGTTAACCAACCAACTCACAGTCTCTCAACTCGGTGGCTTCAACACACTCATGTACTACAGTGCCACCCTCTTCGGTCTCGTCGGTTTCTCCAACGCTACCGCTGTCGCCATCGTCGTTTCGGGCACCAACTTCCTCTTCTCAATCGTCAACCTTGTCCTCGTCGATCGCTTTGGCCGTCGCGGCATCCTCAAAGTTACGGTCTTGGGCATGGCTATCTGCATGCTCATTGCCGCTGTCAGCTTCCACTACATCCCCATCAACGCAAAGACACTGGAGCTTACCAGCAATGTTACTGGCTGGCCTGCCATTATGGTTTTGATCTGCATCATCTGCTACGTCGCTTTCTTCTCCTCTGGTGTCGCCACGATCGCTTGGATTGGCACTGAATTGATCCCTACCGAGGTCCGTGCTGTAGGAACCATGCTGAATACCGTTACCTGCTGGAGTACCAACATCATCATCTCTTCTACCTTCCTCTCCATGATGAAGGGCCTCACTCCTTCAGGCGCATTCGGCTTCTACGCTTGCATTTGTAGTCTTGGCTGGGTCTTTGTCATGTTCTGCTACCCTGAGTGTAAGGGTATGCCTCTTGAGGCTATCAGAGAGGTATTCCAGCGCGGCTTTGGAGTCAGGTACTCCAAGCAGTGGCAAAAGGAGAACGCAGCGTTTGCAAAGGCCAACGCCAAGGGCAATGTCAACTTTGGCCATTAAGACCAGAGTGTTGGACGGAGAAGGTGAGACTGTGTTTGAGATACAAGACTGATGTCTTGGATATGTATGTAGATGAGTTCATGAGTTATGGTATGTACATTCGAATGGGTTGTTTGTATTCAGGGCGACGAGACTAGAGTCTCTGTCAGGTATAGAAGATTCTCTTATCAATGCTCCAATGAGACAGATTGGTCTACAGTGCGAGATGGTCGGTTGAGTCTGACGAAGAATTGTTTGCTACCCGGTCAGCTGACTTGGCCCCCTCGTTTGTCTCAAGCAAACGCCACGCCTCCCATCACTTTCCTATGGCTACATACATCAACCAATCCAGCAATTCTCCAAAACAGTCCCTTTAGCCGAACGGCAACTCGCTACCAGAGATCTCGCATTCGAACCACCCCCTTCACCAGTCCCGCTAACATTCCATCCCAGGTTCCTCACCAGTTCGATTTTCACCTTGCAGGGTCAAACCTCAAGGCCCAATCGCGGTGGCCTCAAAAACCCCGCGCCTCACGTTCTCGAATGAGGACCCAGGTAACTAGTTGTCCTTGCCAACACAAGTTTCTACTTACTCTGGAGCATGCTGGAGGATCTGGCGAGAGTTGGTAGAGTGTGACCTCGCAAACACGAGCACTTCTCTCCTTCTTGAGCTGGGTTAACCCGCCTAGAGTTTCCAGGTCGTCTGAGGGTCAATGGTTAGTCAGACGTATCATCGTAAGTCGATGTATTCCTTCACATAGTGTTTCTTTTTTGCCGTGGCTGCTAGAAATGCAGTCTTCCTTTTTTCTCACTCTCGAGAGTGCTACTGCTTGAACAAACGCTGTTGGAGTCACAGTGTGCCGTAATCTCCAGGCTTCCGGGAGGTACTCACTGCCATTGTTTGAGAATATCGTGAATGAAGACTGTATTTGTGTCTTAGATTCGAAGGAAGCTGAAACGATTTGTGAAGAGCTACTCTACTCTCGTAGTTTGTAATGACAAAAGATATGCTATGGTGATTGATTCCGTGAGGTTACCTGAGCGGAGTCATGATTAGCATGATCTGGTGCTATGGCATTCAGGAGTGTCGATGTTGTTGATTTGGCCCGTGACTTCCAATGTTATGTTGTTTCAAGCATTGGAGGGTAGTCCTTTCCCGCAAAGTGATTGGGTATTGTGACTTCGTATTATCACTTGCAATATCCTTTTGGGGTGTCGAGAGCTACAGCCGGAGTGAAACGGTTTTAGGCTTCCTCGTGGTGAAGACGTGCTAACATCGCTTTGCAGTCACGCGATCACAACTTGGCCCATGGATCATTTCTTGTCAGTCTATGGTCCTACAGTCCCTGAATAATCACCTCCCGCAGGCGCAGACGTGATATTAAGTGGATGGTGTAAAAAGAAGGCCATCGTAGTGAGATAGCTAGAGAAAGAGATACCCTAGATCGGGCAAAGATGAAGATTGATCGGTAGCACCTGCCTAAACCATCACATATCCATTAATCTTGCTACTCCTCCAACAATCCACTTTAACCTACACGGCCGACCGCTACTAGAGATCTCGAGTTCGATTCACTGCAGGATCCATTCACTAGTTGCGCACCAGACAACAACGACGAGACCGAAAGGTCTAGAATAAGAACTAACTTGCATCGAGCAGTCTTGCCAACACGAGCTTCTCTTTCCTTGCCAAATTCTAACAACCGTAGAAGTGAAGATAAGATCTTGCAAACACAAGGATTGTCTGCGCTGAAGCGGGTAACTGTCGGGGGCACCCCCGGGAACTTCGGTTCAACTCAAAAACTTGTAAGTAACATTCCTACATCCTGAGATCTCTGATAGCATTCTTTTTTTGTACTTTGTTTCTTTGATATTCCCCATGAGCGGCTTTGCGTGAGAATCTTAATTACTAAGACTCCTTTGACTTGCCCAACGCCCCATTTGCCATCTTCATCATCGCTATCAGATGGAGCGTCCCGCTGACCCGATTTCTTCTTGGGCTTTCTCTTCTTCTTCTTCTTCTTTATGAATATTTCCTTTTCCTTCCCCTTAGACTCATCAGACAGCTTCTTGTCGTTATTCTTCGTTCTGGACTTCCTCGCAGCCTTCCTTGGTTCACTAGACTCGTCCGGATCACCAAGGTCCTTAGCTGTACTCTGGGCGGCTTTGCTGGGAGGCTTTTCGGGGGCTTGTGTAGCAGACTTGGTAGGTGGTTTCTTGGGAGGCGATTCAAAATCGTCGTCTTGAGGGCTCTGGCTGTTCTTGAACTTTTGCTTGCTCACGGAGCTTTGCGTAGGCTGGTCGTAGCCTGTAGGGTAGCCAAGGGCTCCGATAGCCATCGTGAAGGGGGCCTAATCTGGTGAACACCGATTATTGCGTGCGATGTAGGAAGGCAGGAAAAGATGACGACAGAAAGTGAGGAGGCGCTTTGACTTGAGAGGACAAGTAGCAAGGGAAGATAATATTATTGTACGACGATGATAGTGCTGGCAGCGCGACCCCAAGGAAAACGAACGCGACAATGGAGTTGTTGTTCACGAGTTGGAGGACCTCTCTAGAGAGTAGACGGTAGTGCTGGTCCCGTTGTGACAGTGGGCCGTATGAGATAAAAGTGAAAACTGGCAGTGTGTATGAGTAGTGGGTGTGGTTGGCTAGAACCACTGTGCGAGCCCTGACAAGTATGGCATTCGTTAATTTGTTGCTGGCAAGATCTGAAGCAAAGAGATCTACAGATGACGGTGGAAGTTGTTGAATTGTGGTAAACGACCTTCTGCTTGAATACGCTCTGTATCGAATAGCTGCCGTCGAGAGTGTAGGTACCTCTTCGGTAATCCACTGAAAAAGTCTT
This sequence comes from Aureobasidium pullulans EXF-150, assembly GCF_000721785.1. Lineage (NCBI taxonomy): Eukaryota > Fungi > Ascomycota > Dothideomycetes > Dothideales > Saccotheciaceae > Aureobasidium > Aureobasidium pullulans. The sequence goes on from NW_021941022.1 coordinate 918,594, forward strand.
AATTCTTCCGTTAGGATTGTCAAAATGCGGATGCCAACTTGAAGGGGCGACACGGCTGACAAGTGAACAACTTGGAAAGGCGCGGTGTTCATGTTGTGGCAAGATTAAGAAACCTTCTTGTGCCGGAACTGTGACATCGTAAGTGAGGTCGTTTGTCTCGTCACTTGCAACCCCGGACTCTGATCATTTTTCATGCCAACTTCACCTTCTCCTCTTCTTGCTGTTCTATCACAGCGTGATTGCACAGAAAGCGAAAATCAACTTTACCTACCCGACAATGAAGATGAATGATCACATCACATCCCCTGCACAGCAGGCAGCTGTACCCACCGAAGATGTCCCTGCACCGCAGCACGGTACCCGCGAGCATGAGCATGACCACAACCACGGCACTCATCAGCATGTCACCAACCACGAAACATCAATCCACGAGAACAGCGAGAAAGTCATGGCTGCCTTCCACGACAAAATGATGGCGCTGGCCGAGGAAAACACCGCACAGAGCGCCACCGAAGCGCACGAGATAGCTCATCTACTGCTCGAGCATGCAGAGCTTCCTCTAGCCATTCGCGCTCGCGCACACATCGTGCTGTCTAGTGGGAAGACCAACTACCTTCATCATGCCCAAGAAGCTGTTCGCATCGCTCAAAAAGGCCGTGACATTTTTGGTCCTGGAAGCACCCCCGAAGCAAAGGCAGCCGTCCACGGCTTACTGTGGGAGGCAGAAGGAATGCTCCGCCGCGCTGAGCGCGACATGGAGGAGCTCGCAGACCTTAGGGCAAGAAAAAGGCTGGCACGCTCAAGCTGAAGAAGGGCGAAAAGCTTCTTTACGGTAACATCAACGGTGAGTCGAATCCACCTCCCCGTTTGCTTGAGTTTGTCACTGTTACTGCTGTGGAAATGCACGATGGTTTCTATGAGTGGACCTAGGTCCAAAGAGAAGACCTCCAAGTATCGCTTCCTGTGGACGACGTGCTATTGCTCATTACCAGCGTGCATCTTTATGCGCTTATTAATGCGCGTTGCTGCGGCTTGAGAGTCGATGTTACAAATTTGAGCACACCGGGAGGCAGTAAAAGAAGTACAAAGCTCGACTGACACAAGCGAAACGACAGATGACGAAACCGACAGAATTGCCGATATGCCCACTGTCGCCACCAGTGGAACCCAGGACCACGTGCCCTCTGACGGGGAGACTGACGAAGAGGACGCCGTCAACAAGGGCAAGGGGCTCGATGCGAAGGAGGACAACGCCAACAAGTCCAAGAAAGTCGACAAGTAGAAGTTTACTCCCGAAGAAGAAGATGATGCCACTATCGAGGCCAAGAAGATTACCAGGAAGCCACGCCCGCAGACGAGGTCAATGAAGAGGAGGTCTCCACCGAAGAAGAGGTCAATGAAGATGAGGTCTTCACCGAAGAGGAGCCTCATATGGACCGCAAGTACTTCAAGGGAATCTCCGGTCCCACGTCGCCTATTGTCACCCCTCGTCCGTAGCGCACTGTCAGATACTACAAAAACTACAAGACCGGTCAGCCCAAAAAGAAAAAAAGGAAAAGGTCAACAAATGCTCAGTATACCATAACATGGTCCTAATGTGGCATTCTAGGAATAAGGTAGTTCTTACATGAGATGCTCAACCACTGAAACTCCATTGACTTATCCAACACTCCATGAGCTCAACACTGATAGCCTGTGTACCTCTCAGAGTAGGACTTAGAGCCATACTCTTCGAGCAATCAACCAAAGGCTTCTGAGTTTCGGACTCACAAGCGCCCTCGAAGAATTCGACCAAGCTTGCAGCTGGAACATCAACTTGTCCACCATCAATGTTCTTCTTCAGCAGCACGACCCAGTCGGCCAGAGTGACTCGCTCCAGATCTTTGTAGGCTTTCAACTCTGACAACAGATGATCCCAAGTTGTCAGTTGTGGATTGACAATGTTGTACACATTGCATATATCGGCTGTAGTAGGGATAGCCAACATCAATTCGCAGACAGTAGCCGCTGCAACATCAACAGGAAGCCAATCAACTCTGTTGAGAGAGGCCAGCGACGATGGGACAGCGCCCAGTCGAATGGAGGAAGCCAGCATAGCAGGCAGCCATTGTTTCTCCGGCCAATGCGGTACCTCATCACCCCACACCTCATGGTTTAAGACGCCGCCGAGCTGACCAACGCGACATATTGCACTCTTCACGCCCGTCTTTGTAGCAGCAGTAGCAATGAGACGCTCCGCCACAAGTTTCGACTGCGTGTAGCCCATATTTTCCGCCGCCAGCCAGTCATGAACGACCTCCTCAGTGACAAGAGGCGTGTCATTTCCGATGACAGAGCCGATGCTCGAGATGAACACAAAAGTTGGCGCAAAATTTCCAGACTTGCATAGCTGCATCAGCTCTGCAGTCATGCGAATGCTAGGCTCGAAGTGAGACAATGGCATGCAAAAGTCAACGGGCCATGCATTGTGTATGACATGTGTGACATTATTCAGCAAACGAAACCAGTGTTTCTCGGGTAACCCAAAGCGTGGCTGCGAGCGATCTGCATAGAGATACTTGACGTTTTTCGGATAAATGACGTCTCCATGCAGAGTGAGACCAGACTGCGTCGATCTAGCATCCGGATCGCGGTTCAAGCAGTAGATGGTTCCGACTTCTTTGCTGCGTAAGAGCTGAGCCATGAGTTGAGTGCCAAAATGGCCGGTTGAGCCAACGAGGAGGACAGTGGCTAGTTTAGGTTTGTCGAAAGGCGTAGTCTCTTCGTGTGCTGGAAGGTAACGTTCGTACAATCTCTGCATGGTCTTTATAGATTCTTCTTGTCCATTGACTGTCCCGCAAACAAAAGACGCAAGGAGGTCGATACTTGGATGATCGTAGACGACTTTGGTTGTGACTGGCGGTGATGAGTTGAGAAAAGCAGTCCTGATGTGTCGAGCCATCGTTATGGCATGTAGCGAATCCAGTCCAATCTCGAAGAAATTTGTGTTGGTTTGAATTGTCTCGTACCTGTGAATGCCTCGAACAATTCGTGCGATAGACTCCTTGACACTGTTGAGATCCATCGGACGGTAGAAATTGGCGTAAGCAGCATCAGGGCCATCACGTAGGTGATAAAGCTGATCAAGCTCGGCAGCAAAGCGTTCAAGTGTCCTCTTCCGCTGGACAGTGCCCTTGTCGGCTCGAACCATTCTTTTGCCTTGCTTGGCAACAATCACCATGTCCTTCATCAAGCGCCCATACTCGGGACAACTCTCGTTCGCTTTCTGAACGGCAGGCCATAGCTCTTCAACAACTTCTTTGTCGGATCTATCCTCTTCACTCGAATCGGTGGACGACAGCTCAACGAGTAGAGCACATTGCATGCGACCTTGGCCAGCGACAATCGCTGACTCGACTGCCGGATGACTGTTGATGATCATGTCCTCCATCGAGATTGGATTGAACTTCTCGCCGTTGCTAAGAACAATGATGTCGTCTATGCGACCTTGCCATAACCATAGACCTGGCTTAGTCGGATGTTTTGAGAAGAGGTCCTTGGTATGATATTCCTGCAAGTCTGGGTACATCCAGAAGACAGGTTGATACTCTTCCAGTTCAGAATTTCGTTCAACGACCAACTCGTACAAACCATCCGCATAGAGACGATGAACGCCGCCAGAACAAGGACTAAGCTTGACATATGGCCAGTCCATACCTTCCATGACTTCAACGGGGAAGAAGCCGGTCTCAGAAGCCCCGAAGACAGTGATGAGAGACGTCTTTGAAGCGATGCGATGACCAGCCTCGGTGGGCAGTGGTCCTCCTCCGTACATAACGCTGCTGCATTTGCACAGGTTTTCGAGATACTCCTGGTTGGCTGCCATGTCTGCCAGAATCGACGGCGGCATGATGCTGACTTCAACACTACAGTTGACGAGCATGTCGTTTGCAAGGTCCGCAGTGAGAGGCACTGGAGGTGGTAAGATTGTTGGAATGGTGTTCCAGATGGACAAGAATAGAGTGCTGAGAGCCGAGGCGTGAAACATGGGGAACAACAGAAGCGTCCTTTTGCCGAGATAAGAGTTGGTCTGGATTTGTTCACCAGTCAGAGTCTCAATGTTCCTAAAGGCATCCAGAGCAGCTACTGCGCCGTGGTTCATGGTTACCAGTTTGGGCACTCCGGTGCTTCCGGATGTGTGGAAGACGGCTAGCGGATCGTGTTTGACTTCCTCAAAGGTTCTGTTCCAAGGATACGGCTTCAAACCGTCACCAACGTCCAAGAAGTGCTCAAGATCCGGAAAGCTGAGAGTCGTCATTGGTCTTTCCGCAAGCACACTTATCAACAGGTTTGAATACACAGGAGCGTCAACAGGCGTTAGGAATATCTCGCATCCAACTTGAGCAAGTAAGTCGAGCAAGGCAGCCGTACTGTTTCGCGGGGAAGCAAAGAACATCTGCGGTTTCATGTTCAGATTAATCAAGCAGAACTGCTCAGAATTCTTACCTTGTACCCAGCTTTACAAGCTCCGAAGACTAGAAAGAGATACCTGAGGTCATGAGGACCAACATAAGCCAATGCCGGAAATCCATGGCCTTGTCCTAGCTCCTGCTGTATCCACCAAGCGCATTTGTCGACAGCCCTCGCAAGAACATCATATGTGATTTTGCGGCTCCCTTCGCTGATGTTGGCAGACTTGGGCACTTCGACAAAACTCAATTTTGGGGTTTCCAATGCAATTTGGTCGATGAAACTTGGAAGTAGTCGATGTCCGTGATAAGCCATGATGATAGCTATCCGTATTGCTTGACTTGGTAGACATAACTGGGCCACAGGCATCTCTTTATGCATTGACAGTGATCTTCGGAGCGGAGGATTCGAGTGACCAGCGTGGACATGATCATGCTTGCAACCGTGGGCTTTTGTGTGCGTTACCTAGAAGCGAATGGCTTGCATGCTTCCACGACGCAGCGAGACACTCGGACAGGGAGTTGTAAGCCACGCATAGCTGACCCGATTTGTTACAGACACTGCAGAGACCCCGAGTCAGGATTTTGACGGGCATATACATGCCACTCAAGCTGACGACGGGACAGCACATGGCGAGAGCGGTCGTACGGAGTACCAGAATTGGTTTGCTACATTGTACAACCAAGAGCTTCATGGTGGAAGCAGGGCCAAGCGCAACAACAATGTCGTTAGATGAGGAAGGCTAGAGATGTCCATACCGTTTTCACGGATAAAGTTGACCAAGGTATCCAGCTCCTGACTCATTCGTCTATAGTGTTGTGCCAAATGATAAACTGGTGGTAAACAGGCTCCAATGAGAGTGCTGAAGGATTCGAAGTCGTCTGCTTGGAAGGATTCATGCTGTGTTACATAGCTTGATTAAGTTCACCAGCGTCGCACCGCATCCGTCCTCTCGAGTCTTGTCAGCGGAAGCTTCAGGACCGAATGTGTCAGAAAGCTTCTCGTGTCCTGGAGAGAACCACATCAGAATGGATGTGTGACCAATTCCTGCTCAAAGTTCGACATATTTCGAAGTAAGACGTGCGCTCACGGATAGACCGGAATGACGACCTCGCTCGAACGGCTCCCCAGATTCAGTGTCTCATTATCAGGGAGCGACAGTCACCGAAAGATGAACCGTCCGTTATCTCAGCCATGCCGTCGGTGTGATGGGTGTGTTGTCGAAAACAGGAAAAGAACGATGGATTTCTATGCGCGCCGAAAACGTGCTTGCGCGCTCGCGCACCGATGCGAGGCCCACTCGCGGAAGCCTGTTATGGTCCGCGAACTGGGCGCCGTTTGTCCGCAGCCACCACCACAGCTTTATTGTGTGTTCTTAATTTCACCACGTACGTGTAGGCGTTTCTCGATATACCCTGATGCATGAACATACCTCTACAAAAGCTCCGTCAAGATGCACGAAAAGCAGGACAATATTCTACACCACATGTCGGTTGTTCTTTCCATTTCACGAAAGAGAAAAAAGAGAAAGAGGAAGAGAAACTCTTTCAAGTCAATGATCGTCCGGAACCTAACGTTTTACCCCACAGCGCCAAGAAAAGCTGGATAATCTCAATGACGCGCCTGATCAATTCTTGCCGACCTCTTCTCTTCCTGGTTGACAGTACAGAGATACTATACTTCGCTTGAGCGCGAATTACGGTTCACAGAAGACAGCCTATGCCTTTCTGCATATGCATACCTGCCAACATGTCCTATGGCATGAATCATCGAAGCCTCGCAAGCCATGCCTGTTGTTAGGGTGGATCCCCCCCCAAGCCGTTTCTGGGGCCAAGATAACAAGGGAACGGTTGGGTGTCGTCGCCAACTCAAAATATCGATGGCATGGCGTTCATTGGCGGGCATTTACGGCCGTTCTCTCTCAATCCACATGTCTGATGACTCGAGCAGAACCAAACTGCGTTTTACCGAGAGCCGAGCGCCTTCAGCTCTTTGCCATGAAGGTGGCAGGACAAGTTCAGGGTCTTGAACACTTTCTTAAGAGACCTGTCGATCCCTCTCCGCACTCTGCAGTCCATCAATTTCTCAGATGGCGAGCATTCCTGTATTCTACGCTCTCTTGTGGGTCTCTTTTTCCTGGATACTGTACAAAGGTGTGAGTCTGTTGTACATTCGCCGACAACATGCTATCAAGTCACGCAAGCTGGATTGCGAGCCAGCACCACTATGGCCCGCCACAAATCTGGGCATCTCGACGATCAAACAAATGATGGCGGCTCAAAAAGCAGGTCGCTTTCCCGCCTATCTCCGTGAGCGGGAGGAGGTCTTGTCGAAATCGGAGAACAGACCTGTACACACCATGCGTCTGTCCATTCTGGGGAACAAGGCTCACTTCACTTCGGATCCCAAGAATATCCAAGCTTTGCTGGCAACTCAATTCAAGGACTTCGGACTAGGGTCCGCCAGGATTGGCAACTTCGGTCCCTTGATGGGTGATGGCATTGTATGTGTTGACAATCTTCAGGTCAACTTACCCTTGCTAACGAACATGACAGTTTGCATCAGATGGCAAGAGATGGGAGCACTCGCGAGCCCTTCTTCGTCCACAGTTCGCTCGTGACAACATCAGTGACCTCGATCTCGAGGAAGTCCATGTTCAGAACATGATGCAAGCCCTTCCTGTTGACGCAGATGGTTGGGTTAACGAGACCAATGCACAGCTCCTCTTCTTCCGCCTCACCCTCGATAGCTCGACGGAGTTCCTGTTCGGTGAAAGCATCGATACACAACTGGCAGCTATCAGAGGCGGAGAAGCCGGTGCTGCTGCTGCGTGGCGAGACGAGAGAGTCTTTGGAACTGCTATTGACAGCTCTCAAGGCTACTTATTCAAAGGTGCTCGCTTTGGAAACTACTACTGGATGGCCCATGACAAGCAGTTCAAGAAGCTTTGCAAGGACGTACACAACTTCGCTGACTACTATGTCGAGAAAGCGCTCAATGCCGAGACATCAGAGAAGCGAGCGCCGTCGCCTACAAGGAAGTTTGTCTTCCTCGAAGAGCTTGCTGCTCAGACACGTGATCCCATCGAGCTGCGCACGCAGCTCCTCAATATCTTGATTGCTGGCAGAGACACTACTGCTTGCCTTCTCAGCTGGATGCTCTTACTCTTGGCTAAGAATCCCGAGGTGTTCGAAAAGCTTCGCGAAATTGTCATTCATGACTTTGGCAACTACGAAAATCCCAGGGATATAAGCTTCACTTCTCTCAAGGACTGCCAATACCTTCAGCACTGCCTGAACGAGGCTCTACGTGTTTACCCGGTTGTACCTATGGATGGCCGCCGTGCCCTAGTCGACACCACCATTCCCCGTGGAGGTGGCGCAGATGGACTCTCGCCCATATTCATCCCCAAGGGTACCGATGTTAGTTACTCAGTCTACGTCATGCACAGACGGAAGGATATCTGGGGCGAAGACGCAGATGAGTTCAAGCCATCGAGATGGACGTCCAAGCGACCAGGATGGGACTATCTCCCATTCAACGGAGGACCTAGAATCTGCATTGGCCAACAGTTTGCTCTGACTGAAGCTAGTTATGTTATGGTCAGACTGCTGCAGCGCTTCGACAAGATCGAGCCCACGGGACCGACCCTCGATGCGGAGCCCAAGATGCGCCTGACCCTCACCTGCTGCCCTGCAGATGGCGTCTGGGTAAAGATGAGACAAGCAAAAGATGTCGCCTCTCACTGAGCCCTTGCCGCCTGCAAGTTCTATTCACGATTTACGCAAACAGATGATATCCCAGAAAAGACCCATGTGGCAAAGGATTGTTATGTTAATCATAGCTACCTAATTAATGTCAAATACGATATGTTTCGCTTCTTCCGATAACAAAATTACTGAGCATTGCTGGCGCATGTCCATGATCCATTTCCTCCATCGGCTGCAATCGCAGTACCCGAGCTGTAGAGTCCGGCTACACATACTGTGGCGCCAATGGCAATGACGATCCAATTGATGCAGAATAGCGAAATCTGCTTGGGACTGTCGAACCAGTGCCCATGGTTGAGGAAGAGTCCAAATACACCACTGAGAGTATATGTGAAGTGCGATGCGAACAGAGCACTGATCAAACCAAGCAGGTCATTGAATTTGGGAATAGACTCGGCGATAATCCAGGCAATGACCCAGATAGTCAAGGTAATCACTGTCCATGCAATCGTGCTGGTTTTGGTGCGTCGATTCATGTGTTTCGTACCGCGGAAGCAGCGAACAAAGATATACTTGGCTGCCACATGGCCGTAGATGATACCAGCGATGATGATCTTGCTTCAAATCAGCACGCAGAATGATGCAAGTGCGAGGTGACTTTGACTTACTGTCGGAATTGCAATACCCCATGCCACCTTCTTCACGATCGGACCTGCCGAACCGAGGGCAGGTGACTTAACATCCGGGCCAGCAAAGACGTAGATGACTGTTGCAGCAACAATATATAGACTGATGTCCCAGATCTGTAGGAACACTAAAGCCTTTGTCCAGTCTTTGGAAGGATCTTTCATCTCTGCCAGGAAGCCAAAGAAGCATGAATGACCCGCGTAAGCAAAAACGATATTGCTGACAGAAACGAAAGCGTCCGTGAATGGCAATACCGTAGTCACAGCCAGTGGTGTGTTTCCTCTAGGCTTTTGGATACCAATGGCAATCATGCTGATCAAGACCGCCGAGAAAATGGAGATGAACGATGCGATGGACATCCATGAAACATTCTTCAGCGTCCTAGGCAGGTCGAAGATGAAGAAGACTACCAATCCTATGACAGCCCAGACTACGGTGCAGGTAGCACTATCGGTGACGGTATTGAGGCAGATTGTCCATGTCAAAATGTGACTGGCCATGGTGAAGATCAGGAAGATCGTTTGTGCTCCGCCGAAGAACTCTCGACCGATGGCGCCCATCTTGAGCGGCTTGAAGAGAATCTCTCCAGCATCTGCGAATGATACGACCTAGATGATATGAGCTTCTTGGTCATGATTGCTTATTATTTTGGCTCAAATGCTCACCCAAGGATACTTCATTCGAAATTGGCCAATGACCTAGAACATAAATATCAGCTCAATCTATCATTACATGCTTTTGAGGCAGTTTACCCAGCCAGTGTATGTCGCAATGATACCAAGTCCAACTATCAAGATGAGTCCAGGAACAAATCCAATTCTTGCGAGCACCGAAGGCAACGAGAGGATACCCAGAGAGATGGTCTCAGCGATCATAACTTCTAGTTGTTAGAGATAGAAAGAACAGAGACTTCGAGACATCACATACTCATCGATGCTTGCCTGAAACTTGGTCAGTAAAACTGATGGCTCGAGGACTTGATCATACATACCACCACTCCATAGACTGATAGTCGATTTCTGCGTCTTGCATCTCACCCTCGTCCACATCTTCCTTCCGCGAAAAAGGGTCTTCATAAGCACTGTTCTTTCGCCTCGACATTGATGACTTTCGCCTTCCAGTATCCGGTCTGGAGATATCATCGCCATGATCTAAACTGTCTTTCTTCTCAGGGTCTTCGAAAGACATGATTGTGTAGTAAAGTCGGTGTTTAACAAGAACTGCAAAGATGTATCTATAGAAGAGAAGTTACAGCAGTTCAGGCAGACTATTATTATTCACGTCGGAAAGTACATGGGTACTCGCTGTTGCATCACAAGGCTTTGTTATATGACGTATAGTGCCGTGTTTGGCAATTGATTAACCTTTTGGACGATCTCGAGATGCAAGCTTTGCGGGGATACCTGGAAAAGCAACGCCAACATTGCTTCACACTTGATGACTTATCAGTGATGAGTGTGAAGGTGATTAGATTACTGAGACAAACAATCAGCAGGTGTCTAGCATTCTGATCTACATCGCAATACAACAGACACTGATGATTGTAGGATCTCAGGACATTGAATTTTCCTCAAAGTTACTGATTCATGAATCATTATCCTTCATTCGGAAGGATCTCCGAGACGTTGATATTCAACGACATGCAGCACTTGACTACTTGCCAGCCATCTCTCTGACCAAACCTGCGTTCACCCAACCTCGTGCGAAGTTCCTACCACTGAATAAGAGGACTGCGATCCACCAGATACGGCCAATCCAAGAATCATACCACATTTCCAATTGCAAGCCTCTCTTCTTCCTCCACGACATCACTTGCCGTCGAATGCCTTCCTCGAGTACCACAGCAAAGCCATTGGCGGCGAAGAACTTGGCTTCTCCCAAAGCACGACTCCACTCTCCTCCGAGCACTGATCTGACTGCGAAAGAATGGACAAAAGCGGATGAGATGAAGCCTCCGAGCACTTTGCCAATATCAGCTGGCTCGTCGCTTCTCTTGCCTGTCAGTTTCCTCTCAAGCCATTCTCCAGGCCAAACGCCATAGACCAGGAATAATCTTGCAAACAATCTGTGCCAGCCGTATGACCAGAAGCCTCGTACAGACTTGATATCCCAGATACGGGTGCTGTAGAGAGGCGGGAAGAATGCAAGTGGTGAAGGTGCTAGCGGACTGAGCATAATCGCAGCCATTGAGTGTGCCACAGAAAAAGCAGCCATGAGAAAAGCACCCAGAGCTGCAGTCAACAGAAGCTGAAGCCACAGCGGTAGACGGCTGTCGAACAGATCCTCGGTATGAACGCCAAAATCAGCCTGCGGTGCTCCTTCGAGATATTGCACATAAGTGGTCCTTATGATGACAAAACAACCTGCCAGGACAGGACCGACATGGAAGAGAATCGAGTGTAATCGATTTTTGGCGGTCGGTAACCAAGTCTTGCGAGTATGTCGCACGTCGGCTGTGGTCCACGTGAAGCCAATACCGCGCATACTGGTTTCGAGCTCGAGAGCCCATGAAGCACGATCAAAGAAGTTGTGCGGCCATCCTTCTTCGCTAGTCGCCAGTTCATACACCGGCTTCATTTCGCTGAGATCGGAAAGCTTCTTCTCAAGCACAAAGTACGAGTCTGCCAATGAGCCTCGACGAGCATGTTGAACAGCATCGGAAACAGTGTCCGAAACGGTTTGTTCGTCATCACCAGCTTTAGCTCCACCTTTGGCATTGGCTTGAGGCTCATTGTCAGCTTCCACTGGCATAGGCGTATGAGCTCGAGATATGTGCTTGTAGCGGACCCGACGAGGGATGTGTCCAAAGCCATACGGACTGATAAAGAAAGCATCCAGGACTCTGCAACCGCCGTAAAGACCAACAAGAGCCAGCTGATAGTTCAGCCCGATGCTCTGTGGCACATAGTAAGCTAATGGCAACCGGAAGAACAAAACTCCGGCCAGCAAAGCTAGGGCATTACGAAGCAGCTTTACCGCAAGAGTATCGAAAGACTGCGGTGGTGGCGGCGGTAGGAACAGTAGCGCAAGAAAATAAATAATCGGAGGTAGCACTGCAGCTTCGAAAGTCAAGGGTTTGGTGTTCGGAACAGGCTGCAGCCCGGGTCTTGGTGTCGCATCAAAAAGGGCGGACAATAGGGATGTCATGGTGATCTGTACCACATGCACCATGCAAGAGACAGCTGATGGCGCTTAAAAAGAGCTTCCATCTTTTTGGTTTTTTGGTTGTTCGAAAACAACGAATATGGAAGATGTCATCGATGGAAAACGCTCTGGTTTGCGGGCCGACGATCGGTCCGTGAGATCGGCCCACCGTTCATTTTATCCACATTTCATTCAGCTTCTTCTCATCAAGTACACACCTCCAGCTTAGAATGATCGCAGTTCGACTGGGTATGGCAGTTGCCAACAGGCTCATCACGTAAAAAAGGGTCGGTGCTAGGATATTCCCAGCTGTTTGCCTGGCGATTGCCGATGACCTCAATGTTTGCTTGACGTCGCAGTGAAGGCATCCTGCCGTTCGCATCAATTGCTTATCGTTCCTAGTGGTGAGCACCAAAGAGAGACTGACATGACACTGATGTTTTGTCTAGAGCACTTCCCGTTTATGCTATGACAGCGCATAGCAGAATGTGTTGAAACAGCGTCCATTAAGAACTCGAATAGTTACATGACCATTTCTCAAGGACAATCAGTGTTCATACAAAAGTTTGTCTGCTTTTAGGTCTAAGGAGACAGAACTCTCTGGAAATTCCTTAATCACAAAGAGTCAACGACCAGCCGAAGCCGAAGCCTTCTGTTCTCCATCAATGTCAGGAATCACGGATGTTAAAATGCAGAGTATCACTGAGAATGAGCTGAGGTCCTGTGAGAGACCGTATAGACAAGGATTTACATCAATGTTGATCTCTTAAGAAGGCCACGGGTCCTGTTTAGACCCATCAAATACACAGTGTAGTGTGGGTTTTTAAACAAAAAAGAGCATGGGCGGCTCGCTCCAGGCTCTTCCGAGCTTCTGAAAAAGGCTACGAAAAAGCACAATGTTTTGGTTCCAAGGCGGTTTCCCAGTGAGAACAAGCGAAAGTACCCATCTCAATGGACGATTCTATGGTAATCAAAAACACTGTGTCTCGCGACAAGCGTTGAACGCGAGAGGCGGAAGCTGGTGAAGGCACCTTCCAAAGTCGATAAACATTCATGGGTGCCTGCTAGAAATGATCTGAGGCCTCACTTTGTCGAGCGTCGCTTCCCTCACAACACGTACAGGCCGTCACAATCCGGAGGCTTCTGAAGCCATACTACTTCCCTATATTAACGCCCTCTCTCACAATCTCTTCCTTCCATCAACCATTAACATCATGGCGTCTGGTCTGGACAGCATGGCCGACATGTCGTCAGCGCTCGAGCAGCAGCCTGTCGTTGTCTACCCAGTTCTCAATCGAGACGATCCGCGCGCCAACTATCGAACCACAGAACTGGTTCTCCAGGCAAACTTCTTTGAAATTACAAAGCTCCCACCCCGCCTGTGTCGGTATGCAATCACTGCTACCGTTCCCTCGAGGACAGGTCCCAAGACCATCACCAATCGCGAGCTTCTGGAGCAGATCATCGCAAACATCCTGCCATCGGAGTCATCAGTGCTTTGTGACAGTAATTTCCCCTACTACACGGACTATCAACGCTTCATCATCAGTCCAGAACCGCTTCCGAATCATCAGCTTGTGATTGATCAGCCTGAAAGCCTATCGTCGTACTACGATTCAGTGCCACCCGGCAGCAGACACATCGTCACAGTCACCATAACTCGCTTGCCCGATCAGGACACCTCGGTGCTCGCTGAAGGCTGGCAGCCAGGCCTCGAATTCTTTGACCAGACAGATGTCTTGACACCCCTCAACATCGTGTCGCAGTTCCCTGTGCGCGAACAGAGACCTTCCCAAACCTGGGTCAACGCCGCAAGAAACAACTACTTCGAAAGAGACGCTCCTCCTATCCTCATACCCTCCATTGCCTCCAACAACACATCGTGTGATCTTCATCTACGCCGTGGTTTCTATGTGTCAGTCCGACCTGCACTGGGTGGCAGACTACTACTCAATGTCAATGCCGCAAACTCGGCCTTTTTCAATGAAGGTACGGTTGCTGGCCTCATCGGTGCCTACTTCGCCAGGTTTGACGCGTCAGATGGTCACACCTTGGCCAACCTCTTGAAGGGCATCCGTCTACATCTCATGTACTTCAGCAATAACGGTCGCAACGAACGCATCTCCGGGGAAAAGTCTCTGCATTACGGCAAGGTCGTGTCGGTGGTCGAACTAGAGCTGGACCCTGCAAAGATCAGACAAGGGCTTGCACGTCTCGGTCTTCCGGACCAGAACTACTCCAACCATGTTGCCTTGTGGGTTGGTTCTAGACAAGACCCCATTTTGGTCCCAGCAGCTTTGCTATGGATTGAGCCTCATCAAATTCTTCGTGCCACACTGGACCATCAGCTGATCAGTACCATGATAAACACGGCGCGCCAGACCCCATCCGCGAACCTAGCACTAATAACTCAAAAATATCGACCAGCTCTCACTCCCGCAGGGCTCGATCTACTGCAGATTTCTAATGATCCACTTGTGGTCAGCTCCGGCAAAGTCCTCTTTCCGCCAGATGTCAGGTACCATTCCAGAGGCATCAAGGAGATTGACTGCATGACAGGTTCATGGAACCTGAAGGGAATCAAGATCAAGTCCTCTCATCCGTTTGATCAGGCTGTCTTTCTGGTTCGCCAAGACGCGCATGACTTTGGTGGCATCTCCAAGAAGTGTAAACAGCTAATTCTCAATATCTCCAAGATTTGCACACCTAGCTACAAGCCCCATCTCACCAAAGTCGAAGCACTTCCAAACTTGGAGCCTGCAACTCTCCGCGCCTGGCTGAGACCAAAGACGACTACACCGAAGCACGTCTTCGTAATACTAGACAGACCGGGCTTACAGCCAGCCACTTGGGCTGACATCAAGTTGTTCGAGAAGGAGACCGGCGTCCTTAACACGGTCATCAGAGCTGATGGACTTTGCACTGACATTAGTTTCGCCACAAACATCGCTCTGAAGGCCAACGTCCAGTACAAAGGGATGAACCAAAATGTAGCTTTGGACATCCCTTTCGACACGATGCTTGTCGGTGGTGATGTTACTCACCCTGGTCAGACTGCAGTAGATGCTGCCCCCTCGATTGCAGCCGTCGTTGCAAGCACCGACTCAAAGTTTTCCCAGTACCCCGGAAGTACAAGATTACAGCTCGGGAAACAAGAGATCATGACTGAGCTTAAAGACATGATGGTCGAGCGGCTGCAGGCGTATCGCTTGAAGAACAACAAGTTTCCCAGCAACGTCTTGTTCTTCCGCGATGGTGTCAGTGAAGGGCAATTTGCACAGGTCAAAGCAAAGGAGGTCCCTCAAATTGTAGAAGCTTGTGAAGAGGTCGCTGGAAAGGATGTGAAGATCAATATCACCTTCATCATTGTCAGCAAGCGTCACAACACCCGTCTATTCAAGAAGGCTCAGACCGACAAGCAATTCCTGGACCAGAGGCAAGAGAATTTCAGGCCTGGTGTGGTTGTCGACAACTCTATCACTTGCCCCGGAGATAACGACTTTTACATACTGTGCCACAAAGCTCTAGCAGGCACCGCCAGATCTTGTCATTGCTTCGTGGTCGAGAACGAGATGAACCTCAGTGCCTTCCATCTTGAGTCTATTGTCTTTGGACTGGCATACACCTACGCTACCAGCACAAAATCGGTCTCATATGCTACTCCGGCATACTACGCAGACAAACTGTGTGACCTTGCTCGTAGTTGGTTGAACGCAGTCTATGTCCGATACTCCAAACAATATCGCGAAGAGAACACCGAGATTGGCCTTAGGGAGCATTTGAAGGAGAAAATGCTCCATGTTCGCACCCGAGGTATGACACAGAAGGAGATCCGCCGTGTGCAGGCGAAGATCGTGCTCAACATCGTCAAGACCAAGATATGGATGAAGGGCATCCCAGATGGTTCGGCCAATCCCTGGCACAGCGACCTCGATGACGTGATGTTCTACCTTTGAGCATTGACTGGATGATTTTTGGTTGCTCGTTGCTCGGCGGAGTGGAAAATTCATGGAAATCGATGGACAAGGTCATCAAATAGATAAACAACAATCAAGATGATTGCAAAACGCGTGTTCTCGTCCTTCATAAATAGCTGAACCCATGATGGACTCCATCTTATGTCCGATGAGAAGCTTTCAAGCTTCAGCTCTGTCTGGCCAACACGTCAGTTTCAACAAATCACTGTGCATCTCTACAGCTGACATCAAGCTGTTGCGCGCACTTGAAGGTGTACGAAAGGCAATTACGGATCATGGCAGAATTTCGCAGACTCTCTTCTAGCCAAAGACAGTTCGCGGACAATATTGTGCTTTTCCGAGGCGTGTTGCCGGACGGCCGACGAAGCTGAGATGGAAGTTGACAGGCTTCTCGATGATAGGCATTAGGCAGCACTTTCAGAACGGCTTCATGCTCTTTCTGCAATCAGTCTGGCCTGTTTCCTCCACCGCGATAAGCGATCTCGTCGAGTTTTTCCAATCATCTCAAGAAAATCATTCAGTAGACAAAAAGTCCAGAAGCAAGAGGAGAGAAAGACGCCAACTTCCCCATCGCACACACACCAACCATTCGGCCAAACATCGGACTCCTTGACGTTCCCAGCGCAGCCCCACTTTCCGCAAACATCGGAACGAACAAGGGCACATCCCTGCCACTTTCTTCCGACCAAAAAAAAAATTGTCAAATTGTTACGTGAAGGAAACAAAAGAAATCACTCTCCCGCCTAGGCTTGAACTAGGAACCTCTCGATTAACAGTCGAACGCGCTAGCCAATTGCGCCACGGAAGAGATGTGGTATGTGTTTCGGAGCTGATGGGCTTCGATGGGTCGACGGCTGAGGGGGTGGGAATATGAAGATTGCGTTGTGTGAGCTATGCTGCGCTGGAGGATTGGTTCACTATATTTTGAGGGCTTGCAGATCGGAGTGGTGGGCTTGCTGTGAATACCTTGCTTGTCTCGAGATCAGTAGACTGTAGAAGGAATGAAATGGTGAGGGACCATGTTCGCTCAGAGGTTAATCCGTGCGAACGACGGTTGGAGTAAGTCCTGTTGGTTGAGGGGGCATCTCAATGCTTTCATTCTGTGAGCGGTTCGAGGTACCCGTATGTGGTTTCGATTGCTTGTTCATGTTGACCAAAGGTCGGCCATTGGTGTGACACCTCGTGTGTGCATTTAGAGCCAGACATAGCTCAATGGAGGACTCCTGCTGACGAAACGGGCCTAGAACAGACATATCGGCTATGGACTGCTTTGCGATGTGATCCAAGTTCTTGTGTCGTCAATCAGAGATGTACCTGGCCGATTTTGAGAGGCCGAGTCACTATTAATTGTCAAGCCAGGGTCATACCCCAAGCGAGAGGTCTTGGTCATATCCGGGAGGACCTGAGCTTTAACCAACATGACAATTAATTCAGAAGAGTATTGTAGTGAGCCTGAGCAGAGAGTGCTTAACCAACTCCATCGCATCGCTCGGCAGACCGTAGAATCGAAGAGAAATGCGCATTTGAACAAAAAAAAGATGAATCATTATTATAATGGCTATATGTATCATAAGTAGATGGTAATTATGTCGACTCAGGTGCGACATGGATCTGCCAGTATCGTTGGTATGCCTGCGGCATCTCTTGTGTGCCATTAGTAGAGCTGTCATAATCGGGATGCGTGACATCCAGAGCCAGCAAACCCGTCCTCCTGTGCGCCTTCTGGAAGATCATGAATTCCTCAGTGACATTGACGTACACGTCCACGCCATCGTAGACATCGATCGTCGAGCCAGTCGTCCAGCTCAGAAGCATTGGCTCGATAAGAGGAGCGTCGGTGACGGAAGGATGGGACGTGCCGAGAGAAGTCATGAACCAAGCTGCCTTGCCGCGGTTGTTGACATCCACGACAAGGTCTTTGACAACGTCGAAGTGAGGGCGACCAAAGAAGACGGAGTGCTTCTTTGACCAGGAATTTGAGTGGATGACGAGGACAGGTACGTCGACGTCGTGGTTGAGAGGGCCACTCGACTTTCCAGGATCAAGAATCAGTCCTCCATGGAAGGGGCGTTCGGGGCAAGGCGCGCCCTTCAATGCCTGAAGAGCGCCAGTGGCGCCGTAGCTGTGACCGGACATGGTGACGTTGGTCATGTCGAGTTTGCCCTCCCAACTGGCTAGATGCTCGCCCTCTTTGCGAGGGTTCATCTCGTAGATGGCGGTGCCGCTGCCGTCATTGATGGCTTTCAAGACACGCACAGTCTCTTCAATCTCTGCTTGGCGGAAGTCCAGTTGTGCTTGTTTCAGCTCGGGCGTGTCGAAACTATCGTCGACGTCCAAATCGCCGAGGCCGAAGTGGTAGACTGCTCTCTCGGATCCGTCGATGTCCATAACCATGCTTCCAGGTCCGCTTCCATCTCTATGCTCGATAGCAGCAACGATGTATCCTCGGCTCGCGAGTTCACCACAGAAATGCGTGTAGTCTGTACGGGAGCTCGCCATACCGTGGGAGAAGACAATTACCGGGAACCCATCGTTGCCCACTTCCGGCTTGCCCGCTCCATGCTCTGTGAACTCGAAACTGGGTGCAATCTCTCGCAGAGGTACATCAACGTTCGCCGGGATTGTGATGCTGCCAGCCAGACCCCAGAGAGCGACAGTGAAAATGCTGTTGGTAAGGAAGTTGCTGATGTGGGCGAACTTTGCGTAGCCCTCTGCTGTTATCGAGAGCGGCTTCGGCACCCAGAGATGTTTTGGCTTGTCCGACTTTGCTCCCTTGATGGAGGGGTAGTATACAGAGAAAAGGACTGTTTCCAGCTGCGAAAATGGTCAGGGTGTGCAATTTGCGGATTATACATGACGCGTACCAGGAATGCAGGTTGCCCGTTCGACTTGAACTTGACGTCGCTCGTTTTACGGCCATCACAAGGACTCTCGATATCGATCGTACCCACAGAATGGGGCCCCGTATAAGCAGGGAGGTTCGAAGACAGAAGAGGCATTCCCCACAGCCAACAATAGAGGACGTAAATAGCAACCACAGAGGACGCGATGTATTTGGGCGTAAGGCGCGGGCGAAGAATCGGCGGTACACGGGAGCGCGACATGATCAAAGAAACATTGAAGTTATGACCGGAAAGAATGGAAACTTAGGACAAAAAAGCACGGATACTTTGGATAATTAGGAGGTGATAGGTATTATGTCAAGATCATGGCTCCATCTTGTATTGAACTGACTTTTGGGGAGGTGGCCGCGGCGGCTGGAAATGACATCATGTTTTCGACATGAGCTCATTTCGCGTCGGCCGAAGCCTCATCTTCTCTTCCTCTTCATGTCTGAACGCGTGTCTGATGGACTCTCATTCATGCGATAAGCCGCGCGAGTCTTGGTATGATGTTGCATCGGGGCTCGAAAGTCGTGATCATGAGCAGAAGTGTATCCGTCGCTCTGCGACTCGACAGCGACGAATAGCCGCTTGCGGAACGCTTCTCCGCGGCTGATGGCGGTTAAGGTTGTAGAGATGGATTAAAACACGTTGTCCAGCCTGCGATGTCTCTGTGTAAGGGGAAAGAAGATCGTAGTGGTGTGAGATGTGGTTCGAAGGAAGGAGAAGCGTGGACGACGCTGTAGGTGTAGTGGGCCCGTTGCGTCCTGGGGTTGATCGTGTCGAGCAGGACCTTTCTGACCTGATGCTGGTAAGACGATTCCTGCCTTCCTAGGTATCTCGAGAAGCCGAAGGGCTGTGGGCGACCAAGGAGAGATTGGTGTTCCTTGTCCAAAGAGTCGTCGAAGATGGCTGCTGGCTCAGATGCACTTGCCTTCGGAGGTTTTCGAGAGCTCTCCAGAGAATGCAGAGCAGCTACTTCCGCAATTCGGTTCGCTCGAACACCGACTTAGGCTCCTCTCCCGACGTATGCCGATACGCTCTCCCTTGCTCATTCTCTCGTCTGCACTTTGGGTCTGAGACACTCAGACTGTGAGCCGTTAGTAAGTCGTCGACGTAACAGAAGGCCTGGCGATAGACGTCTCGAAACGACAAGATACAGAAGGCAGTCATGTCTCTCCGTATCAGCATTTACGCCCTTCGACTCACGATCGTCGTTAGCCGGGTGGTGCTGTGGTTTACCTTCACGTCTGGAGCCGTCGATGTACACATCTCACCTGACTACGCTTGGCTACTCGCCTTTGCCTTCATGATAACCCTTCACACCATGTACGATGCCGCCTATGTGGCCGCTTGTACAGCCAACTTTGGGGCCGACGCTCGCTTCGATGATGCTTTCCACGTCTTCATCACCCTCCTCGACATGCAAATGGCGAGGGCGATTCGACTGACCGTCGCGGGAGACCACGGCGAGGCAGTGCTTCGTTGAGAAGAGGGTCAGTCATGATACAGCCTCTGACGGCTGTCGATCAATGCTAACTGCTATTGGTGAAGGATTGTATATTCGAAGACTCAATATGAAAGGAGACGAACAAACAAAGAGCCTCGACGAGCTAGCTGCGTCGTATGGAAGCACAGGCCGTATACTGCTGCATCAACTGCCTTCACTTTCCACCCGAATAGGACTCTGCACATGATCCGTTCGCTTGATTCTTCAAGTCTGCGTCAAAACCATCTTCTGCTCTCCAACACGCCTCAACCTCTTCTTCCTTCCATCCACAAACCTCTTTAAATCCATCAAAACCAATCAAACAGCCAACATGAACGAATTCACCATCTTTATCAACATGGTCATCAACACCCTCTTCGAGGTCATCATCCCATTCCTCGCCCAGCCTCTCAACGGCGAGAGAACCAACGAGATGTCTACATCTCTCTCTCAGATCTTCGATACCTCCCAGAATCTCACCCATATGGGCAACATCGTCCTCGCGTTCGTGGTCACCGCCCTGGCCACCCTCATCCGCCCTCCCTTCAGGGCCCACGCACGCATCTACAGACCCGCCGTCCTCCTGGTCCTCTGTAGATTCTACTACGAGGCCGAACTCGGCTTGCTCGACCACCTCGTCAAGCCCAACCACGCTGTCAAGAACTAAATCTTCCACTTCATCTGTTTCGTAAACAATGTAGTCCCAAGATCTCTGAAGCGCTCACATACGGTAAGATCTAGTCACACTTACTACCTCACTCTCATCACAATCACTAATGCATTCACTGATAGCGCCTGTGTGACTCAACCACCAGCCACTATACAACAATCACTTGTCATCTCACGCCAGGAAAGAAGGGACGGTGGAACAGATCCTTGGAGTGTTTCAGGTAGCAAAACGTGTTGTAGACTGGGAGGAAAGCTCGTCATGCAAATCAAAAACACCATTGATTCTCTCGCATATCATCATCTCTTGTCTCGTGTGTCGTCGTCGTGCATGTTGTAAAAATGCAAGATCTAATTGAGATCTTGTGGTTTGTCCACAGAGAGTCGCGTGAGTAACGTGCTTTCTGTGGCACTGGTTACTGGCTTGAATATCTTCTTGCATTTTCATGTGGTATACAGTCGTTGCCGCTAATGGTGGGAGTAGTGATTATGCCCCTTTCCCCCTCGCGCCCCTAGATTTGCGACACTCGGGCTACACTGTCGTGTAAGACTCTGCTCTGCCTCCCACCACCCAAAGAGGGACCCTTTTGGTTGTGTTCTCAGTGGAGGCATCAGCAATGTACAAAAGCATCTTGCATTTCTACCGCCCTTTTTGGTACCCCTATCGTGCTGCTGGGAGTATGAGTATCTCCTCTCTCGCGCTGGGCAGCTAGGTATACACATCAAAATGCAAGATTGGGTTCAGATTCGTTGAGA
Organism: Aureobasidium pullulans EXF-150; assembly: GCF_000721785.1. Lineage (NCBI taxonomy): Eukaryota > Fungi > Ascomycota > Dothideomycetes > Dothideales > Saccotheciaceae > Aureobasidium > Aureobasidium pullulans. Next base: position 940,354 of record NW_021941022.1, read on the forward strand.
TGTCCAGAGAGAGGTCTGTTGGATTATGCTTTCAGGGGACGGCCTCTCTGTTCTCGATTTCATCTTGCCTTTTGACGGCTCTGTTTGGCACCTCTATGGTCATGCTAGGAGCGAGCGATGTTCTCGAGCTGTCGAAGGAACAAGATGGAGAAGACATTGAGACGAAAAGAATATAAATTTGTGTTTGCAGATGCTAGAAGAAAAGATGCTTGATCAAGACTTATACGAAAGAAGAAGAAACAGAAGAGAGATATGTCGAGCCGCCAATTCGTCTTTTGGCGCTCTGCCAATCACACGCCTTCGCCATGCATTGTGTCCGTCTCTTGATTGTTCGCTGGTTGTTGCATCTAGCAAGAAGCAGGGCTGGGGACGTTGGAGCAGCTGGTGGACTTCTTGCCACCGGTGATGGAGTTGCCGGACCAGGTCCAGCCGGAGCAGGCACCGGAGGCACAGAGGATGTAGATGTCGGTGGCGGAGCTGGTGACGGTACCGGTGTTCTTGCTCATGGTCAAGCCGGTGATTGGGACACCAGCGGTGGGCTTGCCGGTGGGAGAGCCGTTCTCGTAGTCCTGCTCAATGACGATACCGCTGGCAGAGTATTAGTAAAGAGAAGAAAGGGTTGTTTCGAGTAGTCTTACTATTTCTTGATGCCAGAGAGGGTGTTGCCGCTGTAGTTGACGCCCTTCACAGCGCCAGTGGCACCGTAAACAGTCTTGATACGGATGCCATTATCTGAGTTAGAAATTTTGTTATTTGTGAAGTGGACGTTGCTGACAGTGTTGTCGGAGCGGCCGCCAACAGAGCCAACGGAAAGACCGTGGCCACCAGTGCAAGAACCGCCGGAGAAGGTGATGTCGGTACCAGAGTTGATGGCAACGCAATCATCCTGGTTGTGGACAACAGCGTTAGTGATGGTCACGCTAGTGGATGAACCGATATCGAAGGCATCGGTGTTGTGACCAAGGCTGTCACCGGCTGAGCCATCGATGGTGATCTTGTCCATGGTCAAGGTCTTGGCTCCGTTGATGGAGAAGGTCTGAACAGGCGAGTTCTTGATCGTAAGACCATTGCTATTACATTGATTAGCATTGTGCATGATTGGAGGTTGCAGCAAAATGGACTTACATGGAAGAAGTGGTCAAGCTGTGGGCGTAGAAGAACTTGGGCTTGGTCTTGCCGCCGTTGCTGCCCTCGCCGTCCCACCAGCGAGCACCATCACCGTCGAGGACACTGCCGGAAGCACCAGTAACGGTGATCGAAGTACCGGAGACGCTGACGAGGGGGCCTTCCCACTCCTTGTAGCCAAAGGTGGTGGTACCCTCGAAGATGACGTGGGTGCCAGTGGTCAATCCGGTGAGGTCGAGGGTGGTACCAGCAGGGACGGCAACGTTGTTGAGAATGATGGTGGCGCAGGCAGCCTTGGACTTTGTGGCAGAGGCAGCACCGCTGGAGCCTGAGAAGGTGCAGGTAGTGGCGCGCTTGTCGATGGGCGAGGCTGCGGGAGCAGCAGAAACGATGGCAGCACCACCAATGGCGGCGGCTGCGACGAGAGAAGAGAAGTGCATAGTGAGTGAGTGTGGTAGTAGTTGGAAGGTAAGAAGAGAAAGGTTGTTGAGAAAGGTACTTCAAGGCCTGCTTGAGAAGTTGAGTCGAGCTGCTTGATCTGTCGAGATGGTAGAGGAAACAGCTGGATACTTATACCTCTCGCCTTGCCTCTCCGAGTTCATGCCCTATACCGTATGTTTCCGCAATACGCGATGTCGCCATGCTGTGTCATGTCTCTCGCCCTCAGGGCTCGCAGCGAAGTCAGGTTCCTGAGGCCGTCGTCGTTATAGCTCGAAAGGCTATATCAGACCTGATTTAATTTTCCGTCCAATGATGGTAGATGGGCGGCCGGCCTAGACTGCTTGCAGCAATATAGCGATGCCATGTTCTGTAGAAGGCCCTTTTCATCGGCAAAAGCTGTCAAGGTTTCTCATGGCCGGACGATGGTGAAACAAAGAGGGGGAAGCGGCGAGTTCGAGAAGTGCCTTGAGGATATTCAGCCGGAGCCGTCGCCTGCCCGATGCGCCAACAATGTGGGGAAAAACGTCCGGGGAGCAGTTAATCTAATTTGCACCACGCGGAACACTTTTCCACCATGCAGTCAGTGCTGCCGCCTATCACATCCAAGCCTCGCTAAGCATATCGGACAAGCCTGTCAGTGACAACTTGGCGGAGTGCAGGAGCCCTTGCCTAGTGGCCTTGTGTTTGTGGTATAGTGAGACGTCGACTGTGGAGATGAGGCGTGCGTGGCATCGAGAGCCTCAGTGGCTGGAAAGCATCTTATTTTTACATGGATCGGCCTTCTTGTTCTGTAAGACTTGATGCAAACGCCCTTAGGGCTGTTGTGTTGTTTTCTTTGACTTTTCTACCCCTGGCCCTGTGCTCTCTATTCTCAACCATGGAAAGCGGGAGGATGAAGAAGCAGCAGCAGCAGAGACACGGCAGCACAGGAAGCCGCTACCGTTCTTGTGATCAACTGCCGATCGCAGACCAGACCCTAACGCCCTGGTCTCATACTACGCTCTCAATAGTGCGACTCGTTCACAATGCGATGAGTACTTGTTTAGCGATGGACCTGCCATTTTCCACGAGTCGGAGAGTAGCCTGAGTGAACTAAGATCTGGAAAGTCTATCCCAAGTTGCATAACCTTGATGTAGATCTTCGAACTTTCCTGTGTATACCGACTAAAGTCAATGAACAATAAAAACGTGACCTACCGAGGTCACGAGCAAGTGCGACCATCAACGACCGTTGAAGCATAAGGAGTTTAGAGAGTTCTCAGTGGAGGAAACAGGCAAATCCAGCTCCGGAGGGGTGCACTTTCGCTTGCGAAGGGCTCGGATTCGGGACTGACTACTACAATGTTGACACACAACCGCCACCGAGAGCCCTCGAAAGTGCAAAGCACACCCTCTGAGATCCTGGCAAGCGTGTAAGCGGATTAGTGGGCTGTAAAAATGCAAGGTGCCTCTCGACTCTCCCAAGCCTCCATCGAGAGCCCTCGAGGCAGTAATCTACGACAAGCCCTCAGTGGACACTGCTGCATATCACAAGTGCATCTTGCATTTTGATAGGTGGATGTTTCAAGCAGACGAGCATGAAGAGCGAGGTAGTAATTTCGTTCCAGTTTCACCGGAGAGCTATCTGATACATGATTTGTGCAGTTGCACCGCGCCCAATTCCATCGGTTCAAACAAGGAGGACTTCTAGTTGTGGGCAAAGAAGAAGTAGTGTGCGAAACACAGAGAAACCACACTGAAGACTAGCCAAGGATCGGCCGTGACATTGTCTCCGCCGCCACCGAGGCTATACTGATGAGCGAGTGCATCTAGGACGGAAAGAGGCGAAGTCGATGCGGGGACGACCGACGTGGTTGTGATTGTGGTACCGACCTGCTTAGTAGAGAATGAAGTGACTTCCTCGATGTTGATATCAGTGCTAGTTGAAGTGGCGATGGCGGTGAAGGTGCTCATCGAGGTGATAACAACGCCGTCGATCTCGGTAGAGACGATGGTAGCAGTGGAGGTAGCGGTGGCAGTCAATTCAACAGTCTGGACGTAGACGCTCTTCAGCTCGATTGAGATGTCGCCAGCGCTAGCAGACGCGATACCGGGCAGGGCAGTGAGGAGCTCGCCAGGCAAGGCAGTCATGAGGTCAACCACGACGGTCTCCGTGTGAAGGACAGTCTTGGTGATAGTGGCTGTAGTGGTAGAATGGGTGGTATCATTCTGGGCGCAAGCTATTACAGTAAGCACGCGTAGGATATGGTAATAGATCTTCGAGATACCTGTGTGGAAGATCATAGCGAGCAAGAAGGCGAGCACAAGGATGGCCTTCATGATGACAGTATGAATGCGTGTGTTTTGGAAGGGGAATAAAGGAATGATGGGTTGTCTTTGAATGACGGTTGGGTATGTTTCGATGCGTATAGAGATAGTGGTGCTTGTGTGTAGCAGTCTGTGAAGTGAAAGCCGTCACTTCTTGTACAGCATTGGGTTGGGTTTGGTGGAGTTGACGGTCACGTCGGCTTTGCACTTTTCTGACCAGCAGACCTTGCTCTTTTAAATTCTCGCCAGCAGCCACATTTGCTTGCAAAAAACACATTCTCTGCCCTTTCCAACCAAACGAGCCTACCGACAGGGTCGACCATGTGCCTCAACTCATAACAGAAACCTTCGTCGGAAGATACTGGAGTTGCAATGCCTGTACAACGATACAAACTGACCACCACGAACAACAGAGCTTTGCCATGTATTGATGTTGAGGAAGAACGTGTGACCTAAACCATCGGAGAACACACTGAACCAGCGTTGATGCTGCAGCCTGCCATCAACTCTCTTACCACCAGCCAAATGTTGCTCCTCCAACACCGCATGTAGGGGCAACGAGGGCAGACGAGACGTCGAGACGTGAGATATCCCTGGAAAGGTCTTACTGTAACTACTTTGCCAGAACCATCTGTCGCCATCCACGACGCCGATATGACGGCGGCTGTAGTCGATTGAAGCCCCGCAAGTGGATAGTCGAGCATACCTTTTGGTCGAAGAGCGACCTTCCTGGGCGCGGCCATTGCATATCGCCTGCGCGCAAGATGGCTTTCTTCGCGACCTCTCAATTTGAATCAGCCAAGGCAGGACAACACCTTGCAACGGCGTAAAGCCATGAGCAAACCAGCATGCTTAGACTCTTACAAGGTATGTACTGTGTGAACATTGAGCCCAAAGCAAGTGCAAACGCTGATCAGTAACAGTCTCTGTGGCTGCCCGGTACGATTCGAGCGCGAATCCGATGACACTTCCTCGCATGATATACAACCTTCGCCGAATACAGCCTCCTCCTCCCCCCACTCCTCCTGACGCATCTTTCTCTCTCAAATGGGCCCTTGCAGAAGGATAAAGAACTCTTGTAATTGTGATGATAGCTGAAGATCGTGGTCTCACGAGAGATTGCAGCAAGTTACAAGGAAGTCGAGGAAGCAGAGTCAAGAATGGTTGTCAACAGGAAGTCGCGTTCGTGAGAGCGTTGTCGTCATCTGAAGATTCCTCGCTTGACCGCCCGGCAGCCGCCGAACATCCACCGACGAGAGACCCTTCGAGTTGTCTCCCTTCTGTATCAACTTCCGTCGACCAATGAAACATTCGGAATATGTAAGACGGTTAGCAAGAAGAGAGTCTACAGTCGAAAATCGCGATGTCGCACGGGCTTCCACCATCAAGGTGTTGTGGACCAAGACCTCGCTCCCCAGCCGTCTCGTCATGCGACGAATGCCTCGTACACAACATCTTTACGAGTTGGGCGCATTGACGACCACTCATCGTAAGCCCTCGCTGTATGTTATGCGACTTGCAGCCCACCAGCCGGTGCGTACAGATACTATGCCGCCATCAAGGTGTCGACACCAGGCCAAGAACGTAGGTGGCTAGCCAATCATGGCTCTGTAAGAATCATCAAGGTGGTCATCAGAGGGCACTCAAGGGTCAGCATTTATAGCGGTCAGTATCGTACTTTTCCAAGTATCATGGCTCCCAAACGCAAGCGAAACCCACAGCAAGCATCCTCGGCGAAGAAAACTAAGCGCGCAAACATGGCACAGCAGGTCAAAGATGCATCCCCATTCAAGACGCTGCCCATTACGCTCCTGTCAGGTTTCTTGGTAAGGCACAAAAGCTCTCAGGATAAGTGCATCGACTGACACCTTGACAGGGAAGCGGCAAGACGACACTACTCAGCTACATCCTCAACTCGAAAGACCACGGATTGAAGATCGCAATGATCGTCAATGATATGGCCGCAGTCAATGTTGATCAAGGCATCATAGTTGCAGACGGCAAGAAAAAGGGTCGCGAAGCAGAGAAGATGATTGCCATGCAGAACGGTTGCATCTGCTGCACGCTTCGCGGTGACTTTGTGATCGAGCTTGCAAAGATGGCCAGGGCTGGTGAATACGACTATGTACTGATCGAAAGTACTGGTATCAGCGAGCCGCAACAGGTAGCCGAAAGCTTTACCACAGATTTCACCGAGGCCATGATGGGAGCGGATGGAGCGCTCGACCAATTTGATGAGGAAGAGAAGAAGGTCTTTCACGAGATGTGAGTATCTTGAACAACGGCTCTCGCACACATATCTGGGCCTAACGCTAGAAACAGTGCGCAGAATGGCGGCCTTAATAAGGTAGCTAAGCTCGACACCACAGTCACTGTCGTAGACGGTTTCAGGTTCTTTGAGGAATTTGAGACCATCCAGCTTTTGCACGAACGGTTTCAGTCCGAAGTGGAGACGCCGGAAGATCAGCGTACCGTCAGTGATTTGATGATCGATCAAATCGAGTTTGCAGACGTGATCATCGTCAACAAGGTAAGTGGTATTCCTCGTGAATAGATTGGCATGCCACTGACGCTCCGCAGATTGACATGATCGACGATCAAGTGCTTACACGCATCCGTGGCCTGATCAAGACTATGAATCCTGGGGCCAAGGTCGTCGAGACTAGCTTGCGAGCTTCGAAGCAGTCCGAGAATCCTTTCGGTATCAAGCCTCTGGACGTCAAGGAGATCATTGCGACCGGCATGTATAGCGAAGAGACATCGATCAAAAGCTCTGGCTGGCTGAAGAGCATCAATGAAATGTCAATGATCGACAACCACGGACGCACAGTCATGGCGCCCAAGCCCGAGACACTCGAGTAAGTTAACATAACTCTGAACCTGGGCCCAGCACTAATGACAACATTCTAGATACGGCATTAACAGCTTCGTCTACCGAGCGAGGAGGCCATTCTCGCCAGGTCGTCTGTACGAGCTCGTCCACGATAAGTTCGTTATTCTGGAGCCTCAGGACGAAGAGGAAGAAGAAGAAGATGAGGACGAAGATGAACATGAGGACGAGGTCGATGCTACAGACAACCAAGATGGAGCCAAGGGAGAAGACCAAGAGCAAGAAGACGCGGCAACCGAAAACGAAAGCGAAAGCGACGCGAACGAGAACGAGTCCGACAAATCAATGACTGGCAAGCTGAGCCGCGCCGCCTCCCATACGCATTCTTCGGACTCTCTCAGCACCAAAACAGCCTCTGACACCGATGCTACTTCGGTCAACTCCGAAGATCAAGACGCGCTCGACACAAAATACGCCGATCTTGACCTGCCAACACGTCTCGCCAACAAGAAGGCTCATCCTGTCTTCAAGTCCTTGTTACGCTCCAAAGGATTTATCTGGCTAGCTACTCGTCCCTTTGTCAGTGGTGACTGGTCTCAAGCCGGCGCCATGCTCACTGTATCAGGTGGTCTCAACTGGTTCGCCGTAGTGCCAGAAGAGCAATGGCCCTCTCCCAGCCAAGAAGTTACAGACTTAATCAAGAAAGACTTCGAAGGCGAATGGGGTGATCGCAGACAAGAGATTGTATTCATCGGCGAGGGAATAGACGTCGAGGCTATCACGGCGTTGTTTGATGCCTGTCTACTGGACGATGGAGAGATGAAGAGATGGGAAAAGATGATGAAGAGGAAAGGTCTATCCAACGAGCAGAGGGAGAGCTTGTTGTGCAGGACGTTCGAGGATGGATGGGAAGAGTGGAAGAATCCGTTGGACGAAGAAGGTGATGGTCATGACCACGCTGGCCATCATCATCACTAAGAGCATGTAACGTCTAAGTTTGAAATAGCTTCTCAAAAATAACGCAACTTGAAGGTACCCTCTGCTTCGTGAGGTTTGGCTCATGACCACGATTTATGGCCGCTCACGGGCGAACGCGCCGCAGCGACGTTCTTCGGTGCACGGACGCTCCTTCGCTCCTCCGCTCCTCCATTTCTTCTCACTCAAAGTCCAGCGGGTCGTCGCCATGGTGTTTCGCAGGTCGTACGTAAGTCGGCGATAATGTGCGTGGAGCTGTATCGCGCACAATGCAATGTCTCGTCGACGTATTTCGCATCGACAATTATGGCAGAGACTCCTTTGCAGCCTGAGGCGAAGCTTAGGTTTTTTGGGGCCGTTCAGGGTACTAGAAGACGTTCTGTCATCATGTGTTAGTCGAGCGCGTTGTTCCATCACCACACCGCTGTTCTCTTTGGAAGACTGTCAAACTCGAGCAAGGCAGTGAGGAATCTATACCACACGCTCGAGCTGTGCCACGATCTATGTCTATTTCCATCTTCAGCTGAGGCTTGACAGCCATGGAGCCAACCTCTCTGAAGGCTAAGCCTCTTGCTGTCCTAAATACCTTGCTACTATATCTTACGTGGTTCTCTCTGCTACGAATCTTTTGCTATTGAATGTCATTGGAATTTACACCCTAGAAATTCCGCTCACGATGTTCACACCCTTTGGAACCCTGGCCTCTAACCAGACTGCAGCATGGCATCCAGAGCCTCGCGAACGAGGCACGTTTAGCATCTTGTCGTCCTGTGTAACGACTCTGGTGCTTTGTGTTTGGACAGCCGTGCATCTCAACATTCCGAAAACGGGCAAGGAACATCTACAGAAGTATCGTAAAGCCGGATGGTTGGTTCTAGGCCTCCTCGCACCAGAACTCGTCGCTTGGAACGCTTGGGAACAATACCGAAAAGCTTCGCGAATCACACAGAGAGCCTATCAAACTTATCCAAGGACGCCGATCTCGACATGGTACCGACGTGCATGGCAATATCTCACGCAGGCACTAAGCTTCCGCATACCACTTGATCCCGTCATCGACCAGGTGAGAGCTTCTGTGAATCTTTCAGCTATACCTGGCTCACACATAACCTGCGTAGGAGATGTCCTTGGAATCGGCTTCAAGTCCTCCACTACGACGCCATTGTTGGACACTCACTCACGGCTTCTATGCCGCTATGGGGGGCTTTGCAATCCAAGCAGAGAATCTCGGCCTTGGTCATCCCGAAGAAATGACGACTCTTATATTAGACGAAGCTGGCTTGCTATACGTCCTGGACAAACTGCCTGAAGTCTTTCCCGATCTTCCGGAATCTGAGATATTGGACAAGAGCAAGGCTAGCACGCTTGCAAAAAGCATCGTGTGCTTGCAAGCTCTATGGTTCTGCATTCAATGTGTGGCTCGAATGATGCAAGGTGCCTCTATCAGTCTCCTGGAACTAAATGTACTGGGGCCATTGCTTATGTACCTTTGTTACGTATGCAATATGGTGGAAGAAACCCGTTGATGTTGAGCAGCCTAGCCTTTTGGTTGTTACTGATAGCCTACGTCAGCACGTCGCATTAATGAACCTTTTCGGTGGCCAAGAGGACGCTCCTCCACCGCCTCCGACCTGGCCCGACCTAAAGTTCCATGGGCAACCAGGAGTGTCTATTTCAGGTTGCCTGACGTCTTTCAACCATCCTGAGCGAGATTGTAACTCAATTGCACATCATGACGAGTGCTTGTACGAGAAAATCCAGCGAAGAATCCGATTCGGCACGCGTCTATCTTCAATCATGTTTGTGGTGCCATCGATGGTCCTTCGTTTGACTGCTCGCTAACCAAATACTAGCTCTGGCATCCATTGCTCTGGAAAGAGCAAAGAAATAGACAGTTTTGATCTCTCTCTGAGTATCAACATATACCAATTCTGGATCACGTATAGCTGGTGCATCTCAAATCCTAAGAACTTGGCTAGACCGACACCTCTAGCCACACAGCAGTTTGTCTTTGACGTAACACCTGAGATGGAGGAAAGACTAAAGCAGGCAGCGGAAACGGGGCCAGTGAGTATCAATGAGTACCACGGCGAGGTATACTCCATCGATCGGATTAGAAATTGGTCTCTCTCGCCAAACATCCTGTACATGGCAGCAACCTTCCGAGAGGTTCCGATCCTTCCCGTTCTCACGATAGTAGAGTTACTATACGGCGGTCTCCACCTACTCGCCTGGAACGCCCCATTCAACACCAGCATCGAGAGGATCATGTGGCAGATCTCGGGCATCGCGATAGCAATCGTTGGCCCTCTATTTCCCGTACTCTATCAAGCATGGCACCATGGACGTTTTCATCCTTTCGAACTTTATCACTCCGGAAGACCGCTCACAGCCCATAGAAAGAAGCTGGAAGCGTTCATCTTTGACTGCTACGCTCCTCTCTACCTTCTGGCGAGGCTTTATCTGGTTGTCGAATGCTTTGTTGACTTGCCATATCTCCCCGACTCGGCTTTCACGACTCCAAATTTCACGCTATACATACCACACTTTGCCTAGGACGGCTCATGTATAGGCACGGATGTGTGCTACGATAGATAGACACAGAATGGAAGGATCATCATATGATGGAACTGTAGTAAAACCAAAGCCTCCTGTAGACTGTGTGCAATCCATGGTAAAGATGTGGCGCTTTCTGGCCGTGGTCCTCTTGGTATGATCGGGTTTGTTGACCTTGTTGTCTCTTTTTGGTTGCTTCCTGGGTTTGTCGGCGGTGTTGGACTTGCCGTTGGTAGTCGCAGCCATTTGGTGTATTGTGATGATGTCTTGGGAGATTGTGATAGTCTCGCGTGGAGGGGTTATGATTAGAGGTACGAGAAAGAATTGAGCGGTTTTGTTATTGTTGGATTTTGTGTGAATGTGTGTAAACGCTGACTTCGCCTACTGCGATAATTCGTCGAAACTCCCGGCCAGACGACCACGACCGCCGCGCAACCATCGAGGACTAGTCCCGTTCTGGCTCCATGTCGAGGTACTCATCGCCGACTCTCACCGCAAACCATACGCTATGGGGACCTACTTGTCATTCAACGCCACAAAAGGGGAACAGCTTCGAGCTTCATCTCTGCAAGGTGACAAGATCATGAGTTCATTGCATTGAGCTCTTCCCAGCACTACGACCTCACCTCCTCTCCTCCCCGTGCTTGGCGAAAATCACTCCCGAGTTCATCACGACTAACTTAGAGTGCGTCTGGACTTCGGCATTATCATTGAGAATGTGGGGACCAGTAACGGAGGTCGATGGTACAGGTCAAAACTACTGACTAGATTGATCTTGGCGAGCTCCAAGTGCTTGAGGCGCGGCAGGTTAGGAGCTGTAGCAGGAGGTGATGATGCCAGACAAGGATTACCCTTGCTTGGCGAAAGATCAGAAATTCTTTCGTCGAATAGCTGATGAGTATGATCCAAAACAAAAGGGACCGTGTAAAAGAACGGTGTGTTCGAACTGAATACAGTGACAACTTTCATCAGTCAATTGACCATCTCGACATCAATAGATGGAGCTTGATCCCCAAAGAGGGACAAGTCGTGATGATTGATTTTGGCTCTGGGCCACTCTACAAAGCGGTACCATTCGGGATCCAGAGAACGGATGATGGCGTCCAAGATCTTGACGGGCCATCCGGCAGCCCACCAAGCATTTGGCCGCAAGCTTATCAAGACAGCGTAATGGGCGAGGATTATCAAGGCGAAAGGATCTCGACACGACAGTAGAGTCAAAACCTCAGCATCGACTTCTATGGGCCAGACCAAAAGAAGATGAATTTCTGCTTCAGCAGTCGTCTCGAGCACGGCCATGTATGCAAGCCAGCGATCCAGCGCATGCGCGTATGTTTCGCGGAGATCTCCCTCGCAAGCTTGCAGTAGCTCTTGCAATTCCAACACGCGTGGGTAGTCTGAAGCCGGACCGGCAGGACTTGCGACAGACGCTTGATCTTTGAACAACGGACCTATCCAAGAGTGCTCGAGAAAAGGCCAGTGGTGCCGCACTATAGTGTGGACGCCACGAGTGAGGTTGAAGTAGAGAACGAAGTCATCTACGGGGTCCGACGCAGAGGTGAGATGGCTGTACGGATTTGAATAATCCTTTGCTAAGGCGTAAACAGCCGTAGTCGATGAGAAGAAAAACATGGCAATCGCGTCTTCCTCGGTGACATGACCCATGGTTGATTGCGCGAGATGTAAGGCAGAGTCGAAATGCTCCGCGGCGGTGGTTGGAAGAGAAGTCCGTGCAGCATCCTTATAGTGCATGTGGAGGGCTGATATAGCTAGGAGAGCATGGAGAACATATGTATGCTTAAACCCAAGCTGGACCAACTTAGTACGAAACACATCATGATCGAGTCCTTTGCCAAGAAAGGTCGCATATGTGTCAAAGCTATAGTTGTGCAACAGCTCTAGATCGAGGATATGAAGAGGCTCTGCAACATGAGGTCTGGTAGGCGATGCAAGTTCCTGCGACGGAGGCCTTGAGGCAGTCTGCCTGGAGCTCGAAGCCGAACTTGGCGGCGGGCCCAAAACGCAATCAATGTCGAGTCTTTCGCACCGTCCACAACGTGGGCGTCCTTCATCGCACTACCGAGGGTCAGTAACTCGGTCATCATAATGACACCCCTCGTACGTATCACAGCAGAACAGCTCCTACCTTAGTGTGTTGATGCTTGCATGCTATACACCCAGCCCGAGACTTGGTATGCGCCTTCCGCTTTCGAGGCTTCAATTGCATATCGCCGACTCACAAAATCGAGGATGCTCGAACAAGACCACTTCCCTCTTTCTGGGAGCCTTGGGAGAGTGAAGATCCAGCACGGAAAACATCGTCATGCAGGATGAACCACACGCCCGTTGAATGACATTGCTCTTTGGGGAAGCTTGTAGTAGAGACTGCCACCTGCCAAGACTAACACTTTATCGGACCGAGGGGTTTGGGAAAATCTACGGGCGACTCCCTTTCTGGAAGGAGATGGCCAGATCAATTCTCGAGATGCTTCGGATCAAGATCTCGGGTCTCGAAAGCTCAATGCTTTTCAACAACCTCACCGCAATCAGAGAGGCCTGTTCCTTTGTGGCTCAGAGCCTCAGGTTGAACGTATTCAGAAATACGGTGCCAAGCCGCAGGGCTGTGAGCGTAAGAGCGTATCCGAATACAGTCTCTAACTTTTCGACGCCCACCTTTGCGCTCCTCATAGGCTCATACCATCGCTACAACAATCTTGCTGGAATGATCCTCCCTCTGTAGCAAGAGCAAGGAACGGAAGTGCAGCAATATTGTAGAGGTCTTTACACCTTCAAATGTTATCTTGGAATATGTTACTCCGAGCGACATGATGATCGAATCCGCAAAGCTGATAGCTACTCCGCAGAGGTCCCAGGTCGACCTCAAGACATGTTGAAACAAGCGCTTTAGCGGCTGTTCTAATTGCGGGTTAAGCTATCGGAGCTCATGCGCATGGCGGTGCTACAAACAAACGTCCTGACATCAGTTGCAGGTAGGGGTAATCAAAGTAGAGTGGCTTGCGCAATGAGAGTCCTTTTTAATGGACAGTCACCCCAACCCTATGTCGGCTCATTCCTCCATCTTCTTGTTCATCGCAAATCGAATAAACCACAACCTCAAAACACCACCCAGTTCCAACTCACCAATGGACAGCAAAAGAACGACAACAGGAGCTTACCAGCCGAGCAGTGGCAATCAAGATGGACTCAACTGGGACGCCCCTCCTGCATACAAGTTTGAAGGACACTCCAATGATGGCAGCGTGTCAGCTAAGATTACGGGTAGCCGCCAACACTGTGTTTTCTGAATCAAGCTCGAGACTGACATGATAATTGGTAGACGACGGAAGATTTAACATCGGTATCAAGACGAAGCTCTCGGCCATCCCTGGATACGACATTGAAAAACTTGTCACAAACCAAACTCCACAGCGAGTAGTCGCCAATACTCCAGGCCGAGTGCCACCATTGAACATCGTCATACAGATTGTTGGAAGTCGAGGTGACGTACAGCCGTTCATTGCACTAGGTCAAAGGCTCCAATCATCTGGTCATCGCATACGCATAGCCACCCATGGCGAATTTGAGGACTTTGTGCGTTCTACTGGCCTCGAGTTTTACAATATAGGTGGCAACGCGGCTCACCTGATGGCGGTACGTGTTTTGCATGGAGGGAGAAGACGCATCGCTGACGGCTGGTGTTGTAGTACATGGTCAAGAACCCCAGCATCTTTCCATCGTTCGCTACGATGAAGTCTGGCGAGATTGGCCGGAAACGAAAGATGGTATACGAAATGCTGAACGGATGCTGGAGATCTTGCATCATGCCAGACGCCCGAACAGAAATCCCTTTCGTCGCAGACGCCATCATCGCCAACCCGCCCAGTTTCGCCCATGTACACTGCGCTCAAGCACTGGGCGTTCCCGTGCACCTCATGTTCACCATGCCATGGTCACCGACGAAAGCCTTCCCTCACCCGCTGGCGAACATGCAGACCGAAGAAAGCGATCCGCAGACGGCGAACTTCATGTCATACAGAATTGTCGATGTCATGACCTGGCAGGGACTTGGCGACGTGATCAACCTCTGGAGAAAGAAGACCTTGGGACTGGATGCTGTTGCGAATATGGTGGCTCCTCGCCTCGCAGAGATACTCCAGGTCCCCTTCACATATTGCTGGTCGCCCGCATTGGTGCCGAAGCCCTCCGACTGGCCATCATACATTGATGTTTGCGGTTTTTTCTTTCGAGAAGAGAAACCATACACACCTGACCGCGAGTTGGACGCATTCCTGCGCGCTGGTCCAAGACCCATATACATAGGCTTCGGAAGCATCGTCATGGAGAATCCGGAAAACATGACCGATTTGATCATTTCTGCAGTCAAGGCCTGTCGAGTACGAGCCATTGTGTCCAAAGGGTGGAGCAAGCTCGGTGCTGGCAGATCCGACAGGGACATCTTGTTCCTCGGTGATTGTCCTCATGGTCAGAACTCATGAATGCGTGATATGGTGCCAACATGCTGACGCGAGGCAGAGTGGCTTTTCAAACACGTCGCAGGGGTGATTCATCATGGTGGTGCTGGCACAACAGCTTGTGGTCTGTTAAATGGACGACCCACTGGTATCGTGCCATTTTTCGGAGTAAGTCGATCATATCGCTTCTTGCCATCCACAACTGATTCTCTACAGCCAGCCATTATGGGGCAACATGGTCGCAGTGGCAGGCGCCGGACCCAAACCGATACACCATAAAGAGCTGAACTCCGAAAATCTAGCAGCGATGATACGCAAGTGCCTGGAACCAGCAACATTGCAAGCGGCAGCAGACATTGCGAGACGCATGAGCCATGAGCGAGGTGTTGACGCCGCCGCAGAATCTTTTTTCCGCAACTTGCCCGCCCAAGCGATGACCTGCGATATCATCAACGGCCAAAAGGCGTCCTGGGTGTGGTCAGATGAGCAGAGTAACAAGCTCAAGCTCTCAGATTTGGCACTGCACACGCTAGTCGAGCACGGTAAAATAAAGATTGAAGGTAAGATATCGTCCTTCTCACGCGTGGCTGTTTCGCTGCTAATATCCTGGTCAGATATGAGCCATATCCTATTACCATCGAGAACCAGCGCTGGGACCCTCTGACCGCAGGTGGATCTGCCATCATGGGAGCTGCAGTGGACGTCTTAACGGCTGTCAGTGGTCTCTTCTTCGGCCTCAAGAGCGAGTTCAAACAATCAAATGGCTCTCGTGACGAGAGCGGCGATCGCAGAGCTGCCAGAGTCGCGATCAAGACGTCTCGCTCGGTGGCTGAAATAGGAGGAGTGGCAGTGAAAGCGTCGCTAGTGGACTACCCGATGGCACTTGTCGACGGTCTGGACGGTA
Source organism: Aureobasidium pullulans EXF-150 (assembly GCF_000721785.1). Taxonomy (NCBI): domain Eukaryota; kingdom Fungi; phylum Ascomycota; class Dothideomycetes; order Dothideales; family Saccotheciaceae; genus Aureobasidium; species Aureobasidium pullulans. The sequence continues at coordinate 955,964 of NW_021941022.1, forward strand.
TACCTGCTTTGCTTGGTGGCAAGACAAGACGATTTGAGCCAGTGACCGACTGGAGAAGCGGAGGTAGAGTTGCCTGCAAGGTGAGGATCGACCAAAAGATGCTCGATCGTCAAGAAATACTAATAAGCGGAACAGAAATTTGGCATGGGCTTTGTGGACGCTTTCGCAAACCTCGCCATGCACCCAATACGAGGCGCCAAAAACGAAGGCTTTGCTGGGTTCATGAAGGGCATACCTGCCGGCGCATTCGGCTTCGTAACCACCCCAGCAGCTGGTATGTTTTTTTCCGAACACGATGTCATCAAGAAGGTTACTAATATTCATGACAGGCATATTTGGACTTGTAGCATATCCAGCTCAAGGCGTGTACAAGTCTATCAAGACCATGTACAATCCTGACAGGCAAGAGATACTTTTCGCCCGCCAGGTCCATGGTGCTTACCTCAACACGAGATACAAGCTTGGTCCCGAACAGGTAGCCATAGTATTGAGTGCCTTTGACGCGACTCGGGCCACATTACGCCGCGGTCGCAAGAAGAACAAGAAGTGATTCTAACGATGGAAGTCTTCAATCGGCCGCGATGTCCAGCCCATAAGCCAGAGCCATTACATCTGTCGCGCTCGTTTATCTATTTAAAGTCGACAGTTTTCACGGCGTAGAGAAGCAGCGACGAAGCATAAATGGGAAACGGCGATCGATCGGAAACGTCACGTCAATAGGAAGGAGCGATCAGACGAAAAATCCTTGATCACGAACCAAAGAGAAGGCACAGATTCAATATGGCACTCTCGGTATTCATCACGCCACGATCCCGGCACAGATATCGCACCAAGATCGAGCTCTCAGCTGACGAAGATGCCCTACTAAAGAGCCATCAGAAGGCACGATATTTTTGGTGCCGACACATCTGTCCAGAGAGAGCGCTCGAGGGTGACCACTCTATGGATCTGTATCGAATTCAACAAACCATCTTGCATTTTGACAGCTAGCCGGTCTGTTCATGGGAGGCTGAGACGGATCTTCGATTCAGGGGTGATATCTCTCCCCTGCATTCACGCCACTGTTGTCAAATGATCGTACAGGCTATTTGTTCAGATTACAAACAATTAGATCACATTATGGTATGGCACAGAGGAAGAGGGAAAAACATTGAAGAACAAAAAATGATTGATTTGATTTGACATCCCTGAAACAAGAAAACAGAAAACATACCTTTATCGCAAACTCCAACGCCTGATGATATAGAAAACCTACAATCTGGATCTAAGAGGCTATCAAAGCCTCCTGATGTGATATTCGGATCGGGTCTTGAGGGGTGGGATAGTTCGGTTACTCAAAATGCTCACCTGTACAGAGTTAGATAGGAGGAAGGAGGTTGGTGGGGCGATTTAGTAGAGGAAGCGCTTGCAGTAGGGGCACCACCAAGTCTGGTCCGGTGAGTAGAAGAACCAAACACAAGGCATACCACAGCGGCGGCAGCGAGGCTGACCAGAGAAACGGTCACGAGAAAGGACGGGGCCGTTTGAGGGGGAGTTGGACTTGTTGCACATTTTGGTGTGTAAGTGGTGTTTGAATTGGTAGTGGGTTTTGGTTTGGTCGGTTGGTTGGTTGGTAGTTCTGTTTGGTTGTGAAAGTGTTGTGGATATGATTTGAGAAGATGAGGATGTTGTGGTGCTATATATACATGACTGGCAAGGATGTCTTGCAGTGCCTCGCACTTGAGATGGAAGTTTGAAAGACAATGGTGTTGTCTCGAAAACAAAGAGACATGTCTCGTGCATAGAGAGATGCAAAGTGATAAGACAAATTTAACAAAGGTCAACAGTGGAAGCTGAAACAAAAGACTCGTTGTAGAAAGGAATTAATAAAGAACACGAGACAAGGCATTCAGGGGAGAATGAAATACATTTTGACAATGGGATAAAGAACCGACAAGTGCAGGCCGAGTCAGGTACACTCGAATGTCCGGTGCCAATCTAAGCTCCGACATTGATGATACCAGCTCCAGCATTCTGAGGTACACTGGAAGCGGCTTGAGCCGCAGAGCCAGCACTAGCGATGTGAAGACCAGAGAAGTCGCCAAAGAAGGAAGTGTCGGTGTAAGAGTCCAAGCTTCCTGAAGACTGCTTGTAAGAGTTGGTCTGGCAAGAGCGACCGAGAGCGGACTTGCACTTGCTCTCACTTCCAGCAGGAGTTCCGAACAATCTACCTGCGTAGTCTGCGACCATCGAATTGATGTCGGTGAACACATTGCCTTCGAAGATACCACGAGCTTTAGAGTCACCACCTTCAAGCAAGTGGCCACCGTTGTCGGACCAGACGTTGTTGACGGCGTGAAGGAGAGTACCACCGCTGAGAGCAGGTGCGCGGCCAGCCGTGCGGTACATGTAGTTGTTCTTCATGGTGATCTGGTCGTCGGTGCCAACCATCTCGAAGTTCCAGTAGTGGTAGTTGTCGCAGCTGGTAGAGTATGTTGAGTTGCCGTTGATGTAGTTGTTGGAAAGAGTGACACGAGTACTGGGATTGAAGCCGAAGACGTAGTGTTGGCGGCCAGGGTTGTGTGTCTAAACAAAATCAGTTTTGGTTCGAAAAGGAAAAGAGTCATTGACTTACAGTAACATGGTCAATCCAAATCAAATCGGCTCCATCAAAGCCAATGGCATCGCCTCCCCAAACATACTTGTTGTTGAGATCAGACACTTGAATGTTCTGCACGATGATGTTGCTAGCGCCACCTCGGAACCTCAAGCCCTTGCCTCTGATGACACCCTTGTTGCCTACGCCAAGAATGGTCTTGTGGGAGGCAACATCGATAGGTTGAGTAGGAGCCTTCCACCACTTCGCAGTCATGGACGGGGTCTCGCCGCAGTCGTCTTGGATGATCTGCTGGCAAGAGTGGGCATCTCCCCACGACAAGCAAACATTGCCGACGATGGTGCCCTCGGATTGAGTAAAGTCGTAAGTCTTCTTGAGAACAATCACACGAGGGGTGGCGTCGGTAAGCATAGACTTGAGCTCTTCAATGTCGGCAGGGTAATCAGGCGAAGCATTTCCACCGCTGATGACGCCGTATGCAAAACCATCGGCCTTGCCCACCACAGCTTCAGAGGTGACAACTTGAGCAAGTGCAACGAAAGCTCCGATCAGAGAAGTAGCCAACTTCATGTTGTCAAATAATGGAATGTTTGAAGAATTGAAAAAACAGAACAGATGAATGTGAAGAGGTGGGACCGTATGTTGAAGCCTGGTTTGAGCAAGGTGCACCTACAAGACCTATATATGATTAGTGAAAGACTCCATGTCGTGATGCTGAACACCGTCTCGGGTGTCTGAATATCTTTTGGCGAGGGCTCTGTTTATTCGATACTCGGTTAAAGAGCCAAGGTGTTTCACCCCACATGAGTTATACTCTGATCGCTGTCAGGGCGTCTCCACTGCCCGTTTTGTAGCGGTTCAACTCAGATATCGCACAGGCAGGAACAGGGTGATAGTGTGCTTCTGGTCTTGTTCCTCGAAGCTATAGTTGACTGGAGTCATGATGCATTTCCCCATCGTAGCTATCAAGAACTTCTCGTGCCAAACGGATCATTGGCTGGCATCTAGGATCATTCGTCCAATGTCTCTATTTCCGTGCATTAGGGCTCGAAATGTAGAGTAAAGCCAAGCCATATCGAGATTGACAGGAGCGCATCCCTCTTTCGACTTTTGAGGCGCTTAAAACGGCAGCGATATTTCCGATTCCGCCTGAATAGGCACATGAAAGCGCAATAGATAGCATGTTGTCGAGTGTGTGATCGGAGGCTGCTTTTTAGGGTTGCAGAAGATCCTGGAGTTCGGAAGCACTCCAACGCGATATACGAGTTCCTTTCGAAGTCGACAAGTTGAAAAAGGGCTCTCACGCGACGGACGCTTCAGTTCAACTTGATGAATCCACGAGGTCATGTTGCGAGCTGTGTTCGAGAGAAAATGGCAATTGCGGACGCTGCGGACGAGGGCAACCTCCTCGCCGGATGCATCCGGGACGCAACCGAACCCTGATGAAGCTGAAACACCAGCCAAAAGAGCAAGAACAAAACAAGCGAGCACCTTCTCCATTCTGACAAGACAGAGATTCTTTGTCTCAAAGAGACAAAAGAAAATGCAAAACATACAGCAGCAGGGATTCCCACGTGGTCACCCACCGTAGTACTAATCTGCCGTTCAACTGCTTATGTATGGCAGAGCGGACGGGATGCCCAGTTTTCAGCTGACTGTGGCCGTATGTGCTTGTTTCCCAAATCTGTGAGATAATAACGACAATTTCAATTCTGTCTGACTAGACCAAACAAATGGAAGTGTTCGCACAGTCATGTCGTCGTGCAGTGCCCGGCCATTGCTGGAGACCGGTCAACGAGATATTTTGCGCGACAACATGCCTCATAGCGCATCCACAAGCAGAAGCTGACGAAGCAGTGCAGGAAAGCCAGGAAGAGACGGAGGACGAAGAAGAAGAAGAAGAAGAAGAAGAAGACGCGACTCGTCACTCGTCACCAGATTCGCGATAGTGACGTTTCTTGGCACGCATCGCTCATGTCAGCTCCCAAATCATCTTCTTCATTTGTCATCTATCATCAACCATCGCTCTATGACTCCTAGTAGGTACCCTCATATCCAGAGCTGAGCGTGTGAACACATCTTTTCATAAACAAATCACTCCGAACAAGACCGCTCCAAACACTATCATGGCTCCTCAAAGTCTCGAAAAAGACTACCCATGGGTCACTTCACCAGTAATCATCTCAGCACCCATGAGCGGTTTCGCCGGCCATGACCTAGCCCACGCAGTCTACAAAGCTGGCGGTATAGGTTTCCTCGGCGCCCTTCCCGATATAAAAGCCCTTCGTACAGCTCTGGAAGATGTCACAGAACTGGTCACCGGCAACAGGATTCCAGAACCCAATACAACATTACCAATCGGACTGGGCGCTTTGCTGTTTGCTCAAAAGCTTGACGAGGTCGTTGCTTTGGTCGCGGAGTTCCGTCCGACCGCCGTGTGGCTGTTCGCTGCACATGGATTGGCGGGTTTTAAGCTTTGGAGTGATGCGATACGGAAGGCAAGCAGTGAGACTAAAATCTGGATACAGATCGGCAGTGTCACTGGTGCCGTGAACTTGGTTCAATCTTGCAATCCGGATGTGCTCGTCTTGCAGGGCGCAGATGCAGGCGGCCATGGCGGTGAAAAGGGAGCAAGCATCATCTCGCTGATACCCGAGACTATACAGGCACTGGAACGACTGGGGCTAGATGATGTCTCAGTTGTCGCAGCCGGCGGTATAGCCCATGGTTCTAGCGTGGCTGCGGCATTGACACTTGGTGCAGATGGTGTGGTCATGGGAACGAGCTTCCTGGCTGCAGAGGAAACTAAAGTGCATCCAGCATATGTGGACGCGATCCTAGAAACAGAAGACGGAGGACAAACTACGGTTCGCGCAAAAGTCTTCGACGAGTTGGCCGGTCCGAACATCTGGCCTAGTGACTTTGACGGTCGTGCCCTCATTGCCGAGAGCTATCGAGATCACGTCAAAGGCATTTCTATTGACGATATCCGCAAATCGCATGCTGAAGCGAAGCAGAGCTCGGAGCTCGGGTTCGGTGCTCACAACAGAAGAGCTGCGATTTGGGCTGGCACGGGAGTTGGTCTGGTCCGCAATAAAGCGCCCGCTGCTGAGATCATTGATGAAGTCAGACAAGAAGCTAGAACAGCTTTAGAGAGAATAGTCCGAGGCCTGAAGTGAGCCTGGATTCCCAAAATTCCAAGGAGATAAGTCATAAAATCAACAATAAAATAAGTTAAGATTTGCTATACTGCCGGAATAATATGGAGGAATGAGGGGGTTGAAGAATCGAATATCTATGATGACAATATTGCACTGAGAGCACTGCCATCTGTAACTATCTCCAACATCTAGATGTTGCCAATAACACCCTTGGCGAACTGAGCGGCAGGAGTGGCATCCTGAGTGGCGTAAGACAAGTGAGCAGCAGAGATGATGAAGGCACCAGCGCAAACACCGTCGCCGAGATTGCAGTAGATCTTGGTGCGGCCAGAGTCGATGTTTCTGAAAGGCATTCTCTGGAGCGGGTCACCGAAGGTAAGAGCGACCTGTGGTGATTATCAGCAACTATCCAAACACGAAAGGAGTTTCGATATGAGACCCACAGCAACTTGTCCGTTCTGAAGGTTCTGGAGAGCGCCGTGAACCTGTTCGGCACCTTGAGAGTATCCGGCGAGGATGACCTTGGTGTCGGGGCACTTAGACAGGGCTTGCTGGGTCAAGCTAGCCATAGTGCGAGCGCCCTGAGCGGAGCCAGGGTTGAGAGCACCACTGATGGCACCAGCGACATCAGCCGGGTAAGTTACTCTGTTTTAATTGTTAGGCGTGACTCGGATTCTTTTGGAAGTTCAGACTTACCCTTGAGTAGCAACATTGTTGGCACCAAAGGCCGACTCGAGGGCCTTCTCGAGGGCAGGACCAACAGTAGAGCCCATATTACCGAGTTCTGTGGTTCCACGGGCAAAGATGTAGGTCACGGGCTTGCAAACACCGCTGGTGACATCGTTCTTGGTGCTGCCGCCAAAGCCGCCGCCGAAGCCACCACCAAAGCTAGGGAAACCACCGAACTGAGGAACAGCAAGGGGGGCAGCAAGAGTGCTGGTAGCAGCGAGGCAGGCAATGAAGAAGGACTTCATGTTGCAAGGGTGCGTGAATTCGGAAGTATGAAAGATAGATTGAGTGAGTGTAGAGGAAGAACGAAAGTGTTGTGTGGATAGATTTTGATGCTGCTGAAGATAGTGTTTCAGTCAGAAAGGACATCAGTGTTTATATAGGAAATCTTTCAAAGCGTGTTCTGATCCCGAGGCAAATTTGGCGATGAGGAGTGCTGCTACAGTGCCATGGCAAATCGGCCGTCAGAGAGTATACGAGCCAAGATGAATCTCACCACCATCGATACAAGGTACAGTCGTTGAAGGTGGATTTTGCTGATCCATAACAGCTAGTTGCATGGTCCAAGATATTGGCTCTTGCGCTCGAGCTTGGCCCACGAGGCTGTACTGGAGCGAAGCATGACACCAAGAGGTCGTGGCAGGGCGAACTCTAAACTTTGCCTGTAGGGTCACGGTTGACCCTTAGGTCTACAAAGACATCAACCACATGGCGATGTTGTAGTACTTATATTCCAGTCGGTCGTCTCCATGCAACGCGACTATCACGTCCATCTAGAATGTTGACGTGATCGTAGACAGGTGTAGTTCATGCATTGAAGACCTGACACCCACTTGATACTGCACCAGTGCGAACACTATGCATGCCTGAAACATGGACTTTTGAAGGTGACTGCCGAGGAGCCAAGGTTGAGATGATTCGATCGTGCGGATAACCGGTCGAAACCAGGCCCGCCATGACAGCTTTGGGACTTTGATGCAGTGAATTGTAAATCATCCTAGTCATCGATCCGGGGGATGTGAAGATTGTTGCGGGGACTCGTGGTGGGTCTCTCGCGTGCACCGGGCTTTATATTAGACCAAGGCCAGAATAGGGAAAGAGTAGTGTGCACTAAGTGCTTGTTAGATCAAAGTTCGCGTGACTTGGCCTTGCGAGATGTCAATTGTAGGCGGAGCTTGTCCTTGAGTAGAAGGACGGAAACAAGAACCGTTGTTCGAAATGGCTTGATCGTGTCCTGAAACACTCGCCAGCGACAGCAGCTCACGCACTTTAGCCACCTCGGCCTGACTGCGCGATTCATTGAACTCTGCTTCCGCATTTTGTTTGCTACAGCACCAAGTCTCTTGATGCCAATACGGGCTTTTCTGTCGATCGCCATCAACAACGGACGTAAAATCATGGAAGGAAGAGAGCAAGTGAGAAAGAAGCCCTGACAAAAACATCGGAAGCCATCCGTGCCTCGGCTGTAAACTTTCAACGTCGACCTTCACGCTTCCCATCCTTCCAACTCTGAAGAGAAAAGACAATTGACATGATTCATGATCAACGACCATTCGGCGCGACGCACTTCATCTGGATGGACTTTTGGTCTCTAGGTCTTGAAGAACTGGTTTGCTGTCGGCCGAAGGAAGATCCACGACTTCGCGACAGCTCGGGCGTCGCCCGGGCCCGCAACAGGCGACAGGATCATCATCTCCGGGCTATTCGCCGGCTATACAGCTAGTCTAGCACGTGTGTCAACGAAAGTCGCGGTGACATCCACCACTATACAGAGCAAGACACTAGGTCGTGCATGTACATGAGAAAAGTCTCACAATACTATCGAACCTCACAGCAACCTACACCGTCATGTAAAAACATTATCAAGCGAATGGCACATCCGATACCATACAAAAAGCCAACTCTGCAAACCGCAAGAAGAATGAGGTTGATCGCTCGGCTCCATCTACTGCTTGGAAATTGGCAACACGGTACCATACGCACACGTTCTGGCAAGTCTCGTCAGTCGCACTGGCGACCCGGGGCGAGCCTAGAACATTCCTTCAACCTCTTACTGAATTACAAGAATGGAGATACGTCAATTTTGCTGTCCATTCAACCACATTGATGTGTTGGAGAGTCATCTACAACGGTAAATAGTATTTCCATCTACAGCGCACGCCCCATCATTCACCCTACATAGCCTTGTCAATGCAGAGGCAGCAATGTAACGATAGAACAGATAAAACAGAAACACAATCGAATTGCTCACAAAAGAATTATCCTGCCTCACAGGTTCTACCTTCCCAAGTAACAAAAGTACTTTTTCCACCCATCCCCTTTTGTGTAACCTTTTTCCGTTGACATGACCCAAAGGAAAGTCCAGTTCACTGCCATTCCCCCCCATGATAAAATAATACTACAACATTGTTCCTTCCCAAAAGTACCAGGGCTTCCTTACCATGACTGAAGAAAACGAGAAGACCAAAAGTAAAACCACACCGAAAGAAGAAAAGGAAATACAAAGAGCCCGACATGATGAATCGAGAAAGGAAAACGAATGCGGCCAAGAGAGTGATGAAAGTGATGGGTGTGTCGTGATGAAGTCGTGTAGAGTCGTCGTCGTGAATGCTGGTGTTGATTTTTTGTGTCCTCGTCGTTCGTAGTCGTGTCATTATTGTAGTCGTGTGAGTGAGAGCCCTCGAATGCGAAACAAAAGAGGAGAAAGAAGAAGGAGGTATCGTGCAAAACCAAAAGTCATCCGAAGGAAAAGTGCAAACCGAAGCCGAAAAGGAAAGAACACTGGCGAGGCTGGCAAGAACGATGCGATGAGCTGCAAGCCATCACTTCTTCTTGTGGCCAGGCTTGACCCTGCACATTGTGCACCCGCCCTCCTGACCTACACCTCCCAAGCAACGAACAACCGGGCAACCCTTCTCGTGCCAGAGGATGTGGACCCCAAGATCCTTGCCCGCCTCGCCGTTCAGGAACTTCAGAACAGTGTCCTGCTGTGAAGGAGTATCTCTATCCGTGCACAGCTTCAACAGCTGGGCCGGTGAGATAGGGATGTTGCGACCCCTGTTCTTCTTGTTCTGGCTCAGGTTGACCTCTTTGACGAGGGCACTGTTGGCGACGAGCCATGCTTTGACATGTGTCCAGACGTGAGAACGGGAATTGTCGTTCCGATTCTGCTTGCCGTTGTGCTTCTTGCCTACTTTACATTGAGATTTGTCATCGCAGGGGTCCAGGGGGAACTCGGAAATGAAGCAAGCATAGTCATATTTATCGGCGTGACTTGCTTCATGGCGCTTGCAGTGCTCGCTTCTTTGGAACTTACGCTCGCAAGAAGGACACTCGTGCAGTTTTCGATTGGGGTCCACGATCTTGTTTACGTAGAAGTCTTGAGCCTGCTTGTCGATGGAGAAGTTGATGGAGGTCGAGTTGGCTATCGGCACATTTCTGATTATGGACTTGCGTTTGTCTTGCTTGGAAACCTTACGGCCCCTTTTGCCCATGCCTGAACGAGTGGTGTGGACATTGACAGACGAGCTTGGAGACACATCGTGCTGAGCGTACGAGTGGTCGAATGAATGCTCAAGGGTAGAGGGAGTCAGAGGCGAGTATTCCGCGGGCGAAGATGAGTGCAGGATGCTGTGGTCGTGCACGGGTGTTTGGAGACCCCACCCAGACAAGCTCATGCTGTGATCAAGCTCAGGTTGATATACTGCCTGATTGGGGGCGATATATGAAGGTAGACTTTCATGCTGAGACGTGTCAACGTCCGCCATGAAAGAGCTGCTGGGGTCCTGAGACGGAAGCATGTAAAGGGAGCTCGGATCCGGAGCATAATCAACGTTGGAGTAATGGCTCATAGTGGAGCTGTTCCAGTCTTGATCAGTGGATAGCAAGGTCGAACTTTCCTGGTAGAAGCTGTTGTCCATAGCCTTCTGTTCGAACGCCATCGACGAGTTCCAGGTCGGAGAGTTGCAGGCAGTCGCGCCATAGCTCTGCGGACCAGATGAGAAGTCGACAGGACTAGGCGGATATTGCAAGTTGACGTTAATCTTGTCGGTCTGACCCACGTTGTACATTTCTTGGCTACCGAAATGATGTACCGGAGTATTAGGATGGTACGTTGACACTGGAGTGTGGTTGAAGTTCATATCGTAGGAACTCCGACGGGCACTGTTGGCGGACTCTGGTGGTGAGATCAAGGCTGACGGGCCTTGAAAATTGTTCGTGTCGATGGAAAGATTGGCAACACGTCTGTGTGCCAACTCGTAAGTTGCTGAGTCCATTGTGTCAGTAAAACAATTTTAGAGAATTCCTCACTCAAGACCCGTTAGAAATGTGGCTTGGAGACAAGGAGAGAAAACAAGAGGGTGAAGAGAAGGGATGAAAGCACGTTGCTCCTCCCTTCATTATATCTGCTTTGCACTTACCCTCATACATCTTGGGGTCCCTCATGATGACTGGCTGAAAGTCAAGACGGCTTGTACGACCAGTGGGTCCTGATTCGAGTGGCCTGGGTTCCTTAGGGTTCGAGCCTCCTTGGATACTGGGGTACAGGCTAATTTCCAGGGGAGGGACGCTCGATCTGGATTGGAATGTGACTGCAAGGAGGTGACACGTAGGGTCCTGAAGAGGAATGGATCCAGGTACAAAGACTTCGAACGAACGTACACCCTCAAGAGTGACAGAGGGAAAGAAGGCAAAGCAAAGAAGGAGGGTGGGCACAATATTGGTTTGTACCTGTATCAGCCCTGCAGTAAGCTTTTTGAGTTGGAGAGAGGGTGCGTGTAGAGAGAAGGGATATCAAAAGTTCGCCCCTGCAGGGACTTATGTAGAGACTCCTGAGGCCATACCTTCCCCGCTGACAGGCCAGCTCTCATCATCAACATCTCAGGCAAAAACATCAGCTCGCAATTGACTGGACGAGACGCGGGTCATCCCCACCAGGCGCTATCGATCCAGAAAGTCCCAGAAAAAAGCCGCATAGCAGGAATGATCCCCAGATCTCCAAGATACTACCGGGCTTACAAGCAAAAACACCAGCTGTTGTTGAGTTGTGTGGTGTGTAGTCTGGTGTGTGTGACACCAACCAATGCAAAGCAACATTACGCACAGATCAAGGGACCGAGAGCTTGAAATCTGGTAGACAAATTGTTTGGACGAGAGCGTGCTCTTTGATACTGGAGGCGGAGTACCGTCTCGACTTGCTGCTATGAATCCTCTTGATCTGCGCCAGGGGGGCGCTCAGGCGCGATCGACGGGGGCACGACAGCATGTCTGCGCGTTATCCGGATTGAGACGACGAGGATGCTGGCTGAGTTGTTTCTGATATGGTCCCAACAGCCAGTTCTCTGTTTCCCCTCCCGTGTGTCATTACTATTCTCGCAACGGGTTCCAACAGATGTCAAATGTCGGAAGCCCTATCTCGACCACGATTGTGATATTTTTCTGATCAGAACATACAACTGATGGAATATTGAGATTGGAATGTATCAATTGATGGAAATAGATGTTTACTCCATCAATGATGATCCATCACGGGGTCTGTCGTTCGGCGGCTCATGGTGTGGTCCGTGAGGTTGGTTGTGTAACACAAAAACGACAAGGATTCGACTTTCCAGCCGGGTTGTATCGCGCCACCACAGAATGACATTCATCAGACGCTGCGTCCTGCAGGTCTGTTGCGCAGGTTTGATCCGCAGAGCATTCCACCGAATGCCATACAACGACCGACTCCGACAAAATTGAAAGGAAGTTCTACCCGACCTGAAAGGACTGTTTATCAACACTCCAACACGAATATCGGGTATGTACATACGACAGACGGGTGCTAACATCATGAGCCGCGCGCGTCGCATTGTGGTGTTGGATTTGCCGCGGACAAATGTCTCAGAGATGAAGGAATGATGCAAGCCATAACCTCTGAACGTCTGGTCTAGGTGGGCGCAAGAACAACCAAACGTCGCACTTAGTCGCAGTGGCTGGCGCGGGAGAGAGAATGCGAGCAAAATCGCGGGAGAGCTATACAGAAAAGGCTTGTCTCCGGCACCAGGAACCCATCCAGTCAATCAATGAACCAGGCACACTCTCACCGCCGCAACACCATCCTCTTCAAGCGGCCAAAGTGGGATGATAGCGAAGGATTCGGGTTACGTCTACGCCAATCTCCGAATTTGCAGGAACCAGAAAGGCACGACAGGCAAGTACAATACTTCTGCAGGTCCCGTACTCTAGAGCCGTTGAACAGATTGCAGATGCATAACGTTACAGTGGCTGCACGTCAAGTTGAGGGAGACATTGCGGATATTCAGACAGTGTTTGTAGGAGAGTAGGTGAAGCTTTTGCTTCCCCCTCAAGTGCGGTGAGCAAGCTGTGATGTTTCAGATGCTGCAACAATCTGCAAGCCCTGTATTTTAGCCTGATCGCTCACGGTTACGGTGCCTAGATCGTGGTCAACCGTCTTCGGGATCGGGAAAGCGGGCTGCGCATCCCCCAGGAATGAGTTATGTTGTTGCTATGGAGCGGCTCCGTGTGACGTGCATTCCAATGAACGAGGGGCAATGTAACAATGACATGGATGAGGAGAGGCTGGCATGATGGCGGTGTCGTTGTCTCAATGGTGAGGAAAGAGAGACACGATGTTCGTGGCAAGACAGATGGTGGCGTCCTCATGTTCCTGTCACGCCGTGTTGCCAGTCAAGTCTTGTTGACCCGATACAGGTATGACGGCCTTGGTACGCAAAGACAAGCCCTCCAGACGATTTCCGAGGCGATACACCACCTTGAAGCCAAGACTGTATGATAGAACGCATACACACATCTCAATGCAAGTGATTGTCTTCTCCTCACAGCTTCGAGCGGCCAAGTATATCACCACTTTCAATGACGATATGGGCGTTGTCCAGATGACTCGCTGTCATGGAACAGAGCTATACGACGCTATCAGCAATGTCTTCAGGGCCGAGGTGACCATGCTCTTGATGCCAGGCAGCTTGTTGAGGGTATTGCATGCTTCCTCGCATGTCTTGGCCTCACGGGAGGAGGTGGTGAAGATCTCAGAACAGCTTGGAAGAGCCTTCCTACAAGCATGTGATTTGGTCAGACAATGAAATAACCACAGGTGTCACACATGGCTACCTGCCCTAAGACGACGGAGCGTTCAGGGCAAATGTATTTGGACAAGAAATCCTCGAGCTTGATGTCTGCTTTGGCCGGAAGTCTGAGTTGAAGTGACAACAATCATTCGCTGAAACTTATTGGAGAGAACGTGTCGAGTCGTCTACTACCCATGAGTAGCTGTGAGGGAACGAAATGTGGGCGCGAAGCAAGCCGAGGCTTCTCGATCTTGTCTTGGCACATTGTTGCATGCCTCGTCACCCTGTCCTACGAGGAGAATCTCAAGCACTCTCTCTAAAGACGATTTTGGGACTCTGTAGTCAGACGAGAGAACTCCAGATGTGAGTATAGTCTGTCAGATCATACACTAAAGTTCATACTACAAAGTTAATGTGTCGCGGTCTCTACTCCTCTAGAGATATTTCCAGCTTCACTTGTCAAAATAATGGTTTCCATGGCCTCAGCTTTGTGCTATCACGATGACCTAGAACATTTGGTAAAGGTTCGCCTAATCGTTCTTGAAGATTAAACATAAGTCTTTGAGCTTTTCTATATACAAGTATTCTCCGAGCAAAGAGAAAGTTGGAGCTCTTGAGCTCTCTAAGGGGTTTCCCACAGACGCCTGCTTTTGTCTCCAGTCTAGAAAGGGAACAAAAAAACCCAAAGAACAAAACCCGGTCAAGGGTATCAAAAGCTAGCCGTCCGTTTGCCTCCCTTGTTCCCATGACTTCGTTCTATCATGCCAAAAACCAAAATTACAAAGGACAATAAAAACGCCGTTAAATGCGACTGTGTAAACTCTTTCATCTCATCCGGTCGTTGCAACACACCATCTTCTGCAGTTGGCTCGAACGGGGCAGCCGCAGAAAAGTCGAACAAAACTTGCGAGGCTTCTTCTCAGTGCAGCACACACGATCGAGATCACCTGCCTGTCTTGTTGAAGCTGAGACGCTCGTGTGAGACGTTTGCTTTTCCGTTTTGCCGCGATACACCCTCATCGTCGCTATCAGCCAGATCACCGAGACTGAAACCGGCACTGTTGGCCTCGACGTCGTAGTTGTGCATCAAGGCCTCTCGGTCGTGCTCATTTGATCTTCTGCCTGCAAAGGACAAGTTGAGGCTGTTGGAACGGCGGCGTTGTGCGTCGGAGCTGCGGCGGGCTTGCATGGAGCGGCGGGTCAGAGGACCGGACATGGGATCGGTGGGGATGCCGTCGAGGTCGAAGCGGCTGCCATTGCCATTCAACTGCATGTGATTGCGACCTTCAGGATCTTCGCGCGAAAGATTGAGAAGGTAGACACCGGTGAAGATGGTAAGGAAGCCACAAAGGAGGGAAATGGTGTTGACGGCGTCGCTCGTGTTGAAGCCTTGGAAGAGGATGAAGGAGGCGACGAGAGTGCAGGTGGTGAAAGTGACATAGTACAAGGGGTTGACACTAGATGGGTTAGCTGAAGTTCCTGGAGAAAGGCCATGAGGAGGGCGTACATGTTGGTGTTGAATTGACTCAGCGCCTTGTTAAAGTAGTTCATCTGGGTGAGGATGCAGACTGCCGTGACAAGGACAAAGACGTAGGTGCTGGGGTGGGTGAACTGGTTGTTGCCAGCCAGGGTCAACTTGACGGCAATACCGACGCCCTTGACGGCCATGATGGAGACGGATCCGACGGTGCTGCAGATGGAAATGTAGATCAGCGGGTTCTTGCGTCCATAACGCGGGCACACGCGGTAGATCATGACTGTCGAGAAGACGATGACCAGCAGCACATAGAAGAGGAAACCTGTCCAGTATCAGTCTCAGTCTCTCGCTTCGGCACACGCCTCTTCATGTCTTCCTCGATGGCAACTCACCAGGTTGGACGGCATAGTTGAGAATCTCGTCGATTGTCTGAATCTCCTTATCCGGAGGAGCGTGTAGTACAATGACGACTGAACCGATCAGGCAGATGGCGCATCCCAGCTTTCCCAGCGTGCCCAGGTTCTCGCCGAGGAAATATGATCCTAATACCGCCCTGCGCGACTTGTCAGCCACCTCGTCCGTATGTGTGCGTATTCCCAACTCTTGACTGACCCGATCAAAACACTGAGCGCCCCCAATGGCGTCACCAGAATCGGCGGCGCGAATGCGTATGCTGCAAAGTTGGCGACTTCTCCGATAACCACTGCTTTGTGTGAGCATGTTGCTAGGCGTGCAATGGGCATTGGTTGTATGCGACGTACTTGTGATGATGCCTGACCACCACACTGGACTCTTGAGATATGCGAAGCCTTCTCCCTCGAAGCCATGTTGTTGGCTCGCTTGCATCAAGCCTTTTTTCGTAATCACAAAACTCGTTCCTTGATCTCGTTCAGTATGCTGTCTCGCAGTCGTCGGGCTTGGGCGCATTACCTATCGCAAGTGTTGAGGCGACGGCCAATGCCAATCCGATGTACCTAGAGGAAGCAAGGTCAGCGCCATGCTTGGGGTGTATAGGCGTAGGGGGTCGCACTTGTCTTCGACCATGGCTGGTCTGTTGTGCGAGGTCGAGTCGAAGGGTTACGTAGTGTGCGGATGGTCGAGAAAGCGGGATGCGACAAAGAAAGAGCGACAGTGAATTCGGCAGGCGGCGGGAGAGGCAGCGTTGTGCCCACTCTGACTGATTTTATCGAGGGGGTATGCGTAGAGCTGAGTGGAATAGAGCTGCACGAGTCCGAAAAGTCAAAGGGGTCGAAGGTTGCAACAAGGTTGGCCAACTTGTCCCTTTGAACCGTTGGAGCTTGAACGACTGTCCCCCGATCCCTGTGGCGCTGCTCGCTGAAAGGCCGCCGATGGGCGTGACATACCCCAAACCGCCGTCCAACAAATCCGCCGCATCTCTGTCTGAATAGGTAGTACATTAACCACCTGTCCGAATATTCACGTTGAAACATCGTCCAAGACTCGATGGACATGCACACATTTTCCAGCCGTTGTTCATCTCCTTTGATCCTCTGCAAAGAACTCTACCCAAGTTCAGTACAATGCTGCTTCTACTTGGTCGCTCGTTCCTGCCAAG
Organism: Aureobasidium pullulans EXF-150; assembly: GCF_000721785.1. Lineage (NCBI taxonomy): Eukaryota > Fungi > Ascomycota > Dothideomycetes > Dothideales > Saccotheciaceae > Aureobasidium > Aureobasidium pullulans. The sequence continues at coordinate 972,588 of NW_021941022.1, forward strand.
TCGCATCCGCTTTCTCCATACCTAATGCGTTGCGTCTTCCGCGCGCGCCTCTCTCTCGGCTCCGGAGAACGCGTGGTGATGTGCCTATTTTGGGCTCTCCAAAATCGATACACTCCACCAACGCCGCCCTCATCACGAACTGTTTTGAAATATTGTCCTGTCATCCGTGTCTCCTTTGCACATCACAGCACATCGTTGTTGCATGTCATACATCTGTCTGTCATGCGGCTGACCTGCGACGTCTCGTCTTGAGGCTGACGTTACAGCTGACGAGCCATGCAATTTTGTTTTCTATTGTCTTCCTCATCGTTGGTTATTTCACTATCTCCATGCTGAGTGTTTGGCACATCATTTCCCAATCACACTTCCCGTTCCTCAGTCCATCATAACTCCATATGTTTCAAGCCAGACCCATTCATGTGTTGCAGCAACTTCGTCAGACACGAGCCTCCTTACTCCGCTACCCGCCTTAAACTGCCAATGCGACATGAGCGAACAATAATCAAAGACTCAGAGGTACAAATTTCTGACGACGTCCTTTGCCACGAGGAGCGGGAGGAACGGCCTGTGCCTGAGAATGGGCAGGCTCTTGTGCAAATGCCTGCGTCGGATGCTGAGCTGCCTGAACTGGTTGTGCAGGGACACGCTCTGGGGATCGTACTTTCTGTACAGCGACAGTGGGAGGCCCGCCTGCAAGAGTGGGGAACTGCTGGCCGTATGCGTGGGCCTTGTTGACTGTCGGAGGCGGAGCAGTAGAAGTAGGTGGTTGCTCTTCAGCTTCTGTCAACTCGTCAAAGAGGCCACCTTCGGGTTCATCTCTGTTGCGACCGACAGCGCTGATGATGCGCCATGTTCTACGGAACTCGTCTCTGATAGCGCAGATTCCGTTATGCGTGACAGTACGTGCGACATTGTGAGTGGTCTCGAATGGGTCTTCGATGGCGAAAAGATAGCGATGGCGTACTTCCTTGTTCTCACCAACCTCGGTCTTTGCGCCCGTCCAACCCTTCTCATCCTTTGACAAGATGCCGCCTTGCGACCTGAGACTCAGCACATCACGAGTCCAGAAGAATCCTCCAGCATTGACAGCGTAGTACTTGAAAAAGCCGACAAGCAACTTGCCCAGTGACTCGTTGTTTTGAGTCACCCCGCCTTGACGGGCACGGCTCTCGATCAAGTCTTCATTATCAAAGAATCGAACCTCGTAACCATCAATGGTAGTGGAAGGCGTGCCATTGGCCTCTGCTTCGTGTTGCAGATTAGGCAGAACAGGGGGCTGTGCTACATTGACAAGGTAGTGAAGGACCATCAAAACATAACCATACGACGAGAGTGTACCCGAGTAGGAGGAGTTGATCTTCCTGCGCTTGGCCCACGACTTGATGAATAGTACCATGGGTCTTACTCTGGAATCACACTTCGAGTAGCATCGCAACATCTGAGTGTTGTGGATGCCGAGAGGGTTGAAGAAGTTGATATCACACTGAATTCCAACTCCATCCTTGGGGAAGTCTAGAGGACCATTGGCCTTCTCACGTTTCCAAGTCTTGTCGTTACGTTGACGATTCGCCTGTTTATCGTGGACTGGCTGGTGCGGTTGCTGTGTGTTTTCCGACTTTGATGTGATTTGATCTGCGCTGGGTGACACCTTCTGGTCGATTTGCAAAGCTTGAGTAGATTCAGCGAGGGATGAGACATCATCCACATGCTTGGCTGCTTGGAGACTGACGCCGTTTTGCGCGGTAGATTCAGCCCCACCGATCTGTGACTCGGATTGAGGAGGCGAGATTTGGGCATCCGAAGCATCCTTCTTAGGTGTCGTGTCATCGGCGGAGGGTTTTGAAGTGGCGTATTTTTCATCGTCAGGCAGATTGTCCCATTTGTCGCGGGATTCGCGAAGAGCGTCCAGGAGCTCCGGTGGTGGCTGTTCACAGATCTTGATGATCGGCACGCGGGTGCGGGTAAGAAGACGGGCGCCAATGCCGTTGTCAAGTAATTCTTTCTCGAGGACTCGGGGAAGACCATGCTCATGCGGCGAGAAACGCTGACTGAGATCTTGTTCGGATGACGTTACTATCGCCAGATCCATGTCAGAGCCAGCGGTGGCAAAGCCAGAGCTAAGACTGCCAAAGCTGGCCAGCTCGACTGAAGGTAAAGGGTTCTCCGGGTCTGGCGACTTAAGGGTTTCGAAGATGTGTTGCAGCTTGATTCTGAAGGCGTCTTTCATGCCAACTTCAGAGTCGGTCATTTGCGTCTTTGAGATTTCCTGCATAGCGAGCGAGTCCAAGAAGGAAGCTTGACGTTCAGCATAAGGGTTGTGGAACGGCTGAGGGCGAGACTGAGGTTGATACAAGTGACGCTGCTGGTATTGATTTTGGTGTTGATGTTGGTTCTGCTGTTGATGTTGGTGCTGAGGGTAGTTTTGATGGGAGTGGGGACCTTGAGGAGGGGGTCTGTTAAAAGCATCCGCGTCCATAGGACGATGGTTTTGATTGCGGTGAGGACCTTGATGACGGAAGATGTTGTGATGTGCCTGAGGAGGTGCACGACGAGGTGGCAGAGGAGCCGGAGCAGTTACCTGATGTTGCTGAAGGAATTGAGAAAAGTCCTGATGACGATCCATGGGCACATTGGCAGAGTACTGCGCCTGGCCGGTCATGGGTGGAGGCATGCCGAAGCCCGGTGGTGGTCTGGAAGGATAACCTTGACCGGAGTTGTGATGCTGATGTTGCATGTGAGAGTCCTGCTGCTGCTGCTGTTGGGCGACGTTACGATTCATCATCATGTGTCGCAGTTGGTCCTCGAGATTGGGCGAAGCATAGCTCCCGTTTGGATCCATCATCCTGGACAGATTGGGGATATTCTGATATGACGTTTCAACCAGAACTCATCAGACACCTTCCTTCTAAAACACTGTAAAAGCAGTAAAGAACGGACTGCCGAATGTAATGATTTCCGGCGGCGCAAGACCAGACAGAGAAATTTCTGGGAGTGGATGACCAGGTGAAAGCAGATGGATCGTGGATGAGCGTCACTCCGAGGCTCGTGGACCAAAAGTGACCAAAATGTGGAGAAATTGATGCCAAGAGTTGCAGACAAGCACGGGCGGGCGATGACACGGCGCATGGCGGCGGCAGGCAGCAAAGGGCGCTTTCACAATCTCTCGACGTCGCTGTCGACTGCATACCACGACTCACATTCCTCGCGCCATCTTCTCGCCCCTCTGAAAGTCGTACTTGCTGTCGAATCCACCGATTCCCCAAGACTTGATCCCGCCATCACAGCGACATTCGATGCAGACATAGCGCCGCTGCCACAAGACTACCAACGACTCCGCCCACTCGGCCGACACGATGAGCGCTCCTCCGCCAGGCGTGAGCCCTGCCTCTCGACAGCCCTCGACCACTCCCAACAACGGCCAAGGCACTGTCCGCCGCAGAAAGCCCACCGGCCCATTCGCGCCCAAGCCCAGCCGCACTCAAGCAAAGCGTCCTCCCGCTCCTCCGCCGCAGAAGCTCACCGGCACCACCAAACCCCTCGCTGCAACTACTGCCAGCGCCCAGTCACAACCCGAGCCTGAGGATGACCCCTCTCTTTACGAGGAGTTCCCACTCCTCACGACAAAGAAGGCTGTTCTCGAAGGTCTTCGCTATCACGCCATGAAGTTCATCGCAGACAACGAGATCAACCCATACGACAAAACCCAGTTTGAGCGCCCTGTAAAACTTCATCGCCGCTTCCCTCGTGATACACCCAATGCGCCCACCGATGCCAATCCGGAGGATGACAAGGAGCGCGAGAAGGAGGTTATCCGTAAGGCGGAAAAGGCCGCAGAAAGAGAGGCAACCCAGGCTCAGATTGCCCCTACCGACAAGGCCGCAGCTGCAAAGAAGCGCCAACCTTTCAAGAAGAAGACCGAGGACGTGTACTATCTCACAGACACTCCCGATACACAGAAGCGCGCCAGGTTGCGCTACGAGGAAGGCCGTCCCTGGCATCTCGAGGACTTTGAGAACAAAAACATCTGGATCGGTACATACGAGGAACCTCTCTCGGAATCGAACGTCATGTTTCTGCTATCGAATGGTTGTTTTAAGATGGTCCCGATCGAGAAGTGGTATCGCTTCAATCCTACGGGACGATTCAAGATCATGCCTCTCATAGAGGCCGAGGCACGTATGGCAAGGAACGAGAAGGATCCGAGATGGTTCTTGGACAACGACAAAACCGCCGGCCAAAGGCGTGCCGAGCTTGAGAGACAAGCCCGTTTGACCAGAGGTAGAGTGGGTATGCGAGGAGAGAATCGCATCAAGAACGAGGATGACGACGACGACGACAGAGAGGATCTCGCTGATGACGTTGACGAGCTGGACTTTGAAGCCGAGGATGAGTTCCAAGACGATGACGAGGGCAAACTATTTGGAGATGATGAAGACGAGGCCAAAGAAGCCGCATCTAAAATCAAGAAAGAACGACACGGCGCTAACATCTTTGCTGGTACTGGTGTCAAAGATGAAAAAGACTGGGACAAAGAGGAAGAACGCGAGAAGGCACAGGAGCGAGCAGAGAGGAAAAAGGCAAAGAAGCTGCGCAAGAAGCTTGTCAAAATTGAGAAGAACTACGAATATGATACCGACGAGAGCGATAACCCATACTCAGAAGACGTAAGTTTGATTTATGCTTGCAACTCTTTACGTCTGGTCTAACCCCACCATCTCAGGAATCGGAAGACTCGGACACGGAGCGCCTACGTGAGGAGGAAGAGCGTAAGAAGGATGAAGAGCTCAAGGCAAATGGCGAGAAACCTGCATCGCAGATGTCTACCAACGCCAACACTCCTTCGGGTCGTGCTGAAAAGCATGCTGGTAGCCTTCAACCTAAGCCTTCCATGTCCAACCTCAAGCGTCCTGGTTCTCCCAACCTGTCAGAGACCAGTGGCAGCGAGTCTATCAATCGCAAGCGCATGAAGAAGCAACACGGTTCCGGTGCTGGATCGCCCATGGGACGTCTCGCCGGCTCAGGTAGCGATACCGAAACTGAGCGACGTGCCCGGCCCATGACCCTGAACCCTAGATCCACCCCCGGATCGCCCGGCGCCGCGACTCCCATCGGCTCGCGCGCCGGCAGTCCCGTGCCTATGCCTACTGCCGACGAAGTCAAGGCCGCTATCCCTCCTGCTGGCATAACCATTTCAGACCTCATTAGAAGATTCAAAGAACGAGTGCCAAAGGAGAACAACAAGGACTTCATCAAGTTGGTCTCGAGCGTAGCCAGAGCAATGCCTGGCGGTCAGGGTCTCGTCGGTCTCCGATAGATAGTCCTCGAGACCCGAGCACAATCACAGAGAGCCCTTTGGTCATGGGTCCAGAGGAATGATGGGACTGATAGCGACAGACTGTGGTCAGGTACTTTAGCATTCATCTCTTTCAGGATGTCCACTCCTTATCTCTTTCATTGGCGGGCTTGTAATGATATAAAGAAAGCATTGACACTCGTATACTCGTACTCTAATTGCATGTCGTTGATCTTGGCTAGATCGATTTGGCCCGGGATTGCCGTATCTTTTTGTCGCTCGTGCTTGTTGAAAGTGGACCCTTTATGATCGTCAGGGTAAAATAATGCATTGTACATGTACAAGGCTCAAGGGATACGGATATGCTCGTAGGTGGCTGACTGCTTCAGCTGACGGGTAACTGTCCAGGCAAGTGGTTACCATGTACGCAGCATGTTGAGTCATGTAAGGAGAGGCATCACTATTGAAAGGAGTCGAGAGCTGATTTGAAGGTGGGGATGACTGTGGGACAAGAGGGCGAGAATGCTTTGGAAGGACGGAGAAATAGATGGGCTTGAACTCCGATCGACAAAGGCACAAGGTTCACAACAACGGCTTTTCGGCGCAGATAGAGTTGGAGAAGTATGGTCATGGGTAGCAGGTTGAGTGAATTCGCAGGCGAGGCAGAGGTCGAGACGCGTTTACATGAGACGCGAGATATGGTAATGTCGGACGTGTATGAGAGAGATTCGAGATTGGGTGATGATTTCGGTTGGAGTCTTGGTGAGCTGAGAGGCTGATGTGCGCAGCCCCTTGGTGCACGTGCTTCCAGATATGGGAGGTGCTAGGCCAGGGCTTACGCAGGGGGCAGTTGCGGACGGAGCTAGCTATTTTGGGAATAGGAAGGTGCGGATATATAAAGAGCGAAGCTGCCACCTGTCTTCTCGGGCTTTGTAGTCGCTGCCTTCTGAGTGTGACTCGGAATCGTCATCAGGCAACAGCAAACATCCAAAGAGGCCAGCTTTCATCCCCAGATGTAGGCAGTCGGTTAAGGTTCTTCATACATCATGGCCGACGGTCCAGTATTATCACCGCCATCACTCCTGGCAGCAACAACCCCAGATCCACTCAACATGAACACTCCGGACTTTACAATGACCCCATCGACGGCAGCCACGACGGCTATTGCCACACCCAACTCCCTCCACCTACCACAGTCGTCAGCGGCCAAGCCTGCAAAGAAGAGAAAGTCATGGGGCCAGGCACTCCCTGAACCCAAGACCAACCTCCCACCCCGGAAGCGGGCAAAGACTGCCGACGAGAAGGAACAACGCCGCATCGAACGTATCAAGCGCAACCGCGCCGCTGCACACAACTCCCGTGAGCGTAAGCGCCAGGAAGCCGAACGTCTCGAAGTCGAGAACCACGCCCTCAAGTTGCAGATCAACGCCCTGCACCAACAACTCGCCCAGAAGGACATCACCCTGGACAAGTGCAAGGAGATACTCCCCGGTGGTCTCCCCCAACTCACCCAGGAAGAACTCGCCAGCATCAAGGTGCCGGAAGAAAGGTGCATATCATCGTCTGACTCTTCATACTCATCGGCATGACATCTAACATTGTACAGCATCGTCTCGACTCCCTCATCTTATGACACGATCGACCCCCGCGCCTCACTGGCGCCCTCATCAATCAACGAAGACTTCATGACGCCATCCATCAAGATGGAGCCCACGTCGCCGGCTTCTCAGATGCACAAGGCCCCTTCGGCTGTCCACAGGACAAGCATCTCGCTCGACCAGACACAACATTCTGCTGCGATGTTGTGCGACCTGCAGTGTCGGTCGAGCGAGAACAACAGCCCTTCAAGGTGGAGTCAGATTATACTCTATTTGATGCATCTGAACATCATGACCTTCTACAAGAGCCTCATGGTAGCTTCATGGACGCTATGGCCAGCTCGTATGGCCATGATGACGAGTCAACTCTCAGTCCCTTTGACAACCTCATTGACTACGATGATGTTCACCCCAACTACACGACGGATGCCACGACATTTGGCGGCGGCGACGACCTCTTCAGCATACCAAACTATGGCCTCAAGGACACTTTTCTCGCTCCTGAGCTTACTCTCGCATCGGCTCCCAACCTCGGTGACTACAGCGCAACTTTTTGCGACGGGTCCTAGGTTCCAGGGTGTAAGCGCTCTCCAAGCGCTGCCTTTCCCCGAGAGCGAGAGCAAGCAGGAAAGGGAAGTGTTTGAGAGAGCCTTTGTTGAGACGCTGGGACAAGTGGCGGCTAACGGATATCAAGGGCGTTCTGGGCGTAGTGGGGACACATTGGGAAAGTCATCGTCCGAAGAGCGAAAGGACTCTGGCGGGATTGGATGATTGTTTTGAACTATTTTACTTCTGACGCATGACGACAACAACAAAAAGCACAAAGGTGTGGCCGACAGCTTGATGCATCGGGCACAGTCCTTCTCTATCTTTACACGAGGGTCAAAAATGGTATGGCGAGGGAAGGGCCACAGAAAGCGTGTACTTCTAGACCAGAGTCCATTATTAAACCACTGTACTGAACTCTTAACCATTACTCTTCTTGAACTATCCCATCACTCGTGAAGGCTAACAAGTAGCTCTAGAAATATAGAGCAGAGGGATCTGTAGACGATGTTGACTGATGATGAGTCCACTTGATATGGCGATGTCTGTCGGGTGAAGTCGAGCCTCCAGGAGATGGCGATCCCCACGTTCTTGGCGCAATACGGGAGAGGCATCGGACGGGAGATTGTTGGCGTGGTCGTGACATGTCCCTAGAGTCGCGACGACTAGTCATGTTTTGAATGTCTCCGGAGCTGGACGGAAGATAAGAACGAGGCATCGACAGACATTTCTTGAAGACCAATTGTCCATGTCCCCGACGTGAAAGGGTGCATCGCTTCGCTCGTCTCCTGGAACCCCCGACTCGGCCATCCCGTCTCGTGTCGGAAGCGGCTTACCCCCTCGATATCACCTTGTACGCACAAGCAGCCTAAGGATCCCAGCAGCGGTCGCCCATCATGTCGTCTTCAGGTAGCGGCCTGTTCAACCGCGGTGGTGGAAGCGGCAACCAGAATACAATGCGCGGACTGGTATCCTTCATCGCAGATCTACGAAACGCTCGCGCCAGAGAACTCGAGGAGAAGCGCATCAACAAAGAGCTGGCCAACATCCGATCCAAGTTCAAGCAGGGCGGCCTGAGTGGCTACGACAAGAAGAAGTACGTCTGCAAACTGCTGTACATCTACATTCTGGGCTGGAACGTCGACTTTGGCCATCTCGAGGCCGTCAACCTGGTCTCGGCCACAAAGTACTCGGAGAAGCAGATTGGCTACCTGGCCGTCACGCTGTTCTTGCACGAGGAACACGAGCTGCTACACCTGGTCGTCAACAGCATTCGCAAGGACTTGGCCGACATCAATGAGCTCAACAACTGCCTGGCTCTGCACGCCATTGCCAATGTCGGAGGAAAGGAAATGGGCGAAGCTCTGGCCTTTGACGTCCACCGACTGCTCATCTCTCCGTGAGTCCTTGCTCATATCTCTGACAGCCATCCACCCGCTGACATGTACATGTAGCACCTCGAAACCTTTCGTCAAGAAGAAGGCCGCCCTCACTCTCCTACGTCTCTACCGAAAAGCCCCCAGCATCGTCCAGGCAGAATGGGCAGAGCGCATCATCTCCATCATGGACGACACGGATATGGGCGTTGCTCTTTCCGTCACCTCGCTTGTCATGAAGCTCGCTCAAGACGACCCCGACCAATACAAGGGCAGTTATGTCAAGGCCGCCCAACGTCTGCAAAAGGTCGTTGTTGAACACGAATGCGCCGGCGATTACTACTACTACAAGGTCCCTTGCCCCTGGATCCAGGTCAAGCTTCTGCGTTTGATGCAATACTTCCCTCCCTCGGACGACTCTCATGTACGCGCTTTGATTCGCGAATCTCTGCAAAAGATCATGGACAACGCCATGGAGGCTCCCAAGAACGTCCAGCAGAACAATGCTCAGAACGCTGTTCTGTTCGAGGCCATCAACCTTACAATCCACCTCGACACTGAGCAAGAACTGATGATGCAAATCTCTTCCAGACTAGGCAAATTCATTCAGTCAAGAGAGACAAATGTTCGCTATCTTGGTTTGGAAGCCATGACACATCTGGCTGCTCGTTCAGAGAACCTCGATCCTATCAAGAAGCACCAAAGCATCATCGTTGGTTCTTTGCGCGATCGGGATATCAGTGTCAGAAGGCAGGGTCTCGATCTGCTCTACAGCATGTGCGACACGACGAATGCTAAGCCCATTGTCGGTGAGCTCTTGAAGTACTTGCAGACCGCTGATTACGCCATTCGGGAAGAGATGGTTCTCAAGATTGCCATCTTGACTGAAAAATATGCCACTGATATTCAGTGGTATGTCGACATCTCACTCAGGCTTATTGCTATGGCTGGTGATCACGTCAGCGATGAAGTGTGGCAGAGAATCATCATGATTGTTACCAACAACGATGAGCTTCAGATCTACGCTGCATCCAACATCCTGGAATACCTCCGAGCCGAGCAATGTCATGAGATGCTTGTCAAGATTGGTAGCTACCTGCTTGGAGAGTTTGGTCATCTGATCGCCGATAGTCCAAAATGCAGCCCTATCGAGCAGTTTATGGCATTGCAATCCAAGTTCAATGGAAGCTCACCGAGTACGCGCGCCATGATGCTATCCGCCTTCATCAAATTCGTCAACCTGTTCCCTGAGATCAAACCTCAACTTCTGCAAGCCTTCAAAACATACAGCCATACTCTGGACTCTGAATTACAACAGCGTGCGTGCGAATACTTGACTCTGGCGACTATGCCGACAGATGATCTACTCAGAACTGTCATGGACGAAATGCCTCCTTTCCCTGAACGTGCTTCTGCTCTGCTATCGAGATTACATTCTAGACAGCACAACACAACAGACAAGCGCACTTGGGTTGCAGGTGGCAAAGATGCCAACAAGGATATCAAGGAACGAAACAACACTTTGAAGCGTACCTTCAGCGCTGGCAACCCTCTCAACACGACGGCTGACGCGCAATCACCTACCAAAGCTAATGGTTCCAGAACGCCAGCAGATGAACTTGCTGGTCTGGACTGGGGCACCGAGACCAAGACACCAAACTTCGCCAGCGCAGACCATCTGTCTCCAGGTTGGGAACGTGGTCATGCTCGTATGCTGATGGTACCCGAAGGTATTCTATACGAAGATGGTCAAATTCAAGTTGGCGTACGCTCAGAATACCGCGGCGAACTCGGCTGCATAATCATGTACTTCACCAACAAGTCCTCCTTCGCCATCAACTCCTTCACCACCACTCTCAACAATCCCTCTCCCGACCAAATCAAAATCGACGTCAAATCTCTCCCCGAGACCACTGTCCAACCCTCGACACAAACACAAGCCATGATCATGCTGGAGGCAAGAACCGTCTTCACCCAAGCCCCCACCATCCGCATATCCTGGCTCGCAGGCGCTTTACAAGCGTTAACTCTCCAATTGCCCCTCGCCATTCACAAATATCTCGAACCCGCTTCCCTATCCGCCGATGACTTTTTCAAGCGCTGGAAACAGATTGGTGGACCTGGCCCTCGCGAAGCTCAACGTATCTTCTCCGGTAAAGATGTTGCGCCCGTCCCTACACGCCGTATCCTTGAAGGATTCAAGTGGGGTGTTTTGGACGATGTGGATCCGAATGCGAAGAACTTCGTTTGCGCGAGTGTTTTGCACACGAGTCAGGCTGGCAAGATTGGGTGTTTGATAAGACTTGAACCCAATGCTGGTAATGGGGTATGTTTGAGTACAGTTTCTCCGAGCGAAAACAGTATGCTAACGTTGACACAGATGTATCGACTTACAATCAGGGCGACCGATGAATCAGTGCCTGCTGTATTGATGGAGGCTATGGAGAAGAGACTGGCTTTAGGCGAGGCACCATTCTATCCGCCGTAGTTGAAATGACGAGAAAAAGCTTCCTCCAAATATGAATTCTTCTTGTTTCTTGTTCTCTATTGACCTCTTGTTCTTCTTGTTCTTGCTGCCGCTACTCCTTCCATCTTTCTTCTTATTTTCTTGTTGTACAAACATTTCTCTTCCGCAAAATCATATATAACAAAATACGGACTGATGAAACGCACAATGGCTCAAGAGAGATATGACCGAGCGCAAAGAAGAAACGATTTTCTCGTTGGGGTAGCCGACCCGAATCACGACCACAAGGGCTCTCAGCGTCGACTACACCTATCTGGCAACCGCATGTGTCGTGCATCAGTGAGTGCAGAATGTGTGGGAGAAACCTGGAGTGGCCACCGCTTTTACATCAAATCACTGACCTTGCACAGTTTCGATCAGGGGTATAAGTGGAAGAGCATCAGGTACCTCAAACTTCAAGAACGTAGACGATCTCACATGGGCAGACTCGATTTATGAGGATTCTTGCATCAATCCAGAGTATGTCCAACATTGTCTATCTGCTCCAAGAGAGAAGCGAGAGAAGACTGCCCTGCCCAAACATGACCCTGCTTGAAGCAGATTCAGTAGGAGTAGCGATCTCATCGTCGGCGAAGCTCGCATAGAAACTTGAACAGATGCGCAATTTTTTTTTGAAATCAGGAGAACTGCCATGGAGATTGTCCAGTTTCTTACGCTCTCACTGGACATGATGCTCCAATCTCAAAATCACCGTGCCTTTTGACGGGGATATTATCGTCTTGCTCAGGAGAACGAGATCGATATCGAGGGATAAGGAATAAGGGATAAGGGGCACATTTACCCCTTTCCAAGCCTTCAGGTTCGGTCGATGAGGGTCTCTCCGACTTTCATATGCGCGATAAGGCACAACTCTGAAGCTAAGCAGATTGTTGACATCTTCATGTGTTCTGATCATGAGAGTTGGGATTTTTATGACGAGGACGGTGACCTGGTCGACCTGTTTGCTCCCTCGAGTCAGATCATTGTCGGTCCAGACGTGGTCAACTGGCAGCGAAAGCAGCACAAGATTATGCCTGGTTTCGTCGTCCGGTTGAGTGGCGGATGCGAAGTCGTTCAGGTCCTGTGTTCCGAGAAGGGTGCTGATATCATCGTAGATGGGTTCTTCCGAGCGTTGCTGCGCAAAATTTCTTCCGCTTTGCTGCATGGGTTGGTCTTCGGCGTCCTCGTACGTCCCATCTTCGTCCTCACCGACAGGACCAACCCATGCCTCGCCCTCCCCCAAGCTGAGGTCGCTGATATCTCCGATCTTGCCTTGCGATACGCAGGTCTTACAGACAAAGTCAGCGGTGGATGTCTTGAGGCCATGGCATACAGAGTGCGCGAGGGTGCCGCATTTGTTGCAGGTGCACTGTTTATCCGAGTCTATAAATTGATACTCAAGCGGTAGTACCAAACGTGCGGAGCTTTTGTGCTTCGTCTACGATGACTAGTGAGAATACGTTAGTAAAATCCGAGACTTGGCCGTACTACGAGACGCGCCCCTTTTCAGCCCGGTTTTCGATAGGTCAATGTGAGCTAAGATGTATTTAGGGGGAGGCAAAGTCATACAACTGAACTTCTTGGTCCGCTCTCTCATACACGCAAATCATCTTCGACTCAAGATGTTGCAGTAATGCATGATATTTCCCTGACGATTCGGCCTAGAGGCGTCCGTGACTATCTAGAGCCACCCAGGTCCATCAATCCGAGCCGGCAATGATGATCTCAAAGCACACGGTCTCAAACCAGGACATCTCTGGTCCAATGCACAGAATTTTTCAACACCCCAGAGCCACTCAGGTCCACAAAATCGGATTTGAGGATATGATCTCCAGACAAGCATGCAGCCTCGACTTTGAACTAACTGATGCAATGCACAGTGTCTTCGATTTTCCAAAGGCGGATTGTTGAGAGTAGGCATGGTGATGGGGTACTTGTTGACCTCGAGAATCTTCACTCTTGACTTCTGCAGTCTTATCTTCTGCCGGAACCCAGTGAGCAATCGGGTCGTCGATTCCCGGTGTACTCATCTTTGCTGTCGTTTGTGAGTGTATATGTCCGATAGTAGGACATCCCGTCCCCGATCTTATCGAAAGCGATACACGCTCGCAGCAGAGGCCATGCTGCGGCGATGGACCTCAGGGATGCAGCCTCAGTAAATCCCAGATACGCTGCCAGTGACTGCTCGGAGTTCTGGGACTTGAAGAAAGTTGAAGGGTTGGCTGGGTCCCCAGGAAATTGCTGCCTTCGTAAGCAGATGTAAAGATTTCATATCGTACGAACATATGTTGCTGTCTTCTGTCTTTTCGCGTCAGCCTGATTCTCCGCGCCTGGAATTGATGTTCTGACGGAGTTGACTGTTCATTATGTGAATCTGATACTGTGATAGTTGTTAATCTATGTCTATCAAAGGGTCAATCATTCAAGTAAGGCCTCCCCGTGTGCTAAAATCTGACACGCGCATAGCTAATTAGCTGTAGAAATGCACAGTTCCAACATTGTCAGAGGTAGCCCCCACACAGAGCGTGACAACTAGCACTCCTCTCCGGACGACTAGACCGATGTTGAAGATATCTTGCACTTCTACAGTCCAAACGGCCCCAGGCGTGGCCTTGGGTGATGCCTAGACGTTACAGATTATAGCATACGGGGGGGGAACCGCAAGAAATGTTGAGAACTACAAGCTTGATGATTGATTCACAGCAAAACAGAGAATTTCGGAGAGAGAAGAGAATCCCATTCTGATTGCCACGAACGACATGATACATGTCACTACCTAGAGTAATTTTGGAATTTTTCTGTCATCTAGCAGACCTTCCATCCGTTGATCATACAAGGATCACTGTTGGGTATGACTCTCGGCAAAGTCTCTATGGGGCCTTTGGTGGTGGTCTTCGTAGGGCCAGTAGGTCTAGGCATCTTACTCCCACCAGTCTGCGTTCTTTTCGGCGTGATAGTCGTAGATGTTTGACAACCCTCCCAGTATCCTGTTGCAGGCCATGCCGATGACTCAAGACAGGGGACATTGACCACGGTGGTGATTGGTGCGAATGCAGTTGTTGGGGGCGATCCATCAACACAAAAGTCGTGAATCCATTTCTTGTAGCGGTTCTCGTTGTTCATATATCCGGGGCGGCTATGGCAGTCCTCTCTGATACATTCGGGCACTGCGTTGTACCAGGGCTGCCATCTCCTCGCGGCTTTGTTGCAGAAAAGGCCGAATTGTTTGTCTTCTGCAGTGTCGTCTATGGGCGTTTTTGTTTTGATGCAGTTTACCTTGATTTATCGGTTAGTCTTGAGATTAGGGCTGTGCGATAGGTTTAGAACTTACGATGCAGTCATCTAGCTCACTCAAATCTGGCACAAGCTGGGCGATGATCAAGCCTGCCGCGAAAGCGAGGCTGGGAAGTAGAGGTCGAAGGCGCATTTTGTTGGAGAATGTGTTTGAGAGTTGACTTATCATGAACAGGAAGACGGCGCATTATGTAGGCTCCCAGAAACTGGTGACTAATTCCCACAGAGTGTCATAAGCTTCGAGAGAGTGATTTTGAGGGAATAACATGATTCGTTGTATTCAGTACGAGAGAATGACTATAAAGATTTTCCAACATCATGAAAACTCAAATATCGAGACTGCGACTAAAGACATGCTGAATAATATCAGGCAGACAGACCTGGATACTAAGAAGCCAAGATTTCAAAGAGCCAGCGGAGCCCACAGGAGACAAGTCTACGAAGAACTCGACAAGTTCAAGCACATTAGCAGACTCAGAGCAAGCGACCCGAAGCTACTGCTTCCAGTAGTGAGCAATGGCGCTAGTCATACCCAGGTCGTCAACAAGCTCAAGGGGGTCATCGAGACCACCATGATCCGCAGATCCGCTTCAAGCAATCTGCCAAACGCGAAGGGGGGGCCTACGTCACTAAGTTCTTTGTTCAAGACAAGAAGATATACCGCCGCACTGCAAAGGTCTCAAGGAGACCAGACGATGAGTATGAGTATCAATCGTTCCATCCTATGGCCATTTGAGAACGCCACTCACCAGGTCAATGATTATGTCCATCTGCTCCCAGCTCTCGTGAAGAAAACGCATAGAACTTCTGGCATTTTGCATCTCCTCAAACCTATTTTCTCAAGGTGTTGAGGTACGAAGAGCATATCAACCCCTTAGATCTAACGGTTGTCACAAGACTGGGCGACTGTGGAGCCCCTCAAACAGATCCAATCCCTCCTTCCAGTGCGATAACTTGTGTACCCATCGAAATGCACGATTTTTTTGAGAACAAGAGCTGTGTCCAGTGAGAGCTCAAAGAACGTTTGCTCTCGAAGATGGTCGTTCTAATCAAGAAATCATTGTGTAGTTTTGCAGTTCCTTTTCCGGTTCCGAAGATGGTGGGAGCGTCACTGGCCAGCTGCGTTGATGCAAGCAGATATGCCTTGTTTACTTCTTTATAGAACACAATGGTGTTGCACAGACTTGAATAGATGCAAGAGAATCGCATGAATCGATGTCCACGGACGGCGAAGAAGTCGTATAATAGTTGGCTGGCATCATTACGAGAAAGACAGATATGTTCAAAGAGATTGCTCTGCTGGATAGCCAAAATCCTCGTCGGATGTTCGCGCTCAACCCGAAGCTAATATATATCTAAGCTCGTTCCTGGCGCCAACCATGTCGATATCGCCGAGAGTCTGAGCATTGCGCTCGATCTGGTCATGATCAGGAGATCTTCTGCCTCGAATCGACGAGGAAGGCGAGCTTTTGGCTCCCCTCTTCACCAAGCCCCGTCGCAGAAGCTGTAGTAGAGAGAACCTGACGAGGAGTGAAATACCAGCTATCCCGCAAGAATGGTACTAAGTAAGTCTCAAATTTTGTAGAACGCAAGGGCAGAGGACTAACAAACGAACCAGCGATTTTCCGAACCATGCTCAAGGGGTTGTGGCAGGCGCACCCATCTACCAACTGATGCAATTGTATCATGCCTACGGGACCTTTAAGAGAGCTAGGCATGTGCAACTTCTCAACGGTGCTGGCAAGACTCAATGCAAAGATTGTCCGGACGAGAGGCAACACACACGTCGCCACGCTGCAGATTTGGCGTGACGACGGGCGTGAAGCCGAGTGGATTCACATGATGACCAGAGGCCCTGGAGAACCCAGGGCAACCACAGCATCAGAGCCTGCGTATGCTCTGGTCAAGGGCGGCCCCTCTATCCATCTTGTGTTGAGAGAGATCCTGAATGGCAAAGTTTTGGAAGCGCTGGACTGGGACAGATACAAGCGCCACCAGAAACTGATGGTTGGGGAGCAGACGCCCGCCAATGCCTGGTATCTTTGTGCGGTCTTGCGTTATTTGGGCATTGATGCCCGGGTAATGCACTCTGGGTTGTCGAACAAAGCTCGAGGCGACATGGTTCGTCTATTCAACAAGCCCAAAAGCACTTTCAAGTGCTTAATCATGATGTTCGACATGGGGGGCACAGGTCTCAATATTCACCATGCTAATGACCGTGTCGTCATCACAAGCATCGCACGAAGCTGTTGACAAGCAGCTTATCAGGTCAACAACACATTCGTGCATTGGCAGCTCTCATGAGCTAGACTCAGGAGGCATTCAAGATCGTGATTATCTCCAGGATTGAAACTCGAGTAGGCCGTGGCAATGGAGCTGTCAGATCACCTCGCAACTGTGACCGCATGCTGAATGGTAGCAGGGCTCACAAGAATTGGTTCAAGATAGTTCGATCTCGAGATAGCAAGCAGCTCATGTCGTATCTTGAATCAGCACAACGATGCACTGTGAACAGTTGTTCAAGAGAGCAAGGATATATATTCAATCGATAGCAACTTCCAGCTGATTGACGAGGTCTTGGATCGATCCAAGTGTCAAATATGCTAGATCACCATCCGAACTTCTCAACAGAAACCTTCAATCGGGCACCTTGTCGCACAAGGCTTGCACATGTGTTCCTGCAGGTTCTGTTCATACCGTCCGGTCCTGCCACAATGACACCTATTGTGGGATCTACAAGTTCGTTGTCCCATGCATGTATAGCGTTGTTCAGCAAATGTGGAAGATCTGGCCGCCCTGCCTTGCGCGTAGGTGGAGGTACCATGATTTTGCAGCCGAGTTCGCGCAGCTCGTCTAGGCGGTCCCGAGGAATCCAGTCGACGTGCTCTTTATCGTGAACTACCCAGATCAACGATACCCGGGGTATGAAGTGTCTGTTATCCTCTGCATCGATTTCGCGAGATGTGGCAACGAGCAAACTCCAGACAAGTGGGAACGCTACGGCGATACCTGAGCCACCAGCGACGATAACGGCGACATCGTTATCATGTAGCATCTCGAGGGCGTGCGACGAGCCGTAGGGCCCATCCACACGGATATTGACCGAGCTATGAGAATGTGCGTAGCGAAGAAGATCTCGTGAGAAACCGTCTTGAGCTCGAATCAGGAAGTTGAGCCAAGCGTGTGAGTCGGAGTTGGTTGGAGCGGCAGAAGCGATGGTAAATGGATGTGCTTGGACTTTGTGTTTGTGTGACAATGCGGGCACAGTGAGAAAAACATGTTCGGCAGGTTTCCAGCCATGTTTTACGTCGAATCCCAGACTTTTCGACCCTGAAGGAGCGAGTAACTGCCAATTGGAGCTCAACATAACAGTCTCTTCATCTTCCAGCACAGACAAGTCGGCTTTGAGTGTCTTTGACTTGAGTATCATTCTGAAAATGAGGCGATCGATGGTAAAGATACACACAGCTACCAGGACGTAGGGCTGGCTGTTGTGGTGGTGAAACCATAGGAAAGCCAGTGCGGCAACTTGAAGGATGACGTGGAGCCCGAGGAATATTTCATACGATTTTTGTCGGAATGATCCTAGCGAGGTGAGATAAAGGGTCTCGTAGGATATGAATGCGAGCAGTCCGAGCCAAATGATAGGCAAGGCCAGAAATCTTGAAAAGCTGAGACGAGCTGAAAGCGTAGTATACCAAACAAGGACCATGCTTCCAGCATGTAGAAGGGCGAGTAAACACATCCACTCGCCTAAGCGGCGATGGATGATGTTGAGACCCTCATACGAAGCGTCTGTCAAAAACTTGAGTGGCTGGTTTTTAGCCGCAAGAACATAGAGTAGCGGCAGGTTTGCAACAAACAGCAGACCCGCTCTATCGGCGAAGACGAATGCAGTAGCTAACGACAGTTCGACTTGGTAAAACAAGAAGAACAAGTTAAGAGCCAACAGAAGCAGAATACCAATAGTAGTGATGTTGGAAGGAAGAACTTTGTTAACGTAAGGCAGATTGGCAGGCTGGTATATCATCCAAGAGCGGATTTTATGAAGGACTGAGACTTTGCTAGAAGAGTAGTTGCTATGAGCCTCGCCTTGACTGAGAAGCGGTGACGTTTCGCCTTCTGTGTCGTGCTTGCTGTGATCGAGACGCGTAATTGGTTGATCGCGCGGCGAAGATTGATGGGCACGTCTGCGTCGACGTCTGGCAAGCTTGAGACTCCAGTGTTCTGCAGTAAAGCATGCCAGTATGCCTAAGAGTACGACGTTGTAGATTACAACAAATCTGCGGGAGAATAGTATGCTTTCGATGGCTTTTCGACGGCGTTCGTTGCTGTCATTCGGCCCGCTCAGCGTATCGACGGAATCTGATGCTCTCGCGTGAAGCATCAGATGTAAGACGTCTTTGACAAACATGCTGGATGTTTCCTCCATTGTCAGGATCACGAAGTTGCCGGAGGTTAATGATGCTGAGATCATCGAGGGCGATAAGCGGAGCCGAATGAGAGAACAAATCACGTGCCGATCCGGAAATCGTTCCAGCAGCTCAGCCATCGTGGGGGCAAGGTGAGATGGTTTTCAGCATGTGCAACGACATTGTTTGGGCCAAGACGATAGGCCACGACGAGATGTCATAATCGAGAAAATCAGAGCACAAGTTGTCACAGATCACATCAAGTTCTCACGGTAAAGAGGAAATAGTCAGGTGGGAAAAGACATTGAACGTTTTGAGAGCTTTTGCCATGAGCTGCATTCTACCTGTGATGCAGGGCCCGTGGGTCGTCATAAAGTCCGAATACAATGCCTTTCCGTTTGCGCCATGCTCCACCCAAGAATCAACCAGTTTTTGTGTCAAGCAAATGCTTAGTTCATGCGGGCAACGAGGGCAGAGATCTGCTCCTCGCGGTTGCCAAGGTCACCACCCTCGATGCTAAAAATCCGTTAGCTTAGATTCATATGCATTTGGGGTTTTGAAATGAAAAGAAAAAAATCGAAAAGTTGGGGAAGATTGAGGGATAAGAAAAGATGATGATGAAGAAATGGAAAAGATGGTGATGATGATGATAAGAAGAAATGGATGAACTCACAAATGGTTGAACTGAATTAAAAAGATAAGTTAGAATATGTTTTTGAATGTTGATTTTGGAAATGATGATTGAAACATACCTTGCGCTTGTGGAAGCCGCCGAGAGGGTTGGAGAGCTTGAAGGGCCAGAGGAAGTTGGAGGCCTGCTTGAAGTTGGGGCCAACAGTGAAGATCTCGTGGATGAGATCCTCCATGCAGACGATGCCGTACTGGCCGAGGTTCTCCTCAACGATGGCGTTGTCGGAAAGAGCGATGCGCTGCTTGTTGACCTTACCGTAACCACGCTTGTAGACGAGCTCACGGACAGTCTTGAGGTTGGGGTAACCCCAGGCGACGAAGGGCTCGACGATCTTCAGCATCTCAATGGTGGCCTTGGTCAGACGGACGAAGACACCGTTGTTGATCTGGAGAAGACGGAGGA
Source organism: Aureobasidium pullulans EXF-150 (assembly GCF_000721785.1). NCBI lineage: Eukaryota > Fungi > Ascomycota > Dothideomycetes > Dothideales > Saccotheciaceae > Aureobasidium > Aureobasidium pullulans. Next base: position 992,706 of record NW_021941022.1, read on the forward strand.
GCTGGAGGGTCTTGCGCTTCTTGGGGTCAATCTTGTTGATACCCTTGATGCGGACAACGAAGGCAAGCTTGGCCTGGGCAGGGACGTAGAAAGAACCCTCCTGCTTGGCGACACGCTGGAGGCGGATCTTCTCGCGCTCTGCATCACGGTACTCCTTGATGTAGGACTCGGCGCGCTTGAAGATGACCTGGCGCTTCTCCTTGTTGGCCTGAGCCATGTTAGTATAGGTCCAGAGGGTGGAGTGTGTTGTGCCAATGAGCAGGATGTGTGTCGATCAGACCCGAAAGATGGTTAATTTCGACAACATCGACCCGGAGGCCTAGTCGAGGTGTGGTTGTTATGCATCATGTAGACACCATCCTGCTCTTGCTTGACGGTGGGGTGACTTACGGCGCGCTTCTTCTGGAGGTCAGCGGTGCGGGCCTCGCGCTCCTTCTCCTGGGACTTTCTCTTCTTGAGGAGAGTCTCAGGAACGATGTCCTGCTTGGTGGGGACCGAACTGCAGGGAGAGAGTCAGAACACAAGGTTGGGTTGAGGGGAGCCTCGTAGCGGAGAACTGCAGCACAGCGGCATTCTCTACTGGGTGTGAACTCGACGGTCCGATGGGGTCATGGAAGACCAAGACGCAGTGGTTTGCGACCAGGGACCTCGACCGTACATTCTAAGGCGCCAGACGTGCGAGACGCTTGACGGCCAGAGGACTACGGTCGGCTTCAAAAGTATCGAGGTGGCGCTGAAATGGCGCAGCGCTCCAGCGAGCGAGCCGACTGTGTCTGCATTTCTCCGCGCAGAGCATACAATCAATCCACGTACGTCTTGACGGTTTGAGAAGGCATCTTGGCTGGTTGTTGGATGGCGAGGTCGTCGGCTTGTCAGGTCGCTGCTGAAGGAAGAAATCTGCCTTGATTTGCACCGAAGCGTCTTTTCGTGCGCGCGCGGTTGTTCCCGCACTAGCGTCGCGCCAAGATTTATCTTGGCACCTCATCAACGGCCATCTGCCTCCCGAGGGTCCTCACTCGACAGCAACACGGCTTCACTGGACTTGTCTTTGTAATAGGCCTGTGAATGCGTAAGAGACAAACAAGATGGCGAACAACAGAAGAGGTGTCGGGCTATCTGCCTTTTCACGCAACGCTCTCACTTCAGACCATTATGCCTCACATGGCGCCGCATTACGCTCTGCACATGCCGACTCGCTAGCAAATCAGCTTTCAGTATTCCAAGCGGCTCTGCATTCCTTCTCTATCACTCATGGAGCTGAGATCCGTTCCAATCCAACTTTCAGAGCCGAATTTGCTCGCATGTGCAATGCCATCGGCGTCGACCCACTTGCTAGTTCGAATCACAAGACGTCCAAAGGCGGCAAAAACGAAGGTGGTAGCTTCTGGTCACAGATGCTCGGAGGCAGTGTCAACGATTTCTACTTTGAGCTGGCTGTCAGAGTTGTCGAGGTCTGTCGCGAAACTCGATCAGAGAACGGTGGCATGATTGAAGTGCCCCAAGTCCGGAAACGAGTCGAAAAGGGAAGAGGCATCGGCGGAGGACTTCAAGTGTCTGAGTACGTAGTCGCACACCCTACTAAGCCTTCTATACTAATCATACCATTCAGTGATGATATCCTCCGTGCCGTCAAATCACTGGAACCCCTGGGTTCTGGCTTCACTGTCATGAAAATCGGCTCAAAGCAGATGATCCGGTCTGTTCCGAAGGAACTCAACACTGATCAGTCGACTGTCCTTGAGGCTATCCAAGTCCTTGGATATGTGACCGTTTCCATGCTCCAACTCAACCTAGGCTGGGAGCGTGCACGAGCCGTTGCTGTGATCGATGATCTTGTGGCTGACTCTCTGGTATGGGTAGATGCCCAAGCAGACGAGAAAGAATATTGGAGTCCGGCGCTGATGCATGAGATCGGTGGCGATTGAACCGCCTTTGATCAAGACCATATCCAATCAGCACCAACGCCTTCGCCAGCTACGCAAGAGGTTCCACGCTCACAGGTGTCTTCTCGAGAGACTCGTACAATTGAATCAGACTTCCGATCAAGAATGCCCATGACCCCCAGAAGGTCGAGCATGATGCCTGGTATTGTGCCCAGCTACTGGTATCGTAGCCGAAGGCAGGGCACAGTGTGAAACTGTAACAGTCAGCACCGTCACCAGAACAACAAAGTTAGGATACCTACCCAATGCCGCCAATAAGATTCCAAGCACCAATGTGCCATCCCAAAACAGTCGGTGCTGGAAGCCACCAATGCTTCTGGTTCTCGGTCATGAACAGCCATCCAGACACGATAAATCCAGTACCACCAATTATCTGAGGCGTCCAAAAGATACCATCACTAAGGCCAGGAGACAGGACATTCAGAATTCCAGGAAGGGCTGTGAATCCGCTGATCCAGAACACAGTGGCACCGAACAGCTGACTGAGGCTGGCGATAAATCCGAGCTCGTGGAAGTAGTGGGTCTTCAGCTCAACCCAAGAAGGACACCAGACCCACGAATCGTTCTTCGATGGCTGCTGCTTGTCTGAGATGGGCGTAGATGATGTATCACGATGTATCTGGTGCGGCTCCCCTACCAGGTTGCGCTTGTTCTGGTGGTGGTGGGTACAGGCAAGGTCCTTGGGCACAACCTTGGGGCTGCTTCCGTTTCCAGTCTCGACTTTGTCTATGCGCTCTTCAAGCACCGACTCCACCGCGTACCCAAAGCAACCCGCTCGATTCTCATTGACGGCTTCTAACATGAGAAGTATGCTCCCGACTTCGAAGATGGTTGCACCAACAAAGGCAGTTATGCCTCCGCCAACAAGAGCTTCGTTGTGGAAGGTCGACGAAGGCCTGATCAAGGGCAGGAAAACGAAGAGAGAGTTTATTACCCATAGAACGCTCCCAAGGGTGAAGATGTAAGCTACACACCAGGATATGTCCCATACCGGGTAGAATGTTATCATCAGCCATATTGTATGTAGGATAGACCGCCAATGGGTGCTGCTTCGAGGGGTTGATACATTCGCCTCTGGATGTTCCACAGAGGGACTCTTCACAACTAAAGCATGCCGACCTTTGCGGTTGTCTCGAGAAGTCCATTTGTACTCGATGTTGGCAGCCGATATCGTGGCTGCATCAAGAGGCGGAGCAGCGTCCGTTGTGCTGATGGGCGCTTCAGTGGTCCCAAGGCGGGTTTGCGTGGGTGGTAGGTGGACTTTGTGTTTGTAATGTGCTTGGGTAGGGTTCAGAAATGCAAACGGTCCTCTGACTTTCGAATGAACAAGCTGTAGTCTGTCATCGTGGCGGAGAGGGATTCGATCAGCAGTAAAGTGACCACTGCGAGTCGGTTGCGCGGGCGTCATCTGGCAGGCTTCACATGCGAAAAAGGTTGCAAAATATGTCCTGGTATCGCAAGTTGACGGAAATCTGACATTGACCTGTTATGGGTGCGCCTTCCTGGCTTTCGCAAGATTGGAATCATCACAATGAAATGCCTTCTTCCTATGCGGAGCCGGGATTGGCTGCCCACGTTTACCGTCTTCTGAGCCGTTACTTCCTTTCATGAATGTTCAACCCTGTCAAGCGCTTTTAGGACTCTCAGCTATTATTCTATTGAGCTAGTCATTCTCATATTTTAAGTGCGTGTCTGCTCAACTGTGTGATATCGGAGCCAAAATTAGCAAGCCCTCAGTTGTCCGCTACTTGGAAGCCGATCAACTTGCGACGAACAGTCAAGGTGCCGCAATGCACAACCATGAAGCTCAAAAGCATCACTGACAGGGTGAAGTTTGGGGTCGCACAGCCTTGCGAAACGTACTGTTTCGGTTTGTCGCAGCAACAGGGTCTTCGTTTCACGCACCAGGTTGTTGCTGCTGCACTGTGACACAGTTTCGCAACCACAGCGGATATCGGAACCAGTACCGTGGAAGAGGGCTGTTCCCAGAGGTCAGCTGGAACTCCGCTCCGAGGCAAATCTCGATCTTTGTTATTCCATGGCAATATTACAGTACTTGCCGCAACATCCCAACGCACAAGATCACCTGCAGACGCATCGAGATGCCATACAATAAGCTGCGTGGTGGTTTGAGTCTGGGTGGATTCGTCCCAACGCCATTACAGTACTCGGCCCTTCGCTTCACCACTGAACATTACATACTATGATTACTATCGAGTTAATTGCGTGGCTGGCACGTCCAAGAAGCGAAATGATGTGATGGACGGCATGAGGACTGCACTTTACGATCGGAAGATTGTGACAAAATCTGAAAATGCCGGGCCGGCTGGACTGACTACGTACACATGCCGAAAGGAAAGAAAAAGAACCACAAGATAGAATCGATCGCAATCATTGGCGCAGAAGAAACCAAGAAGGAGAATAAAAAGATCAACCAAAGTCAAGAGCGGCAGGACAGTCTCGAGGCTGTAATCCATCGGCGGGCTAGCAGCGCTTGATCAGCCACCTCGCAACCTTTGTTCATGGCGCGTGTGCATACAGCGGTACCTCATGCCAATAGGCAGGGGGAAGTTCAACTGTCTAACCAGATCTTCCTGTTACATGCCCTGTTTTTCGACGCGAGGCCATGGTTCAACTTGGTCGACCACGATCAACTCCCTCGCGAACACTTGTAGACTCTGACACTCTCGTGTATGCGAACCTTCACAAAAGAGCTGCAAGCAAGCGAGAACCACAAAAAGCATCTCCTGTTCGTGTCAAAATCGTGAGTAACGCGAGGCGCAGTCAGCTATGCATGAAGATGAAATATCGTGGCGCCATTTGGCTGGGTGGCTGCAGGCGTGTGATTGCATGTCGTTGTGCTGCTTGCGCACTTCTCGTTGATGCGCGATGGTGGATTTGGGTCAAGGCCGCATGGCTTTGCATTTATTTTCTGCTTGGACATGACTTTGTGTTGAAAGAAAGGCATTCAGAAGTCTTGGAAGTTTGTGAGAGGAAGTAGTGTATAAGGTATTGGCAGTTTCATAATATGTTTTGTACAGGAAACACACAGCTTGGAAAGCGTGTGGTGAGGTATCTTCTTGAACCGAGAAACAAAAACGCCAGTTGTGATGCAAGTCCTCCTTTGACCGTGTATGCCAAAACCAATGTGGTGTATAATGCGAAAATGAAGCGCCCCCAGAAATCTAGGCAAAGCCACGAACAGCCAGCACCAGTATATTTACAAAAGTATGTTTGAATAAGATGAAAGAAAACGTTGATCGTATCATTGCAGAAGATCAAAACAGCCCGTCGCACGGGAAAAAGCAGGTCGTGATATGTGGGCGTGATTTGCGGCGTAGTCTCGTAATAATGCTTTTGGTGTTGTGAAGGTCGAAAATGGTGAATATAGACAGGCGAAGCGAAGAAGACGGGCCTTTTAAAAGACACGCGTGGGGAAGATCGAAGCGTGCTTGGGAAGAGTTGCCATAAATTGGCTGTACCATGGTGCGATGTATGATTGAGGAGTGCACTGGCCGTTGGTAAAGAAAGCGAAAGGGCCGTTGGCCTTCTGAGGCTCCGGCGAAGGCATGGGTGGGCTTCTAGAAGCAGGAAGCTGCTCGAAGTGTGACACGGCCGTTGGGGCTTGCGAGTACTGGGGGCCGGAGGCAGGCAGCTGGGACATAGGTGGGACAGGCTCCATGAGGTGGGCAGATGCCAAGTAAGCAGCGTCTCTGGCAGCATCGGCAGCAGTGTAAGAAGGCGAGGCCATGGGTGCGGGAGCAGAGGGCTCGCTCGTAAGCTGGGGACAGAGAAGGATGGCCTGCTTCAGCTCGGGGAGGGTCATTCTTTGAGCAGGATTGAGGTCGAAGACTCTTCTCAAGATGTGATCAAGATCGTCTGAGAGGGGAAGAATTGACTTCAAGAAACTGCGATCCTTCATGTAGGCACGGAAAGTGGAATCATCCATGGAAGCCCGCTTCCAGGGGTTTCTGCCACAGGTCAGGTTAACCAAGATGACACCAAGAGACCAAATGTCGTTAGGTGCAGATGCATAGCAGGCGTTGGGACGCGAGTTTGATTGCTGGCACTCAGGGGACATGTAGAAAGTAGAACCGCATCCAAAGTCCGAAGTGTAGTAATCCTGGGTTGCAAGGCCGAAATCGGCAAGCTTCAAAGTAATACCGTCGGCGGAAACCAGGATATTCTCGGGCTTAAGGTCACGGTGGTAAATGCCAACAGAATGGCAGAACTGGACGGCTTCAAGAATTTGAAGGAAAGCGTTCTTGACCAATGCATCCTGACCAATATAGAATCCTTGTTCAGTGATCCTCGAGAAGAGATCTCCCTCGGGGCAGAATTCCATGACAACAAAGGTGCAGTCGGCGGAATCCAACACCTTCACCAGAGACACCACATTAGGGTGCTGGCTTACTTGGTGGTGCAATTGGATCTCTCTCTCCTGGAAAGTCCTCTGTCTGGGTTCGAGGCCAACCTTGTTCAAGGCCTTGACTGCATACTGGACGCCAGTGCACATATCAAAAGCTCGGTAGACAACGCCATAAGCACCAACACCAAGAACTTCGGTCAATTGAATGCATCCGGCAAGAATTTGGCCCAGGCGATCCTCGGGAGCGCAGGCACCACATGATCTGGGAGAAGGGGGAGGAGTAGGAATCATGTTGTAATAGAAGGAGGCGATGTTAGGAAACTCCTGATCGAAGGTTGGGTGATCCTGGAAGAAGAATGCTCAGGCAAGCATAAAATCAAACAAACTCCTGGTGGTCCGGAAGATGGTTGATGTAAGAGTCCAATGTAGAGAAGCCACCCGAATGACTTTGACGGTTTTGAAGTGGTGGACAAGAACCGTATATGAATGAATGGATGTGCTCGATAGAAAAAAAGAAACTTGGTCGGAATAGATGGATAGTAGTGCTGCTCGTGGGGTGTACGACGAACAGGAGGGTGTATGTATGTATTGGCGGGAGAAGGTGGCTCAGGCGGGTGATATGACGAACAAACGGTCCCGGCAGGCTCTAGTTAAAAGTAGCTTTGAAGCAAAGACATACTTTGTGTGGCATAGAGTGTTCGATGGCCTTTTTCTGGCGGGGCCACACAGCTCTGTCCCTGACGCGAAGCATCCTGTGTGATCGTTAGCGGCGCTCGAAGCCTGTCACCCACGCCCGCGCTTGCTGATTAGTGCACCGGCCACTAGCTCTGTGGCGCAACGTGTGCCTATTTCTGAGTCGTTGGAATGGTGGGTCCACAGAGGGCATGCACAAGCGCGCCAAAAGCAAAGCCGTCTCGGGAAAGCTTGCAAGTTGGGTGGAGAGGTGGCACTTGGCCACCTTGCCGCATGCGTCCTTGTACTTTATTGGTCCGACGGCTGGGTGTGGCAAGGATGGACAAAGAGTGGTCGTCATGCCACTCCTTGTCGGCAGCAGAAGCACCAGCACGGAGAGAGCAAGCAGCAACATCCCTCGCGCATGCGACACACGGTTCGATGCGGGCATGAGATCTGTTGCCGGGATATCCCTTGACACCGCTGTGCAGGCTGCAAGTTCGTTTCGCTCTGTGGTCAGCGCTGATTTGCCGCCCAGGCTCCTTCCAATACACGTATCACTCTTGCAGAGGTGAGGAATGACCAAGCAATTACTTCGTCTCAGAGTGATTTACATTGCCTTGCGACTGGTTTGTTCGCTGCAGGCGCTGAAGAGAAAGCTAGAACAGCACGCCCGCCGTACAGCGTTGCGACTGACAAAGGAAGGCTGCGTGTTATTGTTTCGCAAAACTTGCGCATCTCTCTTTCATGGTTTTGAAATTCGAACATCACTCAAGAAATTGTGGCATGCCAATCTCTCTAGACAGCCACCCCCAACCTTGGTTTCTGGTTTTTCCTTGATGCTGTAGTCTCGTGGCCGCCGGGTGTGGCAGAACTATCTACGCCTATTCGCTTATGGAAGGAATAGTGTGTCGGTAGTGCATGGTATAACACATGGCCATTGTCGATCACCCTTCCAAGATTTGACGTTCTCGAAGATTTGGGCTGCGAAGAGGCTTGACGCTTGGTCCTAATTCTTGGGTTCGTGTTTGGGAGCCGCGAGCCGCCGATTGGAATCTTGACAGGTTGCAACTTTCGAGCCCGGCAGACGATGCCTGTTGGCGCAAGGAAATTGGCCATCCCGGTCCTCTCGATGGAAGAGTCAGGCGCCATGGTGCCAAAGAGAAAAAAAGTAGATCCTTTGATTGGAACGCCAATTTTCATTTGCTGAAATTTCTCAAGGCTACCATTTTGGGAGACAAATCCTTTGTAGTTACGTGTAGCTTTTGGGACGATCACTCAAGGCCAAGATCGAACGTAAACAGACGCCAGGCAGCCAGAGAAAAACGACCTGTTGTTGGTCCTGCCACTGTACGAGAAAGACCCTACCTGCCACACGAGTAACGCAGCTGTTGGTCTCTGCCACTCCCTTGCTGTGCAGGATCGACTCTGGATCAGCCCCCTAACCAGCCCGCGGGTGGTTGCATGCACAGCAGTGTGACCACTGGAACGTCATGACACAAGGAGAGGTGGACCGAAAGTCAAGGGTCGACAAGGCGCTTCTAGGAGAATCCAGACCCCAGACCACCGCATACAAATGACTCAACAGCGCAGAAGGAAGAAAAAAGAAGATGTGGACGGTGCAGAGAAATGCAAGCACCCTGTCCTCCACTTTCACGATGAAGCCAGTCTACTTGCAGCAAGTCCCCTGCCTATCCATAGCCCATACGCGTCGCCAATGCGAGGTTACGATATTGCGCCCGCGAGGCTCATCCGCGGCAACCGATGACAGCCCGCGTCTGTAGGTGACTCTCCGGTACTGCTGCAAGCAAACCGATGCGCTAGGATTCGGGATGCTCGACGATAAGCACGCATAAACTCACTCATTCTGTGACTGTGACAGCGCGGGCGCGTGCTCCCTCCAACATGAAGCACATCCCATCTAATAGCAATGCATGTCGTCTTGGGAATGCTGCAGATTCAACGACGAGTGTCGTCCAATGTTTCTCTAATGCGAGCTGTCTTTTTTCGCAGGTGCATCTTCGGTAGCTCAGAGACCGAAAACGCATGTAGGCACCACACTATGCATGCATCTCGCAACTACTATCGTATGGGCGCAGGCGGTTGGCACGGCTTTGCAAATTGTATCGCGAGAAGCCATGGCAATCTCAATCTTGGGAGCTTTGAAACTCGTGTGTTGGAAGGGCGAAAAACACGTCGAACGACGCTAAGGTCTGTTTGACGCTAGCCGTTACGGGACGATAGTTTTGGCCGTCCGCTGGTCGCTCCTGCGTCCGGCGCCCGGCTGCTTGCACTTCAAAGCCTTTTGAGTTGTTCGAGCATGCCAACGCTTACACCGCTTCCTTGTGCACGATGCACATCCTTCGAAAGTTCAACCCCCTTTTCCATGATCCGTTGCGCTAGACAGGCAGTTTGAGAAACGGTTTGGAGATCCAAGCCCGCAGTGTCCACTTGTCCAATCAAAAAGTGCCTCGACGTTGCAGGTGCGCTTGCGCATACCGCTTCTCAGCGGTCAGCCCACAGGTATCCATGGGCATACCGACTTTCGCTTTGCTGAGGTGGCTTCCAGGACGATCAACGACACTCGACGGCTTTCTGATGTACACGTACAGCCTCCGCTCTGCAGAGGCCTCGGCCAAGGCATGCAGTAGTCTGCTCAATCCTGCCTGCTCTGACTCTCTCTTCCCTTCGTCCCATCCTCTCCTTTGTCTCATGCTCGTTTCAATGAATCGGTTACAATCGAAGAAGATCATTTCGTCCCAACAGTCGCAATGAACTTTTACCCAAGGTATTGGGGTTTCATACATCAAAGACAGCCTATCAGACATCAATACCTCGAACTGTCCTCGTGCTCAACGGCTAATATGGGTTCCACAAGTCAACAACAGGCATCATTTGCTCCTTCCAAAACACATCAACAGTCGAATATACCAAACGTCCCGTTTCATGTCTCTGTTGTTTCTCTTTTATTAACATACCCTCACATTGCCTGCCACCGTCCCTCTAACGCTGCCATCCTGCTTGTCCAAGCGTCTGGGTTATCGCGATAGTAACGACCTGCTTCATCTTTCTTAAACCACCATCTACTCCACCTTCCCGCCGTTGCTTTCCAAACGGCAATGCCTACAAGAAACCGTCGTTCGTCGCTACGGAACCGACAAGTGCCGTGGGTAGGAGACAAACAATGACACTATCGATTGCGACCGTTGTTACATTTTGCGTGCAATGTCAGCGCCAGCGCGCTTCCAAAACGAACTTGCATACAGATCTCGTCTCCCACCTCCGTACACCACACATCACTGGGGGGATGCAGGGAACGGATTGCCATACGCCAGCCATGCACTTTCTCCTCCACAGTACTTTGCGCACACGCATTGTCTTGCAAGACCGCTCAGCTCCGTGAAGGAGAAAGCTGGGTGGCCTTGGGCTTTTCAGCGTTACGACCAACGTTCCTGACCCAACCGTCTCGTTCGTGATGAGTACGTGTTCTCCAAGACAGTGTCTGAAGGTAAAGGAGTAAACATCCGAATATGATCCCCCTTTCACTCGTAGTGAAATAATGGCAGGGCTCTGTCCAAACGTCCACGTACAACTTGCCAAAGGTATACCGAAAGAAGATGATCAGCAAGCACCGGGGTGTTTACCGTTAAGACATTGGGAGCTCCATGTCTCCAATCTTGATGCCCTCTCGGTTGTCCCCCTGCCAAAAGAGCTTGTTTGAGCCGCATCGAAGACACATATGCCAAACCACGCGGCCGTTGACCGAACCATCGCCCAGAGTTTGTCGCAGATTACTCAAGACTCAAGTCATTGTGGAAGGATTGTTTATTGGGCAATAACGCTCTCCCGTCGCTACAGCACACCGCCAGCATAAAGTCGGTATACATGTCTTGGATACACGTGCGGCACAAGGCAATGTATCGAACGGCTTTTCCAGAAGATCGGTCGAACACGAGTGAAATACGGCCGCAATTGATGACTTGTTCTATATTGTATAGTGATATTGTTGTTCTTCTTCATTTCCACGTTGCCCTTCGAACTTTAAACTAATTATTGCTGCTCGGATGTTGGTGCCGGAAGGACATCAAAGCAGACAACCCCACTGAGACAAAATTTGAGACGGTTGTCTCTTGTCCGAGCCTGACTTGGCCGTGTGGTATACTATACTTGCACTCTTAAATGATAGATTGATTGTCAAGCAATGCAGCCGTGCTGAAAGATGGGGCTCAGCTTGGGCAATGTCAGTCGAGGAAGATGGAACGTTCCGTTCTACAGAGAGCGGTGTGCAATGCGGTGAGTCGCACGTAGTTGCTGTTGCTGTTGCTGCTGCTGCTGCTGTCACTGCTGGCCTTAAGACAGCAATATCTTGGCAATGTAAGCGTTCAGGATGCTGATCTTTTGCTGAAGTTTTCTGTTCTCAAGGGATACCCGTAGAGTACGGCAGTCAAAACAACATCGAGGATCGACGACTTTTACTTCTCTTCCTGTCTGCTTCATGGACGGTGAACATTCCGGTTTCCACGTCCCCGTGTGTCGAAGACTGTCACGCGTGTGACTATCGAAACGCACGATCACTTCCAAACCAGAGTCGTGTCAAATAGCTATGCAGTTCATTTATTTGGTGTTATTGGGAGGAACGGGTCCAGGTCGAAGAATGAATGGATGTTTGAGAGCATCCGTAGGACTGATCCTTCTTACGGGGTCGACGGCAAGACACTTATCCAGAAGATCAGCGAAGAGATTCAACTCTTTGGCATCAGCAGGGCTCAATCCTTTGGAGCTGGCAAACAACCGCGCCTTGAGCTCCTTGGCGGGTACGGTCCTGGTGATGTTCATACGGCGTACCACTTCCCGACGAGTTATATTATCAATCTCCTGGCTCAAAAAAGTACCATCAGGCTCGAAATGCTGTGACCAGAACTCGGATCTCTTGAGCATACGATTCGGGATCTTGCCACGGCATTCCAATATTCCCTTGAGCATCTGGTTGTTGGTGGAGCCAGTGAAGCAGATCTTTCCGGTATAAAGCTCGAAGAGGGTACAGCCAATGCTCCACATGTCAATAGCGTAGTCGTGCTTGATGCCGAGCATGATTTCTGGAGCACGGTAGAAGCGAGACACAAGAGCATCAGTAATGTCGTTGTCGTCAGCAGACATGGCGGAGCCCAAATCGGCGATCTTGAGCTGGTTGCGCTTCTCGTTGACGAGAACATTGTCGGGCTTCAAGTCCGCGTGCAGGATCTCGCACTTCTTGAGCAGAGTAAGACCAAGGAACATCTGCAGAGCGTATTGACGCACTGCTATGATGTTGATACCTATGTCGCGGCCGAATTTCTTCAGCACCTCACGAAGGTTGATACTCAGGTTTTCAAAGACCATGCAAAGATGGCCCTTGTGCTCGAAGTGACGTTCAAGACGAATGATATGCTTCTTGTCCTCGGGATCTGCTTCGGCTAGCTTTTGCAGAATCTCAATCTCCTTCATACCAGCTTTGTACCTGGTATATAATTTAGTTGCCGTTGACACAAAGACTTAAAATGAGGAGAGACTTACATGGATTCCTGGGTACGTATGATCTTGATGGCAACAGTGCGATTAGTGGTGGCATCCAGAGCACGAACGACTGCAGAGAAAACACCTTTTCCAAGATTGGTTTGAACATGATAGCGGTCATCAAGAAGCTCGCCTAGAATGATACGGTAGTAGCCTTCGGGATCGTCCCAATCATCAAGCATACTGCGATCTAGTTGCTTGGCCTCAGGGATGCGCACGGCTTGAGTGCCGTCGTCCTTTTTGTGACCGGTGGCAGGCTCAAGGGCGAACATATCGTCATTTTCTTCGTCTGCAAACATATCCAACTCCTCCGGGACAGCCTGTGGCTTAGCAGGTTCGGGGTCTTTGTCCTTGGTCTCGTCGTAGGTAGCAGCTGAGAGATGAGCATTGAGCCTGTCTTCTTGCATGTCCATGGTGGGGTCGTAATCAGCGGCTGACGGGGCATTCAGTGCGGCAGGAGAGTCTGGATTCGCATTGACGGGGTTTGCAAGATCTTGATCGTTGGTGATGGAAAATGAGACGGCAGATGCGGGAGACGAAGGCAGCGAAGCACCGGGAGAGGCCATGACGGAGTCGGACTCGGAGGGCGTAGCAACATGGAGAGCCTGCTGGAGCAGAGGCTGTGGTTGGCCGCGGTGCTTTGCACGCAAGGCCTCACGTCGTTTGCGACGGTCTTCGATCAGCTTGGCCTCATCGACGGCGGGCTCCTCTGGTTCATCCAATACGGCAGGCGGAGGTGAGGGCTGGCGGGCGCGTTGTCGAGCAGGCGACGGGGACCTGTGAGGGCGATGGCGTTTCTCTGGAGGCTCTTGGTTGTAGCGGGAGTGGCGTTCATCTGGGTAGCGAGAGTAGGCATGGGGATCGGAATGCTGTGAATACGTGTGTTGATCCGGGTATTGATTCGAGCGGTGGGCGTACGGGCGCTTGTTTGATGATGACGAGGAGTTCGAGTGTTGGTTGTTGCGAGGCCTGTCGTTGTACCTCGACGGCGGTGATCGAGGTCTGCTTCTGCGGTCAATTGCGCTGTCTCTAGCTGGGGGAGCTCGCGATCTAGTTGCCTTGTCTTGGACGATTTCGCCCTCGGACGCCGAACTGTAGCCCATGATGATGCTCTGGCTTGGTGAAGAAAGCAACAAGCGGACCTTCAGAGCAGGAAGGGACTAGATGTTGCCGCAAAGACGGAAGGGACTAGATGTTGCCGCAAAGACGGAAGGTGCAAGATCTTGTCGCAAAGACGGAAGGTGCAAGATCTTGTCGCAAAGACGGAAGGTGCAAGATCTTGTCGCAACGACAGAGGGACCTCAAGGAAGCATCAACCATGACATGCGACTCTGATAGACTTCAAGGTCCGTGCTCCTTCCTCGAGATGAATTGCCATCCATGTCAACTTTTTCCCAACCCTCCTTCAGGAAGTCACACGTCTACCACATCTGTCTTTAGAATGCTCGCTACTCGTGCTCGAATCGTACCGCGCTTTATCCCGTTGGCTAGGCCATCAATTGTTGCACGTCGCTTCTACGCCGACCTGCCTTCGACCACGCCATCATCTTCGCCGTCTACGCCTCCGCCTCCGCCTCCGCCGACAACTTCTGCCTCAACTGCTCCTGTGGCTGCTCCTACCACTCAGCCTAGACCTACTGCCTCGCCTGATGTTATCCCTATTCCTCAGCAGCAACGTCCCCGTAAAATGCAGGATGGCTACAGTGGTGGCTTCTACTTATCTCTACTGGGTGGCCTGTTGCTTGCCGCACCCCCAATCACTTACTTTTACTGGGAGCACCGCAAGACACACATGAGGGAGAAGAAGGAAGCCATCCTAAAGGAGATTCACGCCAGGGTCGGTGTTGCATAAATGCCGTTTGCCCATGATTGTCAAGAATAACGTACAAGAACTACCATAAAACTCCAAAGGCACTCAAGTCCTGTCGTCCGCCTTCAACTAGCTAGAGTTGAGTCTGCTCGAGCGTCTGGGCTCTCCCGACTCGGTTGCTGCCTTCTTGGGTTCCTTCTTGGGCTTGGATGTCGATGTCTCGTTTCCATTCTTGGCGGGTCGGCCACGCTTCTTCTTGTCGCCGTTCTCCTCGCCGTCCTCGTCTGTCTTCTGCTGCTTCTTGGAGGGCTCCTCATCCGCTGCCTCATCTGAAGCCTCGCGCTTATCACCCGTCTTTGCCTCGCCGTCTTCTTTCTTCTCGTCAGCCTTGTTGGACTCCTTCTTCTCCTTCTCGGCCTCCTTCTTCTCTTCCTTCTCGGCCTTCTTCTCTTCCTTCTCGTCCTCCTTCTTCTTTGCATCCTCTTCCTTCTTGTCGTCTCCGTTCTTCTCCTTGGTATCGTCCTTGGTCACCGTCTTCTCCTCACCTTGGTCCTCCTTGTGCTTGTCGCCTTCCTTCTCCACGTCGAGTTCGTGGGCACGCTTGACAACATCGTTGCCTGAGCGGGAGATTTTGACAGCAGGATCTTCCGGGTCGGCATTCTTCTTGACTTCGTTGCCTCTTTTGGTCTCAATTGAGAGTTCGCCCTCCTTGGCAATCTCCGAGACGGTGCCGCCAGGACGGCTGCCAGACCACTGCCATGAGACTGATTATAGCATGTCAGCATTATTTGCGAGAAAATCGATCGACTCGAAACATTGACGCGCCAGCACGACTTGACATGTCGACGGGACAAGCATTGTCGCGTAAAGAGCTACGCGTCAATGGCTCGCATAGGTCAATGCTGCGCAAAGCTCGCGTCGATGCGAAGGGACAACCCACTTACCCTGGTCTCCTTCCTTGATTTCCTTGTCGCTCATGATGACAGAACGTGGATTGCGATGAGCGAGGGGTGATGGTGGTGTTTCGGAGAATTGGGAATGTGTGGTAGAAAGGCTCCGTTCTGTAGAATACCAATGCGATCGCGCAAGCTAAGCGATTCTGAAAAGCACAGCAAAAGAAGCAAGCGACGCGTTGTGTGGGATTGGTTGTGCGAGGGGAAGAGAGGTTGTCAGAGAGAGAGAGAGGTCGCAAGCCAGCGCGCGAAGAGGTGGAGAGTGGAGAGGCAGGTACAACCAACATGACGTTAAGTTACCGCGGTAGGCAATTGATCGGCGCTACCTGCCCTGTTGCCCCGGTTCTTTGGTCCTTGGGAACAATGCCATCTCTGGCCCTTGCCGTGTCTATTCTTGAGCTCGAGTCTGCCATTGTGCATGCTCATAGTTGTAGATGTTCAATATACCCTTTTTGAGATATCCAAAGAGCAAATGCTTACTCGTGTTGTGTTGATATAGTCGGATTGGATGTGTATCCAAGCAGACGTTGCAAGCTCGAGCTCAGCTCGAAGCTCTCGATCACACCACTATCACCACCGCAACGTTCGCAGACTTGAATGGTCTATCAATGTTTGTTTACTCGCTTGATATATGGTGCTAGCTCTATCTTGGAACACGGTTGTAGACGCGATTCTTCCGATATGTCTGCTTAGGTGTGTTGTGACCATGAATGTCAAGATGTTCCCAGTCGCTTTGGTTTCAGAAGCTTCAACTAAACACGACATGAACTGCCTTTTGACCCACTGCAGCGGCGGCAAAGATTCAACATCGATGAAACCGATTGCAAGATGTCCAGAGTAGTCATTGGCTGTCAGAGAATGTCTTGTAGATGAATTGGAGTATCACAGAACAGAAAAAGCAGCACAAGAATCGAAGGACAGGGTCTTCCAAGCAGCCATGGGTGACCCTGTCAGAACAACAGCCCTTGTACGCCATCAATCTCTTGACATTAGCTTCCACTTCATATTGGGCAGGTAGCATGTGTAGTGAGCCTTGTTGGGGGAACATGGGAAACAGACATAGTCAAGCATAGAGGCTAACAGAAGCTAACAATAAAATCTTTGTCAATCTATACAAGTGTGCTTTGTTTTTCCACTTCTTTTCTGTCGAGGCCGACGGTTCGCCAGCGTCTTTGCAACAACTCCTCCCAATGCAAACAAAGAGTATGATTTCCCGCATCGAGCATTCACAATGTACTTGGTCAGATAAACACTCGTATCCATTTGCAAAAGAAGAAACTCCCCAAACCGAAA
Organism: Aureobasidium pullulans EXF-150; assembly: GCF_000721785.1. Classification (NCBI taxonomy): domain Eukaryota; kingdom Fungi; phylum Ascomycota; class Dothideomycetes; order Dothideales; family Saccotheciaceae; genus Aureobasidium; species Aureobasidium pullulans. The sequence goes on from NW_021941022.1 coordinate 1,009,299, forward strand.
GAGGCTGACCCTGACCCATTTGTTTCGTGTTCCGTACAGCCAACCAATATGAAACAGGAAAAACACCGTCAGAATGAAGCCCAAAACTATGTGTCGACACGAAAAGGAGGGTTGATAGTGGAAGGTTCCCCCAGTAGTTGATTTTGAGGTCTGGAATATGATCATGGCTTATTGTACTGGACTCTATACGTCCATGCCGTCGTTGAAAATGCCCTGGGGTTCGTTTGTCGACGAGACCACTCCGCTCATACGCTCGCCTTTGGAACCGCCCGAGGCTGTCTTCTTGAGCTCGTCATTATCCTCTTGTGACTCTTGCTGTGCCTGCTGCAAGTGCGCCGTGTCGTTGCCGAACTGGCGATCCAGAGTGCTCTCATCAACAAAGGTGAAGCCCTTGAAGGCTGTCTGTAGCGTAGGACTGAGAGGTGTGCTGGCCGGGTTGACTCCACTGGCCAGAGCTGCCGCACGGGCGTTGAGTGATGACGAGTTGCCACTTGAAAGGGCGTTTGTGAACTCTGGGTCGAAGTTGCTGACATCCAATTCACCCTTGAGCTTGGGCTTGAACGGCGGAACAAGTGCCTTGCGACCAAGAGCATCCCAATCAACGTCGGCGAAGAAGGCATGAGCCATGAGCTCATCAGCATCGGCCTTGGCTCCTAGACGGTGGTTGGGGTTACGGTTCAGCAGTCCCTTGACAAAGTTGCGACCTTCTGTCGAAAGAGCATCTCTGGGGAAACGAACCTTGCCGAAAGCAATGTTCTTGTACATCTGCTGGGTGTCTTCGGCGTAGAATGGGGACCAGCCACAGCACATCTCGAAGACCAAAACACCCAATGACCAGAAATCTACCATCTTGGTGTAACCTTGCTCGTCGAGTAAGACCTCAGGTGCAAGGTATTCTGTGGTACCGCAGAAAGTGTTTGTGGTGTCGCCCTTCGAAAGGTTGGCCTTGGATAGACCAAAGTCACAGAGAGCAATGTGACCGTTGGCGTCCAGCAGGATATTCTCCGGCTTCAGATCGCGGTAGACGATGTCGTGCTGATGGAGATGTCTCAGTGCGAGGATCAACTCCGCAATGTAGAACTTGGCACGACCTTCGTGGAAACGTCCCTCTCGCTGGAGATGCCAGAACAGCTCGCCTCCTGACATGTAGTCGGTGACCAGGTAGAGATCTGCGGGAGTCTGGAAAGAGAACTTCAAGCCAACGATGAAAGGTGATTCGGCGGTGGCAGTACGAACAAGGATGTTACGCTCGCCGATAGTGTGTGCAATCTCCTTTTTCTGAATGATGACCTTCTTCGAGAGCACCTTCATGGCGTAAATTCTTTGTGTGTCCTTCTTGCGGACCTGGAAGACTTGTCCAAAAGTACCCTTGCCGATGAGTCTCAAAATTTCAAAGTCCTCGGGTCCATATGTCTTCTTGTCGGTCTTCTGGAAGCTGAGTCTGAGCTGGATCTCGCCGGAAACGTTGTCAGTCTCGCCTTCTCTGGGCTTCAACTTGAACCAAGTCTCGTGGGGTGTGTCGTAGTTCTCAAGGTTAGGGCTGAAGCGGACATGGCCAATAAAGGCTTCCTGATTCTTCTTGTCGTACACGGAGATATCAAGCTCGGATTGATCACCGACTACATCGCTGCGAGGTTGTCAGCACGGAGAGAAAGAGGACCAAGACTAGCAACGTACAAGACAGCCTTGTGGTTCCACAACGGCTCAGTAACGAGGTGGTCTGAAGCAGCATCCTTGAGTTTGGAAATGTCTGTTTGGCTGGTCTGGCGGCTTCCCAGTCCGGGAATGCTCATGGGCTTTCCCGAGTCACTGCCCATTCTCTTCATGGCGACTCCTCTGGCCAGGTTTTCGTCCTGGTTGCCATCTTGTTCTTGTGTCTTGGTATCCATGGCGTCTGCTTCGGCACCACCAGAGATGTCCTCGTTCAGCTGGTAGATGCAGACGACATAGGGGGCGGTGCTGGGTCTGAGACCTCTTCCCTGTACGATGTTCACCGAAAGCTGGCCCTTTGTTGTGCCGACAGTAGGTTGGCCGTTGGATTGGTTTGAGCTAGAACGGCTGCTCTTTTCGACTTTGGGGATTGGAGGTGCTGCAGGAGCGGGAGTGTCTTCGACTGCGGGAGCCGTTTCATTGTGTGACAAGGCCCGCGGTGTGCGAGGGGGAGTACTCTTTGAGTCTTCTGTTAGCTCTTTACTTTGGCGGTCCAGAAGTTCAGGCTCGGGCGACAAGGAAGAAGCATGTGCAGAATCAGGAACAGTGATAGGTTGAGTAGCAGGACTAGAAATGTGTGCTGAAACATGGGGTTTGGAAACGACAGTGTCTACGGTGCTCGAGGACAGTGTGGAACTACGGAGGCGTGCTGGCGATGCCGAGATGCTCCTCTCGACCGGAGTCTGCACCTCTGCGGATCCATCTCCGTCAACCTGCTGGCCGTGGAGAGAAGACGCCGACGATAGAGGCGGTGTGGGATATGAAGGCAGCGCCGAGTCCCCTTGCTCGTGGGAGAGCAGTGGGGGCCCTTGACTGCCAGCGCGAGAAGAGCTCTTGGGCGAACTGGGAGCGGTGGGTGGAGGGGCACCGACAGACGCCGTGGCGGAGGGGTGTGATGAGGGGTCCATGTTCAGACTCGAGCCATGTGTGAGGGTTCGCGAGAGGGCTGAGGGGCGGGCAGGGTGGGTGGATGGTGTGAAGGGAGCACGGAGGGAATCACAAACCTGGGCAAAGTAGGCGTGGGCCAATCCGGGCTGACGTTTATCGGTAAAATCAGGACGGGGCGTTGAGACACCGCCGGGAGGTGTTGACGCGCCCGAGCCAACATGATCGGAATCTTCGTCCGGTGCTCGAGTACTAGTGGGACGAAGTCGATTAGCGTCTGCCATGATGAAAATTTCTGAAACGGATCAAGCTCGTTGGGTGTGCATAAATTGTCAAGGGCAGGCAAAGAAATTGTCAGTCAAAACAGTCGCAGTGCTGGGAGAAGCGTCCGAGGGTTGTTGACTCTGATTGCCGGCTTTTGGTTTGCAATTGGGCCTTCTCCACCAGCTCCAGTGAATCGTGGGCACGGTCGGCCCGATACAAATTTATGCAGAATGACGATGTGCTTCGCCGGTCTGCCCGACTCTGCTGCAGACGCCAGCGGGAGAAAAATTGTTATTTCTTCTCCGCAGGTACCTGGACTTCTAGAAGCGGCTCCTGGTCATTTGAAAATTGCAGTGGCCGTCCGGGAGTCTGCAGCATGGCGGCAATGGTCTGAACAACATGCAACGGAGGCGGCGGGAACGGCCGACGACCGAAGCGGAAGACTGAAAACTCGAGGGAAGGGTCCGGAGCAAGCTTACCTTTGCATCATTGCTTGTCGCAATAGATCCGCAGCGGGAGACTGCTGGGGGTGGTTGGACGACGAAGGTGAAGACATTGTCAAGGATCTCGTGGACCAAGGGTCGGCAGGAGCAGGCTCGATAAAGACGGTCGGTATCAGACTGCTCGACTTTGATGACAAGGGCGGAGGACGTGGTCTCCTCAGCGAGTCGTGCTTATTAGAGGAGGAAATGGACGGTGATCGTTGTCTCTTCCTCTCAGACCCTGAAGGATTGAGATTGCTGCGATTTGGAACAGCCAGGATTGACGACGACGAGGACTCGCGACCAAGTAGTGAGTATTGATGTGATGAATTGTTAGAAGATGATGAGATGAAGGTGCTGAAAGATGGAGCGGGAGCCATGTCATCGATGGCCGGCCGCTAGTAGCGGGGAAACTTCATCCACTGAGTCCAGGTGCAACGCTTTCGCAACTGAGGATCATCAAATACTGACGTGCAGTTCAAGAAGACGTTGTACGCGAGAGTAAAGCTGAAGAATAAGGAAAGACTCGAGGCATGCGACAGGGAGAACACTATGCAAGCAAGCCTCGCCGCAGCCGCCACAGATCATATGCCCCAAGGCTGGCCCTCGGTAGGTCATAGGTATCGCAGATCTTCGATGGCTTGGCCTCGTGAGGCGTCCCGAATCACAGGATCTGCCAATTTAATGATTGAGCAAGCAGCATACTCGCAACTACTAAAGCCGAGCAAGAGTACACTTAATAATGCAATGGGTTTGTATCTTCGCAGGCCGGCCTTTTGCAGACTCTGAGAGATGCATCAAGCAACTTTGGAGCAGTGACTAGTCTCATAAACGGTCCATAGTCCGTCATCAAGTAGGCAATCTCTCGACATGAAGATGATGCAGTGATGGAACATTGAACGCTGTTTTGTATACTTTTCTGCTCATTTGCTTCGAGCACCATAAAATTTGACACACCCCCATCATATGCATATAAACAAGTAAGCGTCTGCTGGAATAGGAGCAGCTCGTTTGGAGTCGTCCTTGGTCCCTCAGTCGCAGGCCTGTAGATGGACTCGCGATAAGATAAGCGCGCCGGAGCGGGATGTCCCGAGATGCCGACGGAGCTCGGACGCGTCGCTGTTCCCGCCAACGAGCGACGGAGGCGCGCAAGTGACTGGCGATCAAGACATACCTTAGCTTTGTGCGAATCGCAACAAGGCAACATCGTACAGATCGCAACAATGCCACGAGGAAGGGGCAGAGGCGGAGGCCCAAGACTGCGCTTGTCAGCAAGTATGTACAGCTTGTCGTCATTCTCGCGCGAATCCACGCTGATGGTTGGCCAGGAAATTCCACTCCCGCTGTCAAGGTCGATGTGTCGGACGAAGAGATGACGGATCCAGTTGTGCAGAACGACGATGAAGATGATGGCGACCATGTCGAGCAGGACGGCGCCGAAGAAGACGACGGCGAACAGGAAGCCGATGAAGAGCAAGACGCCGGCGGGCGCAGCAGCCCGCCAGTCGTCGAAACCATCCCGCGCAAGCGTGGTAGAGGCCGTCCTCCAACCCGTCCACGCCCCGATTGGGACACGCCGGAGCCCGGAACTGGCAATGGCTCGGAATCTGGCACCCCGCGCAGGAAGAGAGGACGCCCGTCAGGTGTTGGAGGGACCCGTGGTGGCTTCAGAGGCAGACCTAGAGGAGGCCCATCGCATGCCACACGCGTCCCAATCGACAAGGAGGGCAACATGATGGACGTGATCAACGACGAGGTCGCGCTTCCCGAGGATGCCGAAGGAGAGACAAAGGTCAACAAGGACGGCCATTTGCAAGGGGGCCGTGACTACCGCGTCCGCGTCTTCACCATCCTGGGCCGCGGCAACAGACTGTACATGTTGTCGACCGAGCCAGCCCGCTGTACCGGATTCCGCGACAGCTACCTCTTCTTCACAAAGCACCTGCAGCTCTACAAGATCATCATCGGCGAGGAGGAGAAGAAGGACCTGATCTCCCGCGATATCATCCCGCACTCGTACAAAGGTCGCGCAATCGGCGTCGTCACTGCCCGCTCCGTCTTCCGCGAGTTTGGCGCACGCATTGTCATCGGAGGCCGCAAGATCATCGACGACTATCAAGTGCAAGCAGCCAAGGAAAGAGGTGACATCGAAGGCGAACTGGCCGATCCCAACGATCGTCTTCCTCCTCCCGGCGAGGCATACAACAAGAACCAGTACGTCGCCTGGCACGGAGCCAGCCAAGTCTACCACAACAACGCCCCCAGTGTCCCTCTGCAGACAGGCAAGCCTGCTCCCGGAAAGAAGAAGACCAACATCACCACGGTCAACTGGCAGTTTGAACACGCCAGAGAAGCAAGGTATTATTCCACGCCATCCTTTGACCATGACATCCGCTAACTTTCATCAGCCGATTTAACTCTACTCTCACTGCCGCACGCCGTGCAAACCTTGATGGCGTCTACGACATCAACACCAACCTCATGTTCTACCCCAAAATCATGCAGCCGACCCACATCAAGTGGGAGCGTGCTAACCCTGTCCAAGACAAAGGGGAGCCCACCATCTTCACACCTGTCCCTGAGCACATCTCCAGAAACTATCTCATCACCGACACTTACTTCGAGAACGCCTCCAGAGCAAACCTGGGCGTTCCCGGTCCTGATGGCGATGTCGACGATCTGTCGACTAACGGCCTGTCAAGCATCTCTCAAGGCGTCCTGGACGAGCTTCCGGAGGATTGCAGAACTGCCTTCCATGAAGCTAGGGACGCTGAACTCGAGTGGAAGGCCAAGTGGCGCGATGAGCACACCGATGGTGCCCGTGGCAAGCTGCGCATCGGCTTTAACGGCTTCCCAGTCTAAGAGCCGTCGACGAATGCATGCTATCAATGAAGGAGGCGCAAATCATCAAGGAGTTTCTGGAGTACAGGCGTTGTTCCTCGACCAATATGGCGATGGCAAAATTAGTTGACACGGAATACCCAAGCATAGGTCAATGTTATTCTGAACCTTTTGTTTCTTTGAATGGCTGACCACGCTCTCCACATGGTTTCAAAGTGATGTGGCAGGGGATGCATTCCGCATTGTTGCATTCCTCCACCAGTCCAGCCCTATCCCGCCAGCGCTTCCGTACAAAGGAGTAGTAGTAACGCCCGATCTGAAGTCTGTTAATCGAGAGGTTCGCCGGTTTCGGGTCTTTGTTCTTGTCGATAAAGCTGCTAATCACTAACAACACCACTTTTTGCCAACGCCGCCACCACAAACTTCAAAACTCTTGCAACGCATTTTAGGAACCGCAAAGTATGGCGGGCAACATGTCGTTCATGGGAACATCATGCCCACTACCGTTCTTGAGTAGAGATAACTACACCTCGGGAGGGGGATGTATGTCTCAAAATGATGGCAATGATAAAGGCCAAATGCTGACGAATTGCCAGACCTCGGAGGCCGCTTTTGCAGCGATGAATGTTGTTTACCTTGTCCTCTGACGGAGCTGATTTACTCTGATAGTAAGTGTGCGGACATGGTCGTCTATGAGCAAGCTAACGTGTTTCAATCAGACTTTCCTACCCATGAACTAGTCGCCGGCTGGCTCAGCGTTGTCAGCTTAATCGCCAGTGTATTTCTGCTCTTGACTTTTGCGGTCCTAGCCCCTGAGAAGAGTCATCGTCACTATCTCAGTGTAGGCCTTACCATCGCAAACGTCATCCTACAGGTAGGTGCTTGATCAATATTCGAGACTCATAACTTTGGGACTGACACCACGATAGTTGGCCATCATCGTTCCACTAGGAGCGAAACCCTCCATGTGCTACGATGACATTACACCTAACGACATGTATTCGGATTTGCCGTGCGCCTTTTCTGGAGCCTTTCTCTTATGGGGCGGCATGGCATGTGTCTGCTGGGTCCTGTCACGTTCGCTCTGGACCAACCTGAGAGTGTGCTGGAATATACCGGATACTCGAGCCTTCCTAGTTGCTTCTCAAATCTTCTGCTGGGGTGTCCCTACAATACTTACTGCGGTCTGCATGAAATACACCGGTGTCTCATACCGCCTGACGATCATTTGTCTACCCAATGACAAACACACCTTCACAACATATTTCGGGTGGATGATTGCCTTTGCCAGTCTGGCTTTCGCTCTGCAGATAATAACCAGCTTCTACTGTCTTTACATCTACCTGATGAACTTGTGGAAGACCAGCTCGTCATCAGCATCGCGTAACACAGGCACTTCGAGCGAACTTCCTACCAGCGCAACCACCGCTAAGAGCACGTGGGACAAGCCTTGGAAGGCTAATCGCCAACAGGCATGGGCTCGAGTCCGCAGAATATTCATTCTGCAATGGCGTAACATCTCGCTCTGTCTGTTCTCTATTGCAGTTGTTGCTATGCTTTCAGGTGTATTTGTGGATCTCAACACATCTCTGGCAAGAGACAAGGCGCGTGGTTTCCGCGCAAAGGAAATTGCAGGTTGGGCTGCTTGTCTTGTCATCACTCAGGACAAGAATAAGTGTCTGCCATTGGCCAAACAGCTTGGAATCACAGAGGCTGCTGTCTCGGCAAGTTTGATAGTTTGTGCAGTAAGTCGTGCCCGTGTCCCCATTCCAGTTTGATCACTGACAGCTGTCTCACAGCTTACCGGCCTCAATACTTTTGCATTACTCATGCGGTGGGGCACTTTAGTTGCATGGTGGGAGTTGATCCGCGGTAGCAGAAGGAGAAGAGACAGCGAAGACTTTCTCAACGCCGAGCCACGTCGCATCACATTTGATCAACCTCTGGAGTCCGAAACGAACAAGAACGATATATCGCCTCTTGACAGTCCAGCGTCAGAGTTCTTCCCCGGCCGAGGACCTGAATCAAACCACCATCGATACAGCGACTCGCTTGGCGGTGGATCCACGATCCAACACAGATTAGATTCTGACGCATCAGCACGTCAACAGGGGAGGGCCTCGATGTTCATCGAGCATGCTGATGAGTTTCAGGAGAAGCAGATGTCGGAAAAGTCTCCACCCGGTAGAGCTTTGTAGCATGAATGTTTGCATATTTTACACTTTCAATCAACAGTCTATCTACATGACAACAAGTCAATAGAACAAATGTGTTCCTTCGTATAGCCTTTAGTCCCACAGCTTCACAGGTGTGTGGCATCAGAAAGGTTTGAATTGCTCGCAGTATTCATTTCTGCCACGAAAGTCTTCACGAGGCATGTCCCCCTCAGTTTGCACGGTCAACACAGAGTCTCCGCCGTCAATACTCACCGTCTGACTCAGGAATCCCACCCGGACTGGGTTCAAACTTGTATGGTGATGATCCTTCTGCCAAATCGACCTCATTCAGTCATTCCTCCCTGAACCAAGCAAAAGGACGCTTCTCGTCACGTGTCTGATGTTCTTCTTCACCTTACTTTGCTCATAGGCAATATGGTTTGTTCTGTCTTTTACAAACACGAAAACCTTCCAACATCGAGATGGGAACTTGGATACACACAATCTAGATCTGACCGCATCATTATGTCGGATCCAAGACAGCGTCCTCAGATATAGTGTGCCCTTAGCCTGTCTTACTGATAAAGTCCTTGTTGCAAATGATCCATAGCGCAAGACGTTGATAATGTTCCTTCTGGCTGCTCGATCACAGCAACTGCTAATGAAACCAGTTTCCTGTATTCCACTCTAGCTTCACCTAACTCTAAATAGAGCAGACCTCGTTGCCAACCCTTTAGATCTTTCAGTCGAACTATTTAGATTCAAGATGTACACTTCTAGTCATTATAGCAGCTCGGCGACCACTGCACCACGGATGTGTACCACTCAGGCACAAATAGGGTTGTAGCCATTGTTTGAGGCCGATTGGGGAGGGAGGACACGATGAATCGCAAGTTTTGTGAGAAAGTGTTCTTCGAGAGTTCTTGCTCTCGCAGGATGGCCCTCACACGCTTCTCTCGCGAGAAGCGTGACTTGGCCCAGAAGAGTTAGTGTAAGGTTTACGGGCCGTGACCGCTCGATTTGGACGAGATATCGAAGGTCCCCTAACACCCCTGGTTCGATATAATGTGGACTGTAGAGACCTTGCGAACTGTTCCCATAGTTCCAGTCGGGACTTGCGATCAGCTGGTAACATATGGTGATGTATTCGGGGCCAGAGGGTTGCTGTGAGGCTACGGCAGGGTGGCGGACTCAACGAAGAAGAAGGAAAGTATTGCGCCTATTCCCGTGATCAACTGGATTATTTGACAAGACCTTCTGAAGCGGGGGAGCTCTATCTCGTGGAAGCACAAGAATCCGATTGCAGAAAGGTGTTGTTGTGGTTATGGTGGCTCTGTGTTGCGAGGTGGATGGGAGCTGAGCATGCCAGCAAGCAAGCTTTCTCAAACGACTAATTCGCTTCAATACACTGTCATTTTGCCATATATTATAAGAGAAGATATTCATATCAACAGGTATATCCGCCATACCATCTACTACATTATGCTCGAATTCTGGAGAAAGTATGTCAGTTTAGGGGTTGAGCAAAAAAAAGAGAAAAAGGGACATTTATTGTTGGGAAAAACCATCTTGTATGATCGATCATCATACGAATAGACAAACACAAACCAGTCTTCATGGTTCGCACACCAAGCAGAAGCGCCACGATCAAATGCATGCCTTTTTGCATGAGAAAGTCGCCTCTTTTGGCTCTCCTACTCAAGGTTTTATTGTCGAAAATATAATAGGCACAAGAGCAGATGAATAGAAATCGGACTTCGCGAGTTTTGAGCAAAAGCAGCGTTTAGGCGGCTGTCCATTCGAGTACATATGTCCAACCCACAAGCCTCCTCAAGTTTGGATATATGACGTTTGAGCATCTGAGAAGGTTCTACAAGTCTTGATATGTTCTCCTTTGTCATCCATAGGCCGACTGCAGCTACGGTCTCATGTAAACAGGATGAAGGCAGGATCCTGAGGCACCGCCTCGGCAAGTCGCTTCCCCGCTCTTGTATGCCCTCGGGTCGCATTTATATCTATCAAAAGAGGGACAACCTTCAAGGGGTGGCATCGACGTAGACAACTACTTTCCGCTCGAAAACCACTTTTAGTCAAGAACCAAACAAGTAGCAACCATGAGTGGTCCCGGTGTTGGTTTCGAATACCCCTCAGTGCCAGTGTCGTGGTACAAGCGAGATGTTCTTCTGTTTGCGAATGCAATTGGCTGTGATGCTAAAGATGAGCTTCACTTCTTATATGTACGTATGAAAATCAGCTGAATCTTGATCAAACGTCAACAGTGCTGAAGTACCATCGACAGGAGCTACACCCGAAGTTTTCGGTCTTTCCAAATTTTAGCATCTTGCTTCCCTTCAAGGGAACATCTGCAGAGGTTATCGACTTCTACGCATCCCAAAACTCCAAGCGAGCTTCAATTCCTGATGTACCAAAATTCGACAGCCGCAAAGTGGTTCACGGAGAGCAAGCCATTGCTTTCCTCAAGCCTCTGCCCACAACCAGTGAAGGGCGCGAGTTTGAGATGAGAGCGAAAGTTCTCGGTGTATATGACAAGGGCAAGCCTGGCTCAGTAGTCGAGACCGAGAACTTGATCGTAGACAAGGCCACTGGAGAGGTGTACAGTAGAGCTGTGGGCATGTCATTCTTTGTTGGTCAAGGAAACTGGAATGGACCAAAGGGTGAGAAATCAAGGCCAATCGCTGGAAGGACAGATCGATGCTGACGGGGAGCAGGACCGAAGACAGTCAACTATCCTCCTCCAGAGGGCAAGAAGCCAGACGCCGAATACGTGTATCAGACAAATGCCGAGTCAGCACATCTATACAGGTAAGACGATGATATCTCGATTTCTATCTCGATCTGAATTACAACATCACTAATTCGATACAGACTCTGCGGTGACTACAATCCTCTGCATGCCACTCCGGAACCCGGTCAGCAAATGGGCTTTGGTAAGACCACCCTTGATCCCGAAGATAGTATGAAGATGTCTGATATCTTACAGGCGGCGCCATCCTTCATGGTCTGTTCAGTTGGAACACTACTGCTCACGGACTCTTGAAGCTTCTTGGAAACTCGGATCCAGCCAACATTAAGGAGTTCGCCGCACGATTCGCGAGTCCCGTCAAGGCAGGAGACACTCTTGTCACACAGATTTGGCGCATCGGTAACATTGACGATGAGGGCTGGGAAGATGTTAGATTTGTGACCAGTGTGAAGGGTGGCAAAGTATGTCTGAGCAACGGTCGTGCAAAGATGAAGATTTCTGGACAGAAGAGTAAGCTGTAGTACAGTATCAGTACCGTGAAGTCTAGTCACGAAGAACCTAGATTTTGACAACGTGTGGCAGCAGGGTGGAATCGTATCAAATGAGTCCATAATGAATCGTGTCTAGCTGAGGCTATAATTACAAACCCGGGTATGTGTCGTTCACTGAAAGCGCCTCCAACCCCGCCAATGCAACAAAAGTCGAAACGTCTTAGGCGTAGATTGAAATGCTGAGATGCAGTTAGCAAGAGTGGGAACGAGGTAGAATGGGAGCAAACATACGACTCCTTCTTCTTTGATTGCACCTCGGCAATGGCATCGACGTAGTGTTCGTGGATGATCTTGGACTGTCCCGAACGTAGCGCAATCATTCCAGCTTCGACACAGACGGCCTTGAGCATGGCACCGCCGAATTCATCAGTACTTCTTGCCAACTCAGGCCAGTTGACACCCTCATCCACGGTCATCTTTCTGCTGTGAATGCGCAGAATCTGAGCGCGCGACTCCTCGTTGGGCAAGGGGAATTCGATCTTGCGGTCAAGACGACCAGAACGAAGCAGGGCAGGATCGAGAACATCGACTCTGTTTGTTGCGGCAAGAACCTTGATTCTGTCGTCACTGGCAAAGCCGTCGAGCTGGTTCAGCAACTCAAGCATAGTGCGCTGGACTTCACGGTCACCACTCTTGTCACTGTCGAAACGCTTGGTACCGACGGCATCAAGCTCGTCGATGAAGATGATCGAGGGAGCCTTCTCTTTAGCCAGAGCAAAGCAGTCGCGGACCAGCTTGGCACCGTCACCAATGAACATTTGAACAAGCTGAGGACCGGCAAGCTTGAGGAAAGTGGCTTCTGTTTGGGCGGCGCAAGCACGGGCGAGGAGCGTCTTTCCGGTACCGGGAGGGCCGTACATGAGGGCACCTATAGAATCGAGTTAGTGCTGAACATGGACGTGCAGCGACAGAGAGGGTGTGTACCTTTGGGGGCCTTGATGCCGATCTTCTTGAAGCGCTCAGCCTCCTTCATGGGCCAGACGACAGCCTCAACCAGTTCTTCAATCTGCTTGTCCAGACCTCCAACATCGGTGTATTTCTCTGTGGGCTTTTCATCGACCTCCATGGCCTTGACTCTGCTGTCGTACTCGGCGGGCAGCGTGTCGAGAATGAGATATGAGTCCTTGTTGACACCGATCAGGTCACCGGGCTTGAGCTTCTCGTGGTCGACCAGGCCGATCAAGGGCAGGAAGATGGTTTGGCGGGTCGATGTCTTGATGACGGCAGACTTGCCCACGCGGGTTGCATCCAGGTCGACGTTGGCACCCTCCTCGGCAGCGTCTTCGTCGACATCGAGATCGAGGATTTCGACAACGTTGCCGACAAGGTATGGGAGTTGACTGGGATCGTGTCAGCAGAGCTTCGAGCGAAGTCGGGGTCGCACGGGGAACGAGGCGGCGCACCGGTTGTTGTCGATCTTGTCAACATTGTCCTTGATCTTCTCCAGCATGGCTTGCTTCTCGTGTGTCAGGCGCTGGAACTCTGAGCGCATGATGCGCGTGTCGTTTTCCAGCAGTCGCCGCCTTGTGACAATGTCCCTTGTGCTTGAGTTGAGGATGTCTGAGTCGAGCACCTCTTCCTCCTCCTCTTCCTTCTTGTCACCGTCGGCGTCCTTCATGTCGGCATCGCCGCCCTGGTTGGGCTTCTTGGGATCTTGGTCATCGCCGTCTCTCTTCTCCTCGCCTTCCTTCTTGTCCTGGTGCTCCAGGGCGTCGAGATCCTCAAGTGTCGACATGTTTGTACCTTGTGTGAGTATGTGCAGGAGATGAAACCGATACGTGTGGCGATAGGACCGAGATGGAGATGGAAGGAATCGTTTGTTCTGAGCACACTGCTAAGTCCGCCGGGAGACGCTTCTAACAAGGGAGCGTGGAGCTTCCCAGTTCCGATGACATCGTTCGAACTTCGGCTTTTGCCGCTCCGGAGCACCAACACTCTCTCCCTCCCCCATCTCTTTCCCTCTTCACATTGACTGATGATTTATCTTCACTTCTCGGACCAGGCATATGTCTTGCCTCTCAGTTGCCATAAGATTCAATTCGACCATGTAATGGTTTGTCCATATGCTACAATGTACCCTGTATCGCCAAGCTCAGGAGGCTAGACATGTTTCCAACCAGAACCCATCTTGGTCCCTCATTGTTTTGACAAAACAAACGACACTCAGCATTCAACCTGTGACAGTTGCTTCGAGAACTTCTTCTCTGCCTGCATTTGTCAACTTGTACTTGGAGATGAAATCATCCCGATTGACTGTCCGAGTCAGTATTGCTCCTCGACCTGCAGCATGCTTCACTCACTGTAACCTCCGGCCATTCGTCTCTTGCCGCTGAAGACGCTTCTTCCATGCAATACTCGCCAGTTATCGAAAACTGTCCGCATCTGTTAGTACCTCTATGTCGCCGAGTACATATACACTTACTCAATGGCATTCCTGGCTCTAGCTGTGTCCAATACTGGTTTTGCGCATCATTTAGGATACCGTTGAACTTTCTGTTTCATCTCAGCATGCCGACTACTCATCGGGCTTCGGATGTCTCTTACCTGGCAGCCTCATACCACTTATCTATCATGTCGCTTGGCGCTTCAATCGCAGCTCGGTCTGAATTATTCCAACGCACTTGTATCAAGTGTCCCATGATGGGATCATGAGAAAGTACAGGGAAGCATACGTATGGCTGGATACTGACGTCCTCGTTTCCGCTTGCGTGCGCCCAGATGCCGATTGTGCTGAGTATCTTGTATGCCTCCTTGTCTTCGGCGTAAAGCTGTCTCGCTGCTGCAAACCCGTCAACAAGCAGGGACTCACCACCGGATCCACCCGTGTGAGAAAGCATATGGAACATCTGGAGTCCTGCCGGCTCTGAGAAGTATGTAGTGTCTGTATGCGACTCGAGTGCCAGAGATGTGTAAGCGGTATCTTTGCTTGCCATGTTTGATGTGAAATCGTAGAAACCACCTGCGAATGTCAGATTTGTTCCTGCAGTATAAAATTCTTTCACTCTGACCGTAATGAGTTTCGCGGATGGGCCCAATCTTTTCCAACAACTTCCGTGTTGCATCAGGATCAATTGGGCAGTTCTTCACGAATGACAGTCCGTGCACGTTCTTTCAAGTTCAGCTCCCATACACATCGCTGAGATTGGCATACATACAATCTGACGAGTCCATTCGGCGATACCATCTGCTTCCATGATGTCTTTGTAATCGACTGTTGGTGGAGTGGCTGCGATGGTCTTGTCAAACATGATTTGCCTGAAACGTATCAGCCTCTGCTGGACTCGTCAATCCAACGACTACTTACTCAACAAGGCCTCTTCGCTTCACAGTGGTATGAGTTGGTCTGCCCTTACGGAGCAGCTTTAGCGGGTATTCGCTCTGATGTCCATCTTGCCCTGGTCGGCGATTAGAACTGCAGTATCGTCGAAGGATGCATGTACCCACATCCAATTTGTATAGTCTGTTTGGCTTGAGTCTGAATGTTCAGGCTCGAAGGCTTAACGTTGGGATCAATCTGTCTTTTCATTAGCATATGACACGACGACCAAGAAAGGATAGGAATAGCACCGAGAAAGTATCAAGCTGCCTCTGTCGAGTCACAGGATGCACACACTCGTGACATGGGCACTGGTCTCTGTTGCTAGTAAGTACTTGGAACTATCATCATCTCAAGGTGATTGTGACCTTAACCACATGTTCGAGCTAAGCAGTCGTGGTCAGTATATTACGTCGATAATGCTTCAAGATCCCAATGCTTACACATATGTGCGTTCTTCACCTTCGGCATTTTCAAAATATAGCCTGTCTCCATCCCAGCGCAGAGATTCACTGTTTGGACGTTCTTTGACCTCGAGATCTGTAAAAGGCGTCTGGTTCGTCAGTCTTGAGCATCGATGCCTGAGTTTTGATCATCAAACTTACGATACGTAGTCTCGTGTCAAGGTAGATACCGTTTCTCTTCAGCGAGATACTTCCAAGATTTTGACCATTCGAGAATCCATGGCTTGGTGTCGTGACATCTGCCTGGGCCAGGATGCGTGTATCGGAGAATGATCGTGCAATTACACGTATGCCGTGCCTGGTTGTGGAGGCTGTGTTAAAGACCTTAAGGCCTCCTGAAGCAACGAGACCGGAGAGTCTGATATTCATAGCCATACAGAGATTCCTACAGAACGTGTTGTGAATGGGTGGTCGAGTCGGCTCAATGGCTGATGGTTGTTCGGCAACTTGAAGCCGAGGAAACCACTTCGTGTTCTCCAAATTCTCCCCAGCCACAACCCAAAGAATTGCCAACAACTCGTGCTAATTACAACAGTTACCTTACGATATGTTCAATTAAGAAGTAAAGGGCAAATAAAAGTAGTATAGGTAAACTAGAGTAAATAGAAGTAGGTAAACTTGTACTAGGAATTTGATCATTTTGGTCAAATTTTAGGGAATAAACAGTTTGAACAAATCCAAAGAAAAATCGAAAAGAAACAAACTATAGTAGTACTATAACGAACATCCTTTACTCCCTGGGGCGTGTTAGTGGTTTTATGCAATAAGATACTCCCTAGGGTGTGTTAGTAGCTGTTTATAGTGAGATACCCCCTGGGGTGTGTTAGTAGCTATATATCGATAAGATACTCCCTAAGGTGTATTGATAGCTGTACAAATGCACTGAGAAACTTTGCGCGACTTCACCAACATTTTTTGGACTAGTTTCGGTTTTTGTTTGCGCATCTTCCACGCGTTGCAACTCGTAACCCGTTCGCCCACTTGCAAAGCTCCCTTTTCTATGTTGCACCTACCACAGTGTTTTCAACTCTCAAAACAACTCTCTCCCTCCTCTCTCCCCTCTACCTTCTCTCCCCATCTCTTCTTCGCCAACCCTCTTGGTGGCCTGTCTGGTCATCAAGAGGAACGATCTCGACGCATCGCCTCTGGACACGCGCCCGCTAACGCCTTCAGACGTGGGTGCCTCAACGAAGCACTCTTCGAAGCATAAGGAAGCCCCCCAATTCGGCCTCTCAGGAAGTAATGCCCTGCAGAGGCTTGTTTCCAACCCTCTTATCAATCTCAACTACACCACGCAAAACTTTAGTCCTAAAAGATTTCGAATGATTCAGGAACCTGGACCCATGTGCTGCACTGGACCTGTAGTTCATGTTTTCATCGCGCAAGGATGAAGAGCACTGCCGCAAGATGTGCAATCGCCAACGCACAGTACCACTAGCTGTACAGAAAAGGAAGGGACATGTAGTCGGTCGAGCGCCAAGGTATGTTGAACGTTAACCCTGGAAAAGGCTGTGGTAAAAATCGATGGAAAAATGATTCAACCAGAGCCTTTGCGCCTGCTATCGATGGCAGCATAATTAACATGGACAAGCTCGGCAAGATGACAATATACTGAAGGAAGGACGATGGCAGCGAGCAGAGAATTACTCTCCAAGGTGGTATGGCTATGGCTCCAAAGTCAGGAGAAGCAAAGGCAAGAAAAATCGTCTTCGGCGCTGAAGGAATTAACATCCAAGATGGTTCTGGCAACTCGATGACATATGCAGCGGACAAGCGACCTAGCACCAATCTTACATTTCCTGGCAGCGTTCTGCAAGACAAGCTCGAAACGAATGCGCTCGATGCTCAAGCAGTGATCGACTTGTGGAAGCATGAGACCAGACCGGCTTACCATTCAACTTTTCCTCTCGATACCGACCGAAGCCGGACTGCATAAACTGTTCCAGGAACAATGCGCTGTGTACTGGTGGCCGACCTTGTACCAGGTGTAGAGAGCGCAATCTTCAGTGCGCCTTTGGTCTTCCTAAACTCACGCCTGTGAATCAATCTTCAATCACCAACCTCTTTCAACCTCAACCCTCATCGCAAGCTATGACCACTTTGCCGGTTCCTTCTCAAAGTACGCAGCTGGGTCCATCGACTACTAAAAAGCCAAAGCTGTTCGGTGCTGCTGCTTCCAAGCAAACCGCTCCCAAGAAGGCATAGTCGTTTTCTCAACAGTCATGATCTACGAGTGTGCAAACCACAGCACTGCATAGCCCGGTTACTCCTTCGGAAAGGCTCAGAAACACGAATATCATTCTTGCACCTTCGCATCCTACCATCGCTCACTCTTCATTTTCTCTTGCTTTTGCTTTCTCCATCACGTTTCGCTCCGAGATACATAGTTTGGACAGATAGCTTTCCCAATGATAAGAACGATATATACTCACATCGTCGTTCATGGCTGATGTGGTCACATTCACGAGGTGGCGCTGGACTTCCCACTCGCCCTGATAGTTTTGTGCCTTTGACCGCGTTAAAACCAATCGATGGCGACTTCCTGGCAGATGAGGTTGTGACACTCCTTTCGGAGCTACCCGTGGTTGAGACGTTCGCAGAGGTCGCGCCGCCTGGAATTCGCATGAGAAGCATTGTTCTGCGGGAGAACAAGTTGGTGGGGGTGCCTTTGCAGCGTAAATCGAGAGCGGAGTCAGTACCACGCTGTTGGGCATGAACGGTCGGTCTCCCTCTTACATCGCTCCTGGTTTCCAGAACACTCAAAGTGGGTCACACTGTTCGAGTACGTCTTCCGGAAAACAAGACAAGGACAGACCTCGAAGTCCGCCGCCGAGCGAAAGTAAGCCAATGACCATTACTGATTCCAAAGGACACCAAGGATATGGACTGTGCTATGTGCCGTATCATACTGATTGTTTCAGCCTTCGGTCAGTGGAAAGGGTTTCGGCTAAGTTAAAGCGAAAGAAATCGCATCGTGTCGTGAAACCGAAACGAGCGACGAGAGGGCAATAAACTTCGGAGGCTGACAAGCGGAGGAATACGGATTAGAGTCTCGAAGAACAGATGTAAACTTACTTATTGGCCTTCTTCTTATATCAGTGATGGCAAGGTGTACACCTTGCACTATATTTCGTGACACTTTGGCGATTGTAGACTCGAGTAGAGCAACAAGCTTTGTGGTATGTGCTAAAGTTTCTAGGGTGTTCCTAGTCAGTCACAGAAACTTCTTTTAGTCGATATTCGGAGCCCAGTGGAAGAAAATGCTGTGAGGATGGTAGAAGCGAGAGCAACAAACAGAGCACGACAACAATCCGCGAGTCCCGATTCTTGTTTGATACTGGCTTGTCCAATTCAATATAGTAGACTGGTCAGGTGTGTCTACCACATTTGGCCCTGTGGCGCAGTGGTAGCGTGGTAAGACGAGTCCCATCAGCGCACTAGCACAAATTTACTAACCCAATCAAGTGAGTTTCCGATGATCACTTTCTCTTGTCACAGGGAGAAATGATGCCATGGTACACTTGAGGTCGTCAGTTCGAGCCTGGCCTGGGTCGCTTGCTTTTGCTCTTCTACACTGGCGTAGTGGTATACGCAAGGACAATATCTCGCATTTTCCCCCCCTTCCGGCTGCCCAACTTTTAGCCGTCCGATGAGCAATAAGAGGATCCCCGTCGTTGCCGATTGCTTTTTAGCACATCCTCTGGATAGATATAGCCTTTTGCTTCCAATTGTCTTTGCTGTGTTGTATCACATGAATATAATGTAGCGGCGTTGATCATTTAGATAAGCACAGAGTTGCAGTAGGCAAACACTTGCAGGACGACTATGTTCGAGTACATAATCTATGTATAGATGCACATATGTACACATTCAGGTAACGAAGAACAAGCAAGATAAAGGCATACAACTGTCCAAACATACCATTATAGCTAGCACTTGACCTTTGGGTCATTAGATGCTATATACTCTTGTGTTACAAGTATATAAGAGAAGCAGATATATGGAAAGTGCCAAACTACGTTTTGAACTCTTTTAGCAGGTGCCAAAACTGACCCGAGTACAGCCGGAGAGGAATTCTTTCATGACTGCAAGCTCTGAGGACAAGCTGAAACCATGCAAAGTGCTTCTAGGTTGCAAAGATCGCGAGCAAAAAGAGTCTAGGGCGATGAGGCCTCGGATTCTCTCTGGATGATGGCTAGCAAGTGTGTCATGAGCAGCGGGTGTTGTAAATGACGTAGCAATCAACAGAGACACCACCAGCCGACGTATATACACCTCCTGGAAAATGAAGGATTCGAACATTGAACGCACTGCGCAAGGAAAGCACATGCGTTATGCGTTCTATGTCCACCCTTTGTGTTGGGACACAATCATGATGTCGGGAACGGATCGCTTTTCGCTCTCTTCTTGTCGACCAATGTACACACCTCAGACTAGAACCTGTCGCTGGAGCAGAAACTGAAGAAGACGACGAATTTAAAATCGGGTTGTTTGAATGGTACCTCTCGGCTCATGACCTGGTAGGACTCGAAGGTCGGAGAAAATTCCTAAGATACGAAATTTCAAAAAAGGATGTAGTATGTTCAGTGTATGCAAACGGCATGATTGTTCTGCTGGTCAAACTCTACTAGTATCATATCAACATCTTGTGCTTCTTGGTAAACATGCCGGGCACGCAATGAGAGTGCATCTTCTTTGCATTCTTCGCGGATGTTTAAAGCAGACCGGCTGTATAAGCTTACGTGGAGCAACCAAATAGCATTCTGCCTAGTTGTTGTAACGCAACCGGACAGGTGGTCGATTCGAACATGTGACATGCATCGGACGTGTTGGTGGAGTGTCCACAAAGCATGCTAACAACTTACAATTCGGCAAGGCTGGGGGGCATAGGGTTTTGTGCAGCCTTTTATACGATAATTCACAATCGGTTATGTTTTAGGATGGAAAGCCACATAATGCCGAGGCCGTTGGTGGTGAGCATGAGGTGGAGCGATGACTCGACGAAAAGAAAGAGCGATCGAGACAAAGAGTTGGGCAAAGACGGCGGAGACCGGGCGGCGATGAGGAAGTGCAGAGGAGCCGAGCGCAACCGGACACGAGTACTCGTATGGGTCATCAGGATGGTTGAAAAAGCACTAAAAACGTGGCTGGGTACTTTTGGGCGTGTACAGGTAAACTCAGGTTTGCGCGTACAGATGAGGTGAGGATAGGGGTGTGCGAGGCAGCGCAGAGGAAGAGCATGCGCTGGACAAAGTAGTGCAAACAGACATGAGCGAAATAGGCACAAGCGAAGGGTACTTGAGTAGCGCGAGGGCGAGGGCGAGAGCGAGAGGAGCTGTTCGTCATGATGAATTGGTTTTGCCGTGTCCAAAGTCTGATTGGTGCCAAGGCCACGGCCACACACTCTGTGAATCAATCAATCCCTGAGGGTCCGAAGGCTGCGTCGTCCTTTGTCAACTCTCCACCAACTTCTCTCACCCTTCTCGTTGGGCGCATCTCGTGAGGAGCGTCTCTTTGCTCTCGACTGGCTCGCAGGTAGCTTGGAATTCTCTCGTCTCTCGGACGAATCTCCCTGCACCGCCGCTCTCGCAGCCTGTGAACTCGCTCGACGCAAACCTCACTTCGAGTGAAGCCTTCGTCCACGCCAGACAGATAGCCACGACGACACCCATCATCATCGCTCGGAGGACATATTAGTTTATCGTCCGTTCACTCCAGCACTCGTCTCTTCGCTTCCTCTGCCCCCATCCATCCGTCGCCGCCGACCACCTACGCCTCTCGCTGCCTGGTATCCGAATATCTACACCCGACCACCTTGCACACTGCCCGCGTCTGCCGTAGTCCGCTTCGTCAGTCTTGCACTTAGGCCTGTCCTGTCGCGCATGCAACTGAGCCTGTAAAGAAGCGTGGGCCCAGAGCTCTTTGCGCTTCGCCGCCGGCGCGAAGTAATCGGTTCGCTTCACCGACTTCCCTCGCTCGTCGTCTCTTCGTGCTGATATACGCCAGGGTGTGAAGCCACACTCGATTGTCGACCTCTTTCGAAATCATGCCGTCTTTCTACCCCCGCCAACTCCCACCTACCCCGCCAGAGTTCTTCCCTTCCAGCTGTCAGCGCATGCAGTACCCTCAAGACTCATACCGCACCTGCGACTCTCGCCAGGATGTCGCCTATGACTACTCAAGAGGATATTCGCAGTCTGCTTTCCAGCGTAACCCGATTCTTCCTCCCATCAACAATTATTATGAGTCATCAGGCGCCCCCATCCTGCCTCCTTTGAGAATGCAGGAGCGTCTGTCTCTGGAGGACGATTACCGCCTTCGCTTACAGGAGGAGCAACGTAGCCAAGCCGCTCAACAACAGCAACAGCAACAGCAGCAACAACAAGCGCAGCAGTCGACGCAGAAGGAGGACAAGGCAACAGGCGGAGTATCGGCGAAGCTCGATTACGACATGGAACGTATGACGAATTTTGTGGCAGAATCGGCGTCGGGAATGTATGCTCTCCATCTGTCCCCCATCTGCCTTGCAGATATTGACATCTGTCGAAGCATCCAGCCTAGTGTCCCCATCCAACCCTCGTTCCGCAAGTGGGTCTCGCAAGTCCTGTCGGCCACCAGGCTGCCCTCGGCAACCATTCTCCTCAGTCTGCACTACTTGACCGTCCGTCTCCGAGACTACCATCCCACCAAGTCCAACCCCTCGTCCGAGAACCACATCTACCGTCTTCTCGCCGTCGCCCTGATCCTGGGTAGCAAGTTCCTTGACGACAACACGTTCATCAATCGCTCCTGGTCTGACGTTACTGGCATCAGAGTCTCCGAGCTGAACAACCTCGAGATGGAGTGGCTTGCCCTCATTTCCTTCGACCTGCACTGCGATCCCACTGACCCTGCTGGTCTGGCCAGCTGGCTGCGCGCCTGGACCGACTACGATGCTCAGGCCGTCAGCCGTTCGCGCACTGCTCGCCTGTCTCCGCTCAACACTAACGTTCAGCGCCAGTCGCCCCGAGCTTCGCGTTCTCCTTTCCAGCCGCAGTACAAGGGTAGCTTCGCCGACTTCACCCCGCAGTCTTCAAGACCATCCTCTACATACTCTGGCACTCCCTACACTTCAGCCGATCCCTGGAACCGTCCCGAGCCCACCAACTCGGTAGAGGCATTCTACAACTCCCAGCACCGCTACCCTACGTTGGAGGAGCTTGATCACTCTAACAGCCTTGCTGCCTTGGAGCAGGCTCGCCGTTCTACTGCATACGGTGGCTGCGCCTTGCCCCTCCCACCCGCTCTGGCTTCAAACTACTACTCCCCTTGGAACCAGCCCACCTGGGGAGGCTCTCACCCTCCTGGCTGCAACTGCATGGCATGTTCTCGTCAATACATGTCTTTCATGGGTGCTTCCGGATATCCTGCCCAGACTGCTGTCGGTTAGTCGACCACATTCAACACGAATGACACCTCGAATTCGATCCCAGAATTACAAAAGCTCCACGGTACCAGCAGCTTACTGTGTCTTGATTCAGCATTGCTAAAAAAAAGTTTTACTTCTTGCCGCGTCTTCCAGCGTACCCCGGACCACCAAAAAAGTTTTTGATCACACGCTCACATCGCCACAAAAAAATCTTTCTCCGTTTAGCGCCTCTTCAACTGTTCATATTTCCTTTCCAAGTCTGTCGAGCCTGGGACAGACAGCACAGCTTTCCGTTACGATGCTCCTCATTTCTTTCTTTTCCCTATTATCAGCGCAGCCATAATATGCGCGGCTAGATTTTCTTCATTGCGTTTTCTATGGATTTCTTTACACCTCTAGACTATCTCAGGTTTTGGGGTCGCACTTGGTATGCGGTCTTCTCGCATGGCGTTATGGTTCCATTGCTTTGTTGGCGGGACATCCTGCAATGTCGCACACTTAACGCCTCTCTTCTTTTTCTTGATGTTCTTTACCTCCTACGTTTGCGAATCATGTGGTCCAACAGGTACGAAGTTCCGATTCGGCGACATGTTGTCGCTCTGATCCATCTTCTCCTGGCCTCATCGCCCGTTTCACTTTCTTTATTTTACTCGCTTGATGCCTGTTACTGGGATGTTCATTCTTTTTGCTTGATTCCTCAAATACAAAAAAAAACTACCTGGCACAGGCAACTACTGTCTTGCCAGACTTTGATCGTCAAACACGTTCGTCATCACTCGGAATTGTCGTTTCGCAGTGATCTTGCAAGGCCCCCAGTAGATCACCGGCTTGGCTCCAGAGGCAGAGAAACTGCACTGTAAGGGCTCCGAGAAGGGGCCTACTACAGTCGCCAAAAGGCATAATACAATGTCTTCTATGTTGACATGATCATCCAAGGAGAACCCGAAGCAGTGCTGCTCTCATTGGACGTTTGCCTAATCCTCAAGAGCATTATGGCTTCTTGTAGGTAGAGCTAGACAAGAGTCTAAGGAGGGAGCGGTGGAGTCCGCTGCCAGGACAAGATTGATGCAGCTGTGTCTACGCTACTGCAGAGCTTTATCTCACTCTTTCAATCAATTCAGGATAGCAATCACAAACAACAGAACGATTTTGCGAGTTTGGCGAAGAGCTCTGCTCGAGCGAGGAACGATAAATCCACTCTTGTTTTATTAGGATACGGCCCCTGCTGAAACAACTTTTAATAATTAGGTTCACCTCACACGATTACGACCACCGGGTATCATGCGCTTGCTCAACGAATACCACCAGCGAGACTTGTCCGAAAACTAATACTCTGAACCGTAAACCCCGCCACAAATACCAGATCATGTCTGCGTTGACTGTTTCGAAAGCTGTTTTGACCAGAGTCGAGTGTACTTACCGTTTAGAGCGTAGAGCTGCTCATGGGTGCCTCTTTCCACGATCTGCCCATTCTGTACAACAAGAATAAGGTCTGCATCCTGAATCGTGGATAGCCGGTGAGCCACGACGAATGTCGTTCTTCCCTTTGTTAGTCGTTTGAAAGCCTTCTGAATTGCGGCTTCCGTCTCGGCATCGATCATGCTTGTAGCTTCATCCAACAGCACGATACGCGGGTCACGTAGAATTGCTCGGGCGATGGCAATGCGTTGAAGTTCACCACCACTGAGCTTGACGCCACGTTCACCCACTGTGGATTGATAGCCATCGGGGAAAGACACGACGCGGTCGTGAACTGCTGCTGCGCGACAAGCCTCTTTCACCTCCTCGTCTGTTGCTTCCATTCTAGCGTAGCGAACATTTTCCATGATGCTAGTGTTGAACAAAGATGGATCTTGAGGAACCATGCCAAAGGCTGCACGAAGACTGCTTAACGTGACATTTCGAACGTCTTGGCCATCGATTTTGATGCCACCACTCGACACATCGTAGTATCTGAAAAGGAGCTTGAGGATCGTCGACTTGCCACCACCAGTCTCTCCAACAAGTGCAATGGTCTTGCCTGCTTCAGCAACAAAAGAGACGTCCTCGAGTGAAGCTTTGCGCACATCATACGAGAACCTGACATTGTCGAATTCGATCCTGCCTTGGGTGAGGAGAAGAGGTTTTGCTCCGGAACGATCGGCGACACTTGGCTGGGTGCGCAAAAGTTCCAATAGTCGTTCCGAGTCAATGAGCATCTGCGACAATTGTCTAACCGAGAACGAGACACTTGTCAGGGGAGCCTCGATCGTGTGCCAGTATGTCACCAAAGTGATGAAGTTGCCGACTGGCGCATCACCGCGAGAGACACGGTACGCTGCGAGTAGAGCAGCGGAGAGCTGACCAAGTAATAGGATCAGATTTTGCGCGGCATATCCTGCATAGTGAACCATGTAGTAGCGACCTCTTGCAATATTATGCTCTTCGACAGCCTTGGAATACTGGTCACACTCGTATTCGGCCATGTTAAAGTGTGCGACCGTCTGCCAATTTCCAATGCTTTCGTTCTGCACCTTGGATTCATTCCGTTGAGCCTGATTGTAACGTCTGCGTCGTTGCATGGCCCACGAAGTAGATTTGGTTCCGATACAGGTATACCCAACTCCGACCAAGATCATGATCAAGGTTATGCTTGCATCGAAGAGAAGTGTGACGTAGATCAGTGCGATTATCAGGTCGAATATCATCGGGCCTACGTCGAGAAAGATGAAATCACACAGCCGATACAGATGCTGACCTTGACCAATGGCCGCCATCAACTCTCCTGAATGCTTGTTGCTGTGGAAGTCCATCGACAGATTCATAATGTGACCAAATGCAGTTGTGCCGATCTTTCGGTAGGCGTGCTGCTCGATGGGAAGTTGGCAAAACTGAGTGATCGCATGGAGCCCGGCGTAAGAGCTGAGCCATACATATAACATCCAGAGTCCGATTTCTCGGATAGGTATCTCGCCTGGTGGCTGTTAGTCCCTAACTTCAGAAGGTCCAATAACGATGATGAGGCAAAACAGTACCGGTTTCGTGCACAGCAGAGAGCTTGTCGGTGATGATTCCGAGTTGTCTTGGAACCAAAAGGTTCAGAGCTCTATCGGCAAGGATCACGACAATCAGAATAGCCAGACAGATCTTGGCTGATCGGTTTCCAGAGGGCCAGGCAAGCTTTGCGAGCAGCTTGAAGTCCCTCAGATATGCCATCCAACTTCCACATTCCTGCAAACGCTTCCTTTGCTTCTCCTTCAACTCTTTTGTCCTATTCGGTCCATCATCTTCATCATCCATAATCAAGCGGTCCTGGTCGTCATCTGATGCAACTGAAGCGTAGTCCGCATCTGCTCTACCGTGGGCACTGAGCAGAGGCTGGTTCTCTTCATCGACGCTTTGCCGAAACAACCTGCAGGTTATGGAGAAGCAGAACCCACTTCCAGCAAGAATCAACAAGCAGACGATGCGACTAATCTGCAGAGCAGGATCAAGACTTGAATAGAGCTCGCCAGATTTAAGCGAATCATTGAATAGGAGAACGCAGGTCTCAAGCAAAGCACCTAGAATCCATATTGCAGCGTAGGGATACCAAACCCGTCTGGACTTGCCCAACAGGTTTACGGTCACAGTGCCCCAGATGAATATGGATCCACCAATATAAACCTGTTCAATCAAGTTAGAACGAGGATTTTGACTAGCCTTGATGGCTGCTTACTTGGAAATCCTGCGATATATTTCGCTGCTCGAGCCCTTGAAACTGTTGGAAGGCATATCTCACAGCTTGTCCAATCTCAAGGGTGTCAGTGAAGGTTTCCAAGAAGATGCCAAGTAACATACGAAAAGCAGCAGAACAGCTGCGGACAGGATCGCGGTCACAATCTGTCTAGTTTTGGCCAAGCTACGAGAGCACCTGGATGGTTTCTGAAGTGCGCAGAATGCAACGAGCCGTGCGACACTGAAGGTCGTGCCGATCGCGATGGGTGTGATCCAGTGTAGAACGCGAACGGCCAACGAGTTTGGAGACATTTGGCGTTCGTGACCTGCTCGCTTAGATACAGCCGAGATGATATGCCGCTTCCCGTCTTCAGGTTTGGATGCCAGTACCCGTTCGGATGTGGGCAGAGTGTTTTACTGTCAACTAGAGACGGATTTGACAGGCATGAAGCGGAAACCAGATACGGGCCAGAGAACGCTATTTATTGCAGAGATGCTCTTTTCGGCCAGGAGCAGCACTAGTCAGACAAAGAATCAAGCAGGACAGTTCCTAGATCCTGGGCGCCGGCTCAGTCTTTAAGTCATACAAACCACGGCTCCAAGCGATGTTGCAATCTAGAGAGGTGGCCTGTCCATGGCTGTCCTGTCTTGTATTGTAACAAAGCATTTACCTTAGAAGGACATGCAAGCAGGCTCGGAAGTCGACCCATAAATTCCCATGGATTTCCTTTGAATTCGACCGGTCATGGCCAACCAAACAAATTGCGGGCTGCGCGCCGCACCGACAGCGCATGTAGTCACTCCAATCAGAGTCGCTGAGACACCTGATGATTGAGCAGGCTTACAACAGTCGGGCTCACACCGCACCTATTGCGCGCTACACCGCTTGAAATGGCTTGGGATGATTGGTGAACGATTTCCGCACCAAGGAATTGTCTCTCGCCCCGCTGAATACATACCATGGCTCCGGTATCTGCGTGTTTCCGCCGTCCGGACTCCGCTGTCAACGCAGTCAATGTCTGATACCCCGAGTATCATGCAAGGTGGTGGGCAGAGACATGACCATCTCTAGACATGTTATACCGCAGTTCAACAAGACCGAGCTTGCAGTGTTTGCTCGAGCGGCTAACAACTTCTCCCAGCTCGCAAGTGCCACCATTGAATTCCCGTGGAGCTGTGTTGACAAAGAAAGTCGCGGACGTAAAGATGAATATCTCAGCGGAATTGCATTTTGTTCTGGTTGTGTTCCAACTCCACTTGGTCCATTCGACAAACATGCGGCAAACTTCGATGGACTTGGCAGAAATCAGCAACCACTGGTTTCAGATCTACCCAGCGTCTCTCCTATCCTGTCGACAACATCGTCAAGTGGACCCTGCATGTGTATAGCTTCTGGAATTATGTATCTGGAAAGTTGGTCAGTCTTGGGTCCTACACCGCAGTTCGATGTGAGTCTAAAGCGATGCTCATCGACACGTAAGGCGCTCTTCCCATGGGCAAGCGACTGTGCATCAATCTATGGAATTGCAATAAAACTCTACAAACAAGAGGTGCCTCTGCAGGACTTCTTACTGCCCTATAGGTCTCGATCTCGATGTCTGGACCTTGTCACTATCCGCCGCAAGAAACACTGAGAACTCAGGAGATCAAAAAAGGATCAGAAAACGGAGATGATCAGGTTCAGCCAACTCAATCCAGGACGCTTTATATTCTCTCTCAAGTATACTCTGTAACCTCTCAACAGTCTCTTAGCTTTCCCTCGAGCAGAATCCGCCTGATACCGAGCAAACATCAGTACTCAGACTCAGGGGTGGGGATAGCGCGATGCTTCGCTTAGCTTCCGGTTCACAGAAAGGTAACCTGTCCTTCTCGATTGCTTGAAGAGAGCATTTCGGTCGCTCTCATGGATGCAACATCCTCATATTCCAGGTATCCTCCACATAGAAACAAGTCTGGCTTTCCACAACCTCACCCTAACTAACAGATCTGTCTGTCGGCAGACATAGACCTGAGGTCAGAAATGGTCATGTCCCGAAAGTGTGTGCCTCCCCTACTGCTGCACTCTTCGATGTCTCCAGCAACAGACACAGACAGGCACAGCCTTCAAAGCATCGTGAAAGCGCAGGGAGCCATTACAAATTACCGACCCTTTGTTGAGCTGAATTTCTTTCAGCTAATCTCACGTTTCATTCACAACCTGTTCAAGTGGCTTCCACCATCCTTCACCACATCTCCACGTTCGTGTCACACATCTCATTGTCGCTCGTTCTCTCGTCGTTCACAACTTCCTGCTTCTTTGGTTCTCGCGCCTCTTCTCAATCTCCACTATCTCTCCTTTGTGCGCGGTCTCTAAGCCCTTTCAATCGCGGGTTCCCTCCATTGTCCATACCGCAATCCATGAAAGAGATCCAAGGCCATCAAAGCACATAACTCTTTGTGCCCACTGACAAAGGTATCGCTCTCTCTCGGACCTAAATCCAATACTTAATGCACATTCGATGCCCTCTCCTTTCCTCTCTCCAGATCCAAACACAAACACAAAAACAAAACAAGAGCAATCTACTCAGCCCACCCCAAAACAACAGAACGACTGGCTCGTTCTCCCCAAAACAAAAATGCTCATCCTCACCATCATTCCTATCATCTTCATGATGTTCAAGCTTCTCGACCTTACTTACATCCTGCTGACTTCCGGCCCTAGCTTCCTCCTCAACCTTGGCAAGCCTTACACCAAGCCCTTCTTGAAGAAGTACCCCAAAATGGCTTACTCCCTGATCGCCTTCTCCATCGCCTTGTCGGTTTACTGCGTCTCGGGCAAGTTCTCCAACCCATACATGCTAACCTTCTTCCTGCTTAGTGTGTTCCGCTACTTGCGCCTGATCGTCAACATCATTGCCTTTGCCAACCTCAAGGGTCATCCTATCAAGTCCGAACCAACCTTCACCTCCAGTGACGTCTCTGTTGTTGTTCCTACCGTCTTTGCCGACAAGGCTGAGGTCATCTCTTGCCTCCAACGCATTCGTGTCTGCAACCCTCACCAGCTCATTGTTGTCACCAGCAATGCTCTCGTCGAGAGTGTTCTTGCCGCCTGCGCTGAAGTCACTGCTTCTGCCGAAACCGAGAGTGAAAAGCTCGACATTGTCCAGGTCGTCGGTGTTGACAAGCTCAACAAGAGAACTCAAATGGTTGCAGCTCTTCAACAAGCTGTCACTGGTTCAATCGTCGCCTTCGCTGATGACGATGTTTTCTGGCCTAAGAATACCTTCATCGATACCATGGTTGCCTGTTTTGAAGATTCGAAAGTTGGTGCTTGTGGACCATCTCAAAGAGTTTGCCGCTCCACTGACCTTGACAAGCCCACATCCTTCACAAATTTCCTTGGTATCTGCTATTTGGAGCGCCGCAACTTCAACACAGGTGCTACCAACTCCATTGACGGTGCCGTTTCAACTCTTTCTGGTCGCACCAGCTTCTACCGTGCCAGCCTCCTTCAGAACGATGACTTTTATTCATTCTTCCTCAACGCTGCCAACCATGATGACGATAAGAACCTCACTAGATGGGTTTATGACCAGGGCCTCCAGATCACTCTTCAATTCGACCCCAACGCCCGCATCATGACCACCCTCGAGACTAAGCCTAAGATGTTCTTGAACCAGTGCATGCGCTGGGCTCGTGGTCACTGGAGAGGTAACTTCCGTGTCATGCAGACTACAACTTACTGGTACGACACTCACATCTGGTCTCTCTACGCCATCTACATTGGTCAGTTCCAGACTCCTGCCTTCCTCATCGACGGCGGTCTCTTGACTCTCCTCTACAACGGTATGTCTACCTACGACAGCTACACTCGCAACGCTGCTCTCATTGCCCTTGTCTCCTGGATTCTCTTCACCAAGATTGTCAAGATCATCCCTCACTTCTGTGAGTTCCCTCAAGACATCAAGTTCATCCCTGCAATGATTGCCTTCAGCTACTTCCACGGCCTTCTCAATGTTTACGCTCTCATCACTAGAGACAACAAGGTCTGGGGTCGTTAAAGGGTCAGCATGTTCTCGCTTTGGTTATTCTCACCGGTTACTTTGTACCCCTACCCCCTTTTTCCTTTGCCCCCTCCCTCCCTAAACTATACACTCGCGTCTTAGAAGCAGATTGGAATAGATTTTCATCGGCGTTCTTGGATACATTTTTGCACATGCCAATTAATACTGCATTTTTGGGATGGCGGTTAGGGTTGCTTTTAGTTACAAACAATGAAAACTTTTTTTTTTCACCCTGAAATAAACGTGCCAAAGACCATTTCCTTCGTGCATTTTTACTCTCTCTGGACCAATTGATAAGTTTCAAAAACACTGTGCATTTTTACAAGTATTTTGCGAAGTGGAGTTCAGTGAAAGTAGATGAAGACCTGTGAAATACCCCTGAGATGGCCCTCAAACACCCTTCGGACCCCTCTATCGTTCCCAAAAACATTGTGCATCTTCATAGACTTGAATAGTAAGTGAAGCATAGTTGGGTACCTAAGTGGGTTGTTAAGCAAGTGTGGTGGAAATGACGAAAGGAGCGCACAGACGCAGCATGTAGGGTTTGGTGGGGGGATTTTCCCGAACGTGGAGTGATTTCAGCAGTGCCTCTGGCAGCAGCATGTTCCTAGATTGCCATTCGAATCACGAAAAAGAAAGCTTGTCGAGGGGAAGAGCGTGGCTCGGATGATGGTGAGGAATCCAAAGTGACAAGAGCAGAGCGAGGGCAAGCACGCGAGTGAAACAAGAAGCTGCTTGGAAGGACCCCGCAGAGCTCCACAAGTGACAAGAAGAAACCCCAGGCTGGATAATTAGAGCGGGACGTAGTCGTATATATTCTCCGGCACCCACATGCACACATCCACATCAAGACTGCTCGTCTGACGTCGACTTTTCTCACCTCACGCAGCAATGGCAGGAAACGTGCCCGTCACACAGTCGCTCGACGACATCTACCCTCAGGACGCCCTCGACATCCAGCGCAAGAGATGGAGCAAGCTGCTGTCATCGTTCAAGGACGCCTATGGCCGCCCCGCCGAGTTCGTGTCACGCAGCCCCGGTCGCGTCAACCTGATCGGTGAACACATCGACTACTCGCTGTACGAGGTCATCCCCATGGCCGTGACAGCCGATGTCTTGCTCGCCGTCGCCGTCTCTCCCGCCAATGGCACTCCCACCGTCCGCATTGCCAACGTTCAGTCTGACAAGTTCGCTACCCGCTCCTTCACCCTTGCCCAAGACGGAGGCGTCGACATTGACGCAAAGTCGCATGAGTGGACCAACTACTTCAAGTCGGGCCTGCGCGGTGCTACTGAGCTGCTCAAGAAACACGCCGTCAAGGGCATTGGCCAACTGAACATCGACATCCTGGCCGACGGTACCGTCCCTGCCGGAGGCGGTCTGTCTAGCAGTGCCGCCTTTGTCTGCGCCAGTGCTTTGGCTGTCATGAGAGCCCACGGCCAAGAGACGGTCGACAAGAAAGAGCTGGTCGAGCTGGCTGTTGTTTCCGAGAGAGCCGTCGGTGTCAACTCCGGTGGTATGGACCAGGCTGCCTCGGTCTTCTCCCAGAGAGGCTCTGCCCTCTATGTCGGTTTCCAGCCCGAGCTCTCTGCTCGCACCATCGAGTTCCCTCAGACCCACACCCCTTTGACCTTTGTCATTGCTCAATCCTTTGTTGCTGCCGACAAGCACGTCACCGCCCCCGTCTGCTACAACCTCCGTGTTGTCGAATGCACTCTGGCTGCTCGCGTCCTGGCCAACATCTGTGGCCTGAAGGACCTCCCAGATGACTCCTCTCCTCTGGGTTTCAGTCTGCGCTCTTTCCACGACAGCTACTTCAAGAAAAAGGGTGCTGTCGGAGATGATGTCAAGGACTTCCGTTCTCAGCTCGATCAGCTCGTGCACATTGTCGACAACTACCTGCCTCAAGAAGAAGGTTACACTCGCCAACAAATTTCGGAGCTCATTGGTACCTCTGTCGACGAGCTGGAGAAGAGATACATGACCAAGTTCCCTGTACGCGCAGACACCTTCAAGCTTAGACAAAGAGCTATGCACGTCTTTGGTGAGGCTGTGCGTGTCCTCAAGTTCATGGACCTGCTTCAGTCGCCTACCCCATCCAACGAGCAGGAGAGCGAGGAGCTTCTGAAGGGTCTAGGTGGTCTCTTGAACGACACACAGGAATCATGCCGCGACGTCTACGAGTGCTCATGTCCCGAGCTCGATGAGTTGTGTAAGCTCGCTCGTTCGGCTGGCGCATACGGCAGCAGATTGACTGGTGCTGGATGGGGTGGCTGCAGTGTGCATCTTGTGCCCCAGGCCAAGGTCGAGGCCGTCAAGAAGGCATGGGAAGAAAAGTACTACAAGAAGCATTTTCCCGACATGGATGCTGAAAAACTGCAAGATGCCATTGTCGTCAGCAAGCCCGGCAGTGGAAGCACTCTCTTCCAGGTCGCCGGCAGGGAGAGTCTGTAGATTTGGGACGACGGACGACAAGCACGAGCTCGATACCATTGCTGCGATTTTGCTTCCTTGTGTATAGAATATTATAGAAGAAACTTTCAAGCATTCTCATTTTCCATGCGGTCGCGTGACTGTGCAACTGCTGCTGTTCTATCTCACATGGGAGCTTGCGAAGCAGGAAGACCTGGCATTCCGTCGAAGCCGCCGACCTTCTCGAGCAGCTCCCTGAAATCAACGCCATGCTTTTCAAACTCCTGCTGCACCTTCTTGTATGTCTCGACTTGACGCTCAGGAGTGAAATCGCCAGGACGACTGCTCTCGTACTGCACGATTTCGATCCAGCGGAAGAACAGACTCTCCTTGCCCATGACGGTCAAGCGGTCCTTGAGCGCGACAATCTTTTTCCTGTTCTCCTCTTCCTCGCCCTCTTCGTCCAATTTGTGCACAGCCCAGTACAGCCATCCATGTTGTTCACTGTACGCGAGTACACTCTTTTCAAAGTCCTTGAGACTGTTCTCCTTGTCGTCGATCAAGCGATGCGCCTTCACCATGGCACCAAAGTCCAGGTCCCAATCCTTGCCCATCATAAGGTATGCCGTCTTCTGGCGCATGTAGTTGCGTTCGATTGCCGGCAAAATGCGCGTTGTGAAGAACGGGCTATCTGCTCCAGTCTTTACGCCATCCAATAGCTCTTCAGTGCCCCAATCGCGGCTGATGCGTACAGCGACTTCTTGATCGCCGAAACCGACCTTGATGCGCCAGTAACATGGGTTGGCAGGCGCCTCGAGGAAAAAGGTGATGGGCCAGGGTAGAATGAAGCGGCAGAGGACAAAGTCGAACATGAACATGGCCACGCGCTTTGTCAAGACCCATGCCAGATGTGACTTGGTCTGGCCGGCTGTGTCAACGGTTGCAGGCGATTCGAGGCCAATCACCGAGGTGAAGATTGCCAGGTATGTAGGAAGGATGGCATAGAGTCGCCATGCGAGCAGTGCGGCGATGGCAATGTTGAGGAGGACGGGAACGGTGAAGATGCGCTTCTTGAACGCTGCAGGGAATCGGTCGACATGGACAATGTAGACGTGGGCTTTGTCCAGACTTTCGACAAAAGCTTCCAGAGCCTCCGGTGCTTTTGTAAAGGGCGGCGGTGGTAATCTCGGATCCTGTAGGGGCTTGGTAGCCTTTTTCGATGTTGCTCGAGCCATGTTGAAATGCCGCGTTTGTGTAGTTGACGTGGCAGGTGTGTGGATACTAGAGGGACTGCGAATGTGTGATGGCTGACTAAATTACAGAGGCCCCACTAAAGTTCCCTTCCACATCCAGGCACATTCAGGGTCACATCGTTCGGTCATTCACTTGGCCAAAGATCAATCACATCAACACAAACAATCATAGGAACAATTGGACATATAGACCGAGAAGTCGAAAGAAAAAGGGGCTAAATCAGGTATATCATCGAAGCCAATCGTGCCAGAGATTTCAATTCTTTTCCGATGATGCCGCATAATCGCTTGAACTGCGATGGACGAGAGATGAACAGGCCATAGAACAGAAAGAAAAATCTTGTCATAGAGTACAATGTTCCCCTCCGGCAAACCTGCCGCTCATGAATAAACGCCTTGGTTTAGTGACCGCCGTAGTTTCCACCCCAGCCACCACGTGCTCCGTAGTATGAGTTTCCAAATCCGCTACCATATCCGCCGTATCCGCCTTGCTGCTGCTGCTGCTGCTGCTGTTGTTGCTGGTGGCTCTGTCCGCCGAGTCCACCGAGTCCGTATTGGCTATTAAAGCCGGGGTATCCGCCAAAGCCTGCCTGGTGGCTCTGAGGAGGGGGCAATGTGGTCGAAGGAGTCTGTCCACCAACGCTGTTTGCAGCCGAGCTGGGTCTGCCGGGTTGGCCAAGACCAGGTGATGGGCCACTAGCCTTTGACTCTCCGAAGGGCTTCAGATCATCGGCCTGGCCGCTGCTCTGCTGCTGGCCGTAGCCCTGAGTTTGGCCCTGATAGCCAGACTGGCTACGGCCAAAAGGCTCTGACATACCACCAAAACCGCTGCTGAGGTTCGAAGGCTGAGCAGAGGTGCGACCATAGTCACCAAGGCCGCTGCTGATGCCGGTGTCACGAGATTGCATCGAGGGTTGTGCGCCAAATCCACCAGCATTAGCAGGTGATGCTGAGTGGTCATAAGACGAAGCCGAGTTCATGCCATAGCCGTGGGGCTGGCCGTACATGGCACCCTTGCCGCCAAAGGGACTGCCATAGGCGGGCTGTTGGTATCCAAACTGGTTTTGGTAAGCTGCGTGATAAGGGCTCTGGTAGTAAGGATGTCCGTAAGGGTAAGCAGGGTTGTACTGCGAGTGAGGCTGCTGGTGCATTGCTGCACTAGGAGCAGCAGCAGCAGGAACCTGGCTATTGGAAGGAGCAGGGGTATTTTGGCCTGATCCGGGAGCTTCGCCGTAGCGAGACTGGGACAGCTTGTAAGGATCTTGTTGTGCAGAGTACAAAGATGGGACGTTACTAACCTGTTGAGGGGCTTGGGTGGCGGAGAAGGCCGACTCGCTGGGAGCAGAACCGAAGCCACTGCTCGAACGCTGCTGGTTGGCAGTATTGTCCTGAGACTGAGAAGCCTGCTGGCCGTAGGAGCCGCCGTAGTAGCTTTGGTAAGCGTTTCTCTGCTGGTCGGCGGTGTAGTATTGAGAGTAGTCAGAAGGAGCAGAGGAGAATGCGCCAAATGGCTGGTGTTGTTGAGCCGAATGTTGAGAGGCGTAGTGGTCGTAGGCAGTAGAAGGAGCCTGGTGACTGAAGGGGTCAAACGACTTCTGGGACTGTGCACTCATGTCGGGCTGTTGCATGCCACTCTGGCCATAACGGCTGTACTGGCCATAGCCCTGAGACTGCGAGTGCTCTTGAGGCACAGATCCGATAGGCGAAGCATCCTGGTGACCACCGAATGATTGCTGAGGAACAGGGGGAAGTCCAGGAGCCTGCTTGGGGGTGGGAATGCTGTCGTGGATCGAAGACTCTTGAGAGATAGCGGGCTGTCTGGGGGCAGGAGGCAGCGAAGCTCTGGGTTGAGAGGGGGGAGATTGCTGGGGAGGCTGAGTGCGTGTCTCGGGCTCTTCTCTCTCTTCATCAACATCAAGGCTGTCGGGTTCGCCGTTCAAGCCCATGCTGCCGAACTGCACAGCGGCTCTGTCGACTGCGTTGTGGCCCGGCATGACGACAGCCTCTTGTTGCTCGAGCACTCTACGCTGGTAGCTTGAGTTACGGCCGGGTGTGCCAGCTGCTCTGTATGCGCTGGCTGCGTAGCCACCCATAGGAGGACGGCCAATGGGCGCTTGTTGAGAGGTGGCGGGAGTGGCCACGCGGGGATCTACCGAACCAACAGTGCTGGCGACAGTTTGAGTTGCGGGCTTGATCGAAGTATCCGGAAGGTGTTCAAGATTGTCCTCGGTCAACGGAGCGTGGGAGGATGCGAGGTCTGCCTCGGGGCTCAAAGTAGAGGACTCAACAGCTGCAGGTGAAGGTTCAGATGCAATGGGAGCTGTCTCGGTTTGTTCGACTTCTGTGGGCTTCTCCTCGGCGACTGCAGGTGCAACCTCGGGCTCGAGTTGCTGAACTTGCTCGGGAATGGGTTCCTGAGGGGCGATAGATGAAGGTTCGCTTTGTTCAGGCAGCTCTGCAGGAGCAGGGGAGGGCTCGACGGCGGCGATTGGGGCTGCAGCCTGGATGGGTTGCTTCGGAACAACGGGAACGGGTGGAGGCTTGGGCTTAGCGAACATACTGGCCCATGTCTTCTTGGCCGAGCTTTCATGAAGCGCGGCGCTCTTTGAGATTTCGGGGACAGCGGTTGGGGTCGCGTCGGATGTGGTGGTGGCATTGCCCCATGCGCCCTGTTCAGTAACAGCTGGGGTATCCCATGCGAGTGGGGCGGCAGCAGGTTCGGCAGCGACGTTGTCCCAAGCGGGGGACTCTGTGGTAGGAACTGACACGGCGGGTGTGTCTTTGGGGAACGAGTCGGAGACGGCAGCATGGCCACCACGGGCGCCACGGAAGCCTCCACGACCGCGATCGGTGCCGCGACCTCTGCCACCTCTGGAGCTCTCAAAACCACCTCTTCCACGGCCAGCACGAAGGGGAATCGAAGACTGGTCTGCGCCGGCAGTAGCTGGAGCGTCTTTGGCCTTTGAACGCGCTCTATCCTTGCCCTTCTTGGGGACCTGGGCGAACTGCGAGACGTTGCCTGTGGGGTAGTTGTGGTTAGCAAGGAGCAAAGGGCTCAAGCAACAGCAGCGACGCACCCTGGGTGATTCTGTCAATGACAATCTGAACGTCGCCGTCTGCCTCTGCAATGGCAAAGACGAGATCGTCGTCAGTCCAGTCCGGGAACATGTCGCGCATAAAGCTCAATTGGGTCGAGTAAGTTTTCTTCATGTTGCCCAATTCACCCTGGTCGTCGAACGAGTCGTCGAATTGCACCGACGACGAAGGGCCAGTTGAGGAAGTCTGGGATTGGCGAGGAGGGCCTCTGGGATGCGAGGCACGACCGCCTCTGGTAGAGCTTCTGCCCCGTGATGCCACGGGTCTGGAGTCGAATTCCGACATGGTATGGGAGCGACTGTCCTGTCCGGACAGGCAGAAAAGTGTAAGTGAGGCGAGATAAGTGGAGGGAGAGGGAGGACGTTGCGGCGGATGGCAAGGACGGAGAGAGCAAGATGGAAGTTGGAAGGGGGTTGTCTTGACAGCTTTGGAGTGCTAGGTCGCTATCCATGTGCAGGACGAGTGACAGGACGAGTGAAGCAGCGGTCTTGGCAGTTCGTCATTTCTGGCCGAGTCACGTGTGAATCACACATCCATCTCACTCTCAGTTAGCTTATTGTTGAATACACGGAGGCTATGGTGAGATTTGACATTTAGATGGCGCCAAAAGTGACCATCTAGGTACTGTAGGCGATCGAAGTGTTACGGTGCGAGTGTGGCTGCTGTGGTCGCGACTGCCCTATGGCTCTTGCATGCACTTCAAGTCTAGACATGGCAAACCACAGTCCTGCCCTTCTAAGCTATCGCCGTTCGATTATCTCTTCGAACACACACAGCTGTGTATGTATATTCTCAAATAAAGCTTGAATTAGTCACTCCTATCCTCCAATATCATTGTGCTGTGTGACAGGATGGCAAGCAAAAAGAACGACGCGGCCTGATACGGATGCCTGAAGCAAGATGCCAAGCACGACGCCCTCGATTCGGTCATGACAATTGCCCGCTCTCAACTCGCGTTCTGTATACTAAGTACTCGAATACTATACGCATCACCAACATGAAGGCGTCGTCAGTGCAGCAGGCCTTCAAAAGCCTGACATCACGCATACACCCCCAGCTGCCACTCTCGGAGCGCGAGTCGCAGCGCTTGCTAAACGCCCTCACGTCGTCATTCCGCAGCCAGCTGGACCACCACGACGTTTCCGCTTCCACGTCTGCCTCGTGCTTGCCCTCGCCCTCGCCTTCGCCCTCGCATTCAACTCAGCAACAGCTTCTGTCGTCCAGCTCAGCCACCGACCGCCACCTGGCTTCCATCTTGACCAACCCGTTGCTTACAAAGCCCGTCCATCAACAGCTCAAGGCCAAATCAAAGCATCCTGTTGCCCTGTTCGAGGACCAAGTCGCCGCTGGACGCGCCACCTTGAATTCTGCCAGACTGTGCCTCGATGCTTTCCGCAACTCGCTTTCCGTACTATCTCCTGCACAGACAAAGGATCAGATCAGCCGCTATGCTGCTGGCACCCGCGCTCTGAGATGGCTCTGGACCAGTGCTTCGACCCCGTCGCTCTCCTTCACGTTGGATGCCCGTTTCTGCAATCACCTGGCCTTCTTTCTCATCCACGAGGGGAGGGAAAGTGCTCTGTGGGAGTTGATTGACACCCCTGTCCCGACGTCGGCCAATCTTTCCTCCAGAGAAGCGAGTAGGCGCAAGGGCTTGTTACTCAACTCCATGGTCAGGACCCATCTATCTGCTCCCGATCATGCTCTTGCCTCTGCTCTTTCTGCGTTCTTCCGAGCCCTGGATACCTCTCACTTGTCCCATGCCTCCACTTCTCACGCCGGCAGTTACCTGATCCAAAACCTGGTCAAGCTCACCATCTCCTCCGCATCTGATGTCACCTTATACGATCAATTTGTCGACGCGATCCCTCGTTGGAACAGAAAGCATCCGGATCGCGCTGTTTACAGAATCGCCAACCTGAAGTTGCATCACCCCACAACGCCATCTGCTGACTTTGCTCTGGACTTTATTCGGGAGCTAAAACCTCTTGCTGCGCATCCCTTCTTGAGTCCATCCACCAACTCTCAGAAGTCTACTGTCTTCTCGTTCTTCTTCAACACTGTCAAACTTCTGCAAAAGCAGAATCGCTTCGACGATGCTCTGTGGGTCATGGAATTCATGCAGCAAAAGTTCCCGGAGCAGTTCAAGCCACCCAATTCATCCACTGCGTCCCAACCATTCTCTCAATCTGCAGAGACTGCCTCTTCCCATTTAATTTTCCCGGAGTGGAAAGTGCCTGAATTTGGTTGAATTCCACTCAGCCACCGCCATTTGCAGCAATACATGTAGCTGAACGACGTCCTGATACGGCGCTAACAGTCGTCTGAGCAAAGCACAACGGAGGAATCCTGGTCGAGAGAGAACCGTCCTCCAAACTCAGCTTCGACAAATGTCGCGAATCCCATCTATACCAGTTGTACCGGCTCGGACATGGGCACAAGCGACGTAACAGCCAGCCGGTATATGTTAGGCTAGGGTTCATGTTCCCAGCTTTGAAAACCCACCCAATGTTTCCGCTCACACTGTTGAGCACCTCCCGACCACGTTCCAGAGTGCGCGTCGAGCCGGGAAGAACCAATTTGGCTCACCAGAAAGAACGGCAAAGCAGAGTGCTCAAAACTCCAGCCATGACCCTCGCATGGTTCATGATCAGATAGTGGAGGAGACACCAAGTGCATGAGATTTTTAGATTGCATACTAGTTAACTCTAAGCACCGGTTGCCAAAACGAGCTTAGCTATCAAATTGCACCACGATTTCAAACCACTTGAGAATGTCTAGTAGGTGGGAGGGTCAGAAAGCCGAGCTGTCGGTAGATTCTTTAAGTTACCAAAATTTGCTGTGCATCTCCATAGCCAGCAATGGCGGCCACTGGGAAGGAGAATGTTATACCCCTGGGTAAAAATCTTCCGAGAGCGGAATTGCCACAGACAACAGGAACAGCTCGTCGAATTTTCGTTTTTCACATGCGCATTCATTACTGCACGAGCTCGTCGAGTGATGCCATGAACATCCTGTTCTGCTGAAGTCAATTGATGTGAGAACAATTTGTACGCCAATGACAGACTAACTGGGTAGTGCCACCTGACACAATGAATGGCGGGTTTGCAAGAAGTCTTCTGACAAGAACAACTGATTTCGGCTTCTGACATCTGGTTACTTCTGCTCTGATATTGCAGCCGTGGTAACCCTGTCTTTGAATCGCGTTCACCATCAGTACAAGTGTCAGTCTTTGATGGTAGTTTAGTATGTCTTGTTCAGCTCAGGAACACCAATATAATTATCATTACCATGAGTAGACGGTAACGAAGACGCATCGTTCAATCGCCTTGGTTGTGCTCAAAATTGTCGCACTGGTCAATGAAGGATGTATTGAACGAGGTCACGACTCAAGACTACCAGTGGAGATGCACCTCTTGCTCTCTGAGTGTTCTTGAAACTTGGGCAGTTTAAGGCAGGCCGAGAAGAGCCACCGAGATATGTGTGGCCCACTGGCCCTCACCGTGTTGCGTAGTATTCATCGCGATATCACCGTTGTTCTACGACTCGCGCAGTCACGTTCGGAGATGCGTCGGCGCTACACGCTGTAACGACAAGTCAGACCTCTTATCAAGCTTCAGCTGTCGACTGTCCGGCGTAGCAGAAAAGTGCACGCACGTCGTTGGCAAGCAAACAATCGATTCGAACACGATCACTCGCAGTCCCATCGGTGGTGGAATGATCCACCTCCGTCTTTTCGTTCCGACCTCACAGAATCACAATCCCATAGATCCGTTATGCCCGGGTCCGGTATTAACTCGCCCTTCCGCACGTTTCGCGAATTGACGGAAGCGAAAGATAACGTGGCTGCTGCCGTCAAACACACTGTCCCGAAGGAAGCCGTCGTATCTTTTACATCGTCCGCGGCGTTATTTTTCTCTGATTGTTGAGCTCGTCTATCAGAGCTCTCGATCCTTGCGACGTCAGTGTGGATTTGCTTTGACAAGCTAAACAAAGGCCGTATCTGTTCCAACTTCAGAGTCCAATGGTGGTTTACGTGAAAAGCCAATAATTAGTTTGAGCGAATCGTTTGTATGGATGGTGACCGCTATCAAGAATCCCAAATTAGCATGTGCATGGCATTTGCGTGTGAGTGGAGCACTGGTTCACCTGCATGTCGACGATCTCAAGGACCTGTTCCTGCTTGTCAAACCCCCAGCTTCGACGACAGCTGACAGCCTACAGTTCGCATCTTCGTTCAAAAGGTGTCACGTACATGTTTGCATAAATCGAGGATGTAGATAATCAAATCTCGTAGCATTCATAAATATATTTTCATAGACAAAGTCTACTGCTGGTATTCCCGCCGTCTATGTTTCAGCGCCGTTTATGCTCCTAGTTGCGTGTAGATGATGTAAAAAATTGAAACCCATAAGCCAAAGTCAACACCTCCCGGGTGGACATGATATCAAACGAAATTGGAAAACGCCAGTATGCTTTTCAAACTCTTACTCAATGGCAGAGTAGTCCTGGCCACCACCGAGGACGGGGTTGACGTTGTCGGAGCTCCACTCGAACTTGAACTCCTTGCCGAGCTCCTTGCGCATGGCAGTCTTGACGGCCTCGAGTACGTTGACAAAGACACCGAAGCTGGCAGGGTTGTTCTCGTCGTTGTCACCACCCTGGAAGACACCAGTGCGGACAAGACAGGTGTTCCAGCCGTACATGTTACCACCAATGATGTCGGAGGCGGGGTTGTCACCAACCATGTAGATGTTCTCGGGGAGCTTCTCCTCGTTGTGAATCTGCTCCATCCAGCTGGTGATAACCTCATCGGCGTACTTGTAGGTGGCCAACTCGGGCTTACCGTAAACAACACGCTCAAGGTCGACACCGGTGAGGGCCTTGTACATGGCCTCGAGACCGATACGGAAGGCACCCTGAGACATGCGGGGGAAGGGGTGCTCGCTGGGGCACAACAGATCACCCTGGGAGAAGTAGATGGGGATGCGCTGGCTGACGGGGTCCTTGGCGACGGTGCCGAAACGACCGTTCTCAGACTTCAGGAGGTCGACGATGATTTGCATGTCGGTAGCGTAGTCGCGAGAGTCGGAGAAGACCATGATGGCGTCGATGTTGATCTTAGAGAAGTCGCGAGGACGAGAGGTGGCACGCTCC
This sequence comes from Aureobasidium pullulans EXF-150, assembly GCF_000721785.1. Classification (NCBI taxonomy): domain Eukaryota; kingdom Fungi; phylum Ascomycota; class Dothideomycetes; order Dothideales; family Saccotheciaceae; genus Aureobasidium; species Aureobasidium pullulans. The sequence goes on from NW_021941022.1 coordinate 1,051,797, forward strand.
TCGTCGGTGAAGACACGGAAGGGAGCAATAGTGGGGTCCCAAGCAATGATGTCGTTAGGGACAACGATGTCCTTGAAGCCGTAGGCCTCGGCGACTTCACGACACTTGTAGCCCTCACCACCAACGACGAGGACGGTGCTGTAGTACTCGGACAGAGCTCTCATGGGAGTGTGAGACTGGATGAACTGGTCGATACTGACGGGGTTGCCAAGGATCTTGGAAAGCTGCTCGCAACGAGCATCTTCACGCTTACCGGAACCGTTGGTAAGGAAGATGTGAGGAATCTTGATTCCGAGCTCGTTATCGCCGTTGAGGATCTCGAGGGCGCGCTTACCCTCGGGGATCAAACGATCACCGTGAACCAGGACACCGTCAATGTCGAAAGCGAAAGCCATGTTCTTGGCGGACTTGACCTTCTCGCCAGAGAGGTCCTGAATCTGGGATGCCAGAATCTCGCGGGTGGGCTGGATTGGGGGCATACCAGGGCGACCGGCCTTGGCATCAGGGTAGTGGACAGATGACAGACGGGACTGTCTCTTTGAGCGAGGAATAGGGAGAGATGCACCGAAAGAGTTGCGAGATCCTCTACGGTCCTTCATCGAGGGTGAGAGGGAGAGCTGGTGCATGTAGGGAGAGGGGTCAGCCATGCTGCTGCGGGTAGCAGGGACCTCGACCGATCTGTCAGTACCAGGCTCCATGCCAGGGACGGGCAGGCTGCCACCGAAGCTAGAACCAACAGCCTGGCTGTTCGATCTTTGCTGCTGGGTGGGCTGAGCCTCAACATTGAGGTCGGAGTCTTCGAAAGCGGGCATGATGTTGGGTGTATGAGATAGTATGGGAAGTAGAATAGGTTTCAAGAACGACAAGAGAAGATGAGACGGATGAGAGGAAGATAGATAGAGATGCTCAGTCAGCAGGAGAGGGAGGAAATGATCGTATGTTCTGCGTCACCAGGAGGGTCCTTGGGTTTACTTATGTATATTTCTGGGTCGGACCAAATTGCGCTGAATCAGAGCCCTCACAACAGCGAGGATGCTCTGACAAAGGGGGTATCCACCTGTGGCATCATCGGCCGGTGTCAACAAAAATGTTTCGAATTTTTTTACTCGGAAGCATTCAGCAATGACGAAGGTTGGAACAAGCTAAGAGACCCTGCTTCCGACACCACGAGGCAGCAAAAGTCCTGGTGCTACCGGCGGCGCCTCTTTCTGAGGCAAAAACGCCCTTTGGCTTGAAGACGTTGATGCCGAAACGCTTGGTGTGAGGCTGTTTAAGGTTTAGGGTTTTGTTGACGATTCGAGACGGCCTCGGCGTCGACGTCACAGTCCTCGAGAATTTCCAGAGATTGGTGCACGGTGAGCACCGTGGTGGATACTGAGCTCCCCAACAACTGTTTTGAGTCCCCTGACCGCTTTGGAAATTTGTTGTATGACGTTTGTCTCGTCTTTGCTCGGAGCGAGGTCGTGGCAGGATGTCGGCGGAACAGATGGCCAGTAAATAGTACCTCATGGTCGAGGATTGCGGCGAGGTCTTTCTTTCCATCTTTTTTTGCATATTGTACATCTTGTTCAGTTCCGTATCCCAATTAATACACATCAAATCGACCATCATCATGTCTTCTGGACTCACTCGTACTCTCAACAACGGCGTCAAGATCCCTGGTAAGTCCTGGTCAATCTTACTAAAATCAAGCTTGAGTCGCTAATCATGAGCTACAGCCGTCGGTTTCGGTACCTTCGCCAATGAAGGCTCCAAGGGCGAGTCTTACAAGGCTGCACTTCACGCACTGAAGACTGGCTACAGACACCTTGACTGCGCCTGGTTCTATCAGAACGAAGACGAGGTTGGCGCAGCCGTCCGCGATTTCCTCAAGGAAAACTCAAGTGTCAAGCGCGAGGACATCTTTGTCTGCACAAAGGTGTGGAACCACCTTCATGAGCCTGAGGAGGTCAAGTGGTCTTTCCAGAACTCGCTGGACAACCTCGGCCTCGACTACATTGATTTGTTCCTTGTCCACTGGCCCATCGCTGCCGAGAAGGATGACAAGAACATGCCCAAGCTGAACGAGAAGGGCCAATATGTCATCAAGGAGGAGTTGACCAAGAACCCCGAGCCCACCTGGAGAGCCATGGAGGAGATCTACGCATCTGGCAAGGCCAAGGCCATTGGTGTATCCAACTGGACCGTTGATGGTTTGAAGCAGCTCCTGTCTTTCGCCAAGGTCAAGCCCACCGTCAACCAGATCGAGATTCACCCCTTCCTGCCCAACACCGAGTTGGTCGATTACTGCTTCTCCCAGGACATCATGCCTGCCGCTTACTCGCCTCTCGGTTCCCAGAACCAAGTTCCTTCCACTGGTGAGAAGGTCAACACCAACCCCGTCCTTAACGAGATCGCCGAGAAGGGTGGGAACTCCCTTGCCCAAGTCCTCATCGCATGGGGCTTGAGAAGAGGTTACGTCGTTCTCCCCAAGAGCTCCACCCCCTCAAGAATCGACAGCAACTTCAAGAGCATCGAGCTCTCCGACGCCGACTTCGAGGCTGTCAACAAGGTTGCCGAAGGCCGCCACACTCGTTTCGTGAACATGAAGGACACTTTCGGCTACGACGTTTGGTAAGTCGTATCGATACATGCTGTGATCATCTTTATTCTGACGTATAGCTACAGGCCTCAAGAGTCCTCGTAAGCGAATTGATTGATCTGATGACCGAGGATCAATTGAACCTGAATCGAATTTTCGACGTCCTGGTGACGGAAGGCGGAGTTTCATTGGCGAAAACAACAAAAGTTTGTTCGACCTATGGCGATCGGTAGCTGGTCCTACCAAAGACCGGCGATGCGGAGAGATGTTTCCATGAAAGAGTTACCTACTGTTGATACCAATACGATTGCACGTTTTTCTTCTTCTCTCGTTTTCCATTTGAGAATAAAAGTCTTGCCAGGATTTCCAGTCCCTACCGCATGCGCCGGGTTTCAGCTCCGAGAAAACATGCTGTTTTTTTCGAGAAAGCTGAATGTGGAGAAAGCTCCCAAGCTATGGAGCAAGACAACACAAATGCATTTGAGTAACCATATCTTGACTGTTCCATGGCTGGTCCATGAGATCTCAAGTAGGTGTGCCCCAAGCTCAAGGTTAGTGGGAAATGGTGACAGAATGACGAGAAGTGCGGCGAGGTCTGCCTTGTGGCCACCTTGTGGTCATCAAAACCGCACTTGCGCATGTCCGGAAACGATCTCCGTTGTGTACTCGAGTACAATAAAATGTTTATTCATTCTGTACGATCGCCGCAACGCCAAGCTAGTCTCGCATCAATATTCTTTGTTGCCGCAGGATCCCGAGCGAGCCCATTTCTTGCGTGAGACGCTGACATCAAAAGCACAAAAGTGATGCCTCAGGCGATCAGAGCTGCATTGATGGAACCAGGGGATTGGTATTGAGCGCATGGAGGAACTTATACAGCGCATGCCTTTCAAGACTTATCGCAGTCGCTCTGACTAGTTAACGAAAAGCACGAACAAATTGTGAATGCAATCTTGTCCAGTGAGAGGGCTATGGCTACGGCTCGAAACCAAGATTAGTTGCAATTGTGTACAAGAAGAGAAAGTATATGTGAACAGATGCCCTTCACAATCAAGTCATCACGTATTTGGGACCTTCACCTCCTTGAGGAGTTCTCCAGGTAATATCCTGGTCTGGGACCTTGATATCACAGGTCTTGCAGTGCACGCAGCTGGCAATAGGTTAGCGACATCCAAGGTTAGGGGCTCGTAAGCAACTTACTTCTGAGAATTGATCTGGAATCTTACACCCAGCGGTTTGCTCTCATCCTCGACGTATTCATATACTCCGGCAGGACAGAATCTGTTTTCTACACCCTGGTATTTAGGGTATTCAAGTTCAGCGTGCTTGTCCCAGTCCTCTACGTGTAGATGGCAAGGCTGGTCCTCCTCGTGGTTAGTGCCAGTCCTGCTGACACTGGTCAAGATATCGAAACTGATCTTGCCATCCGGCTTGGGGTACTCGATCTTGGGGCAGTCTGCAGCAAGCTTAGTGGCTCCATGGTCGGTGCCGGCATGTTTGATCGTCCATGGTACTCTGCCCTTGAGAATATATGCTTCGAGTCCAGAGTACATGATTCCACCGTAAAGTTTCAGTGGAGAGTGGAAAGATGGACGCATGTTGCGAACCTCCTTCAGCTCTTTCCAGATGGAGGAAGAGCGCAGTTTATCTTCGTAGTCATACAAGAAGACCGGACTGGAATCGTCTGACTCGCGCAACGCAGAGAAGGCGGCCTCGGCAGCGAGCATTCCCGAGCGCATGGCGGTATGAGTACCCTTGATTTTGGGTACATTGAGGAAGCCGGCAGTGTCGCCAATCAGTGCACCTCCAGGAAACGCACACTTGGGGATAGACTGGAATCCACCCTCGTTCAGTGTGCGGGCACCGTACGAGATGCACTTACCACCCTCCAAGTACTTTGCGTACATAGGATGATGCTTCATCTTTTGGAATTCGCCATAAGGAGCCAACCATGGGTTAGGATAATCGAGGCCAACGACCAGGCCGATGCTGACCAAGTTCTCGCCAAAGTGATACATCCAACCACCGCCATATGTATCGGCAGGCAGAGGATAGCCGAGAGAATGGGCGACCAAGCCCTTTTCGAATTTTGCAGGATCAATCTCCCAGACTTCCTTGATACCGAGACCGTAGGTTTGAGGCTGGCTGTCCCGCCTTAGATCAAACTTCTTTGTGACTTGCTTAGTAAGACTGCCGTGACAACCCTCGGCAAGCAGTGTGACGCGAGCATGGAATTCCATACCACGCTCGAACGAGTCCTTGGGCTTGCCACTACGAGAAATACCAAGATCATTTGTGGCAACACCCTTTACCGAACCGTCAGCGTTGTAGAGAACTTCGGAAGCGGCAAAACCAGGATAAATCTCGACACCAATTTCTTCTGCTCTTTCCCCCAACCACTTGGTGAATTGATTGAGAGAAATGATGTAGTTGCCATGGTTGTTCATCTGGGGAGGAGCGGGGATGGGTATCGAATAAGACTTTGTGAGGAAGCGCATGCGATCCGTGGTAGCGGGAGTAATGTGCTCGTAGCGGTCTGGATTCTCTGGGTCGTTCCAATTAGGGAGCAATTCATCCAGAGCAGAGGGCTCAACCACATTGCCAGAGACGATGTGGTCGCCCAGCTCTCCAGCCTTTTCGAGCAGCAGTACGCGGAAGTCCTCATTACCAGCATCATTGGCTAGCTGCTTCAGACGGATGGCAGCACTGAGACCAGCAGGCCCGCCTCCGACGATACAGACATCGACCTGATCACTCTCTCTTTCAATGTCGGCCGGGTTGAACGAGTCATCGTGCGTGGCAAGGCGTCTGCGGGATGTGAGGGAGAAAGGACGGCGCTGGCCCGCGCGGAAGATTGCCGGGCGTGGCAAGGCTGATGTGGTGTTGCGCAGAGGGGCAAAGGAAGTGGCAGTGATGGGTCGCAGGGGCGAGGGACGACATAGACGAGCATCCTGGACCAGTGCCCGGCCGAGCGTGGCGGCGGAGGGCAGACGGCTGGCGGACGGCATGTTGGCGAGACGAAAGACTAGTCTGGAGAAGAACAAAGGGAGGATTGAGTATTTGGAGGCGGACTTTGGCACAGGCTGAGGAGCAGATGCGGAGGAGAGCCTCGGTTGAGTGCAATGCTCTCGGACGACACCTTCCTGTCGATGATGAGCATTCGCATCCGCGCTCAAAAACGTCGGCTCCCGGCTCTGCTGACCTCGGCCCATGTGATTGGCTGCCGCCAGCACGAGAGCGTCACCCGCAGCGCGCCTTGGCAGATCTGAGTCTGTGTGCGAAGTGTGTCAAGCAACGCCGCCTTCCCCATCGCTCCCGTTCCCTCTACCTGAACCATCTATTCGCTAACTGGGCTTCCTTGTTACGGATCTGGTCTCTCGCCCTTCTTCTTCTTCATCATCTTCATATCATCACAATGGGCGACGTGTCTTCGACCCGGCTCTATCTGGGAAATCTCCCGCGCAACGGTACGCTTCTGCCCGTGTAGCTGGCCTGAGGATTGAGGATCTGGATACCTGCTGGACTCCTTCACACTCTGCGCTTGCCCGCCCTGGATGTTCGCTCCCCGCTAATCGGATACGTGCTCTAGCCACCAAGGCCGACGTCGAGAACCACTTTGCCAGCCATGGAACTGGTGAGATCACCGAGATCAAACTCATGAACGGCTTCGGCTTCGTCGAGTACAAAGACGCCATGGACGCGCGCGACGTCGTTCCCGGTGAGTCTCTCGTCTCTTGTACGCATCCACTCACTCCCTCAAAGTCTCCGCTAACTCGTGCACCTGCCAGCATTCCGTACGTCTACCAACAAGCCCTTCTACTCCACCACCTCGACATCCTGCTGACCCTCTGCTAGATGGCTCCGACTTCATGGGCGAGCGCCTCGTCGTGCAGTTTGCCCGAGGCTCAACTCGTCCCCGCGAGTACGGCCACCCTGAGCAGCGCGCGCCTCCTCGTCCGCGCCGCACCGTCCACCGCATGTCCATCTCTGGCCTTCCTTTCGAGACCAGCTGGCAGGTTAGCAATATCCCTCCGCTGCACAGTACCCTGCACCCGGCCGTTGTTTCTTTTCCTTGTCTTTTGTCCCCCCTCGCGGATGTCCCGCCCTGATTGTCCTGGCGTTGGATCATCTTGCTACTTGCTTTGGACGTTCTCACTCAGCCTACCGTGGACCTGGACTCACGTTGGCCCTTATAGGATCTGAAGGACTTTGCTCGCCAACCTGGCCTCGACGTTGTCTACTCCGAAGTTGGCCGTGAACGCGATGGCAGTGGTAACGGAAAGGGGTAAGTGCTCTTGCCATCATTTCCGACATCTTGCAATCTAACCACGCTTTCTTAGTTTTGTCGAGTACGAGACCGCTGCCGATCTGGCCTCCGCTGTAGAGAAACTCGACGGACAGGAATTCAAGGGAGCTACTGTCCGCTGTGTTTCCGACGTGAGTTGCGTTGCCGTGACCAACTGATGTCCTACTTACACTTTCTTCGCAGCCTCAGTCTGAGATCCCTCGCATGCCACCCCCACCTCCTCGCGACTCCCGTTACCGCTCGCGCTCCCCTCCTCCTCGCCGTGGTGGTGGCGGTGGTGGCGGTTATGGCGCACCTCCTATGGACGACTACTACGGAGATCGCAGAGGACCTCCCCGTGGCGCCGGTGGTTACAGCCCTCGTCGCGATGACAGCTACCGCCGCAGAAGCCCGCCTCCTCGCTACTATGACGACCGTAGAGATCCCTACGCTCGCTCCCCCCCACCTCGCGCCCGTGGTCCCCCTGTTGATGACTACGCACCGCCAAGAAGCCGCGCCTACCCTGCTGATGACGGTTATGGTGCTCCTCCTCCGGCTCGTCGCTATGAGGCTGACCCATACGCCAATGGTCACGGCAGAGAACCCAGAGAGCCCAGAGAGCCCAGAGAGCCTAGAGAGCCTTACGGTCGCCCTCCCAGCCCTCCTCCCAGACGTGAGCGTGGTTACGATGCGGGCTATGACCGTAGACCTTACTGGTGATTACTTTCTTCTCCTTAACTATCCAACGGAGACGAGCTTTCGTACTTTCGTTTTAGAGAAGCTTTTACTCACTCTTGCACAAGATTCACAACGATTTGATCACCAACCACCGCCATATCTCACCGAGACGAGTTTACTGCACTAAAAGGAGGTAATGGTGCTCAACGGAGACTTCAAGTACTAACTGCAGCTGGGATCGAGAAGACAGTTGAATAAAGCTGCCCACAGCAGGCTGAAATTGGCGGATTTTATTACTGCCAGTATGTAATGGTACTCAATTTTTCATGTGTTCTCACTCATCAGTATTTTATCTCGTGATGACCTCGTATTTCCGGACATTGATATCCAGCGCTTTGAGCTTTTCTTTTCGAGCGCATGTCGAGTCTGCTCTCCTTCCTTGCAGGTTTGCTATGACTTGGTAGCGACCAAACCGCACAAACACATTGAAAGCTTGTACGGGTCCCGCAGAGCTCGAAATATTTATCCTCTCTCCGGACGCACCTCTAATTCTCAAAGTGTTGGGTATTTACAGCTGAATATCCAACAGCATATGGGCGCCGAGGGAATGGTCGTATACGCTTCATAACAAAATCTCAGGCGCTAGATATCAGTTGCGGTAAGCGCCAGACCGCGAGTCCAGTCTGTAGATTGGCTGAAGTTGTTGTGTGAAATGAGTTGATAGAGTGTCCAGGCTTAAGAGCTAGACGAAACAGTAGCGTCCTCGCCCTCGGTCGGAAGCACCCTAACAAGTCTCTCGACTGGTACTTCTCCTCCTTTCACTCTGACCTCGATCTTAAAGTCTCCCAGATGTCTGATCTTGTCGGCATCCGCAGCCTCTTGTGACAATAGATTGACAAACTTGACATCGTCTGTGCCCAGAACGATTCGCGATGCTTCTTGGTTCTCGGAAAGGATGTGAGTGATCCTGCTGACGACATCGGCAGGGTAAATGGCACCGTAGATTGATGTTGCAGAGGACGAGGAAGCTTTGGAAGGAGCAGCGGTCTGGGCGGCGAGGAGGTCGGCAGCGGCGCTTGAGAAGGGTCGTTCTCTTTTCACTGGCGCAGGTGTCTCGGGAGTAGTGGGAACAGTAGGTGCATGGGCTCGGCGACGGAACTCCATAACAGGAGGCAGGAGCATGGCAAGTAGCTCGGTCGATCGCTTGGGCTATTTCGAAACAAATGGTCAGCATCGCTCTCAAGATCAAAGGTCATACGAGACTTGCCGCCAGTTTCTCAACTTCAACAGTGCGTTTAGACAGACGCTGAGGTTGTATCTCGGCGGCTGTAGCAAGGGTCGGGTCAGGTACGCCGAATTGGAAGTCTCTCTCAGCGCTGATATTCTTCGCCTTCATGTCCTTCAATTGTGCGCTCGACACGTATTCTGCCGTCCTTGTTGGGAAAAACTCGTTGCGCATACGTCCAATCGAGATGGGGACGTATGTTCCCTTGCGACCAAAAGTCGGTACGTCCTTTGTGAGGCGTACAGTGACGGTGGTGGGTGTGTTGGCCAGCTTCTTCTTGCCGCGAACCTGCTGTCCGCTACGCCATTCTTGGAGGCCGATATTGCTAATGCGTCGTAGGCATGATGTGCATTGTGGTAAGAGGGTCGGTCGCATGGTGAAAGACATGGTCGAAGTGGTGCTTGTTGTGTGCAATGTTTTTCTAGGCCCAAGTCTTTCCTCATGAAATGTTGCAGCGTCGACGCTGCATCTTGCTCCATCTTCTGTGCACGCCTTGGCAATACTTTTTGGACAAACATATGCACTTTTGCACTGCTACAGAATGCTATCAATAGTTCAAACTCCTCGTTTTTCTTGGATTGCTTTGGCACTTTGCTTTGTCAGATCATCTACGAATCATTTACAGGTTGCCTTCCACGCGTCTGACTTGTATCTACAGATGCCCTACCACTGGCTTGATCCCCGTGTTCTTTGCTCGATTCTTGCTCTGCAACATGATGCTTGTTGATCGAACACGAACAGAGCTAGGATTGTGAAGGATAGAGCAAGATTACGATATTGCTGTCGCAAAGCCGACTTGGGTGAAGTGGATTTGGGTCCCGTTCGCATGTATTTGGTCATGATGCGAAACGGCACATTCCCATGAAATCCAGACCCCACTGTTGTATGGCATATGAACTGTGTCTTAGTCGATCAGAGTTTTTCCACAAGGGTGGCATCCTTGGCTTCGACACTATCCACAGGAACAAGTTTGCCAACGACCAGATACTTCTCGGAAAATCTCTCCTCCCATCCTCTCAGTGCCTCCATCTCTTCATCGCCCAAGTCTGACAGAGTATCGAGAGGAGCATTGAGGTCTTTGGTAAGCATGTCCTCATCGAAACTGCCACAGGCCAGGCCTCTGCTTGCGTCGCGTCCAGCAAAGTTGGCGTAAGGACCCCCCGGCCCATAGAAGTTGCGTCCAGGGGTGACGTCAAAGACTCTGCCGCGGACAGCGAGATATACGGGCATGTTATTGCGTCCATTGTAGGGCTCAAGGTCGGGTGGTGTAAAGGTCTTGAAGACTGTTGGGGCTGGCGGAGTTGGTAGAGTAGGTGCGGTCTTTGGTGTGAGGCGGTAGTATGCCAGGATCATGAAGAGTGCAATGAGTATGAGGTTGATGGGCGTCGCGATTGATGCACTGATCTGCTCTCAGTTTGCGTTCGACGGTTCTGTGTGATGAACGTACACTTCGGTCGCCGGGGGCGGTGAAACTTCTATCTCGTGTCAGCATCCTGGCTAGAGTCTATTGCAAGTAGTGTACATACCGTCGGCCATGGCTCTCTGTCTCGTGTGTCAATTCGATGGCTCTGTTGAAACCGTTGTGGAAAGACGGAAGAGTGAAGCTGACGGGATGACCTGATTGTGGGGAAAGCTTCCACCAACCGCTTCACGACTTCGCAGTGGAGAAGGCAACGCCATCTTGTCTCTTCTTCTTTGACCTTCGACCGAACGTAGACGCAGCTGAACGAATTGCCTTTCCACCAAACTCACCTTGTGGGTAGGCCTTCAGACCTACTCATGAAACTGAAGGATGCTTCTGATGATTAGATACATGTCCACTGAGGGCGGCACTTCTTTTCGACGCCTTATGGAAACCCCATCAAGACCCAAAAAGTGGTTGGTGCCTTTTGACGGCTATTGATTACGGTATGAGGGCTCGACTCTGGTGCCATCTCTGTGCCTCCACATCCACGCCACTTACCTGTGAGCTTCAACAACCATGTCGTCCTTCGATGTACCGGAAGTAGAATCCTTCCCAGATCCATTCCGATTCATTCTTGGCTCGTCGGCTAGCAGGCCGCTGGTCAAGGCCAACAGATTGCGATTAATATCTCTATTTTGGTCTGGCCATACAAGTACATGATCTGCCGCTATCAGTACTTGGTGAATACTCAAATAGATGTTCGGGGGTTTCTGCAATCTCAAGCATGCAAACCATCGCGCGTAGCAGCTTAGATGTCAAAGTGTCCATCTTGAATGCGATTCGTGACAGGCACTGCAATATCTGGATGGTAGGCGTGTTGCAGAGAGTCGAAATTGCAAGTCCAATACGTCCCACTCGTCTGGATTCTCCGGCCAAAGCTGAAACGCGCCGGCGAGATGAAACACGAAGCTCCTGCATGACATGCGCAATCAACAGACATGGCGGTTGTCGGATTTTAGAACCATTTAACATCATGCTCTCACGTCAGGATTTTTGACCAACAAACGACAACACGCCCTCGAAATTTGTTGGTGCTTTCTTTGCAGATTGTTCGCCTACGCGTTCCCTCCTAACTTACATACACACATGCCGCCGGCCGGTCAATCTCGACTCACGCTTTTGTCTACTAAAGTAAGTTCGTTTTCACCTGATTACCTGTGAGGCAAGAACCCCTCGAACAAGGTGCGCGTCCTGGTCTCGGTTCTCGCTGCCATGTACCTCGTCTGCCTCCCGTGGCTGGCTGTGACATGTGGCTGTACTGAGGCCTTTTGGGCAACGACATGATATCAAGTAAAGGTCTACAGTTGAATGCTCTCCCTCCTTGGCGCAATGTGCACTACGACGGCCTTTACTTGGATTCTTACCTGAGAATCCATCGCTGGTGATATCTTCGAACATACTTCAGCCTTGTTCTTACAGGGTTTGTACACCATGATGGCTTGACATATGGCTGCAAAAAGACACAGAGAGCGGACATGTACTACCAGCTCTCTTCGGTCCTGACTTTATTTCTGGAAAGCACTGTGCGTTACAACGGTCAACAATTACTGACATGCGACGCAGAGAATTCCACTGGCACCTTCCACGATCGTTGTGTCCTCGATTTGAAACCGTACAACACAATAATTTGTGCCTTGCAGCAGCCTCTGATGTCGAACTCATCGTCTGTGAAAAGCGCGCTACACTCCTTCGACCGACCTCGGGGAGACTCAAGATACGGCGTGCAAGTCTCCATATCAGGGGGCAGGCCGAAGAAATCGTCTTTGATCGAGAAAGCGGCCAAATTCAGCAGGGAAGCATTTGGGAGTCGTTCTGCATCAGCTGGTGCTCACTGCGATTCAAGACGGCCATCTCTATACACTGCAGTGAAAGACGGCTCAGGCTTGCGCCGCGATGGATCTAGCCTCAGTATCAGCAGTAGCATGAGCTCATTGGCTCTGTCGCAAGCAGAGACACGGAACGTGCGTGGTTCAGTTGCTTCAAGCATCTACGACGAAACAGAGACAACGAAGTCGACAATACCGCCATTGAGGATTGTGAAAAAGGTGCCGGTCCCGCAGCTGCCGCCTTTTGACCTCGCAGACGAGACGACATCCCTCACGGAAGTTTCATTGAGCAAGCCCCAGCATCGAGATCTAGACAACCCCACAGAAGCCAATCGAAGTTCGACCGACAGCACAAGAACCGTCACTCAGAGGACTATTGAACCGTCGACGAGTCACTTCAGCTGGACGACCTATGCAGAGACGGAACGCAGTGTTTCACCTACCACGTCGTACATCGAACAAATACCGGACAGTCGATTCAGTTGGACGACAGCAAGCACAGCGACGACGTATCGACAAGAAACCCCCCCTTCTAGTCCGCCTCGCACATACCCCAGCTCCATCATGTCAAGAAGACGTCCTGTGCCAGGAAAAGAAGCAGCACCCCCAAAAAGACACGATAGCATGGGCGACGTGCAAGATTTGCCAGAAGCAGCAAGGGACAAAGCTCTACCCCAACCACCAAAGACGAGACATCAAGGAGACCACATCGACGAGCTGATGTCACGCCTGGAGTCGCTAGAATTACAGAAAACAAACATGCAAAAGCTGCTGAAGGAGTTGGCGAAGGTGGAGATGGCTAGCCCAATTGACGTCTCGGAGAAGATGCGGCGCGAGAACCGCAAGAAGATGGGCGAAGTCCACACCAGGCAGGACGAAGTACAAAAGGAGTTGTTCGAAGTTGGAAGACTGTTGAGCAGAGCCAGAGCAAAGGCCGAGGAGGCAGGCGGTAGTACGGGGCTATGGCTTCGACGCGTCACAGATTGAAGGGAGCATGTAATGGTAGAGACTCGAAGATGGTACCAGATGCATGGGATTTCCTGGCTCAGGAAGAAGCTTAGCCACTACTCAGTGCTACCTCTAAGAATGCACAAAGGACTGAAGCCTGTTCATCTTGACCGAATGTCATAACCTCCCAAGTGCTGAGTTGTGGCAGACTTGTAGCTGTTGAAATGCACGATTGGCCTCGGATCAGAGCCATGTCAGGCGAGAGGGTATTGATAACTCGTCTCTGTAGATGATCACAAGAGAAGGAAGCCCATTATGCATGTCTGTAACCTTAATGTATCGATGAATGTTGGCAGGGGGATGGCGAATGTGACAAAGCCTTGCACACAGGGGGGAAGAAACGAGGAGACATGAGATAAAAAAGTCGTCATTGCTCGTTTGAGGGAAAAAAGTAACAAAGGGGTATGTGTCGAGCCTTCCAACGCCGGAGAAAGATGCGGACGAAGTGCTCATTTCTTTCCACTCTTCTTGATGCCCTGGCCGCCAGTGTTCAGAGGGCCTTTGCCGCCAGCCTTCTTGGCCATCTCCTCGCGGGCCTTCTTGTCTGGTACATGTCAGCGGTGACGAGCTTGGTGTATGGAGGATCAGTGAGCGGTACCGGCAGCCTGCTTGGCTTTGAATGCGACATCATCCTCGTCCTCGTCCTTGACAGCCTTCTTGGGCTTCTTGTCTAGATTGAGCATGAGGTTAGGGTGGGTGGTGGTCAGCAGGAGGGGAAGGGCGGTACGCACTGTGGATGGGCTTAGTGCCGTCTGAGAAGGAGTTAGCTATGTAGTAGAGTTAGGGAGTGGGAGCACTTACTGCCTTGACCTGAGGGCATGATTGCGGATTTGGTTGTTTGGTAGCTGGGATGAAATCGAAGGAGGAAAAACAGCGCGGCAAGCAGAGAGACTTGAGACTTGAGACTTGATAGATTGTGGGGTCCAGAAGCCAAAGACCGGATGGCAACCCTGAACTCAAGAGTCGAGGCACAAGCAAGCGTTGAATTCGATAAAGAACGTGGGTTGGCAACAAGCCGGCAGGCAGACTGCGGGGCGGGCCGAGTGACGGGCGCGTTTGGATGGAGATGGAGAAGTCAAGTTTGCCGTGTCCGACAGAGGTGCAAGGGCTACAAGAGCCGCAGGAAGAGTACTTTCTCGTCGCATCGACCACGACCTCACTCTCGCTCTCGCACACGCACACGCACACGCCTCGACACTGGCAGTCCGTCGATCGCGTCGCTCAAATGCCGCCCTCAGCGCAGCCGTCGTCTACCGATCACCTCCCTTCCCATCAGCCCGCCGCTCGCCAGCGCCCAAAGTCGCCGGATCGTGTACTCGCCGAAGCCGAAGCGCAATGGCTCTTTAGCGAACGAGAGCTATTGCACACGCCGTCGGTTCAAGATGGCATGTCCGCCGACAAGGAGAAGGAGATACGTGCGAAGGGCATCAACTTCATCCGCCAGGTCGGCATCATGCTCAAGCTGCCCGAACTCACCCTGTCTACGGCCGCCATCTTCTTCAATCGCTTCCTCATGCGTGTGAGCCTCGTCGACCGGCCCAACCAAAAGGCTCTGCACCATTACACTCTCGGCGCGACCGCCCTGTTCCTGGCCACCAAAGTCGAAGAGTCCTGTCGCAAGATGAAGGATCTGGTTGTCGCCTGCTGTCGCGTCGCCCAAAAGAACCCCAACCTACTGATTGATGAGCAAAGCAAGGACTTCTGGAAATGGCGCGATACTATCCTGCTGAACGAAGATGTCCTGCTCGAGATGCTGTGCTTCGACCTCACCATCGAAGCTCCTCACAAACAGCTCTACGAAATGCTCAAGTACTACCACGTTCACCACAACAAGCAATTACGCAATGCTGCCTGGGCCTTTGTCACCGATAGCAACATCACCCAGCTCTGTCTGCTGTGCTCGAGTCATACCATTGCTGCTGCCGCCCTATATTCAGCTGCCCGCTACTGCAATGTCGCTTTTCCCGATTCTTCAGACGGCCGCCCGTGGTGGCACGTCCAACACGTCTCGCTCGACGACATCTTGAAAGCCTGCAACTACATGGCTGCAAACTACGAACACGTCCCCATCAAGCCTGGCCATGAGGGCTCGCAAACTATCTATGTACGTCTCGACGGCCAAGATTCGGACTGGGATGCCACGAGGCTGAGTAGTGAACAGGCCATCACCAGTCCCTCCGCTCCTATACTACACCAAGATACCAGTACGAGCAGCCACGGAAGCAAAATACACCACCTCGATCCGCCTCACGACGATCGAGCTGTCAAAAAGAGACGCACTTCCGAGTCTGCTACAACCACCGATCCTGCTCTTAACCACGCCGCCCCCTCGCGCACCGTTGAGAGCCATGGTAGCGAAGAAGGCGAGGTAGAGGGCTAGTTGGCCAACCTCGATATCATGACTTCACTGAACATGCATTAAGCGATGGCGTTTTTGGTTTTGCTGAGGTCGTAAGAGACCGTGGTTCCGGGCCTTGCTTAACGAAGGTACTGTACTTTAGATTATTATCCCATACTTGTACCATTAACGATTTGATACCCCGCTCCACTTTCCCTCACACAACGTGAAATCCATCTTGGTCTTTTTATGTGATGCAAATTCTGCTTACGTAAGCCATCTCTTACCATCTTTTCCGCTCTCACATCCATCCATCATATTATTTGGATACGCTCAAGGAGCAACCAAAAATTTTCAATCATGGCCGACGGTAACATGAAGATGCCTCGTGAGATCCAGTGAGCGCAGTCATACTGT
The DNA here is from genome assembly GCF_000721785.1 of Aureobasidium pullulans EXF-150. Taxonomy (NCBI): domain Eukaryota; kingdom Fungi; phylum Ascomycota; class Dothideomycetes; order Dothideales; family Saccotheciaceae; genus Aureobasidium; species Aureobasidium pullulans. Next base: position 1,067,680 of record NW_021941022.1, read on the forward strand.
TCATGTCGTTCGTTTGACTAACCACTCGGTTCTCAGTCCTCTAAGTCTTTTCGATAAAGCAAAAGCCGAAGGCAGGCCTCTATATGGTAAGCATACCGAATAGAAACACATTCATCGGGTTAAGCTCACGGACTCCTGAGTATCTGGTCCTATGGTCCGGTAAGGGAACGGATAGGTGAAGTTTGTTGTCTTTCACTAATTATCCGCCTATTTGCACAGCTATAGTAAACTTCCCTTCAGGCTGCTTGTCCAAGACTACAAGGTTGACCTTACGTATACACCCATGATCCTGGCCCATGAGTAGGTACTCCCTGTGCTTTCTATCTTGTTTCTTTCTCTTCTTCTTGTTATTTCCCTCTCTATGATTCACCTATGAGGAAAGACAAAACGATCCTGTAGACATGGATTACTCATTTCATCACCCAGGTTCATCCGTCATCCAGTGGCACGTTCTTCAGATTTCAGTACCAACCCCACCGAGGGCCCCGTAATCGCCCAATTCGCATCGAACGATCCAATCGAATTTGGACGCGCTGCAGAGATGATTGGGCCTTGGGTCAATGGTGTTGATCTCAATTGCGGATGCCCACAATCATGGGCTATGAAAGAAGGAATCGGCTGCAGCATGATGGGTAATCCAAACAAAGTCGCTGCAATGATGAAAGAGGCAAAGCAAAGGATCGGACCTGGCAAGACTGTGTCATGCAAAATTCGAATCCACCAAGATCTAAAGTATCTTTGGCCATCACCATCTGTCTGACTTTGGCTGATCAGATTCCACAGCGAAACTATCAAGTTCATCAAAGTTGTAGAGGCCTCAGGCGTGGACTACATCACTATTCAGTACGTGTCTGGCGTATTTGCGTCTTCTGTACTTTGCTAACAAGAATTAGCGGACGTCTTCGCAATCAGCGCTCGAGTACACCACCAAACTTCGAGGCCATTAAAATGCTCAGAGCACAAACTACATTGCCAGTCCTAGCAAACGGCGATGTATACTCTCTGGAAGACGCCCATCGGATAGCCAAGGAGACTGGCGTTGACGGCGTCATGGCAGCTCGCGGACTCTTGGAGAACCCGACCCTCTTTGCAGGTTTCGACAAGACGCCAATCGAGGCTGTATCTCAATTCGTACACTATGCTGTTCAGGGTAGCATGAGGCACGAGTTGGTGGTGCACCATCTTACCGAGATGCTGGGTAGCACAACTACGAAAAGAGAGAGGGTAGGACTTGCGGCCTGTAATGATATGGTGGATGTGATTGACTGGCTTTCCTCTCCTCAGAGGTCACTGTTGCAAAGACCTATACCGTAGTGTTGTTCCTCTGACAATTGCGTAGACTGTTGTATTCAGCGCACATCTCGTGGGCCAACTACTCGGTTGCTTGTCTTCTTATCTCTCGCAAAAAGGTTATTGACTCGCATCCCAACAATTCGAGTGGTTCGTGTCAGTGTTGTACCACGATTGACATGACTCTTGACCAACGCACGGTTTCCTTGCTATTACTTCAATACGGATTTGTGGCCATGTCGACCTAGAGACATCGATGTAACAATTAAGCGTCCTTTGCAGAACATCATGGTGAATCGAAGGGTAACACTCATGCTTGCTATCTCTAAGAGTGAATAATGGATGCATGCACCGATCCCCGGGCCGATCCGCTTTTTGCGCAGGGTCGGCATGATGCGTTTACCACCAAGGTATCGTCATTTTTTTTTCCCTTTCGGCAGGGGAAGTAGTTACAAAGACCGCCAATTCAGCGTCTTTGGCACTGTGTCAATGGGCTTTACTTTTAGGGGCTCCGGATACGCTTAGCCATGTACCCTGACACTACTTAAACTGACTGGTGTCTCTTCGGTTGAGCAAATCTGTCTCTGTTTCCTGATCTCGCTCAATCACCATGGTAGTTTCTGAGCCCAAATCTCCCTTTCTCAGATTGCCTCCAGAATTGAGGCTCGATATCTACAGCAGACTACTACTTCACGATCCTCACTGTACCTTTTCAATCGCCAAGCCCGCTTTCCTCCCTATCTCGATAGACTATCATGGTGGCCACCACACAGTAGACGTCCCAGAGCCCGACGCACTCACTCTTTGCATCCGGGCTGAAGATCCAGCCAACTACAAGTCGCGTTCTCCCGTACATGTCCGCAGTGCCTTTATCGTTCGCTCCGGTGGCATGCGCCCTGGGTGTGTCCCAACGACATACTTTGCCTTGAGCAATACCGGCATCCATACCTCTCTGTTGCGAGCGAACATGCAAATCTACGCCGAAGCCTCTGAGCTTCTGTTTTCAAGCCATGTCTTCGACTTCGATCTGCACATTGAATCGCTTGTGGCTTTCCTCTCCGACCTGACGCCATTCGCTCGCAATTGCATACGATCAGTACGACTTGTCAAGCGTGCCTTGCCCTACGAGAAAGAGTATTCGAAAGCGGAATGGGCCATTGCCATGGAGTGGCTTGGACGACTTGGCGGTCTGAAATCCTTGTCACTCGGTATTGTTTGTGGAAGACCAGGTCCAGACGGCTGGGATATGATTCCTGCTTTGAATCTCGAGCATTTTGACGTCCTCAAGGGTACCGAAGGCATGGAATGGATGGATGGTCTCCTGACTATCAAAGGGCTGGCTAATTGCAACGTTGAGCCTTTGGTTGTCCATTGTCCGTTCCCCAAGAGCGCGGCAATGGCACGTTACATCCAATTTTCTGCGAGCGTTGATGATGGGTCGTTTGCAGTGTGGTTGAATGACAAGATGGTTCGAAGTTAGAAGATTGTTGTAGTTAGTACAAACTCCTGAGGAATGGAAGGTGCCACTGCAAGGTTGGCTGGAGGAGGCCTTCGCTTGTCAGAACGCAGAGTCCTCTTCGAGCAGGAGCAAACATCCATTGAGAGCCCATTGTGTCTTGCATGACGAAGTGATTCTCACCAGAGATAACGCCTATTTCGGACTGGACTCTGCGTTTTCGAGATGGATGTCAAGACGCCAATTGATGATCTGCCGTGTGCCTCATAGTGTACTTACCACGGGCCACGAGCTGCGCAGACTCATCATGTACGGCCAAAGTGGTACATATAGAGCAATCAAAGGCGTTTGGTTCAGTGGGAAAGCTTTAGCAGTTGTTGAACCAAAAGATCAAGTTCATTTGAATGAAATTAGTGTGAAAGCTGAAACCTCTTTGAAGAAAACAAAAGGTTGAAGAGAAGCTGAAACTTGGTACCCTTATTTTCCATACAGCTCGAAGTGCTCCAAACGCCAGCTGAATACAGATTGGCCTTGTTACTCACTTAGACCTTGACCCACAGCGAGATGACGCTCTTTGCGTATGCCGTGATCTCGTTGGAACCGATCTTCGAGTCTCCGTACAAGCGGTCCACAAAGCTAATGGGTACTTCGGCAACCTTAAAGCCCATGGCCTTTGCTCTGACCATCATCTCCATTTGGAAACTGTAGCCTTTGCTCTCGGTCTTGCGAATGACCTCTTGCAAGACGGCTTTCTTGTAGAGTCTGAAACTGCCAGTCAAGTCGCTGACACCTGGTCTGAGCAGAGTGTCGGCGAACAAGTTGGCGCCTCTGCTGACGAACTTTCTCTTCAGATCCCAGCCGTAGACACCTCCATCTCCCGCGTAGCGGGTTCCAGTGACAATGTCGTAGTCGGCGCCGTTCTCGCTTTGTTTCTTGATCATTTGAGGGATGAACTTTGGGTGGTGGCTGAAGTCGGCGTCCATGATGATGACAAAGTTGCCAGTAACGTATTGCAAGCCGTGAACATAGGCAGTCCCGAGGCCCAGCTTGCCAGCTCGCGGTTGCAGCTTGATGCGTTCTGGGGAGTAAGCCTTGATGAGTTGCTTTGCTATTTCTTGTGTGCCATCGGGCGAGGCGTCGTCAATGATGATGAGCTCCCAATCCAGGTTGCTATGCGTTCCAGTCAGCATCACATGTTGTTTGTGCCGGGCTTCTGGGAAGCGACTACTTTTCGGTGAAGGTTCTATTGAGCAACCAGGCGATGATTGGTAGGTTGCGTCGCTCATTGTACGTTGGCAGCAGCACTGAATACTTGTTGCGAATAGCCATCTTGGTTGCTTTGGAATTTGTGTAGTAAAGGTAGAAAGGGGCAGTTGCGCGCTCGTGTCAAGCTTGACCAACTGCTGCCAGCTGTTGCGGAGTTGGTATCACCAGGGTCACCCCCATTACCAGGACCCTTGCTCCCACACAGCATAACAAGGACTATCCGGCCCTGCCTACCAATCCCAACGACGAGCTGCAGCGTGGTAGGTCACGTAAAAGTGTTCAACACAAGGTCTTCGTCAATTTCGCCAGCATCTGTCACCAACTGCCCGCAAATCACACAAGACAATCAAACACACCATTTCACGGCATCAGAGCGAAGCAAGTCAATCACACAACGTTCAAGGTAGTACTAGCAGCTATTCACCAACTAGCTCTTCTGCTGTTTTCTGTTCTTCTTGCTAGCCTTTTCGGCAAGGAGTTGGTCCAGATAGGATCCAGGTCTCTTCTTGTTTGGCGGTGGACCGTCGTCCTCATCTGACGGTGGCTCCCGCACCTTGTCAGGATTCTTAGACGTCGCAGCGGTCTTGCGAGTGGAGGATTGAGCGGAGCCTTTCCTCTTCAATAGGGAGTTTGATGCAACCATATTCGCCCTTCCTTCCTCGTCATCATCTTCATCGGCTCCAAGCTGATCTGCACCTGTCTTTTGCGTGACGGGTGTCTTTGGGGCAGGTTGGGGCTTCGAGCTAGCTCTATGGCCTCTGGCGGCTTTCTTTCCCAGCAGCTGCTCCAGCAACCTGTCATTGTTTGCACCGGGTCTCTTCTTCAACAGCGGGTCCGAGTCGGCATCCGGGGCGGACGCGCCGAGTCCAAGGCTAGACGCTCTCAGTCCATCTCTTTCTACAGCAGAAGAAGCGAGAGTGCTCACAGCTCTGGTGTGGGTTTGAACAATTCCTCGTCCTCCTTCAATAGTTCCTGTGCTGTCTTCGACTGGACCACGTCTTGGGCGGGCTTGGGAGGAAGCCACGATTGGACCAGATGCTGGCTACGGGCTAGCGCGACATTCGCTCGGTTGAAGATGACATCGGCATCGCTAGGCGTATTGTCTTTGGGCATGATGGATGGCACGCTTGGATGGCAAATAAATGCTTGAAGAGGGCCCCGACAAGATTTGGCAGCGGCGCTCGAAGCGGTAGTAACCGACAGGGCCGGTTAGCAACGGGGTCGAAGCTTGGCGCGAAGATTGTCGGGAGAGAGAGTTGCATCTGCCTCTTTGCTGAGCCTTGGTTTGATTTACGAAAGCTCTATACCCGCCCTCTCCCCTCTACAAATCCGCCATGTTCAAGCTCGCCCGCAGCAGGCAAGCCGCCTCTGCGCTCAAGGCCGTCAAGGTTTGTCCCGGGACCCCGATTCGCCAGCCAGGGGGCCGTCGCGACTGACCCGATTGTCAACACAGAATGCGCCTGTCATGCAGCAGAGACGCAACCTCTCCATCCACGAGTACCGCTCCGCTAAGCTCCTCGAATCCTACGGCATCGGCGTTCCCAAGGGTGATGTTGCCCACTCGGCTGCCGAGGCCGAGAGCGTCGCTAAGAGCATCTGTATCCTTCACCACAATCCCTCTCGACTCACAAGTCCACCCACTGATTACTCGCAGCTGGCGATGACATGGTCATCAAGGCCCAGGTTCTTGCCGGAGGTAGAGGCAAGGGTCACTTCGACAACGGCTTCAAGGGCGGTGTCAGAGTCGTCTACTCGCCCAAGGAGGCCTCGATCCTCGCCAACGAGATGATTGGACACAAGCTCATCACAAAGCAGACTGGCGAGAAGGGCCGTATCTGCAACTCGGTCTACATTGTCGAGCGCAAGTTCGCTCGCCGCGAGTTCTACCTTGCCGTGCTCATGGACAGAGCCAGCCAGGGCCCCGTTATTGTCGCTTCCTCGCAGGGTGGTATGGACATTGAGGCTGTCGCCAAGGAGAACCCCGATGCCATCATCACCACAAAGGTCGACATCCACCAGGGCGTCACCGACGACATGGCCAAGACCATCGCTACCCAGCTTGGCTTCTCCCCTCAGTGCATCGACGACGCTGCCTTGACCATCCAGAAGCTGTACAAGGTCTTCATGGAGAAGGACGCTACCCAGATCGAGATTAACCCTCTTTCCGAGACCTCGGACCACCAGGTTCTTTGCATGGATGCCAAGCTCAACTTCGACGACAACGCCGATTTCAGACAAAAGGACGTCTTCGAGTGGCGCGACACCACCCAGGAGGACGCCGACGAGGTCAAGGCCGCCGAGTCTGGCTTGAACTTCATCAAGCTTGACGGTGACATTGGCTGCCTCGTCAACGGTGCCGGTCTTGCCATGGCCACCATGGACATTATCAAGCTCAACGGAGGCCAGCCCGCCAACTTCCTCGACGTTGGCGGTGGTGCTACCCCCGCTGCCATCAGAAGTGCCTTCGAGCTCATTACTAGCGACCCCAAGGTTACTGCTATCTTCGTCAACATTTTCGGTGGTATTGTCCGCTGCGACGCCATTGCCACTGGTCTCATCCAGGTTGTGCAATCCATGAACCTTAGAATCCCCATCATTGCCCGTCTCCAGGGTACCAACATGGAAGCAGCCCACAAGCTCATCAACGAGAGTGGCCTGAAGATTTTCAGCATCGATGACCTCCAGAACGCTGCCGAGAAGGCCGTCCAGTTCTCAAAGGTTGTCAAGATGGGTAAGTTGCTATCCTCCCTGTGCTAAACTTCAAATTTCTAATCCATGCAACAGCCCGTGACATCGACGTCGGTGTTGAGTTCTCTCTTGGTATTTAAGGCACAGAAAGGTGTGGCTTTGTAGTGGGCGGATTGTTCCCTTTCGGCGTTTAATTTGCAGACAGTCAATCACCGTCGATTGTATATACCTAGCGCTTTTCTCTGTCAGTGTGGAATCAAGGGACCGTTTCATTTTCGTTGTTCAAGTACCGTCCTACCTTGCCCTGTCCCGCTTCATAGCCGACTCTCGGAACCTGTCGAACGGCAACAAGGCTTGCTTGACGGAAGTCGTGTTCACCTCCGATCATGGTAGATGTAGTGATTCTCAACCGCGTCCTGATTATTAGAGACTCAAAGTTAAAGACACGTTCTTTGAGTGATACAATGCACGTAGGGGATATGTAGATTTCTTTGTGTTTGTTTGCTGCCAACGAGTTGAAGTTCCGACTCCGTGAGCCATCGGGACGTCAATGCTCAACAGGCCGTACAGGACTGCCGAAGAAGCCGATTCAGTGCCGAAGAACGCATCCGTCTTCTCCCCGCAAGGAGGCCCCAGGTTCAAGTAGCTACTCACGCCATGGCAAAGACGGCATCAGGTTTTCCTGGATTGTTATCCTGGTTCGACCTTCCTTCTTCTCCAACCTACGCTTGATCCGTCCGGAACACACCCCTCACCATGTCTAGCTTCATCCAGAAAGGCGCCAAAAACATTCTGTCCAAGCAACCCAACGATGTGGTCTTTTTGTCAGCACTACGAACCCCAGTCACTCGCGCAAAGAAAGGAGGATTCAAGGATGCATACGATCATGAACTACTCGCCCATGTTCTCAAGGCTACGCTTGCTGCCAACCCAAACCTAGACCCTTCGAAGATTCAGGACATCCAAATAGGCAATGTTCTCTCCGAGCTCGGTGGCAGCAAGGCTGGCAGGATGGCCGCATTGCACGTCGGCGTTCCCGAGACGGCTTCTTTCCAGACGGTCAACAGAGCATGCTCTAGTGGTCTTGCAGCCATCACAGGCATTGCCCATTCAATCGCCGTTGGAAGTATCGATATCGGTATTGGAGGAGGTATGGAGAGCATGACGAGGAACTACGGCAGCCGAGCCATCCCCACACAGCTCTGGGACGAACTCAAGAACACATCCGTCAAGGACGCCAAGGATTGTATCATGTCTATGGGTCTCACAGCTGAGAACGTGGCCGAGAGATATGGAGTCTCAAGAGCGGATCAGGATGCCTTTGCCGCCAACTCACACCAGAAAGCGGCCAAAGCACAAAGAGATGGACTGTTCGACAGTGAGATTGTCCCTGTCAAGACACAATCGCACCCCAACCCTGAGACACCAGAGGTTACGGAGGAGGTTACTGTGAGCAAGGACGATGGCATCCGACCCAAGAGCACACCCGAAAGCCTTCAGGCCATGAAGCCAGCTTTCAAACCCGATGGTGCTGCAACAGCTGGAAACAGCAGTCAAGTATCTGATGGCGCAGCTGCTACGCTGATGATGAGAAGAAGCACAGCGACCCAGCTCGGTCTCGAGAAGAACATCATCGGCAAGTGGGCTGGTACGCAGGTCGTCGGTTGCAAGCCCGACGAGATGGGTATTGGACCTGCCATTGCCATTCCAAAGCTGCTTGAATACACTGGAATCTCTACAGGAGAAGTGGGTATCTGGGAGATCAACGAGGCGTTCGCCAGTCAAGCGATTCACTGTATCCGAACACTCGGCATCTCCGAAGACAAGGTGAACCCCAAGGGAGGCGCAATCGCCTTGGGTCACCCTCTGGGTGCTACAGGAGCCAGACAACTTGCAACTCTTCTGCCAGAGATGGAGAGACAAGGTCAAGAGATCGGCGTCATCTCAATGTGTATTGGAACTGGCATGGGAATGGCAAGTTTGATCGTGAGAGAGTAGATATGTAAATACCAGTATTTGTAGAAAGAACCAAAATGCAGACAGACGCGGAAATTTCGATATCATCCAAGCCTCGAAAAACGACGTCCAAAATACAGTATGCAATTTGGTGGAAGTCGGTCAGTGGCTCATGCGGCCCAAGCACCGCTGGCGTCGTGTGTACCCTGGAAGAAGAGAACTCGATCTACGCTCAACTACGTAGCATGACTACCTTTATCATGGCAACGACAATGTCGTCTTTGTCTCTTGCTGTGAACGATATGCCGGACGGTGTAACGTCCACGGCGTATTGAAGGCCAAGCCAGTTGGAATGTTGCTCGGTTTCCATGGCATTTGTTTCCAACGGCCACCCAACCTCCTCCCAGCCACCAAGATACCAGCCATCTCTATGCCCACCAACATATTAAAGCAGTCATCAGCAGGCTAGCATGCAGACCCACTTGATCATACACTCCAACCAAGCTAAGTTTTCAGATTTGAATCTCTGCCCTGCCTCTTCTGTCCTCTTCGTCGTCTCCCGCACGATCAACCCACCCACCCTCAAGACTTCCCTCCGCTTTTCTTCTCTCTCACTCCAAACCACACCCTTCATCACACTCCCCAAAGAGTAATAATGCGTTCGGTCGCACTTGCTTTTGCATGCCTTGCTACTGGCATCCATGCTCTCCCAAGACCTGCAGTGAGTTATGCAGTGGTCAACGTCGACGGCGGTTCTGCACCGACAAGCACTGCGGCAGCACAAACAACCGTAGTATCTACTGTTGTAGAGTCAGAGGCACCTACGACTGTATCGCAGACTGTATACAAGACTGTGACCGAGTCGTCACTCGCACCCACCACAGTGTCAGTCAAGACTGTGACTGAAGTGTCGACTGCTGTTCCCACAACATCGAGCCTTCGCTCCACAGCGTCCTCGACACCAGTACAACCTTCGAAATCTGCCTTGTCGCTATCATCCTCTCCACCATCCTCGACATCACAATCATCATCACCATCATCTTCTCCATCTTCGCCATCTTCGCAAGCGTCGCCTTCAGCAACAGCGATATCCTCAGCGACACCATCTTCGTCAACATCTTCAGAGATTCAGTCCTCAACAAAGTCAACCCTACCATCTGGACAAGATTCAGCGACCCATACAGTCAAGAGCAGCACAGCAACGAGCCATGTCTTGTCGACAGGTAGCATGACGGCGACGCCACAAGTATCGATCAACTCTGTGGTGTACGAAGTGACCGGAGGAGCACTCAGCACAGATTATGTCACAGTGACTCTATCTGGCGGCGCTCAGACGACAAGTTCGGCGAGCAGCACCAGCATGGCATGGTCGTCGTCCGAAGCACCGGTGTCGACATTGGTCGTGGTGCAGACGCAGACAGTGGTTCCTGCAGCAGCAACATCCACAAAGTCAGAATCATATTACGACAATGGGATGTGGCATACGTCGTACGTGATCAAGAACTACCCTACTCTGGCACCAAGCGCAGCAGGACATCACTGGAACGGTACCTCGCATTAGGTCGAGGTTCTAGGGAAAAGAGATGGAACAGACAGCAGGGAGCATGGCGCGCACGACTTCTGGAAAGCGTGTGGTGATAATGATAAACATATGATAGTAGAGTAATAATACATAGTAATGAGACAAGATTCATCAATTCGATCACGTCGAGTACAGGGTACTGCGTACTGCTGCAATCAACAATGTTCATGAAGGTGAAAGATTTCCAAACAGTTGCCAGCGGGGGAAGCTGTCGAAGCTGGGCGGTGGAGTGGCTGGACAGTGGACAGTGGAGACCGAGGCGGAAGGCGGAAGGAGAGCGGACCGTGCGGGCGGAGCAACAACACGCTGGACGCTGGACGCGGAGGTCTGGCATAGCGTCGTCATGCGACAACAGTGGAAGTGATTGCGCCGCCGTTCAAACCAGACCTCACGATCCATACTTGAAAATGGCATCACCGCCGCTGGTCGAGGACCAAGCGCGCCTACTGGAAGATGCTCTGACCGTCGTGCGCCAGCAGACCGTCTTGATGCGCCGCTGCCTGGACACGCCGGGCAAGCTCATGGATGCTCTCAAATGCAGGCACGTATCGCACCGCACTTCAGCTTGCCCACACCGATGTTGACTCTTGTTGTAGCTCTACCCTCGTATCCGAACTACGCACCTCGAGCCTCGGCCCCAAGCAGTACTACGAGCTGTACATGTCCGTCTTCGATGCCCTGCGCCATCTCGCCGTCTACCTGCGCGATTCTCACCCCACCAACCATCTCGCCGACCTGTATGAACTCGTTCAATATGCCGGCAACATCGTCCCGCGTCTATACCTCATGATCACCGTCGGCACCGTCTACATGGGAATCGAGGACGCCCCTGTCAAGGAGATCATGAAGGATATGATGGAAATGAGCAGAGGTGTTCAACATCCTATCCGTGGTCTCTTCCTACGCTACTACTTGAGTGGTCAAGCTAGAGACTACTTGCCTACCGGGCCTGGCCAAGGCCCAGAGGGCAACCTCCAGGACTCGGTCAACTTTGTCCTTACCAACTTTGTCGAGATGAACAAGCTCTGGGTCAGGCTGCAACACCAGGGCCATTCAAGAGAGCGTGAACAACGCACCAAAGAACGTCAAGAGCTGCAATTGCTTGTTGGTAGCAATTTGGTCCGCCTTAGCCAACTGGTTGACCTTGAAGCCTACAAGTCGTCTATCCTCCAGCCCTTGCTTGAGCAGGTCGTCCAGTGTCGCGATGTGCTTGCTCAAGAGTATCTGCTCGAGGTCATCACTCAGGTCTTCCCTGACGAGTTTCATCTGCATACCCTTGATCAGTTCCTCTCTGCCACCGCCCGTCTGAACCCTCATGTCAACGTCAAGGCCATTGTTATTGGCCTGATGGACCGTCTTGCTGCCTATGCCGCTCGCGAATCCGAATCCGATGCCCCCGAAGATCGCGAGAAGGCCGAAACAGAAGCCACTGCAAAGTTGCTCGAAAAGATGAAACTCGCCTCAGACGCCACTTCGGCCCCGACCGATGACCAAACCACGCATCAAAACGGAGATTCGAAACCTGGAGATGAGGCTTCGAGCGAGGCTGCACCAGAGACTCTTGCAGAGGACGCGAGCAAGACCGAGCTAGCAGAAATCGACGGTGAATCTAAGAAGCAACGAGGTATCCCGGATAACGTACGTCTCTTTGAGGTGTTCCACGAGCAGGTCATCCATCTTGTCAGCATGCAAAGGCTGCCAATTCAGGACATCACTGCGCTTCTGGTCTCACTCATCAATCTTGCTTTGAATATCTACCCCGATCGACTAGAGTATGTCGACCAGGTCTTCCAATACGCCAACAAGGAAGTCTCGAGGTTCGCGAATTCGGCTGATCTCCATTCTCAAGCTTCTCAGGCAAATTTGTTGAATTTGCTTCTCGCGCCTGTGAAGACTTATGTCTCCCTCTTTACAGCTCTTGCCATTCCGAGCTTCATACCTCTTCTCCATGCTCAGCCATATCCCACCCGCCGATCAGTTGCTGGAGAAGTTGCACGGAGCCTGTTGAGGAACGAGACCGGGATATCGACCCCCGAAAATCTACAGGGAGTGCTAGAGATTGTCAAGGTTTTGATCAAGGAAGGAATGCAACAACCTTCTGGATACCCCGGTGGGCCTGTACGAAGAGCCGCTGCAGAGACTGATGAGACTGTGGAAGAGCAAGGATGGCTTGCGCGCCTGGTACATCTCATCCGTGGCGAGGATTGCAATACTCAGTTCAAAGTAGGTCTACTGCACGATTTGACATTCGCGGTAACTAACAGTATTTGTAGTTGCTCCAGCTCACACGCGATGCGTATGCTCAAGGTAGTGAGCGCATCAAGTACACCACCCCTGCGTTGATTACCGCATCACTCAAGCTTGCGCGCCGCTTCAAGGCCCGTGAACATCTTCAAGACGATTGGTCGAGTCAGTCTTCTGCGCTCTACAAGTTCTGTCATACTCTCATCTCCACACTATACACAAGAGTGTCTACGCCGGGCGTTCCAGATCTCGCGTTGAGGCTTTTCATTTCGTGTGGTTCCGTGGCGGACCAGTGTGGTTTTGAGGAAGTCTCGTACGAGTTCTTTGCGCAAGCCTTTACCGTCTATGAAGAGAGCATCAGCGACTCAAGAGCTCAGTTCCAGGCCATTTGCGTTATTGCGCAGAGCCTTAGTGGCGCGCGTAACTTCAGCAGAGAGAACTACGATACGCTCATTACAAAGTGCGCGCTTCATGGCAGTAAATTGCTCAAGAAGCCTGATCAATGTCGTGCTGTATATTTGGCCAGTCATCTTTGGTGGTCTGTGGAGAAGAATGCAGAAGAAAGCGAGGAGAGCAAGGAGAACAAGGAAGGCAAAGAGGTAAGTGGTTGGTACGAATTGGATTCGAAGCTCAGACTAACGATGAAGCAGCTCTATCGCGATGGCAAGAGAGTGCTCGAATGTCTGCAGCGTGCCCTGCGTGTCGCCGACGCCTGCATGGATACGGCAGTCTCAGTAGAACTATTCGTCGAGATTCTCAACCGTTATGTCTATTACTTTGACCAGGAGAATGATGCTGTAAGTGGCCAATGAGCAAAAGTCGATGACACAGACACTGACTATGATAGGTAACGACGAAATACCTCAATGGATTGATTGAGCTCATCCACTCGAACCTCAACACCAACGAAAACAGCTCCAGTCTCGACAACCCAAGAAGACATTTCCAGCGGACACTGGATTACATTGCGGGCAGAGAGTATGCCGGTGTCGAGACGCGACCTAAGTGAGGAAATGTAGATAATATGCAAAGCGAGAAAACTTGTCTCTACAGTAGTATTAATCGCCTTGGGAAATAAAGCAGTCAAATGCGTTTGTTTTGTTTGAAGCGGCGACGTCAGTGCCAGATTAGTTCACGTTTCGGATCACGGAGACGTTGGTGCACATTTGTCCCTCTGTAAACAACAACCCATCAACCCCTTTGCGACGAGGTACCCTTGGCCTGCGCAACCTACTAGAATATCGCCAGTCGATTTGCACGCCAAAGCAACAAACTCAGGAAGCTTGCGCCAGACACCGGAAGCAGACGACAAAAGAGCACGCCGAGCGCAACAAGGAGGCGAGCACCAACAAGAAGCAGCACGCACAACCGCACAGCATGGGGGGTTACTTGTCAACATTGTCCCGGCTCGTATGGGCAAAGAAAGAGATCAGGATATTGATTTTGGGCCTGGTACGTGTTCATGGCAACATGGCTACGGGAAGAGCAAAGCTAACAGCATCCCCTTGCTAGGACAACGCCGGAAAGACAACACTTCTCTACAGACTCAAGGTGCGTTTGCTCCTGATGCCGTTCCCATGCACCGCTCTGACTGACTCTTTCCGACAGATTGGCGAAGTCGTAACGACCATTCCCACCATAGGCTTCAACGTCGAGTCGGTCAACTACAAGAACCTCAACTTCAATGTCTGGGTATGCGAAACCACGGCTCTTCGACTTTCTCTGTCTGTTCGTTATCTGACACACTAGCTAGGATTTGGGAGGTCAGACGTCCATCCGCCCGTACTGGAGATGTTACTACGCCAACACAGCCGCCGTCATCTTCGTCATTGACTCGACTGACGTCGACCGACTCTCCACCGCTGCCGACGAACTATCAGCCATGTTGAATGAGGAGGAGCTCCGTGATGCCGCATTATTGGTATTTGCGAACAAACAGGATCAACCGGGTGCCAAAGGCGCTGGGGACATCAGTGAAGCTCTGCGTTTAGGCGAGCTCAAAGATAGAAACTGGACAATCGTTGCCTGCAGTGCCATTGATGGCAGGGGAGTTTCAGAGGGCATGGACTGGATGGTCGTAAGTCTCGTTCCGATTTCGCTTTGCTGTCACCGCCCCCTGTCTCCCACGTCTACTAACGCGCCTGGTAGCAAACTGTACAATCCGACTCTTCCTAATCGAATCAAGCCCTGAGTTCCGGCCAGATTCGTCGCTTTGCTGAAGCATACCCACCCCACATTGGCATGTGCCTTCATCATCAATTCGCCTTGCGGACTCCAAAAATCCCATTCATGATACCCACTCTGTAATTACACGCTTTCTAGACACTGTTGTCTCCCGCTAGTCTCGATGCTACTTTCAAGGTCACGATCATCTTGCGCATACTTGGGCGTCTTCTCGCCTGAACACAAAATCAAACAAAACCACAATTTCCAGAAGACAATCGTGATACCATGTCAAGGCCTGCGCGTCATTCTAACAAATAAGAAGTGAATAACTCAATGGTTGCTGTCACCGCCATGAGCGCCATCTGTCGATACAAATGATTGAGACATGCTCGGGTAACCTCAAAGCACCTCAAGCCCATGGCGCACATCAAGCACAGCGGTTCTTGTCTTACTTGTTGTCAGGGTGTGATGATTACCACTATAGTACGTGATTTTCAATAGTATCACGTTCATGTCAATGTCGACTGCATCTTGAATCTGCTGCTGCTGCTGCTGCTGCTGCTCAATCCTTGCTTCCGCTGACATCTCGACGCGCCTGTCCTGCAAGAGCCTATCGAATCGCTGTCCGAACGCCCATACACCCAAACACATGCAATCGATTCAACAAGAAAAGAAATGTGATTGCAACTTGCTCCCGACGATCAAGCTTTGAAGGGTCACGAGCTCTCGCAGAGCACTCGTCCCCTCGATAGAGAGCGCGAGAACAAACGAGAGAGCGATTTAGCTCAAAGCAGCTAGCGCCATGATTCGTGTCCAGTGCCTCTTGCACACTTCGAATCCCACCAGCAGCCGGAAGAGCTCGAGACGTCTGACTTGCTCATCCGTACCAGGCCTTTCATACGCTGGAAGGACGATTTCACAGGGTGACTTGACTTGCACAGTCTTGCTAGAAGATCAAGAACACTGTAGACAAGGTGGCAGGGTTCACATGGATGTGCTGGAACGAACTCGTCTTGGCATTGCATAAAACCACTGCAAGGTGCGGCTCCATTGTGTTGAAGCATCAAGACGTCGTCTCTTGGAGTACGGGATGAGTCCGCTAACATTGTCTGAGAGCTTGATTGGGTTGAGTGCAAGGATGTTCGAACCGAGTATGTATTGACGATCATCAGAAATAACCGAGGGCATGATGGCTAGAACCCCACGCTTTCTTGTCGATCAATTCTCATCACCACTTTCCTGCTTTCCAACTACACGCCTCGGTACGGTTCTCCAAGTTTGTACAGAGCAAGAGGGATCTACCTACCAGTCCCAGAAATGCAGGCTGTCGAAGTTGCGACGATCAAAATCAAAGCTGGCTCGAACGTTTTCGATAGAGGTAGCGAGGCAGCTCGTATCTGGCGGGGTATGCTGGACACCATCTCAAGACAGAAAGGATGTCAGACTCTCTACTCGGGGCAAGAACATGAGAGCCCAAATATAGTACAACTACTTGTTGGTATGCACTATCAAGCACCCATATCGACGAAGAGCCGATGACTGATGTGCAAGCCGAGTAGTGTGGGACTCTGTCCAGTCACACAAGAATTTCATGGATTCACCGCAATATCAACCATTCCTAGACACTTTGAGCCCGCTTTTGGCAGGACAACCTCAACTTGTCCATTTCGAACTCAAGAGCGCGGCCGATGACCTGGCCGCAGCAGTGTTTGCTCCCGTGACTGAGCTGGCGACTATCTTTCTGACAGAAAAGACACAGTCCTTTTACGATAACGTGGGATCATTTGCCGATATCCTTAGAGATCACACAGAAGGTTTCTTGGGCATTTCCTACTCCTGGTGCATTGAGGATGTCGAGCACGAATGCCTCGGCGAAGGCTTCAAGGGGAAGGCGTGTATCCTTGCCATTGGATGGTCCAGCATAGACGCTCATTTGGCGTTCAAACAGACTGATGCTTTCCGAAGAGGTCTCGAATTCTTGAGAGGGGCGCGTGGATCCGAAATACACCACACAATATTCCAGACTACTGGCTAAAAGGCTGTCTTTGCTTTGCCGCTTCGATGCATACGATTTATTATTTCTAATATCCTATCCTGGTTTCATCGTTGATGTCCGTCGGCTCTCGGAAGCGAAAAATACGCTTGGTGAGGATTGAAGTTGCCGAGGCTGAAGTCGCCCATCGCTCCGATCGTGCCCAATTCCGCATTAGGAGCGAAGTATTTGTCCCACTCATTCTGGTGTTCCTGGTTAGCAAAACGGATTGATTATTGTGTCTTTTCAAGGAATGATGACTTACCCAATCCATGTTGGCCACGGCCTCCATTCCTGGGTCGGCCGACGAATCACGATTGACACCTGTGTGGCTACCACTGGCATCTGAAGCAGGTCCCTGTTCGCCATGAGGCAATTGTGAGTATACCATTGTGGGAGTCGTGAATGTCTGAGCAGAGCGGGTTATATGAGGAGCTGTGACTGGCGTATTCAACTGTGAGCTCGTCGATGGTCCTGGGCTAGATTGACTTTCAACATCAGCTGTTGCACGCAGCTTCCGCACGCTGTGGTATTTCTCTAGGCGATCCCGGAGCGTTATAATGATCCCCTCTGCTTTATCCGTCATGGAAGACTGAGACGGTGTTTCGAATATGTAATCAAGACTGCTCCAGATGCGTGCGGCCTCGGGCATGTCAGGTCTAGCATAAACCTCGAAAACCAGTAGTACAGCAGCGTGGTACTGCAGAATAGCACCGCGGTACCAAGACCAAGTTGCCAGTTCGGGTCGAGTCTCCATGGCGACTCCTGCTTCGACAGTCCCCATACATGCCTCAATGAGCAAATTGCGAAGTCTCTCGGGCATAGGATAGTTCGTTCCCACAGCGTATCGTTGCAAGATGACAACCAGAGCTCTGTTGCTCGAAGCGCGATACATTTGCTTTGCGAGAATCTGCTTTGGCGTGTTGCCTTGAACCAAGGGTGAATATTTGGCTTCGGTCGTAGCCCTGAACCTCTTGATCCTGTTCAAAACAGACGTCAAAGACAGTTTCTTCTGGTCCATGCGCTGCATATCCACCCAAAGTTGGCGTATAAGCTCGTAGCACTCAAACTTGAGCTTGGACAAGGTCATATCAGTCCAGTAAGGAAGATCATCCGTTGGTGGGGATGCCAACATGAGATCCGTATCGTTGACGTTGAGAGGCAGCTTGGTATCGTATTCCTCTTTGCGAATCTGAGGACGAGGTCCGGTGGCCTCGCATGTTCGTACATCCAAGAAGCAGATCTGGTACCATATCAACCTTCGAACATGCGTGTCTACAGCATTCAAGCCGAAAGTGGTTCCATCCCGGTGGAGTCCCATGCATTGGGCAAGACGGATAGCTGTGCCAACTAAAGCTGAATGCGCTCGCGAGATCTCTGTCCGACATAGAGGAAGCTTATTTGGTTAGCAAAAATATTCCACTAGGCCGAAGCAGTCTGTCTTACCATGTAAATGATAAAAGCTTGCATGGTATCGATCTTTGTTGTGCGTAAGAGATTTGCTCTGGAGAGCATGAACTCGGTCATCTCGCGAAGTCTGTCTACAAGTGAATGCTTAGGCATCTCGGAAAAGGATGCAGCTGAGTCGTCTGGTAAGCTCACAGCCGCCGAAAACATTGCGGCGAAGAGGATGGCCTGGATGGGCGCTGGTGTAATGGTGCCATTGCCAATATTGCCCCAGAAGGTTGTGTACTGCCTCTCAAATGAAGGCTGATGGATAAGACGAGCAACTGGGTGGACAGCGTTGAGGTACTGTGTAATAAGACGATCAGCAACATGTCGTGGTGGAAGGAAATAAGTCGTTATAGGATCCGGGAAGAACAAATTCGATGAGGGAACGATGAAATCCGGTCCAGGGCTGAGGAAATCATCTTGCGATAATGCCCCTGGCTGCCATGGCACAGTCGGGTCACTATAGCCATGACGCTGACAGTAAAGGTTCTGGCTCTTGTGGTTCGCGCTGCGCAGCTTAGCATTTAGCTGGTTACACAGTCAGTATTTATGATAGCATGATCTCAGATGTCTTCATCCTACCTCGTCGGACATCTTGGGTCGCACTAAGGACGAGTAAGCTTTAAGTGTTCAAAGTAAACAAATAATACCACATACCTAAGCCACCAACACGATCTGACATTCGCAGCTTGCCCAGTTGAATACCAAGATCCATCAGTCCATCATCGGCATCATTGTCGTACACTTGGTCAAACATGCCCAAAGGAGAAGGCTCAGGATCCTGATCATCGTCTGCCGACAGACCTTCATAATCATCGTCTTCAGCTTCAATCTTTGGAATAACGGAAGAGCGATCGGATCCAGATGTGGCAGCCGCGCGACGAGCGACATCTCGCTCAAGAGTCTCCTCAAGATCACCAAGGCGGTCTTTTATCTCGGCCAACTTCTGCTGCGCAGCAGTATCCAGAGCGGGAGCAATGTACAGACAATCCCTCTGGAACCGCTGGCAATTACCACACGGCACTTGTTTGTCGCATTTTAATTTGCGCTGGCGACAACTTAGGCCTGGAGAGAGTCAGACCGAGGGGTTCAGAGCACAAACGATCAGTCCCTTACATGATGCGATAGTCCTATTGCGGCGGCGGATTTTCTGTTGTCCTTGCGGGAGGTCGGCCGGCCTGTTCTTTGGCTGGCGGGTTCTTTCGGCCGTAGGAGCTTTCGAAGGTGGATTATAGATGGCATCTGCCATTCTTTAACGCCACCTAATATTCAAATGCGCAGAAATAGCAAGATATCGATTGCGGTCTGTCAGTCGCGGGTAGCACACACTACAGGGCCCTGATAGATAACGTAGAGAGGAGAGAAAGAAACAAGAGAGTTAGCTTGGGTCAGGTGACAAACGGAAGGCGGCCGGTTCAACGTCCTGGTGTTTTTTCCAAACTATAATTCCTTGAGCTAAGGCGGTTCCAGTCCAGACGGCGTGGGTGCTCTGCATGGTGGAGCGTGCTCTGCTCATGTTTGACCACCTCCACGATCTTCGCTCATGGCTCTCCTCTGCTCCGACACTACTGCTTACTCGATCGTGTTTGGTACAACGTGATCATATTGTTCGACGCCCTGAGTGCCTCGCCTCTGTTTGCTTTCCATTTCTTGCCTCCACAAGTGCAAATGCAGTGCGTGAGAGACCCGTCTTGTGTCTTGTGTGTGCTTTATTGAACCTAATCCCTGGAAACCCGAAGCTGCGACCCTCGGACGGCCCGCACCGTAGCGACATGCGACCAGGCGTTGGGCTGGCCCTCGACCCATTCGGGCCTCAAAAGACACGACTTGGCAGCAACAGAGTACTACTCTACAGCACAGTTGGGATGGTGAAATGCAACAGAAAACGGGCGGTCTTGGCTGCTGCCACATGGGTGTAGCGGTGCATTGAAGTGCCAGGAAAAGGCTGGCGGCCGTTTCGTAATAGCTCATTCATCTTTTTATACATGGTATAAGGCTAATGTCTCCAAGCTTCGAATGCATCATTGAGCTTAGAGGTATTTCTTCTCTGGGTCTAATCTGTCAAGCAAATCCATGGTCTTCTCGTACCTAGACAAGCAGAGTCAGCGTCAGGAAACTGTAAGCGAGTTGAACAACGTACATGGTAAAGACTATACCACCGCTCAGGATGAGACGACCAAGTCTGGGCACAGCACCAGACCAGAGGGTGAGAAAACCTTCCTCTCTGACAACACGCGCGGCACAATTGAAGCTGTTCTTGTACTCGCTCTTTGCTTCAATGGATTGCATTCTTGTCTTGACCGTGTCCAAAGGCATAGTAACGTATCTGAAACAGGGATCAGCTGCTGTATAGGATGAGCGGTGCTGGGCACGTACACTGTGATGATTCCAGCGACACCACCAATACCAAAGGTGCTCAGAGCACCAAGCTTCTCACCGGGGGCGGCATAGCTCTGAGCCAACTGCCTCAAACTGGTATAACTGCTGAATCTGACGGCCGAGTTTGCAGCTTGCCTTGCTGTGGTAGGTACAAAGCCCTTGAAGAAACCACGCAGGCCCTGTTCGTGGGCGATCAGCCGGCTACCGTGTAGGAAGCCCTTCATCCTGGGTTGAGCAGCCTTGCGGTCGTCGATCAACTGAGTCTTGATGCTCTCGAAGGGGGTGACGGCCATCAAACTCTCGGTGACACCGGCACCGAAGCCAGCAATGACGGTAGCAGGGCCGCTGATAGTGCCGTCGGGACTTGACAGCATGTTCTTGTATGCATCGAAAGCGACGAAACGGACGCCAGCCTTGATGGAGTTGCCGATGATAAGAGTGGTACATCCAGCATACCATTGACTACCGAACGGCGGCCATGGTAGCTTCTTGCCTGCGGCGAGACGGCGATTGAGTTGCGATCGAGTCTTTGCGAATTCGGCGGGATAAGTGATGGCGATCTCGACGGCACCAGCGCTGGAACCAGCAATGATGGAGCGCAGGGCCGAAGGCTTCTTCTTCTTCTCAACAGGCGCGGCGGCGCTCATGATGCAGAAGGACCGGCCTTGTTCGGGAAGTCGATGTGAGGACTCAAAGCTGGACGCAAGCATTGGCAATCACCGCTGTGGGCATTGCCATTTGCGCCCGCCGAACGCGGGGCGCACGGCTCCCGAGAGATCGAAGCTCCAAACCTGCAAGACCGCGCTTTTTCGAAGACGCCGCTCTGCCTCCCAGACTGCCATAACTTTCCCATAACGCCCGTCCACGCCACAATGCTCTCCTTGCGCCAACTTTCCCGCCAGCTGCCCCGCGGTCTTGCTCGCTTGAGCTCCACTGCTGCTCGCCAGTCTATTCGCACCACTCAGCAAACTTCTCCCGCCTTTGCCGCCATCAGAGCCGCTGCCCATTTCTCCACCTCTCTGTCCCGTCGTCAAGGTGCGTCTTGTCTTGTCGCAGTGTCGCATATCGCCAGCTGCTCACCTCGCTTGCAGATGCCACGACTCAGGAACTTGCTGCCAAGTTGAACTCCGAGATTGCCCTCGAGAAGGAGCAGCAAGCCGACGACAGCTACCGCTACAACTGCCAAGAATACATCGACAACAGCGAATTCAAGATCGAGGACAAGTCAGGCCAAGAAGAGGTCCACCTCACGAGATCATACGGAGACGAGAAGTCCGTCGTTCCAACATAGACGATGCGCCGCCAGCTTGCTGACATTCATGCACAGCATCAAGGTTACTTTCTCCATCGCCGACTTCAACACCTACGACGAGGAAGCCGATGCCGAAGACCCGGCTCTGTACGGCGACGAGGACGGTGCCCTCGACATGGACGGTCAGTCCGGAGGTGCCAACACCAAGGGTGCCGTGAACCAGGGCCGCACGTCTGGCGGCAACATCCGTGTCGCCCCCGAGGACGAGATTGCCCCAGCCGACAGACCTGAGCTGCAAGATGAGGAGGACAACTCGGCCAGCTTCCCTGTTCGTGTCCAGGTCACGGTAACACGTGAGGGCAAGGGAGCACTCGCCATCGAGTGTCTCGCCCAGGACGGGGAGATCAGCATCGAGAATGTCTACCACTTCCCCACTGCCGAGTTGGCCGAGGCCAAGACAGCCGAGAAGGATTGGGCAAGAAGAAGCCTTTACACCGGACCTCCCTTCGGCCAGCTTGACGAGGACCTTCAGATGCTCCTGGAGCGTTTCCTCGAGGAGAGAGGCATCAACACACAGATGGCCCTCTTTATCCCCGAGTACATTGACCTGAAGGAGCAGAAGGAGTACATTGGGTGGTTGAACAGTAAGTCTCTATCGGTTGTTGTCAAGCGTTGACGGCACACTAACAAAGTTGCAGACATGAAGACTTTTGTCTCGTAAAGCGTGACTGGTGGGAAGACTCAGATGTGTATATTATGGAAAGATCAAGAACAAGAAAGATGTTGTAAGTGTGCTGCAAGAGGCGAAAATAATGAAATCAGCTATTCCACTCAAACCATAGTTCATCTAGCTGTGAGGACTAGCCCTTGCGATGTGTTGTAGTAAAGTCTCATGCTATAGAGGCCTCGCGTACAAAGGATGCGGATCAGTACCTACTCGTAAGGGCCTGAAGGTTTCTACGCCAAGCATGACGTGTGTGGGGAAACCCTGAAACAATCGAAAACGTGGGGTCGTTCGAACCCTGGCCGTCTTCTTAGTTTGCGAGTGACTTCTGCTCCATTTGACCTTGCAAGATCCTGTCACTCGCATCGGCTTCAGATCTTGCTTCTCAAACTGCGTGCTGTCCAAACAACTCCTTGCCAGCATCACACATACACCGACACCATGTCGACAGCACCTCATCCAACTCTCATCAACCTACCTCCTCCAAACACAGACCCCATGACACCGTCGGATGCGCCTGGTACTCCCAATTCTACCACGACTTCCATGTCAGAGCTGTCCACGTTAGTATACGCCGTTTTCCCTCTGCCCCTAAGCTCCGGTCCGAAGGCAGGCGTCATGGTCCTTCAAGACAAGCAGCTAATTCAAGCTCAAGTGTCGCTATCAAAGACGGTCATCGCGGCCACCTGCCCCATTCACACCACTCTCAAGCTCCCACATCTGGCACTCTAGATGCCGAACGCGCTGACCGCATCTCACGCCTTGCTGGCCTCGAGCGCGTGACGACTGCTCGTAATCCGACTCCAACCTCCAACCTGACACCCGGCCTTGCTGCTCATCCTTCAGGTGCCACCAGTGGTTACTTTGATTCCCAAGGAAACCCTGTCTTGGGCCGTGAGCGCAGCACTGTAGGCTCGGCTTCAGCGACTGGTAGTGTCGGCGGCCGAACCACCTGGGCCAGTGAAGGCGATGTCTTTGATCACGACAAGATGAGCGAAAGCCAGGACATGGACATGGATACATCTAGTGTTGGTGCTGCTTCCGATACAAACAGCCTTGTTGGCTTCGGAGAAGGTGCTCGTACTCCTGCTCGCTACAGTGCCGTTGGAAGTCCCAGTGTATCAAAGAGCACCCCCACCGCCTCGTCTCTGTCTCACCCTTTCCAGCGAGACACCAGCCTCACTCCCGTCAGTGCTCAAGCCCAGACAGACGAACAAGGCGTCCAAATGGTCGACCGTAGAACCCTTGACAGCGGTGCTGAGACGGCTGAGCGCATCATTCGCGAACGTCTTGGTCCTGAAGGCGGCCAAAAAGGTCTTGAATCACCGGACCCCTCTCATAGTTCTGGCCGCGACCTTGGAAAGTTCTATTTTGAATCTGGCAAGTGATTGGTCCATTGTCATCGGCTGCGGAGCCCATGCATACACGAGGTACCACCTCTTCTAGCTTGACCGTGCGAAACGAGAAATGAAATCGCGTGTATTCTAGTCTTACAACTACAGGATGTGTTGCTTCTGGAAGTCAATTGCTCTTGAACTACAATCTCGTGCGAACCGATCGTTCCGTCTCTCTCCCTTCTGGTAATATGGGTTCGATGCGGAGTACTGAGACGTAAGCCTTCACTTTCGGACCAGAATACAAACGCTGCGTCGGCGAGTCCTTGATTTGTCCTTGACCCTCTTGACTTCATGTTGTAGATCTGTAAAGTTTTCCAAGCAGGATGAGAAGATGCTGTCCTAGGTCCCGGCGTCGTGCATGCGGATCTGCTCATTGCCAGCTCCCCGGTACTCTCAAATCACTGACCGTATCTGTGTGCACAGCGGGTATACAGGTCAGAGTCTCTCAACGTCAACCCTCCAGAAAGGCTCGCTGTTTGAGTCGTTCGTACACGCGATGAATGATGGAATTGGGAATCGAATTCAGGGTCAGGGTCAGGGTCATACCGCGGACAAGAGTGCTGAGAGATTAGTCCTCCTGCATCATGCCCCTACTGCTGTTTATCATCGTTTATTATGTATCGAGTATCTATTGAGCGTTCAGAGGTCGGTGATGCTTATTTTGAGCGAGATTGCTGTTGTAGGACTCTCACAATGGGTTGTCCGCATACGTGAAAGGCTTGGATCATGTGGGACAAGCATGATGGATTGTCTCGCTCTGGTCTGGCAATAGTTCGACCTTTCAGTTGGTAGCATGAGATGATGCCAGTCAATCAGCAGCATATCACTGCCAATGAAGTCAAAAACCGAGCGATTAGTATGTGCTGCTCGTCTAGGTGATGTACCAAGTCACATTCAAGAATATGTACATACAAGTCCGTGATTTGAGATTTTGAAACCATAACTCCGAGCTATGCATGCGTGACTCAATGAATGCTAACCACGCTACAAATGCAGATGCTAATTTGACTCTTGCCGTCCAACCAAACTTCAAAACACTACACGCCGATCAAAAGTACGCTCAGCCCGCAAATGCAAATCTCTCGAGATTGAGAGGAAAGCTGGGCCTGCGAGGTGTGCCTTGCTCCTCTTCGTCTTCTTCCTCCCCTTCACTATCCGGCACTAGCAGATCTTCGCTGCCCTGCGAGAAGTGTGGCTTGCTTCCGCCACTGGATTGCGTGTTGGCTCCCGAGCCACGACTCAGGGGTTGCGACTCTGCAGCGAGCCAATCCGCCTCGTTGATATCATCACTCGTATCCTCACATTGCGGGACTTTGCTGCTGTTCAGCTCCCTCACTGGCGATGAACAAAGGACTATGCCTTCTGTCACACTTCTTTTCCGCTTCGAGTCCTTGAGGGTCGAAGACGAGACTGTCGCATCATCATCATTGGCGGCAGTAGACTGGTAAGAGAACCTGGTCCGTAACGACTGCATCTCGCTTGCCAGGCCAGATGTGAAAGGCGTCTCATCCTTTACAGTGTATGGGGCTGATGTTTTAGTGTCCTCAAAAATTGATAGCTTCCTTGATGGTCTTGCTGCGCCCGAGACCGCAGTGTCCGGCAAGGAATTCATGGCCTGCTCGACCGAGTCGTCAGACCACAGGTTGAATTCATCTTTCGAGGTGCTGCTGTTTGCTTTTTGAGGCGTAGGGCTTTTGCGAGCTTTGCCGAGCTTGAAAAACTTGCTCGTCCCAGATTCTACACGCTCGGCGGGTGTCGACACGGGTGGCGTGTAAAAGCCATCCGAGCACAGTCGTTGACGTTTCGGCGAATTGGGTCTGGGCTGAAGTACATCGGTGAAGGACCGCAAGGCCTGTGGTGGAGCCTGTACGGCAGATGCTGTGCGTGAAAGTAGTGATGGACGGCGGGTGGGCTCAGCGGACCAGGAAGCCGGACTTCGCTGCAAGAGGCATTGTTGACTGGGCGAGGGAGTGAAGCTGTTTGGATCGAGCTCAGCCAAGGGTGTACGCTGGGGTTTGAAGAAACTGTCAATGGACTTGTGTTTCTTCAGGTCCGGCGTCTGAAGAACCTGGGCGCGATTGCGAGAATTAGGCTGGAATGGGTTCCGTGGTAGCCTCGACGGACAGAGAGGTTGCTTGGTGTGAGGATGCAGATCACCAACAGCCACAGCAGTTGCAATGCTGGCTTCGACATGCTTGCCAATGCATGGAAATTGAGCGAGGTCGATGTCGGAAGCGGGTTCGCTAAAGTTGACCAAACCACGAGACTGAGGGCAATAGACCCATTGATACAAAAAAGTGGCTTCTGCTCTAGCAAAAGCGTCCAGATAGCCAGGAGGTACCTTGATCTTGCCTTCGAACTGGGCAGAGCGAATAATGCGATCAAGTGTCTTGTGCTTGCGAATCATGCGATGTGCAGTCTTGAGGCCCATCTTCTCGATTCCGGCCAGATAATCACAACCATTCAATATGGCCATGAGCCTGAAGTCGGCATCGGACCAGCCGACGAGACTGATATCGCGACACGAGGTGAAATCGTCCCGGTTAATCATGATACATTCCCCGTACTGATCGAGCTTGGTGAGTAGACAGCGCGCGCCGAAAACCAGGAGGTCGGAATCCTCAGAAACGATGCCATGAACCAGACCACGGCGTTCCAAATAAACCATCTGCGAGTCTGCTTCGTAGGGAGCGACGAGGTAGGGGAGATCGAGTCTCTTCAGTTCGTCGATAAGTTGGCGAGCCATTTCGGGAGTCACATCGATGCTCTTCTGTAGCTCAGCCTGAGCCTGAGCGCCTTTTCCCAGGCGCAAGAACTCCAGACCTTTGATCTTGCTCTCTCTGCGACGTGCAGCGCGATCAACCTCGGTCCCGGATTTGCTAGGCAAGTAGTCGCCATCAAAGACAAGATATGGGGTAACGTTGAAGTGTTGAAGCATGCGAACTCGGTGCATTACAAAGTCCAGCCACTTTCTGGTGGGCTTGCCTTGGGCCAGGTCAATGGCACACGCGATTGTGCCACGGTGTAGCCAGCCGTAGGCGTCAACAGCCAATGTTTGGCCGGAGAAGTGTTTCAGCGAGCATGGCTTATGTATTGACTTGAGCAGCGGAAGAAGACCTTGGATGCCCATGGCAGCACCGGTTGAGGAGACAGGATGATGGCCTAGGTGTCCATGCCCTGCAAGTACGGAGGGGACGGCGGAAGAAATTTCAATCGATGGCGGCCTCGAGGTGTCGAACGAGATCAGGCATGTGCAATGCAGGTGGCGCCGAACAAGCGCGGTCAGACGCGTTCCTGGCGTGCCCTCGGGCCGACCCGCTCGAGATGGAGTTTCTTGCCGCGAAGTGCTCTCAGCCTTCAGGTCGATGCAGCCAGGGTCCGGTCTCTCGGCTTTAGCGCTGTTGTAGCCCTGGAGCAAAGAAAAACAGAAATAATCCATCGATACAAGAAACACACCGCCATGCCGTCCAAGTTCGCAAAGGTCCAAAAGCAGGTGTCCAAGAAGAAGGGAGGTGCCCTGGCCTTGCACGAAAACAGTCGCGACGCTCTTCGTCTGCGCAGTGCTGTCGCAAGAGACGATCGTGTTGCACGTCTCGGTGCCGTGAGAGAGAAAGCAAACGATGTCTACCGTATGTGCCCCTTCACGTGCTTCGACCTAACACACCCAATCCTGACTGACCCTTCATCCAGTCAACCGTATCCTTTTCCTCCAAGGCGAGATACCCGACCCGCTACGCCCCTTGACCGACGCCGAAGTGCATGATGCCATTGCGAGATACCTGCGCCGCGAAGATGATTCACTGGCCACGCTCAAAGCCGAGCGCCGCCCAGGACGCCCCAAAAGCACCAGACAGACTCTACTCGAGCAGCAACAGGACCAGGAGCAGAAGGAGTACGAGTCGGGCCTCTGGATTCCCGACATGCAGAACGAAGCATCGCTCACAAAGCTACGCAACTGGAAGGGGGAATGGATTGCACTGAGCCCCCTCACCTACGTGAGAGTCGGAAAGTCTGGCAGCATCAAGGAGAGCGCTTTCCCGCCAAAGGGTGCTGCTTGAAGCCTTTCCAATAACATCCAACTGCCCATTGCTCATGCGAGGTACACGTTACCTGTATTGTCTACTGCCACGCTGCCCCAGACACGCCGCAAGGACGCCGTCTCCCATTTCTACCGTTCGAACCACCGTCCCTCCGGCCATGCCACGAGCCTCACGCTAGCCTTTGGTCCTGCTCAATGACAGTCCTGGCACCCAGGACTGCATGAGATCCAAGGGACCATTCTTCGGCGACCACTAGAGCCAGCAGTCAAGCCCGACTGGCAGCATTGTCATGAAACCATGGCAACTCAACTTATGTATGCGCCATCCAAGGCTACCCATTCGCTTCAGACCTATAGAACCATGTAAACGTGTGACCTGTCTGTACTTCCAATTCTCGAGGATAAATGCACATAATCTTACAATGGGGTATATATATAAACATCCGAGTGGTGGCTGTATCCACCTGCCGACTCTTCTCCAAACCCACCTTGTTCTGCTTCAGCCTGCGCCTGACCTAGTCAGCCTCATCCGGCAGCGCGCACACCGGACATCCACCTTGCACAGCTCGTTTAATCCGTCGCGCGTGCTCGACCTTTGCCCGCACGCTTCTGCTGGTATCCCCGAGCTCCTCGTCTTCAGTTGGCCTTCGCCCTTGAAGCACTTCGATGTCTGCTTGGTCCGCCTTTGTGTCAAGGTTCAGGAGACAAGACAAATGGTAGACATGGCCACAATTGAAGCCGATCAGAGTTTCACTTTCTACAAAGCCTGTGTTAGTATCGAATCGAATGTCCATCATGCTAGCTTGCTGGCAGAACTTACCATCTTGATGGAACATTTCTTCACAGCCCACACAGTGTCCCGGTTTGGGACTGTGGCCAGTACCAACCTCCTCCATGCCATTGCCATTGAGAATGGGAACCGGGTCCGTGTGTACCTCGACATCATCGAGCTTTTCATGGTTGACTTCGAACTTGACCGCCTTCTTTTGCCCTGCTCGAAGCACATCCATGCCCGATGTCACTTCACCCCTCAAGACTTTGGCAACACCATCGCTGATGCTGTGCTGAATCTCGTATTCACGTATCATCTTACCGATACCCTCCCGCAGACCCTCAATCTCGAGTCCGTTCGGTATCCGCCGCACTAGCGTGATGGGATTGATGGATGTGCCGACCTCTTCTAAGAGCGCGCGGATGAATTTGGGTTTATCCATGCTGTAATCCAAAAGATCGTCCCAGAGATCTGGGTTCTCCTTTGTGAACGAGATGGCTTGACTGACGTCACCAAGCTCTCCGATAATGAGGAACAAAGCTCTTTTGGTTTGTCCTGTCTTGCTAAGCAAATATACAAGTTCCGGGACGTAGTGTTTCTCCTCGCAAATGTGTGAGGCCTTCTCGTAAGTGTATGAAATCGAAGAACGTAGGAAGTCCATCAGCAATTCACGGTTGTATGCCGCGAAGAGTGTCACTGCCAGATCACCGTATTGTTCGACTAGCATTCTGCCTTCCTCGATCTGTTGTTGCAACTTCATGCGCTCCGCTCGGCTTATCGGTGTTTCGTCGTCTGTTGTTCGGCCGGTCCAAAGAGCACGAAGGTAGAAGAACAGGAACGGCTGGTAAGTCGATTCGTGCCGCTCAAGCTGCGACACAACGACTTCAGGTCGGACATTTCCTGAAAACGCTTCATCTACAAGCAGCCGGACAACTTCGGCTGAAGCTTCTTCGAGTTCCTCCAATGATGCTGTCTTCATTTGTTCTTTGGGAATGCGGAGCATTAACAAGCCAGGAATGTCGTCAGAAACTGCGTCAGCCAGATGGTATTCCCGAATCAACGACATGGCCGCATCGCCATTCTGCAGACGAACGTAGCAGCGCAGAGCGTCTGTTGTGCAACCTTCTGCGAGGTGGAGTTTTGCCAATCCGTCCAGCAGAATGCGCCAGTCTCTTCCTCGCTCACCACCCTCGACAGACTCCTCGTTTACATCGCTTGAGTCGAGTTTGTTCTGAATGGCCGTCTTCACACTCGTAATGTCAAACAATTCGGGATCCCAACGATCCAAGAGCTCGCGAAAGCGCAATCGATCGTGCCCAATGTAGTGGCCGAGAACGACTTCGTAGACGAAGGACGGCAAAGCAGGCTTCATGTCAGTGCTGGGGATGTAAGGCGTGATTTCGTCGAAGTGACCATCCTGTGCGAATGCCAACACCCATTTCTCCCATCTGGAAGAAGTTCCAAGAACCTGACCAGCTACTTTTCCGGCCGCCAACCATTCTTCGTTTGCGACAAGCTGCTGCAGCCACAAGTCGCCTATCCGTTGCTTTTCCTTGGTCGCAATGGAATTCTGTATCTTCTCAGGAGACATGGTAGTTTGGGAGACGTCTTCATCAGCAAAGAAGTCTGCCAAACTGTTTTGCGCCCGTGTAGGCCCGCTAGGTGATGAGGGAATAGACTGTCGATCATTCGGCAAGCCGACTATGCCAGGATGATCGTCAATCAAGCCCCAAGCCTTTCCATATTGTTTACGCTCCAGCAGCCAAGCCAGATGGTCAGATAGCTCGCGTCGGATAGCAAGAACACAATCGTAAGGACTATGTACAAAGAGTTTGAGGCCTGTACGCGCGAGGAACGGGTTCGCGTCAGGAGTCGAACGCGACGGGGCAGCAAGTTGTGAACCGCCGACAGACCCTGCTGGAGACTTGATAGCAGTCCTGCCACCCTCACTCGGAGGCGGGCTCTTGATGCTGGCGCCCGAACTGAAAAGCCGCGAGGCGCTTGCACCTGCATCCCACAATCCGGCACCGAAGTTTTCCAGGGCACCCTTTTGTGTCGGAGCAAGACGGGGTGGCGGAGGTACGTATAGTGATGTCAACTGGTAGTCAGCGG
Organism: Aureobasidium pullulans EXF-150; assembly: GCF_000721785.1. NCBI lineage: Eukaryota > Fungi > Ascomycota > Dothideomycetes > Dothideales > Saccotheciaceae > Aureobasidium > Aureobasidium pullulans. Next base: position 1,098,487 of record NW_021941022.1, read on the forward strand.
CAGAGAGCGTTTCGAATCTGTTTATGTTGAGCGTATCGACGTCGACTTCTTCACCAGTTGAGAAGTTGATCAGACGAAGCTCAGGCTGTAGACCTGTTTGCCGGTGGTGTCTGCCTCGCTTTGGGGTATCTTCTATGGATGAAGGGATTGGGTTATCTTGATCGTCACGCGTGCGGTAAGCAAGAACAGCGAGCAGAGAAGGGGTATAGAGCGACAATCCAGAAACAACACAATCATCGAAGGTCAACTTATGGAGGATATCGGCGCGACCAGGCAATCGCTGACTACCATTTTTCCCCGTAGTGAGGCGTGCGGCATAAACATGTACCAGCCAAGCTGTATCGCCCCAACCGACAAGCAGCTTCTCCGGAGGAGGTTTCCTGGAAGATTTGGTTGAATCCTGAGCGGCAGAGCCATTGGGGGCTCTGGGTTCATCCAGATCTGCTTCGAGAGCATCATCGTCGATCCATTGTACGCGAGCTTTCCACACGGCAGCCATATCTGGCCAGGCATTACGATTAGGGCGGTCGATATGAGCGATACGTTTCCAGGCCGACTCTGACTCGTGAGATTCGAGCTTGAGGTGTGAGCGCATGATCTTGATACCATGTTCGTTCACCCAGACAACAAAGCGACCAGTATTAGAAAACTTGATGGTACTGATAGCACCCTCACCAGAGTGTAGGACAGAGTCTTTTCCAGTGTTTTGACCCAGACCGATGGAGCCAAGCCAGCCGGAGGCGGCAGCAGCGGCACTATTCGTGTTTGCGTCGGCACTAACACCAGATTTGGCACCAGAGGTCAAGATCAGGTTGCCGGAAAGACCACCAGAGAGATAGGTACGGTCATTCTTGTAGTCTGGCGACAGAGCAACGGCATTGACGGGACGGGCAAAGTTACGGAGAGAGACATCTTTCGGATCGACGAGTGACGAGACACAAACATGGCCGTCTATAGAAGCGGTAGCGATATGGATGAGGTTGGAGGGCGTCGGGGGCACGGCCGGGAGTTGTTTGGGGTTGCGCGCCGAGGGTAGAGGTAGTGGAGGGGCTCGCCAGGCACTCGAGTTCAGGCGGTCCAGACGAGGGGTGTTGTGGAGCGGCGGAGGAGTAGGAGAGACGTCAATCGCAGTAATGGAGGCGGAATGAGCGTGGTAGAGGCGCAGCGACTGCAGAGAGGGTAGGGCGAGAGTGTGAATGTTTCCGTTATGGGTGCCGAGGATCATCTTGTCGCCGGCGACGAGCAGCGAGCTGGTGGCATCGCCATTGCGGTAGACGGGGACCAGAGCGGCCGTCAACTTGTCGTACTTGAGGTGCGGCTCATCCTCTTCAGCGTCGCTGGCGTCCTCATCCACGTCGCTGTCACGGTCGCTGTTGTCGGGAGTAGCATGTTGTTGGTCGTGGTCGGGGTCGGAGGGAGCAGCAGGGGAACGGTGGCTCTCGTGGCCAGCGGCTACCGGGGGCAGAGGAAGTTTGGGCTCATTGTGAGTCGCCTTGGGCCCAGCAGACATAGTGCAGGCATGAGCTTCGAGAGCTGGTGCACGAGGCCCGCCGACTTGATCTGGACGAGCTGCAGCAACCCCCGGCCATGCCAAGGCGCTTTCATCACCGTCCACGGTCCACGGTCCACCATCCTCTTCCCGATCCTCTCCCACCCCCAGGGCCCAACCTGGTCTGAACTCGTGGTGCCGTGCTCTAAGCTCGTCCACTGTGCAATATGCATGAAGCCTCGGTCGACTTTCCCACTGCCCGACAACCGAAATGGCCACACCAGCTACCTCAAACGCCCTGAACGCTGCATCCAGACTCGTCCGCTCGCACTCACGCATCCTGTCATGTCGCCTGTCCTGTCCACCTCGACCTCCCGCTGCCCTGCTCAACACCCGTCTCAAGCACTCGGATACCACCTCTCCGCCACATGATCGCAAGCCTATCAAGCGTCTCTCTCCTCGCTCGCAGAACACCACAACCTCTCTTCGTCGTGTCGCCCTCGAAGCACAGCGCTCTCGCGACTCTCTGATTCGCCGCAGTGGGAAGCATGGCTTCGTAGATCCCGACATTCACACCAACCAGGTCACGGCTTATTGCGCTGCTGAGCAGTACGACATTCCCACTGCCACCCGTGTGCTCAAACAAGAGGGTTACTGTCTTGATCCTTGGAACACTGCCTTGTACCCTCAAGTCATTCATTTCCAGACTCCCGACTACTCCACTACCGACGCCTCCGGTCAAGACTCTTCTGCCGCCCCGGGAGACGTCTTTGTCTTTCCTTCGGGCACGCTTGTCTGCTGGAATGTTCCCGAGCACGTCCAACTGAACCTATTGCATCGCCTTCTTCTTCCCGCCGCCGAGAGTCCCCATCTCGACCGTATCGAGATTGAAGATCTTGAATACATCCAAGACTCGTCTCACCATACCAGCGAAATCATTGGAGATACAATCATCCTCGGTACAAAGCCTTCCTCGACCGAATCCTCCACTGAAGCTGCGACCCCTCTTCCTTCGTCAGATGTCGACACAGTCTTGGCCAAGATCGCCTTCTCCTCAGGCCTGGCTCGCTCCACCAAACTTGCCGTACTCGAGGACCTCTTGTCTTCCTACTTTTCGAGTACCCGCTCTATCCCCACCATCTTGTCACGAGGCTCGCCGCTGCGCTTTTCAAGATCCTTCATCTTGCGCAAAACCGGCGAGCTTCTATCCATACGCGCACAGCTGAATCTATATTCTGAACTTACTGACAGCTTGCCAGACATCTTTTGGGACAGTCCCTCCTCTCTTGGCCTGAGTGCTTACTATGATGAGGTCGGACGTGCCTTGGATGTTGGTGTGCGTATCAAAGTTCTGAATGAGAGGATGGATTATGCCGGAGAGATTGCCAGTGTGCTACGTGAAAGACTGAGCGAGAAGCATTCTACAGGCTTGGAATGGCTCATCATTTTTCTCATTAGTATCGAGGTTGGTTTCGAGCTGTGGCGCATATGGAGGGAGAGACAGGAGAGACTCGATCCTGCAAGTACTGAAGCTCTGTTGAGACATCTGTTGTTGCGTGACATGCATCAACATGACTCCGTGACATGTCCACGGTGATTGTCCGATCATTTGCAACCAGAGTCACATACATTGCACGGCAAAGAAGAAGAAATGTGTGATGCAAATCGCTGTGTTTGATCATATGAAAAGCTGTCTCTATGTGCTGCTGTCTTGTAATAGGAGATGGACTCCATGCTGTCTGCGCTTGTGCGTTAACGATGCTGTCTGCGTTCTTGCGATAACCCTGCTGTCTGCATTCTTGCGATAACCCTGCTGTCTGCGTCCTTGCGCTAACCATGCTCAGTGAGGCGAACAAAAGAAACAAAGCTCAAAAGCAACAGAGCCACACAATCCTCATCCCATGACAACCGCCGATGATAACAATGTTTCATCTCATCTCAAGTTCAAAACATGATCAGAGCTGCCACCATGCACAAGGCAAGAGCAGACACGACAGACAAGACAGTCTGGCGACCTGCCATGCCAGTGTAGGTGCTCGATGGACCGGAGCCAGGTGGTCCAGATGGCACCGAGATGTTGTTGCTGGATCCTGGGCCAGTGATGACCTGAGAGCTGAGGCTACCAGTCCCCAATGGCGAGTAGGAGATAGTGTATGAGCTGCCGTTGGCAGCAATGCTGGTGGAGACGACGACGCTGGCGGAAGATGTGATGATGCCTGCCGATGTGCTTGTTGGAGACGGTGAACCAGACGATGAAGATCCTGCTGATGCCAGTGTGGCTGCCGATGACGATGTTGATGCACCAGCTGAGACAGAGCCAGATGATGAGAGTGTCGAAATTGTGGATGTCAATGATGCTGATGAGCCGCTTGATGCAGAGACTGATGATGAGCCGACTGAACCGCTTGAGCTGCCTGAGCCACCTGAGCCACCTGATGTGGTCGAGCTGATGGTAACGCCGGTTGGAAGAGAAGGCCCGCCAGAGTAGAGAGTGGCTTGGCTCGTGACGATGGACTCAGTGGAGGATGCACTGTAGCTGATGGTCGACCAGTAGTTGAAGTCGGTCGATGACGAGCCGATGGTGATGGTGGAACTGCCAGTCGAGTAGGTAGTCGAGATCACAGAGGCAGAGCTGATGGAAGCACCGGGTGTGGATGAGGCGTAGCTGGTCGAAGCAGGTGTGGTGTAGGAGCTGACACGAGTGCTGACAAAAGTGACTGGGCAGATTGTGGTTGACATGCCGATGATGGCGGTGACCATGGCGATGGATGTTGCAGAACGAGCTGGGCAGTTGGTGACATCGGGTGCACAGCTCCAGACGGTGAACTGAGTGGTCTGGTACACGGTCGAAGTCGAGACAGCTGGCACGTACTCGACGACGAGCACACTGGTGGTGACGGGGTCTCCGATGTTCTGAGCCATGATAGCCATGGCAGCCATGGCAGCGAGTGTGATGGAGAGCTTCATCGTGACGGGTTGTGTGATGGGTTCGAACGAAAGTTGAAAGTTGAATGTTTTGATGGTAAGTCGAGTTGTGCAGCTTGTTTATATAGAAGCCTGCGTGTAGAACGATGAAAGGTAAGGAAGTCGCTATACTCAACGCTCAACAATACTTGAAAGGTAAGTGCTATTCGCCATCCCCAACCTCTGACGCGTCGTTCAAACTGCCTGCAAAAATGCACGATTGTATTCGGAAAGAGCTTTGGGTCCAGTGAGAGCCCAAAATGTTGTAGACAATTCAGCGCTCTCACTGGACCTTCAGCCATCTAGGAAAACTTTGTGCATTTTTACAAGTGTAAATAGGGGCTACTGGGCTTCAGGGAGGTCTCGATGGTCCCGCTGTGCACGATTTTCATACTCTCACTGGACTCTCTGCCATTCACAAAATCTTTGCGCATTTTTACAGGTGCTCAAAACGCGGTTGCTAGTCCCGGGAGCGCACTCCGGATGGAGGTTCACGTTAAGCGTGTTGCGTTGTTGAGCTCTGCGACTGCCAATTCATATCATTTACAACGTTACAACCACTGGTTGCTAGCAGTTTCCCAATGGGATTTGTTGAGCTTCTCTACAGTTCCTTCCGAATTTTTGTTCCGGGCATGACCAAACGCTTTGTCATCAACAAGAATTTGTAGGCAACATGGTCCCATGTAGTTTCCCGCGAACGACGATGGCCACCGGTTATCTCAATGGATTCGTGAATCATGCTAGGTTTGTGACTTCTCTCTTCGGCATCCAACCTCGACTGTTGAGACACGATGGATTGAAATTACAGGAAGCGTCCACTGAGAGCGACTCCTCCACTTCCATCCTCTGCATTGTCCTGATCCCAAGAACTTTGTGCACTGCGGCAGGCTCCCGCTAGAGGGTAGGTGCAGCTGGAGTGACGAACGTAGCATCTGTAGCACCAAATGTCCGGCTGCGCGCATGACAGCACCTTCCGGAACATCGACGAGCAAACGCATCAAATTCTTGCTTGGCCAACTTGCTTTACTTGCTGCTGCGTCTCTTCTTCATATCATCAACAACATTATCAATTCGACATCAGTACCACCACTATCAACAACTCAGCTCAACATGCAGTTCTTCATCTCTACCATGGCCTTTGTTGCCGCTGCCAGTAAGTACCTGCCCTCGTTGTCTGCTATCGCGTGTCTTACTGACACACATTCCAGCCATGGGCGCCATTGCTACTGCTCAGGACACTGTCACCGTCACAGTCATCCCTGCTGAATGCACTCCTACCACTGCCACTCTCCCCGTCGTCGTCGTTAGCACTACTGTCACTGCTTCCGTCGAGAGCATCTCTTCTCAGAGCATCTCATCCGATTCCATCAGCTCCATCACCAACATCCCCATCAGCTCCGTTACAGAGACCGCCTCTACCACTCATGCCACCTTTGTCGTTGAGACTCCTGCTGTTGAAAGCGTCGCCTCCACTTCTGTCGTTGTCATTGCCAGTCCCGTCGAGTCCACCTCCAACGGCGCCATCACTTCCACTCCCACCTCATCCAAGATGGTCTCTCCTGTCGCTACTTTGATTTTGTCCGCCAGTCCTTCCTCAAAGTCGGCCTCTGCTACTGCCTCCGGAAGCGGCGTCGCCTCTGCCACCGTCACTTCAGTCCCTTCCAACGATGCCACTGTCACCGGCATGGTTGGCAAGACCGTCATTCTGACACTCCTCGCCGCCTCCCTCTTCAACTTGGTTTGATCGCACTGCACTCAAGTCCGCTGTTCTTTGTTGATGGGCGTTATTATGCCGATTCGGCTTGGACGATCAATCACCGTTACCTGGGTCTCATTACTTGTTGCAGTTTCATCAAAGGATGATAGAACCGTGTTGGAAGAAGTCAGCCATCAGGGTGGACCTTCCTGTGTAAGCATTTGGTAGTTACAACCAAAATTCTTACTTTGTTTTGACCCCGTCTCACCGTTCGATCCATTTCCTTGCACGTCGTGATGTTCCTGATGACTTGATCTCGAACGCGTTCGATAGATACAAGCAACGTTCTTATTCGAGTAGCACGTCATATCTTCCGTATAATGTTGCAGCCCCTATGACAGATAGTTCTGGCGCATGTCCAATCCAGTCCGACGCACTGTTAGTCAATCGCATATCAAAGAGAAACTGTCAAAATGGAGAATTCGTGATTTCTAGCTCCTGCTACAACAAGCCATGGTATCATAATGTTTCCAATCCTCCAAACGCCAAATGTTCACCAGTGAATATACGATCTGCCCTATACTGTTATCCACCATCTTCTGGGATCTTGCAGAACAATCATGCTGCTGCAGCTTGAATATAGTCTTTGTTTTCAATAGTTACACTCTTAGTCTGTTCACTCGTTAGTATCGCATCTTATCTCAGATCACCAAGGTTACATACCATGTGGTTGACTTTGTAAACACCGACCAATCTCGCAGCCAATTCGAACATGTTGTTTCTCAACGAGATGACGATAAACTGAGCGTTCTTCGTTCTTTCCTTGATGTAACTTGCAACAATCGAAACGTTACGGAAGTCTAGGGCGGCATCAATCTCGTCCATGACATACAGTGGAGTCGGCTTGTAGTGGTGCAGAGCAAACACCAAAGCCAAAGAACTGAGTGTCTTCTCTCCACCTGACAAGTTGCTGATGTTCTTCCAACTCTTCTTTGGCGGCATCACACTAAAGAGGATACCTTCGCTGAACGGGTCCAGACTGTCTACGAGTTCGAGCTCTGCATTGCCACCCATGGTGATCATCTGATACATCTCTTTAAGTCGCATGGATATGGTAGAGAATCCTTCCATGAAACCTTCGAGACGCATCCGCCTAAGATCGTCCAATCGCTTCTTTGCCGAGTCACGACCAGTCAAAGCCTCGTTGAGATCTGACATGCGAGACGAATGTTCTGAAACGCGACGGCGATACTCGGCCAGAACGGAAAGCTCAACTGCTTGTGATGTTGACTCCTCGAGCAGCGCTATTGATGCTTTGAGTTCATCCTTCGACATGTCTTCGAGTTCGTCTTTGGTGTACTGGGCCATAGGCAGAGGCTCGAGCTCTTCACCGTCGTCACTGCAAAGCTGTCAGCACTTGTTTTGGGCAGTTGATGCTGGCATTCTCACCCAATGTTCTGGAAGATGAGCTTAGTCAGCTTCTCCTGCCAGTACCGAAGACGCTTCTGATTCTCTGCCATAATTTTCTGGTTTTCTTCGAGCTTGTTCCGCATCTCAATCTCAATGCCTCGAGTTTCGTTGAGAATGGTCGTCTGGGTATCGAGTTCAGTTTTGAGTGCTTCGAGCTCTTCTTTCTTGGACTCCAATGCCTACATTTGGTCAGTATGCGGTGTTGTGCAGAAGTCGTTTCTTTCATACAGACCTCTTGCGCCTCTTCAGCCTCCTTGCGAAATCCTGCAGTGTTCTTAGTCTGCTCTTTGATATCGTCCTCGACCTTCTCTGCGTCCGCTGTCACTTTCTCGAGCTCGGACTGTGCTTCATTGAAGGCCTTTTCATGCTTCGACTTTTGTTTGTCGGCCTTTGCCTTGTTAATCTCCGCGTTAGACATCTCCTCCATGCGGTGATCGATCTGTTCTTTGAGCCCGTCGACTTTGGCTTTTTGCGTCCGGAGTTGCACACCTCCGACTTCCATAATCTTGTCCTGCAGCGATCTGATCTCTTCTTCGATGCCTGCAGTCTCAGATTGTAACTTCTCGGTCTCCTTTTCCAGAGTTCTGATGGTCTTTTCGAGCTCGGCAACACGCTTGTTGTCCGATTGTGAAGGTTGGCTTTCAGACTTCAATTCCTCCACTCTTTTCTCAGCATCGGCAATGTTACGGTCTAAGCTCTCAACTTCCAGTCTCAACTTCTGAGCTTGAGTTTCGAGTTCTGGTACGCGATCTTGCAGCTGCCTAAGACGAGCCTCGAGTTGCTGCATTCTTTGCTGAAACTGGCCAAACGTTTCCTCGAGTGTGTCACGATCTACCTCCAATTTGACGACCTGATCCTTAGTCACGTCGGCCACAACCTTGGAAGACATGGCACCCTTGGCGACTCTGGTACCGCCACCGCTCATGGTACCTGATTTGTCGATCAATTGACCGTCGAGAGTGACAACTCTCCAGCGTTTGGCACCATAAGCAATGCGATTTGCTTGTTCAAGATCCTTGGCAACAAGCGTGTTCTGGAGCACACTATAAAAGGCCGGTCTGTAGCGATCATGTTTTGACTTGACGAGATCGTAAAGTCGAGGCACGTTCTCCGGTGTCTGGATCACTGATAGGTCTCGCTGCGGCAAGCGGTCAAGAAGGATGAAGTTCGCACGACCGAGGTCGTTCTTGCGAAGGTACTCGATACATTGTTGACCCACCTCGACAGAGTCAACCACCAAGTTGTCAAGCGAAGGACATGCAGTCGATATAGCAACATCAAACCTTGCATCGATGGCACCAAGGTTACCGAGACGCCCATGGAACCCGTCGATTCTTCCAGACTCCTTGAGACGCATGAGTCCGGTAAGAACGTTGCCTTGTGTTTGAGTAGCAGCTAAGCTTGCGCGTGCTTCGTCGGCCTTTTGTCTAGCCCCTGAAAGCTTCGAACGCAAAGCGGGCTCCTGAGATACAAGATGATCGACCTCAGCTTGCGCTTCCTGCACAGAGCCCTCTACCGCTTTTCGCTCTCGTTTGCATTCCTTGTACTCCACAACCTTGGCCTCGCGTGTTTCGTAGAATGATGCGATCTTGTTTTCGATGTCCTGGACAGCATTTGCTCCGGCGTTGCCTCGCTCTCTGAGAATTTCCAGCTCACTCTTCGCGACGGAGATGGAAGATTGTTTTTCGTTGACCTTCGCCTTCCAAGGCTCTAGAGTCTTTTGCTTTGCTGCAATCTCATCCGAAATGCCTTGAGTCTTGCCTTTGAGGCTTTCTCTGATCTGGGTCAACTGCGCCTCTTCTCGATGCATTTCTGTTTCCAGCTCAGCTATGGATTGTGCATTCCTATTGATGTCGTCTTCGGCCTGCGTGGCTTGGGTATTAGCTCCGGAGATGCCAAATCTGCTATCCTCTGCAGTTTTCGCAAGCTTCTTAGCCTTGTTGGCGAGGAATTTCTTTTTCTCTGCATGCTTGACGGTGTCTTTGTCAAGCTTGGCCATCTCTTTCAAGATCGATTGGGTGCTCTCAGACATGCGCTCGTATTCCTTGGATGTTGTGTTGTGCTGCTTCTGCAGCCTCTTGATGTCTTCTTGATTGCCCTTGTGTTTTTCCAGTTCTTCGTCAAGCTGCTGTTGGAGTTGTTGGACAGCTTCCTGAGTTACGGTGACGTTGTCAGTGCACTCGTTGGTGTAGATTTGGTACAGGGCTGATTGCTTTGTGGCAAGCTCATTTTCGTCGCGGATGAAAGCTAGCGCCTTGTCTTTTTTGTCCTCAAGAGCGTTCTTTTCCTTCTCGACATGTTGTACCCTGGTGTTCTTCTCGGCGCAAACTTCATTGAGAGCTTCCGTTTCCGCGGCAGCCTCGTCGATGGGAGTTTTGTATTTAGATGTGCCAATGATGTCTTCAAGATATTCTAGAAGGCCATCGTCGTGCTCACTGGCAGCCTTTGGTTTCATCTGAGCAATCGACTCAACCTCACCCTGCAGAATCAGAAAACGCTTGTGGTCAAGGTCGACACCACGATCGCGCAGTAAGGTGGTAACAGCGGTAAAGTTCGACTCTCTGCTGTTGATGTAGTATTTGCTCGCATTGTTCTTGAAAGCACGTCTCGAGATGATGAGCTGCGAGTCGGCAATAACCTCGTGGCCGCCAGCTGGCAAATCCATGACCTGCTGGAAATGAACCTCGACCTCACAATGATCCAGATCAGGATAGGCAGCCGAGTTGTGGATCAGAGCAGAAATCTTGCCCTGGCGCATTTTGCTGGCACGGAAACCAAAGACAAAGAGCAAAGAATCAATGACGTTTGACTTGCCAGAACCATTGGGCCCAACAACGGAGGAAAACGAGGCATGGAAAGGGCCCACCTCCTGACGGCCTGCATAACTCTTGAAGTTCTTGAGGACGAGGTGGGTAATGACGGTCCGGGAACGAGGCTCCGAGGGAGCTTGTGAGGCAGGCATGGTGGCAGCAGCTCGGGTACGCACAACGATGTCCATGGGTTTCTCCAGTGTAGTCGTGTTTATGTCAACCTTTTGTACTTGGCTCGATGGGGGTCTGATTTGGGCTCGTGGGGTCTGATCATTCACGGCCGTCTCGGTGATGTCTGAGAGAGGTGCCGCATGCTTGAGTCGTTGCGAGGTGGGCGAAGCGGATTGCTGGGAAGTGGGTAGTATCGATGCTTCGGTCTCAGAGGCGACGGACGTAGATATGCGATTCTTGCGCACAGTACGAGCAGTTTTGGCGGATCGGCGCTTGGGTTTGGTAGGCGAGGTTGCTTCTTCCATGACTGACCCGTCGGCGACATGGTCGTGACGGGTCCGGGAGGCCGTCTGTGGTGTAGCCGGCGTGTCAGACATGGCGGACTTGGTATGGCGTCTTGAGCGGGCCGGGGCTGGCGTGTATTCTGCTTCCTCTTGCTCGTCCTCATGCGCCGTCTCGCTCGCATTTCCCTGAGACACGTCGTCGCCCATGTCCATTTCCATGTCGTCATCGGAATCGACCACTCGGCGCCTTGATGCAGCAGCCCGTCGGCTTTGGCGTGCTGGGGATTTCGCCGACATTGTGTTTGCTTCTTGGACAAGTACTCTTGCTGCCGCAAATCGACGTCTGCGATTATTGTCTATGGACCAACTTCCAAACAGAGCAAACAAACATTCGGCTGTGCCCTCCGATCGCCGACTTGCCCCGCCGCTTTGACCCCTCCTTGCCCTCCTCTCTACCCGACAATTGCACTTCTCACCACAACGTTTCCATCATGCATTTCAGCTGACCAATCTGATACTGGAGAATGCTTCTGGTCTCTTGACTGTGTCGGACTGGTGTGCATTTGATTCTAGACTGCTAAATCTGGTCAACTTTCCCAACCATCTACCATCAACCGGGCAATATTCTTGCCCATCAAACTGCTCGTTTCCATCGTACTTATGAAGCTCTCAATGCCTGCTGTATACCAAAGTCCTTCGTCCAGCTGAAGTTCTTCGAATGTCACTCGCGGGTACTCGTATGGGTAGCTGTTCCACACTTTGCGGTATTGCCAGCTGATATCCTCTTTGTCGATCGTCGCCTTTTCAGCTAGCCCCAGTATGTTGGCCAGGAACGTGTCATTGAGCGGAGCTGGGGAGAACACTTTGTAGAGATATTCAAGCTCGCCTCTGCCTTCGCGCGTGTCCATACTAGGTCGTAGAAGCGATATGCTAAAGAAGCCAGGCAGACCTACCCCTTCTGGGCTGCTGCCATGATGCTCGCCTGGGGGCAGCGTGGTAAGGACGACCTGTGGCACCAGTTTCTCCGATGACAAGTTGAAAGCCCTGGGCGAGAGTGCGTGCTTTGAAGTGAAGAGTGTGACGTGTAGTTGTACATAAGGAATTGAATCCGGCAGATGACGAGGTTTCGGATCAAAGTCGATGTCCGAATATTGCAATGGTCCTGCCAGAACCACCTCGTCAAATATCTGTTGATCGAGTGCTTCTGTTTTTGATCCTTGCTTCTTCGTCGAGATGGAGTACTTGTTGTTGTTGAGCTTGGCCAGCCTACTAACCGTCCTGTTAAGGTGGACAGTTGCTTGAGCTGCTGAGAGCATATTTGAGAATATCTGCCAATTACCTCCGTCGATTGCTTGTGCTCCATCAGTCGCCATGCAGACCATTGCTTCTAACCCATGTAGTAAGGGCAGATTTTGTGCATAGTTAACTCGTGTGCTTGCCTGCACGATATCTTGAGCAAACAGCTTGCCGATCCCGTTCTGCTCAAGAAATTGCTCTCCGGTGGAAGCAGTAGCAGCCGTTAGACCAAGGTCGTAGGCCACCTGCGAAAGTGACTTCCAGGGAAAGTATGGCTCTTCATACATCTTCAAGAACTTCCCTACTGTGGCTTTCATCAAATTTACAGTCTTGAGGGGCGCAAGACCGTACTTCCAAAATAGCTTTGCAGTGTCCCACCAGCTTCCGCCAGCGGACTGTATGTAAACAAAGTCTCTGCCATTCCATACACCAAGCACGGGTCCTTTAGAACGGAGCTCGCGGATTCCAGATGTCGACAAGTTGAACTCTTTGGCAGCATCAACGAGGTTGTGGTTGACCTCAACAAATATGGATGCACCAAGCTCGACTGGATTCTGTTCGTCTCCATATACGCCGACTGTAGTTGAACGGCCGCCAATATGGCCGTCACGCTCGTAGACTGTGATGTTGAGAGAAATGCCTCGCTCCTGGCTGTATTTTCGCAGGAAGTATGCTGTTGAAGAGCCTGCGCTTCCGGCACCTATCCAGGAGAGCGTCAACAACAAGATTGATCTGCACTGCTTGACTAATTTTACATACCTACTACTGCGACATGCTTAGGAGTTTTGAAGCCCACGGTCGCATCCTCGAGGACGAGTTGATCTGTGGCCGCCAGCACAGACTGCGAGTGTGCAAGACAAAGGACAGTGGCAATGATAGTTTGAGTCTTCATGTTTCATGCAATACAAGTTTCCAGACACGATGAGCAACTCAGCGCTTGCGATAAGTAACACTAAAAGGTCTCAAGCTACTGATTTAAGTGTTGCTGTATGCATTGCAAGCTGACGCCAAGCATCTGGTCGTTGTTGACAGAATAACAACGCCAAGCGTCTTCCTTCCTTTGTGTTTCCGACACACATTTGTTGTCTCCAGATAGCTGCAAAAATGTACAATGGTCGCAGGTGCTAGACAACGCTCTTCGAGAAGTCATCATGGACTATCATACCCAACGTGCGATGGCTCAAGTCGTGCACGCAGCAATCGACAGCTTCGTGCAGAGTTCTGCTATGAAAGTGGACTGGATAAGGCGTCAGAGCATTGTTGACCAACTACAACAATGGATAGATCTTAGTCTCACCCCTACAATAGTAGCAAGCGGTGTATGTATAGCGCCAAATGAGCTGACGGACTGGAAACTCACCATAATGGAACGTTTGGCCAAACAAAGAATCAGACACCTTCTCGACTACGTCAAGGCCTGGCCCCACTCGACTGGAGCGATACTGGACCTGAGAGAGTGCATACACTCGTCAGAAGTCAAGATTCAGATTGCCACATCCTTCACGCAACAGCTAAGTCGTCGTCTCTTACATGCTGGTGTGACAACCTCGGAGCTTCTCAGCATATACATCAATGTCATCATGGCATTCAAAACACTAGATCCTCGGGGTGTGCTACTGGACAAGGTGGCTACGCCTTTACGCGCCTATCTCAGGCATCGCGATGATACCGTCAGAATCATTGCAGCAAGCTTCTTAGCAGACGTTGAGATCGAGGGGGACAACCATATCAGCACTCCATCCGACGAGGTCTGCAATGAGCTCGCCAGAGAAATAAATCTCACGGAATATCAAGCACACCATGTAGAGCACAGAGGACTTGATTGGGATGACATGGAATGGATGCCTGACCCAATTGATGCTGGTCCTGGTCAGTCTGTCGAAACATCTTGGTACACATAGTATGCTGACTACATGTACTTGCAGACTACAAAAAGTCCAAAAGTGAGGATATCATGTCTTTCATGCTTACGCTCTTCGAGCAAGCCGACTTCATCAAGGAGGTACAATCTCTGCTGGGAGAGCGATTGCTGAGCGTGGGCTACGACAATACCGAGCTCGAGAAAGAGGTTAGTGTTTGGTTTGGACAGCTGTCCCTGAATTGAATTTGTACTTACTCGTTTTACAGATCCGACTTGTAGAGCTCTTCAAAACTCGATTCGGTGCGGATCGGCTCCAGTCGTGTGAGGTCATGTTGCGTGACATACAAGATTCGAGACACATTAACAAGACGCTTCGTCCCAAGAAGGATTTCCCAACACTGGAAGAGGTACATGCTGCCATTCCCGAACCGGGCATACATACTCAAGCGCTCATTGGCAAATTCAACGATCGAGTGCCTCAGACGGATTTGGCTGGCCAGAAGTTTATCGCTTTGATCAAGTCCGCGGCTATCGCAGACAAAGCCTCAAACATGCTGTATCCATCGTCCGAACTGTCCATAATTGGTTCGAACGCCAACGGCGAACCATCTGCAGACTTTTATACCCAGATTCTGTCTTCCTTCTTCTGGCCGAGTCTTCGGGAGGACGAGTTTGCAGTACCGGCTCCTATATCGACATTGCAGTCACGTTTCGAACAAGATTTTGAGCGTGTCAAAAATTTACGCAAGCTGCACTGGCTATCTGCGCTGGGCAAGGCCACTGTTGAACTTGAGCTTGAAGATCGAACCGTGAAGCTCGAAGGAGTCCAGACGTGGCAGACCAGCATCATCTATGCATTTCACAATGACAACGATGAGTGTCCGTCCGAAGGACTAGTTTCAAAATCTGTACAAGAGTTGGAGGCGTCGCTTTCCATGGACGAAGTGCTAGTCCGTAACGCACTCTCGTTTTGGGTGGGCCATCGTATCCTAGTCGAAACCGAATCAGACGTCTTCACGGTGCTTGAAAAACTGCCATCGGCTGAGGAAGAGGGCGCTACAGGCCCTTCTGCACCTGTACAGATGCAAGCCGATACGGCAATCTCGGCAGTCAAGACTCAAGACGCAGTACTCCAAGACAACAAGGCCATGTACGAAATGTTCATTGTGGGCATGTTGACGAACGGAGGTGCCATGGATGCGACACGCATCACAATGATGATGAAGATGGTAGTTCCGGGTGGCTACAACTTTGGTGAGGACGAGACGAAATGGTTGCTAGCTGGCTTGGAGGAACAAGGCAAGGCAGTCTCAAACGGCAGTACTTACTCCATTAGAAAATAATGCTATCAAGAGTTTTGTGAACTATGCCGCAGAGATCAAGGTATGCGCCACTGGCCAAAACGACTCGTTTTGTGGGACCAGCTTACGACGCACATTTGACAACGCAAATAGACTGTAGAAAACATTGTAATTTATGATTAAACATATCGAGATCAGGCACAAATAGAAGCGTAGCAGCCGAGGACGAACTGAAGATATTACCAAGAAGAGCAACTCCCACATCGCTGTGGAGGTCAAGAAGAAGCGAAGAATCGGCAGAGAACACCAACAAGAGAAACAACGACCCTTCATCCACCTTTCAGATACCTTCATATCATCGCCAATGAACGTATAATCTTACCGCTGACACTATCTAAGCTTTGCCGTTTCTCTTGTAGCCACCGCGGTAACCTCCATAGCTGCCGCCGTTGTTATAGCTCCATGAGCCGTAGAAAGGAACGGTGGGCAAGGTGGGAGGAGCTGAAGGAGGCTCGGTGACACCGCCGGCCTCTGAACTTCCAACACTGGAACTCACAACGCTGGTGACAAAGGAAGAAAACTGAGAGTAGGGTCCTGTGGAGTGGAGCGGTATGCTTCGAGAAGGACGTCGAGTACCACTGCGGTTGCCTTCGCTAGTCGAAACAGAAGAATCGGCCGAGGAAGAGCTGATTCTTGTAACAGGGCTTGCAGCCGAAGTGGAAGATCTAACAGGTGCAGTCCCAGTGCTACCATAGGAGATCAAGGTACCATTACGACCACCCGAAGAATATGATGCAGTGAATGTGCCCGAGGACAAAGTTTTGTTACCTGCAGACGTGGTGACGGGACTGGCCGTGCCGCTACGATCACCACCACTAGAAGAGCCTGAAAAAGTGCTAGAGTTGGAGATTGTGACTGATCTGGTGGTCAGTGGAACCGTATTGGTGGTGACTAGCGTGAGCGTGATCGAAGAATTCAGGTGAATGGTAACGTGAGTAGTGGTAGCACGAGCTGAACTCGAATTAAATACGGAAGTTGTCGCCGGCGAGTTAGGTGAGCTCGATGGTGTAAAGCTGCTGAACATTCCGGTACCCGGAACATATGGAACGTAAGGAGACCAGGTAAACGAGGCAGCAGAAGATGTTCTGTTTCTGGGGGCAGAGGCTGAGCCAGTTCCTAGAGAGTAAGAGGTTGCGGTTCCAGGAAGCGAAGTGCTGTTCATGACCGTGACAGGTGAATCAGGGGAGGAAGAAGGTGTCAAGGCGGATGTCAAAGTGATCGTGCCGGTCACGAGTGATGACATGATGGTTGCGTTGGCGCTGTAGGAGACTGAGACCGAAACACCAGACCTCACATCCGAGGACGAATCAGGGCTCTGAGGTGGCAGATAGACGGTAGTGACCATAGTCGTGACGGCGGTAGTAGCAGAATAGATGGTTGTGACAGCTTCTTGGGAAGAGGTGGTGCTGTTTGGAAAGTAGACCGAGGACAAGATTGAAGAAGAAGGAGAAGCAATGCCACTCCTACCCGCATCGGATGAAGAGGGGATGAAGGCAGTACCACTTGGTCGAGAGGTAGTTCCGCTTCTGCCTTCATCGGAAGACGATGGAACAAAAGCAGATGATGATCCAGTTCCTGTGGGACCCACAACCGCTGAGCTGAGGTTGAAAGTCGGGAAAGGTGCTCCATAGGATACGCCTGGGTATGGACCAGGAGGTGAGCCTGAAGGCAGTCCTGTGGGGCTGAATAGAGGGCCTCCGCCAGTACCAGTCGGGAAGCTGCCATATGGAAGTGGTTCATATGCACAATCCGAGGGCAGTTCGTTGGCCAGAGCTACTGCAAAAGCACAGGGAAAGAAAGAGAAAATCTTGAGCATCTTGAAACGATTGTGTGGAAGAAGATGAATGAGAGACTATTGATGCGAACTGCTTTTCAGATGGTTTTCTCAGCGCAGAGTATGACCTACTTATACATGAAAGCGTATTCAAGGGTCATGTCTATGGCAAGGGCCGACAATGCTCGTTTGGCTTGCTTCCTTGCCTTGCCAATGTCTCTGGAAACAATCGAAGTGATTGCATGGTGTAGTAACATCTGCGGGTCGCAGCCAACTTTCCTTCTCCAGGGTGGCCTGCAGCTGCCTGTGTGCTACTATGTGTCATGTCAGGGCCGCCCAGATTAATGGCGTCGGAACCTTGCTGAGCTGACCTGTTTCTTGCGTAGCACCACACAAACGGAAAACGACATCTGCACTGTGTATGCAGCCAGTCGCTGTTTCTGCGTTAAACTTTTTCATTGTGTAACCCCAATACTGCCTGCATCCCTTTTTGCCCCTTCCCGCTTGCCGTGTTCGACCTTACAGGGTTACACGGCACGTTGATCCTGACTTTTCTACAGATGATAATCGCTTGTGGTCTACAAGACGTAGAGTTCAGCACTCCTTTATTCAACAAAACGGCTTGGACTGCAAAGGGGTAGTGCAATATCAGAGTGGCTGCATGAACAATTAGGTATGTAGGTATGGACAGGCTTCACTCTTCATTATTATCATCATCAAAGGGGCTTCGTTCGCCATTCTGAGCATTGTTGGGTGAGACTCGCAACAAGACAGTCTCCTTTGATTGTTGCTGTTGCAGCCTCTTCCGCCTTCGTGGGGCCGGCACCATAGGCTTTTCCTTCTCAACTTTTGCGCTGACGTCCAAAACACTAAGACTGCTCTCGCCCGCCTCGGCGAGATTCATACCCAGCAAGCGCTTGGCCACATGAGCATCTGTTGGAGGGCTGACTGGATCCTCATGGTCCGACTCGTCTCTGATCCACGCAACTTGTCTACAGCGTGATACCAAGCGCACAACGGTCTCGTCAACCGGGGAGAAATGAAACGAGGATCTGTTCACGAGCAAGCAAAAGAGTTTACGCAGCTCTTCGCGCTTGTAGTGAGCGTTTTCATGGGCCAATTGGGTATTTTTGAGCAGTGGACACAAGACACGCAGGTATGTATGGCGAAGGGCGCGCTGGCCACCGCCATCTTTCGGCACATCGGAGTGATCCTCGTCGTCGGAACCAGGGTCAAGGTCTAGAAGATTGCGGATGATGACGTCAACGAGGACGTGCAGGTCGTTTGTGTAGAAATATTCAAAGGTAGGAGGTGTGGTGAAGAGGAGGTATAGCAGCTTGAGAATCAGCAGCTGAGGACCCAATGCGGATTCACGATTCAACAGCAATATGAGGTTTTCGCCAAATGTACGATAAGCTGGGCCGTGGTTGGAAAGGACCTTGATGATGCGGTTGGTCAGGGTTGGGTGTGATTCGGGAGAGACGGCGTAGCACATGTATTGCTCGTTGAGAATGAGTAAGACACGGATAGTTGGATAGTGGTATGGGTCGTTGGCGTCGTTAGACAGCTCTTCGATAAGCTCGAACAGGTAGATGACAAAGGCGTCGTCGACGGTGGCTGTGTTGGAGAGGTTAGAGTCGGGCATTGGAAAGCAGGGCGTACGGCAGGGAAGGTGGCTCACCGAGGTCGTCAAGGGACAGACGCTGTATTCTCGACATGTCGCAGAGCAGCTCGAGCAGGAGACGATGCAGCCCCGTGCTGTCGTCCTTGTTGCCCTGGACCAGGTCGAGCAGGCGGGCAAAGGCGCCCTCGGTCTGCATCATCTCAAAGACGGCTTCATCGCTGCGGCCGTCGTAAAGCAGCACAGCCGTGACAATGTGCAGCACCGGGGCATGCTCCTCCTACAGCGGGCTGTCAACAGTGGCTCGCGTCCGGGAGTCCATGCGGGGGCGTACCTGCAACAGGCAGTAAACGAACTGTCGGCGCACGTAGTCCTTGTTCTGGAGGAAAAGCGGCGAGTCGATCAGGCGGTAGCAGCAGCGCGCAATGTCGTATTCGGTGTCGAGGAAGCCGTCGGTCGACGCCTCGAGGAAGGAGCGAAGGCAGTCGTCAATCTGCTCGTGTGTCGTGCATTGCGTCGACACGACCGTCTGCACACGCTGCCAGAAAGCGCCGCTCTGGTCGTCGTCGTGGTCGGCAGGTTGCATCTTCTCGCTGGCTTCAATCGCCCAGCAGAAACGCACCGCTATCGGATACTCATCGCTGTCATGGAGCGTGTTGGCAACTAAACAAGATCCCAAGCCTGTCCGCCGTCATGCCCGTCCTTGCCGTCCTCCGCCGCCCCCACACTCGACAGCCGCCAATCCTGTCCGAGTCACGCCATGTCACCTACTCGTACTCGACATGACTTTGCTCTACAACCAACTACTGCTCTCCGTCTCTCTCTTCTCTTCTCTTCTCTTCTCCTCTACTCTGCTACCTCGCTTTTGTCTTGGCCATAATCCGTGATATTCGTTATTCGTATCTAATCTTGTTCTAACCTTCCCGAACGCCAGTGCCATCCTATCCTAGACCCGGTCTACTCCCTGACTGCCTTGTCTTGTTATTAACATTCATCGAACCTTCCGTCTCTATCCAAGAGACTAAACCTTGTCATCGCCCTCGCTTCTTGATCTCCTTCTGCCCGTGACAAAGACTGCCATGCCCATGCAGATTGCACTCAGCAGCAAGCAAGCTCCACTCCATATCTGCACCCCGAGATAGGTTTCGTACTCGGAAACCAAGTGTCCGGCAATCACCGGTCCGACCAACGCGAATGGTGCTGCTGCAGTGTACATCATACCAGTCCACTGCCCAAGCTTGGCCTGTCTGCTTGCATCTGCTCCGAGGATCGCTGCCATGGACGCCGGTGGCAGTCCAATCACACTGCCCGAGAAGGCTCCAAAGAGGATGGCGAATGCCAGAGCGGGCGCCAGTGTATTGGCAAATGTCCACAAGAACAAGCAAAGGATGCTGGATACGATTGTCACTGTCATATGGACGTGCAGTGCTCCGAACCGATCACAAAGCCAGGCAGAGCTGAGCCGACCAAAAGTGCTGCAGCCGTTCATGATGCTCAGCAACCAATATGTTGACAGAGTTGATTGCGCTCCCGGAGGTGGCGTTCCCTTGTGCGCGATCCCGTTGGTCGCGGCCCATTCTTCAAGATTGAAGAACACACAGTAAAATCCGAGGAAGAGGGCCGAGATCGACGCCGTGAACCAGCAGAAAGCCGGATCACGGAAGGCTGAAGTATCGACCCAGGTTCTCTTGGACATCCACTTCTCCGGCTTTCTGAATGTATGGGCAGGATTAGGTCGTGCAAGCAACACTGCTGCGAAACTTGTAACGGATATGACGATGGTGACATATCGGACGGCGTTGTTGAACCCCTGAGAGGCAATAAGGAAGCGAAGCATGACTGGCAAAGTAAGCCCAGCTACGAGATAGTAAGCACTGATTGTCATTGATCGTTCATTTCATGCGGATATGCACTTACAAATGCTTGCTCCTGAAGCCACGATGCCAATGGCGAACCCTTTTCTCTTGTGGAACCAAGTTGCTGTTACTTTGGAGTGTCAGTATACGAATGTGAGTGACGTTTGGAAGAGCATACTTTGTGAGCTGTTGGACATTGTCAGCACCCTTGATCATTGACTCAGATTGGATGGCGACGTACCTTGACACGAAGAAGCAGGCCATACCCAATCCGGTCACCAGGCCTTGTGTCAACCAGGTCAAGCCGTAGTTGCCTTGATTCAAGCCTCCGTTGCCGTTGGAAATGCTCAGCATAAACATGCCAATGGTGATGATAACTGATCCGGCCAGTAACAACTGGCGGCTGTGATCTGCATCCAGCAATCGACCGACGATGAAAGAGAAGAAGAGGACGACAAAACATTGTGTTGAGCCGATCAGATTGCTCAACAAGATGTCGTCGCCCTGGAAAAGTGATTCGGAGTAGTAAGATGCAAAGGTTCCGCTATGAAAGTCAGAGCGGTACGATAACATGGTCAGGATAACGTACTAAGCATTAACACAGCCCCACGAGTTAAACATAAGTAAGAAGCCGCCCTAACAGTGTTAACAAGGTCCGCCACTAGTCGTAGGTGGTGCAGCTAACATACGAACAAAGCTGTGTACGGCCGCCATCCCGAGGGCCAATTCTTCTCCCTATCTTCAACCGTGGCCGAAGGGGATAGTGTAAGGGAACCCAGGGCAGAAGGCTCATACTCTTGTTTCTCAGAAGAGTCGGAATCCGTCCTCTGGCCATCCGGAGGGCCGTTTTGAGTTGAGTGAGTCATGTCTGAACAAACAAGAGGTCCTGATCTGTCACAGAAGCAGAAGATAAGTAGAAAGCAGGAGTTGCCTGAATTATCAGAGAAAGACTATCTGGAATGGCCGAGCAAGCTGCTGGATGATATTGCAATCCTTCGGACAGACATGGCCTTCTTTATACACCCCACGACCCCGGCACCTGCACGAATGCACTGCCAGTTTCAAGAGCACGTTTGCAAATCAAGACGCGTCAGAAACACCGACGACGATTGTGATCGCCCATATCTCTTATGCGGGCCAAGGCATTAGATGTAACAGCCAAGGACAAGCCATCCCGTCGACAAGCAACAAGAAGAACCAGTCAGCCCAAGATCGAGAGGACCCCGTTATCAGAGTCAAAGACAATCGCCAAGCAGGGGACAAACCCTACAGACCGCTCAGGTAAAAACGCTGGGAAAAACAACTCTTTCTGCACTGTCGAGGCTTGGCCTGTGTAGTGCGCACTCATCGGAATGTGGATTGGGATTTGAAGCGTCCAACCGGAACGAGAGTATGGAGCATACCCCGGGCAAGTCGCCGAGCGTAATGCCAGAGAGTTTGTCCGGCGGTGCGTCCCCTTGGTCGTTATGAGACAAGCAGAAGATGATCAAGAAAGAGAGCGTTCAATCCGGGGAAGAAGTGGGTCTACGTGTACGGAGAAGGGGGGGCTGAGTGTCTGTGATAGCCTTGGCAGCCAGCGGTTGAGCGATTGCTGCGGACGCGGAGAAGATGATATACACATGTGCATGACGCTTGAGTAACGCATCATGCTTGGATGCCTCGGTGTGTGTTACAGCGCTGGGTGTTGCAATCTCGTAGGAGGCGAGCGAGCGAGCAAAACAACAGAGAGAGGCTTGCTCCGCTCGCCAAAAGTGCGGTGGCCGGTTTGCGGCGGTTTGATACCAAGCGCACGAGGTTCTCTTGTTCGTCGCAGGCGAACTTCACTCTTCCTCCTGGTAGGGCGACTATTGCTAGCTATCAAAATGCAGGATGTTATTGTGGATTAGGAAAAGGTCCACTGGAAAGATGAAATGCTCGAGCTCTTATTGAGCCCTCTTCGGATCTCCAATAGCACTGCGCATTTCGATAGCTACATAGTCTCCACAGCATGTCAGAATCTAATGTGTGAGCAGTGTTTATGTGCGCTCTACAACGAAGCACGGTGAAGCCTCTACCGGTTCACCTTGCGTGGAGATCCGGGGTCTGGGCAGCAATGCTGGGGTCACGGCTTCTTTGGCTTTTGGTATGATTGCAAATGCCGCCATGGCAAAGGTGCATTGATGCGAATTAAGTGTTGATCAAATATTGGCATGTCGTCGTTACGGGCGTACAAGGATTCCAAGATGCCAATGCCAGACGATCAAAGACAAGCAGATTGTTGAAGAGTCAGTTTTGGCTTGATGCAAGATAAGGACCTGAAGACGTTTACCCGGCGGGTGGCTGTGAGGACCTCAGAGTTGGAAATGATGCCACAGGGTTCTCGCCGCCGCTGGACTTCATATCCACAGAATAGCCTGAACCAAGGAGCATGTGCATGACCACCGTGATGGTTAGACTTGACACTATATACCTGTAAATCACCGAAATGTTTCGAACGATCAATCGATCAACCCTGTGCCCGGTACAGCTAGTGCAGTGGTGCTGATGTGCTATGTAGTCGGCAGAGATAATGTGATAGACGGGAGAACAGAATCGAGACTAAGGCTCTCTCGACTGTCAGAGAACCACATGTCGCCATCGAAACCCGCCATACTTCGCTCTCCACAGATGGATAGTTGATGAGAGCGAGTGTCCATCGACATTTCCATCTCTCCGCTTAGAGCCTTAGACGTACCAATATCGTAGAATGGGACAGTACCGGTAACTCGAGACGCTCGGAGCATCGGGCCAATCTCACTAAACGCCGACCTGTGCGCCTGATCGCGTCACTCCGTTGCCTCCTCGTCCTCTCGTCCTCCTATTCTCGCATCTTCGACCAACTCATCCTTTGACTCGAACCGATTCACTACTCTCACCCTTCTCGTCTGCTTCCGCCACTCGTCCAACACAAGCCAGTTCTCCTCCTCGTAACCTACAATCAGAAGCATCCGTTCTTGTCACCCGCTCGTCATCACAGTCATGGTCATGATGCGCTCAAACAGCATCTCTTCCGTCTCGTCCCTGTCGTCACGCTGCTCGACAGCAGACCCGGAGCCCAGCATGCAAATCTTCATCAAGAACATCGCAGGTGACAGTACGTTTCCTCATACCCTCATCGGCGACTCACGTGCTCACCTCATACAGCATTTGCCCTCGAGGTACCCGAGTCAACCTCGATAGCGACACTCTCATCTCTTCTTGCCATCCGTACGAATCTTCCCGCCCAGGACATGCGCCTCGTGTATGCAGGCAAGCATCTTGATTCGTCATCAAGCACACTATCGGACTACAACATCGGCCGGGAAAGCACTCTACACCTTGCGCTCCCATTGCGGGGTGGAGCACCTAAGAAGATTCGTTGCCAGTTCAAGGACTGCAAAGATGCTGCTCAGCGCATTGTCGGAGATTGTGGCTTCTGCAATGGCCACTTCTGCGGCAAGCATCGTATGCTCGAGAGCCATGCTTGCACTGGACTCGAGACGTGCAAGGAGGAAGAGAAGCAGCGCAACCGTGAACGCTTGGAGAAGGAGAGAACCGTCGCCATCAAGGGCATCTAAGCAACATCATCAAGGATCAGGGCAAGCGTGTTTCGGCAAGTCATCATGGGATTATTGGGAGCGGGAGTAGGGCAAGGGGTGTTGTGCACTTTTGGGCCATGCGTTTTGCTGGCAGGTTGCTTTTGCTTTGTGAAGACTATACATATCTGGAGTCCGTGTGGCTAATGGTTAAGAGAATACACAGCGAGGCTTATGCGAAGCCTGCGTTCCATCGACTCCGTTCCTTGGCTTCACCGTGAACTGCATGTCATCTACCATTGGCCAAGGTGATCGAGAAGGGGCTGTAGGCATGCAAATGCAAAGCTGCGAGTCGGTGACTTGGCACAAGGAGCGTGCTGGTTTGATTGGCGGCCGACCGGTGTCATATGCACGGGAAACGATCACAGGGTGCTACTGCAAGACGGCCGCGGGTCAGACGGCCACAAACAGTTGGGCCTTTGGCTTGCTGCATAGACGTGACAACGAGCAAGATAGTGAGACTGCTTTGGAGCATGAGCATAAGAGTACGCATAGGACTGTTCGTCGAGGCCAAGGCGTGGACCAAGGCCCTTCCGTGAGGGCAAGGGCGTGTGCCTAACTAAGGGGATGCAAAGTTCTTTTTGGAGATTGGCTCGTTTCCAATGAGAGTGCACGAGGACATCGCTCTCACTGGACCCCCTCGAGTTCCCCAAAACATTCGTGCCTTTTGATGGCTGGATTCCTGGTGACTTGTATGGCTGGAGTGGCTGATAGTATTCATGTCTTGGCCGAGTCTTCTGTAGTAATGATATCAACGTCATGGGGGGAACGTGCCCTCCTTTCAGGCAGGCCCCGCGAATCGCTCCGTAGTTACAGACGTTCCTTGACCGACATACCAAAACACTTGTAACGCTTTGCTTGTGTATCTCGACATCTCGCCCAAATGGCTTCGTCATCGTCAGGTCTATCTGCTCCTCCTTCCGAACAGTCCTCCAGGGCTTCGACTCCTGGTGGCGCTGCCCTGGGTGTTGCCGAGAAGACACCAGATGACAGCAGTAAACTCAAAACTTTCGTCGGAATCTTGAAGAAGTAGGCATACATGCGCTGTTGTTGTGCTTCTAAGAACTTGTCTGACGCGCCTTAGATTCATTGGAGTATCTGATATTGCCGCCGTTCGCTTCTCGCTGCCTGCCCAGCTGCTCGAGCCCATCCCCAACCTCGGTACGCGCCCCACCGCATGCCTGTTGGCCAAGTCCTCGTCTCTAATCTGATTGTACGCAGAGTACTGGCATTATTTGGATAGGCCAGATATATTCGCTAGCATTGGCGACTCGGACGATGAGCTCGGCCGCCTGCTCGCCTGCTTGCGCTTCTGGTTCACAAAGGACCTAAAGTACGTCAAGGGCAAGCCTTGCAAGCCATACAACTCAACTCTTGGAGAGTTCTTCAGGGTATGCCACCTGCTCCTTGGCATCTTGTCTGCTTCTAATCCATGTCTAGTGTCAATGGGAGGTCGAAGACAACGTGCCCGTTCTCCAGGGCAACCAAGTGAAGTCCGATACAGCTGGCAAGCCTGTCAAGGTCTCATACCTCACTGAGCAAACATCCCATCACCCTCCCGTCTCAGCCTACTATGTGGACTGTCCTCAAAAGGGTATCTCTGCCCGCGGGTTCGACCAGATTAGCGCAAAGTTCACTGGTACCAGCATTCGCGTTACACCTGGCACTTTCAACCAGGGCATTTATGTCACTCTACACAATTGTGCTGATGAGACATATCATCTTACCCATCCGGCTGCATACCTTGGTGGCTTCCTACGAGGTATGGAGATCTACAGTGTCCTCTTCTGAGTCCGGCTACTGACCACTCTTACTAGGCAACCTCAACGTCAGTGTAGCCGATACCTGCTTTGTGACATGCAAGAAGACCGGCCTCAAGGTCATCCTTCACTATCTTGAGGAAGGATGGTTAGGCAAGACCCAGAACAAGGTTGAGGGTGTGGTCTACAAATGCGACGTTGACAACGACAACATCACAAGAATCAAGGACGTCCCGGACAAGGCCATCATTGGCCGCATCGAGGGTGCCTGGCATGACAAGGTCTACTTCACCCGAGGTTCTGGTTCCGCCGCCAAGAATCCCGACAAAACACTCTTGATTGATGTCAACCCTCTGTGGCCTGTCCAGAAGATTGTTCCCCCTGCTGAGCAACAACTGCCGAATGAATCGCGCAAGTTCTGGAACAGTGTTACTGAAGCTATTCTCACCAAGCAGTACAACAAGGCCACCACTGAGAAACAAGAGCTTGAGGAACGTCAACGTCAAAAAGCGGCTGATAGGAAAGCCAGGAACGTTGAATGGTCTCCTCGCTTCTTCACGGGCGCTACCACGCCGGCTGGCTTCCCTGAGCTCACTGAAGAGGGCAAAAAGGTCCTCGTCGGTCTGCAGAACGGTGATTATCATCTTGAAGAGAGCAAAGAGACCGGTGCATGAAATCAATAAACCACCCTTGGTACATACCTTTTTTACTAGATCAGACCGACATTTTTTTGGACGGCACACGCTAGGCGTTTTGGCGTTGACGAACATATGCAGCAGGTACTCTTTTCAATCAACGATGGTATCACACTTAGAGCTATGTGGTCTCGGCTTCCCTCTCCGCATGGCAACGTGTCAAATCGCAAGCACTGCGCATACGCGAGATCCCATCACCCTCGCCTTCCTCGTGCAATCATCTTAAGTAGTATTGAAGCTGTAGAGACGAATGATGGATGTTTGATTTACTGACTCGTTCACGAACATGGGATATATGACACACTCCTCGCTAAGACACGGTCCTGTCTAGAATTCATTGTGAATCCCGACCGGTCCAGACATGGGACGGACAGAACGTAACAGCATGTTGAAGTCAGCCCATTGCTGAAGGGGCGACCCTGTCACTTAGTTATACACACAACTTCTGACTATGTAGACCAACCACTCAGTTAGTCACTGCCCCATGCAGCTTCCATACAGCACAACCAATATAGTAATCACAGTTCACTGGTCTCGACATGGTCTAGTGGCCTATCTGCTCCATAAAGGATGAATTTCGTCGTACGTCGATGAACAAGAGCCATTTCACAGACGGTGAGCAGGACGTGGCCCGCCTGAGAGCATCATGTGTACTGCGTATTGTACAACGACTATGGCACTATGCACACCAATTCCCCAGAGCGCCATCAGTGGTCATTCAGCGGGGCCAGGCTGTGTCTTCTGTCAACTAAGTGTCTTGTCGTCGGCCCGCCGTACAGGAAGTTCGGTCAGGTTGTCCGCGTTCTTGTCTCCGACCATGTGAGTGAAGAGACAGCCCGGCGATAGCGTAACTGTCGCCGGTGGTAGGAGAGAAGCAAGCAGAGATCAATGAATACTCGTCAATGATTTCGGCAAGTCCGAATATCGAAACCACAATCCTCACGAGAGGTACAAGAGGCCTGTAGAGCTCTTTCTGGCTAGTTCTTATTCTTCTGTCACGTGTGGATCGGATCTAAACTCAATAGCGTAAGCAGATGATCCTATCACATTTGTGCAAATTATTATGCTCTGTTCAGGATCAATATCTGCCTATTTCCTTGTCTAACCAAGAGACGTTGTGCTCAGTACGTTGAGAGTGCTTAAGATATAAAAGTCTTTCACTATCGTCAGTATTTGGAGGTGTTGGCAAGGTCTTGATTAGAGCAAGTATCACTTTGTTACGTGTGTAGCTATGGGAGCGCATGGTTCCTACTACGTTGGGGATAGCTGAAGGTGGCGGGTTCTGACACTTAGACAGGATCTAATTGACGGGTCGTTCATTAAGAATGTGGTATTTCGGTCAAAGCAACAAAAATTGCCGCACTGGGGAAGATGATTATTGGCAGGCCCAGTGTTGCCTCGACACCGGTGTGTGAACTCCCGAACGTTCCAGCGCTCCAACAGCAATTTAGAATCTAGCTAGGCCTGCTATCAGAATCTGCAGGTTGATCTGATTGAGCATCAGGAATGCACTTTCACAGCTCGAACTCAAGGTCCTTGCAAATCATCTCCTATCCTTGATCATCTTTGTCCGTTCTCCCAGCTTGTGATGGGGTCGTAGGACCCTTCATCGACGACCAGTTATGATGCCTTCGAATGTCAATCTCCAGGCATAGATTAGCATAGTGGTTGAATGTGCTTCCAGTCTCGAGCGTGAGACTCGTCCAGAGAACCAGATTCTCACTGGAGTTCCTGCGCTTTGTAACAACCCAAGTCGTGTCGAATAGATCGAGTAAACTTTTCTGGTCATCCAAGATGCCATGCATCCTTTGATGCAACGGAAAGCGTCAGTCGAACGTTACTGGGCTGTTGGCAGTGGTTTCCAGCTGATACGAAGGAGCGCATGCTGTCTGCTACAAAAGCGCAGCTAGTGATTCCAGCAAGACGGCCAATCAGATTCCAAAGTCACGCTCGTTGTCGAGATAGGGGCCCATAGCAAACCTCGGTGATAGGGGCGTCGAAGTTTACCCTCTGTGGCGAGGCGGCACCTCATGAATCGCCGTCGAAAGGCATGATGTGTTTGATCTTGATCTGGTCATCAAATGCCGCTCTCAGTGGACAAAGGGATGATGGTAGGAATTGTAGGTAGCGAGCTTTGACTGTCACAAGGCCACAGTGAATCGCAAACCACGGATGACCACCTTCGACGGTCGCAATTTTCGGAGCTGACCGATATAATATGGTAAACGGTGTTTCTCAGCAGTCATGAGACTTTTGAAGAACAGGAGTGATAGTGAGTAGACAATGAGGTTGTTCATGGCGACGATAGTAAGTGGTTCGAGAGTACACGCTTGGAGGATATTGAAAGAGGGAAGCCTGGATTGATATAAGCCGCGGCCGAGTGAGATCGACTAGTATTTTTGGGAGATACGAGCGTTCGGCTCTGCAGACCATTGCTCGTTGCCTTATTTAAAGCCACGACACCATGTGGCTTCCAGGAACATAATATGGACCGGGCTATTGCAGACTGCAGCTCATAGCCGGAGTACCACGGAGAGCGCCTCTTTGCAGCGGGGTCGACCTCAAGATGACTTCCATACAGCGAGAAAACACTGAGCCATTGACAAGTATTTGACGAGCACCCACGGATGTAGATACTGCGGAACCTCGGTCTGATGTCGACTCTGATGTTGTTGAGCTCGTATCAGCTGAAGGACGCGACGACTATGCCTCCCCTTATTTTTGCCGAGCGGTGACAACGAAGGCAAGGCACGAGAGCAAACGGGGTCCGCGGCGGCCAGTGGTTGCAAGTGCTGCCCTCGGTTTACAACTTGCTAGACTTACAACAATTGTGAGTTCACACAGGTTATCACAATGATCTTAGCCGACTAGGCAGTGCATGCGCCGGATCATCTTCTCCATGCAAGATGTGCTTGATGTCAACCTCCTAGAGCTCATTCATCATTGAAGGTCTAGAACGGCCCTTCGGAAACCTTCTCCACCACGACCCTTCTCTTCCGTCCCCCACGTATTTATGCCGCAAACCAACCAACTTGCAATATTGTCCTCCTTGTCTAGGTACTCCCTGTCCAGGTACATAAACTTTCCTTTTCCTCATATCGTCTTTGTGATCACTTTGCATTCTTTTACACGCGTGAGACCATTGGGCACTACCGTTGCGTGCTTCAATCAGCCGTCCGTGTCCTTGTCTGCACTGCCTCGCAGCAGCAAGAGTCCACCAACCAACCGTGCCAGATCTGCAGCAGACACCTGAAACTGCTCCTTCGCAGGGGTCCGTGAGAGAAAGAGGGAGAGAAACTGCAAGTCAAAGCTGCCCCTTGCACCATCGCCAATATGCATAATCTCCGACCGCCGGTAGCAAGTGAGAGCTCGCCAATCTCGCCAACAGCTATCACCGAATTTCGCAAACGTTCACTGCCTCCACATATTATCGAGATACAGAAGAAGGAGGCTCTAGCCATGGTCACCGAACACTCAGGGGAATCCAAGGAAGAACAACCACAATCACAGCCGTCTTTTTTGATACGGCACTTCTACAGACCAGCTCGAACCTCTGGTACAGATGACCATGGGAGTGATGCAGCGCCAGTCAGCTTCTCATTTCTATCGCGCGGGTTCATCACGCTGGCAGCAACACTTTGTCTCATTATAGTAGCAGTACTATGTGCGGTCCTAACCTCAATATACGTGCGCCATCAGAGACAAGAACAAGCTATTCGTCGGTCCCCTGTGCATGAAGCAATATTTGCCAACTTCCCAGATCCTGCAATAGTCAAGCACGAAGGGTTGTATTACGCCTTTGCTACAACCAATGCTGCTGGAATCCTCGCACAAGCGCACAACATGACTCTGGCCGACTATGGCAGGAGCAACATTCAGATGGCAACCAGTCTGGATTTCAAGAATTGGACGTTACTAGACTCCAAGCATGATCCCCTTCCAGACTTGGGCGGCTGGGTGAAGCGTGGATTCAATGAGAAACACATTCCATTTGCAAATGTCTGGGCCCCAGCAGTCATCAAGAGACCCAGCGATGGCAAATTTATCCTGTACTATTCCGCTGCAGTAGAGAACGCAACACGGTCCCACTGCATCGGCGCCGCGATATCGAATACGTCGTCACCGGCCGGGCCTTATTTCCCATTGAATACAACCATCACCTGTCCTATCAAAGAGGGTGGCGCTATTGATCCGACTCCCTTCATCGACATGGACGGGTCTTTCTATCTTGCTTACAAAATCGACGGCAACAACGTCGGTCGGGGCGGCGTTTGCGGTAATACGGTGACCCCTATCGTCTCAACTCCTATACAGCTGCAGAGGATGAAAGAGGATGGAGTTACGCCAGACGGTCCCGAGACGACCATCCTTGACCGCACTGAACAAGATGGTCCTCTGGTAGAAGCGCCGTTCCTGGTACGGAGCTCAGGAGGCATATATTTCTTGTTCTATTCCTCGGGGTGTACGCGAGATTCTTCATACGATGTCAAGTATGCCTGGGCGCAGAACGTCACAGGTCCATATCAACGTGCGGACAAGCCTTTGCTGAAGACTGGCGACTTCAAATTACTGGCACCTGGATCAGTCGGCCTTACAGAAGTGATGGAGGACGAAACCTTCGGAATGGCCTTTCACGCTCGGGTCGAGGCACCGTATGGTAAGGTCAGGGCAATGTATACCTCGACCATTCGTTTCAACGGATCCGAAGTGTTATTGGTTAGGAAATGATAGTAATCCATCTCGAAACATCTTGATATATGAAATATATCGCTTACTCTGTCCATTATTGCCCTGACTTCACCAAACTACCAAAGCGAATGGAAGCGCCATGCACTTCGCATACGATGTGCGACACTTCGTTACCAGACTTTTTGTCGAACTTTGTATCTGGTGTCGCTAGTGCGATAACAGATGTCAAAATCGTTGTTGACTGGAGCACCCTGTCTTCTGAGTCAAGTACTCTATCTCTTGTTAGACATCAACAGAAGAGTTGTGGCCTATCGTAGAGCCGGAAGGTATGGAGAATCTACTGTGTCTCACTTGAATTAACTTGGTACTTGGTACGCCAGTCTCGTCGTTTGATTCCGACCAAACATCGTCCAGTATATTTCGGGATGAGATCTGACGCTGGACGACCAAGCGATAATCTAGACCTTTTGGGGTATGCTAGTAATGGCCATCTGGGTATGGATAACCATCAAACCAGATCATGCATAACCTCTCGTCACTACGGCAATCGTGGATCAACTAGGGCATCTCGTAAATCAGATTTCCTGGTTGCTCAAACCTGTCACGTCAATCTCCAGCGGCATGCAGCAGTGAAACAGTCAAAATGCACAATTTCAGAGGACAAACGCAGCTTTTAGAGGAAGCAAACTGTCAACATCAACTTCTTGGAGCTCTTCTTCCAAACGTCATGATGCCTCTCAGCAGCTGCGTGCGTGCGTGACAACCTCAGCATGCGGAGAACGATAATTGGTGGTGGTGAATAAGCTTCCACCAAAAAGCTTATTCAAATTTGGCAGTGGTGAAGATCACTGCCACGCAATCATCACAGTTATTCGACACTGTTTAGCTCAGATTTGGAAACAAACAGGCAATGCAAGGGTCAGAGACTGGAATACCACCATAGTCACCCAGATGTATGTGATCTGATTGGCTGTCAAGGGCCGCAAGACATGGCGTAAGTTGGCTCTCAGATTCCATCAAGGTCCGTTCGAGAGGTGGGTTGATCCTCCGGATGTAGTGACGTCGGCGGGGAATCAAGCAGGTTTCGGCGATGAAAACATCGTATATAAACAGAGGGATGGACGCAAGCACTTTCTCCTCTACTCTACACAACACTACAAAACTTGCAAATCCCGCCAAAATATAATCGACTTCAAATCAGCAATCATGTCTGCACCCCAAGCTGGCAAGGAGGACTACGTTGACAAGGTCAGCATGCGATGAACACAAGCACCACACCACCCCATCTCTCTAACAGTCTCTCAGGGTCTCGACTCTCTGGAGAAGAAGCAAGGCCAGGATCCCAACAAGCTCCGCTCCGTCAACGAGAAGGTCACAGACAAGGCTCGCGGCATGTTCGAGAAGGCCACTGGTAAGATCACACCTTCATAAGAAAGATGGATCAGCAACTAACCACCACATCAGGCAAGAACGTTCCCGATAAGGTCTCCAACTAAGACGATGTATTGCGTGTTTCAACGCAATTTCGCTGTCGCCTAGGAAGTGTGATGGAACAACAACAATAGACATGATGATATGATGGCCATAACATTCTAATGACAAACGTTTTACTTCAATTACCACTTTAATCTTTTGTGATCAGAGTGCGCCAGTCTCAAGCGCACTCACCACCATCTATTGACCCGCCTCGCGCTTTTGGCTGTCAAAACGCACCATCTTCTCTAAATCGGAGTTGTCCTCAGTGAAGCTCGCGAAGATCTCTCTGAAGGGTGGTACCACCCTCGACATCTCCCATGTCATCAGACGTGACCGAGGGAGAGGAGCAATTGCTCATCAGAACTTTGCACACTGGAAGTCTGAAGTATCTTTCTTTGCCTTCGTACTATATACAGCTGGCTGGCCTATTAATAGAGTGGTCATCTTCTCCCCCTCGGACTTTCCATGTTCGTCAAAAAGGCACTGCGGAAACCAAAACCCACTCACCAGATTGGGGTGTAATGCCAGACCAAAATAACACGAAGACCACCTTGCTTTGGGTATAAACATTCGGAAGAACCCTGGAACGCCAATGACAAATTTCGAAATCTCGAAAGCACAAGGTACCCATGCGTTCCCAAACGTTATGTGCATAAATCACCATTTCTCCAAGATGATCACTTCAGTTTGACCTCTTAGCTGGCGGTGATGCTCTCCGGAGGACTCATCATGGCGTTTTTCCCTTCGTGCTCTTTTTCTGGTTCTGGACCTTTGTCTTTGGCTCCTGGCATCGCCAATTTCAATTGTCCGATCGGTCTTACGAGTTTGCCGTCGTCCTTACTCTCCTCGAGCTTCCTGCGCTTCTTTGCGGCTTGCTGTTGCTCTCTGATGGGTCGTTTTCTCGGACTGCTGATCTTTCCAGTCGGTGGCAGGCGAGGTCGAGGGAATCGCTGCTTGGTAGGTAGATCTTCGTCATCAACTAGAGGTCTTCCTTGGTTCGCGGCCAACTTGGTTGCGAAGAAGTCTTGGACCAAGCCGATCTGCGAAGGTAGATTATCCGTCGAAATAGGATCGTAAGGAGCAGGTACAGGAAACACAATGCCGGAGGAGGTGATCAAACTGGTATGGTTTGCTTGGTAGGCGCTGTGCATGCGGTTCTGCAGTAGATGTAGAGGAACGCTGAGGCTCTCCAGACCAAATTCTTCAGCCAGACCGAGCTCTTTGAAGCCAAAGAAGTCTTCATCGACATCAGCAGCGAAGTCACCACTCGTGAATTGATCACTGCCGTCGTTGAATGCACCGACACCATCTGCTCCAACACTGTCGCCCAAAGCGGGACGCTAGCTGAATTAGTATTTCTGCTTTCAAAGATTTGGTGTAAACTCACAAGTAAGTCAGCAAGATGCGCCTTCATGCGCTCATGGACTACTCCTAGTTTGGACCCCAATCTCTCAACGTCGTCTTTGACGTAAGTTTCGAGAGATTCCAGATCCAACCCGTTTTTGTGAAGGCAGTGGAGGACCTGCTCCTCAGCGCTGAAACTGTGAGCATCCAGCTCATCCTTGGGGGCTTCATTGTATAGGGTGAAGGTCCTAATCAGCTTGCCGAAGAAATCGCTGGCAATATCGGTGACTGCATCAAGTGCAGAGGGCTGGAAGTCTTCAAAACCAGCATGGTAGAAAATTTTGCCTACCGCTCTCTGGAAGGCCGCACGGCAAACCCATGGTGACATGATTGGGCCGTCTTCAGAGACAGCGACTGCGCCAATATCTTGTTCTACGAACGGTTGAGGATCGTATTTCTGGAACTGATTTTGGTACGTCTAGACCACATGTTAGCATCGTTCGCTAGTGTCATAGCCTGCAATCGCTTACCTGAGCCTGTATCTGCATCTGCTTGACGATGCCGATTTTTGCGCAGATCTTCCGAGTCTCTTGCATCTGCCTCATGTTCGCTTCCATGCGCTTTGTGAGACCGCTTTCTGAGGATACGAACTGCTCTTGTGGGAACACTCGTAAATATTCCTCAACTTGAGGTATCACTTTGCCTTCCGAGTCTTCTGTCCACCTCATCTGCTCGTTCAAGTCAGGGATCGCTGCCAGAACGTCGTAATAATCAGGGAGTGTCCGATCTTGGTCTTTCTCAACCTCGGCAAGAGTTTCGCCCGTAGTACTTGCATCCGGTTCCGGTTCTTCAGAATCAGTCTTCGAAATTGCATTGTTTGGCTCTAGCATGATCTGCTTCTGCTGACGAAGCCATCGTCGCATCCCTGCTTTTGAGCGTAACAATGCTGGTTCATCGGGATTCAAATGATCGCCACGGAACAAGCGGTTCCTCTCCGCAGCAGCCATGGCTCTGTCCTTTTTGGTGACTTGTTTCCAGGTCTTGAACTCGGCGTCGTCCTCATCAGGTTCCATGGTTTGAGAGCCTATGGCGATCGAGTTCCCCACTCCGTCGACTTCCATCAGATCGACTTGGCTCAAGCCGTTAGTCCCAAGAGGAGTAGCAGTACCGGGAGGAGGAGGCGTAGAAAAGCCATTTGAGCTAGCCTCCGCAGGGGCATCAGAATCGGCACGCAGGAACTCATTGCGCAAGCTGGAAGCTGATGCGTGGATTGCGGGCTTAGATTCGGCAGCTGGTGTACTCTCGGGAGCACCTGGAGTAGTCTGTCGGGTAGGATTGGACTGCCCCTTCTTGCTCTTGCCCGGGGCTTTGCGACCACGTGATGCCATGATGGGTTGATCTATCGAAGGGTTAGCAATAGTCAGGAAAGCCGAAGAAAATGCAATTTCACCATCATCACTGTCTTCTCCTCCCTCGAGGTCGACATCCAAGTTCTGTAGCCGTCTCTCCTCTGCTTCAACCTCTGCCCTGTCTCTGACGACAATGTCAGGAATCAAAGGAACTAGTTTGTCAGTCTCCTTGCGCATGTACAGGGCCTTCTTGCGCAAAGGATGAGCGGGATCTGCATTGTAGGTAAGACAATTGGCCCAAATGAGATTCAGATCCCCGACAAACTCCTTTTTGGATCTGTAAGAAAAGCTCTTGAGCTTCTTGATCATCGTGCCAATGTCCATGGGTTGTTTTATGATGTGGAAATAGTCGGGAGCATCTCGTTTATTCACTCTCTGCAGGAAGGGAGTCGAGTATTCGGTCATTGCTTTCAACTCCATCAGGACCTTCTCGGCGGCCTCGTACAGTTCTTCCTGGCCAATCTTCTCCTCACTGGCCCATTTGCTGCGTCCTTTGCGAACTTCACTAATGAGGGTACGTAGTTGTGTATCATTCGCGTTGACCATGGTCCTTTTGGCATCTATGCGGGCGATAAGATTCTTCAAGGTCAAGCTCGAAGCACCAAGGTCGGCATTGCTGAGAGACCCTTGCTGGATGCCAGAGGGGTCCGATGTTGGAGCGGGATTGGAAGCGCCAGACATTTCGTTCTCGACCTGTCTGTCCAGGTCGTCGAGTTTTTGCTGTTCCATCATGGCATCTCGATCTGCCTCGAGGGTGTAGAACATGATATGGAAACTCTTTCGCGCCATGTCCTCGGCAGCCTTTTTGTCTTGCTCGAGTTTCTTGCGCACATCTTCTGAAGACTTGATATGATCCGAAGAGTGGGAGGAAGTGCTCGTGCGCGTAAGGGTGGGCTTGAGGGGTAATGATGGCGAGGCAGAGTGTTTTGAGCGCGGAGGAGACTCGGCAGTGGGTTGTGATGGTTGGACCTGTGAGACATGCTCTTCCTCATCGTCATCGTCATCGTCATCGTCGCCATAATCGTCTTCGTCAATGGTACGCGCGGGTCTTTTTGGAGGAGGAGGTGGGGGTGGAGTGGAGTGGTGGTCGGAGGATTGGTCGCGAGCGGGACGAGAAGATTTGGAGTCTGGTTCTGGAGCGGATACGGTATGGCGCGCAAAGAGATGGGCAATTTTTGATTGCGAGAGATCAAAGCGAGCCTTCAAGGCGATATGGAGCGGATCGTCGTCATCGGGATCGCGATCATGATCAGGGTCATGGTCAAGGTGGTCGTGGGGGATGGAGTCGGCACGGGATGTGGGAGCAATTGAAGCATCTCGCAGCAGCGGCGCAGGACTGAGACGGACGGTAGACTTCTGTCGATGAAGAGAATTGCTGGCCGAGGCGGGTCTCGAGCGCTCCTTATTGTTCATGGCCAAGCCGGGGACGAGAGCTGATGCTGCGCATTCACGCAGACCTCTGAGACGGCAGAGGAGTATCAATCATCTGATGGCGCCGTGAGCCGAGCAAGGTACGGGAACGAGGAAAGCGAAAAGCCTGATGGAAACTCGCTGGTTTGCGCGTACGTGATGAATGGGTTGTGTCGACAGAGGCCGACTCGTTGCGTTGCGTCGGAGTAGCCGAGTAGCCACGCTCCCACTTTGCGACTTTGCTGCCCACACGGATCCTTCACCGTCGCAACCCACGGACTGCGCCAAGATTTGCGTCTGGGACACTTGGATGATAGAAACGTGCTTCCAAGAGTCTCACTGCGTCGTCTTTCCTGCACAGTTCCAATGGCAATTGCTGAAGGGGGAGTTGCAGACGGAGAAGGAGGACCATGTGCTAAACACGCCCCCCTCGGAGACCCACCGACCGTCACTCCGCGTTACCTTCCACTTCTCGACTTGATGTGACTACTCGTATTCCACACACGCTCGACCACGACACTTTCTCGAGTTATGAGAGTCCGAAAGCCTTTTGCCGGTACGAGACTTTGCTCAGCAAGCAGAAGAAGCATGCGCCTGACTCTTGCGCAGCGGCCTTCGTGGTCCTGATCCTTATAGCAGCTAGCTTGGGCCTGGCGCCAGACCGTCTACCCAAATACAAGCAGAGCGACAAGGTCTTGCATTTCGTGACTTTCTTCTTGATAACAGTTCGTGCCCGCTTGCTCTCCTCGTCTTCGGTCCTTTACTAAGACTCTAATCGCCAGTTCTGCTTCTACTGGATTATCGAAACCAATCGTCGCCGTGTTATACACTTTACCCTGCTGGCCTGTACGGTTGCTCTAAGCATTGGCTCCGAAGTTGTCCAAGGCTTGCTACCGGTATGTCGATCACTATTGCTACTCTCGTAAGCGTTGAGCTAAGAAGTGCATTCAGAACGGCCGTGAATTCGACCCATACGACATCCTTGCTAACGTTGTTGGCTCCCTACTCGCTTTGCTAGCATGCAGCTGGTACCACAAACGCATGCTCGAGAGACGTCGCGCTGCAAGAAATTACCACATAGTTCCCGGCGAGGAGGAAGACGTTGAGTTGGGAGAGACTGCTGTCGATCAAGAAACTGGTGTCATGTCGGAGCCGCCGAATGTCACGGAGGAATTGGACAACTGGGATGAGAACGCCGAAGACTGGGAGGACGACCAGATGCCAGAGAGCTCACATACTAAGCCTGGACCAGAAGGAAGCATCGCTGAAAAGCGTTCCGACTAGACCAGCGATAGTGAGTCATGATATGATAACGATATACATGCCGCCTCAGACAATCTTCTACACAGGTGGTAATTGTCGATTGCAGTGTACAATGCCTACATCGCCCAAGCTTCACTTTACTTGAGCAGTAAGAGAAGTAGAGCTCACTCTACTGTAGGAGTTTCATCGCGGTTTGTGTATCTTAGCTTTTATACAGTCATCCAGGCGTCAGAACGCTCAAGGATATGGCTCGGGCACCGGTTGCTCACTATTAGGGCAAGCCCTTGAAATGTGTACCGCAGGAGACGAGCAAGATGGCCAAAGGTTTGGGAAGTTCAACAATCGTAGCAGCCACGACCGCTTTTTGCGTGCATTTGAAGTCTACCTAGCCGCTGTGCAGGAGAAAAAACAGTGCCCGTAAAGGTAGCTTCATGCTGACGCTGGTATCTCCATTGAAGATGGCATCCCGACATGATCTCAATTTTTCTTTTGTGAAGCCATGAATGCAACCTCGCGCCTGCCAAGTAATCCCGGAAGACAGACGCCTTGTCAAACCCCGAAAAAACTCATCATTTATGCGGCGGCACCAGCGGCGACCTTGCCGGCCTGCTGAGGGTTGATCTTCTTGCCGTCCTTGTTGAAGCGAACACGCGGGGGAGGGGCACGGTTGCGGCGGCCCTCACGGGAGCGGACACTGGGTTGTGTTAGTATTCCTCGTGCCTTTCGAGCGGGTGTGTATGGATTGCGCCCAGGCAGGCTGGTGTTTCCATGGGTGTGGCATACCGAACGATCTTGCCGTGAATGGCGCACGAGATGCAGTACTGGAGCTTCAGGTACATCTTGGGGACGGCGTACTCGGCGAAGACGGAGGCATCCGAGATATCACCTGCGTGAGTGCTGTTAGTCGTCGCATTCGAGATGGGATTGAGACGGATTGGCGAAGCAAGAGGTCGGATAGATTGTTCGTGGGCGTGAGATGTAGAAAGTTGACTGGGTCGACGTACGGATAGCGGCGGACTCAACCATGTTGCGGATGGTGAATCTCTTGACGGCCTTGTCCTTAGGAACGCATCGCGAGCAGTTGGAGCAGCGGACGGGCTTGACGTGGCCACGACCCTTCTTGTTGCGACCGCTGTACAAACATTGTCAGCGCGACATCCAGTGAGTACCAGGGACCAGAGGAATCGTACTTGGAGGCTCTCTTCTTGACCATTTTGACGTGTGTTGCGCGGATAACTCTCCTAGTGACAGAAGAGTATAGAAAATCCCAAAAAGGCGCTTGTGTGGTAGAGTCGCAGTTGTCTCGTCTAAAGCCGCCGTGACTTCCAAAATTGCTGCACGCGGAAGGTGCGCCTTGGCAAACTGAGCAGCAGCCACCGCGGCAATTCCCGTCTCGCGCTCCGCGTCTCAAACATTCAAGTTCGAGAGTTCAACAACTCGATAGTGAATGAAAGACACCTTCAGCATAAAATCAACATTGTGCAATGCATTGCTGCTGCTGCTGCCTGTCGCATGGAAAGATGTAAGAACACGACCACAGAGACGGACTTTTCGAAAAATTGCTTCCTACAAAACAGACAGCAGTCACAGCTTCTCAGAACAGTTCAAGACATATTTATGCATTGCTCAGGGTAAGGAGCTGATCTGGCCGAACCTTCAGTCTCATACACGATAAATGATCTGCTCTTCAGCCCACTGATAGCAAGAGTGAATCCCTTACTTTAGCGAATGAGGGGTTCAACCAGCTTATCAGAGCAAGAGTGACCTCTTTCGTTACTACCAAGTCATACTTGCAGACCACCTACGAGCATTGATCTGGTGGTGGCGGTGGTTTTCGGTGATGATGCTTGGCACTGTAGTCAAGATTGGAAAGAGCGCATAATCTCTCTTCATTTCGCTCTTCGAATTATAGACAGGAAGTTGCGAGTCTTTCTCGCTTCGATGGATAGCTAGAATATGGTACTCGAGTGGTACTACTAAATACCAAGCAAGTAGTTCTTCGTGATGCACTGGGACTCATGAGAAGACTCGAATGTTGTGAACAGGGGTGGGGGAAGAGGCTTGAACAAGAAAACGTGATCAAAGTTTCCCCTATTGTTGTTTACAACGCGGGCTCAGGGAGAAGCTCTGGGTTGCACAGTCTGAAACGTAAATAGTCAGCTCTGGCCCTTCACCGCCCTCGCACCCACTTCTGATTGCACGAACTATGTCCGCTACTGGTACATATCGCGGCACACCCAAGGACAAACCCAGAGGCCACAACCCTTTCCAAGCTCTCGAAAGTCCCTCGGGCATTCCCAGACCCAAGCTAGAATCAGCCGTCAGCAACGCACCCAGCGACATGTCGACTCTCAGTGCCAGCAGGGCTAAACAGTCCAAGAGAGATGAGGTAGATTCTCTTGTAGCATTGCATCCTATATGGTCTGTCTAACCACCTCTGCACCCAGGCCATCCGGCGCAAGATCGAAACAGATCTCAACAAGAAGAGAGGCAATCCAGCTCGCGCTCGCCAGACCCGCAAGGCCGCCCCTGGTTCCGTCCTTGCTCTCAGACCTAGCCAGGCTCTCCAAATCAAGCCAAACACCACCGTCGCAGAAGCAGCTCAACTCATGGCTGCCAAGCGTGAAGACTGCGTCCTGGTCACCGACGACGATGATCGGATCGCGGGTATCTTTACTGCGAAGGATCTAGCGTTCCGCGTTGTCGGAGAAGGCATCAAGGCCAACAGCATCACCATCGCAGAGATCATGACCAAGAACCCGCTATGCGCCAAAACCGACACCAGTGCGACCGATGCTCTTGACCTTATGGTTCGTAAGGGCTTCCGTCATCTGCCCGTCATGGACGAAAACCACGACATCTCTGGTATTCTCGACATCACAAAATGTTTCTACGATGCTATGGAAAAGTTGGAACGCGCATACAGCTCTTCAAGGAAGCTCTACGATGCTCTCGAAGGTGTCCAAGCCGAACTGGGCTCCAGCCAGCCTCAGCAAGTCATTCAATATGTTGAAGCCATCCGTCACAAGATGTCTGGCCCTACACTCGAGACTGTTCTGAGCGGCGTGCCACCTGTCACAGTATCCGTCCGCACATCTGTCAAGGAGGCTGCTGCTTTGATGAAGGCCAACCACACCACTGCTGTCCTGGTAACAGACCAAGGATCCATCACTGGTATCTTTACCAGCAAGGACGTTGTCCTGCGTGTTATTGCTGCAGGACTCGACCCCAGTAACTGCAGTGTCGTCCGCGTCATGACTCCTCACCCGGATTTTGCACCTCTTGATATGAGCATCCAGTCCGCACTCCGCAAGATGCATGGTAGGACGACCCAAGGGAGATCGAATGGCATTCAGCTAACAAAGGTTAGATGGACATTACTTGAACTTGCCTGTTATGAGCGCCGAAGGCGAGATCGTTGGCATGGTCGACGTTTTGAAGCTTACCTATGCCACGCTAGATCAGGTATGCTTTCGCTTGCAAATGATGAAATCACAAGTTAATTGATTGGATCCAGATCAACAGCATGTCGACCGGAGACAGCGAAGGGCCAGCCTGGAACAAGTTCTGGATGTCTTTCGACAACGAAACCGAGTCGATGATGTCTGGCGAAGGTGGTAGTCGTCACCCACAGACAGAAGACGGGCGATCTTTAGTGTCGCCAGAACTGTCCAGACCCGGGGTCGATCGACTTGATAGCGTTATGCCCACCGACTCGGCTTCTCACACTGGCGGTCGTGATTCACCCGATCGATCTGTGTTTACCGGAGCGGCTTCGTATGAGGACGTTCCGTTCCCCTTCAAGTTCAAAGCACCCAGCGGTCGTGTGCACCGACTGCAAGTCGTGCCTTCAGCTGGTATGAGCGAGCTGCTCAGCGTGGTCGCAGAGAAGCTGGGCAGCGAAGCTGAAGCCATTGGAGGAGTGCCAACATTCGAAGACGGTAAGCTCAGCCGCACAGGTTTCGCGCTGAGCTACTTGGACAACGAAGGCGATACAGTCTCAATAACAACAGACCGTGATCTGTTGGACGCCATCTCTCTTGCCCAACTGACACAACACGACAAGGTCGATCTGTTCGTGCACGATCCTGAAAAGGCGCCACTACCAGCAACACTTGCACCACAGCCCACACTACCAAGTGTGATAGCATCGGAAAGCCAAGTTCGTGAGAGAAAGGCGACCCATAGCGAGTCTGACGAGGAGAGCGAGACGACCAAGCCCCGTAGAAGAGAGCGTACAGTAGCTTCGGCGCCAGCTCAAGAGCAGCTGATTTCAGGTTTGCCGAACGAGCTGCTTTTACCCGGAGCAATAGTGACTCTCGCTGTTGCCATTATCGGAGTGTTTGCTATCTCAAGGATGTCGAGCAAATGAGGAAGAGAATAATTACGCATTCCTGGACAGCAATTTCTTTTACACGGGGCAGCGATACCACTGAAGACTGTAGCTTAGTTTAATTGAACATTCCTTTGTAAAACAGACAACAGTGGTCTATAGAGTCGAGCTCCATGACACGATTCACTGGACATGAGTTTGATTCAGAAGCATTGTGAAGATTATAGTTTCTAGATGTGTATGCGTTTGGTGGGAAATAGGAAAAGTAGGCTTCGTCTGAACATCAAGGTTGATCAAGAGTTGGAGGGGGAAGGAATCAACAGGGGCATGAAAGTGTGGAGATCGGCCACGGAGGGAGCCGCTCAGGCTCAGGCTCAGGGTTCAGTCCAAAAAAACATTCGAGACAGAGTAAACCAAGCTTCCATAACAAGTCCCTTTCGTTGCAACCACACTCTTGCAGCCCTCCCCAAAGCCGTCATCGACTTTCGAGAGCCACTTCAAAGTTCATCGGCTCTTGTATACGCGCCACCGCCTCACCTAGAAAGACCACCAAAAGGACCAAAGCGGCGCTCTCGCAGCGGCGCCTGAACAAACCCTCTGTCCAGGAGCCATCATGTCGATGCTTCCAGCAGAGACGCACAGCGCCTTGAGCCAGCTACTGCAGGGACTTCAAGCAGCCGACAACAATATCAGAAGCCAGGCTGAGGAACGTCTGTCAACAGAATGGGCTCTAAGCAAGCCCGATGTGCTGCTCATGGGGCTGGTTGAGCAGATCCAGATGGCCGAATCGTCCATGGTACGCACCGTCTATTGGCATTCGTTGCTGGTCAACGACTTACATGTATAGGCCCAATCTTTCGCCGCCGTCTTGTTCCGTCGCATGTCATCGCGCACCTCCAAGGACTCTG
The DNA here is from genome assembly GCF_000721785.1 of Aureobasidium pullulans EXF-150. Classification (NCBI taxonomy): domain Eukaryota; kingdom Fungi; phylum Ascomycota; class Dothideomycetes; order Dothideales; family Saccotheciaceae; genus Aureobasidium; species Aureobasidium pullulans. Next base: position 1,142,020 of record NW_021941022.1, read on the forward strand.
CTGGTCAGTCGCGCGAGCTATTCCTCACCCTGCAAAAGCCCCAGCGGGACGCTATTCGTACCCTCCTACTGCAAGGCATGGCCGCCCCTTCGGTCGTGGCCCAGCCTTCGCTCCGCAACAAGGTCGGTGATGCCGTCGCCGAAATCGCCAGACAATATACAGATGAACAAGTCTACAATGAAGACAACACCAGAGACACATGGGCCGACCTTTTGGCTGCTCTGTTCCAGGCAAGTCAATCGCCCGACGCCGGCCAGCGCGAGACAGCCTTCAGAATCTTTGCTACTACCCCTGGTATCATCGAGAAGCAACACGAAGAGGTTGTCCTAAGCTCTTTCACCAAGGGCTTCAAGGACGATGATGTCGCGGTAAGTTCTTCTCTACAGCACTGCCTTGGTCGGCACCGACTAATGCGCGTCTTGCATGTTTGCAGGTCCGGCTTGCCGCCATGGACGCATTTGCGTCGTTCTTCCACTCGATCACCAAGAAAGCCCAAGTCAAGTACTACCCCCTGATCTCGGACATCCTCAACATCCTTCCTCCTCTCAAAGATATGTCCAACTCCGACGACCTTACCAAGGCCCTGGTTGCCATGATCGATCTCGCCGAAGCCGCGCCCAAGATGTTCAAGCCTTTGTTCAACGAGTTGGTCAAGTTTAGCATCACCGTCATTCAAGACAAGGACCTTGACGACAAGGCCAGACAGAATGCCTTGGAGCTTATGGCCACTTTCGCCGACTACCACCCTCAGATGTGCCGCAAGGACCCCAACTACACTCCCGACATGGTTACGCAGTGCCTGTCCCTTATGACCGACGTTGGCGCTGACGACGACGACGCCGAAGACTGGTGCACTACCGAGGACCTTGACATGGACGAGGCTGACATGAACCATGTGGCTGGTGAGCAGACCATGGACCGTCTGGCAAACAAATTGGGTGGCCAAGCCATTCTCCCTCCCACCTTCCAATGGCTTCCTCGAATGATCGAGTCTGGCGCTTGGAGAGACCGCCATGCCGCGCTCATGGCAATCTCAGCTATTTCCGAGGGTTGCCAGGAGCTCATGGAGAGCGAACTCCAACAGGTTTTGGACCTTGTGCTGCCCAGACTGACAGACCCTCACCCTCGTGTCAGATGGGCGGCTTGCAACGCCCTTGGCCAGATGAGCACCGACTTCAAGGGCATCATGCAGACTAACTTCCACCAGCTTGTTCTTCCTGCTCTGGTAGAGTCTCTGAAGTCTGATCAACCTCGCGTCGCTTCCCACGCCGCCGCCGCGCTTGTCAACTTCTGCGAAGAGGCCGAGCGCGAGATTTTGACCCCCTACCTCGATGGTCTGTTCACTAACCTCTTCGACCTCTTGCGCAACACCAAGACTCGCTATGTCCAGGAGCAAGCCCTGTCCACTATCGCTACCGTTGCCGACTCTGCCGAAGCTGCCTTTGCCAAATACTACAGCGACTTGATGCCCTTGTTGTTCAATGTCCTGAAGACCGACCAGTCCAAGGAAAACCGCTTGCTGAGAGCCAAAGCTATGGAGTGTGCTACTCTAATTGCTCTTGCAGTTGGCAAAGAGCGCATGGGCAACGATGCTCTTGAGCTTGTTCAGATCCTTGGCAGCATCCAGCAAGGCATTACGGACTCTGACGACCCCCAGGCTTCATACCTGCTGCACTGTTGGGGCCGCATGTGCCGTATCTTGGGCGCCGACTTCCTTCCGTACCTACCTGCTGTGATGCCTCCACTTCTGGAATTGGCGAAGGCCAAGGCAGACATCCAGTTGCTCGATGATGAAGACAACCTCGAGCAGGAAGAAGGATGGGAACTCGTGCCCCTCAAGGGTAAATACATTGGTATCAAGACTAGCACACTCGACGACAAGCACATGGCCATTGAGCTCATTGTCGTCTACGCCCAACACCTGGCCGCAAGCTTCGAGAATTACGTCCTTGACATTATGGAAAACATCGCCATTCCTGGTTTGGCCTTCTTCTTCCACGACCCTGTGCGCCAGGCCGCCGCAAAGTGTGTACCTCAACTCCTCAACTGCTACAAGCTTGCCCATGGCCTTCAATCACCACAATTCCGCCAACTTTGGACAACAACTATTGCCAAGGTGTTGGAGGTCCTTGAGACCGAGCCTGCTATCGAGACCCTGGCCGAGATGTACCAATGCTTCTATGAGTCCGTTGAAGTCAGCGGCAACAGCTGTCTTACCACGGACCAAATGGCCGTGTTCATCAACTCCGCAGAGGGTGTGCTCAAGGACTACCAGAGTCGCGTAAACGAGAGACTGGAGGAGGCCAATGAACGTGAAGATGGTGAAGAGGCGAGTGAAGAGACTCTTTTTGCCATCGAGGACGATCAGACCCTGCTCTCCGACATGAACAAAGCTTTCCACACCATCTTCAAGCACCACGGCACAACATTCCTACCCTTCTGGCAGAAACTCTTGCCGTACCTTGATCAAGCGCTGCAGAATCAGGACCCAACACAAAGACAATGGGCTCTGTGCATCATGGATGACGTCCTGGAGTTCTGTGGCCCTGAATCATGGGCATTCGAGAGCCACATCGTGCAACCTTTGGTCGATGGTATGCAAGACGATGTTCCTGCCAACAGACAAGCCGCAACATACGGAGCCGGTGTTGCAGCACACAAGGGTGGCGCGCCATGGTCGGACTTTGCCAACGCTAGCTTGCCACTTCTGTTCCAAGCAACCCAGAGACCTGATGCTCGCACTGGTGACCATGTGTTTGCTACCGAGAACGCCTGCGCCAGTATCGCCAAGATTCTGCACTTCAACGGCTCAAAGGTCACCAACAGTCAACAAGTTGTCGAGGCTTGGATAGGAACATTGCCTGTGGTTAACGACGAGGAGGCCGCTCCTTATGCCTACGCCTTCTTGGCGCAGCTGATTGACCAGTAAGTTTGAAACGGACGTGCATCAACATCGCTCCTGCTGACATTGAACTTAGACAGAATCCTGCTGTCGTACAGCAAGCAGCTCGTTGTTTCCACTTTGTAGCGCTGGCTTTGGAGGCCGAGACGCTGCAAGGCAGAACCGCCCAGCAGGTCGTGCAATCCGCAAAAGCTCTTGTGACGATGGCATCTCTGGATGCCAACTCATTGCTGGCTGAAATGTCGCCAGAGGTTCAACATGCCGTTCGTGCCTTCTTTGGTTAGATGCAGTTCCTTCTTTGGAACAAGAAGTTACGATCAGCAATTTGTGGGAAACAAAGTTGACCTCCGAGCCGAGATTAGTCAGATCTGATGACAAGGAACCAACCCATGACTGGGTACGAACCGTATAGCATGCTGGAGGAATGGACAGCTTAGTTAAACACATGATATCCACCACTGATTTCGACCTGAATCATTGGCACACAATCAAAATACACTTGATAAGAATTTCTTGACACGAACTTCGCTCTCAAGCATCTAGCTGCCCTCCGAGCATCAGACACTGGCATAAATCTAGCCATTAAGGTTGGTGACTCGGAGGGTGCCCATTGAAAGTTCAAATCTTCGGGCCTCTCACTGTACAATATCGAAATTGGCAAGATCTTTGTACATTTTGAAGGTTTCTCCAGATAGGGGCCAAGATCAGTGCCGAGAGATATGCTAGATGAGATCTTGCACACGTCTGATATCGTGTCCCGCTCTATCAGCTACCTTGGCCAGCATATGACTGAATTATCGTCTGCATCGATGCATCTCTCACGACAAACGCTGATGATACTCCTTCTCTTAGCCTGGAGGTTCCACACCCGCAGAAGCCATCTGACTGAACGTTTTCCAGAAGCTGTAGACTTGGCTCAAGCTACGAAAGTCATGGGAAGGGTCCCGGAGGCAGTCTTGTGAATGAAAGACTTCTTTGTTCATTCTCAAGCTTGGCCGGTTTGCTGAATATCCGTCTGTAACTGAAAGACCTATGGGGAGTCAGATGGCTACGACACAAAGGTGCCAATGAAAAAACTCACGGCCATTTTCTTCTCCTCGCTCTTGGCTTGGATGTCAGAAATCTGCTTCTCGATACGATTGCTGCGATTGGTCAGTGAGAAGGCGTCTATGAGGACAGTCACGAAGACGGACATTTCCTTGTCGATGAATTCTAATCTGCCATCAACGGTACTCTTTGCTTCAGTTGCATCCTGCTTTAGCAGAATAGGGCCAACAAGCTTGTAGATGTTGGCATCGTCGTCAAGGTTTGCGAATTCCTATCGAACAGGTCAGCGGACATGGTCAGAGAGATGAACAGACGTGATACCGACGCTTTTCACACCCTTGTTCTCTTGTTGTTGAGATTCCAGCTTTTGTCTTGCGGCAACAGTGGTCTGCAATTCTGTATAGTCATGTTAGCAAATATTGGGTCGGACGATTGTATGATTGGAGGGAATGAAGGAAGAAATACCATTTTGAAGGGTGGTGTATTCATCAGACAAAGCCTGTAGTTGCTTTTGCTGTTCAGGAGTAGCCATTGTGAGATGGCTGTGAGACTGCGTTGGTCAGGTGGGTATGTTTCGCTGATGGCTTGGGAGGATTTGGCGGGATAGGCAAGATTGGAGCGGCGTGTTGATTGTGTGGGGAAGTGAAAGTGCGGCAAGCAACGGGCACTTCAGACGGCGGGGAACGTCTCGACTCGCGCCATTGACTGATGCCATCTCTTCCTCTCTCCGGCCCTCTCCAGTCAATAACTGGTCACGACGAGCCAGCCATACTACGAACAGCCGTCAGCCGCATCGCCCCCAGATCGAGTCGCTACTGCATTCTTCTCTCGCCCGTACAAAGCACACGAGCGCCGTCTCACGACCGCAGCCCATCCTAAGCGTAGACGGCCCACACGTCACCGCCTCTTTCCTAACTTCGCCTGTCTACTGCACCATACAGCCTCCGACATGAGTAACACCGACTTCCTGGGCCGTGCCATCGATGTGGTAAAGAAGGCCATCGAGCAAGACACGGCGGGCGAGTATGAGAAGGCCTACCAGCTCTACTACCAATCCCGTATGTCTCAAATCAACTCGCACGTATGCGACCTTGTGCTTAGTCACTGACCCTGGACCAGTTGAACTGTTCATGCTCGCTCTCAAATGTATGCTCGAATCAACGCTACCACTACGACACGCCACTAACGCCAGCCATAGGGGAGAAGAACGCAAAGTCCAAGGAAATGATCCGCGCAAAGGCCGCCGAATACATGGAAAGAGCTGAGAAACTGAAGAATCATCTGGCCGAACAAGACACAAATCGCAAGAAACCAAGTGCCGTAGGCGCCAATGGGAAGACTGCAAATGGCGGTGCCAAGGGAAAGTACGTCTTCCATACCGTCTATATGCTTACTGGCATGCGCTAAATACCTCTTCAAAGGGACGAAGAGGGAGACGACCAGGATCCCGAATCCAAGAAATTGAGAGGAGCTCTGGCTGGCGCTATCTTGACCGACAAGCCCAACATCAAATGGGAGGATGTGGCTGGTCTAGAGCAAGCAAAGGAAGCCCTGAAAGAGGCTGTCATCCTTCCCATCAAATTTCCCCATCTGTTTACCGGCAAGCGTCAACCTTGGAAGGGCATCTTGCTTTACGGCCCCCCTGGTACTGGTAAATCATATCTCGCCAAAGCCGTCGCTACCGAAGCAAACAGCACGTTCTTCAGTGTCAGCAGCAGTGATCTGGTAAGCAAGTGGATGGGTGAAAGTGAACGGTATGTCACAAAAGCTTGTCTGAACATGCGTAACCATGAACTAACAATCGCCAAAGTCTCGTGAAGCAACTGTTCGGAATGGCGCGAGAAAACAAGCCGTCAATCATCTTCATCGACGAGATCGACGCTCTTTGCGGCCCCAGAGGTGAAGGCGAGTCAGAAGCATCAAGACGCATCAAGACCGAACTTCTCGTGCAGATGGACGGTGTAGGTCGCGATTCGAAAGGAGTTCTCATTCTGGGAGCTACCAACATTCCCTGGCAACTCGACTCTGCCATCCGTAGACGTTTCCAGCGAAGAGTACACATCAGCTTGCCCGATCTTCCAGCCCGAACAAGAATGTTTGAGCTTGCGGTAGGATCAACGCCATGCGAGATGAAGGCAGAGGACTTCAGGACCTTGGCACAGCTCAGCGAAGGCTACTCTGGAAGCGATATCACGATTGCTGTGCAGGATGCTTTGATGCAACCAGTGCGGAAAATCCAAACGGCGACTCATTACAAGAAGGTATGTTGGTCTGGCTGCATGGGGGTTCGCTCACATAACTGACATGGTCTCTCATCTAGGTCACAGTGGATGGTCAAGAAAAGCTCACGCCGTGTTCACCAGGCGATCAGGGCGCAAGCGAGATGACTTGGATGGACGTTGATACGGATAAGCTCCTGGAGCCCCCGCTCATGGTCAAGGACTTTGTCAAGGCAATCAAGGCCTCGAGGCCTACTGTCAGTCAAGAGGACTTGAAGCACAATGCGGAATGGACAGCCGAGTTTGGTAGCGAGGGTGCTTAGATGTGCAAAGGACTCATGTCGATTGCAGAGATTACGAGCAGAGATGTGTTATATGCAGAGCTAGACGCGTACGAGAAGGTCTCAGGAAAGATTTATGACAAGGCTCACTCACGAATCGTGTTGTGGATGTGACGACATAGATTCAGGGTCATAGGACGCTTGGCGTCGGCTAGACATTGTATTAGATGCCCCTACTCTAGGCACCGTCTACCACTGTCACAACATCACCGTCGACATGAAGATTCTCTACATTGGCGTATGTTGCCTGCTGTTGGCCACGCCGGAAAGAGAAGGCTCGATCTAACATATGCGCAGATCCTAAAGAACGAACAGAAGCCGGCCGTCGAGCTGTGCGCCGAACGCGACCTGAGCAGTTACTCTCGCTTCACCCGCTCCAGCGTCGGCGAGTTCATGTCCCTCTTCACCAAGACGGTCGCCGAACGCACAAAGCCCGGCCAACGACAGGACGTCGAGGAACAATCCTACACCTTCCACGCCTACGGCCGCAGCGAGGGTGTCGCCGCCATCATCATCTCCGACCAGGAATACCCCGCCCTCGTCGCCCATCAGCTGCTCTCCAAGATCCTCGACGAGTTCCTCTCACGCTACCCGCGCACCGCCTTTGCCAACTCCAACGCCGAGCTGCCTTTTCCTCCTCTCAAAGAGTACATTGTCAAGTACCAGGACCCTCACGCCGCCGACAGCATCATGAAGATCCAGAAGGAGTTGGACGAGACCAAGATCGTCCTGCACAAGACTATCGAGAGCGTGCTTGAGCGCGGTGAGAAGATCGACAACCTCGTCGCAAAGAGCGATGGCCTCAGTGCTCAGAGCAAGATGTTCTACACCCAGGCGAAGAAGCAAAACTCCTGCTGCATCGTCATGTAGCAATCCTAATGATACCCACGCGTTTTTCCTTGCATCTTCTAATGTTCCAGTGTATTAACAACGATGATGAGAGTTGTGAACATTTGATTAATTGGGATGGCGATTCCTGCGCTGATGACGATGAAGACTGCCATGGAACTATCGACCTGGATCTTGCGGATGGATACCCTGATGGCTTCAAGGCTGTAAACGAACCGGAAATGAGGAAGGTTGTACCGTCGGTCCTCACAAGGTCGATGAGCTCTTCAGAGCACAGGACAAAAACCCGAGAGTTTATGATCAGATGTGCCGAGCGGTGTCTTATCGGTGTGATATGGAAGCTGCGATCTTGATTCTTGATACGGTTTTTTTTTGGTGTCGTCCTTGCGAATCTGCCACTAATTTCTTAAACCGCGCCGTGCCCTTTATCTTTTTCATCACTGTCACCTCGCTACCAACAACAGAGCCTCTGTCATCTTGATTTCTCGATCTGCGGCTATCACTCTGTTCATGGAACCGAGCTACACCGAGACACAATCCGAACCAGAGTCCATTCATGGCTGTCTCTTACACATCTTGCCAGTTCCATGCTTTTGGCCGATATTATGGCCACCACATTTCTCGTCCATCCAGGTCGCCCACTCTGCAAATCATCATTAGTGAGTGGCACGTAAGACGATATCCGCCAACTTCTATACTTACTTCCCATTATTATCCTATTCTCTTGCCACGAGAAGCGATTGCGCGCGCAAACCTAAGTACAGTTAGTAGAGTTCTGTAGAGAGATTGGAGTGGCACCTACGCAAGGGAAGACTCCCCCAATCCACCATGCCTTTGTTTCAGTCCTAGGATAAACATTGTCGATTTTGCAGAATTCCTCATCTGAAAGATTCTCCCAGTGGTACGAACCAATCCAAGTCCAGTCTAGGTTGTGGTTGCCTACTATGCACTCTTGCTATATCATCATTAGTATGTTTCCATCGAAAGCAAGATACAGCCAAAACTTACAATCTCTCGAGGTAGCCCAGACAAGTCGGGAACAGCAAGCACAGCCGAAGCAGTAGCCAGGAAGCCGACAAGATAAGTGGATAGGCGCATCTTGTGTGTTGTAAGTGTAAGTGTGAATGTGCGTTTGTGTTTGTGTTGAGTGGCTTGTGGGTTGGATGAATTGTGCGAGTTGTTGGATCTTGTGAGGAATAAAAAAGTTGCAGACAATGGAACGTAGGACTGTACTTATACCCTGAAGATATTTGATGACTCGGGACAAATCCAATTGTGAGTCGATATTCATGAGTTGAGTTCTTCTATCGAACTTCAACTCTCTCAATTTCGAGGCTGTTGCTCGGAATACGAGAGCCAATCCATCTGCCACCCAACGATGGAGATGGCGAGGCGAATAACACTTATTGACAATTTGATACAATACGAAGAGACGTCTGCAACTTCCATCAAGAAGATATCATCTGTTGGAGATTCTCGACATGGGCACGATATTTCTTGAAATCCCGGCAAGACTAGGCGTGAGCAAGTTTATCACGTCTGCTAGATGTGGACATGGAGTAATGGAAATCGCACCAGAATTTGAGATCCTCGGTCATAGATGGCGTGTCGAACTGATTATGAAAGTGCAAGATGTTTTTGGTGCTCGTGAGTCGAGAAGCTGTCCCATGAGAACATGTATCCCTTTTAGCTCCCTCTGGACATTGCATTTCCATTGGAAACCATTTTGCCTTTTGATAGGCGTTCTTCAAGACAACTTGGCAAGCTCAGAGATCGATACTGATTCGAACATCTACTCTACCGTAGAATATGTCTCAACACATCTTTGTACGCGAACTTGCACTTCCGATGTCATGATTGTTGCACGTCGCATCCATCCAGTCCTTCCAATCTGTATCTCTGATTAGAACACGCTTCAACGATTCTTGATCTTGCACAGGCACTTACTGTTCCATACGACCACATTATCCACCTCAGAAAAGCGGTTGTTCCTGCACACGCAAGGAAACACCGAGTTTTTCCACCATGATCTCATTTTGCCGTGTGATTTGCAAAAATCTTTGTATGAGCAGTCTTCCCAGTGGAAGGGGTCGAGGTAAGGGAAGCCCACATGGTGATTGCCCGTCATACAGTTTTGCTATGTAAGAATGCATTAGCGGGACTAGATAGTTGCAGCGATATCGTAAAGGCGAGAGAGAGGCTTTACCAGTTCTTGACGGAGATTGGAAATGTCGACTGTGGCGACAGTTGTGGATATGGCAGTCAAAGCTGCGAGGAAGAAAGTGGTTGGACGCATGTTGGACGATTGATTGACCCAGTTGACTTTCTGGTACTCAGAGGTCAGAAGAAGATGGACGAAGACGTTTGTACTACTCTTGTACGTGTGCCACTTGGGTTATCTAAGGATGAACGGATGATGTATGGGGAACATCTTGCACCAACGATCGAACCTCATGTTCTCGAAACTTCAACTCGATGCTGGGCATGAGCATGTTGGTTGCGTTTGTCATCAAGGTAGAACCTTGAACTTGACATACGATTCAGCTTGCTGCTTGGCGTTTCGGCCTTCGACACGTCAGGTGCAACATGGGGCGACTCTTCGACATGTGATTTCCATCACGTAAATACGCATGTTCGATCGGAACTTTGAAGGTGTGGAGAATGTTCATTCAGGTATTGACAGTCAGCGGCTAAGCCTGGTGACAACAAAAGACGGAGGTCCTACCGCACTGCGGTGTCCTTGAGTGATGGTAGAAAGAGAGAGAGAACAACAAACGAAGGGTATGAGAGAGAATTGAAATACTGCAGTCTTCAAGACGACAGAGCAGCTCACAAGTTGGGAACAAGCCCATACCCAGTAAGATACATAAGAGATGAAAAGTGGGTACTTGACCCATCGGAAAGAAGGGCCAGCCATTATAAAATTGATAGGAAAGAGATGAGTAGAAATTGAAGAAGTGATGAGGAAAATAAACGAATGGGAGTATACATGTTTCATCCAAATAAAGTGTTATAGGCTTGTGGGCTCATTGAAGAGTTCGTGGCCATATATGATGCAGTGATGAGAATGGTAATCGTGATTTTGTGGCTGTGCTCAGTCTTTAGCAGTAGTGAAGCCTTCTAGGCTTCGTCAAGCACGACCAGAGTGCTCTTGCGATTGCGCACATCCACAAGCTTGGGGCGCAGCGGTTGTTTGCTGAAAACTGGCATTGGCGCAGATGGGTCAATCATTGCAGGTGACTTGACCTTTGCAGGCGATGGCACAGTAAGACCGCCAGGCTGAGGTCTGCGCACCACAGAGATCTGGCGAGCAATTCCGATCTGGGGACCTGTACGAGTCTTGCGCTTAGCGGCAGTGTCGTCAAGCGAACTTGTCCGGGGCGGATGCGGTCGATTAATGGTGGCTGCTTGTTGTTCCAGCTCGAAAGCTGGAGGGCTACGGCGTCCTAATGCTTTAGGAGGAATCGGAGGAGCGGCCATTGTAGGTGTGTCATTTCTCCAGTGAGGGTCTCGGAATAAGGGTGTCGCTTGCATTGCCACAGCATCGTGAATATATCCTTCAGTTTCATCGTGCTCGTCATCATCACCACTGTCTTCGTCGTCATCGTTGATATCAAAACTGACAAAGGACTCCGCGTCCGAGGCCGGCGTCTGCGGTTGAGAGGCATCACTCCACATGTGTGAGTTTGTCGAGCATGCGGATGAATTATTGGTCGTGCTGGGTGCCTTGGTCTGTTGCTCGTAGCCGAGGCGTGAAGGTGTGAGTGCTCCCGGAGGTGCAGTCTGGGAGCGCAACAGGCGCGGTGTGTTTGATGCACGATATATGGGCACTGGTGTGGCAACCTGGGAGCCGTCACCAATCATTTCAGCAGTCACGGGAGTGCGACAGCTGAGGTTTGGTGATGTGGCGCGACGTTGCAAAGCAGGAGACTCTGGAGCAAGCTAGTTGTCTTGTTAGCTCACCATTTCGTAAGCACTTTTGCTGCTTGAAAACTCACTCCTCCAGAAGGCTGGTTTGGTAGGTTTAGCTGTTTGACTATTGTTTGCCGCCTCTCCATGAGCGAGGCCTGAGGTTTGAGGAGCTTTTCGAACATAACGCTGTAACGCTCCATCTCGACAGCAGGAATGTTGACGTTGAGTCTGCGTTGAGTTGGGCCCTTGAGGGGAGTTGCAGGCATCGAAGGACCGCTAGTGTGCGACGCGGCATCAAAGTACTGGGACATGGTCGATTCTGCACTTGGGCTTCGGGCAAACGACCTTGACGGCGGAGGCTCAAGAGCCGACAGATTCTCCAACTTCAGACGAGGTAATGCAGATGGGTCGCCCAAGCTCTTTGTAAATTGTGCTCTGGTGCTAGCCTTCTGCATGTCTCGCGTCTTGTCAACTGATATGGAATTTCGATGAAGCTTCTTGCCATCCTTGGAAGGTACTGCTGGTACAGGATCCTTCGAGGATATCTTGCTGTGAATAGAACTTTTGGCCGAATCTTTGTCCTTTGAAGACGCCTTTGGAAGTGCTGGAGGAGGTGCGATGTCTGCGGGGTTGAAGTCTGGAATAGGAGGTTTCGACTGTTTTCGGGAGAAGAACGACCTCCACGTGCCAGACTTTGATTTGCGCAGATGCGGCTCCTTGCGCGGTGCAGCCGATGCAGCTTCAGTTTTGCTCGTAGCGGACGGTTCAGCTGCCTTGTCCTCTCTCTTATTCAAGGTTGGAAGAGCGTTGATCGGAGTAGTCATCGACCGCTTTGGGTTTCGTGGGCTCTCAAAACCAATACCCGGTGTAGAGTGATTAGCATGGATGGTAAGTCCGGGGGTGGTTGTTCGTGGCGATGGAGTCATCGACATTCTTCTCGAGGGCCCATTTGGTAGCTTGAAGGTGCGCGGGTCTGGGAAGTTTCGTGCCGAGGGAGGTGGTGGTAGTTGTGAGTTTATATCCGTAGGCGCTTTGCTCGCAGTGCGAGGTCGTGATAGATCTGTGGAGGCAGTCTGAGGTCCTTTCCACGTCGAGTCTTTGTGACTATGGGCACTCTTAATAGCACGCTGTACGTCTCTTTCGGTATCGAGGTCTCTTCCTTGTGTCGTGGGCGTGTCATCCTGCTTTTTGCGCATAAACGGGGTCTCTTTACGGCGTAAGGACCGAGATCTCTCTAGGAAACCCATATCCTAAAGCACGCGACCTGCGATGGTATAACCTCAGACGGGAATACAAAAACCACCAGGGTGAATCCTGACTGTTGGACCTGCCGGGAAGAGTCGCGTGACGCCCGTCAAGGGAAGACCAGAAGGAGAGGACGAAAGGAAGGAGATGTGAAGGATTGAAGTGACAGCAGGGTGCTTTGACTAGAGGAAGTCGAGCGAAAGTCTGAGCGAATGGACGACGTCTGAAGCGTCTCACGATTGTTTCTGGAGAAGAGGAGAAGAAGGATCAGGTTCTCGAGAAGAACCCATGCTTACCGCTGTTCGCCATCGGTAACCTACAAGACCCACGCGGTATCAAAGTGCATTGGTACCTGCGTCAAATTTATGGCTCGCCCCATCTGTGCTTACTCGTGTTTGGTGATTTGCACGGAGCGCAGATTAGCACGCCCACAGGGACGAGCTGGCCTGCGCCGTCATTTGAGAAGCCCTGACGATCTCTTGGAAGAGGCGTGCTGTCTCAAACACGTCGCAGCGTGCTGGCGAATTGCCTGTCAAGAGAGATCAACGAGTGGTTTCGTGGCGTTTCAGATTCTCGGCAATGAGATTGTGATTGCTTGACACGACTGGCGGTCTGGGCACAGACTCTGACCCATATTGACTGCACCTGGAAGCCTCTTGGATTTCATTTGAGAACTAGGTAGGTATTGAGTAGGGCTGTCGAGTTTTGGTCGCATGCATATTTATTGTAATGATGGAGCTAAAGAATCGTGCGCCATGAATCGTCGGACGAGGGAAAAAAACGGGTATCACCATGCCTTCGTGTTGGGCCCTTGAACGCCACTTGCCGAGCCCGTCTAGGAATAAACTACTGCACCTGCATCCTCTGCATCACGCATCTACTATCAAAAAGCTGCATTGCCCAGGTTGTGCTCTTTGATGTAGTCTGCTCCCTTTTCGTGATATTCTGCTCGTGTCACAAATGATTGTCTTGACGTCGGTTTAGCGGCCCACTCGGCTGCACCTCTCCAAGCGTCGAGGATTGGGTCTTTGGCTTTGCGCACGCCGAGAGCGATGTCTGCAGGCAACACAGCACGCAGCTCGTTACGTAGACGCTCCTCAAAGCCTTGGAAGTGCGTATAACCACCTGTTAAGAATATGTCTTTGAGCATGTCGTCGCGCCTCGAAGAACCGGAGAGGCGCTGTGTGATGATGTCTTCGGCGATCTCGACAATGCCTGCCTGGTCAATGCCCGCGATACCGGGCTGGAATATGACTTCGGGCACGCGGATGCGCTCGACATTGAGATGTATCTGGTTGAGTTCTCTTTGGCTCTCGGGATCGAAAGGCCAAGGACCGCGCAAGAACGAATGAAGCACACTTTTGGTCCAATCTTGCTGTGCTTCTTGCGTACTTTGCTCTGTGAATGTCGGATCGTACTTCAACAGCTGGGCCTCGATATTTTTGAGGTTTGCTCCAAGATCTTCCTCCTCCTCATCGTCGCTTTGATCACCAGTCGCAATTTGACGGTAGATACCCCAGTCGGCATCGTCGGCGCCGAAGGTGTCATCATCTCCGCCCCGGCGACGCTTCTTGGGGTTGTCGGACGCCAGATTGGCAATGTTCTTCATGCGCATCTGACTCGCAAGTGACTTGCGGTTTCCGAGATCTGCCTTGAGACGATCGCGTTCTTTGATGCGCTGGATCATGTTCTGACGAGCGACTCTCCTCTCTTGGAGCCAGCTCTCAGTATCGGTCTCTCGGCGTTCGGCGTCCAAACGCTCTTCTTCAGCAACTCTGGCTTTCTCGCGTTCTTTCTCGGCCTTTGCGCGAGCGCGAGCGTCATGATTAGATTTCATCAAGCGTTGTTGACGCTTTTGCTTGATTCCCTCTTCGTCTAGTTCCTCGTCAGGGATGTCGAGCAAAGGATATGTCGGAAGTTCTTCAGGCTCGTCAATGTCGCCCACATCTTTGTTCCTTTGCTTTCGGATCGAGCGCTCCATCTCCTTGACTTTGCGTTCCAATTGAGCCTCATCGTTGAAATCGTCGGCCTCAAGCATGGTGCGCGCATCCTTTTTAGTGGCGGTAACGAGCTTCTGCTGGAGGTCTTTGTAGTATTCAAGCTCTTGTTCCTTGCGAATGAGCTTGTCGAGACGCATCTTGGCAGCTTGTTCTTGTAATCTTCGACCACTCTCTTTGCGTTTTTCGGCAGCTCTTGCGAGTTCTTCTTCTGACTTCTGCACCACCTCTTTCTCGGTAAAGGGCAGTTGAACAAGCACATCACGGTCCTCAAGACCGGTCCAGTCGAGGTAGTTGGCCATTTCGCCTTGGTAATCTTGAGAGATGTAGCAATGTTGGCGAACCAAATCTTCAATCTGGGTATCGTTGATCTTGCCTGGCAATGCAGGGTACTTGGCGCGCAGAAGTTTGTTCAGGTAATCAGCGCATTGCGAGCGGCCCCAGTCCAGTCTCGTAGCTTGGGCAAAGAGCGGCTTTGAGTCGACGACGGGAAGCAGGTGGGTAGAAGTGTATGCAGAAGAGACGACAAGGCCGGTGCGTCCGCCGTTGTGTGCGTAGGAGAAGAGCGAGTCGATGCCGTACGAAGCCGAGGGCACACCGTACAGCTCGAAAAGAACTTCGGACATGGTGCGCTTGGAGTACTGAAGGTTGGCTAGTGGCTCAGTTATAACCACAGGACGGTCGACATGTCCCTTGGAGCCATCAATGCCCAGTTTGATGAAGATGTAGTCCAGAGCACCCTCTAGGACGTCCCAGTTGTTGATAATGTTGCTTCCGGGTTCGTATTGATTCTTGGCCTGGCCTCGAGCTGTGCCGTCAAAGTAGATTTCCGAGCCGATGAAGTTGAGTTTGCGATTGAGCTTGCGGTCGGTGTATCGAGCCATGACCGGTGGCAGGGATAGGCGTGGACTGCGGTCGGACTGCCACCCGGCGCGAATGTTGTAAGAGCCTGCGCATGGCGAGAATTAGCAACAGGAGAGAGGCACGGACAGGGAAGGAACTCACCATTATCGATGACTATGGCGCTGTCAGGAGCGCTGTTGCGGTATGCGCTTTGCTCGACGGCATGGTAGCCCTCGTACGGAGGGTCGCTGACGTGGTATGGCCGAGCTGGTCTCGAAGGCGGTGTATTGCGACCACTCTGCGGTTCGGACTTGATGTCGTAGATTCGGTACACCATGCTGCTCTGCTGTTTATTGCATGACTGGTTGGCAATCAAGACGGTTGGTCGGTCATTCGAACTGCTCGACTTGGTTGCCGATCTGTCACTTGCTTTCCCCACAACCCTGTCTGGCCGTCTCACTCCCGCTCTGCATCCGTGCACGAGCCAACAGAGACACTTCTTGCCCAGAGACTCTCTCACGAGTCACAACATGCCTGCGTTCTCCGGTCTCCAAACTGGGTGAATTATCCTCTCGTCCCACGTGTTCTGTTTGGCGAGAGTTATGTAGCTGTCACAAATCACGGTCCGCATTTCCCCCTATCTGGGAGTCTCCTCCCACCAAGCATTTCGTCAACACAATGATCGATTATACCAAGCACGAAGGTGCTGCCATCACCGAGGACATGATCGACGATATTGCTGTCTCATTCTCGGAAAACTACGGTGTCTGGGGTCCTGCCGTCAAGCCTGAAAAACAAGGTCGACGTGTACGTGCCAGTCCGGCACGCCTGAGAGCCGATTGTTTGCCTTCTTCACCTGCTCGCAACTTTCTTGTCCAAGCCAAAGATAAACATCGCCTTGTTGGTCACGTTATTGCTACGAGATGGACATTCGAGAACCTCAGCATATGTTGGATAACTCAGCTATGCGTCAATATGAGGTACAGGCATCAAGGACTAGCGACAAAGGTAAAACTTTCCATGCCCCCAGAGGTCATGTAAGCCAAACAGCACCAAATCTCGCTGTAGCGATCGCTCTGATACGATGCGCAATTACTGACGTACTCTGTTTAGCTTCTCATCAAGCTGAGCGAGGACAACGATGATTCTGCAGTCGGTATCCTCAGCTCCCACCCCTTTGCGATCGCAGCAGTTCTTCGAGCTTCGGGCAAAAGACTCCGCCAGACCAACGAATGCGTTGGTAACAGCCAAATCAAGACAATCATGGCATCGTGCCCTGTCGACTACGTTCGAACTGCTAGACTTCGCGGCTCTGCGTTCGAGAGTAATGTGGATGATGGCACCATCTCATGCGCAGATACCAAGTTCTTTGTTGACCATGCAGAACCGCACGCCGCATTGGATGCACTGCGTGATAAAGGCATCAAGTGGCCGTTGGGCAGGTTACCAGAGGGACATGAATTCCTGGCCTTCGTAGAACGTCCATAAAAGAATCCAGAAGAAGGATGTTGGGGTGATGACTTCAACTCCAAGCTTAGGTATATACGATCAAGATGCTGCGCGAAGATTATCCGTGGCTGTCTGCGTCAGTTTAAGACTTGGAGAGAGGATTCGAGTTATAAAATCTACCTTCTAAATGGAAGAGGACATTTGATTGATAGTTTTTGAACATCTGGGCGACAAGCTCGACATCCATGTTGTTGATGTTGATTTCCTGTTATAGGTCAGCGCAAGCTTCATAGGTGGTAGAATAAAGACTGGCACTCACTTGCAGACTCTTATTCAGCATCATGACTGCCTCGTTCAACTTCTCCTGGATGGCGTGTCAGTTCTGGAAGATTGTGTAATTGCACATGTTGACCTACCACGTTGGTGATGATGCGGGAGAGTAACACATTCTGCTGGTGTTCGTGAGGACTCTCCTAGATAGTATTGTTAACACAGGGTCCAGTCTCATGACATGTTTGAAAGCATACCATGTTGATCTGGCTCGCTGTGTTGTCTGTTTACGTTTGGCAAGGCAGTCAAACTTCGGGGGTGTCTTCTGCCGAAAAGCGGTGTTGGCCTGCGGGAACTAGTCCCGGAATAGCAACCGCCATCTACTGCGTCATCCATAGCCATTTCTGTTCACCCAAAAGTCACCGACCTCTGAGGCGAACGACGATTGCACAGTCGCGATTCCTTCAGTGCAACAAGCGGATACTCACGACTAACATGTCCTCCGCCCTGAATAACGCAGAGACACAATGGCTTGCTCAGCTCAGCGCCATGCGAGCTGCCATCGCCGAACTTAAGCTGCCTCAGACAGATAACGAACCGGCTTATGGGCAAGACGTCTGGACCGACGAAGAAGACTCATCCGAACCTACGAGCGGTGACGATGATCTCTGGGACCTGGTCGACGATGACGAAGAAGAAGACTACGCGTCACTAAGCGACTCGTCCTTTCCTGTGCAGGACAACTCGCCAGCCCCCACATACGGCCCATCTTGGTTGCGCGAAAGACTTGGTTACGTTTCATCTGGTTTGAGCGTGGAAGAGCTGCAGGATCATGTTGGTGCTATACTAGGCTCAGATAGCAGTGGTACGTCGCCTTGGATGCCTTTACACGGGAACGTAACTGACGTATACCAGATGACGAGCTTCAGATGCTTCTCGCTGACACGCTGGGCTTCGACGAACTGGACCTCGTCGCTGATCTTATCGCTCATCGCAACGAGATTGTTAAAGGCTCAGAAGTTCCAGCACAGAATGAATCCAAGGGAAGAATTCTCTCCCGCCGTGAGAGAGAAGCCGCTCTACAACAGCAGGATTTCGAGCACAAAACCGCGTCTCTGGCTGTTGCTCAGGATCGCTCCGCTACCCAGTATCCCCATGTCTACCGAGCACACGATGCCGGGAACATGCTTTCCTCTCACGGCCGAAAGTACATGCTGCCGCTTGGAAGCGAGCGCACCGAACACGAGAAGTACGAAGAATATTCCATCCCTCCTGCCAAAGTCGGCACACTAGGCATCGGCCAATCGCTTGTTGACATCAAAGATATGGACACACTTTGCCGGGGCACCTTCAAAGGGTATAAATCCCTGAACCGCATGCAAAGTCTTGTCTATCCGGTAGCATACAGGACCAGCGAGAACATGTTGATCTGTGCGCCTACTGGTGCCGGAAAAACTGATGCCGCCATGCTGACTATCCTCAACACCATTGCTAAAAACGTGACACCGAGTCCTTCCGAATACCCGGATGCTAGTGACCTCGCTGTTGCCCTCAACGATTTCAAGATCGTGTATGTCGCTCCTATGAAGGCATTGGCTGCTGAAATCACCGAGAAACTGGGCAAAAGACTTGCTTGGCTTGGTGTTCAATGTCGCGAGCTTACTGGCGACATGCATCTTACCAAGGCCGAGATTGTTCAGACCCAAATCATCGTGACCACACCAGAGAAGTGGGATGTCGTCACAAGAAAGAGCACTGGAGATACAGAGCTTGTTCAGAAGGTTCGTCTCCTGATTATTGATGAAGTCCACATGCTTCATGACGAGCGAGGTGCTGTGCTCGAGTCGCTTGTCGCTCGAACAGAGAGACAAGTCGAGAGCACGCAGTCTCTAATCCGTATCGTCGGTCTCTCTGCCACGCTTCCCAACTACGTCGATGTTGCCGATTTCCTCAAGGTCAACCGCATGGCTGGACTTTTCTACTTCGACGGTTCCTTCAGACCTGTGCCCCTCGAACAACACTTCCTCGGTGTCAAGGGCAAAGCTGGCAGCAAGACTTCAAGAGAAAACCTGGAGATTGTCGCCTTTGAGAAAGTACGTGACATGCTGGAGAGAGGCCATCAAGTCATGGTCTTTGTCCATTCTCGCAAAGATACCTGGAAGACCGCCAAGACCATGTATGAGATGGCTACCGACGAGGGATGCACCGACCTTTTCGATCCTTCCTTCCACGAGAACTACCAGCAAGCATTACGTGACTTGAAGACTTCCAAGGGTCGTGAGCTTAGAGAACTTGTGCCCAAGGGCTTCGGTACTCATCATGCTGGTATGCCTCGATCTGACAGGAACATGATGGAACGCTTGTTCGCAGACGGCGTCCTCAAAGTGCTCTGTTGTACCGCAACTCTTGCCTGGGGTGTCAATTTGCCAGCTGCCGCCGTTGTCATCAAGGGTACCCAACTTTACAGTGCAGAGGCAGGTAAATTCGTTGACCTTGGCATTCTTGATGTGCTCCAGATTTTTGGACGTGCCGGACGTCCTCAGTTCCAGGACACTGGTATTGGTTTTATTTGCACCACTCAGGACAAGGTTCAACACTATCTCACTGCAGTGACCCAACAACAGCCCATTGAATCCAACTTTTCAAAGAAGATGGTTGACAATCTCAACGCTGAAATTTCCCTTGGAACAGTGACCTCGGTTTCAGAGGCTGTTCAATGGCTTGGATATTCATACCTCTTTGTCCGTATGCAACGAAACCCTATGGCTTATGGTATCGACTGGGCAGAGATTCGAGACGATCCTCAGCTCGTACAGAGGCGTCGGGAATTGATTATCAAGGCCGCTAGAGTCTTGCAACAAAGCCAGATGATTATCTTCAACGAGACGACCGAAGAGCTTCGCGCAAAGGACGTAGGCAGAATTGCAAGTCAGTACTACGTCCTTCAGACAAGTGTCGAAATCTTCAACACTATGATGCGACCTCAGGCTACGGAGGCAGACGTCCTAAAAATGATCAGTATGAGTGGTGAGTTCGACAACATCCAGTCCAAGGAGCCTGAAGAGAAAGAGCTGTTGCGACTCCAAGATGAAGCTGCTCCTTGCGACATTGAGGGTGGTATTGGCTCGCAATCTGGCAAGACAAATGTCCTTCTTCAGTCTTACATCTCTCGCGCACGTCTGGAAGACTTCACGTTGGTATCAGACTCGTCCTATGTTGCTCAGAACGCGGCTCGTATCTGCAGAGCGTTGTTCATGATTGCCCTGAACAGACGTTGGGGTTACCAGTGCCTTGTTCTTCTGTCTATGTGCAAATCTATTGAGAAGCGCGTGTGGGCATACCAACACCCTTTTCATCAATTCGATATTCCACAGGCAGTCATGCGTAACCTTGACGAGAAAGGTTCGACCACGTCGATTGAGGCTTTGAGGGACATGGAGCCAGCAGAAATTGGACAGCTCGTTCACAACAACAAGATGGGTTACACCATTGCAAAGCTGCTCGATAACTTCCCCACACTCACTGTGGAGGCTGAAATCGCACCCTTGAATCGAGATGTATTGCGTATTCACCTCTACATCACACCTGATTTCAGGTGGAATGAGAAGCATCATGGCAAGTCTGAATCATACTGGATTTGGGTAGAGAACTCTGAAACTTCAGAGATCTACCATCACGAATACTTCATCCTCTCGAGAAGAAAGCTCTACGACGAGCACGAGTTGAGCTTCACCATTCCGCTCACCGATCCACTTCCCTCGCAGATCTATGTTCGTGCTGTATCAGACCGATGGCTTGGTGCTGAAACCGTTACGCCAGTTTCTTTCCAGCATCTCATTCGACCTGATACCGAGAGCGTTTATACTGACCTGCTCAACCTGCAGCCTCTGCCTATTGCCGCACTCAAGAATCCTCTGCTAGAGGAGATATACAGCCAACGATTCCAGTTCTTCAATCCTATGCAGACACAACTATTCCACTGCATGTACCACACATCAGCAAATGTTCTGCTGGGATCTCCCACTGGTAGTGGTAAGACAGTCGCAGCAGAGCTCTCTATGTGGTGGGCGTTCCGCGAGAAGCCGGGATCTAAGGTAGTTTACATTGCCCCCATGAAGGCTTTGGTCCGTGAAAGAGTTCAAGATTGGGGTCGTCGCCTGACCAAGCAGATGGGGTTGAAGCTTGTTGAGTTGACTGGTGACAACACTCCAGACACCCGAACAATCCGCGATGCTGATATTATCATTACGACTCCTGAGAAGTGGGATGGTATCAGTCGTAGTTGGCAGACAAGAGATTACGTACGTCAAGTCAGTCTGGTGATTATTGATGAGATCCATCTGCTTGGTGGAGACAGAGGTCCCATTCTCGAGATCATTGTTTCTCGAATGAATTACATTGCTTCTCAGAAGAAGGGCTCTGTTCGTATCGTCGGAATGTCGACCGCTTGCGCCAACGCCACTGATCTAGGAAATTGGCTCGGTGTCAAGGAAGGCTTATTCAACTTCCGGCACTCAGTTCGTCCTGTTCCTCTGGAGATTTACATCGACGGCTTCCCTGAGCAAAAGGGCTTCTGTCCTCTCATGCAGTCAATGAACCGACCAACCTTCCTGGCAATCAAATCTCACTCTCCAGACAAGCCGGTCATCGTTTTCGTTGCCTCTCGTCGTCAGACTAGACTGACCGCTCGCGATCTCATCAACTTTTGTGGTATGGAAGAGAATCCTCGTCGCTTCGTTCGTATGTCAGAAGACGATCTCGCTTTGAACCTCGACCGAGTGAAGGATGAAGCCCTACGTGAATCTCTCAGTTTCGGTATTGGTCTGCATCATGCAGGTCTTGTTGAATCGGACAGACAACTGGCGGAAGAGCTGTTCGCCAACAACAAAATCCAGGTCCTCGTCGCCACCAGTACTCTGGCTTGGGGTGTCAACTTGCCTGCTCACTTGGTAGTTGTCAAGGGTACGCAGTTCTTCGATGCAAAGACAGAGGCATACAAGGACATGGATCTTACAGATGTTCTGCAGATGCTTGGTCGTGCCGGCAGACCTCAATTCGACACTTCAGGAATCGCTCGCATCTTTACCCAGGATGCGAAGAAAGCTTTTTACAAGCACTTCTTGCATACCGGTTTCCCTGTCGAATCGTCCCTACACAACGTCTTGGACAACCATTTGGGCGCCGAAGTATCCGCAGAGACAATTGCTACCAAGCAAGATGCTCTCGATTACTTGACGTGGACTTTCTTCTTCAGAAGACTCCATAAGAACCCTTCTTACTATGGCTTGGAGATCTCAGCAGAAGAGCATAACACCATGGCTGCTCAGGAACTTGCTAACGAGTACATGGTTGAGATGGTTGACAAGTCACTCTCAGAGCTTGCAGATTCTGGTTGTGTCACCATGCATAGTAATGGTGATGTTGACCCAACCCCGCTGGGTAAGATTATGAGTTACTACTATCTTGCTCACAAGACTATTCGCCATTTGATCAAGCATGCTAAGCCGAATGCCACTTTTGCGGAAGCTCTTGCTTGGATGTGCAGCGCAACCGAGTATGACGAGCTTCCCGTTCGTCATAATGAAGATCTGATCAACGCCGAGCTCTCTGCGGCTTTGCCCTTGAAGGCCGAAGACGCCATGTTGGGGCTGCCCATGTGGGATCCCCATGTCAAGGCATTCCTTCTCCTTCAGGCTCACTTTTCACGCATCGATCTCCCCATCTCTGATTACGTTGGTGATCAAACTTCGGTTCTTGATCAGGCTATTCGTATTTTGCAAGCCTCAATTGATGTTCTCACAGAGTTAGGCTTCAACTCGAGCTGTGGCATGATGATCACCTTACTTCAATGCGTAAAATCTGCTCGTTGGCCCGAAGATGGTCCTTTGGCCATGCTACCAGGCGTTGAGCCACCAAGAGAGCGCCAACGTCTTTCGAACTCCAAGAACCCCAAGCCGAAGAATCTAGTCGAAGCAACTACCACACCACGTAAGGAGATGGAGACCATTCTGCACAAGCAACTCTCGCTTGCACCAACTCAGCAGCCCCGTGCTTTCAAGGCCTTGTCTGCACTGCCCCAATTACGCGTCAACATCAACGATGTTACGGCACTCGGTCTGAATGTCTCGGTCGCTAGATTGAACCCTGCTCTGAATCGCGAGTTCCACATGTACGCCCCGCGCTTCCCTAAGCCTCAGTCAGAGGGTTTCTTCCTGGTCGTTGCCGATACCAAGACCGACGAGGTGCTTGCACTCAAGCGTATTTCTTGGCACGTGCCTGGTCAAGGTAAACAGGCCTCACAGGCCAACCCTAAGCCAATTGCGAGAAGCAAGATCAGATTGCCTCCTGCAGATGGTGAAAGGATGGTCTCGGTCAAGATTGTCAGTGATGGATACATCGGTATGGAGTGGCATATTGAGGATGTTGAAATTCCTGCTCCTCCCATGGTCATCGATGACGGTCTCAAAAAGAAGCAAGGTTGAAACCTGAACGAATAGTACATGGTCCGGCGGGCGGTCGTATGAAGTACCGACTAGCAGTAACGTAGAAATAGCCGCAGATCAATCAACCCGGTACCGACCTCCCTCTCTCCTCTCCATTCTAAGGCTACCAATCTGGCTGTGAAAAGAAAGGATGCTTTTGATGATCATGTACATATTCATTGAAAGCGTGCATGCTGTTTCTCGGGGGAAAATTCGCATATATTATCATAATTCTACCACAATATCCGTCGGACATATATCTCTAGCCACCTTCCTCCAAGTCATGAATTGCTCTCTGAACACTGGGTGTGCATCTGGCCGCCCATCCTTCAGCATCTGCTCATTGACACCCCATGGCTTGCCCATTGCTGTGAAATGCAAGACCGATACTTGTTTGTATAGCTCGTATAACTCATTGTAATATCTCTTATCTGTGAGATCGGGGGTTTCAGTGCTCACGACTTCCGAAGAAGACTTGCCGTGGGATGGCGGTGCGATGCCGCCTGGGAGGTGAGGTTTTCCATCTGAATGTTTTGACGGATTGACGATGCCAGGGATGGTATCGGGAAGCAAGTCGTCTGCCATCTGCGAGTCATCATCTTTGATCTTTGGCAGTGTTGGCAAATTGACATCGGTGGTCATCTTTGGCAAACTCTCGGATGTGCCTTTCTTGTTCCCATTCGCTTGAGTCAAGTCCTTCAGTTGACCGTCGGGCGCAGTCTCGTAGTTCGAGGGCTCGAATTGGGAGCCCTGTTGAGCCTGCCCCCTCTTGTTCAGATCTTGCGTCTCCGACCATGCGACCTCATGTGTGCCATTCGTGATTCCAGCAACGATGGCCTCAGGCTTATGAAACCATTTCGGGAGATTCCAGTCTTCCCAATGACTGTTCAGTGTGACAAAATGTCCGGGTAGCATCAACACAGTGTCCCCAAACAACTCGTTTGCAATATCCATGTCGTACTTGTCGATTTGGATATTGTCGAGTGCTTTTTCGACTACATGCCATACTCGATCTGATAACGTGATCACCATAAATGCTGTGCTGAACGTCTCTTTGGCGATCCAGTAAGCTCGAGGTGCAGCAAGGTCGGCTTCGATCTTGTCTTCGAAGAGGTAGTCCAGATTTCGAAGCACCAGTTGGTCGGAGTCCATCACGATTACGCGTTTGAGCGAGGTGTCGATTTGATGCATCCGGAAGCCGTACAATTTCAGCAGGCAATCTTGATAATATCCAGCACCTTCGGTGCCATTTGCAAGTGCCGGGGCCGCTTGCAATGATACTGTTGCGCCGGAGTCTTCCAAGGCTTCTACGTAGCTCAGAGAGACCTCATTGGTGATCAAGACGTGGATGCGATATTTTGTTTCGAATACGTCCTTCAACTGTCTGATGTTAACCAGAACAGAACACGCATAGGTGTCTTGTGTCGCATAAAAGACGTATGCATATGGAGAAGGTGCCTGCCATTATTAGCCAGATCACCAAGAAAGATGAGTCAGCGTTATAGAAGTCACATACCTCGACAGATGTTTCCTCATCGATTCCATGTGCTACACCCGCATCCGACCCCAAATCAAGCGCCACCATATCATCAACCGCAAAGGATGACCCTTGGCCGAATGCCTGTGTAGTCATATCCCACCCCTTGTGCACCACCTCCCTCGACTTACCATATGACCCCGTCCACAAAACCACCACCAATGCAAAGATGCAAAGATAAGCTACCCTACCCAACCTTAACAACATCTTTATTCCTCCTTATCGACGCTGTACGAAGCGCGACGCAGACACAAGTCAAAAACACCAACCGTATGGATAATAATATGGAAATAAGAAGAGGGGAAATGGAGGATATCCTTTGGAATGGAATAATGGGTCTCAAACGTATGTATATCTCATTGTGCCTCGGACATTCCTTGATCGATTCGGAAGGGAAAATCTGGGATTCAGCTGAAGCCCACTTCTGGCCACCCACCTGAAAGGCTGAAGCTTCGAAACATGTCCTCTTGTACTCTATCCATCAGCTGAAAAGAACGTTGCACGGCTACTCCATGCAAACCACACATTCCATTGAGCCTCCTCGGGGACTTTCCCCAATCGAAAAGCTGCAGAAGGAGTCAGAAACAGGGATGAGACAAACGGTTGATGTGTTCGAAGGAGGTGGGTTCGTTGTGGTAACGCTGGTGCAGCGGGAGAAAGGCTTGGCTGATGATGCGCCTGCCTAACCCATGGCACAGTTTAGAGGCACGACTGCGACTGATCATGATGCACTGCAACACTGCCGAGGTCGCAATGTGGTAGTTTCGGTAGCAAATTCGAAGCAGATTTATCAAGCACATGACGTTCAAAAAGTAAACGTTCATCATTAATTGCTCCAGAGGACAAAAATAGAAATCAATCCCCTAAAGCAAAGCCGTTGCTCGCTATACATTAATTTGCAGGAGACAAAAAGGAAGAAAGGATCCGACCACGAAGGAACAAGAGAAAACGACTAGCGCTAGCACGAAAGAATAAAGGAAAAGAATGGGAAAAAAGAGAATCCTCATCTAAAAACATCCAAGGCCATCGTGTGACAGGCAGCAGGTATAGAACAGAATCGAAGAGAAAGGAGAACGGATGGAACCAATTCGCAATAAGCGGAAAGAATGAGAAAAAAAGAATGAAAAACGTTCAAGCCCATAATGATCGGTCGGCCATCTTCGAGATATCAACAGTTTTGTGTGTTTTCACCAGGCGGCCACGCTTGCGACTGTCTGGTGTAGATTCCTTCTAGAGGAATACGTCGTGAAATGAACAAAGCAACCCAAACTCCACGCTGCATTTTGAAAGTCAACTATCCAAGTCCTTTGGGCCTTACACCCGAGGTGCGGTGTCGCGCTTTTCTAACGTGCCAAACAGACTCTCCGGAGGAATTCTGTTCAGATTGGCCTGTTGGTCGGCTCTCAACTGAGGCATGGGCACATAGCCCTCTCTGCGGCGACGGTATCGCTCGACCATTATGCCGATGACCACCAGCAAGAAGGTCAAAGCGCAAGCAATGGCCAGTCCAATCAGAACGACAAGGCCAAGAGCAAGGTGATGGGCTATACACAATTAGTATCTATCATACTCAGAAAGATTTGGAGATTGCCTACATTTGGAGCTCAAGAAGTTGCTGGGGTTTTGGACAAACATCCCACTCAAGGTACCTTGTCCACCGTTGGCGGTAGTCGTAAGGATGAAAGGCTGGAAACTGGTTCCGTTATACAGCACAGCGCTGGCATTGCCATTGTCGGGAAGCTCGATTGAACCAGTAATCAGCAAGACTTCGTCGGAAGGGACTAGGCTGCTAAGCTGGTGCTTCTCGGTAAGAGACATGATCTGAAGTCCTCTGATGGAAGATGCAGATCCGAAGCCAGTGACAGGGTGCCAAGTGGTGCCATCAAACTTCTGCAGGAACGATGAGCCATTGGCTGCGGTACCTGCGACCCACCACGCATCGTAGTTGGGGTTAGCCGGAGTCATGGCGGTGACTGGGCCGGGCAAGTTAGCTGAAGCACCAAGGTCGGTGAAAGTCTGCTTCTTCGAGTCGTACAGAGCCAGTCTGGTGCTGTTGCCGCTAGTGGAGAAATCTCCACCCACAATCAATTGGCTGTTAGATCTCCAGACCATGGTATTGATTGTGCCGCTAAGTCCAGATGCGGGAGGCATCCACTGGCCACTCGACGTGTCGTACATGCAGAACGATGGGCATGACATCGATCCTGCATTCTCAAAGTTGCC
This sequence comes from Aureobasidium pullulans EXF-150, assembly GCF_000721785.1. NCBI lineage: Eukaryota > Fungi > Ascomycota > Dothideomycetes > Dothideales > Saccotheciaceae > Aureobasidium > Aureobasidium pullulans. The sequence goes on from NW_021941022.1 coordinate 1,169,336, forward strand.
TCCAACGTAGACATTGGAAGAACCAGGTTGGGCTGCAACAGCGTTGACAGAGACAGAGTCGCCGGCGAGTGCTGCAGGTTGGCCGGTAGCGAGCGCGTTTGTAGACAGGTCCCACACCAGCAGGCCTTCGATATCGTTGTCGTTGGCTGTGCCAGTGATTGAGCCACCAACGAAGAGGCTGGTATCACGGACGTCGAGGGCAAGGACAGTTGAGTCTGCATCGATGGTGCTGGGAAGACCAATGACACTCTGACCGTTCGTGTTGTCGATAATCAGGAGATTGTTGATGGTGGACTCGGCAGAAGAGTTGGCTGTGAAGTGGCCGCCGAGGATGGTCATGTTCTTGCCATTGTCCAGGTAAAAGTAGCCGGTAGCTACACCGGTAACATTCTGGCTAGTTGTGGCTCTCTTACGCATGCTTGACGACTCGCGAGTGGCGGAGATGGAGATACCAAGTGGCGAGATCGAAGGTCGGCCAGAGCCGCTGAGAGCTACGGCATCACTCATGCCGATCTGCGAGGCGACAAGGGATCCGGCCAGAAGTTGGCCGTAGTCAGCCACCATAGTCTGAGCCAAAAGACCGCCGCTCAAAGAGACAGTTGCGTTGGCGAGATTGTGAAGCCAGTTGCCACGAGAAGGCACCCATGCAGCGAAACCGTCGGCAGAGTAAGTCGCATTGCTACCGACAGCGTTGACGCTAGTAAAGTCACCACTGACGGCAAGAACAGTCTCTTGATCACTGCCGGAGATGTTGAGCTGCAGAGGAACAATAGCCCAGACAGGGCCATTGACGCCTGCACCAAGCGCTCTCCATGATTTATCATCGATGGAGTAAGCAGCGATGCCGTTCAGTCCCGAGGTTTGAGTAGTGGCCGTGTTGGTAAAGTTGCCACCAACGTAGATGGTAGAACCGTTCTGGTACACAGTGCGCACTTCAGAGTTCAGCCCGCCTCCGGGCAGAGAGGTGGCGTTTTGGCTGCCGATGCTGAAGATGTTGTGGATATCACCGCTGGAGAAGTTGCCAGCTACGTAAGTCACATCTTCGTAGACAGCAAGAGCATTGATCTTGGCTCCCATATCCAGAGTCATGGCGGCAGAATCGATCTTCGAAGCGGAAAAATCGGTGTTGACAGTAGCGACGTTAGGATCGTAATCGTAGAGGCCGTTCAAGCCACCAGTCGATGTGACCAACTCGAAACGGACGCGTTGAGCGACGACAGTCAAAGGAGTGTTCTGACCAGCAACCGGGGTCAGGGTGACCTCAGGACGGAACGAGTCGGATGCGGCATCAACGTAGCCATAATAGACTTGGTCGTACTTGTCGTAGTAGTTGGTCTGGTAAAGAGTGGTGGTGATCGCTCCTTTCTCAGTAGTCATGGATCCAGTAATATTCACAATTCCACGAGTCGAGCAGGTGCCGTCCTGAAGACAGCCGGGAGTGTACAACGTGATGGAGTAGTTTCCTGACTGCTTGATATCGGGCTTGAAAACGACCTGGGCAGTCTCGGTGGTGACGCTACCATTCAGATCGGCAGTAAGATAATCGGATGTGCTCAGACCAGAAGGGGTCTGTTTCCAGGGGCCAGTGACGGTCGAGTTGGCGCCAGTGGTACTAACACTGTCGCAACGAGGCTCATTGAAGTCGGAAATTGCAAAAGCATAAATATCGTCCTGGAACAACTCAATGCCACTCAAACCAGCTCCAGCGCCATACCAAGCAGAGATGTCAATGCGGAAATCGTTCATGCCGACAGAGTTGACAAAGTGAAAGTCCTGGTACGAGGTGTTTCCTTGCGGAAGAGGGCAGTTGGCAGTGCAAGAAGCAAAGCTACCGTTCTCGTCCGTGTAGGTAAAGTTCATGATTCCACCGAGGGGGAAGGCAGTAAAGCGCCAGGTCTTGGTTCCACGTCCGTCCTGGTTGGTGTTGTACAGGCGCAGCTTGGTGGGGTTGAAGCCGAAACCAAACGAGCCTCGCCAGAAACCAGGAGTATTGTCCTCGAGCAGCCAGGCGTTTCCAGCAGAGTCCTCGCCAGTCTGGCAGATGATGTTGCGAGGATCACCGAAGCCATCGGTTGAAGTTGATGCGCCAGAGGTGATGTTTCCAGCAGAGAGGTTGATAACCTGGACATCCTTGTTTGTAGGAGTGGTTGTGTTGCCCAAACCATCGAAAGATCCGCCAAAGATGATGGTACCGCTGGAGCTCTTAGCGATAGATGTGACGGGGCCGTTGAATCCAGCAAAGGGTAGATTTGTCCATCCAGAAGCCCAAGCGATGGCATTTGTCGAGTTGCCTCCGGTAAAGCTACCTCCAACGTAGACGGTGGACGATGCGTCATCACAGTAGACGGCAGACACAGAACCAGAAAGTCCATCTAGAGGGGTGATTTTGGTAGTGTTCGGGTTCCATAGAGCAATGCCTTGTGCAGGGACACCGCCGAGACTAGTGAAGTTGCCTCCTACTACGACGCCTTGCAAGGCACCGTTGCTGACGAACGGACACATGGTAGTGATGAAGGCATCAGCGAGAGCCAGACTCTGGAAGGAGCCATCGGGATATTGTGAAAAGAGATATTGGCTGCCATTGGCGAAGTTTGCATTTTGAGTCTGTCCTTGGTACGTGTAAAGAGATATTGAGTCGAAGTCGCCGGCCAGAGCGACGCGGCCAAGTCCAGAGAGATCGAGGTTCGGTGACGGGGCGGAAGAGAAATTACGGGCGGCGGCGGAGGAGAGAAGGGTAGCGAATGTGGTGCCAAAGGCGAGAGGGCGCGACGAGTACATTGACGATCTCATCTTGTGCGCAGCTCTCCGTCGCTAGATTGGCGGCGGCGGCGGGTGAGCGGGCGCAAAGGCGGAGAAGGATAATTATGTCGTCGTGGGTCGAAGGATAATGGTCGAGTGCGATGGGTGACGAATGGCATGCAGCGGGTGTGGTCCAGAATGCAAGTGCCTGGTTCCTGAGCGAGTCACGTTTTGTCGATCTCGTCGGTGGCTTGGGGAGCGAGAGGACCAATTGAGGGGGTGCGCAAAACAGGTAGCAACAGCTGTATTAAGGGAACGGGTAGAAAGAATGACTGCAGTTAGAAACTGTGCTGCTGGGAAAGAATTGCGCCGTGGTGGCCTCGTCGGTCGTGTTTCGTCGTCAGGGAGAGGAAGAGAATGCGAATGGAATGCTGCCCTCACTGCCCCCAACCAACGCTGCCAATGCTGCCCTTCGTGTGCCCTTCAAGGAGTCCGTCCGATACGACCAGAGGCCCGTGCCCCCAATCACGTTGGAGAACGAAATGATGATTTGCCTTTAAACCTCAAACAGTCAACGCGCGCCATGTAAACACGTCTGGCATCTTTGTTTGCTTCGTCATTGCTGTCTTGCTCTGTGCTATATACCCAGCAACCATCATGTCCTCGTTTGTCTGTGTTTGACTTTCAAACCCGCTCCGGCACGCCTTGCTGATGCTCCAGCCTTCTTCCTGCCTCCGACGGCCTCCATCATGCATCAATTCGTTATGTCGTAAACCGCTAGCAAGTACCCCTGCAGCCCTGTATCGCGTGCATCGCGCGCCGTGCTTTGTGCTGGATTCGTGTGCAACTGCCCGCCGTCGTCGTTACACACATCCGAGATTTCCTCCAGAGCAAATCGTCCAAAATCTCAAGGCTGGCGGCCGGCTATCACAATCTCTCAAATGTCGTTGTAGCCAAGCAGTCTCTTGGGTAGACCCTTGTCCATGACTGCCCATGCCCATGCACGGCCAGCTTCACCGCACCACAGCGATTCCGGGCTATCCGACTTCTCAACCAAGCCATCCTTCTCTAGTCCCTTCATCTCGTGGCCGGTCGTGTATGTCAAGAAGTGCTGGCAGTGTTCGTCATCGAGTGCGAGAGCATTGCCCGACATACCGTGACACAAGCAAGGCTCTTTGGTCAGAAGGCCGCGCTCCAAGATGCAATCTCTGCCCTTACGAATTGCGCTGTCGATTCTGCTCTGGAGCTTGGGGAAGTGATTCTTGATTGACAGCAGGGAGTTGACAACGCCTGGGGCGCCATGGCACACATGAACCAGCTTGTCTTTTCCGGGTGGAAGGCTGCTGGGCCAGTTTCCACTCTCGTATTGGTAAGTGAGCAGAACAGAGAGGTCGGCCTCTACAGCTCTCGAGTAGCGTTCGGGATCGGTCAAGGTGACTTGGGTGATGATGCCGATCAGGCCGTGAACAGCGCCTACGTAACTCTTGCCATGCCACTTCCATGGCCTTTCTGACTTCAGGATCGCCTCGACGACATCGTCCTGAGTATCTGTGATCATCTGTGAGATCCTGGCGTCATCCACAAACGCTGCCTTGACCAGTCGGAGATAGTAGAGGTAGCCAGCACGACCATACAGCCACTCGTTTTCGCTAGCATCGTCCAGTACCTCGGCGGAGTAATCGCAGAGCTCTGCTGCCATGTCGGCATCCTTGGAACTGGCGGCACCAATTGCCAATAGTGCTAGGATATCATCTGCGATGCCGCACTTGCCGACGCGAGGACCTGGGAACGACTTGATGTGATCTAAGGTATCACTTAGCATATTCCCAATAGCGAGTAGCCCGACAAGACAGCATTTCTTTATTTGAAAAGCACACCCGCGCGTGGTAACTTACCTTGGGATTGCTTCAGGTAAGTAGCCGACCAAGTACCAAGCTGGATACCCTCGATGATCAGGTCCGAGTAAAGCTGTTGGAGCACCAGGAATAGGTAGGCGACACTGGTTGGACCGTTGTAGATACCGCCACCAGCGCGCACTTCAGCTGGAGGGTATTGGCATACGAGACGGGTAAGAGAAGCAATCAGTTGCTTGTGAGGATCTCTGCTGCTGAGCGGCTCGTCATTCTTGAAGTAGCGGGGCGGCATCTTGACTGTGATGCGCGAACGAGCGGGGTAGTTGAATAGGCTCTGAGACACGTTGAAGGGTTGGTGGCCCGCAAAGAAAGTTGTAGGTGTTGGTAGCTGTGTAATGAAAGGTGGATGCAAGATAGATTGACCGTACTTTCGATGTCACCAGGTGCCCTTAGATTGTTCGAAAGTGAATGAATAGCAAGCGCATGAAATCCGACGCGTGCGCCAAGCATTCACTTTCCCTGCTTTGGAGCGTTTCCTCCTTCTGCAAGCTCTCGGGCGTGGGTGAAGGCGTACAATCGTGCAGCTGAATCTGATTGATTTTGCAGTACGAGCAAGGTATTCCTGAGCTTTTGGTTGATGCTCTCTAGATGTTGGATAACTTTCTGTTGTATTCAAGAGTCAAACAGCGGTTCACCAGAATAAATGAATGTTTTTTTGCAAGGTGTTTAATGTGGCATGTCGTGGACACCAAATTCTCGACAAAAAGGCGAGGATAAGGCCAAATTACATCTAGACAATCGTCGGTAAATCTATGACAGATCAGATTGTCGTCTGGGCTGTACCCAGGAGCTTCATGGTACCGTTTCACATTGCAGGAACCAGTATCGATGGGTGGAATACACAGATCAGGGTCATCCCCTTAGCAAAGTCGCTTTGAACTTACTGGCTTCCGAGTCACGATGAATCCTAACGGCAAATGCTACATGCACACAGGATGCTCCAGTGGGATTCTAAGTGATGATATCATTGAAGTGTGTCGTTTCTGTTATTTTTCTGTATGGACAGGGTATATATCTACGCCTGGACTCTGAAGGTCCTGCCACTGGCGGTCTTGCGCTCCTTCTCCTCGACCTCTGGTCTTGCACGACGAAGGACTGTGTGATGTTAGCAAAAATCTAAGTGATATGGGGGCACAAGCGATACCTTGAAGGAAGTCGGCAGTTCGTCTGCGCATTCTCGAGTGAATGTAGGCTTTTGAGGCCTTGATGTGGTAGTGGAAGTAGTCGCGGAAAGTCTGGATGTGGGAGATGACTTCGTATCTTCTGGCAGGTTGGAGATGGCGAGGGAAGAGAACGAAAGTAACGTAGCCAACATCAGCGGTGCCAGAGGGAGGCAGGCCGGGCATGCCCTGCAGTTCCAGAGGCGGGTCGTGACGGAAGAGGACTTGTGGGGCGTTCTGGATAGCTCTGCGGCGGGCATCGACGAATTCCTGCAAGAAGACCTTGCCGAAGATGCGGTCTGTCTCCTCGCGGAAGATTGTGCTGAAAATGACAGTGACACGATCGTGACTGGCCTTGACATAGATGGCTTCCTCCTCGCGGTAGTGAATGGCTCTGACCTGACCACCCTCAAGGACACCCTGGGGAGCAGACTCGGAAGTGTACTTGGATGCTTCCTCATGCAGAGCCTGGTACTCATCAAAAGCCTGCTCGAAGGGGGCAGCCATGGCGTTGCGCTTTAGCAGACTGAGGCGGGAGATGAGGTCGGTGCGGGCATCCTCATCGGCGGGGAGGTTCTCAAGGTCAATCTCAACGGAGAAGTCGTAGCCAGACTCGGGCTGAACAATGTAGTCCTGGTATTCACGCTGGAGGACCTGCTCGGCACCATATTGAACGAGCTCCTTGTAGCACTTGATGTTGATGGAGATGAGGATCTTTGTCTTTGATGTAGGAGTCGAGATGTGGAAGGTGACGCCGTCAAAGTCGGAAACAATTTGGTCAATTGAAGTGGGGGCAGCGCTATAGACAAGGCATCAGTCGGCTGCTGTAGGACGCGTGGGTGGCAGAGGGGTAGCTACCCGGAGAAGCGGTCCTTGAGTAGCGACTCAATGAGGACGTTTTGGTAGTCGAGCAACAACATGGCGGCGACAGCTCAACAGGGCAGTGGAAGAGCAACGTTGTGGGAGTGGTATACAAGCAGCCAGCGACAGCGACAGCGACAGCGACAGCAGCAGCAGCAACAGCAAGCGTGGCTTGGGTAGTCGAATGCCCGCCGCGCAGCCCTACGGGATCGTCATGTTCCCCGGCTTTCTTGGCATCTTTGAGGCGCTTTGATCACTCAACTTTTTCGAGATTCAAGAACTTTTTGCCCTTGGATATCGCCTTTTGCTGGCGTCGTCGGCACAATGGTCAAGTCATATCGCAAGTACGAGCAGTCGGCCACCTTTGGTCTTGTCAACACTGCCCTCTCCAACCTTGTCTGGACTCCCGATAACCTCGTCTCGTCGTCTTCGCGCAACACTGGAGCCGGCAGAGCCTACGTTGGCGCAAACGAGCATGTTCTAGCCTGGGATGTCAAGAAGGGCGAGCTGGTCAGCCGCTGGCACGATGTCGACTGCAAGTCCCAGGTCTCGGCTATCGCCCAGTGCCTTGCCCAGCCTGATCTCTTTGCTGTTGGTTACCAGGATGGCAGCATTCGAGTATGGGATGCTCTGTCCAACAACCCCATCATGACCTTCAACGGCCACCGCTCCGCTATCACCCACCTCACTTTCGACTCCGAGGGCGCAAGACTTGCCAGTGGTGCAAAGGATACAGACATCATCATCTGGAACCTGCTTTCTGAAACCGCCGAGTTCCGTCTCCGAGGTCACAAGGACCAGATCACCGGCCTACACTTCATCCGTACGAGACTCTCTGGTCGTCAATCGCCCCACACAGACGAAGCTGTCGATGTCACTGCCTCGGGCGAGCCCGAAGAGTTTGAGGAAAAGTACCTGCTCTCCACCAGCAAGGATGCCCTGATCAAAATTTGGGACCTTTCAACTCCACAATGTATCGAGACACATGTCGCTCAGACAAACGGTGAATGCTGGGCTCTCGGTGTTTCACCAGATGGCATGGGCTGTATCACCGCAGGTAACGACGGCGAACTCAAGGTCTGGTCGCTTGACCTCGAGAGTTTGGCCGATTTTGGCGCCAACATCGCAGAGGCAAAACAGTCAAGCTCTCTGACCGCACAGGGCATTCTTCTCCGCCAGAGCAAAGACCGAACTCTGAGTGTCGCCTTCCACCCCAAGGGCGAATACATTGCTGTGCACGGTTCAGAGAAGGCTGTTGAGATCTGGCGCATCAGAACGGATGAGGAGGTGCAAAAGAGCTTGGCTAGAAAGAGAAAGAGAAGAAGAGAAAAGGCTGCCGCTGCCGGTGCTTCTGTCGCAGAAGCTGAGAAAGAGGACGAGAACACAACACCCGACGTGTCCGAGGTCTTCGTCTCATATGTTATAGTCCGCACTGGTGGAAAGGTCAGATCGGCCGCTTGGGCTACCAGCAGATCCTCGAAGAACGTAGAGCTAGTCTGCTCCACCACAAACAACCAGATCGAGTCCTACACCATCACCGGCCGTGAGAAATCAAAGAAGGCCACTGCTGACGCTCCCGATTACAACCGCGCTCTGGCTGTTGACATGCCCGGACACAGAACTGATATTCGCGCTCTGGCCCTGAGCTCTGACGACCGTATGCTTGCATCTGCTTCCGCTGGACTTCTCAAGATTTGGAACGTAAAGACTCAGAGCTGTCTTAGAACACTCGAGTGTGGCCAGTCGCTCTGCTGCACATTCTTGCCTGGTGACAAGATTGTCTTGGTCGGAACAAAGACTGGAGAGCTCGAGTTGTATGATATTGCCTCTTCGGCTCTGATCGACAAATTCCAGGCGCACGACGGTGCTGTCTGGACTCTTCAAGTTCATCCTGATGGAACATCAGTCGTGACTGGAGGTGCTGACAAGGCAGCTAAATTCTGGAAGTTCGACATTGTTCAGGAAGAGATCCCTGGTACCCGAAGAACAACACCTAAATTGAAGCTTACTCAGACTCGCGTTCTCAAGGTCGCAGACGATGTTTTGAGCGTTTGCTTCTCTCCCGACTCCCGACTCCTCGCCCTGTCAACCCTCGACAACACAGTCAAGGTCTTCTTCGTCGACACTCTAAAACTCTTCCTTACCCTTTATGGCCACAAACTTCCCGTTCTCAATATCTCCATCTCATCAGACAGCAAACTCATCGCCACTTGCAGTGCGGACAAGAATGTCCGTATCTGGGGTCTGGACTTTGGCGACTGCCACAAGGCCTTCTTCGCTCATCAAGACAGTGTGATGCAAGTCTTGTTCATCCCTCACCCTGTCGAGAAGGAAGAGCAACATCTGTTCTTCAGTGCCAGTAAAGACTCAGTCGTCAAGACCTGGGATGGTGACAAGTTTGAGCAAATCCAGAAGTTGGAAGGTCATCACGGAGAAGTGTGGGCCATGGTCGTCAGCAGGACTGGCGAAAAGGTCATCACAGCAAGTCACGACAAGAGTATCCGTGTCTGGGATGTCACGGATGATCTTATCTTCCTGGAAGAAGAGCGCGAGAAGGAGCTTGAACAAATGTACGAATCAACGCTGGCTACTCAACTTGACAAAGATCACGCCGACGATGATGAGGGTGCTGAGGACGATTTCGCAGCTGCGTCTAAGCAGACGATAGCCACCTTGACATACGGTGAACGTATATTGGAAGCTCTCGAGCTTGGCTATGCAGACTACCAAGTTGTGCAAGCGTGGCAAGCTGAGAAGACAACAAAACCGAATCTTGCACCGCCGCAACGAAACCCTGTATTCACATATGGCAACCTGAGTGCCGAACAGCACGTTTTGCAGACCATTCGCAAGATTCCGAACGCCTCTCTGAACGATGCACTCATGGTTGTACCGTTCTCATCCCTTCCTGTCCTTTTCATGTTCGTTTCTGTCTTCATACAGCGTCGTATGCAGCCATCACTGGCATGGCGCGTCTTCTACTTTTTGCTACAAACACACAACTCACAGATTGTGGCTAGCAAGCAGCTCAAGGATGTATTGGGCGAGGTGCTAGAAGCATATGGGCAGTTCGTCAAGGAGGAGAAGAACATGCTTGGCTTCAACATGGCCGCTCTGAATCTGATGGGCAGAGAGATCAAGGAAGCACAGAGTCATGGTATGGAAGACGAGCAAGAAGAGGAGAAGGAGGAGAAGTTGGAAAGAGGAACCAAAAAGCGCGCATTTGCTTCAATTGCATAAGGGACCGGGGTTTGGGACTATTGAGAATTTCTATACCACTTTTGTTGATATGTTGATATGACATGGCATTTTCACACTCGTCGGCGTCCCGCACTCCTTGGCAATACTTGACCTTGAGTCACGATACAAAGAACTTGACCTGGATTTGCGATGAGTCAAAAGTGAGATCCGCGCACTCGCGGCCGGTCTCGGGGATGGATCCCCAGCAGAAGTGGCAGGGGAAACGGCTTGAGCTTGTGCATAAGCCGCGCATGCATTCGTTGCAATAGCCTATGCAGATGGGTAATAACTGGGTAGTTGAACAAATGCAGTAGAAGCACGGCAGTCATAGATTGGAAGATATAGAATTGCTTCTTTACACAGCAAGATAGGTGATGCAGGATGCCATGAGGTGGGAATAAAGCATTTCGATAGAGCTTCGCCGGGTGACCAAGAGCAAAGCACCGACACAAGCGAGTTGCAAAACTGTTGGGTCGGCGGGGGTCGGACTGTGGTCGATAGTATGGTAGACATCGCGGTGAGCCAGGAATATTGCAAATCAGCATTTCGAGCTTCTCGTGTGATAAGCTGTGCTCCTTATCGACGAGAGAGCCGTGCAGGGCCGACGTGAAAAATAACTCTCGACGTCGCAGCTCTCTTACCGTTTCCCTCTTGTCACACACTCGAATCTTGAGCAATCAGTCTCAACCTACCCATCTTGCCATTGGCACGCGATTCGCCCTTATGCGGACTGCGCCCTCCGTCTTCACTTCCCAAGGTACGCCAGTTTCTGCTTCCACGTAGAGCTCTGCAAGAGCGTTGCAAGTCGGTGCTCTGCCGCCGTATTGACTGAGCTGCGACTGACTGTCTCCTAGACTACATTAGCGACCACCTGTGGAAGGCCAACGTCAATTGATATCGGCCTGTTATCACTATAAACTACCGACTTTTACTTTACAACTACAACTACAACAACCCTAGCCATGGCTTTCTCCAGGCGTCTGGTCCGCCAGACAGCCTCGAACCTGCTTCGTCAGAGCCAGCAGCCCATGTCCGCCAGACTGGCTGCTCGTACTTTGACTACCCAGTCGAGCTTTGCTGCTAGCAACCCCCGCGCAGCCCGCGCACCCAAGAGATCCACCAACCGCTTCTTGCAAGTCCGCAATGCTACCAGCAACGCCCAGGTAGCCCCCAACTCAAAGGCTTACCTGGAGAGCGGAGCTATCGCTGGCGGCCAGAACCTGATTGACGTCAAGAAGGTCCTTGTCATTGGTAGTGGTGGTCTCGCAATTGGCCAAGCTGGAGAGTTCGATTACTCTGGTCAGTGATGAAAAACCTTGGAAGGAGGAACCAATACTGACAGCAGGACAGGTTCGCAAGCACTCAAGGCCTTGAAGGAGGCTGGTATTCACTCTGTGCTTATCAACCCCAACATCGCAACCATCCAGACCTCTCACGTCCTTGCTGACGAGATCTACTACCTCCCCGTTACCCCCGAGTATGTCACTTACGTTATCGAGAAGGAGCGCCCCGATGGTATCTTCCTTTCTTTCGGTGGTCAGACTGCCCTCAACTTGGGTGTCAAGATGGACGAGATGGGCATCTTCGACCGTTACAACGTCAAGGTCTTGGGTACCAGCATCCAGACCCTGAAGACCAGTGAGGACAGAGATTTGTTCGCTCAGGCCCTCAAGGAGATCAACATTCCCATCGCTGAGAGTATTGCTGTCGGCACTATTGATGAGGCTCTTGATGCCGCTGAGAAGGTCGGCTACCCCATCATCGTCCGTGCTGCCTACGCTCTTGGTGGTCTTGGTTCTGGTTTCGCCAACAACCCCGAGGAGCTCCGCAACTTGTCTGCCCGTTCCCTCACTCTCTCCCCTCAGATTTTGGTCGAGAAATCGCTCAAGGGCTGGAAGGAGGCCGAGTACGAGGTCGTTCGTGATGCCTCGGACAACTGTATCACCGTCTGCAACATGGAGAACTTCGACCCTCTCGGTGTCCACACTGGTGACAGTATCGTCGTTTCTCCCAGTCAAACTTTCAGTGACGAGGAGTATCACATGCTCCGTACTGCCGCCATCAAGATTGTTCGTCATCTTGGTGTCGTTGGTGAATGTAACGTCCAATACGCTCTCCAGCCCGATGGTCTCGACTACAGAGTCATCGAGGTCAACGCCCGTCTCTCTCGTTCTTCTGCTCTCGCCTCTAAGGCTACCGGTTACCCCCTCGCCTACACTGCTGCCAAGATTGGCCTCGGACACACTCTTCCTGAGCTGCCCAACGCTGTTACTAAGACTACCACTGCCAACTTCGAACCCTCTCTGGATTACATTGTCACCAAGATTCCCCGCTGGGACTTGAGCAAGTTCCAGAACGTCAAGCGTGACATCGGCAGTGCTATGAAGTCTGTCGGTGAAGTCATGGCTATCGGTCGTACTTTCGAAGAATCATTCCAGAAGGCTATTCGTCAGGTCGACCCCAAGTTCCTCGGTGTCCAGGGTGACAAGTTTGACGACCTGGATGATGTTTTGGCCAACCCCACCGACCGTAGATGGTTGGCTGTTGGCCAGGCCATGCTTCATGAGGGCTACACTGTTGACCGCGTCCACGAACTCTCCAAGATTGACAAATGGTTCCTCTACAAGATTCAGAACATTGTTGACACCACTCACGAACTCGAAGCCATTGGCAGCCTTTACGGTGTCAAGAAGGAGCTCATGCACAAGGCCAAGAAGCAAGGTTTCTGTGACAAGCAGATCGCCAAGGCTGTCAACAGCACCGAGGATGAGGTCCGTGCTCGCAGAAAGAATTTCGGCATCACTCCCTTCGTCAAGAGAATTGATAGTAAGTGCATTCTCCCGGACATCCACGAGTCTATACTGACTTCCTCAAAGCACTCGCTGCGGAATTTCCGGCTGAAACTAACTACCTCGTGCGTATCTCCTCGTTTACGAATTCTGAGTATCTCACAGCGAAGCATCGCCACGTTCTCATCTATCAAAAGGCAGAGAATGTTTCCAAACTCTCACCTGTCCATTGAGAGCCTGTCTTGTGATGAAGTACTCTTGGCTCTCGATGGATGGACGTGTGGGCACGTTCACGTTTCTGCATTTTGACAGCTGTGAACGATGGTGTTGCATGCTAGGCGAGCTCAAATACCATGATGAGTATCGTGCTGACTTGTCCCTATAGTATACAACGTACAACGCAACCACACATGATGTCGACTTTAACGACCATGGCGTTTTGGTTCTCGGATCTGGTGTCTACCGTATCGGTAGCTCCGTCGAGTTCGATTGGTGCGCTGTCAACGCTACTCTCTCCCTCAAGGAGCAGGGCAAGAAGACTGTCATGATCAACTACAACCCTGGTATGTTGAGCCGATCATCTTCATGAAATAACCACGCTAACTTTGAATGCAAGAAACCTATTCGACTGACTTCGATGTTGCCGACAAGCTCTACTTCGAAGAACTTTCTTACGAACGTGTCATGGATATCTACGAACTTGAATCTGCCCAGGGTGTCGTCGTCTCTGTCGGAGGTCAACTCCCTCAGAACATGGCCCTTAAGCTCCAGGAAAGCGGCAAGGCCAAGGTCCTCGGTACCGACCCCAAGGACATCGACAAGGCTGAAGATCGTCAACAATTCTCTTCCATTCTCGACTCTATTGGTGTTGACCAGCCTGCCTGGAGTGAACTCACTTCCTACGCCGAGGCCCAGCAGTTCGCCAACTCCGTCGGTTACCCTGTTCTCGTCAGACCCTCTTACGTCCTTTCCGGTGCTGCCATGACCGTCATCCGCTCTGAAGGCGAGCTCCAGGAGAAGCTTAACGCTGCCGCTGAAGTCAGCCCCGATCACCCCGTTGTTATCACTCAATTCATTGAGGGTGCCCGCGAGATCGATGTCGATGCCGTCGCTCACGACGGTAAGGTCCTTGTCCACGCTGTCAGTGAGCACATTGAGAACGCCGGTGTCCACTCTGGTGATGCTTCCCTGGTTCTCCCTCCCGTCAAGCTCCCCAAGGAGACCATCGAGCGCTGCAAGGTCATTGCCGACAAGGTCGCCAAGGCCTGGAAGATCACCGGTCCCTTCAACATGCAAATCATCAATGCCGACTCTCCTAACGGTGGTGAATCCTCTCTTAAGGTCATTGAGTGCAACCTACGCGCTTCCCGTTCGTTCCCCTTCGTCTCCAAGGTTCTCGGTACCAACTTCATTGATGTCGCTACTCGTGCTCTCACTAGCACCAACGTCCCTGAGCCTGTTGACCTTATGGAGAAGAACCGCGATTACGTCGCTGTTAAGGTCCCTCAGTTCTCTTGGACTCGTCTTGCTGGCGCCGACCCTTACCTTGGTGTCGAGATGTCTTCTACTGGTGAAATGGCCTGCTTCGGTAAAGACCTTGTCGAGGCCTACTGGACTGCCGCTCAGTCTATGATGAACTTCCGCGTTCCCCAGCCCGGTGAGGGTCTTCTCTTCGGTGGAGATATCACCAACCCTGATCTCGCAAAGATTGTCGACTACGTCAACCCTCTAGGCTACAAACTCTTCGCCGCCAACGAGTCTGTCAAGCAGCACCTCGAGAACAACTCCAAGGATGGAAGCGTCAAGGTTGAGGTTATCGAGTTCCCCAAGGAGGACAAGCGTGCCCTCCGTGAGGTCTTCGAGAAGTACGACATCCGTGGTGTCTTCAACTTGGCCAAGGTCCGTGCCAGCAGTCTCGTTGATGAGGACTACGTTATGCGCCGCAACGCTGTCGACTTCGGTGTCCCTCTGTTCATGGAGACCAAGACTGCCGTTCTCTTCGCTCAGTGCATGAGCGAGAAGCTTCCCAAGCCTGAGGGCATTCCCTCCGAAGTCCGCCCCTGGGCTGACTTCGTCGGCGGCCGCGCTCTGTAAACACACTTTCCAGAAGCCTTACTGGCTTCCGTCAGTCCAGCTTTCTTATAAATACCATGGTGCTCATCCACGGCGGGGAGTGAGGAATACAGGATTGTTCTTTCGGCGTTATTCTTTTTTAGACTTTTGATATATCTCAAACTACTACTCTTCAAACACTCAACAATTCGTATGCTGAACTTGGCGGTCGGGTGTCTTTTCTCATCAAGGTCTTTTGCAGTCCGACCACGCTGGTGCGCAGTCTTGACCTGACCGAGCGCAGACTTGTCACTGGCGATCATTTCCTACCATCATATACCAAGACATTGAAGCTGTAGAGGTGTACGACACTTTTTGGTCCGGCGAAGTCGTTCACTGAGGCAAGCTTGTTGACGTGCTCTCACCGCACACGACTCCAGTCCGCAAAGCATTGTGCAATTCTACAGCCACGAGCGATGGAGAGAGAAGAATCTCAATATCGGCTAACGAGCAAGAGGAAAGCGCATCGGCGTTCACACCGTTTAAGGTTTTAGGCTAATAATGAGGGCGTGCAGAGACAGCGTCATACCAAGGAGGGGAAATGTGAAAGTGAGACTGCCGTGGACGATCTTCTCTCATCAATTGAATGGAAATCCGAATATATAAAGGCTTTGCCGGGACTTGATGGGGATGCCGAATTCTTGTTGTATCCTCGCTGTGTTCAAAGGATATACAAAATGGTTAACATTACTAGAGTGAACTTGCTGAGTTTGGCTGCGAGTATACCGTATGCTACGGAGTTGCAGGCTGTGGTCAATGGCTCGGTTGATCATTTGTCTTTTATCTCTTATAGTGAGTTTTCAATGCTTGGTTGCCTTGGTCGTGAGAAGAAGAGTGGCTGACACGTTTCGCCCAAAGACGAATCTTTCGTTACTGATATTCTGGGACCCAATGTCTCACAACAACTAGTCGGAAACTACCAGGACTTTCAACCATTTCACGAAGCCGGTGTCTACAATATTCAGACTGGCAAACTCTATGCCACAAGCAACTGGCAAGGCAGTCTCGACAATCCCATCAACGTGACCGCCATCGATATCCACGGCAACAACAGCATCCAGTCCCTCCACTTCGACAAACTAGCCGAAGCAAACGGCGGCTCTACCTTCTACCCAGTGGGCACTCCCTTCAACAGCAGTGAAGGCCAACAAATCGTCTTCTGCGATGAGGGTGATTTCATCAATCCTGCTCAGTTGGTCCTGGTAGATCCCTCTACAAACCAGACCAGAGTCCTCATCAACAACTTCCTCGGCCGCAACTTCACATCCATCAACGATGTCAAGCAACACCCCATCACCGGCGATCTCTGGTTCACCGATGTCCCGTACGGATACTGGCAATACTTCCGCCCTGCTCCCGTCATCAAGAACCAAGCTTATCGTTTCGAACCCAACACTGGTGTCGTCCAAGCAGTTGCCGACGACGCCATTGCTCCCAATGGTATTGAAATCTCTCCTGATTTCAAGCATGTGTACATCACCGATACCGCTGTTCACACATTCCCCAACAAGGATAACTTGACCATGCCCTCTACCATCTATCGTTATGATATCACACCTGATGGCAAGAGGTTGCAGAACAAGCAGCTTTTTGCTTATTCGGATATTGGATTACCTGATGGCATTCATTGTGATACTGAGGGTAATGTTTACGCTGGTTGTGGAGATGGTGTGCATGTGTAAGTTTTTCTCTTTTGCTCGTACATCCTTTCATGGAGGGCAAGCTAACGTATAATTTACAGATGGAACCCCGAAGGTGTCTTGCTTGGTGTTTTCGCAGTCGATGGTGGTGCCGCGAACTTTGCCTTTGTGCCTGGTGGCATGTATGTGTTCAATGAGCACAGATTGTTCAAGGTCACTTTGCAGGCTGAGGGTCGTGAGGTCAAGAGAGACTTTGGGCTCTACTGAGCATGGATGCGAAAATTAGCTGATGAATAATCCATTGACATATTTTGAAGCAAACCAAATTGCGCGAAATTCACACCGAAGCTTGATGCCGTCCTCGATCCAGCTATGTACAGGATCTTTCCTGAGCATGCTTGGTGGTTTTACCGGTTGACGCACCGGAGTCAATGGGTTGGTCGTTGTTTGCCGGATTACTTGGCAGAGTGTAGAATGCAGTGAGCCCTCACCACGCTCTTTTCACCTCGCTCCTTCTCCTTCACACTTTATTCAGATTATACATGTTCATTTCGATATGTGGTCTTTCTCCACTTAGCTATAACATGCAAGAAACTCTCGTTGCCGAGCTGTTCAGCTAAGGTTACTGCAGACCATCTAGGAGGCCTGCTAGATAGATCTGGATCCGCGCCTCTATCCAGAAGAAGCTTCACAACAGCATCACAATTGCCGAATGTTCGAGCAACATAACACAAAGGTGTTCCCCAATGATTCCCCATACTGTGGAGGTTTTCAGGATTCTGGTCGAAAGCATTCACATCGAGATTGTAAGTATCGAGCAAATGTCTGACCAACGCTATGCGCTCTTGTATCAAAGCATCTGAACTTGAGACAGCAGATTGAACTGCAACATGCAGCACTCTTGCGGTTATAGATGCTCCTCTCGAGCGCAGAAGGTCGAGTGTAGCAATTTGACAGTTGTAATTGACAGCCTGTTCGAGGATGGGCTGGTAATCGGTATGGTCGCGCAAGTATTCGTGATCTGCGTACGGCTCTTGACCATCAGGCTGCACTAACGCACCTTGACCAAGCGCCCAGACCACAGCGTCGTGATCGCCTAGAGCTTGCCAAAGGAATGGTGCTTTACGCGAGTGACGAGCATTGATGTCCCAGCCATTTGCGATTAGAATATCCAGAATTGGTATGGTTGGTAGGCCTTCGCCACAAGGAAGACGAGAATACTCCGGAACTGTAGCGCCCTCGGAGAGAACATGAGATAGGACTTTTTCTGCACTTTTTGTTATAGCGATGAAGACAGCATGCGACAGGACTTTTTCTACGGTATAGCGCGACCCTGGCAGAGACGCAAGCCGTATCGCGTTTTTGACCGGGGACACGTCATCCTCGCAACACGCTTGGGTGACTTGTATAAGTAGAGGTACAGGTCGAGATGATGGATTTGTTGGTTCCATGAACAAGAAGGTGCTTTCGAAGCCTTCATATTGCCTTGTGACATGGATGTCGGTTCCACCTGCCGTTTCGGGGAGGCGTGATCATTTGCACACTCGTCCGTGCGCTGCCATCACAAAACTTCACTCTCACCGACACAACATGAATTTCTCCGCGACGGTGTTGTATATACAGAAAAGATGTCTGGAAACGAGGAAGACAATGGAGCTAGCCTCTCGAGATTGACGAGCAATGACTCCGAGACAAAGCCGAATGTCTTCAAAACAGTCTGGCGCAACAACAAGGGCGTTTTTCTGATCTTGCTTGCTCAAGCAACTGGATCGACTATGGATGCCATTGTCAGATTCTTGCAGCAAGGAGGACATGGTATGCATCCTTTCCAGGTCATCTTTGCTCGTATGAGCATCACGGCTCTTCTTAGCACCGTATATATGTGGTACACAAAGGTGCCTGACTTTCCCCTTGGAGCACCAGCTGTAAGAGGCTGGTTGATTTTGCGAGCATTGGCAGGTTTCTTTGGATTGTTCTGCCTGTATTGTAAGAAGAATATCTTTTGCTCAAACATTGGCTTCGAAAGCTTATATATTTCATACTAGATTCTGTACATTACCTTCCACTCGCAGAAGCAACAGTTTTTCGATTCCTGGTACCAATTATCACAGCATGGGCTTGCTCGGTATTCCTCGGACAGACTTTCAGCAGGACAGAATTTGCCGCTGGAGTGATCGCTTTGCTTGGTGTGGTCATCATCGCCCATCCAGCTGCCATCTTCGGCAGAGTCGACGACGACATTGAATTCCCGCACAAGCCTAACAAGATCGATGATGTGTCATCTGGTCAGCGTCTCCTCGCCATCTTCGTCTCGGTCATTGGCGTTCTTGGTGCGTCTGCTGCATACACCCTGATTCGTGTCATTGGCTCTCGTGCACATGCACTCATCTCAGTCAACTATTTCGCCTTGATCAGCACTTTCGGGTCCGCCGGTGCTCTACTCGTGCTTCCCGGTATGGGCTTCACTATGCCTCACGGAGCTCGTGAATGGTTGCTCTTGTCACTACTCGGTGTTCTCGGCTTCGTTCTGCAATTCTTGCTCACCGCCGGACTGCAACTCGATAGAACCAGCAAGGCTACGAGTATGCTATATACAGGCATCTTGTTTGCTCTCGCATTCGACTGGGCGATCTGGGGTGTCTTCCCTGGCTTTTGGTCATGCATCG
This sequence comes from Aureobasidium pullulans EXF-150, assembly GCF_000721785.1. Lineage (NCBI taxonomy): Eukaryota > Fungi > Ascomycota > Dothideomycetes > Dothideales > Saccotheciaceae > Aureobasidium > Aureobasidium pullulans. Next base: position 1,188,456 of record NW_021941022.1, read on the forward strand.
GAGGTGCTGTTGTGATTGCCAGCACGCTGTGGTCTGCTTTGCAAAAGTCGAAGAGTGCTTCTGTGGGTGCTTCGCCCAAGAAGGAAGTCATTGACGAGGAGAGCGCTCTTCTTGGCACTCAAACAGAAGGCAGTGAAGAGGCTGCTAGAGCAGGTGCAATCCGTAACTCTGTTTAGAAGGTACGCTTACCAAAGCTCTTTCCACACAGAGCACAAGACCATCTGTGTCTGGGTAACTTTGGACTTGTCATCAAACCCAAGGATCAGAACCCCATTTGGAGATTGGTCACATCACGATGATAAGGCATTGAAAACGATGGAATAGAGAAGTCAAATCATTCAATTAGATCAGTCGCTAATGTCTAAATCAGACCAAAAGTCGTTACGCTATGCATGTATATATCATTCCTCAGAGCAGAGAACCTCTAAAAATCTCACCAGGCCAATGCCTCCTGTTGTTCTTCACCACACGCCAAACCAGAGCAGAAATCGATGTCTTTTTCGCTCTGGATTTCAGCTTGCGACATTTGTTGCCTAGCGGGGTGGATCTTGCCGCCAGCAGCCTTTTCCTTGTCGTGGTGTTCCGTCACTGCTTCTCTGCAGAGCTTCTGGAAGTATAGTGGTCCCTTCTCCATTCTGGGGTGCATCAGACCGCTGACAAAGACGCCGGCGTTGACGTTCTTTTGCGCGGCGTCGCAGAGGACTTTGTCTTCTGACATGATGCGCTTGTACATCTGGTTGATCTTCTCGAAGTCCTCATCTGTGGCGTTCTTGTTGCGGTAGACCTCGTAGCTCATGGTTGCCTTGCCGGCTCCGTGAGGGACGAACCGCTGCATGAAGAAGAAGTTTGGTCTGGATGGTTTGTCAGATTGAATTCGACAGCAGGCTTCAATATAACAGGAACTTACGTCGCGTTAACAGAAGCGTTGGGGAAGTAGTATGTCGGCACCACTGTCAAGCCAGCGGCAACCTGATCCGGCCTACTTGCGACCTCGTGCTGAATGTGGTTTGCGGTAGTGTTGACATAGTATGCTTCTAGATCGGCCAGAGCAGGAATGTCGGGGTGTGTCGTCGGGCAGTGGTAACACTCGTTGTAGTTATCGGCCAAAATCTTCCAGTTGTAAGGACCGTCCATCTCCCATTTGTGGTCGAACTGGTAGTTTTCGAAGTCAAACTGCTGATAACGCTCCTGGACATCGACACCATCGAAGTTGTCTTCCCAGGCAATCTCTGGCTCCTCTTTCGCGTCCATGTTCACCCAGACGAAACCGTTCTTGTCAACGTGCACGTGGATGGGCAAAAGACCGTTCTTCTCCTTCTCGAATCCCTCAAGCTCCTGGTAGTTTGGTGCCTTTGCGAGCTTTCCGTTCAGGCCGTACGACCAACCATGGTATCTGCAAGCGAAGATGCGTGCTGAGCCTTCCTGCTTCTCGACCACGGGATATGCTCTGTGCCGGCAAATGTTGTGGAAGCCGTTGATGTTGTCCTGACGGTCACGGGCAAGGACGAACTGGAAACCTGCTACATCGTAGCGGAGGAAGTCACCAGGCTTGGTGAGACGGAGTTTGTGTGTGATGAGCAACCAGCGCTTGGAGAAGATGGCACGGCGTTCAAGCTCGTACATGTCGGCAGAGGTGTACCATGATGCAGGGAGAGCTCTAACGGGCTGCTTGTCCTCGGCAGGTTTTGTCGTGTTTCCGCTATCTCTGCGGTTGAAGTAACTTAGGAAGGATGTCATTGTGAATATTATGAAAGGATGTAGAGATTGCAGGAGATGAGGCAATACTCGACAAAGGGAGGATGATGTGAATATTCAAAGTTGAAGATGAGGAGAGAAAGAACTCAGCTCAAGTTCGACCGTTCCTCAATTATATGGACAATGCGAACTCGTCAACACGGTCTATAGAGCCCCGTGGGGTAGGACTACGCTGAGCATTCTTTTGCTCATGAGGCCAGCGCATTCGAGACAAATTGTCGATTTGCGTAATCATTAGCTGATGCGAGCAGGATTCATTACCCAAGATTAGTCGCACTTTGTGCCTCCAACCAAGAATTCACACCGAGCTTGTGTAGCGCTATCGCAATCTCGATTGTGGCGATGGATGTGCATACTGACCCAAAAGGGTATGCGAATCCATCCGGGGTCAGCCCACAGCAAGACCCTTTCAGCTGGCTCAACTTTATTCGATGGCTGATAAGCTTGGCAACGACTACATGTGGTAGGAAAATCAATCCCAACTCAGTTTGGTGCACTGAGATACGTAGATTTATGATAACAATCAGTGCGAGACAGAGAAAAGGACCGAGATCGAGATTGTGGTCGTCGATGGGATGATTATATCGTGGCCGATGAGGCTCAAAAACTACTCACGTGCCATGCTCGCTATCTATGTCTCGATGTACCAAGACCATATTCATGTGTGTTGAATCTGTTGGCAACATGCACTTGTCTTCAAAAATGATGAAGATAAATTACTTGTAGGAGAAAATCAATTCCATAGCGCGCATGTAACCAAAACCAACATCATGAATATCCCATTATTCTCTGTCCATCCGTCCATCCATCCATCCAGTCATTAATCAGGCAGTGACGCCAGTAGCTCCAACTCTTGCGGTCATTGATGTAGTGCTCTCTTGGACAGTCTCACTGCCCACCATAGCCATGCGCCATGCCATAAGCATGTCGAGCGAAATGTCATTGCCACCACAAACAACAAGCACTACCTTGCTGTCTTTGGTGATTGTCTTCTTCGAGGCCAATAGTCTCTGCAGAAATCCGTCGAAGCAGACTGGCACGTTGACACCTACAGTCAGTTCGACCATCATTCTTTCGTGTTCGGCCAACAAACAACATCCCTTAGCAGCCTCCTCGTCAGAGAGTACAACGCTCGTGACGTTCGGCCTCTGAGCATACTCGTAGGTTTTCTCTGCGACTCTGACGACTCCAAGACTGGTAGCCTGTGATGTGATCCTTGGGAGTGTGATGATGTGGCCTGCATCGAGACTTTGACGCAACGAGTCGGCTCCCTTGGTCTCCATGGCCAAGACCTGTACATCGTTGTTCCACTTCTTATCGTCGAGTTCTTGCATGATACCGTTGAGTAAGCCTCCACCACCGACACTACATACGACAACATCGGGCTTGTCACCGAGCTGTGATGCAATCTCTTGCATGACGGTTGCATTGCCATCCCAGATATCTTGGTGATCAAAAGGAGGTACGAAAACGCCAGTAGGATCAGCCGGCAAGAGAGTGTTGAGAATGTACTCTTGTGCTTCTGCAATGGTGGACCCATGCTGGATGACTTTTGAGACGCCCTGGAAAATCCAACAGTCAGCGATCTTAACAACGACCGAAGATAGAGTTGGTCATACCATGGCCCAGATCTTTGCAATCATGACGGGTTTGGCACTCTTAGGTACAACCACGGTGGCAGGATATCCAAGCATCCTAGCGGCGTGGACGCAAGCAATGCCTGCATTACCACCCGAGGCCGCATAGAAATGTGTTGAGTTGGGCGTGGCAGAGGAGGTGATACGTTCGGCGGCACGTTGGAGGACGTAGTTACCAACACCACGCGATTTGAAGGATCCAGATGGTTGGAGGTTATCCAACTTGAGAAAGACTCTGCTTCTGCGATTTAGAAATCGTTTTCATGGACGTGTGGTGGTGTAGGATTGTGCAATTGAAGGGTTTTTGTGATTGGAAAACAAAAGAATCGTGAGACAAACCATCCTGCTGCTTCTGATAGTGGTCGACTTTCTATCAAGGGTGTCCATGCCCAAGGCTTTGGTTGCTGTGTGGCTTCTGTGTACATAGCTGTGGCGTAGTATGGAATCGAATTCAAGAGATAGTTGTTCGATGTTCTGAAGTCCGGAGATGACTTGAAGATAGGTCAATAATATGCTGTCACTCTGTAGAAGAGCACCCGATTCGTCTTTTGATGGAGATCATCCTCGTTGATATCTAGGCTTAGTGGTTGCTTTTGCCATTACGGGGTACGCACGCACGCGGGGATACATCTGAGGGGTGTACAGCCTCATGTGTCGTGAGTTACCCTAGGCGGTCAACTTTTGCGAGTCCGCTACCATATTGTTTCATTGTCCCTGCATAGTGACCTTATCATGACACAAGATGCACGATCGCCCAACCGATATGCAAGTGAGAAGGGCTGACCAGTTTGAGTCCAGTGTTCCTGGAGAAGTTGCACACCGGCTATCAGGAAAGTCACGGGACTAGTTTGAACCCAGGGCTCCAGGGGAAACTGCAATCTGAGTTTTGGGGAAGTCGCAACCAAATTGGGACAGTGGCTTCTGTAAGCTTATCTCGACAGCGACTCGCCAAGCTGGTCTCGATTCCCAGACAAAGGAATGCCTTCTCGAAGGGTGGATTTTCTGCACTACTCATCGAGAACACCAAAACAAGCTCTCCTCTCCTCCGTAGCAAGAATGTCTCGCAGGTTCATAGACTGCTGTTATCGAGCATTCTACTCCTGCTCCGGCTGTGATCGCAAATGGAGTCCGACGATTTGAGCCTGACAACAGCTCTTCCCATAGAGCAGGATTTTGAGTATCCTTGGGACTAGCCTTCCATGAACATGGTGTTTTGTATGCAACTTATTGGCTTTCGATCCTGAGAACGATGTCCTTGATTTCAATTTTGATTTTGATTGTCTGTGCTCAAGTTACATGCTATCGGGGTCGCAGAACTCACCTTGCTTTGTCGATGTGAGCACTAGCGCGTTGAACGATTACCAGTTCCCAGATAGCTGCTAGTAGTAAGCAAACTCCGTTCACATCCTCGTTTTCAGCTTCTGCGGCTTGAGAGTATGCTGTAACTGAGCCTTGCCAACTACATGCTGCGTATCAGCACGCAAATGGGCAACTCGTTGATTGAGAGCGGTCATCCTGTGCCCAGACCATCCCTGTGATGACAGATTAAGTGATGCTGGCCTGCTCTTCGTCACAAGCCTTGCTCATCGCAGCTCGAAGCGTGATGTGTCTTGAAGCGAAAACGTTCGAGTTCATACCTCCACAAATTTTACGTCGATTGCCAGAACTACGTTGCGTGCATACTAGAAGCTGCCATCTGTGGTGTTGAGTGATTTCGCGTTGGCTCGCTACCTGAGTTACTCTGAACGCTTGTGTCGCTTGGATTGTGGCGCTCGATTAGACGATTGGTTGCGTTGGTCGCTTGAGTTGCTCCGTGTACTGATCTGTACTGGTCTTTGAGTACCGAGTCACAAGAATCCGTCACCATCTGCTATCTCTTGCCATCACAAATTCAAAAGACAAAATGCGTTTCCTCATGTATATCAAGCTGTCGGTGTAATGTATTATAGCTTGGATGTTCTGACAGGGTCCAACATGTCCTTCATATCGTGTCTCGGCCAGTCGGCGAAGTACTTGGGATCAGGTCGCTCTCTGTCCCAACCCCACTTCTCCGACAACTCGGGCTCCAAAGTACCCTCGAGCATAGAGATGATGTATTTGCCTAGCACAGGGAAGAACTTCCAGCCGTGGAAGTTGCCACATGTGGCAACGTAAAGACCTTTGGCGGCTGTGTGTGGTGAGATGATGAAATCGGAGCTGGTTGTGAATGCGTCCCTGTTGACAAGTTAATATTTGTAATATTCTTGAATGAGCAAAACAACCTACCAGCAGATACGATGCTTCTCCAGTTTCCAGTGTGCAGACTTCTTTCCGTAAAAGACATGGTTGGCGTGTTGAATATCCTCCTTCAATCTTTCTGATACCTCCCACTGGCCATAGTCCGGCTTGGCAGGTGGTGCAGAAACGATGCGTCCAGGCAAGACTTCTGTGTCGTTCTTGAAGATCTTCTCACCCCACCACTTGAGTTCTCTGTCTCTTGTGGGTGGCAGACTGCCGATGAAAGGTCCTATTGTTCTGATCAGTTCCTGACTATGGCAAACAAACAAAAGCGAGCTTACCATCTTCGGCGGTGTAGCCCTGCACACCAACAGGCATGGACGCAAACCTGCGGTATGATTCCTCGTCGAGCTTTGTCATACCAGTGGTGATACCACCAGCGACTATTCTCTCACCAGCACAGAGGTCGTTGTTACCGCTCGCTTGCGCACAGTATTCCAGCAGCTTTGGTGTGTATGCTCCAGTACAGAGAAGGGTATGTGCAGCGGTTAAGGTCTCGCCATCACCAGTCTTGATGCCGGTAACACGGCCATTGTCGAACTGCAGCGAGGCAACTTCGGCTTGCTTGTACTTGACACCGAGTCTCAAGGCTTCGCGAGTGATGCCAATCAGGCACTCGCCAGCAGTAGCCCAGCCACTGGACTTGTTGACGAGGACCTCCTTGACACCGGTGTAGTCGGCGTCCTCGAACAAACCACCGTACAGCTTGCGTGCCTCGTCGATTGGCACAGCTGCAAGGTCGGCTGTTCGGCCCAGCTTCTTGTAGTTGTTGACGACGTCCTGAGCGTAGTCGCTGCGGCACATCCAGTAGATGCCCGTCTGATAGAAGTATGGCTTCCACAGATTGTCTGTCTTGAACATATCCTGTGACTCGATGGCCATCTTGCAGTAGACGATGTCGTCGTAGTCGGCGCGGACCACCTTGTTCCAGTCCCACGAGGCGGCCACACGGGTATCCTGGTCGAAAGCATCACGGTCGACCAGAGTGATGTCTGCGTTGGGGTACTTCTTGATCAGGTGGAAAGCTGTCGAAACGCCAAAAACGCCAGCGCCGACGATGATGTATGACTTGTTGGATGCCATGCTTGACAGAGGCAAGTCGCTCGAGAATGCAAAAAGGTGCTTATGGCGAACAACAGCTACATGCTGCCGATTGTCTCTATTATAATATCGACGGGCGAAAACACCTACGTGGTCAAGGGTCGATGCTCAACATGGTCATCATATCCACTTCCGATTGCGGAAGTCTCATCCATCGTCCTCACGTGTTCCGCACAAGACCCCGCCACAACCCCACGCATCCACCTCTAATCCTTCCCTAATGGGTGCATGCCATTCTCTTGAACATCCACGGGAGATACAGAAGTAAGAATACTATGACCCAAGCCTGGCTCTGGAATGCGGCTTTGAACAACATCTGGCGGCTCACTCACGATAAGTCTTCACACTACACCTACTCCAGTTGTGTCCTACGTCATCAGACTTTTCGCCAAGGGACTGACCCTGGCATCTACATCCATCCTATCTTTTGACCCTGGAGATAGCAGTGTACAACACATCTACGAGCCTGGAGATTGGTCGAATGATGTTCCCCAACCTAGTTGCTAATTACTTGTCATTTCTATAGACTTATGCGACATCGGCGGTGCATCTTCTTGAAATTTGGCATTTGCTCTGAGATCACTCTCTTGACAAAGCCACAGACACAGTCTCATTCTTGTCAAGTCCCATTGTAAGGTGACACGTATCACGAGACAGCGAATAATGCTAAATAACGATTTGATATCTTGCGTGTCTCGCCAGAACAATTGTGCTCTCATTTTGTCATGTTTTTGGAGATGCTTGACATGCTTCGACACCTTCCAGAAAATATGCACTTGTGGAGATTTATGCTTTGACTGGAAACGGTTCGGATAACATTGCTAAATGTATGCTTGATCATTAAAGTGCGCCGGGATGTCTATGCTATAAATAAAACCTTATCACTTCTAGAAGCCCGATCAACCACGCAGACGTGACATCGAAGGGTCGAATAGTGGTTCGGCAGTGACCGTAGCCTCGATCCTCTTGCCGAAATACTCAATCTCAACCTTGTCCTCCTCATTGATCGAGCTTGGCAACCATGCATAAGCTATGGGCTTGCCGATTGTGTATGCGAACGCAGAGCTGGTGACATATCCGCTTGGCTTGCCGCCGACAAACACCGGCTCTCTGCCAAGGACCACCGACGAACCATCATCGACGACAAGACAGCGCAGTCTCTTCTTGGATGTCTCCACTGAGCGTCCCTCGAGAGCAGCTTGACCGTAGTAGCCCAGCTTTCCTGCCTTGACGGCAAAGCCAACGCCAGCCTCGTAAGGGTCGTGCTCGGTGTTCATGTCTGAGCCCCAAGATCTGTATCCCTTCTCCAGCCTGAGTGCGTTGAAGGCAGTGCGGCCAGCCGCAATGACTCCTTGTTCTTGACCTGTCTCCCAGAGTGCGTCCCAGAGCGCTTGGCCGCGGTCGGATGTCGTGTAAATCTCCCAACCCAGCTCTCCTACATACGACAAGCGCATAATAGTTACTGGGATACCGGAGATGCTGGCACGCTTGGTGCGGAAGTAGCGAAGGCCCTTTGCTGTTGTTGAGAAGTCGTCTGAGCTGACTTTGCTGATGATCTCTCTAACCTTAGGTCCCCAGAGGCCAATACAGCAGGTCCCAGAAGTGATGTCACGTACTGTGACCCATTTTGTAGGATCTTGCTGCATCTGCTTTGCGGCCTCCTTGTTGAGATATACAAGATCGACGGGTCCGTTGCAGCCGACTTGGAACAGCTGGTCTTCGATGCGAGCAACCGTCACATCACTGCGAATACCACCTCTGCCGTCAAGGAAAAGTGTGTATGTGACGGCACCAGGCTTCTTGCCGACATCTCCAGTGCTCACACGCTGCAGAAGCTCCACAGCACCGGGTCCGTAGACTTCCAAGCGACGCAGCGGTGTCATGTCGTACATTGCCGCGGCTGTCCTAGTCTTCCAAGCCTCTGCAGCGGCGATCGGGCTGTAGTACCTCGAAGACCATGCATCGCGGTCCTTTGGCTTCCACTCTTCTGGCAAGTCTTTGACCAACTTCTCGTTAGCCTCAAACCAGTAGGGACGTTCCCAGGCACCACCCTCCAGGAAATAAGCGCCAAGCTCCTTCTGGCGAGCGTGGAAAGGGCTGACACGAAGATTGCGAGGCGACTCTCGGGGTTGGAGCGGATGCATGATGTCGTAAATCTCGACAAAATTCTGCATTGAAGTCTCCTTGACATAGGAGCTGCTCAGCTGGACCTCCTCGAAGCGGTTCAACTCGACAGCTCCAAGGTCAATCTGACTCTTTCCAGTAGTCAACACCTCTGCTACTGCACGAGCAATACCAGCGGAGTGTGTAACCCAGACAGCTTCGGCAACGAAGAAACCTTCGAGGTTTGGTGCTTGGCCGACGAGAGAGCCACCATCAGGTGTGAAGGAGAAGATACCATTGAAACCGTCCTCAATCTCGACCTCGTCCATGCAAGGCAAGAATTTCTTGGACAGCTCCCATGCAGGCTCAAAATCTTCGCGAGTAAACTCAAGACGAGAGGGCATGTTCTTGTGATCAACGTGCTCGGGTGTGACACCCAGAGTTGAAGCTACGATCGGCATGGGCTTGTGGCCGTAGTATCCAATACCGTACTTGTCGCCGTGTTCGCGGTAGTATAGATCCCGATCTTGGTAACGCAGGATAGGCAACGATGCACCACCTTCAGGGTTATTGCGACCAGCAAGTGCCGGTACGGAGGTAGTCTTGACGTATTGGTGAGCCAGAGGGAGCAGAGGAATAGGTAGGCCAATCATGGCACCAATCTCAACGCCCCAGAAACCGGCACAAGAGACGACGATATCGGCTGGGATGGTACCGTTTGGTGTCTCTACACCGGTAACATGGCCATCAGCGCGGGCGATACCAGTCACCGGAGTCTTGTCGATATATTGTACGCCAGCCTTGCGGGTACGGTTGATGAGGAGTTGAACAGCACGAGCAGCCAATGCAAGTCCGTCGGTAGGAATGTGAAGACCGCCATGAACCTGTTCCTTGTTCAACAGCGGGTACTTCTCCAAACACTCCTCAGGGGTAATCAGACGAGCTTCGATGCCCCAAGATTGTGCATAACCATGCTTGCGCTTCAATTCCGCCATGCGTGCGGCATCGGTGGCGATTTCAAGGCCGCCAACCTGGTCGAAACAGTTCTGACCATCCTCCTCCAGAGCCATGAACTTTTCAACTGTGTAGCGTGCGAATAAGGTCATCGTTTTGCAAACGTTGGTTTGAAAAACAAGTCCAGGAGCATGTGATGTAGAGCCTCCAGGCATATCTAGAGGTCCTTGGTCAACCACTGTGATGTTGGTCCATCCTCGTGCAACCAGCTCGTCAGCAACATTGGTGCCGACGATACCAGCTCCAATGATGACCACACGTGGCGAATATAGCTTGGAAAGCATTGTTGTGATGCGTTGGTGATCTTCTCCTGGATGAATATAGTTGCTGAAGCTCTAGTCGGAAGAGCCGATTGCTCTCAGTCCTTGCAAAAGACGGGAAGGTGGTCTTGTACAGGAGTGGAGTAAAGGGATTGAGAATAAAACAGGATGATTTGAGTGCCATCACCTCCACTGTGGGAAGATGCTGTAGATATAGAACCAACCATCTTCGATTAGCTGTGCTCTTGTTCTGGATGCTGTGACTTCTCTAAGGGTTGTGTCTACCAGGTGGGATCGACGCGGGGCTGACCAGCTGGGGTGCCATTCCTAATCGGGTATACAGAACCATAGACGTCTCAATGTGGGGAAGTGATGAGACCACGAAACCATCGCAGCTAACGGACTCAAGTCAGACGTTCCGCTTGTCGCTCCATGACGAATCGTCGACCTTTTATAGGTCCTTGTTAGGAAACATCACGATGACACTGCGCCGACCAGACGAAGTCAAAAGACGCGGGTTGGGCGGCAGAGTGAGATAAGTCCTCTGTACTGCCACAACAGTCAAAAGAAGCCTTGACATGCAAGCAACAATCTGGTTACTGTCCCAAGATCATGGACTTGGTGAGCTCAAGTCTTGAACGTTACAAAAATTAGAAGCTCTTGTCGTGGCTTGTTGTCGCACAGTGCAGACTCCGGAGTCAAATCGACGCCAGGCCTTGAGAAGCTTTCACCACTCGAGCACTCCAATTCGCTGATTCAAATTTAGACCTTTGGGCAGATGCCCTTACATATATGGGGACGGCTTCGAAGAACAAGCACATACGGCCACAGTCAGCTGAAAACTGGGCATCCCGTCCGCTCTGCCATACATAAGCAGTTGAACGGCAGATTAGTACTACGGTGGGTGACCACGTGGGAATCCCTGCTGCTGTATGTTTTGTTTTGCCAGTGCAGGAGTCTCTCTCTTCCTTGCGGCCTTCTTGTTTTTGGTGATCTCGCTGAATCAAGTCTTTTTGCCTGCACGACCTAGATTGGAGGATGTTCAAGCTTTTTGAGCAACATACACCATCTCCGAAAAGACCCCGTCCTCATAAGCCATTATGATACGGATCGATAGCGAATATTACCAAATGGCCAACATGGGCCAGAAAAGAGCGAGGCACATGTCTAAGTCGCTTCAAAGAGTGTCTTCGGGAGGTATAAGCGATAAAGACAACCAGGATCGTCAGCTACACCGATGTCGTGCTATTTGACTCAGACACACTGAATGAAAAGAACACCGGGGAGAGCCACTCAGGAAAACAGCGTCTGAGAATCTCCATCTTACAGGGATCTCTGGAAACACATGGCCCGAACGGAGCCTTGTAAGCAACAAAAATTGATCACCAACAGCCCGCT